>NC_134082.1:11234125-12478509 GCF_000715075.1 Nicotiana tabacum
GCTTACAACGTGCATCCAAAATCGGTTGTCGCTACTGGAAGCGTCTATATATAAATATAAATGTGGGAATAGACAATGTGGTTTGACACTTCTATTTGGCCAAGGATCCTATTTATCTTTCTTCTCCTTTTTATTTGCCTTTTCCTAATTATAAAATGTCAAAAAGTATATCTAATTCATTTCTTTTCCACTTCCCATATAAAAGTCTTTACAAGAAGTAATTACTTATTAGTTATTGTGCATTATAGTGAAGAACTGTTATTTCTTCAATTATTTTAAATTATATTAGAAAATTTACGTTACACGTTACCACGTCTAAAAACGTTTCATAGTCTGCTCTTCTTCTTTGTAAATGCAGCCTTCTTGAATTTCATATATTCCCTTCTTTTGGGTTCCTCTTCTGCGTGCAATTGTATTTTCCTTTTGTTTAACATTTCTTCTGTCCTTGAAACTATTCTTTTTTAAGTATCAGTTAAAAACTTCTCAGGTTCTTTTTCTCTAATGGAAAGAAAAAGTGTGTTTCTACTTTTATGTATATCCCTTTCGTCATTGACTAAGAAGTAAAATTACCGAGATGAACTTTTAAACTTCTTTGAATTTTGCTTTAATGTTATCATATAGTATAACTTTTTCTCTTCCTTGGTATCCAGATCCCAAACCAAAGGAGATTTTTTTTGCCTTATTTTGTTTATTGAATTTTGTTTCAAATAGTTGTCGTCTATCATTCTTTAATTTCTTAGGATGTAGCAGTAGTTTATTTTCAATATCGTGGATGGAATACTTTGGATTCTTTATTTTTGTCATATGCCTTCACTGTTCCTAGCTTTATTAAAAATTTGTCCCCTTTTTCCCCAATAATTTTTAATAGTGTAACACACAATTTTGTTGATATTTTGAACGTGAATGAGTAACACATGACAACGCCTGATATGTAATTAATGAGAATATTTTCAAGTGATTACTTGTAAAAATTATCAATATTGTGTGATTTATCACGAAATACATGTTATCTTCATGCATATAAATTTTTATACAAACATTTCAGGAGTATTGATTAGATACTAGAGAAAAAAAGTAAAATTTTGAGGATCTTGCAAACGTTTTGGACAAAAAATGGGGGTTGTTTCACTAGGGAAGAAGGAGAGAGAAAGAATTGGATTATATAGAGTAACAATTTGAAGGGACTGATGGGGTGCATATTGCTAGAAGTTATTAAGAGTAACAAGTGCATTTTTAAGCTTTTGCAGAAAATAAAGGGTATTTCATGGAATAACAAAGCAAAAATTATAGGATATTATATGAACATGATCGTTTGATTCCAAGAATAAGAAGGTGAAAAACTATAAATTTTGGTACTCTAGAGGAACTAAAATAAACCAAAGATAAAATTTTTTAAAAAATAACATTCTACTATATATAATAATACCTTTATGTATCAGTTCTTTATAGTGATGATAATAATTGTTGGACCAAAACCGCCTCTCCATCCATATACTCCATAAATGATGACTTTTTCTTTGAGATAATGCTATAGAATATTATTAAAGAGAGGAAAATTGAAAGAAAAACGAAAAGAGAAAAAGGTAAAGAAGAGAACAACAACCTAAGTTTCATGCTTACAAGTAGATCACAGGAGGAACTTTCGAAGAATCTATATGCAAATATAATTGTGGGATGCACAGGTCAAACAAATGTTAGACAAAGACATTTATTGTGTCTAAAAGCAATAATAATTCAAATTTTGTTGAAACTTCTTTTCAATTTTTAAGAAACTCGAAAGCTCATTGATTTTGATTAAATATATATCAGCTTGTATCAGATTTACATATGCACTGATATGTGTGGTTCTTATAGAATCATACCCTTATATGACTTTAAAAATATTTTATGTTTGTGACTCAATAAAGTTTAAGGAATTAATATTTGTATGCATATTAAGAACTTATTTTTACATCTTCTATCTCAATTAAATTTATAAAAATAAATCCTTTTCAAATTTATTAATATTGTCTTATACTACCGGGCGAAAGCGCGGATAAATTTATTAGTGAAATAAGAAAAAGTCGGCAATATTATAGACGCAGATGAGGAGGAAATAGCCATTTGGTATTCTTGGTTGAAATAGTCATTTGTAGAAACATTGAAATTATGTATTTTATATTAATTTTTCAAATGATATGGAGTTTTATTGTAGAATAAATGTAAATTTTTTATAAATATTGCGAAAATCACACTCAAAGGTAAGTTCTATAAAGAGGTGGTTAGGCCGACCATGATGTATGGGGCTGAGTGTTAGCTGGTTAAGAAATCACACATCCAGAGGATGGAGGTAGCGGAAATGAGGATGTTGAGGTGGATGTGCGGGCACACTAGGATGGATAAGATTAGGAATGTTGATATTCGGGAGAAGGTATACGTGGCTCCCACTGATGACAAGATGCGGGAAGCAAGGCTCAGATGGTTCGGGCATGTTCAGAGGAGAAGCCCGGATGCTCCGGTAAGGAGGTGCGAACGTCTGGTTGTGGAGGGCACGAGGAAAGGTAGAGGGCGGCCTAAGAAGTATTGGGGGGAGGTGATTAGGCAGGATATGACGAGGCTTCAGATTTCCGAGGGCATGACACTTGATAGGAACATGTGGAGGTCGAGTATTAGGGTTGTAGGTTAGGAGGTAGTTGAGTCTTGCCTTATACCATATCTTTGTAAGACTACTTTGGTAGGGATACTATTTTGCTTGCCTGCTTTGGATCATTTTTATTGATTTTTGTTTCTATTTGTCATATTTATTTCATATTTTTTCGGTGGTGTTACTAATATTGTCTTTTTTTGTCTTTTTGTCTTCTTGAGCCGAGGATCTTTCGGAAACAGCCTCTCTACTCCTTCAGGGTAGGGGTAAGGTCTGCGTACACACTACCCTCCCGAGACCCCATTAGTAGGATTTCATTGGGTCATTATTGTTGTTGTGAAAATCCATACTGATATATATATATATATATATATATATATATATGTTTTACTCTTAACATGTAGTTTATTTTGTAGATAAAATATAGATAAAGTGTAGGACACTGATATACAACCAGAATTTGATAGAAAATGTAACAGCACAAACCTGCAACTGTGTTCTCATTGGTGATACTCAATTCCATATTGAAATCGCGAACAGCTATACGTAGCGGATATGATCCTAAGTTTTTGTTTTCCTTTTTCGTCTCTATGTATGCACAACTAAAATATAATGCCATTTAAATACAATTTTTATACAATGTTGTTCAACTTTCACACAATAGTTAAATGAATAAAAGAAAAATAACTAAACAACAGTCTACAATTTTTCTACAATTTTTTTTATACATTATCTGATAAAGAATTTTGTTAAGTTAAAGGGAGAATTGCACCAGGCCCTCTGCTCCTGAAATGGAGCATGTATGGGCTTACGATTTGATCGTAAAACTGGGGATCTCTACATTGCTGATGCCTACTTTGGACTCCACGTTATGGGACCTACTGGTGGATTGGCTACCCCAGTTGTCCACGATTTTGAAGGCCAACCTCTTCTCTTCACAAATGATCTGGATATTGATGACCACGACGATGTTATTTACTTCACGGATACGAGCACAATCTATAATTTTCTACAATTTTTCTAAAATTTCTACAATATCATGCATTATGTCTTTTTCTTCAAGTTTCAATCTGAAATTCAGTCAAAACTAAGTTTAATCTTCCCCAAAATTTCTAATTGAGATATAAACTCCAAACCATATTCCCAATTATTTTCAACAACACTCAATCAAATAATGATTTTTGAAAACCAAAATTCGAATTCAAAGCTTTTTAATGACTGTCAATGGTGGAATTGCTGCTCTCTTTTCCTTTGCTTTGTATTTGATTTTTATAATTTTTTCGGATGTATCGATCATTAATTGTTGTGCTATTGTAGAAATCAATAGACTATAACTCGCATCCTCATCGACTACAATGCCATCGACCTGAAATTCTCTAAATCTCCCATAGCTATCTCAATTCCCATTCAGTTGTAGCATAATTGGGCTTTTGGACATAATTGTGTTTGTTGCAGAAGAATTGTAGAAGATTTAGTCGTTTTTGATTTGTGAAATCAGAGAAATGTTGAAACACAGTGTATCACAAAAACAAAGTCGCTAAATTCTTGAATCGAAACAACCGATAATATTAATGCGTGATTTGCGTTGTAAAATATCTGGAAGAATATTTAATTTCTCAATATTAGCGCGCCTAAATAAGGAAGCTTATAATTACAATGATTCATTATTTAATAAATTGTCTATATTTTATAGAAATACTATTAACATAGCGGGTAATATGCAAACTATGAACATATTTAATAATATAATTTCCTATATGGTATAACAACGAAAATTTCCTTTTTAAAAACGTGTTCCTATTTCGGAGTTGACTACTTCCACTTCTCTTTCTCTATTTTTGTTTTCTATCTATCTCTGTTTTTATAGATAAGTTCACAACCTCTTGTTTTGATACTACGAAAAAAAATGAAAAATAAAAACAAATTGTCTTTTCTTGATTTTTTCTTGACTGTATGCGTAGTACCAATTGCACCTATTATTCTTTGGACACTATTATGTTTTTATACTGTTTAGTTGTTCTGAGGCCATTATGAATTAGAATAAATTATCATTTTTAAAAAATTAGAGATCGAACATATATTACTTTCCCTAGATAATTATATAACTTTATCTATTGAGAACAACATTTACCATTGGGAAAAGGGCCAAATATACCTAACTACCTTCGGATATTGTCTATACTTACTCTATTATGCTATTCGATTAAATTTATTCCTACCGCTATATTATCCGGTCAAATTTATCCCTGTCATCAATGAACTTTTAAAAATTACCTCTTGATATGTTAGGTAATCTAAAATCTCCCAATTTCCTTTTATTTAAGGGAAAATACATAATTACCCTCTAACCTATATCTGGATTCCTAACTACACACTTTTTCTTTGCGAGAATTCTATTACCCCCTAAACTTATTTTAAATGGAATTATTTGCACTCTTAACACTGACGTGACAGAGTGTGTGTATTTCACTCTCCCAAAGGAGATTGAGAAGCAAGAAACAACAATTTTCAGATTAATTTTTATTCTTTTTTACCATTTTTTCTTACTTTTTTATCCTTTTCCTTTTCCTTTTCCTTTTTCTTTGTCTTTTTTCTTTTACTTTTTTTTTTTCGTTTTTTCTCTAATTTCGAAGGATATTCATTCACCGGTGACTTTGTCTAACCATTTTATTTCTTTTTTTCTTTTCATACACAAATTAAACTCTCAAAAAGTTCTATTCATAAGCAAAGCAAAATATACTCAGATTTGGGGGAAAAAATTAATCATTAGAAAACCTTCCCACGCCGGAAACAAATGATGCATTTAAATTTTAACTGGAGAAAGTTTTCTCAGCTTATATTCGTTTTTATTTCTTTTTCTTTTCCTCCCACCCATAAATTACACTTTCAAGAAAAATTTATATATATATAAACAAAACACACTTAGATCGGAATAAAAATCTGTCGCCGAAAAAAATGGTATTTGTGAAATTTCCTACGACCACCATTTTATGCCGCTGGTGACCAAAACAAAAAGAAAGAGAATGAAATAACAAAAAAATGAGAATAATAAGAAATAAGAAAAAAGGATAAGAAAAAGAAGAAAGAATAAAAAAAGTACTAAAAATACATGTGGGGGCGCGTGTAGCTCACCACTTGCCAAGAGTTTGGTTGTCTAGTTTTAGGGTGCAAATAATTCCATTTAAAATAAGTTTAGGGGAGGGGGGTTAATAGGATTCCCACAAAGAAAAAGTGTGTAGTTGAAAATCCGGGTATAGTTGAAGGGGGTACTTATGCATTTTCCCTTTATTTAAATCACTTGTTGTTCATCTTGCTCCACTATTTTCAGAAATTACTATTGATGTGAATGCTAAAGGTACTAGACTATACAAATTATTCATGGATATTTTTAGTTATCATTGCACCCACTTCTCTTCTTATGATAGTGAGTTTGAAATTGGTTTAAAATTCTATTTATTTTTCAATTATATACACACCGTAGAATTCAGCAGGTCTATTTATTATATATTACTCCCTCCGGTTCACAATAAGTGACCAATTTGCTTTTTCATTTTGGTTCAAAGTAAGTGTCCAGTTATGTAATCAAGAAAGAATTCAATTTGTTTTTACAAAATAACCCCTATGTACATATCCCTAAAAAGTTTTCTTACTCATCACATTAAATATTTAATTAGGGGTAGTTTAGTCATAGTAGGTATTTTTGTACAAAATTTAGTATTTTCTTAATGGGCATGCTAAAAGTAAAATTGGTCACTTATTGTGAACCGGAGGGAGTATTAGTAGTTGCTCATCATGCACATACATGTATATTCAAATGTATTTTGTTATTGTCTGGTTAGTATAGAGTTCGATCGACTAAGTTAACAGTGCACAATGCGTAAGTATTTGATTAAAGCAAAGTTGAATTCGGCAACGTAAAGTCTCGAAGGAACTTTAACTTCTATCACTAATACTTGCAATGTCTCTATACCTTTGCAACAAATTTATTAAAGTTGGGGTGTTGTAAATACTTTTGGAATTTAGGCAAACTACCTAATTTAGTGTACTTTGTTTACTAGCCGTTGTATTATTTTAATATTTCTTTCTCTTATTTGTTTTTATTAAGAAAGTATGTAAATGCCAACTGTTTCGAAAATAGTGGATCAAGAAGAAGAATAAGTAACTTAATTAAAATGATTTGGGAGATTCTGGGTCACCTTACAGACTGAGGGATAATTTTTAAAAGTTTGCTGATGATAGGGATAAATTTGGTCGAATAATATAACTGGAGGGATAAATTCGATCGAATAGTAATAACGAAAGTTAGATGTAGATAATATTCGAAAGTAGTAGGGTAAATTTGGACCTTTTCCCTTTACCATTTCAGCCCCAAATTAATGCTATTGAGTAAAACACCTCTTACAATATATCCTTTCTATTGTAACTAGGTATAAGCACTTAGCGGTATATAGGTAACCAAATTTCAATTTCTTTGTTTGTTTAAATTTTTCTAGCAGTTATCTCTTAGTAAAGAAAAACCCTACTGTTATATTATGTTTGTTTTTTTCCTTTGTATGTAACAAGCTTTGAGGATAGGTCTCAAGAAAAAGGAAAACCACAGTGCAAGTAGAGGCGGAGAAAAGAATTTTGCCAAGGGAATTTAAGAAATAATATAAAAAAACAAGCGAAGGAATTAAGGAGATTCAATATATAATATATATATACGTTAATAAATATTTAATGTGATATATACAATATAATTGTCTGGCAAAAAGAATTCGGATGATCCCTTCCCTCTAGGCGCAAGCAGAAGAGGCAGCCAGAAATGACTGCAACCTGCGTAAAAAATGTTACAATTAACGTGGTTTGATCTAAACACTCACTAACAAATGCGAGCGCATCTACTATTTGTATGGAGTTCGTTTTGCACGCGTCGGGCCACTTGAGTCAGCCGTTGCTGCGACAACATCTTGACCCTATTCTATTTTAGGGCCAATACCTTCTTAGTACTACCAAAAAAATGGGATTCTTGCCAAATTCAATTTTATGTTTTGTATATTGTCCGAGTAATTTTCTTAATAATATCATGTTAAATTGATCTACAATAATAAATAAATTAACGTACAATAACATATAACTCTTCATATTTCTGATATGATAACTTAAGAAAATAAAGTAATAACTTAAATCTGTTGTAGCGACTTAAATGTACTAATAATGTAAAAAAAATATTTACATTATCAATCAGGGTTGTGCATGATATGGTAAATTTTAAATTACTGTGCAGAAATTAAAATACTGTATTTGGTCTTTTAGTATTTGATATGGTAAGTGGTTTAAATTTTTATAAAAATTAAGTAGCATTATGTATGGTATTTGGTAATTAAAAAAATAAATATCAATACCGTATTGAAATATACTAAGTTACACTATACACTTATCATTGAATACAACATATAGTTACATGATACTTTTCTTTGATTATAATACATTCATGTTGAGGTTGGCAATTAAAGCCTATGTGTTTCGTTAGGAAAATGTAGTAACAAGGTAGACTGCAAATTCTGATTCTTACCTCCAGAATCCAGATTGTCAAATAATTTAATGTCAAACAATTTAATGTAATATTTCTACGGTTTAGGGTGTCGTACTTTGTTATTCGTATATTGTTGTTGTATTTGTTGGATTAGTCTTTGTTGTATTCTTTAAGTTCAGCAATTAACTCTAAACAAATAACAAGATATTTTAAATAATCAAATTTATTTCTTTTTGTACCTTTTTATCTTTATGGGTTGATACTTACAGGTTTTAGACAAAGATTTTATCAACAGTCAAGTGAGTATAACCCGTTTTTAATTTTGTACAGTTGATAGTCTTATGCACTAGTTAATATTCAAGCGAAACAAATCGAAGTTACCGGATCGAATAAATCGAAACCGAAAAGAAAAAAGCCGAACCATATCGAATTTAATTAGGCATGGTATTGGTATATCATTTTAAAAAATCGAACACCAAAAATATCGAACCGAAATGTCTAAATACCGGTCCGACCAACGAACCCCCTTAGTATAAATGTATATAACCGTTTATCCTCAAAATTGGATAAAAAGTAAATTTGTAAGTAATTTTAAGGATACGCGGACTGATTCGATACAAAGCGATAAATTAAGTCAATATTGGACAAACAAAGAAAAAATAAATTCAAATCACACGAGTAGTATAGTTCCAACCGTAGTGAAATAGTCACCCTCTATCTGGACTCACCACGGCCGTCACTGATGAACAAAAGAAAGAGCTAATAACAGAGAAAATAATAATATATTGCTTTGGAATGCGTGTTACCATGACCTTCATGAATTATCAGACCTCCTTTATATAGTGGAAGAGTCCTACTTTAGGTACAACTCTATAAAAGGTTAAAATCTTCTCATTTAACTGATTGTTGGTTTCTTATCGATACGTGCCGAGAACCCCGCCGTGATATCCGGTCGGTCATAGGTATTTTGGCCTTTTGTTGGCTATGTTTGATTATCCGATAATGTTCCTCAAAGCCATTTGAGGTTAGGACCGATCCAGAACTATGAACCCTATATTCTCGAGGGCAGGTATCATGCTCCCCGATTCCGACTCGACGAGACTATCATCTCGATATCGGCCGCTTGTCATCATGTCTCGAGCCTGCCTTATCTTTGTCGAATGCCGGGGTTCACTATGAGCTCGATCTTACCAGGGGATAATGCATAAAATCCTCCCCAACCTATAACCATATTACCACCTTTTCTTTTCGGGGGGTCCTATTATCCCCTTGAACTATTTTAAAGTAATATTATTTACCCCTTAAAAAGCTACAACCAGATGCGTGCAAGTGGTGAAATACACGCGCCTAAAATGTATATTTCTTACTTAAAAATTATTTTCACCGTTTTCTCCTTCTTCCTTATTTTCCTATTTGCAGACCTTCATTACCATATCCGACCAAAAGGCAAAAGCCTCATTTGATGGGTTTTATATAATATCTGTTTGAAATTGTCAGATCTGGCCGGTGAACGAAACTCCGACGAAGACCCTTGCTTCGACGAAACTCCATTGTTATTGACCGTTTTGACTGTTCGTAGGTTGAATTATGCTCGTTGCCTCCTCTAGTTGTAGCTCTGTTTCTTTTATTGAACATATATGCTTTTGATTTCTGGGTTGATTTTGCGTTGTATTGGATTTTTGCTCCGGCATTTTGCTGTTGGAACGATGTCCCCCTTGTTCGTGCGAGAAGAGGTTTAGAAGACGAAGGAGACTAATTAATTAGATGTAATTAATTATGTAATGTCCAATCAAAAGATGACACTTGTACATGTTAATCAATTTTAAAATTATTTTTGTAACTTCCACTTGCCCTTAAGAGAGTGTGCTCACTCTCTATGCTACGTCAGCACTTAGGGTGGTGTTTATTATACTTTAAAATAGTTCAGGGGTAATAGGACCCCCAGAAAAAAAATGTGTGTAGTTTGTAATATGGTCATAGGTCGGGATGATTTTATGTTTTATCCCTTTTACCCGTATACAATAACTTAAACTTTTTCAATCCAAACTATATAAATATAGTCTCTATCTATCTCTCTCTATATCGACTATATTTATATAGTTTGGATCGAAAAGAATTGGTGGAAAACAAAAACGAGAATAATAGGTGAATGGTACTACATATATATTCATTGAGTTTAAATCCTAATCTCTAGTTATCACGTAGCCACGAAAATACAGGAGCAAGGATGGTGGAGAATTCCTAAAATCATACAAGCACAAACATAGACACAATTCCTCTATCCCAATTTCTCTTGGTAAAAATAGATACATTTCTCATTACCATGTCAAATTTTCTTCACAGTATCTCCTATTATGTCTCATTTATCTTCTTTTCATATTTTATCCTTCAACAAATCATTCTTTCTCCTGCTAATTAAGGTAAGATGAGAGTTTTTTCTATTTATATCCATTTCCCTTTTTTCTGGATATTTTTGTTAGATAATTTGAGATTCATGTGTACCCTTTTAAAAAAGGTTTCCTAATGATACAACATTTGAGACAAAAATGGCTATCAATTCAAATGATACAAAGAGTTTGATATGGAAACATGTTAAATATTCTATAGAATTTTCGTTCACTTTTGCCAAGAAACATCCATTTGTTTCATCCACTTTGTCATTCTTCATCCTATTTTGTGCTCTTTCACCATCAATCACCTGGTTTTTCATTTATTCATTGCCCCTCATGTTCTTTTTCACTATTCTTCTTATAATTTTTTTTAGCATACCAAATTTTAAACATTTTGAAAGAGATGTTGATTCGAAACCTTCTAGGAAAATTAGTCATGTAGATAAAGATCATGAAAATGTCAATATTGACAATAAACAAAAGGCTTTTCTTCGAGCTAGATCAGTCAGACGAAGAAAATCCAAGAAACATATACAAACCGGTGCCGAGGAATTAATACAAGGTGCACCTTTTCGAATATCTTTTAATGATCATGATTTTGTTGACAAAGGTGCATTGATAGAAGAAAAATTGAAAGATATTCGAGAGGTGGAAGTGCATTCGATAAGTGATCGTGCTGAATGCTCTTCCGCCTCGAGTATTTTCAAGAATTCAGGGCCTGCTGAGTATTCTGATTGCTCTTATGAAGCAAGTGGAAAATGTTTTAAATCATTTAGCAGTATATATGAGAGAAAAACAGAATGTTTTGGTGAAATGGAAAATGAAGGGGCAAGAAATAAGGCTGTACAATGGAAAGAAGATGATCAAAAGAATCTCATGGATCTTGGACTTTCTGAGATTGAAAGGACTAAAAGATTGGAAAGTTTGATGGCGAGACGAAGAGCACGAAAGATGTTGAGCCTCCAGGTTAGAAGGTCATTGATGAATATAGGATGCAAAGAAACATTGACTCCAATTTCTTCAATTTTGATTCCAAAGAATAAATCATCATCAACTAGTCAATTTTCACCTACCCCGGGCTCGGCCCCTTCTATTCTAGGACCAAATCGGAATCCTTTTGATCTTCCTTATGATCAACATGAAGAGAAGCCTAATGTTAGAGGTGGCAGTTTCTTGCAAGAATTCATGTCAGCTCAGGAACAGAAGGACAGGAACGAAAGCTTACGAATAGAGGCTGCTTTTCTAGGGGATTCGAACCTTGATCAACACGAGCCAATACCTTGTTCTGATGTTCCGTCCAGGCAAATGTTTCAGGAGGCATCTGAAAGTTCCAAATCAAGGCACCGATTAGGTAAAAATGATACATCTACTCTTTTTAATATCAAGATTCAAACAAACTTGCATTAGTAACTTTAATACAACATATTTTGCATTATGAGGATTCTTCATAAATTGACTAGTTTTACACTGGCTGTCAACCTGCGGACCGACAATGTGAGCAAACTCACATAGCTGGAGTTCAGGGTGGCCTTTAATACTTCCTTCAATACAACATATTTTATATTGTGAGAAGAGGAACCTTGGAGCAATAGTATAGTAGTCTCCCTGTGACTAGGTCACAGGTTCAAGCCGTGGAAACAACCACTAAGGTTTGTATTTGGGTAGGCTATCTACATCACACCCCTTGAGTGAGGCCCTTCCCGGACCTTGCATGAACCGCGCTACCCTTTTTTGAGGATTCATCATGAATTTACTAATTTTACACTAGCTGTCAACCAAACCTGCCCTCCTTTTATCCATATTTGAGACTGGCAACGTGAGCAAACTCACACAGGCGAAGTTCATGGTGACCATTAGCTCTTCCTTTTTTTTAATGAAAGTTACAAATGTGATCTATTTGCAGGTAGAGAAGATAACGATAGAGTAGTTGAAGAAGTGACAACTCAAGCATCCGAACCGGAGACGAATGTGGCCTATAAAGGAGAACATAGTAGGGAAGGCCTGGATATTAGTCAGGATGAAAAAGAAAGTAGTGAAGTTCAGATAAAATCAGTACTAGTGGAAGATATAAGCAATAGGACAAGCTCAACATCTTCTTCAGAAGAGGATGGACCATTTTACAAGATAGATAAAGATGCAATCTTGAAGTCTATTGCTTCTCCTGCTCTAAGGAACTTATCAAGTGATCCATCACATCCTAGTTCATCATTGTTGGATAGCACGAGAGAGAATGAACGATTTTACTATCCGAATCGTCCTGTGCATCGTACTTCCTGCCAGTCTATTGCTTCTGACTTGCAAGTGGAGGTTTCTGAAGTCGGTTCACCTCCACTGACAAACGATGGGAGCTCATCCGCGGATGAAGAAATTTCTATAGATGGGGAGATAGAAAAAGCTATCACGTCTAACAGTGAAGACACATTGATATCTTCATCGCACCTAGCTAGAGTAGATGAAAATGAATCAAATTCCAAAGAAGTGCGCGAGGTTACTGAGCAAGATATCGTGGATTTTGGATTTTCGAGGTTCCAAATGTCCGAGAACAATGTGCCACACAATGTTCCATCGGAACGATTAATTGAACCAGATTCTATTGGTTCAAGCTCATTTCCACCTCCAAGGACAGAAAGGACTCAAGCCAGCAGTTATCAACAGCGTAGGCCGGAAGGACTTTCTGTAGTTGGTGACAGGCTTCAAGGGTCACTATTACAACCAGAATTTTCGGTACAACAACTCCCTTTTGCGTCAGCGTCACTAGTATCACCGACATCTGTTCTTCAACCAAATTGCCTAATCGAACAAGGATCCTCCTCAAATTTAGATCATGTTCAAAATGATAGGTCAATGAACATTTCTAGTGAAAGATCAGATTCAATTGCTTCACAGGAATCAGAGCTTAGTTTAAACAATTCAATTTTACAAGTTTCAGAATTACCTTCAGAAACAGAAACTTCAAATTCAGCTTTACACAATGACAGTGCAGAACTCATTATAGGCAGTGACAGCGAACGACATAGTGAAAATGTGGCATTTTCAACTATTGGACAAGGACATCACTCAATTGAAGCCTCTAGTACATCATCATCTATGTCCGTATCGCAACCAAAGTTTGCAACTGATCAACTGCCAGATGAAGTAACTACTGGAAGTTGTGATCCCAACACTTCTCGGAGCTCAACATTATCGTTAAAGGATACGAAAGTGCAAAGTTCAGTTCCACATTCACAGACACAGAAGTCTGCAGAAAATCCAAAGTCTCTCACTAGCAATGACATTCAGGAAACGCTGCGCGATAAGAGTGGTTCACGGCATATTGAAGAAGTAGTGTTTTCTACAATTAGCCAGAGTTTTGATGAATCACAAGCATCATCATCACCACAAGATTTTATGGTTGAACAAGTTCCAACTGCCTCTACTTCATCCCCCTCCCCCAACTCTATGATTCAACCAAAGTTCTCAGTAAATGAAAGCTCCTCATATTCTGAGGAACAGAAGAGAGTGCAGAATTCATCAAATTCTGAGGTAATTTGATGTTTTGACAATGATGAAGTTGCAGCTGCATATTTAAGTTATGTATGACAAATCAATATCTAGGATATCAATTGTTAAGCATAGCAAAAACCATTTTTTTTATCCAGTTTCTCACTTATAGAATGTTTGAAATTTTAGTGATTCTTGTTTTGCTTTTGTAATATAGGATCATATACCTGGTTTTCTATCAGAGAGAGCAGTCAATCAAGATTCTATCAGCTTACAATCTACGGTCCGGGAAGTCCCTACAGCATCTAGTTCATCTTCATCACCTAAGTCTGTACTCGAACCGAAATCCTCAACAGGTCAAGGCCCTATGTTAAATTCTAACAGGGAGGAACAAATAGGTGAAAGTCCAAGTCCAAGAATGTCTAGAAACACAAGAATTTTGTTAATTGATTCTGCAGCAGACAAACTTCATCATGCAGATGCTAAGATGGTATGTTTCTATTCATGTTAGAGTTTAACTTCGATACACGATTTTGACAATATTATGTCGCCTAAAAGATAACTACGGAATAGCTAACTGTACATAATAAGTGGAACTAGTTACCTAAAAAATAAGACATGCGACATGCAACATGCTACAACATGTTAAATTACGCTGACAATGTAAATATTATTTTCACTGTCGGTGTATAACTTGAATTTGTCTTATTAATACCGAGATTAGATGGCATATGACCTGGAAAGGATATTTCTTTTGACAAGAAAACAAAATTTCCCTTGAAATATCATGTCTCTGATGGAAAAAAGAACTCTGGTTAAAGACCATTGCTCCAACCAAACAAATTGTTATTTTTTCACTTTCATTGCTGATAACATGCATTTATGAGAAAATAATGTTTATAAGCAGCAAGCACAATATTACAAATAGAACTTAATGTCTCACTCTAAAGATGCATGACTTTAATAGTTGGAAGATGCATCTGTTGTCTTTCTAGAACAAAAAAGCAACTTAAGTTATATATACCGATAGTATGAGATACCTTCTAAAGTACAGAGATTGTTATGCACAGTTGTGGAGCCAGGAATTTATGTTGTGTACTAAAGCAATTTTGGAAAACCCCTTTGTCACAACACTAGAATCTTCCATTGTGTCAAGGAGATTCTACAGTTTATGTATAACAAAAAATATTAGTTTTTGCCCTATTTGCACGGTATAATTTTCCAACAAGGGGATTCAACTGAACCCCTTTGGCTCTACATAGCTCCGCCTCTGATTATGCGGTGAATAATAATATATGGATTGTTATGTTGGGATTGATTACTGTAAGAGCTTTTTTATCTTTAGTTACTTTTGTCCATCTATTGTTAATTCTTAGTTCACATTTCATCTCTACAAGATAATTCACAGTTTCCCCGTATAACTTATGTACGTACTAGCAATGCAGAGTTTAATAAGGCTAACCAAATATTATATTTTTTCGTTTACAACCAACCAAACATGGTATTACTTATGCCAAGTTTTATGGTAGGATTATTTTTGCTAGCATGGTAAACCAAACAACCCTTTAGAGAAAAGGTTATCCTATTTTTGCACTATTAATGCATAAAACTTACACTCTTTTTGTAAGAGCATAAATAGATGCCTGTTTAGTAAACTCATGCTATCATATCTTTGTACTTGTTAAAATAATGTTTCAAGCAGTGGTGGAGCAACATGGGCTCAAGGGTGGTCAGTTGAACACCCTTTCTCGGAAAACTATATGATGTATATAAGTGAAATATTACTACTTTTTATACATATAATACATATTAACTTAAATATCCTTAAGCACCCTTAGCGAAATTCTTGACTTCGCCGCTGATTTCAAGCTTTCCCTTTTGGTTTTGCTATGCTGAGCAGAAACCACTCAATGATGAAGAGAAGTCTCATGAAGATGCCACAAACCACAATGATGTCAAGAAGGAGGACTTACCCAAAATACAAGAAGTCTCTGAATCACTCAAAAACAGCACCACAAAACATCATAAGTCAAGTGATGTTGAAAATTCTGCTTCCACTTCAACTAACAAGAACCAAAATTTAGTCACTAATACTGGAACTGGAGAAGATAGAGGAGCAAAAGAACCAGAGAAAACACATGGTCCTATTATTGCAACTCAAGAAAATTCAGAAAAGGGTAATACTACAGAAGCAAAGGAAAACATTAAATCACAGAGTGAGAGAACAGACAGTAAAGAAAAAGCTAAAGATTCATGAGCAACAGTTAGGATTTTTTTTCCTTGAGAAAATGAACATATACTTGTTTAGTTGTTTCCTGTTGTATAGTTTGTTAATGGTAATGGGTACGACAATTTGTCTAATTATTAAACAACTTAGCTCATCTGATAGCCGTAAAAATTATTTTATAGTGTCAATATATAGAAGTTAAACTCTTTTAATAAAGTACTAATCATGTTGGGTTTCTTAAATTTTCTCATTTTACATAATGCTGCCTTTTAATTATCCATCATATTAATATTAGGACTCTCTTTTATATTTCCGCTGGTCCGTATACTGCATACGAACTTGTCCAAGGGGCTCAACACATACACGGAAAAATCACAACTAAGAATTAAGGTCCAAACCAAATTTATGAACTCTTATGTTCTTTAAATTTCAACTTTCACAAGATACGTCCGAATTACACCCAAACACTTCAGGTACTTAACCAAATTTATAGCAGGATATGCAAAACATATAAATAAGACTGAACCACTAACGTTCAACTCCTAAAAAGACTCTAACAACTAGCAAGGAATCCTATCCAAATTAACAACTAAGTTGATACTATTCCTATAAAATAGGAACTAGATTATTTGACTCAATAAACATAAGTAAAACAATAAATAAAACATGCAAGATGCACTAATTTTTAACACTCGAGACCCAAATCACCTATATCCACAAGTCTAAAATACCAAGTGAACCTACGGAAAATATTAAATAGGGATGTAGATTTCTAAAACTCAAAATAATCGGTTGGATCATTACATTAATTTAGTCTTTTAACCTTTCAAAAAGGAGATAATGTACCATATCTGCAAGTCATAAAATATTATGGCTTGAGTAACCAAACTTAGACTTAATTACTCTAGGTAATTGCACCTCGTTCGTAGATTTGACTTGGTCTTACTAATTTTATATTGTGGCGACTTCTTTATCCTCTAATTTGAGAGTACGGTTGGGCGATACTAACTATTTCAGACATAAGCTTAAAATCTTTTCCTCAAATTTCATAAGGAGTAAAATTAAAATGATTATAAAAAGCTGACGTAGATAATCTAGGGAATATGATAGTTAACCAAATAAGTAAATAGATAACAAAATCGGGGATTGTCATATAAAGTGATCAACCATTGCTGTTAGTTTATACTCTCGATATTCCCTATATATGTTTCAATGGATTTGAACCTTTGTGGCATGTGTCAAGTTGATTAAATTTCGGTGTCAATTCGTACACAGATTTTTTTATTTTTTTTGAAATAGAATTTATTTATTTACAAACTACATAAGAAGTACTGTAAGTCATAATAATTAACAATTCAAAATATTTAAAAACTATCTACAAAAAAATATGATTAAAAAATCTTGTTTGATTCTCCGAATAGTAATAGGTTCATTCCTTTTTTTTTCTAACAGAGCATTTTTTTTAACCAAAAGGCCCCCTACTAGATCTTTGATTGAGGAATGATAACCTTTCATTCATTTATTTTAATATTGTTGAGAAGCATATTAAACTTATTTCTTTGAAAAACATCCGTTTATTTTACATTTTTAATCAGAGCAACTTAGAATGATATTAAAGACCTTTCAATGTACTTCTAACAAAGAATAAAACAATTGAGAGAAAGATTGTTTTTCCTCAACCAATGATCCAGCAGATACAACATTTACGATATCTTGCAAGAAAAAATTTGGCAACAAAAATCTAATTCAATTTGAAACGTATGAAAATTTGAATATCTCCTGAGATATAGGTATACTGCTGAAATTTCCTTAAGATCTTAAGAATTTTTATTAAGGAGACCATGTATTATTTTTCCATGACTTGCTATACACACCTTGTTGACCTCCTCATTATTTGATGCTTGAAGCCTTGAACTAGTAAGACGCTTGGTTATGTATGTGCCTTTTTTACTTTTATTTTTAAATACACACTTTATTTTTATATATATATATATATATATATATATATATATATATATATATATATATATGTGTGTGTGTGCAGTGCTAATATGTACATTAGATCCGACAAGATGTAAGTGATTTATGTCAATAGGTATTTTAAGTAAATGATGCTGGTATTATTTTTCTGGCTTTCTGTTGCTGTTACTAATCTATTGTCTCTTTTCATCTTCTTAATCCGATGGCCTATTAGAAATAATCACTATACTCCTCCGAGATAGGGTTAAGGTCTGCATACACATAGTGTTAACGTTGACCATGAGTAGATAACCTTACAAAAGAATCATGCTGTAATTGGTCAAGTACACTGTACATTAAGTAAAATTGAATCATTCTCTTATCCTGCATGCACAGAGTTTGAGGAAAGTCCGGACCACAAAAGTTTATTGTATGCAATCTTACGGTGCATTTATGCAAGAGGTTGTTTCCATAGTTTGCACACCATCTTCTCTTCTCAGAAAAATATAACGAATCCGAGAGGAAAAAGTAAACGCAACATTATATTTGGAGAAAAAGATTTGGAGTTTGACTTCACCCAACTAACTTGATATATCCTCTCGATCGGATCTTGATCTCTTCTTCTCCTTATAATCTGTCACGTGGTGTTTATAATAATCCTTTCCTCTCTATTCCCTCTACATATTTATACCCTACAAACATCACTCACCATTACAGTTTTTCTTCTACTAATTCTACCACAAAAACTCAACACACCACAGATCAGAAATTAATATATAAACAATGGTTCTTTCCAAGATTTCTGCTGCTTATCATGTTTTCATATTTTTACTGATTCTGGCATCTTTTTTATCCTCAACACAAGGCAGAAGGTTATTAGACGAAAAGCTTATCGTCCGCCACGTTGCTGCTATCGATCGTATTCTCCGTTCTGTTCCTAGCCCCGGAGCAGGCCACTAGTCTTTTCACCGAGTAAATTTCATGGGTGGTCATCAAACTTTGTGTTCCTTACCCAAAAGTCACTTCTTTTTGTTACGTAAAAATTATTTAATTTTGTATTTATTACCCAAAAGTTATTTTTCTTTCTTTTAACACAAAATTCATTTAACTTTGTGTTCATTACCCAAATGTCGCTTTGGTGCTATCGATCGTACTGAATATTTTCTTCTTTCCTTTTTTTTTTGTGGGGCTTGAATTTTTTTTTTCTTTTTTCGTTTTTCCGAAGAGTTGATTTTTCTTTCTATTTATTTAACGTTACAATTTTCGATTCATTTGTTGATGGGAGTGTGGAAGAAATGCTTAATTGAGGTGAGAAGCTTAGTGGGAGTGTGTATCTATTTGATTTTGGAGAGTGATAGGAACTTTTATTCACTTTCCAGATATTTGATTTTGGGATGTATACTATTTATACTTATGCTATTTCACTATTGTTTTTTTCTTTTTTCTTTTCGGGATAAATAAATAATCATGAACTTTTTTATTCATCAGGTCTTTTCTTTTACATATTTCTACTAAGGCTAATAATGAGCAGCTTACTATATTCGTACCACTATAACGAGAGTACCAGTTTATTCTTGGAAAAATATTAAACAATCTAAGTTTATTTTTAAACAAAATTTTGATTTCTCTGTGATTTATATTAGACTATGGTTTTACTTAAATTCTCACAATAAGAGAAAAAACGAAAACAAAAACAAAAACAAAAGTAAGTTCGTTGCAAGGCATTAATTTGGTCATATAACAGCCCAAGTATGGATCCTCTCACTTATTCTATTACTAATAAATTTGTCCGTGCTTAGCGCAGTCAAATAAAGGAAAAATTACATAAATGTTCCAAATAAGTCTCAACTTACCAAACTCTAGTCATTAGTCATAGACTTACCAAAACTTGCTAAGTACATATACAAATTGAAAAACCAAATAAATAAGGTCCTTTCTCTCAAAGAATCATATGCAAAAATTACCTTCCATATGTTTAAGCGTGATTAGCTATATTAGATGCAAGATGGAATGTTTCATGAATGAGGTAGCAAATAAGATGATGAAATACAAAAAAATAATACAATATTCCAAAAATCTAAGCAAAAAAGGAACTTTTTCAATGGGTATAGTTGAAATTCATTGAAAACATATAGATAAGTCAATATACAAATTTTGAGGAAGATTGAAGGTGATTTGGACTGGTTTTGTATCAAAATTTGTAATTAAATCGAGTTCAAAAAATTCTTCTGTGACACATGTATCAAACATGTATCACGCATGTATCTCACACACAGGTATACGTGGATATACATGTGATACACAATTGATACAAACATGATACACAAATGATACACAATGTCATACATATATCATTTGTTCATGTTCAGTTTTTACTTCGAATTTTCAATTCAAACCACCTCAAAACTTCACCAAATCATCCCAAAATTGAGATTCAATCTCCTTAAGTTGTACCCAATCTATTCTAATAATAACCGCTCAAAAGAAAGCAAAAAATTGACTTTTTTTTTGCTACAAATAGCTAATTGGCTAATATTAGTAATATTTTATAAATTGACCAATTTTAATAACGAGCTACTTATAAATGGACATAGCTGATAGTTTCCCTCAAATAAATTTTTTTATAGATTCAGTTGACATAAAACGATGAAAATTTATATTAATAAAAATTTAAAAATATATAAAACATACACATGAAAAACATATAAACAACAAATATATAAGAAACATACACGTAATAAACATCAACATTAAAGTATCACAAACTTTTTGTAAATTTACAATGGCAGAGTTCTCGATCGTCCCTAAAAGTATGTCTAAGCTAATCATATTTTTTCTTCACACTAATATAGTTTCATATCTGGTAAGCTCTATCTTTCCAATGCTATCATCCTTATATTACTATCCAATTAATCATCCTGTTTTAGGAAATAATGTAGTTACATGAATTAATAGAATTAATAGTGAATCACAGGAGCATTGGGTAACATAATGCAAGAAGAAGTGTTGGAATACTCAATCAAATGTTGCAGACTTCGGGGAAGGGCCGCACCCCAAGGGGTGTGATGTAGATATCCTATTCTAATGCAAACATTAGCGGCTGCTTCCATAGCTCAGATCTATGACCTATATGTTGGGAAAAATGATGTCCCGCTCAGGAATAATATCCACGGTAAATAACAATAACACAAGAGGGTAACAACGATACCAAATCTTTGGATAGGATATAATACAATACCCAAGGAGCAATATAATACTATTATAATATTACAAACTTGATAGTATCAAGAAATTACTACAACTTCAAAAAAATAATACTCTTTATTTTAAATACCTCACTACGATATTACTGTCACTTACTATTTATCTCACAGACGACAATCAACTATTCTCTACTTTCTACTTCTCTCGTCTTGGTGTACTTGAAATGAGAAAACAAGGCTGGTATTTATAGTAGTGGATGGCGTTGCTTTCAGCCAATCAAAATAAGTTTTGGAAACTTGAAATTGCAAATGAGATTTGCAAATATGAGATTGTAGCCGCCTACAATTTTATTCTCCACTCACATTATTTCTTCTTTTCCTTTTATGTTTTCTTTTATTCAATATGTGCCCCACAAATCTCTCCCTTAATTTTTCTTTTTCTTTTTCATTCTAAGACTTGATCTCAATCTCTGAAAATCCTCAAATTTAAGAGGCTTTGTAAAGATATCTGCAGCTTGATCATCAGACTTCACATATTTGAGTTTGACTTTCTTCTTGGCAAGGCATTCTCTGATAAAGTGATACCTTATATCTATATGCTTGCTTCAATCATGATATATTGGATTCTTTGCAAGTGTTTGTGCGGATTTGTTATCAATACAAATCTCTGTATCTTCAATTTGTGGCAAATTGAGCTCCTTCAATAATACTCTCGTCCAAATAGCATGACATGTAAAGGATGTTGCTGCTACATATTTGGTTTCACAAGTCGAGAGAGTAACAATTGATTGTTTCTTTGAACTCCAAGAAATAATAGAATCACCCAAGAAAAATACAAAACCTGTTGTACTTTTTCTTCCATCAATATCTCCCAGATAATTACTATCACAAATCCCACAAGGATGAAATCACTAGAAGAAGAATAAATCAGCCCAAAGTCAATCGTACCTTTTATGTAATGAAGAATACTTCTAGTGACCTTCAAGTCAGTAGAGGTAGGAGCTTTCATGAAGTGACTTACTACTCCAATTGCAAAGAGTATATCTGGTTTGGTACAAGTCAAGTACCTCAAACTTCCCACAAGACTTTTAAAAAATGTGAGATCCATTTTTTTCCTTCATCAAACTTGGATAATTTTGTCGCACTCTCCATTGGTGTGTTCACGGGATTGCAATCGAGCATGTTGAACTTCTCAAAGATCTCCTTCGTATAACTTTCTTGTGAGATAAAAACTCCATCCTCCATCTGCTTCACTTCTAGGCCCAAGTAGTATGACATGAGCCCTACGTTTGTCATCTCGAACTCACGGAACATATCTTTCTTAAAAGCTTCAAATAAACTTGGGTTATTACCCGTATAAAGAAGACCATCAACATGAAGACAAATAAACGAGATATCTCCATTAGTATGAACTTTAAGGTAAAGAGCATATTCATGGAGACAACGAGTAAAACTATTATCTTGAAAATACTTGTCGATGTAACTATTCCATGCCGTAGGGCTTGCTTCGACCCATATAAATCTTTGTTCAGCTTCAACACTTTATCTTCATGGTATTTGACTACGAAGCTCAATGGTGGTTCAACATAGACTTCTTCTTCAAGATAGCCATTCAAGAAGGTTGACTTGATGTCTAGTTGATGGATCTTTCACTTCATTTGCGGTGCTATAGAGATTAGCAAACGAAATGTCTTCATGCGGGCAACAGGTGCATAGATTCTTCATAGTCAATACCTTGCCTTTGCTTATAGCCTTTAGCCACAAGTCATGCCTTGTATCTCTCCACTTTTCCATCAACATTCTTTTTTGTCTTGTATACCCATTTTACTCCAATTGCTCGATGACCCTTGGGAAGAGTTGTTAAATCCTAATTGTTGTTCTTCTCTATTGACTCGATCTTCTCCTCCATGGCCTGTCTTTATCTTTTGTCTATTACAACTTCATCAAAGTTTATTGGTTCACTATCAGCAAAGAGACAATATAAAAAATCAAAATTAGTAACTTCTTCTGTGTCATTATAGAGCTCTTGCATACTCCTCGTCCTTTGCGGTTGTTCATTTGAACTTTGTTGAGAAGAAGGAGATACAACAAGAGATGGAGTTGTGTCCTGCACAAGTTCCACGGTCTCTGGTTCTTCTTCATTACCAAAATATGGAAGAAAATTATATGAAGTTTCTTCCTGAGCTTCCCAATTCCATGTTAATTCTTCATCAAATTCAATATCACGACCCACTACCACCTTGCCATTGCTTGGGTTGTATAGCTTATAGTTTTTTGAACTCGTGTCATAGCCAACAAACACATGCTTGATGCTTCGATCGTCAAGCTTCACTCTCCCTTGATGTGGCACATGAGCATAGGCTATGCTCTTAAACATTTTCAAGTTCTTGACATTTGGCTTTCTTCCACTCCATACTTCTTGAGGGGTTTGATCTCTAATATTTCTTGTTGGAGACCTGTTGTTCAAATAAACTGCACAAGAAACAACTTCGGTCGTCCTTGGGCATACTTTTAGCTTTCAACATACATCTAGCCATATTGATAATCGTTCAATTCTTTCTCTCTGCAACTTTATTTTGTTGGGGTGAATAAGGTACCGTTAGAGTTAGAGGGCGATGAATTCTATGGGAATGACAAAAATCATTAAATTCTTTTGAAGGGAATTCGCCTCCTCTATCGGACCTTAAAGCTTTTATTTCATGGCCACTTTCTTTTACACAACTACTTTGAAAATTTAAAAACACCAAAAGCTTCAGATTTTTGATTCAAGAAATAAACCCAAGTCTTACTACTAAAGTCATCAATGAAGAGCAAAAAGAATTAACTTTACCAAATGAAGGTGGATTGATTGGTCCACACACATCAGTATGAACAAGTTGCAGTGGCTTGGTTTCTCTTGACATGGACTTTCTCGGAAAACTCCTCCTTGCATGTTTTCCAAGAAGACAAGCTTCACACAATTAATTGATGGTACCACATGCACCATCTTCTTTTCTCCCATTGATTTGAGCGCTTCAAAATTCAAGTGTCCAAATCGCATGTGCCAACACCATGATTCATCTTGCACATTAGCCTTCAAACACTTTGCATCAATTGTTATAAGATTTGGAGAAAATAATCTATTCTTTGTCATATGAACTTTAGCAATTAGAATTCCACTTGAATCTCCAAGTCAAAGATGCATATTTTCATATGGATGTCATATCCCTTTTCAAGAAATTGGCCCAAACTTAAAATATTACTTTTTAATTTTGGCACATAATAAACATCTCGAATTAACTTGTGGCCACCATTTTTACAAGAGATCAGAATCGTACATATCCCTTTCGATTTGAATCTTTGAGGTATCTCCAAAAGACACATTACCTCTCATATTTTATTGATCTCCACAAACTTCTCTTTGTATTCACACATATGATTGCGTGTCCAAATATCTCGAGCTACAATCATCCATGTCATCTTCCTTGAGTGCCAGCAACAATGTTGACTCATCTTCTTCTTTCTTGCCATCAATAAGGTTAGCTTTCTCTTCAACATTGCTACAACATTCCCAAGAGTAATGGCAAAATTTATGACAATTGTAACACACAATTTTTGATTTGTCATACCTTTGTCCATTATTTTTTTGATAGTAGCCACGTCTTCTTCCTCCTATTTGTCCACGAACACGACCTCTGAATATTAGGCAGATTTTAACTTCATTGTTGAAGTTGTTACCATTACTTCTTCCTCTTCCATGACTGTCACATTCTCATCCTCGTCCATTCCCTTGATAGGTTTTTTCACCTCTATTATCCTTAAAGGATGCATGAGTTTTAAGAAATTGCTCCAGTAGAACTTCTTGTCTCATCTTGATCTTTTCTTTATGGGCCTATAAAGAATCCTCCAATTGCTCCACCATCATAGAGTCTAAATCTTTAAACACCTCAATAACACACACCACAAAATCAAATTTAGGTATTAATGTGCGAAAGATCTTTTTTACCACACGGACATCTTCTGTGTCCTTCCCGTATCTTCTTAATTGATTCACAATAACCTTCACTTTTGAATAATAATCTGAAATGCATTCGGATTCTTTCATTTTTAGAACTTCAAAATTAGCCCTTAAAGTTTTAAGTTTTACCTTCCTCACCTTGTTAACTCCTTGGAGAGGATTTTTTGTTAAAATCTCCCAAGCTTCCTTTGAGGTGGTAGCATCTGCCACTTTCTCAAACATGTCATCATCCAAATATTGGTGGATGAGTATGAGGGCTCGTTGATCCTTCTTCCTTGTCTTTGCCAAGATATCTTTTTCATTTTGAGGCAGAGCTTCCTCATTATCGGATTTTGCATACCCTCTATCTATGATTTCCTACACATCCTGAGAGCCAAGAATGACTTTTATACGTAGACACCACCACCACCACCACCAACAACAACAACAACCCGTATAATCCCACTTAGTGGGGTCTGGAGATGGTAGTGTGTACGCAGACCTTACCCCTACCCTAAGCTAGAAAGGTTGTTTCCAATTAGACCCTCGACATCCTTCCCTCCAAGAACTTCCCACCTTGCTCTTGGGGAGACTCGAACTCACAACCTCTTGGTTGGAAGTGGAGGTTGCTTACCATCAGAGCAACCCCTCTTGTCAAGTTTCATCTAACTAGTATTTCCAAGGTGGGTATAATGAAAAGATAGTGGACCATTATTTACCATGGCTCTGATACCATATTATGGGAAAAATAATATCCCGCCCAGGAATAATATCCATGATAAATAACAATAACACAAGAGAGTAACAACAATACCAAATCTTTTGACGGGGTATAATACAATACCCAAGAGGAGCAATATAATACCACTATAATATTATAACTCGGTACTGTCAAGAGATTACTACAACTTCAAAAGAAATAACACTCTTTATTTTAGATACTTCACTACGATATTACTCCCACTTACTATTTATCTCACAGACTATAATATGTAGATTACTCTCTCTACTTTCTACTTCTCTCGTTTTGGTGTACTTGAAATGAGAAAACAAGGCTACTATATGTCGTTGCCTTTAGCCAATTAAAATGAGTTTTGGCAATTTGCAAATCTGATTCTCCAATCACATTATTTCCTCTTTTTTTATTTTCTTTTATTCAAACAGAGATAATTTATTGTTGCTTCGAGACTTCCTTTCAGAGACATATTACAGTATGAAAAGGAAATGTTAGGTAAATAAATAAAACAAAGAGAATGTTATAAATTAATAATACCTAATAATATTCGCAACATAAAGATAATAAGATAGCACTACACTAAGATTCAGACAAAGCTTGAAGTTAATGTTACTTTGTTATAATAAATTTAATGCACAACGATCGTGAACTGGCATAGATAACCTTCAAGCATGTAACCTTGCCATCAACTGTAGTAATTGTCTTTTTCTTCATTCACCACATTCTATAAACCACATTAACAAACATAAAGAAGCTATAAACAAGTGTGAACACATGATTTTTGCCCTATATGAATTACTCCCACAAATTCAAAACAAAATAATTTTTCCATTGTTTGCAATTTCGTGGATTTTTGTAACATGTTTTGTTATTGTTTGCATTTGTCTGTGCATGTTTATTTTATTTTATTCATGAAAAAATACATTGCATTTGCATTTAGGATCTAATTTTGCATTTTTGAATTAATTAGTAATTTAGTTGTTTACAAAAATAGAAAAATCACAAAAAATAACTCATTTTTGCATTTTTATTTGAGTTTCGAATTTTGGGAGTTTTTCTTTTAATTTGGTATTTTAATTATTTGTGGTAAGTGTTATTTAGAGTTAATTAATTCAACGTGGTAGGATTAATTTGATTTAGGAATTAGTTTAGTTTTTTTTTTGTTTTTGTTTTTAAAAGAAAGTAAAAAAAGGAATTTTGAAATAATTAAAAAGAAAAGAAGTGAGAGATCAGATTTTGGGCTATTTCATTTTTAATCCTCAGGCCCAATTCAGAAACCCGTCCAAACCGTTTGAGTTCAGCCCAAACCCATACCCCAACCTGGTCCGATATCTATGCTCAACCAAACGACGCCGTTCCAGCTTTTTCTCATCTCAACCGTTAGATCTTATTGATCCAATAGATCAGAACTTGATCTCCCTTAGGTATTTTACTGTTCGAACGACCCTTATCCCCTACCATTCCATTTCCCCCTCATTTCGTGTCTCTCCCAAACCCTAGAGACCGCCGCCCTAAATCCCCATCGCCTCCACCTTGCTCTGCCTTACTCCGCCCATCGGAAATCGCCTCAAAGCGGTTCCGATGGTCCAATCACTACCAAATTAATACCATGAACTCCCCTCCACCTCCCCATCCCAAATCTCCAAACAATTCCTCTCAAATCCCCCTCCGTCGCCTTGAATATGAGATTTAAGGTCATCGCCTAAAACATTAAAATTCCCAAAATCTGCCCAGAATTACACCACGAAACCCCTCATCTCCTTCCTTCCTCAAATATGTTCTTGTTTCCTCTCAAACTAGTCCGTTAGTGGTGGAGCAGAGGTATGGAACACCCTAGGTCTCTCCCTATGTTATTTTCTGGTTCAGCAAGGTTGAGTGAACCCAAACCGTCATTAATCATTTGCCTTTTGTTAAGGACAATCGATTAATGACCGTCAAAGGTTCACTTTCATCTTCAAAAGGTTATTCGAGTTCATGCAGTTTCTTGTTGAAGCAGGTTTGGAATAATTTTGTGTTGACTGGTTTCCATTTGATCTTTTCTTTTTGTTTGTTTGTTTGTTTGTCTAGTTTTCTTTCTTCAGAAGTTTCATTTCTTATTTAATTGCATTATGTTTCTAGTTCATTAGTTAACTTGTTTGATAAATTGTTAATGACAATCGATTTCATAGGGTTCGAGTTTGATTTGTTTTCAATTCGTGAGTTTCTCTTCTTTTGGCTAGATTTCATTTTATGTTTGTGAATTAATTCTAGAACTGAAGCTTTGAGATTAGTCAAGTATAGTTCCTCGCCTGCATTAATTCCTGCTTTCAAGAGCATTTTCTGAGTTCATGTTTATGTGTGTGAAGGATCTTAGGATTAATTCAGGCTAATTCTTCATGATTTCATATGATTCAACAATATTTTTGAATTTCAGTCTGGTTGAAAGTGTCAGCTCGTTTGCCTACTATTTATTATGATTGTGAGCATTCAGAACTCGGGGGGGAATGGAAAATTAGGAATTTTAGGGGTAAGTGTATAATTAGGAACTTTAAGGGTAGTTCTGGAGATTGGTTAGCTTGGGAATCTTTGGTAACCAATTGGGGAAGCTTCCTAAATGGACAACTGCCCAGATTTGTTAAGAGAGACAGGCTAGAAAATTGAAAATATCTGAAGGAAAAGGACAACTGTCCAAAAATCAGTTTTAAAAGATGCTCTGTGAGGGTATTTTGGGGAAAAGCTGATTGCCTTGCCTTGGAAGGCACACAACAGCCCCCAGCCTTATAAATGAAGCTTTTTATTTCACTCAACACACGGGGGACACACCCTAAAAGACTGAAAATTCTCTGCATTAATTTGGGGTCAAACACTGCTTGGTATCACACTCTAGGAGAACACCAGAAAAATCAAAAAAATGGCTGAGAGAGTTCATTGATATTTCTGCATCTTTTGGGTTAAAAATTGGTTCCAAATTTGCTCTTTAGTTTTAAGCATTAACTGGAATTCAAAACTTCGAAGAACTTCTGTTTTGCTGGGTAAAAATGGTTTAAGATTTGAGCCTGTTTGTGTTTTGGAGCTGCTGGTTCATATGCTCTGTTACTGCTGCTAAGTCCTCATTTTCTTTGATTTCTCTCGATATCCAGGTGCACACTTTTAAGCCCTATTGGTTGAGAAGTTGGATTTGAAAAGTGAAATGAGAAGCAGAAAGTTTAAAGTATAGTACCAGTTATTTGTGCTTCAGCTGTACCTCTTTTTGATTCTGTGTTTTGATAGTTTAGTTCTTATCATTGTATAGTATCATGGGTCTGTTAAGGTGCTGTAGCAACAGACTTAGTCGAGGCATTTGAATTTTAGCCTTACTTTAATTTCGGTTGAAATAAGTGTTCATGTTTGGTGATGATCTTGTGTTGACCTAGCTATTATGACAAGTTTAGGTTAGAGACAAACTGAATGATGTGTAGTCTGTTATTTTAAAGCATTGGGATGTATTGTTTTGCCTAGAATTAGTCGTCCTGTGATATGTGGTTGTAAACTCGTATTGAAGATAGTTTGATTTGCCTATTAGTCTTGTTTAAATTCTGGCATAAATCAGTTTAGTGTTTAATATTTTGTGAAATGAGGTTTAAACCTTGTAGCCTGAATCTTGATTTACTGCTATGAAGGAAGGGCTTAAACATATGTTGTTTGCCTCTGAGGAGACTCGATCTCAAGTCCTAAACCCCCAGCAATGGACCTTGAACATGATTTGGGCTCTTTTAGGCCCAATGTTATTTTCCTAAGTGATG
This sequence comes from Nicotiana tabacum, assembly GCF_000715075.1. Lineage (NCBI taxonomy): Eukaryota > Viridiplantae > Streptophyta > Magnoliopsida > Solanales > Solanaceae > Nicotiana > Nicotiana tabacum. Next base: position 11,263,996 of record NC_134082.1, read on the forward strand.
CGGTCACGTGAGTCTAAGGCAGACTTGGGCCCAAATCACGTTAATAATTCAGAGATTCAGTTTTAATTGCTCTACTTTAAGTAATCAACGATCCAGAAGCTGAAATGTTAGTTTAATTATGTGTCACATATAGTTTTAGCTGATTGGTATCTAATGGGTTGTGTACAATTGTTGGCTTATGAAAGCTGGGCCTAAAGCTGGCCCAATTAATGAGATCAATCCCAGAATTGAGTACAAGTCTCTATGCTGTTTTTTTGGTCATCTATTCTCTCATCACGAGTGGGCCCATTTCGAGCCCACATCGGAAGGTATTCATAAATATGGGTCGGCACTTGTTTCATTTTCGTTAAGCCCAGTCTTCATTATTTGTTTATGATGGTCTAAGCCATTTGTTTAATTGACCGAAACTTTCTCTCTTGTGCCAGCCCTTTAGCTATGTTGAGTAAAACCCCAAATCGCTCAGTGCTAATTAATTAATTACTCGTAATAAGTCGAGGTGTGCCGTGCCGAACAAAGCTCAAAATGCATGGCCCTCGCTTAATTGAATTTCTATCCTTAGAAATCAGGCACACCATTTAGCGAACTTTCCATGGCCCTCGCAAAGTTGTAAATGCGTAGTTGCTCTAGGCGCGTTATTTTAATAATTACCTTCCTAAACTCGGATGTGCATTTCATGTGACCCAAATCCAAATCTTAACAGCGCTAAATAACATATGTCTCGGACTGCGGGTGCATTTCATGTGGCGTAGTCCAAAGACGTATTTTATATGACATTGAAATATTCCTTAAATAATTAAAAGCGGTTTTAAAGTAAAAATGCACATAGGTTTAAAAGTGTTTTAAAATCAGATAATTAGGCCAATAAAAACAGTTGAGCGACCATGCTAGAACCACGGAACTCGGGAATGCCTAACACCTTATCCTGGGTTAACAGAATTCCTTACCCGAATTTCTGTGTTCGCGGATTGTAAAACAGAGTCAATCTTTTCCTCGATTCGGGATTTGAACGGGTAACTTGGGACACCATAAATTATCCCAAGTGGAGACTCTGAATCTTTAAATAAATAATCCCATTTTGATTGTCACTTAAATTGAAAAAACCTCCCTTATACCCCCGGGGGTAGTAAAAAGGAGGTGTGACAACTCTGGCGACTCTGCTGGGGATCGAACCCAGAATCTCTGGTTCAGTGTTCAAGAATTCGAGCTTAGAATAATTGTTATATTTGGCTTTATTTATTATCTGGTTTTATTTACATGCTTGGGCCTAATGTGCTAAATGTTGCTTTTACCGCTTTGATATTTTGTGAACTGTATATAAACTGCTACGAAACCCTTCTTCTCTCTGAATCTTCTAAATCATTTGAGAATGGTGCACTTCGTGTGACTTCTCTTCTGTCTAGAGTCTTATCCAATTTTAGAACGAGGTTCGGACAAGTTGCAAAATCGGTGAAGCTTCTGTATTCCCGATACGCTGCCCCTCCCCCCCGACTCGAGTTGTCCGCTCGGGTAAGCTAGGTCTAGAACAATAAACCCAGGTTTTAAACCTAGTATAATAAAGTCTCATGCCGGATCCCTAGTAGGAACGTTTGTTTGCATCACGTGCATTTAACTTTGGAGACTCAACACAGGGGTTGGGTCTGTCTAGGACAGGTGTACCCGAAATGAAAAGGCCATCCTGATGCATCCTACTTGCTACTTGTGCATTTATTTGCTTCGAATTTGCATGTTGACCGGCTTATGAATAATTAGAGGAGAGTTGGAAAAGAAAAGTCAATGTGAGGGCTCAGAGAGATAATTATTTGTTTTTGAAAAATCGGTGTCCAAAAATATACTGAAACTCACAAAATTCTGACAAAAATTTTTTGTTTTTCTTTCTTTTAAAAAAAATAGTTGGCTTTTATTTTCGTCAAATCTGCCCGAACTACGCCAGTTTGATTCTCACCGGATGTGGGATACGTAGGCAACCCCCTCGGGTCCAACTTCCCTTTTGCGAAAATAGCCTAAAAAGAAATAAAATTTTTATTTTTATTATAAATAAGCAGGGTGATGCCATTCTTGTCTAAAATAGCTGAATGTCCTTAAAAGGGCGCCAGAAGACCGTTTTTACAAGAACAGCTGCCTTTGGTCATTTTTCAAGGTTTTGGCCGGTTAGCAAACACAGCCTTAAAATCTTCTTCCTCGAAGTGCTGAAAGGCCGTATTGGCAAAGCCGGATATTTTTATGAAAATTTTGAAAAAATAGTGATAACCTTTTCTTGAGTCAAATGAGTCTTAATTTTTCTCCTAATTAAAATCACCCTAATAAATGTGCAGGATGAGCATTGATGAAAATGAACCCTTCTCAACTCTTAAAGAGATCCCCTTACAGCTCCACATGTGGTGGAACGATTTAGGGAAAGACAGTAGAGGAACCGTGGTCAGGGTTTTGGGGTGGCCTTATCGGACTTTTGAACGTCAAGCCAAGACTGGACATGATTGAAGCCTTGATACCTTTTTGGAATACTACTCGCAATGTGTTCCGCTTTTCTGACTTCGAGCTCACACCCACGCTAGAGGAAATTGGGGGTTACGCCGGCCTCAATGGAAACCTTAGAAGTCTTTACCCTGTTTCACCAAGACCGGTATCTCCCCACAAATTTCTTGATATGTTGAGTATTAGTCGGGACGTTCAGGATGGGAGTTTGTCTGAAGGGTATTGCACTTTTCAGTTCTTGTATCATCGCTATGGTAACCCCCAAGGCTTTGAAGCACTGAACACTGGTTTGACTCATGCCGGAAATAAAGATAAGTGGGAGGCAAGGCGAGGTTTGGTTTTTATAGTAGCATTCTTGGGTATTGTAATCTGTCCACGAGATGACGACAACATAGAATTGGGCCTCGTGGGAATGGTTGATATTGCAATCAAGAGAGCTAATGGAACCTTGGTTCCCCTAATCTTGTCTGAGATTTATCGAGCTTTGACCATTTGTCGGAAAGGGGGAAAGTTCTTCCAAGGCTGCAATTTACTACTACAATTGTGGATATAGGAATATCTCTGCCACCGTGTCGGGTATATGAACCACGGTATGACCTATTTGAAATGCATCGAAGAATTTGAAAGTCGAATGGTGGGTATTGCCTTTACTGAGGGTACTGAGGTTTGGTTTGCACTCTTGAGCTCTTTGACTGCCGATAAAATTGAGTGGGCGTTCGGATGGCTTCCTGTCACCGAAGCAGTATACATGTCAGCCGAAGTGTGTTATCTTCTCCTTATGGGCATCCGGAGCATCCATCCATATGCTCTTCACAGGGTTTTGTGCTAACTGGGCAGATTTCAAACCATTCCCCATGACGAGGATTTGAGTAGACATGTCGTAGAGTTAGGCCCTAAGGCCATATTTCCGGAAGGAAGAGTTCACCAGCTGTGGAATGAATGCAAATTTCTTGAACCTAAGACCATGGTCCAGGATTTAGCTAGAGGTGAGGTAGACCCCAAGTACGTTATTTGGTTTGACAAAAGGTTTCAGATTCCTGAGAGACCTGCTAAGAGAGCTCATGTTCAACAATTCACTAACGACTCGCAAGAGCAGTGGGGCTGGTTGGCAAAGGAAGAAAGCTACAGGGCTAAAATAAGTAAGTTAGAAGGACAAATCAGGGACATTAAATTTGGTAACAATATCCAGGCGGCCGCAGATGAAGGGGAAAAGAAAAGGCTAACTCAGGAAAATGAAGCCCTCAAAGCTCAAATCCAGAAAATAAGAATAGCTGCTAGAAACCCGGAAAGAAGCCGAGCGGATGAAAGGCTTATAAGCAGTCTGAGAAAGAAAACACTTGAGTGTCAAGATGGCCTAGAAAAGTCTGAGGCCAGTCTAGCAAAAGTCTGGGCTCAATTGACAAAGAATGCAGAAGGACGGGTACATTTTGTGCAACAAATGAAAAGAAAATATGAAGGGACAACCATCAATCTAAAGAGAAAAGTAACTACCCTTGAGAATGTGGCAGCCAAACAGGCCAAGGACTTTAAAGCTGATAGGGAACATTGTTATGATTTGATGGCTCAGATAGAGGAAGAAATACAACAGTTGCAAAATCAAAACCATCACAACACTCAGATGTTGGAAGCCCAGAATTAACAGGTCGGGCATCTGCTTCAGGAAAAGGGTAGAATACAAGAGAGGGTCAAAGCCATTGCTGACTACATTGTCATGAAATGCCAAGCATGTGAGGACGTGACCCGTACCACTTTCTTCGCTGCAGTGATGACATTCGTCCGCCAGATAATGAGTGATTTGGAGCGGCTTCAAGGGGATCTCGCATGTAGGCCCGTGGCGAGATCGAATGATGTCCCATGGGCCCCAGGAGCATTTGAGGCATTGATGTATTCATGATTTTTACTCAAGTCTGTATTTTCTTTCTGTTGGAGTCTGTTAGTCTGTTTCGAGTCTGTATTTTCATCTTTCTGTTGGAGTCTGTTAGTTTCCTTTTTCGAGCCTGTTGGTTTTTATGATCAAAATTTGGTATGATGAGTCGTTGTAATTAAAACATTTTATTTTTATGAAAAATTTGAAAATCCCAAAATGTTTTTATTTATTTTGGAATTTATCGCCCAGAACTACGCTTGGTCTGATTCATGCGGGGTCATGATACGCGGGCAATCTCCACAGGATTCAATCGTAACCAAAAGAGTGATAAAAGAAAAAAAAGAGAAAAAGAGGAAAACAAAAGAGAAAAGAAGAAAAAAAAAAGGGAGAGAAAACAAGAAATGGTGGGGAGGAAACAATGGCAAAGCAAAAGAGAGAAATGAGAAAATAAAGAATAACGAGAAATCGAGCAAAGAAAGAGAAAAAAAAAGAAAAAAAAAGGAAAAAGAGAAGTTGCAAATGGAAATTGGAGAAAGCCGGGATGACTCAAGCAACCGATCAAATGCATGATAGAAATAGTTAAACTGCTTAGGTGCATTACATTCCCTAAATGTGCGGTTGCCTATCTGTTAAGCTCTAATCGCTAATAAATTTGTTGTTGATAATCAGTACAGGAAGGTGGTCAGTTTTTTTGGCATTCTGGTAACTCACCCATACAACTCCCGGTCCAAAAACAAGTCGATCATGGACAACCAGGAACTTTATGCGAGTGTTATCGATCCTTCGAGAGAGGTGGAAGAGTCGGATGTTAATTTGAAAGAAGAGATGTATAAGCTGAAACAACAGATGGCCGAGATGTATCAAGCATGGGCAAAAAGTCACCCACCACCGCTTTATCCCGCCAACCCTGCCTTCGTCCCACCATTGGCTCAGTCTCAGGAACCTCCTGCTACCGATTCGTCCCCGGGCTTTCCCATTTCCCACCACTACTAAAGCACCACAAGCTCCACCACCCAAACCAGTTCCATACCCTCCTCTACCAGTCACTCCTATCTTCGTGGCACCCCCACCTACTACACTCCACAGATCCTCCAGCGAACACTTATTCCAAGCCCACGATAACCAATATTACCCCCGGAGCCCACTTTCAAGGCTCCAGAACCCTATTCCTTCACTCCTCGTTTTGATCTCCCTATGGAAACTGAGAAACCATCTAAGAATCCCGAACATGAGGAGATGTTCAGGAAAGTTAAAAGCCTGGAATAGTCATTCAGAAACATGTAGGGGTTGGGAGGTCAGGTAAGTGTGGCTTACAAAGATCTATGTTTATTTCCAGATGTTCAATTGCCCGCAGGGTTTAAGATGCCCAAGTTTGATTTGTATGATGAGCACGGAGACCCGGTGGCGCACTTGAGAGGTTTCTGTAGCAAAATGAGGGGATATGGCGGGAAAGAAGAGTTGCTAATGGCATATTTCAGTCAAAGTTTGAGTGGTTCGGTGCTAGAGTGGTACACTCGGTAGGATCACGACAGATGGTATACATGGGATGATCTAGCCCAGGCATTCGCTTGTCATTTTCAATATAATCTTGAGATTGTTCTGGATCGTCTGTCGTTGACAAAGATTGAGAAAAAGTACAATGAAAGCTTCAGGGAGTATGGTTTTTGGTGGAGAGAACAGGCAGCAAGGGTTGACCCTCCAATGAAAGAAAGCGAAATGGTGGATTATTTTCTGCAGGCCTTAGAGCCTACTTATTACGGCCATCTGGTATCAGCTATAGGCAAGTCCTTCAATGAAGTAGTGAAGATGGGAGGTATGGTGGAAGAAGGGCTCAAGTCAAACAAAATCATGAGCTATTCAGCTATTAAAGAAACTACCCAGGCCATTCAGAGCGGAACTGGGGGAGTAATTGGAAAGAACAAGAAAGAGGATGTGGCAACGATTGATTCAGGAGCTTGGTTCGGACCCAGGGGCTCATCTCACCACTATCATCAGCTTCGACCCCACCACCAAACCTACCCCCATACCCCGTATAATCCACCCCAACATTACTATCCATCACCAGACCCCCATTTTTCTGTCCACCACGCCCAAACATACAACCAACCCCTACCCACGCACAATGGCGTGCACCAGCCCCACAAAATACCTACCCACCCCCACGATCCTACCAAAACCCTCCTAGACCAGATTTCCGGCCCAATCAAGCAGTTAAGAACAAGAGGTTGTAGAGGAAGAAAACCTTCACTCCATTGGGAGAGTCCTATACTAGTTTGTTCCACAGGCTAAGACAATTGGATATGCTGAGGCCGATCGAGTCAAAATTGTCAAATCCTTCCCCAAGAAATCTTGATTATTCTGTAAGTTGTGAATATTGTTCTGGTGCTCTGGGGCATGACACAGAGAAATGCTGGCATTTGAAAAATGCTATCCAGGAGCTCATTGATACAAATCGGATTGAAGTCTAAGCTCCGGAGGCGCCCAATATCATCCAGAACCCGTTGCCAACCCATCAGGAGACAAATATGATCGAGATAGTACATAAGGAAGGGGAGCCTAAGAAGCCTTCACAGACCGTCATGATGATTTGGTCCAACGAAGTCAAGCCGGTTGAAAAATCAACAAGTGAGATATCAGTGATCAAGTTGAGCGGGACAAACAGTGAACCATCTACGGTAGTCAAGAAGGGGTCCTTAAGTAATGTTGCAGCGAAACAAGAAAGGGCAAAAGTAGTTGGGCCAGGAGTGGCGAACAAGCCTATCGTGATTGTGGAGGGTGCCCACACAAATCCTGTCATTATCTAGCCTGTAACCCAGTTACCGATAGTCAACAACAAGGCTATCCACTGGAATTATGAACGGGTGATAGTGACTTACAAAGGAAAAAAAGTTAAAGAAGAAGTCTATGAGACCCATGGATTGACTTGTTCGGGGAGATGTTTTGCCCCCGAGGAGTTAAGAAAAGCTAAAACCTCCAAAGAAAACCCAGTGCTAGTAAAGAAAGCAGTAACTAAAGAAGAGGCAGAAGAGTTTTTGAGAAAGATGAAGGTGCAAGACTATTCCATTGTGGAGTAGTTGAGAAAGATGCATGCTCACATTTCATTGTTGTCATTGTTAATCTACGCAGACGAGCATCATCGGGCCTTGATAAAAATCCTGAACGAGGCTCACGTTCCCGACAAAATCTCAGTGAACCATTTGGAAAAGATAGCCAACAAGATATTTGAGGTAAACATAGTCACTTTTTTTGATGATGAGTTGCCCATGGAGGGTACTGAGCACAATAGAGCCCTCTATTCACTATGGAGTTCCACGTGCTAGATGTAGTTGTTTCCTACAATATGTTTTTAGGTCGACCTTGGATTCATGCCGCCAAAGCAGTCCCGTCTACTCTACACCAGATGGTCAAGTTTGAATGGGACATACAGGAAATCGTTGTACACGGCAATGATAGTTTGTGTGCTCCCAGTGATGCCATTGTTCCGTTTATTGAGGTTGAAGATGACAATGGGCCTTGGGTTTACCAAGTTTTTGACACAGTGTCGGTCGAGAAAATTCCAGAAGGGAAATGTGTTCCAATTCCGAAGGTAACCGCCGTGCCAGTCATGGTAGCCGTTGAAATGTTGAAAAATAGTTTTGTACTTGGTAAGGGTTTGGTGCATCTCTGCAAGGTATCATAAAGCGGTGTCTATCCCTAAAAACCTGGGTACATTTGGTCTGGGATTCAAGCCCACAGCCGCAGACGTGAAAAGAGTTAGAAAGTTGAAACAGAGGGCGTGGGTCCTTCCAAAGCCTATCCCACGTCTCTCTAGGTCGTTTGTCAATCCTGGCGCCAGGAAACGCCTAGTAAAAATAGTTCTTAATTCTATGGTTGATCTTGATAAAGAGTTGATTAAAAGGTTCGAGAAGTCGTTCGACGATGTGAATATGGTGGAAGTTAGAGAGGGCTCTAGCAAGGCGGATGTGCAATTTGTTGGGCCCAGTGCAAAGATTAATAATTGGAAGCTACTCCTCTCCCTACCCTGAAGGAGTTTTGGCAGTTTGCTTTGATTTACTTTCAGTTTATCTGGATTATTCCAGGGTTGTAATTCAGATTCTATGTTCCGTCCGTTTGGATGTATAAACCTTGTTATCTTTTAATTTCAATGAAGTGCAATTTCCCTTTTTCATCATTCCTGATAGATTTTATTTTTGTTTTTCTTTTCTTCCTTGTACAGTTCTTTTTATGCTGGTTTTAATGACATGACATATATGAGGAATCTTCGACCCAGTCTTAAAAGCCAATCTAATTCTAAAATAATAATTCAAAAAATAGATTGTGATGATGAATCAGAATATGATGAGGATGAGGCCTTGATGAGATTAGTAAAGAATTAAGCCATTTTGAAGAATAACCCAAGCCTAACCTGAGTGATACAGAAGCAATCAATTTAGAGGACTCAGATAATATCAGAGAAACTAAGATAAGTGTCCATCTTGAACCATAAATCAGGGAAGAGATAATTAAAACATTGTTTGAATACAAAGATATTTTCGCATGGTCATATGACGACATGCTCGGTCTAAGCACTAACTTGGTGGTTCACAAATTGCCCACTAACGTGACATTTCCTCCTGTCAAGCAGAAGTTGAGAAAGTTCAAAACTGATATGAGTATGAAGATTAAAGAAGAGGTCACAAAGCAATTTGATGCAAAGGTCATTCGAGTCATGCAGTATCCCACTTGGTTAGCCAATGTTGTGCCTGTGCCAAAGAAGGATGGCAAGGCCAGAGTGTGTATTGATTACCGTGATCTCAACAAGGCTGGTCCAAAGAACAACTTCCCACTACCAAATATCCACATTTTGATTGATAATTGTGCCAAGCATGAGATTGAGTCTTTTGTGGATTGCTATGCGGGCTATCATCATATCTTAATGGATGAGGAAGATGCGGAAAAGACGACATTCATCACGCTATGGGGAACATATTGCTATCGGGTCATGCCTTTCGGTTTGAAAAATGCTGGGGCAACTTACATGAGGGCAATGGCGACCATACTCCATGACATGATATATAAGGAGATCAAAGTTTATGTGGATGATGTGATCATAAAGTCCAGGAAGCAGTCTGACCTTGTCAGAGATTTGAGAAAGTTCTTTCAAAGGCTTCGCAGGTACAATCTTAAGCTCAATCTTGCAAAGTGCACATTTGGTGTGCCATCTGGAGACCTGTCAAAGATCAAAGCTATTCAAGAATTGCCACCCCCAAGGAACAAGACCGAGGTGATGAGTCTATTAGGGAGGTTTAATTACATCAGCAGGTTTATTGCTCAGCTTACGACAACTTGTGAGCCTATCTTCAAACTGTTGAAGAAGGATGCTGCGGTCAGGTGGACTGATGAATGTCAAGAAGAATTTGATAGGATAAAGGGGTACTTGTCAAACCCACCTGTGCTGGTCCCAACAGAATCGGGAAGACCTTTGATTCTGTATTTGACGGTCTTGGATAATTCATTTGGTTGTGTGTTGGGTCATCATGACATCATTGGCAGGAAGAAGCAAGCCATCTATTATCTCAGCAAGAAGTTCACATCTTATGAGGTTAAGTACACTCACCTTGAGAGGACATGTTGCGCCCTAACTTGGGTAGCACAGATGTTGAAGCATTATTTGTCATCTTACACTACCTACCTCATTTCTCGCTTGGATCCGTTAAAGTATATCTTTCAGAAGCCTATGCCCACAGGGAGACTTGTGAAGTGGCAGATTTTGCTCACAGAATTTGACATTATCTATATGACTTGGACCGTGATGAAGGCCCAAGCATTGGCCGATCATTTGGCCAAGAACCCGGTTGATGAAGAGTATGAACCATTGAGAACTTATTTCCCCGATGAAGAGGTGATGCACATTGATGAGTTGGAACAAGTTGAAAAGCCAGGTTGGAATCTTTTCTTTGATGGGGCTACTAACATGAAAGGCGTTAGGATAAAAGCTGTACTCGTTTCTGAAATAGGGCATCACTACCCTGTTATGGCTCAACTTCGTTTCTACTATACTAACAACATGGCTGAGTACGAGGCATGCATTTTGGGTTTGAGGTTAGCTGCAGACATGGGTGTCCAGGAAGTCTTGGTCTTGGGAGACTCGGACCTTCTGGTGCACCAAATTCAACGGGAATGGGAAACACGAGATTTAAAACTCATACCATACCGACAGTGTTTGCATGATCTTTGTCAACGGTTTCGATTAGTAGAGTTCAGGCATATACCAAGGATCCATAATGAGGTTGCCGATGCTTTGGCTACTCTGGCGTCAATGTTACATCATCCAGATAAGGCTTATGTTGACCCTTTGCATATTTAGGTCCGCGGTCAGCATGCTTACTGTAACATGGTGGAAGAAGAACTTGATGGTGAGCCGTGGTTCCATGATATCAGGGAGTATATCAGGATGGGGGTGTACCTAGTACAAGCCACAGGTGATCAAAAGAGAATGATTCGACGGTTGGCAAGTGGATTTTTCTTTAGTGGAGGAGTTTTATACAAAAGAACCCCAGATCTTGGATTGTTAAGATGCATAGATGCTAGACAGGACACAACTATCATGACCGAAGTACATTCTGGAGTCTGTGGACTGCATATGAGTGGGTACATTCTAGCAAAGAAGATTCTCCGAGCAGGTTATTATTGGCTCACCATGGAGCGAGATTGTATCAGTTTTGTGCGCAAGTGTCATCAATGTCAAGTGCATGAAGATTTGATTCATTCTCCGCCATCTGAATTGCATACAATGTCTGCACCATGGCCCTTTGTTGCTTGGGGCATGGATTTCATTGGACCGATTGATCCAGCAACATCAAATGGGCACAGGTTCATTCTGGTGGCCATCGATTATTTCACCAAGTGGGTTGAAGCTAAAACTTTCAAGTCTGTGACCAAGAAAGCGGTGGTCGATTTTGTGCACTCAAATATCATTTGTCGGTTTGGAATCCCAAAGGTGATCATCACAGATAATGGTGCTAATCTCAACAGTCATTTGATGAAAGAGGTATGTCAACAGTTTAAGATCACGCATCACAATTCCACCCTATACCACCCCAAGGTGAATGGAGCAGTCGAGGCAACCAACAAGAACATAAAGAGGATACTTCGGAAAATAATGGAAGGTTCCAGGCAATGGCATGAAAAACTGCCCTTTGCATTGTTGGGTTATCGCACTACTGTTCGTACTTCAGTAGGGGCAACTCCTTATTTGTTGGTATACGGCACTGAAGTAGTGATACCCGCGGAAGTTGAAATCCCATCCCTTCGGATTGTCGCGGAAGCCGAAATTGATGACTATAAGTGGGTTAAAACCCGCCTGGAGCAATTGAGTTTGATCGATGAGAAAAGATTGGCAGCAGTGTGTCATGGCCAGTTGTATCAACAGAGAATGGCAAGAGCATATAACAAGAAAGTGCGTCCACGGAAGTTTAAAGTGGGTCAACAAGTATTGAAACGTATCCTTCCACATCAGGCTGAAGCAAAAGGCAAGTTCGCCCCAAATTGGCAGGGACCGTTCATCGTAACGAGAGTGTTGTCCAATGGTGCTTTGTGTTTAACAGATATAGAAGACAAATGTGTAGAAATGACTATCAATTCTGATGCGGTCAAAAGATATTATGTATGATTTCTTTGATTAAATTGTGTTTGTTTGTACTTGGCATATTTTAAAGATTGGAATGATGAAGGCATTTTGTTCTGCTATCTAAACACTTTATCCTTTGTTACCCCTTTGAGCCTTATTTATTTCCTTTCGTACCCCTTTTTTGGAATCAGTAGCAAAGATCAGAAACGCAAGCGCGAAAGATAAGTAAAAGAAATGAGAGAAGAAAAAAAACAAAAAAACAAGAGAGAAAAAGAAAAGTAAAGAAAAAAAAAGAGAGAACAACAAAACAACAAAAAGATAAAAAGAAAGAAATAAAAAAAATAGAAAGAAAAGAAAGAGAAAAGAGAAAATCACAACAACAAAGTAATTCCTACTTCATGAACTACGTTTGACCCGATTCCTTTTAAGGATACGTAGGCAGCCTCACGGTTCGGTCTCATCAAAATAAAAATTTAGAAGTCCCCATGCAAAAAAACTGGGGCAGAAAGTTGTGGTTGTTGTAAGAGATCTGATTCCAAAAGCTATAATTTTGAACCCATTCAAGCCGTTTTGAGCCTTAGTGATATCCCTTCTTTCTAACCCTATCCCAAAGCCTACATTACGGTCCAAAGAAAGACCTTCTGACCAGTCTTCGAGAGATGCCAAGTAGAGCGAGTAGAGTTGATTCATATCAGGGGCAACACTCCAGTCCAAACAAGGAAAATAGAAAATAAGAGAGTCTTATTGGTGAAAACCCTCACGGGCACCGTAAGGCGATGAAAGCTGAGAGAAATAAAAAATGAGAGAGTCTTATTGGTGAAAAACTTCACGGGCACCTTGAGGCGAATGTGAGTTAAGAGATGAACAAATGAGAGAGGTTTGTTGGTGAAAACCCTTCAGGGCACCGCAGGCCGAACATGGTCTGTGATTTGTTGAAGAGATTGGGTTTTTGAAGATCTCGGGGCATAAAATACAACTACTGAAAGTTGATTGTTTGGACGGACTGGGCCGATTAATCCGAAATGCATGTCATGATCATTGGTGCCAGTTGTTCAGCTCAAATAAGTCTCTTTTCTTTTTCCCCTTCAGACAGCCTTCCAGTTTTGGATTTTTCTTATCCCTAACTCTCAAAGTCATTGCATTCCATTTCTTTTGGGTTTATTTCTCTAAGATGTTTCCAATGTCAGTTTTGTTTAAGCAAATAAAAAAAGATTTCAAAGCTCACTACCAACTCCCCAAAATTGCATAAAGCACAGGGCGACCAAAGCATTGCCAGAGATAGTATGATGTAAAATGGGATATAAAGGGTCAACGAAAGTTCTATCGGTGGAATGGTTTAGTAATTTCATGGGAGATGGAGAGGTTCAGACAGATGGGTCATAGACGTAACACAATGGTTTAGGTATAGAACACTCGGGTCATCCAAGGTCATGTGGGTGAAAGTAGTCAGAAAGTCAAACGGTTCTTGGCCGGTGCGGGGAAACCAGCCAAAGCAAAGCACGACAACAGAGAGGCCACTTTCAGCAAGAATGCCACAAACTAACCACCACATTTTAAACTGACAAGATTTTTCTTTGATTGAAACAGGGGTAGGAAATTTCGTTTGTTTTGGAGAAACCCTCCGTAAGGAAAAGCAAGCACCAGACAGGTTTGACCGTAAGTTTTCAGGACCCTCCAGAATAATGGGACTTAGCTTTAAGATTTCCATTAGATAACAAGATGTAGCAGAAGTAATACCTTTAGAAGATATAATTTAGATCTAAAACTATCATTTAACTAGGAGTTTTCAAGACCCTCCTGGATAATGGGATCTAGCTTTCAAGTTCTTAGTGATATTTGATGATATGATTCAGTTAACACTCAGATATGCCCAGCCACCAAACTGGGGCAGAAAATTTTCTTTGTTTTGTCTATTTTGTTGAAATCAGGAGCCCCCCCTGGAGAACAAAGCAACTCAAGTGTCGGTAATCAGGAGCCCACATGGAGAACAAAATAGTTCAAGTGTCGGTAATCAGGAGCCCACTTAGAGAACAAAGCAATCCAAGCGTCGGTAATCAGGAGCCCACCTGGAGAACAAAGCAATTCAAGCATCGGTAATCAGGAGCCTACCTGGAGAACAAAGCAGTGCAAGCGTCGGTAATCAGGAGCCCACCTGGAGAACAAAGTAATTCAAACGTCGGTAATTAGGAGCCCACCTGAAGAACAAAGCACCAATATTCAAAGAAAGACGTTCAAGTTCAGCAATCAAGCGCCCACCTGAAGAAAAGGGAAAGCATCTCAGATTACAATTCAAGTCGGCAACAAAGGGACTTCACCGGGAGAATACAAGTCAACAAGGCAACATGAACCACAAGATCAAGTTTGAGGATATAGATAGGATTTTTGTAATGCATACATCATAGTTTAGTCTAGCTTCTTTTTATTTTGTCATGGTGTAATAAGGAGTACAGTAAGCAGTAGCAGCAGCAGTAACAGTGAAATCACAGCTTCATGGTAGTCCCAGCTACCGAAACTTCCCGAACTACACTGACCTGATTCCTTTATAGCCAATGATATGTAGGCAACCTCGGAAATAGGGTGCGGTCAAATCTTTCAAAAAATGCTTCCCCACGGAGTATTCAAACGGGAAAAAATCGCTCGTATCCGCTCACTTTATCTTTGCACAAAAACTCTTCGTGTTTCCGAGCAAAGACGGGCAGCTGTGAGCACGTGATTTTTTCCCTATATGAATTACTCCCACAAATTCAAAACAAAATAATTTTTCCATTGTTTGCAATTTCGTGGATTTTTGTAACATATTTTGTTATTGTTTGCATTTGTTGTGCATGTTTATTTTATTTAATTCATGAAAAAATACAAAAAATACATTGCATTTGCATTTAGGATCTAATTTTGCATTTTTGAATTAATTAGTAATTTAGTTGTTTACAAAAATAGAAAAATCACAAAAAACAACTCATTTTTGCATTTTTATTTGAGTTTCGAATTTTGGGAGTTTTTCTTTTAATTTGGTATTTAATTATTTGTGGTAAGTGTTATTTAGAGTTAATTAATTCAACATGGTAGGATTAATTTGATTTAGGATTTAGTTTAGGTTTTATTTTTATTTGTGTTTTTAAAAGAAAGTAAAAAAAAGGAATTTTGAAATAATTAAAAAGAAAAGAAGTGAGCGATCAGATTTTGGGCTATTTCATTTATAATCCTCAGGCCCAATTCAGAAACCCGTCCAAACCATTTGAGTCCAGCCCAAACCCATACCCCAACCTGGTCCGATATCTGTGCTCAACCAAACGATAACATTCCAGCTTTTTCTCATCTCAACCGTTGGATCTCATTGATCCAACGGATAAGAACTTGATCTCCCTTAGGTATATTACTGTCCGAACGACCCCTACCCCTACCATTCTATTTCCCCCTCATTCCGTCTCTCTCCCAAACCCTAGAGACCGCCGCCCTCAAATCCCCATCGCCTCCACCTTGCTTCGCCTTACTCCGCCCATCGGAAATTGCCTCACGGTGGTTTCGGTGGTCCAATCACTACCAAATTAACACCATGAACTCCCCTCCACCTCCCTATCCCAAATCTCCAAACTATTCCTCTCAAATCCCTCTCCATTGCCTCAAATCTCAGATTTAAGGTCAGCGCCTAAAACCCTAAAATTCCCAAAATCTGCCCAGAAGTACACAACGAAACCCCTCATCTCCTTCCTTCCTCAAATATGTTCTTGTTTCCTCTCAAACCAGTCCGTCAGTGGTGGAGCAGAGGTCTGGAACACCCTAGGTCTCTCCATGTGTTCTTTTCTGGTTCAGCAAGGTTGAGTGAACCCAAACCGTCATTAATCATTTGTATTTTGTTAAGGACAATCGTTTAATGACCGCCAAAGGTTCACTTTCTTCTTCATAAGGTTATTCGAGTTCATGCAATTTCTTGTTGAAGCAGGTTTGGAATAATTTTTGTGCTAACTGGTTTCCGTTTGATCTTTTCTTTTCTTTTTGTTTGTTTGTCTAGTTTTATTTCTTCAGAAGTTTCATTTCTTGTTTAATTGCATTATGTTTCTGGTTCATTAGTTAGCTTATTTGATAAATTGTTAATGACAATCGATTTCATAGGGTTCGAGTTTGATTTGTTTTCAATTCGTGAGTTTCTCTTCTTTTGGCTAGATTTCATTTTATGTTTGTGAATTAATTCTAGAACTAAAGCATTGAGATTAGTCAAGTATAGTTCCTCATCTGCATTAATTCCTGCTTTCAAGAGCATTTACTGAGTTCATGTTTATGTGTGTGAAGGATCTTAGGTTTAATTCATGCTAATTCTTCATGATTTCATATGATTCAACAATATTTTTGAATTTCAATCTGGTTGAAAGTGTCAGCTCGTTTGCCTACTGTTTATTGTGATTGTGAGCATTCAAAACTCGGGGGGGTAAGGGGGGTAAGTGTATAATTAGGAACTTTAAGGGTAGTTCTGGAGATTGGCTTAACTTTGGAATCTTTGGTAACCAATTGGGGAAACTTCCTAAATGGACCGCTGCCTAGATTTGTTAAGGGAGACATGCTAGAAATTGAAAATATCTGAAGGAAAAGGACAGCTGTCCAAAAATCAGTTTTAAAACATGCTCTATGAAGGTATTTTGGGGAAAAGCTGATTGTCTTGCCTTGGAAGGCACAAAACAGCCCTCCAGCCTTATAAATGAAGCTCTTTCTTTCACTCAACACACAGGGGACACACCCTAAAAGACTGAAAATTCTCTGCATTAATTTGGGGTAAAAAACTGCTTGGTATCACACTCTAGGAGAACACCAGAAAAATCAGAAAAATGGCTGAGAGAGTTCACTGATATTTCTGCATCTTTTGGGTTGAAAATTGGTTCCAAATTTTCTCTTTAGTTTTAAGCGTTAACTGCAATACAAAAACTTCGAAGAACGTCTGTTTTGCTAGGTAAAATGGTTTAAGATTTGAGCCTGTTTGTGTTTTGGAGCTGCTGGTTCATCTGCTCTGTTACTGCTGCTAAGTCCTCATTTTCTTTGGTTTCTTTCGATATCCTGGTACACACTTTTAAGCCCTATTGGTTGTGAAGTTGGATTTGAAAAGTGAAATGAAAAGCAGAAAGTTTAAAGCATAGTACCAGTTATTTGTGCTTCAATTGTACCTCTTTTTGATTCTGTGTTTTGATAGTTTAGTTCTTATCATTGTATTGTATCATGGGACTGTTAAGGTGCTGTAGTAACAGACTTAGTCGAGGTATTTGAATTTTAGCCTTGCTTTAATTTCGGTTGAAATAAGTGTTCATGTTTGGTGATGATCTTGTGTTGACCTAGCTATTATGACAAGTTTAGGTTAGAGACAAACTGAATAACGTGTAGTCTGTTATTTTAAAGCATTGAGATGCATTTTTTTGGCCCAGAATTAGTCGTCCTGTGATATGTGGTTGTAAACTCGTATTGAAGATAGTTTGATTTTCCTATTAGTCTTGTTTAAATTTTGGCATAAATCAGTTTAGTGTTTAATTTTGTGAAATGAGGTGTAAACCTTGTAGCCTGAATCTTGATTTACTGCTATGAAGGAAGGGCTTAAACATATGTTGTTTGCCTCTGAGGAGACTCGATCTCGAGTCCTAAACCCACAGCAATGGACCTTGAACATGATTTGGGCTCTTTTGGGCCCAATGTTATTTTCCTAAGTGATGCGGCCACGTGAGTCTAAGGCAGACTTGGCCCCAAATCACGTTAATAATTCAGAGATTCAGTTTTAATTGCTCTACTTTATGTAATCAACGATCCAGAAGCTGAAATGTTAGTTTAATTATGTGTCCCATATAGTTTTAGCTGGTTGGTATCTAATGGGTTGTGTACAATTGTTGGCTTATGAAAGCTGGGCCTAAAGCTGGCCCAATTAATGAGATCAATCCCAGACTTGAGTGCAAGTCTCTACGCTATTTTTTTGGTCATTTGTTCTCTCATCATGAGTGGGCCCATTTCGAGCCCAAATCGGAAGGTATTCGTAAATATGGGTCGGCACTTGTTTTATTTTCGTTAAGCCCAATCTTCATTATTTGTTTGTGATGGTCTAAGCCATTTGTTTAATTGACCGAACCTTTCTCTCTTGTGCCAGCCTTTAGCTATGTTGAGTAAAATCCCAAATCTCTCAGTGCATAATTAATTAATTACTCGTAATAAGTCGAGGTGTGTCGTGCCGAACAAAGCTCAAAATACATGGCCCTCGCTTAATTGACTTTCTATCCTTAGAAATCAGGCGCGCCATTTAGCGAACTTTCCATGGCCCTCACAAAGTTGCAAATGCGTAGTTGCTCTAGGCGTGTTATATTAAAAATTACCTTCCTAAACTCGGGTGTGCCTTTCATATGACCCAAATCCAAATCTTAACAGTGTTAAATAAAATATGTCTCGGACTGCAGGTGCATTTCATGTAGCGTGGTCCAAAGACGTATTTTAGATGACGTTGAAATCTTCCTTAAAATAATTAAAAGCGGTTTTAAAGTAAAAATGCACATAGGTTTAAAAGTGTTTTAAAATCAGATAATTAGGCCAATAATAACAGTTGAGCGACCGTGCTAGAACCACGGAACTTGGGAATGCCTAACACCTTTTCCCGGGTTAACAGAATTTCTTACCCGGATTTCTTTGTTCGCGGACTGTAAAACAGAGTCAATCTTTTCCTCGATTCGGGACTTGAACCGGTGACTTGGGACACCATAAATTATCCCAAGTGGCAATTCTGAATCTTTAAATAAATAATCCCATTTCGATTGTCACTTAAATTGTAAAAAACTCTCTTATACCCTTCCGGGGGTAGTAAAAAGGAGGTATGACAACAAGCTCCAAACAAGAAACCTGAAAACATAAAATTTTAAAAATCTAAGGGAACCTTTCACCATAAAACCCCTTCTTCTGCTTACCAATTGTAAGGTCAAGTGTATAGTTCCCTAAAAACTTGGAAATCTTAGATTCACCGAAACATAATATTGAATTTGAGAAGAAAGAAAGTACAAATAACATGATATAAGCATATATGAAATGTGGTGGTGTAGACTATACACGCAACGTATTTACAACTGCCAATGTTCTACGGATATTACTTGTAAATTAAGTTTTTTTATTCCTTTAAATATATTTAATAGCTTTAATCATAAAATCATTGTCTAAAATTCACTCTTTAAATGTGCAATTATTTTAAAGCAAATCTTGTTTGCTAAAATTACTATATTTAGGACCAAAGAATGTATAAAACTGTCTGTTTTCTATATCTAAACCAAATTGCGTTGAGAAGGAAGGGTAGAATTGGGTTATTAGAAGGAAACAAAGCTAGTGTTTGGACATAGATTTGGTTACAACTTGAAAAAATAATTTTTGAAGTTGTGTTAAAAGTAAATTTTTAAAAGTTAAAATTGTGTTAGAACATACGATTTACTTGAAAAAAGTTGAAATTTTGTGAGCAAAAGATAAATTTTCACCCAAAAGACTTCACAAAAAAAATTATTATTTACAAAAACTGATCAAATTCCATGAACAAATAATGTTTTCAATTATTTTTGAAGAAAGGTATCTAAAATCTATAGCCGAACGTGAGTTTAATGTTTACGCTAAATATTATGAGGAACCTCATGATCCATCATAGGTTCCTGGTCATGGATTTGGAAATTATGAGGAAGTGGAGAAAGAGGGTTGTGTATGGTATTCCTAGGACCAAGTGGGGAGCTTTGACTACGGTTAGAGCCAAGAGTTAGGGGATAAAATGCTAGCTGTGGGGGCATGGAAGATCAGTGGGGACGTGATTGGTATGTGGACTGTGAGTGCAACTACGAATTGCATTAGAGAGGCTACTCGGGAGGTATTGAGGGTCTCGAAGGGCCCTTCTGGTAGCCGCAAAGGGGATTGGTGGTGGAGAACTGAGGTCCAAGGTAAAGTGAAAGCCAAGAAAGTGGCTTATTTGAAGCTTGTGGAAAGCATAGACGGGGAGGAGAAGAGGACAAACATGGAGCGGTATAAGGTGGCTAAGAAGGAAGAAAAGTTAGTAGTTACAACGGCTAAGACTGCTGCATTTGAGCGCTTGTATGAAGAACTTGGAGGCAAGGGAGGGGACAAGAAGTTGTATAGGTTAGCCAAGGTGCGAGAGAGGAAGGCCCGTGACCTGGACCAAGTGAAGTGCATCAAGGGTGAGGAAGGTAAAGTGTTGTTAGATGAGGCTCTGATTCGATAGAGATGGCAACGTACTTCCATAAACTCCTAAATGAAGAGGGGGATAAGAACATTGTGCTGGGTGACTTAGAAAACTCCGAGCGCCTTCGGGACTTTGGGTATTACAGGCGTATAAAAGTTGCGGAGGTAGAGGAGGCTATGTGTAAGAAGAGCAGGGGGAGAGCGACCGGGCCAAACAAAATTCTGGTGGAGATTTGAAAGAGCATGGTTAAGGCGGGCTTGGAATGTCTAACTGGGATATCAATGTCATTTTAAGGATGATGAAGATGTCTGATGTCGCCCAAACTCACACCACAAATATAGGTTGTGAGGTGGACAAAGCAATAATAAAAACCCAACACAAGTCGGGGTCGAATCCACAGGGAGTTAGATTTTGGATTAGGTATACACCTAGTGTGAATGTATGATGTGCCTCAAATTATACTTCCACATTTTTAATTATTGTTTCTACTTCTACTTTTAAACTATTGATTGTAATTGTAGAACTAAGAGACAATATTTTTGGTTTTGCTTATTTTTCAAGTTATGAAAGATCTAGGGTTTTAACTTCTGCCTAGATGGATACCTACTAGGTTGAGAGATTTAGGGCATGTTTGGTTGATCGAGATACAATATAGCAATCATACTCAATTACTCACTCTATACCTCTCGGTAGTTTGAATGATTTTGCCCGTTTTGGCTTTCTCAAGTCCAAATGGCTATTTCACAAAATAAGTGATATATGCTCAAGTCGGGTCTTACTATCTCTATATTTGACCCTTTAATTAGGGCCATCAATTTCTTGACTTCATCTCAATTTCTTGTTAGCCAAGTTTTTCTAGACTTAGTCTCTCTTTCTCAAGTAGAAACTAAGTCAAATAAGCATGAATCAATGTTTGCAACCATCAATTCTCAAATTCAAGCAAGAACTAGGCTAAATATCATAAACCCAATCATAAATAAACCCTAAATCAATTACTCATTTAGTACCCATACTAGGGTTGGGTCACAACCCTAACTAAGGGTTTAGCTACTCATGGAAAATGAAGAAATTAAAGAAGAAACTAAGATAGAATTCATAATACTTGACTAAGAAAAGAAAATCTAATGTTTAAAAGCTAATCTAGAACAATGTTACCCAATACAGTAAATAAAAACGGCTCAGGTGCTCCCAACTTACAAAACTTAACCTAAAAATGACAAAAAGTTCTATTTATACTAAGCTGAAAATATCTGACAAAATTGCCCTTGCGAAGGTTGTGCGGCCGCACAATTATGTGTGTGGTCCGAACATTAAGACTTGGCTTGACAAGTCCCAGTTTTGTGACCGTACAATTCTGGGTTGCGGCCGCAATCCTTCAACTTTTGTAGACCGCATATTTATGAGTGCAACCGAACTCTTGCTTCTGCTGCCGCACAATTATAGTGCAGTCCCCATTCCTTGAGCTTCGTCTTTGGCATTGTGGGACTTCTGCAGACTGCATATTTCTGAGTGCGACCGCGCTCTTGATTTTTTGTGCGGCCCGCATTTTTTCTTGACCTTAAAATCCCATCTCTCTGAACTTTATCTTCTATGGCTGCACCAGAATTGTGCGGTCCTCACTTTGTAGAGCATTTCTTGTCAGAGGCTTTCTTCATGATCTACGGCCGCACTCAATATATGCGGTCCGCACAGTGCCCTTTTAACTTTGTTTTTGTCCTTATCCAAAATTACTCCTTCTTGATTTGATTTTCATCGCTTTAGCTCATATTCTAACACTCTTGCAAGCAAGCACATTTCATTAGTTTTCGAGAATACCTTTAAGCAATTTTGAGCTTTATGCCGAAATTATCTTGTGCATACAAAAGGCGGGGCTTATGCCTCAGATATCCGCCAATGTTGATCTGATTGCTCTTTTCCTCCTTTGTAGCACCTCCAATGTGCCTCTACCTGTAGGTTTGTCAAACAAGAAGAAAGAATAACCGGCAAAGTAGAAGAAGGGCCAAGGAATTCATACCTGATATGCGGAGGCAATGACTTTAACTCCAAAGTGGGAGGCTCCTCAATTAAGGGCATTGTTGGAGGAGTCTTTCGATTTTCAAGATCCAAAGATAGCTTGCGGGGCTCATAAGTATATGACCCCATTCCTTGAAATGCATTCACATACTCCACATAACCTTCTCTCTCCTCCTCATCATCAAGGTTGAGTGAAACGACTTCCAAACTATCCTCAACATTCATTGTAGCACTAGCATCATCAACAATCACATCCTTCACCAAATCCACGAATGAACAAACTTCATTGTTATTCGGTTGCCTCATAGATTTGCACACATAGAAGACCACTTTTTCATCACCCATACGGAAAGTGAGCTCACTATCTTCCACATCAACAAGATCCTTACCCGTAGCAAGTAAAGGTCTACCCAAATTAATAGGCACCTCATAGTCCACTTTAAAATCAAGAATCACAAAGTCCGACGGGAGGATGAACTTGTCAACATGAACTAACACATTATCAATAATACCCAATGGCCTTTTCATTGTACGATCTGCCATCTGCAACCTCATGGATGTGGGTCTTGGTTGCCCAATCTCCAAAGTTTTGAACACCGAGTAGGGCATCAAGTTGATACTTGCCCCAAGATCACATAAAGCTTTGGCAAAGTCGGCACTCCCAATAGTGCAAGGGATTGTAAAAGCACCTGGATCTTCCAATTTTGGAGCTATTGAGTGCACAATAACACTCACTTGATGTGTCATCTTGATAGTCTTACAATTCATTGATCTTTTCTTTGTCACCAAATCCTTCATGAACTTTGCATATCCCGAAATTTATTCCAATGCCTCAACCAACGACACATTAATAGACAAACTCTTCATCGTATTAATGAACTTTTTGAATTGGTATGCTTTGCAAGCCTTTGAGGGTACAAAAGAGGGGGCCTTGGTATTAGTGCCTTAGCCTTTAGTACTACCGGTTCTAGCAAGTCAATCACATGTTCCCTAGACGGGTTCACTTCTTCTTGAGTCTCCTCCACATTTTCATCAATATCAATTCTCACTTCCTCATTAGCTTGAACCACATTGCTTGGAATTTCATCTTCTTGAACCACAACATCATCATCCACAATTCTTCTTTGATTTGAGGTGGTTGCATCTCCACCTTTTCCACTTCTTGTAGTCACGACCATATCATGTCCCGTATTATTTCCACCCTTTGGTTCACTACCATATCACTTGGTAGTTCCCCCTTAGTACGAGTGTTAAAAGCTTGCAAGATTTGGCCTAATTGAACTTCAAAATTGCGAATAGAAGTGTTATGAGAGGCTAGTTGAGCATTAGAGTCAGTATTCTTCTCCATTATATGTTTAAATATGTTCTCAATTCAACCCATATCATTGTTAGAAAAGCTCGAACCTTGAGTAGGATATGGAGGTGGATTGCTAGGTTGTCGGAACATCGGGAGCGTTTGAAAACCCGATCACCGATTATTGTTATTGTTCCACCCTCCTTGGTTATTGCTCCCCAATTGCTTTGATAGTTGCCACCCCAATTTATTTGATTATTGCCTCTCTAATTGCCTTGGTTACCTTGATTATTCCAATTAGCTTGATTATTGTTACCACCACTCCAATTGCCTTGGTGGCCTTGGTTGTTCCAATTTCCTTGTGACCGCCATTGTTGTTGATTTTTTCCTTGAGCATTGTTTCTTTGGCCTTGATAATTGTTGACATATTGCATTTCTTCTTCTTGCTCATCGAATGAATCACCTTAGTCATATCCACTATCATCTTGCATGAATTGTTTAGGATGGCTTTGAATTTGTTGACCTTTTTGCCGTCTCTTGTTCATCATCATATTCACACCTTCCATCGTATTCAATTGTTTCAGCCCTTGAACTTTTTGAAGTTGAGCTTTGACCAATTTATTCATTGTGGTTGTCAACTCGAGAATAGCTTGCCCATGATTATGTAGTTCCTTGTGTAGGTGAATGATATTTGGGTCACCTTGAGGAACATTGGCTCTACTTTGCCATGCTGATGAGGTATCCGCCATCTCATCCAAAATTTCACAAGCTTCGACATAAGGCGTCCTCCCCCATTGTCAAATTCCTGATGGGCTCGTTGCTGAGAGCCATTCTCGTGCCTAAAATCAATTCAAAAATAAAGTTAGTGACTTGGAAGGAAAAGAAGACAAATCACACAAAACTCTATATATATAGCTAAATCCGTTTAACTCTCCGGCAACGGCGCCAAAAGTTGATGTCGCCCAAACTCACACCACAAATATAGGTTGTGAGGCGGCTGAAGCAATAATAAAAACCCAATGCAAGTCAGGGTCGAATCCACAGGGAGTTAGATTTTGGATTAGGTATACACCTAGTGTGAATGTATGATGTGCCTCAAATTACACTTCCACATTTTTAATTATTGTTTTTACTTCTACTTTTAAACTATTGATTGTAATTGTAGAGCTAAGAGATAATATTTTTGGTTTTGGTTGTTTTTAAGTTATGAAAGATCTAGGGTTGTAACTTCTGCCTAGATGGATACCTACCGGGTTGAGAGCTTTAGGGAATGATTGGTTGATCGGGATACAATATACTATCACACTCAATTACTCACTCTATACCTCTCTGTAGTTTGAGTGATTTTGCCTGATTTGGCTTTCTCAAGTCCAAATGGGTATTTCACAAAATAAGTGATATATGCTCAAGTCGGATTTTACTATCTCTAGATTTGACCCTTTAATTGGGTTTATCAATTTCTTGAGTTCACCCCAATTTCTTGTTAGCCAAGTTTTTCTAGACTTAGTCTCTCTTTCTCAAGTAAAGGCTAAGTCAAATAGGCATAAATCAATGTTTGCAACCATCAATTCTCAAATTCAAGCAAGAACTAGGCTAAATATCATAAACCCAATCATAAATAAGCCCAAAATCAATTACCCATTAAGCACTCATACTAGGGTTGGGTTACAACCCTAGCTAAGGGTTTAACTACTCATGGAAAATAAAGAAATTAAAGAAGAAACTAAGATAGAATTCATAATACTTGATTAAAGAAAGAAAATCTAATGTTTAAAAGTTAATCTTGAACAATGTTACCCAATACAGTAAATAAAAACGGCTCAGGTGCTCCCAACTTACAAAACTTAACCTAAAAATGACAAAAAATTCTATTTAGTTTCCCCGCACCTCTAGCCTCCAACTATCTCCACAACGCCTCCCTCGGCACTTTATCATAAGCATTCTCTAAGTCGATGAACACCATATGTAAATCTCTCTTCCTTTCTCTATACTGCTCCATCAACTTCCTAACAACGTGAATAGCTTCTATAGTCGAACACCTTAGCATAAATCTGAATTGGCCTTTGAAATAGACATAATCCTCCTAACCCTCTCCCATACTTTCATGATATGGCTCAGTATCTTGATACCCCGATAGTTGTTGCAATTTTGGATATCCCCCTTGTTCTTATACAACACGATCATCGTACTCCATCTTTATTCCTCGGGTATTGATAACTAGGGATTTTGACTACTTATTTGCACTCTTTTACTTTCGTTTTAGCTCAAAATTGCTTAAACGTATTCCCAAAAACTAATGAAATATGCTTGCTTGCAGGAATGTTAGAATATGAGCTAAAGAGATAAAAATTAACTCAAGGAGTAATTTTGGGTAAGGACAAAAACAAGGCTAAAAGGCCACTGTGTGGACCGCATAATATTGAGTGCAGTCGCAGATCATGAAGAAAGCCTCTGACAAGAAATGCTCTACAAAGTGCGGATCACACAATTCTGGTACGGCCGCAGAAGATAAAGTTCAGAGAGATAAGATTTTCTGGTCAAGAAGAAATGCGGACCGCACCATTTTTTGTGCGGTCGCATAATCAAGAGCGCGACCGCACTCAGAAATGTGCGGCCCGCAAAAGTCCCACAACGCCAAAGACAAAGCTCAAGGAGTGTGGACCGCACTATAATGGTGCGGCCGCAGGGGCAATTTTGTTAGAATTCATAATGGTGAGGAGGATTGTGTCTATTTCAGAGGCCAATTCGGATTTATGCCAAGGTGTTCGACTATAGAATCTATTCACGTTGTTAGGAGGTTGATGAAGCAGTATAGAGAGAGGAAGAGAGATTTACATATGGTGTTCATCGACTTAGAGAAGGCTTATGATAAAGTGCCGAAGGAGGTGCTGTGGAGATAGTTGGAGGCTAGAGGTGTTCCTATTACATATATTAGGGATATTAATGACATATACAAGGGTGCTAGGACTTGGGTGAGGATAATAAGAGGGGACTTGGATCACTTTCCTGTTGTGATAGGGCTACATCAGGGGTAAACCCTTAGCCCATTCCTGTTTGCCCCAGTGATCGATGCGCTGACGCGTCACATTCAAGAGGAGGTGTCGTGGTGCATATTATTTGCAGATGACATTGTACTGATTGACGAGGCGCATTGCGGTATTAACAAGAATAAGTTTATTTGGAGGCTGAGAATAAAGGTAAAGGGTTAGGTGGCCAATTGTTGTCCTTGTTTGTAGAAGTAGCTTTGATACACCACTTGGTGTCTTCCGTAATTTTTTCGTATCCCTATACTTCTGTTACTACTTGCTGTTGTCTTCTTTTTTGATTTTCTAATTGCATTACCTACTGTTAGTTTTGTATTTTTGCTTCGGTCATCAAATCTGTTTGCTTGTTATTGCCCCTCTCCTCTCCCCATCATGAGCTGAGGACCTATCAGAAACAATCTGTCTACCTTCTTAAAGGTAGAGGTAAGGTCTCCGTACACTCTACTCTCCCAGACTCTACTTGTAGGACTACACTAAGTATGTTGTTAGTTGTATAGATAGATTGTTTAATTTGATAGGGGGTAAGTATTTTCCGTACACAAGTATAAAAAAACCCAGCTTGAGTTTAAATTTAAAAATCTCATTGCAAGGGAGAAAAATAAAAATCCCAAATCAGATATGAGGGAAAAATATTTATCCATTCTTTACTAGAGTTCAAGAACTAGTGGAGATTTAGAAAGATTAAGCTGTTTCGTTTGCTTAAATCAACACGTCTATCTACTCATTCATTTCCTGCGTGGCGTTGTCGTATTTCATTAAAATAAGGAAAAGAAGATTAATCCAAATCGGAAACCAACAAGTTCTGGTGAATTCTAAATTTGGTCCTTGTAATATTTGGCTAGTCACATTTACTCCTTTACTCATTAAAAGTTGTGTCTTTAGTCCCTTTATCTAAGAAATTACTTATTTTTATATTATTTTATAGAACTATAATTATCTGCAAAATATAAATATAAATTTAACATAATATATGAACAATTAAATAGTTTAACAGTTAAAAATTCATTAAATCTGTAAAATTTCACAAACATAGGGATCTCAAAAGTGCACATTTCAAAATATCAGAAGGACTAAAATCAGAATTTACCAATAAATGTGGGACCAAAAGTGCTATTAAATCCTCATTCGGAAAATAGGAACAAATACCGCGATTATGTCTCATGCAGTTACTATATTATAGTTCTAGTAAAACACAAATGCATGTCTACTTATATATTATGTTATATGTATATATTCTATCAGCCGTTTTTGTGATTCTTGAAAAAGCCATTGACAATCTTGTGAGCAGAAAGAAAGCAAGAAATTAACAAGAAGTGTGAGCGAAAGAGTCTCTCTTTTGTTTTTTGTTTTTTGTTTTTGAAGAAAACAAATTATAAAAGAGAAACCAAATATGCCTCCTATTATGGACTTTGACAAGAAGGATGATGAGTTTCCTGCAAAACTGACTGGACAGGTTGTGATTTGTTCTATTATTGCAGCCTTTGGTGGTCTTATGTTTGGCTATGATATTGGAATTTCGGGTAAATTCTTTCTTGCTTGAAATATTTGTAGGTCAATTTAACCAAATAGTGTGTGTATAAACTAATATTCTTGCAAAATTTGTTGAGAATTTATGGTCAATATAAATAATAAATGGTTTTAAGTTATACACACTTAGTGGGCGTTTGGACATAAAAATTGTAAATTTTGAAAAAAAAAGGTAGTATTCGGAGTTAAGTTGAAGAATGGTATTTGGGATTAAAGTTATGTTTGAACATGCATTTCACATGAAAAAATGTTGCAGTTTTGTGGGTGGGGAAAAAAAATTCTGAAACATTTGATGTCTGAAAAACTCATTTTCAAAAGATTTCCAAAAACTTGCAAAATTTTATGGACAAACACATTTTTGATTTTTTTTTTTAAAAAAGGATTTTTAAAAAAAAGACAAACAGGGGCTTAGTGCCCGTTTGGACATAAAATTTGATGGAAGATTTTTCCAAAAAAAAAAAAAATCCTCATTGCATAGAACATAAAATCAAATTAATTTTTTTTTCTTTTTTCACTTTTGATAAATTCATGTCAAGTGGCATGATAATGCCAATGGATTTAAGTTATATACCGTGTCGTCAGCATAAAAATTTCTTTTTATGCTAAAATTGTAACCTATGATAGAGGTATTTATCAATTTTACCAGATTACAAGTCAATTAATGCGTGCTTATCAAGAAATTTACCTGTAATTACTTAATAATTGATAGGATGATTATGTAAATATATTTTCTTACATCATCAAATTTTAATTAAACTCAACCTCTATTTCTGTATGGAATTGTGTAGGTGGGGTGACATCAATGGATGATTTCTTGGAAAAGTTCTTCCCAAAAGTCTATGTTAGAAAGCATAGGGCTAAAGAAGACAACTACTGCAAATATGATAACCAAATGTTGCAGTTGTTCACATCTTCATTATACTTAGCTGCAATTGTGTGTTGTTTCTTTGCCTCAAAGTGTTGTAAGAGGTTTGGCAGGAAAATTACAATACAACTTGCCTCTTTGTTCTTCTTTATCGGAGTTATCCTTAATGCTGCTGCTATGAATCTGCCTATGCTTATCATTGGACGGCTTTGTCTTGGTGCTGGTGTTGGATTTGGCAATCAGGTAACTTTTATTTAATTAAGTATCACTTATATATTCAACAAATAATACAGAATAAATATAGTCTAGGAATCTAATGACAGAATGTCTGTTTTGGTTGATTTTCTGTCCTTACTTGTAGTAAATGAAAACAGTGTATACGTACTACAATGTTTGTTCCGATATTTTTTGGCTGATATAGTGAAGTAATGTTATAGATGACATATATTATAATATAATATAAAAATTTGTTCCAAGAAAAATTTGATTGTTATATACAAATGATGTTATAGAGAGGTCTGATTGTAATTTAATATGTCATGATAGCCAAAGGAGCTTTACTATAAAAACATTACAAAAAATTGATGTGTAAAAAATTTAAGTTATAATTAAATTAAGGTAGTTTGCAATATATATTAACTAGATAAAGCCTTATATGAAGATGTACGTTATGCACTTAATTAGCGTTTTGCTGCATGCAATATTTGCTTTCATAAGTCTTACTTGTATTTATGACTTCCCACAAGTGTGACAATTTTTTTGTTGCTTTTAACATCTTTAATTACAAACTTTAATATTGTTAATTCAATTGTCAAAATTTTCAGTTCTTTGGCTATGTGGTCATCTGAGGACCCGACCAAACCATGTTTAACTTAGTTAAATAATAAATTAGTGTAAGAATATATATTAATTAACCATGATTCAGAAACTTTGTATAAAGATATGTCACACACTTATTATATGCAGTATGTTCTTCCAAAAGTCTTGTTTGTATTTATAATTTCTCACATGGAAATAGTGTAAAGGTGTTTTGCAACATATTAAAATTGCGCAAGAGTATTTGGACGTTAAAGTTGTCTAGATGAATTTCAATTAACAAAAGTTGAATATTTGTGAGTAAAAACCAATACTCACTCCGATCCAATTTAAATGACCGTATTTCGCTTAGTGAAAGTCAAACCGTGTAAAGTTTGATCAATATTTTAAAATATATATTTTTGATTATATTGACATGAGAAAAATTGTACTCCTACCGTTTATTTTTAGCTATCAACTTTTGACTTTACACTCTTTTTAAGAAAAAATAAAAATAAATGAAGTATGTATTTTATTATAACACTCATAATAATGATAGCATTTTAAAAAGTCGTGGGAAATGATTTTGGGAATGCGTAGTTAACGATAAGGGTAAAACATGAAAAAAAGATTGTCTTTCTCTTGATTTAGTATAATGGACAAGCAAAAGTAAAAATGTATTTTTTATTATAGTGAATAAATTAAAATGAACGGAGGGAGTAACTTATAGTAGTACTTTTCGTATAATATTCCAATATCTAAAATTTTAATTTTAAAAGATTGGGTTAAACTAATTCAATTTAACTTCAAAATTTAGTTAAATTGACTCTCGATAAGCGAAATACGTATTTAAATTGAAACAGGGCGAGTATTTACCTTGAAGTTCAATGTTTGTAAAATTTACTAATAGCCAATTTAGTCATTGCAAATACTGAAATATCATTTATTGCAGGCAGTGCCATTATTCATATCAGAAATAGCTCCAGCAAAGTACAGAGGTGGTCTCAACATTTTGTTCCAAATGTTGATCACAATTGGTATTTTATGTGCCAATATAGTCAACTATGTAACTTCAAAAATGCATCCACATGGTTGGAGATTTTCCCTTGGTGGTGCAGCAGTTCCAGCAATATTTCTTGGTTTAGGTTCTTTTCTCATTGTTGAAACACCAACTAGCCTAATTGAACGTGGCCAAAAAGAACAAGGCAAACAAGCCTTAAGAAAAATTAGAGGTGTATATGATGTTGAAAAAGAATATCAAGAGATTTTACAAGCTACTGAATTAGCTCAACAAATCAAAAAACCTTTTAGAAATCTCATGAACAAATCTAGTAGGCCACAACTTATATGTGGTACAATTCTTCAAATTTTTCAACAATTTACTGGGATAAATGTTATCATGTTCTATGCTCCTGTATTATTTCAGACGATGGGATTCGGCGGAAAGGCGTCGTTATTATCTGCTATTGTTACTGGTATGGTTAATGTGGTTTCAACCATAGTTGCAATACTTGGAGTTGATAAATTTGGAAGAAGAGTTTTACTTATTGAAGCTGCTGTTCAAATGCTTGTTGCCCAGGTAAACCATTATTTCAATATGAGTTTAAGGTATTTTATTTATTTATTTGTGTTTATGTTGACAACATGACCCCTGACGTGTGACTTGATTTTTCTAAAATAAGGGTTTTTGTAATGATATGATCTCGTATAAATGTTTAAACTGTTAGATATGTGATCTATTTATTTATTTATCTTGTGTTCCTAGCACAAACATTCATGTTTAGATCGATTTTCTTTCTTGAATCACGCATGTAAAAATAATCTTGTTGAATATTTGGTGGATCCAAGTGAGACACTCGAACCCTTGACCTTTGACTGTTTTGGCATTATATTAAATTGCTTTGTCACATCATAGTGTAAATACGAGGTCGCGGGTTCGAGCCGTGGAAACAGCCTCTTGCGAAATGCAGGGTAAGGCTGTGTACAATAGGCCCTTTTGGTCCCGTCCTTCCGCGAACCTCGTGCAGAGTCGAAGCTTTATGCACCGGGCTGCCACGTCATAGTGTAAAAATTATTTATATTGTAGGTGTGTTTTAAGTGAATCTTGTTGTTTTGCTTGTTGATTCTTTTGGTTTTTGTTGCAGTGTGTTACAGGAGGAATTCTTGCAGTGCATTTGAAAGCCACAAATGTAATACCAAAGAACTATGCATATTTTGTGGTTGTGTTGATATGTATTTTTGTGAGTGGATTTGCTTGGTCATGGGGTCCTTTAGGATGGTTAATTCCAAGTGAAATTTTCCCATTGGAGACAAGAACTGCTGGATTTTTCTTTGCAGTGAGTATGAACATGATTTGCACTTTCATTATAGCTCAAGCTTTTCTCACAATGTTGTGTCACATGAGATCTGGGATCTTCTTCTTCTTTGCTGTTTGCATTGTCATTATGGGAAGTTTTGCATATTTATTCCTCCCTGAGACTAAAGGAATCCCTATTGATGAAATGAATGAAAGAGCTTGGAAGAAACACTGGTTCTGGAAGAGGTACTTCGACGATGATTCTGCTCCTTGAGATCATTCAAAGGCCAAAATCCCAATAAATTAGGAGAATTAGTCGGGTCAGTGAGTACCGGGCACCGTAGATTAGTGAAAAAGAAAAAAAGTGAACCATTTCTTTCCTAGAGACGTTTCAAAATTTCTAGTCTTCTTTTTTGTTTTTTTTAGTATCAATATTATTATAGGAAATGAGAAACTGCAGTTACTATATGTTTAGTTTTCTACTTGTCTCTATATACATGTGTGATATACTATTGTATTGGGAAAAAACTAAATTTACATTGAATGTGACGTGGCATGACACGAGGACTAGTCAAATGGTCAAAATATGATGATCAGTTAAGAGGCACGAGAGATAATTCGATTAATACAAGTTTCGTACCTATTTAGGTCATTTAAAACAAAGAGATCAGAAGGCATTGAAGACATGGATATGATGACGAAAAGGAGTCCAAATTCAATATTAAATACCCAATACGTTAGAGAATTGGTATTAAATAGGAATGATTGTGTAACACTTATTTAATGTCATTTATTACTCATAATTGTCTCATTAAGACTAAAGTATTACTCCTTTACTTAGAATCAACTATAAAAGGAGGAGGTCTCGTCATTTGTAAGGACAGAGGATATCATCAATATTACATTGGAATACAAACCTATTTACTGCTTATTTGTCGTTCTCAAAAAGTCTATTATTTCTTTTTCGTCTCCTGATTATCAGTAGCCCGAATTTCTATTTGTCTTTAGCTTTGACCAAAGAATCATATTTTTGGTTAAACAAATTGGTTCCGTTACCGGAAAACTGATAATCTTTTCTTTGAAGCTACGTTTTATTCGTCTTTATCAACATGTCAAACAACAACAATAACAGTGATAACACATTGGGAAACCATGAAAATCAAATCCATCAAAATCAAGGAGACCTACAGAACATTGACGTGGTTCCCCCCCTCCAGATTCACCATGTCAATGTCGTGAAGGCACTCCTGCTCCTGAATCCCGTGCTGATCAACAAGAACAATCTGAACATTTTGAAGGAGGTGCAAATGAAGCTTTACAAAAGCTAATTGATGCACAGGTCGGCAAAGCTCTTCAGGCTCTAGTTAGTCGATTGCCTGCTGCACCACCCACACCAACTCCTAATAATAATACATTGGAGAATCCTCGTTCTGGTCTTGTTAATTCTGGAAATGGAGGAACCACCAGTGAACCACAGGAAGGGGAACCAGGTAATTCAAATAATTCCTATTTGCAAAATTTAGTACTAATCTTGCAGAAACAGATTAAGGAACAAAATGAGCGTATTGAGCAAATCCCTGGAGTTCCGCCTGTAATAAAAGGAGTAGACATGGACAAATACTCACAACAACCTTGGAAGCCAAGTGCTGCTCCCCTTCCAATTCCGAAAAAGTTCAAAATGCCTGACATCCCGAAATATGATGGTACTACAGACACACGTGACCACGTGACTGCATTTACAACAGGCTTGAAAGGCAACGACTTGACCAAACAAGAAATTGAATCAGTACTGGTCAAGAAATTTGGAGAAACACTCACCAAGGGTGCATTAACATGATATTCTCTTTTATCTGAAAATTCTATAAATTCTTTTGCTGAGCTTGCAGATTCTTTTATTAAAGCACACTCGGGAACTCAAAAGGTTGAGAAAAGAATGGAAGATATTTTCAAAATCAAACAAGGGGATTCAGAGTTGCTCAGAGACTTTGTTGATAGATTCCAGCGTGAAAGAATGACTCTACCCCATGTACCTAACAACTGGGCTGCAATAGCTTTTGCAAGTAATTTAAATGACAAAAGTTCTGAAGCCACGAGAAGACTCAAAGAAAGCCTTCGAGAATTCCCTGCAACCACGTGGAATGCTGTTTACAACAGGTACAGTACGAAGCTGCGAATTGAAGAAGATACCGTACCTAAGTTTCATCATGAAGAAAGGGGCGGTTCCAGAAGATCAAAAACCGAAAAAAGATCAGGTAAAAACAGGTACGATCCATATATGGGACCTGCAGGAAAAGACTCACGATCAAAACAAGATAGCCAACAATATGATAAAAAATCGAGGATCAGGGAATCTGGTTCTTCATCAAGATTCAGAAATGATCGGAACAGACAAGAGTCACGAGATGATGACAGAAGTTTAAAGGCAAGGTTCGGCAGATATAACTTTAACGTCACTACCTCCGAGCTCGTGGCTGTTTTGAGAAGCATGGGAGATAAGGTACGATAGCCAAAAGAGATGCGGTCAAATCCAAATAGACGCAATCCAGATCATTGGTGCGAATTCCACAATGATCACGGGCACAAAACTTCAGAATGTAGATTCTTGCAGAGTGAAGTGGATCATCTATTGAAGCAAGGGTACCTCACTGAGTTATTTAGTGAAAAAGGTAAACAAGCTTATATGAAAAATAGGCAAGAGCCACCAAAGCCTCCTTCACCCAAGAGAACAGTGAATGTGATAAGTGGGGGAGAAGATATTCACGGCATAACCTACACAGCTTCCAACAAGGTTTCCAAAGTAACAATTACACACAGGAAACAGGTACGGCAGGTTTTAGAAAATGAAAGTATTTTATTTGATGATGCAGATACCGAAGGAGTGATAACCCCACATAATGATGCACTAGTAATATCTTTACTTGTACATGATACTAATGTAAAACGAGTTTTGATTGATCCAGGGAGTTTCGTAAATATTATACTACTAAGGGTATTACGTGAAATGCAAGCTGAAGACAAAATGATACCCAAGGCGCATACCTTGTCAGGCTTCGACAATTCAAGTGTGGTAACAAAATGAGAGGTAATTCTAACAACTTTTGCTGCAGGTGTTGTTAAAGAAACTAAATTTCAGGTAGTTGATATAGAAATGGCCTACAATATGATCATAGGGAGGCCTTGGATCCATGATATAGATGTTGTTCCATCAACTCTACATCAAGTTATTAAATTTCCATCACCGTGGGGGATTTGTCAAATTCGAGGGGATCAGCAAACAACCAGGAGTATCAACGCTGTAACAGATACGAGCACCATAAACAAAGAAAAATAGCAATTACAGGAAACAGTTGAAGGTGTCAGCAATCAAACCTCAACTGAGCGAGAGAAAACAGATTTAGACTCGAGACCTGATACAATTCAAGAATCTGAGGAGAATGAAAATATTAAAACAACTATCGAAGAACTCGAGGCTGTGATATTATTTGAGCAGTGGCCTGAACGGAAAGTTTATGTTGGAGCTAATTTAAACTCAAACATGCGAGGTATGTTAATTGAATTTCTAAAATCTAATGTGGACTGTTTTGCTTGGTCCCATGCTGACATGACAGGGATACCACCGGATGTGATGACTCACAAATTAAACGAAGACCCATCCTTTACACCAATAAAGCAAAAGAAAAGAAAGTAAGGAGCTTTCAAAAATCAGGTGATTCAAGATGAGGTCCAAAAGCTATTAAAAATTGGGTCAATACGCGAGGTAAAGTATCCTAATTGGTTAGCAAACACAGTTGTTGTACCTAAGAAAAATAGTAAGTGGCGGGTTTGCATGGATTATACAGATCTTAACAAAGCCTGCCCAAAAGATTCTTTCCCTTTACCGCATATAGATCAGTTAATTGATGCAATTGCAGGACATGAACTTTTGAGTTTTTTAGATGCATATTCGGGGTACAACCAAATTAAAATGGACCCCAGTGACGAAGAAAAAACTTCTTTCATCACAGACAGGGGGACTTACTGTTATAAAGTAATGCCCTTTGGTCTCAAAAATGCTGGAGCAACCTATCAAAGGTTGGTCACCAAAATGTTCCAAGAACATTTAGGAAAAACCATGGAGGTATATATAGACGATATGCTCGTCAAAACCCAACATTCTCATGATCATATTTCTCATTTATCTGTTACATTTGAAATTTTACGAAAATTTAATATGAATCTCAATCCAGAAAAATGTGCATTTGGGGTTGCCTTAGGCAAATTTTTGGGCTTTCTCATTTCTAACCGTGGTATTGAGGTAAATCCTTCTCAGATCAAAGCAATAGAGGAGATCCCTGATATCCTTACAAGTAAAAAAGAAGTCCAAAGGCTAACAGGAAGAATTGCATCCTTGGGGATATTTATTCCCAAATCTTCAGAAAAATGCTTTAAATTTTTCTCCGCACTCAAAAAGCAAGATCATTTTGAATGGAACGAAGATTGCCAACAAGCCCTTAGAAATTTAAAAGCTTACTTGTCAAATCCACCATTATTGGCAAAACCAAAAGAAGGAGAGAAACTACTCATCTATTTGGCCGTGTCAGAAGTTGTAGTAAGTACTGTTTTAGTCCGTGAGGACCAAGGTAAACAATCTCCTATCTATTATGTAAGCAAGTCTTTATTAGATGCTGAAACACGACATCCACAACTAGAAAAATTAGCATTAGCTTTGATCATGGCATCTAGAAAATTAAGACCTTATTTTCAATGTCATCCCATTGTTGTAGTTACTGCTTTTCCATTACGAAACATTTTGCATAAACATGAATTGTCAGGGAGGTTAGCAAAATGGGTTAAGTGAATACGATATCATTTATCAACCTAGGACTGCTATAAAATCTCAAGTATTAGCCGATTTCTTAGCTGATTTTAGCCAGGAGATGCATTTAGAAGCAAAAAAATAATTACAAGTTTTTAATGGTGCAAACTCGGGGACTTGGATTTTATTCACTGATGGTTCATCTAATGTAAAAAGAGCAGGTTTGGGTATAGTTCTCATACCACCTACGGGTGAAACTATTAGGCAAGCTATAAAATGTCATTCTATAACTAACAATGAAGCAGAGTACGAGGCTGTAATTGCAGGTTTAGAATTGACAAGAGAACTCGGCATAAAACAAATTATAATCAAGAGTGATTCTCAACTCGTGGTCAATCAAATGCTGGGGACTTATACAGCCAGAGAAACTCGAATGCAAGAATATCTCAAAAAGGTACGGGAACTAATAAAGCAATTCCAAACTTGGAAGGTAATACAGATCCCAAAAGATGAGAATGTGGAGGCAGATGCTTTAGCTAATCTCGCATCTGCAGCTGACGTAGCAAATGACGCAAGTGCTTCAGTCATACATTTATTTCATTCTGTTCTCGAACCTGATAAAAATGAGGTAAATTTTAATTATTTAACATGGGATTGGAGAAACGAAATTATTGCTTTTTTACAGCACAGAACCGTGCCTAATGACAAAGGGAAGGCTCAAGCGCTTCGCAAAAAAGCCGCTCGATATTGTTTATATCAAGGAAATCTTTATCGAAAGATGTTCGGTGGACCACTAGCAAGGTGTCTCGGAACCTCTCAAACAGAATATGTGATGAAGGAAGTGCATGAAGGACATTGTGGAAATCACGCAGGGGGGAAGGTCACTGGTAAGAACATTGATTCGAGCAGGATATTATTGGCCTAAGATGGAAGAAGAGGCAAACTGTTTCGTGTCCAAATGTGATAAATGTCAAAGATATAACAATAATATGCACAAACCAGCTGAGTTATTACACCCTATTATAGCCTCGTGGCCCTTTATGAAATGGGGAATGGATATCGTAGGTCCACTTCCACAAGCAAAAGGTCAGGTAAAGTTTCTACTTGTACTCACAGATTATTTCACTAAATGGGTAGAAGCAGGAGCATTTAAACAGGTACGAGAGAAGGAAGTTAAAGACTTCATATGGCGAAATATAATATGCCGCTTTGGAGCACCAAAGGAGATCGTGTGTGACAATGGACCACAATTCATAGGAGCTCAAATCACAGAATTTCTTCGAAGTTGGCAGATTAAAAGGATAACGTCTACGCCATACCATCCAGTGGGTAATGGACAAGCAGAATCCACAAACAAAGTCATTATCAACAACTTGAAGAAGAGGTTACAAGATTCAAAAGGTAATTGGCCTGAGATATTACCTGGAGTACTATGGGCTTATCGTACAACGACAAAAACAAGCACTGGAGAAACACCATTTTCAATGGTTTATGGTGCAGAAGCCTTAATTCCAGTTGAAATAGGTGAACTGAGCACACGGTACGTTCAGGCAACGGAGGAATCTAATGATGAAGAGATGCGGGTAAACCTTGATTTTCTTGAAGGAAGAAAAGAAGCTGCATTGATAAGAATGGCAGCACAAAAGCAAGTAATTGAACGATATTACAATAGGAAAGCACGCCTCAGATTTTTCAAAATTGGGGACTTTGTACTTAAAAAGGTGTTCCAATCTGCAAAGGCTGCTAATTCAGGAAAGCTAAGTCCAACGTGGGAAGGACCATACAGAGTTCGTGACATTGCGGGAAAAAGAGCATACGAGTTGGAGACAATGGACGACAAAGTTTTACCCTCACATTGGAATGCCGTCCATTTAAAGAGATATTACTTCTGATAAAGTACCCACGGTCAGGTATCGCCATGTTAAAATTTTTCTTTTGAATTATTAAAGTTTTACTAACGATTTTAGATGCTAGGAAAAAACCCTAACTCGTGTCAAATGAGGAGACACGACCTGCAAGGCAAAATGGAGTATTCTAAAATTTCCAGCCCAGGGTTACAATTAATCTGATGGAAATACACACGAGTCAGGCAGTCTTCATCTATAATCGCACCTCCGAGTCCCGTATATTTTTCTGTTTCAGGAAAAGGACCAAATTGAAAGAAATAAACAAGTGCTCGAGGCTTCATACTTCATCGTTCAAACACTTGGGGGACTACATATTATACACAGATATGTGTAGAAAAACAAATACGAATATCGAACAAAAGTCGGCCACAAAGAGACAAGAGTTGAGAAAAAGTTACGAAGTCTTCAGCATTCATCATCGTGTTCAACAAACACAAGACATTCATCATAATATTTTTCCCATGGGAACAACAGAGTTATCTCTCAAACTCATAAACGATGTCACCTCTCAAACCCTTCCTAATATATAAAGATAGGGTCATGACTATGTACTGAAACAGGTTATGAAGAAAAACCTTGTTTATTTTATATTATGTAAAAATCTGTTACAAGAAAAATAGTTACGAGAAAGTTATAGATGTATTTTAATACATGTAATAGTCAAAAAACTTGTTAAAGTTCATGAATAAAAACTTGTCAAAGTTGTTTCATACAAAACATGTGTATTCCTATTTCTTTCATCGTATTATAACACCATTATGAAGTTGAGACGTCTTCTTCATTAAGTGTCGATAAAATAAAAGGGCCTTCTTTTATAAGCCTCATGTTGATAATCCATGAGAAGAATCATAAAGCATTTTCAAAGGATAAAAATGCTAAGCTATTCTATAAGTCCTAGATAAATAGGCAAGAATAGAATATACAGAAGTACCGATAAAACTTCTTAATATAAAAGACTAAGTACAAACTTAGTCAGCAAAATATTTGTTTTTTACAAATGCCCCATTATGATAACTGGGGACTTCATCAAAAGATCCCTTAAAGTTGCCAAGGGATAACACCACCAATTAATAAAAAAACAGTAAAGTTTGAAATACATTCAACTAGTCACTGAAGGGGTTGGAACATCAGAAGTTGCAATCTCATTTTCAGGGGCAGTCACAGGCACGGTAACAACTTCTGAGGGAGCAGTAATAGGAGCAGTTTTAACTGGGCCTGGAGTGTTAAAATCACCGAGGGAAGCAAGAGTCACGGGAGCTTCAGCTTCCATGGACTGTGTCATAGAAGTTTCACCCTTGGGAGCTGGAATTGCAACTCCAATTGCCGCAGTAGCCACTTCTTCATTTAAAAGCTCTTCTGCCCCAGGAGTTCCAAGTGCAGGAGAAGGAGTATCAACTGGTTGTTGGCTTTTTTCAATAGTGTCTAAGACTTTGGCTAATTCAGATTGCAAATCAAAGTTTTCTTGAGTAGCTTCCATCAAAGCATCACGGTGAGATTTTAGAAAAGCTCAACTTACCTCTATGTTGAAGTTCTCATCAAGAAGTCCATACTCCCTTTCCCACATAGCAAGATCGTTCTTCAATATCTGGTGTTCAGCTAAGTGGGAGTCAGGGGAAGCTTCAAGGGAGGCATGAGAACTCTTCAAAGCACGTATCTCGTCAGAGGAGATCCTTAAGTCAGCCTGAGCTTGAGTCAAGCTTTGCACTAACTCCCCTGCATATTCTTCTTTCTTCTCCACAAGTGCCTTAAGCTCTTTGATTTATTCACTGGCCTTTGATAATTGTTCTGAAAATGAGCACTCCAAAAGCTCTTTATCTTTTCAAATTGGCTTGAAGAAGCCTTGGCAATTGCTAGCTCAAAAGTCAAACCACGCTTTTGCTGCTCCAGGTGATTTTTACTTTCTTGCAACTCCTCTATGGTCCCCTGAGCATTCTCAAACT
Organism: Nicotiana tabacum; assembly: GCF_000715075.1. Classification (NCBI taxonomy): domain Eukaryota; kingdom Viridiplantae; phylum Streptophyta; class Magnoliopsida; order Solanales; family Solanaceae; genus Nicotiana; species Nicotiana tabacum. Next base: position 11,304,599 of record NC_134082.1, read on the forward strand.
GTTTCTTCCAGTTTGCTGCCTCAAGCTGGGTTTCCTTGGCTATTCTCCTAGCCTCAGAGATAGCCTTCACAGACTCTCGATCCTTCTTCTCTAGAGTGGAGATTCTTCCCATTAACTCAATACCAATAAGATTATCCTACAAGGGAATGACATCAAATGTGAGAATATAGAGAGATATAAAAAAAAAATTGTAAGTTAAAAGAGAAGTACCTTCAAGGTAGAATGAACTATGTCATTCATCAGAGTCAAGCAACTGTGGCTCTCCATCTTCTTCTTCTCAATATCTCCGATTAGAGGCTTGAGCCAAACATCAGCTCCACCAGTCTTTCTCAAAAGGATATGATTGGCAGGAACTTCAAGAGTAACACTTCTCATAGCCATGCCTCTGCTGCTAGAACCAGCCTCTGTATGCTAAACAGAGGGATGGGGAACAATGGAAGGAGGAGTAGTAGAAGAGGTAAAAACAATGGGAGCTGTGGGAGTCAAAGCAGGGACAATAGGAGCAAATATGGGAACCAAAACAGGTAAGGAAACAGGAGTCGATAAAATAGGCAAAGAAATACTCGTGGTTGTCAAAGGAATAGAATGAATAGAAGAAATGAGGATAGAAGAAGAGAGGGGAGTTTCATCAAGAACTGGTCCAAACTCTCCACTCTCAAAACCACTAACAAAGAGACGTCGAATTGATTCATTAGAGCCTCTTGGAGTGGTATCCTCATCAGAAAGGATTTGAACAGGCTCGAAGATAGAGGCTCGAGCAGGAGTATCTTCAACTTCATCTCCATCAATGACGCGTCTCCTGGCTCTTGGCCTAGATATCAAAGAGGTATTCTCTTCTTCCTCATTCTCATAACTTTCTTCTACAACTTTTCTTTTTGGTAGCGTGGCCCGAGTCTTTTCCAAATCAAGTGAAGCGGTTGAAGACGCTCGAATGGCAACGACTACCTCAGCTGTCATACCCCTGATACCAAATCCTGATAAAGAGAGGGATAAAGAATTAAAATAAGAAAGAATTCAATATACGACAAAGCATAAGGAAATACATACCATGGGTCTTCACTTTCCAACCATTCAAAAGAAAAATTGATTTCCAAGTTCTCGCCTCTATAGGCGCAATCTTCAAAATTGAATCTACCCAACCACGGAAGTTAGGAACGTGTTCCACATCTCCCATGGTTGCTACAAAAAGCTAAAAAGAGATGAGATTAGAAAAGAAATCAAAATTCTTAAAAAATAGATACGGTAAAAAAAAAAGGAAAAACTTACGTGCAAAATTCAACTTCTCAGGGAAGGGAATGTTTGTTTCACCCAACAAATCTACCGTACGTACAACAACGTAACGACAATACCACCCTCGATCCTTGTCATCTTCGGGGTTTACCAAAACCTTCTTGCTTCTTGCAGTCAAGGTAAAAACTCCATGGCGGAATAATTTGGGGTGGTATAGGTGAATAAGATGGGAAAATGTAAAATTAACATTGGCTTTGGTAGACAAATACCTTAAGCAAGCCACAGCTCTCCAAACAAGAGGATCTACTTGTGCTAAGCAAATTTTGAAAAAGCGGCAAAATTCAAGTATAACTGGGTCAATGACAGGATTAAATCCCAAAGTAAAGGGATTAGTATAAACGAAAGAGAATCCAATTCTGAAAGAAGAAATTCTCTGGTTTGGGCAGGAATCATCATACGAAGATTATCTCTCCAATTACAATCTTTCCTAACAGTGGGAATCACAAGTTCAGTTATTAAAGAAGGATAGGTGTCAGCCTTTTCTAAATTTTTAACTTGTTCTTAGAGAGATCTTCTATCATTCCCAAAAGATAAATCATTGGGTACGATTTCTTCAACTAAAGGTTCCTGAGTAGGTTCAGAAAGTTCTTTACCTTTAGAAGAGGGTGTCTTTGGGATAGAACTCCTAATACCAGAAGAAGAAGAAGCAGAACCAGATGAACCACCACGAGTGGATCCTAGGCTCAAGCTCCGAAGCCTACCTCCTCTGCCTCTCCTATGTCTTATGGGGGCATTGGGGAAGTGATCTAGAATTGGAACTTTTCTAGGGTTAGGGTTTGGAGATGACATTGTTGAAGAAGGATGAACTAAAGGGGAGAAAAAGCAAAAGTGAATAATAAATTGCTTGTTGAAGGTCTATGAAGAAGAAGACAAAAGAAAGAGGGTTAAATATATTTATAATGACAACCGTCAAACTTAGAAGTGTAATGATGGAAAACCTATAATAAAGACAACAATCACTTTGTGAATAGTGGAAATGAAGAAGCCTTGAAAAAAGGGCGCAGAATTGCAGAACCAATCAGAAAGTGACATGTGTGTAGAGCATTAAATAAAAGGTGACACGTATGCAAAGCATTAATTAGAAGGGACAATTGAAGCGTCAATACTGTCATAGTATTAATTACGGCAAAAATTCCCTTTTTATGAAGATCCACTTCCCAGATATTTAATTGATAAATAAATGGAAAGTGGGGGGACTATCTGTATTGGGAAAAACTGAATTTACATTGAAGGTGACGTGGCATGACACGAGGACTGGTCAAATGGTCAAAACATGATGATCAGTTAAGAGGCACGAGAGGCAATTCGAATAATACAAGCTTCGTACCTATTTAGGTCATTTAAAACAAAGAGATCAGAAGGCATTGAAGACATGGATATGATGACGAAAAGGAGTCCAAATTCAATATTAAATACCCAATACGTTAGAAAATTGGTATTAAATGGGAATGATTGTGTAACGCCTTATTTAATGTCATTTATTGCTCATAATTGTCTCATTAAGACTAAGGTATTACTCCTTTACTTAGAATCAACTATAAAAGGAGGAGGTCTCGTCATTTGTAAGGACAGAGGATATCATCAATATTACATTGGAATACAAACCTATTTACTGCTTATTTGTCATTCTCAAAAAGTCTATTATTTCTTTTTCGTCTCCTGATTATCAGTAGCCCGAATTTCTATTTGTCTTTAACTTTGACCAAACAACTATAAGGATTTAATAAAATAAGGATTTAAGTTATATGCATTAGCAGTGTAAGAATTTTTACACTAGTAGTAATTTCTTTTGTCATGTTACTACTCTATTTTTTAAGTTATCATAAAATGTTTACTATGAAGTACCTGTATGTTAAACTAACTTGATTGTGTGAAACAATTATTCATTTTGTCTGGAAAAATGCAATGTTTATACAACCTCAGATATTTTACCAAAGCTCCTATATTCCCATTTGTTTTTTCCACCTCTTGTTCATTACATACAAAACATATTTTAACCGCAAACTCTTAAGTATAGCTTGTAGTAACTGCATGTCAAATGCTTAAGCTGGGCTTGTAGTCACTCACTTCTCACTTTAAAAAAAAGCATTAATACATAGAATTCTACACTATATACGATATGCGCTGTTACAAAAAAGTATTGACAATACGAGTAACGAGTTTAAACTAAGAAATATGACTACGTGGATGCAATTAATGTGTTGTGTTGAGCTGTGTATTTTTGAAAATATATATCACTCACTCGTAAACTATGCCTTCATACCAATATTATACTCACTCTGTCCCAATTTATGCGACAGTGTTCAGAATTCGATAATTGAATTTCGTAAGTCAAACGAATTATACTTTGGTCGTAATTTTTTATATACTTTTAAAACATTTTGAATTATTACTTATTGTGATTTATAATAATTTCTGAATATATAAATTTTAGTATTTCGAAAAATTCAAAAATATTATTTCCAATTGCACATACAAAATTAAAGAATTTGAATCTCAAAAACCGAAAAAAAAACACATAAATAAAAACCTAGGAAGTATTAGGTTTTCTACAAATTGTGACCTACCTGGAGTCTTGTGCTCCCCCATTGCCACCAAACTTTGGTAAATCAATGCTAACTTGTTCAGTCTCCACAATTCGGAACATGGTGGAGTCTATGACCTCTCCATGAGCAATAAATATTTCCTTGATTGCACCTTTCAGGATGTAACTCCATTCAGATCCACCGGAGCCTCCCAAGGGGCGAATCAACATAATATGGGCCCCAAGTCGAAATAAAAAGTGAGGCGTTAAATTTTTTATAATTATTTTTTTTGCTCTTATAATTTGTAAAGAAGTTATAATTAGTTTTAATTATTGCTAATGTTTAACTAGTTTGTTTAATCTCTCTTGTGTTATCACGTTGAACTTTATTGAAAAACATTTTCAACCGAGGTAACTGATACATAAATTGTTAATGGTAATTGAATTAACGCTTTTTACCTGATTGAGTTTACCAATTAGAGTATTCTTCTACTAATATATAGTTTCTCTTAGCACTTTTATTTTTATGTTTCAAAAGTCATTCAATGTTAAGGATTAATTTTAATAATTACTTATCAAAGTAACTTGAAAACCATCTACAATGACACTCAAAGAACTAAGAAAAATTATTCTAAACTAACATCATAAGAAGATCAATTTAAGTTGGAACGAATTAATTAAAGACATAAAATAACTAGTAACTACAATTTAAGATGATTAAAAGTTTTAGCTATATATATATCCCTCCGATCCATAATAAGTGGCATTTGGAACACCCTTTAAGAAAATACTACCTCTTACAGAATAATTTTTTTTGACGAAATTACCCTTAATTAAAATTTACTTATTGTTAACTTGACACTTTAGCTTTTCCAGGTATATTTTCTGACTCTTGACTCGTTGGTACTATCTTTATGGTTATGTTGTTGTTACTATTCTATTATCGTATTTCATTTTCTTGTGTCGAGAGTCTATCGGAAACAGTCTTTCTTCCCCCAGGGTAGGGGAAAAGTCAGCGTACACATGCACGGCTCTCCCCAGATTCCATTTATGGGATATACTAGGTTGTGGTTGTTGCAGTTGTTGTTGTAACTTGACACATTAGATTATGTAAATAAGGGCATATTTCGGAAAAACAAAGTTAATATCTTATTGATTATGTAAAAGGGCATTTATTTTGGACTAAAATTAAGAGGCTAAAAAGTCAATTATTATGGACCGGAGGGAGTATATATTATTTATAGATTTTGGGGGCCTAAGACCATTGCGTTAGTGGCCTTAGGCTCCAGTCGGCCTTGGCCTCCCCATGGCTCCACACAATGACGGAGGTAGGATTTTCGCTAAGAGGTTTAAAAAGTTAAAAAATTAAAAGAGATCCTGGCCAGTGAGAATTAAAATAGTAATCTCACAAAAGTTTTGAACCCCCTTAACTACTGAACTATATTTTTGAGATAAGTCAAAGAGATTTAAGATATAATATATAGAGGTACAAAATAAATTTTGCTTTATATGTTACATACACTGTAAATTTTGTAATGGAAAACAAGGAATAAACACAAAGAAATAATACAGAATGCAGTGATCAAAGAAAGAGAAGTCATGGTACCATTTACTGACGTTGTTGTTTCAAATTGTTTCAATAGTTTTACTTCTCTAATATATCGACGCACACAGAAAGAAGTTATACCTAGAAAATATAAAAGGGCTAAATGTATACTAATAGCTAATTAATAACTGGCAAGTACCCCAAGAGTCAAATCTAGAAACATGAGAATATGGAAACTGAAAAGCCAAGCTTTACATGTAAGGCAAAGTCGAAAAGATCATGCCTTGATACAAATATACAGATGTGTCACTGTGGTACTCAAATTTGGCTGTGTGCTAACTTCTAATGGCAAAGAATGAGTTGACCATCCGCCACTTCTTAAATATCTTGGTTCGTTAGTACTTGACTAATTGGCCAAACAATCGAAAATGAGGTAGTAAAGGACATGCATAGCATAGCTAATCGTGAGTCAAAATCCATATGTCCAGTTATTAGCACTATATATATATATATATATATATATATATATATATGAGATGTCATGACTAATTATTTTATTTTATTTTATTAATCCATCCACCCAGGTTTTCATCTGCTCATGTGGTGGGGGTTTGGCCGGACCTTTACCTTGTTTATTTGATGAGCAACAAAGATACAAAGGAGGGGAAATAAAACCAAAACCTCCGGAAATAAATAGCCAAATACATGTAACAGTAGTCGACTAAAACCGAGGATTTGGGTTGTGCGAGCACATTACAAAAAGGAGAAGGAAGAGCTACGGGAGGAATGAGGATTCGAGTATATTGTAGCTCTTCCGATGGTGCTTATGGTGGTTCGAAGAACCAACTAGAATGTTTTTTTGCCCCTATCCTAAAGGCTAAAATTTGCATTCTGTTCGAAGGGCGCCTCTGGCTTCATTAGGCAAATTAGTTTCATTGAAGAATAATTGGCTATCAGAAATCGAGATCGCATATTTGGATAGCGAGTTTGCCACCTTGTTTCCTTCCCTGAAGCAGTACTTTACAGAGATGCCATATTGAGATACCTTGTTTTGGATTTGGGAAATGTCATTGTGTAGATTCCATGAAGGGTTGAATTTCTCTTGTATCATATTGACAACCAACAGCGAATCCATTTCAAGGGTGAGGTTAGTGCAATTTTGATTGCAACACCAAAGGATTCCTTTTAGTGCCTCTTGAACCTCCGAGTGGTTGTTAGTTAAGAATTGGATAGGTGCGGCATAGGCCATTACCATTTGTCCATTTCTCTTCCTAACAACACCACCAACACCGGCTTTACCCTTATTAACCATGTAACTTCCGTCTGTGTTCAGCTTCTACGCATCCCCTTCTGGCATGTCCCATTTAACCATCAAACTTTGAATTTTATGCATGTAGGCTTCTACAACTTGACATACTTTTCTCCAAGGCCATTTCCAATCCATTTGACTATACTTTTTTCCCAAAGAGACCTTTGCCTGAAACAACCCTTGTTGGCATATCCTAAAAGTTGATATTAATTTGTTTCCATATCTTTGTTGAAAATAGCAAACTCCCACATCGGAGGGAGACTTAATTTGGAAAGAATTTCTCCCTATAAAAGAAGGCCTAATGTTTAGGATTTAAACACATCTCTCATTTGCCTTGTTATCTTCTTAAGCCATTTGTATCTTCTCTCTTTAGTATTATTTTACTTGTATTTTTGGAGTAGAATAAAATATTGGTTGTGTCCGAGGAAGTAGGCAAAATTAGCCGAACCTCGTAAATTCTGGTGTTCCTCTTATTGTTGCTTTATTGTCTTATTTATTATTTGGTGGCTGTTATAATTTTTTGTACATTAGTTGTGACTCATTCACACTATATACATTTGGCTTCCGCAACAATTGGTATCAGAGCCAAGGTACTGTCTAAGTATGCTCTGTGATTGCAGCATAGTCTGATCTTCCACATCATAAAAGATTTATCTTGGTAACTGAGTCAAGGTTCTGTTTGAGTATGCTCTGTGGTTGCAGCTTAGTCTGATCTTCCACACCAGAAAGGAAACAATCTTGATTTGTGCGTCAGCTATTTAATAATATTTGTGTCAAAGATGGGAGACAATAAACAATACGTCATCATTGGCATCTTCGCTTATGATAAGAATTGTGTCAAATGCGAAATTTGCGGTAGAAAGTTTTGACGGGTCAGGACATTTTGGGATATGGCAAGGCGAGGTTCTAGATGTACTTTTTCAACAAGGGCTAGATCTTGCCATTGAAGAAAAAAGACCAGTTGTTATTGGAGAAGACGATTGACGAATTATCAACCGTGTTGCTTGCGGTACCATTCGATCCTACCTTGCTAGAGAGCAGAAATATCCATACACAAAAGAAACTTCTGCAAGTAAATTATGGAAAGCACTGGAGGATAAATTTTTGAAGAAAAACAGTCAAAATAAATTGTACATGAAGAAGAGACTGTTTCGCTTCACCTATGTTCCTGTTACCACGATGAATGAACATATCACTAGTTTTAATAAGTTGGTCACAGATTTGCAAAATATGGATACAACTTTTGATGATGGTGACTTGGCCTTGATGTTGTTGGGGTCACTTCCTGATGAGTACGAGCACCTTGAAACTACTCTACTCCATGGGAATGACGAAATTTCTCTCAGAGAAGTTTGTTCGGCTTTTACAGCTATGAACAAAGAAAGGGAGAAAAACTGAAGGGCGGAGCAGGAGAAACACTGGTTGTGAGGGGTCGTCCTCAAAATCAAACGAGGACAAAGAAAGGAAGATCCAAGTCAAGATCTAGACACAGCAAAGATGAATGTGTCTTTTGTCGAGAAAATAGGCACTGGAAGAAAGACTGTCCGAAGTTGAAGAATAAGGCCAAACATAACAATGGAAAGGCCATTATGGATTCAAATGTAGCTGATTGTGATGATTCAGACTTCTCATTAGTTACAACAGAACCATCAACATCATCAGACATATGGTTGATGGACTCGGCTTGTAGCTATCATATGTGTCCCAACAGGGACTGGTTTGTGGATTTTCAAGAAGGAGAATATGGAGTCGTCCACACAGCGGATAACAACCCTCTTACCTCATAAGACATTGGTTCAATACGATTAAGGAACCATGATGGAATGATCAAAACATTAACAGATGTTCGATATGTACCGGGTTTGAAGAAAAATCTCAATCTCTGTGAGAGCCCTAGAATCAAAAGGTTTCAAAATCATTGCAGAAAATGGAGTGATGAGAGTATGCTCCGGTGCACTAGTGGTAATGAAAGCCAATCGAAAGAACAATAACTTGTACCGTTATCGCGGTAGTATAGTTATTGGGACAACGACAGTAATATCCAGTGACGAAAAAGAGGAAGAAGCAACCAAGCTATGACACATGCGCTTGGGACATGCTGGAGAAAAATCCTTGAAAACTCTATCGGGCAAGGATTGTTAAAAAGAGTAAAGACTTACAACTTGGAGTTTTGCGAACATTGTGTCAAAGGGAAACATACAAGTGTTAAATTTGGTACAATGATCTATAATACTAAAGGCATTTTGGATTATGTACACTCTTGATGTTTGGGGTCCTTCCAAAACACCTTCATTGGGTTGGAAGCACTATTTTGTAATCTTTGTTGATGATTTTTCCCGAAGAGTGTGGGTGTATACAATAAAGAGCAAAGATGAAGTGTTGAGAATTTTTCTCAAATGGAAAATGATGGTGGAGAATCAAATAGGCAGGAGGATCAAGTATATTCGCACACACAATGGAGGTGAATAGAAAAATGATCATTTTAATAAGGTCTCTGAAAATGATGGCATCGTCCGACAATTCACTATCAGACATACACCACAACAGAATGGAATGGCAGAACGTATGAACCGGACCTTGCTGGATTAGGTACGGTGTATGTTGTCCAATACTGGCTTGGGCAAAGAATTTTGGGCTGAGGCAGTTACATATGCATGCCACCTCATTAATCGTCTACCATCTGCTGCTATTGACAGCAAGACACTATTTGAAAAATGGGATGGAAAGCCTGATGTAGATTCTGACTCTTTGCACGTGTTTGGCTCAACTGCATATTATCATGTGACAGAGTCAAAATTGGATCCAAGGGCAAAGAAGGCTATTTTTATAGAGATTACTTCTGGAGTCAAAGTATATCGCTTCTGGAGTCAGAATAGACAAGTCATTGTCACTAGGAGAGTGAGTAAACAAGCTGCTAAAGTGTTGTATTGAAGCATTGGATATATCCTGATTTCCCTCTACCACTCCTTGGTTGTTTTTTATTCTATATAAATGTGATCTTCTTCTTTTCTCTTTAACCACGCTGTAAAAGTATGTAGAGTTGGTATCACCCTCCTATGCCCATGTAATCCTTGCTTTTGGCTTGAGAATATCTTCTTGCATCTTGATCCACTTAGTGTATTCTGCTTGAGCTTTATGCAAGGCCTGTCTATTAGAATCACTGTTGTTGGATTCGTAGGTCAGCTCCAATTCTCTAATATCATTTTCCATTTGTTTTCCATTAGTAAAAACATCACCAATGGACTCTTTGGACCATTTGCTCAATCCTTTCACCACTGCTTTGAGTTTTTGCTGTAGAATCCATTGGAAATTGCCATGTACCTCTCTATCTACTCCAAATGAGCTCAAATTTGAAACATAACTTTCAAATATCATAAAGAACAAATTCCAATCATCGAATTATTAAAACAACAACAAATATAACAAAACGTATTTTGCAACTAATAATAATAAGAAGAAGAAGAAGAAGAAACCCTAGTCATATATGAAGTTACCCAAAAATTAGGAATCAATTAAACTTTTTTTAAAAAGTGGATACAGGTTAAATAAGGGTAACAAAATATTCGATTTGGTTCTGTAATTTTTTTTTTTGGAAACTTACAGTTTTATCAAAAAGAACCTGACAATCGCTATTGACACTCTAGTTGCAAGTAGTTATCTTTTGGTTGACCTAATGGTGTAATATTTTCTATCTAAGAGAATATATTGGTCGTAGAAGTACTCCACAATCATATTATCTGTAGTCAGCTCCAGTAGCGGAGCCACAATCTTCACTAAGAGATGTCAAAATTTAAAGAAATAGATACACGAAAAAGTCAAGATGATTCAATACATAATATATATATATATATATATATATATATATATATATATATATATATACTTTTACCTATCTAAACACTATATTTTTCCGGCTAAGTGGTGTCGGTTAACACCCGTCGGAGCTATGTAGCTCCGCCATTGTGTCTGCTCAACTCTCATAGTGACAACGGAATTAAGAAAAGGAAATCAACTAGAAAGAGATGAGAAACAATACAAGGAAACCAAATACTTTTTTCTTTCGGTGATAGTTTTCTACATGGTAACATGTGTTACTCTTAAATCTTAATGTTTGCATTAAATATTAATGAATAATCTGCTTTAACCAAAAAAGTCCATTATTATTCATAAGTGCATGCATATATAACAGCGATTGAAGTATGAGATAGGGTTAATCAATTCCATTATTGTAGAGAAAATAGTAGAACAGTACAATATATAGATACATATACATAGCATAAGTTTTGTTAAGTCAAAATATACTTAAACTGCATTTTGACTAGCTTCCTCTCTATTTGCTGTTTTATTTAGTAATTCATACAATACAGAGCTCGATGATTTTTCAAGTTACATATTTCCCTAAATAATAAGTCACATACGATGCATAACGTAAACGTGTGATTACTAGAATTAAAAAGACAATTAAATGGTTGTTTGTAGTACGCAGAGTAACTCTTTTTGTTAGCTCGAAAAAAATTATATAATGTTATTAATTAAGTTGAAATATATACTACGCAATTCTGGCAACTATTTGAATCGGCTCAATTGTTTTATATCTTTATAGTAATATAAATTAGGCAAATTAAGTCTCAAGCAATAACATTTGTAAGGTAAAGTATACTATTCTTACTCTTAATATACGAAGGAAAAAAAGTAGCTAGTGACTATGGAAGTATATAAAACATGAAGTCCCAGTAATAAATAATTATGAAATTCCTGCATCCCTAAAATCTAAGATTTACTCGAATCTAAAAAAATTTGCGGTAACTAACACCATGAAGATCCATCAATTGGTCTTCGAGCTTGCTTTCTTTATCCTTCAACTCATAGAGACGATTTGTGGCTTCAAATCTTTCTCTTGTCGTATCATGATCATGATCTTCTTGCATCTTACGTAAGTGATCAATGTAGTTTGTCATCTCTTGTATCTGGTCTCTCACTTGATCCAACATATTCTTCAAGTTCTCTTTGCTATTGCTTGACGAAGACATTCTTGCTTTTGGTAAACAGCTGCAATGCATAATATAGTTAAATAGATTAATTGAAAACTAAACCAATATACGTTAACAATTTCTTTACTTTTCTTATGTCAAAACATATTGATTATGTTTAAGCTATAATTCTTTTGGAACTAAATTTAAGCTAAAATACTTTCAAATAAATTTTTGAGAGCGTGGTATGAGAAAAAGTAAATGCAAAGAACTAAAGAACAACGAAGAGGTAACTTACGATTAAGAAAGCCTAACTCAGCTTATGTCAAAAGAGGGCACTTCATTCCTTGCATATACGCTATTTTTGTTTATATAGATGTCAATGTTTCAATTCTTTCCTTATTATTTTTTTATGTCTTACTCTTGCCAATTAAAAATATTATATTAAAAAGGAAAATTACCATATTTTAGACTAGTAAAACATATTATACCAATGAAAAAACGAAATCCTAGGAAAACACTTGGAAATTTAGGAAAAGTGAACTCCAAGAGATTCAAGAAAGCAAAAATAAAAGGAAAATTTTAAAATGAAAAAGGAAATAAAAACATACAAAAAGTAATGTTTCTTCCTCGTGGCAATTCCCTTTCTGTCTCTCCACATGTATATTTTTTGCTCTTTTTCCTCTTCAAATTTTCCTTTTATTTTCCTCTCTTTTCCAAAATTTTAATTATTTTTCAAGGCTGTTTTGTTTCATTAGTTATTTTCCTCGTCTAAAAGGTTATTCTCATTTTTGGTAGTATTTTTCCAATTGGTAAGAGTAAAGAGAAAAGAAAAAAAAATAAGAAAAGAATTAAAGCTTTCATTTGGTAGTTTTTCCCTGTACACTTAATTTTTAGTAGTAATATATATATATATATATATATATATATATATATATATATATATATATATATATATATATATATATATATATATATATATAGAGAGAGAGAGAGAGAGAGAGAGAGAGAGAGAGAGAGAGAGAGAGAGAGAATTGAATGACTAAATTAGCCTCTACTTAAAATTAAAATTATCTTTGTCACGACCCGGATTCCCCACCTTCGGGAGTCGTAATTAATTGCACAATTTATCTTTTCACCCATTTGATATTCATTAACAATTGCGAAGTAATAACATTTAAGCAGCGGAATTTAACATAAGCGGAAGAAAAACAATAAGATAACTAAACATGAATATCTCATACAGCTGTTTGAGTCTCGACTACCCATAACTGGTGTCACAGTTTCACAGACGGTCTAAGAATACTACAAATAAAGGTTTGAAAGAAATAAATATAATACTGTCTCTAGAAATACATGTAAGAAACAGGAAAGTAGATGGAAGGAGACGCGAAGGCCTATGGACGCCTGCAGGGCTACCTCAGGTCCGAAGTCTACAACACTAGGGTCTGCATAAAAGAGTTCAAAGTGTAGTATCAACACAACCGACCCCATGTACTAATAAGTATCTAGCTTAACCTCGGCGAAGTAGTGACGAGGCTAGGACCAGATCACCAAATAAACCTGTGCAGTTATATAATATACAATGGGAAGTAAAGCAGAAATAAACAAGTAAAGATGGGAGGGGGAAACATGCTTCGGGAAATAACAGGTAAAAACAGAATATCATGAGAATTATTAAGGAATCAAAATCCAACCACTAACAAGAATAAGGAAAACAAAGGCAGATTTCACTTTCTTTTCACATCTTGTTGCAGGCGTGCAACTCGATCCCATTTGTTGTATCTCGTGGCAGGCGTGCCACCCGCTCCCATTTCATGTATCTCGTGGTAGACGTACCACCCGCTCCCATTTCATCATATCTTGTGGTAGGCGTACCACCATCTCCCATTTCACTATATCTTGTGGTAGGCATACCACCCGCTCCCATTTCATCATATCTTGTGGTAGGCGTACCACCCGCTCCCATTTCGTCATATCTTTGTTGCGGCGTGCAACCCGATCCATATATAATATTGATGCGGCGTGCAACTTGATCCATATATAATATTGTTGCGGCATGCAATCCGATCCATATATAATATTTACAATTATAACGAGAGTCTCGACAAGGGATCGATAAGGTCTACACTATCCCGGCAAGGGATTCGACAGCATAAGTAAATACGTCCCGGCAAGGAAGAAACAACTATAACCAAACTTGTTACAACATCTAACTACCTCAGTTATAATCAAACTCATTACATCATCTAACTACCTCAGCTATAACCAAACTTGTTCCAACATCTAACTACCTCAACTATCACTCAACTAGTTCCAACATCTAACTACCTCAACTACAACTCAACTAGTTCCACGAGAATAACCATAATCCTTACCCAACACAAAGAATCATCAACCTAAGCATCCGTAATATCCATTAAGAACACAATGCCAGAGAACCACAACTAAACAATAGCCCGGCAAGGGGGCGACATAATGATCTCCCATCTTTCTCACTTTTACTTCACAATTCACTTCATAACTCGAGCCAACACTCTAGAGGTTCAATTATTACTTGTACTTTCATAATTAGTTATACAACTGAAGCCAACACTCCTCAATGTTCATAGGTCACAATTCTTCCACAACTTTACACAACAAATAGAAATCTTCACCAAGGCATGAATAATATAACGAAGTCATGAAAATCACAATATAAGACTCACGGTCATGCTTGACACTAACATATAGATACTCGTTACCATGCATATACGTCGTACTCAACAAGAAGCAAATAACAAATAGGACACAACTCCTAATCCCTCAAGCTAAGGTTAGACCAAACACTTACCTCGATGCCAAGAACACAATTCACGATTCAATTATAGTTTTACCCCTTGATTCCACCACCAGTTCACTCGTATCTAGTCACAAGTTACTTAATTACATCAATAAACGCCAAATGAATCTATTTGAATGCATAAAAATGAGTTTTCCAAAGTTTTACCCGAAAAGTCAAAAATTGCCCCCGGGCCCACATGGTCAAAACCCGAGGTTCGAACAAAAACCCGATTACTCATTCCCCCACGAATCCAAATATATAATTTATTTTGAAATCGGACCTCAAATCGAGGTCCAAATCCCCAATTTTTAAAAAATCTAGGTTCTACCCAAAACACCCAATTTCCCCCATGAAAATCATTGATTTTGAGTTGAAATCATGTTAAAAGATGTTAAGGAGTGAAGAAAATGAGTAATAAATCACTTACCAACATTTTGGGGAAGAAAAGTTGTTTGAAAAATCACCTCTTATGTTTTTGGGGTTTTGAAAAATGAAAAATAACTGAAAATCCCGTCTAAATATACCCCTTTCAGACCCCCTGTGCGGACCACACAAAATCGACTGCGGCCGCACAGCCCTTCCTGTGGACTGCAGTGACATGCTTTAGTATTTTGGCTATTACTTTCTCTGCAGATGTCTAGATTATGATTTCTTAACCTTTCTGGAAACTAGACACGAAGGGCTACAACCTTTGTTTTTGAATCATCTCAAAATTCCTTGTAGATCAAAAGATATAGGCTTCCCAAGTCAGACTAGTGAAATGTTCTTCACCGCGGACCACACATAATCTATTGCGGCCGCACAGGCCCCTCCGCGGCAGCACTCCATTTTGTGCGGACCGGACTGGTTTGCTCAGAGACCTTCCACTTCCCTGAGCCTGCAACAGCTATGTTTTAGGCCCAAGACATCCCGGAACCTACCCGAAACTCACCCGAACCCTTGAAACTCCAAACCAATTGTGCATACTAACTCAAAAACATCATATGGATCTACTCGTGCAATCACATCATCAAAATAACATGTAAAAATCATGAATTAACCTCAAAATTCAACATTTTCATCAAGAACTCTCAAAGTTCATAACTCTTCAACCGGAAGTCCAACTCACGTCAAATAAACTTCGTTTTCACCAAATTTCACAGTTATCTTTCAAATACTATAACAAGTTTGTACCGGGCTCCGAAACCAAAATACAGGCCCGATAACAATAGTTTCAAACATTAATACTTTTCTTCATTTCTTAGAAATTCAGTAAAACAATTTCTTTCAAAAAATGATTTCTAAGGCTTGGGACTTCAGAATTCATTTCCGGGCATACACACAAGTCCCATATTTTACTGCGGACCTCCCGGGATCGTCGGAACACGGATCCGGGTCTATTTTCTCAAAATGTTGACCAAATTCAACCATAATCAAATTTTTAACTCTAAAATTTCTATTTCTCATATTTTCACATAGAAGGCTTTCCAGATATAGGTCCGGATCACGCACATAAATCAAGGTGGGGGTAAAAAGGAGGCTATTAAACCTCGGAACACTGAATTCACTTGCGACACAACTTCCATATTTTGTACTTAATGCCATGGTAAAAATATTTACAACATTAATATAAAAATAATTCCAATAATGGGTGTTGTTGTACGTTCTGGCTGTTATTGATATTATGGAGGATTCATTAACAATAAGTTTTATGATATTTTTACACTTTCTTTTTATTCTTTCCATCCTTCAATTTCCTTTCTCCCTTTAAATCCTTTATAACATGAAGTATCAGTTATATTTTTTTTATATTCTTTTCAGTTACAACTTTATGTATGCATCACTTAATTATGGAATTTGAAAGAATTCTTTACTATTAAATTTTTGATCACCATTATAAAAACAGACACCTATATGCATTCACTATCTTACTTTTGACGTGATCAAATTCAAACATTTGCAGTGCCAATGAATAGAAGCTAACGCAAGAATTGGATGAGGTCAAGACCAAGGCTTTAATAATCCAATACCATTTTGTAATTTTATGGCATCATCAATACTACTACTATCTTAGAATAGTATTTCATGGTCTCTTTTGAAAATCTTTGTGTCACTTTATAAAACTGTACAATAATAAAGAGTTTTTATGTCAAATATTACTATTAAAATTCTTTTTTCTCATATCATTGTTCTTTTAATTTGGTATACTTGCTCAGCATGTGAAATAGATAGGCAAGTATAATTCTCTTTGATGTTGTTCTGGCTTCATCTTTTCTAAATTGTTTTTTGAGGATATATTCAAGTTAAATTATTGTATTATAGTTATTGTTGTTTAGAGAGCATAAAACTCTTGTTCACTCCCGTGCATAATCTTTTTTAAGTTTTTTTTTGGTTTCTTGCTTCTTACTTATCGTATAATAATTAATTTTAATAGTTTACATTCCCTCTACGAATTAGCTATCCAACCATGTGGATCATTGTTAAGAAAACTTTCTCGATGAAAATCTAATAAAATTGAAGCAGAAAGAAAATGTGAAAAGATTTGAAGAGAAAACTAATGTTTAAAACTACGAAGGAACGTGGAAGATAGAAAAATGACATGACAATTTTTGCATTTCTACTCAAATAATCAAAACACTCTTGTATGGGACACATGTGCAGCGCACGTGTCCAGACACTAGTATATATATATGGAATTTGAATTAAAATATAATTTTAAATTTATAGATAAAGTTCTAAAATTCGAATTTAAATTAAAAATAAAATTTATCTTTTTGTATCATGTTATTATACTTAATTCGGTTAATGATCATATGCAATCATGTTAGAAACTTTTATTATTTTTTATAATTATTTAAATACTACTTCGCCTCTAGCAAAAAAAAAACTATTCCATATAATTATAAAACTCTCTAACATTTAAAATCCTATAAGTATAGTTCTTTGAAACACTGTAGCTAGATTTGAATAAAACGAAATTCTTTTAAAATAAATGTAATATATAGGGTAGTCTATGTTTATCAAAATAACAAAAAAAAAAAAAAGTTTACAAAACCAAATAAAAGTTTACTTACATATATAATAAAGTAAACATACATGCTGGAGAAAGAAACATCACAAAATCAGTCAAAAAGTTATTTCTTTTTTCTTCTTGAAGAATATATGTTTGTAGAGTCAATTTGCATAAATGGACATCAAACAAATAATAAAACTTTGGCTATACAATTGCTATCACTAATTTTAATTTAGCACATTCAAGGAATTGAAGGGTATAAGCTGAAACCCCTTCATTTAGCTGTTGTCAAGCCAATATTGCAAGGGTATACTATTTTTTTCGTTGAAGAATATTAGTTTTGAATCACTAGATTATGTGAAAGGTTTTTTTTTCAAACTCAACAAGAGATAAATTGGTTTCTAATTGATAGTTGCTATAGCGATTTTTAAGTGTAACAAAGAGTATATATAAAGAAAAAATTTGTATGGCGTGATTTTTTTTTTTTAAATGTAAACAAATTATTTCGAAAAATCTCTTTATAATTTTAGTTCAAAGATAATAAAAAAATAGGATATTTTTGAACATTAGTAGAGAGTTTTAAAATTATTACAATAGAAGTTATATCATGGATAAACTCAAAAAACTAAAATCTTATGGACTATTTACATAATATCAGCCATATTTATTGTTTATATATAGCTAATATAAATAGATGATATATCGACAACACACGATTATACACATATTATATATGGATTATATATAAATTACACATCATTCAATTTTTTAATTTAAGTGGTCGGGTGAGCACCTATTTAGGCTGATTAGATAAAGCCAAAAGAAAAATATGAAATAATTTCAACCAAAGACTAAAAATATAGTTAAAGTTCATATATAGACAATTTTTTTAAAACTCATCCTTTTATAGTGAAATAAATTAATTTTTTGTAACAACAGAAATAATGACATAAAAAATAAGATAAAAGAAAATAAATATTGAAAAAAAATGCTAGAAAGATCTAAAAACGAGAAATAAAATATGACAATAAATTTCTTCTTATGTTTCATCTTTGTTGAGTATAAATATTTTGAGAGTTAATCTCATTGATTTCAAATATTTGTTTTTCAACTTAATTACATACATTATAAAATAAAGATATCTTCGAATATATTTTTTAAATTTACATTATGTGTCGTTTTTAAAAAATTACTATTATTAACAAACTGATATGATATTCGAATTTGAATTGGAATGCAATTTGAGTAGTTTGTATTGAGGTTAAGCCAAGTATGGTGTCGAAAAATAAACTACTTGACAATTTTAAGACAATATATGCAATGTTTTATAATAATAATCAACTAATTTAACATTTAATGATTCAAAGAACAAATTTTTTGTATATATAGGGTATTAAAAATTTAAATTTTGGGACTAGAGATATCAATAAACTTAAAGTGGAGTCATACTGAAATAAATCCGGTCAAAGAATCATTTAAATTTTTAAATAGCCGAATAAAGTAAATTTTCAATTAAGGATAATATCTTCGCTTGCATCATTATAAAGATAATCATTATTATAATATATATAAAGTTTTAGAAATTGAAATTTCAAAATAGATATAATTGATAAGATCATACCAATTAAGAGTTCAAGTCGTAGTATAAGAGTCACGTCGTAATCAAATAATCGTTTATATCGTGTCAACCTTTGTGCTTTGCCGTAAATATGAGTTATTATTTCACTTTGTGGCTATTTTTAGGTTTCAATGACACCTATAAGAATAATGCAAAAATAAAATTATCACTACAAGAATTGAGAAAATGTTAGTGTTTTTCATGTATTATTTCTTGATTAATATCTGACGATTATCTATAATTATTTAGAAGGTTTAAATGTTAAAGTTATTTACATACAATTCAAATAACTCAAATGTTTAACATGGTTAATGTCAAATATCAAAATAGAGTAAAAAAAATTCACTAGCTAAAGAATTTTTTATATTTTTAGATAGCCAACTAAAATGAATTTTGAATTAAGAATAATATTTTCAATTACATTATTATAAAAATAATTATAATTGAAAAATAATATTTTAGAAACTGAAATTTTAAGAAAAAATATTTTTTAAGAGATATCAACACACCAAATAAGAGTTCAAATAGTAATAAAAGAGTTAAGTCTTATCACAGAGTCATTCATTGTCTCAACATTTGATTGTTTTGCCATAAATAGGAGTTATTATTTTGATTCCTGGCTATTTTTAGGATCCAATGACACCGGCAAAAATGGTATCAAGAAAGAAAAATAGAAGAAACTGTTAATTTTTTTCATGTAGTTAATATCCAATGATTATCTATATTTACTGAAAAAGTTTAAATTTTAAAATTATTTACATACAATCTAAATAACTTAAATATTTGACATGATTAGTGTCCGCGTATCCGCGCGGGTACTAATACTAGTTACAATAAATTGCACGAGTAAAAGAGAGAAGAGAAAATAAGGATAGAACATAAGCTTTCTTTCACTATTTTAATGTTACTGTCTTTGTTGTATAATCTTCACTTTTTATACGTTTATAGACGAAATCAATGTCTCTATACATAAACAAAAGAAAATAATTTTTAACGTAGTAGAGAAGAATCTACTTTTTAACAATCTTCGATATTATTTGGCTTAGTTTTTCATTAATCAATGAGGCTATATTGGCATTAGCATCTCTAAGAGTAGAACTAGTTTAGTTGGAGGCACCCCACTGCTGCACTAGGGAATTCTGGTACCAGGGGACTTCCAAATGACCTCGGAGCAGGAGGTTCATGTGATGAAGTCAAGGGATCAATTCATATGAACCCTAATCAGATATGAAGAGCAGTGAGAGACGAGAGAGCACTGGGAGTTAAAGAGAGAAAGGAAATTGGGGAGCAGAGATAGACTATTCTACCCTTCTATAACTAGTCGCCTTTATATAATACCCTTCTCAATACTCCCCCTCAAGCTAGGGGGTGTGAAGAGATCAATGACACCGAGCTTAGAATTCAAATGTTCATGATGTACTCTATTCAAGCTTTTTGTCTATATATCAGCCAGTTGACTTCTTGTTGCCACATACTCTATTTTGACTAACCCTACTTGAATTTTCTCCTGGTAAAGTGACAGTCTATGTCAATAGCTTGGTCCGTTCATGAAATATAGGATTTACAGCAATCTGCAGTTCTGATTTGCTATCACAAAACACATTTCTGATCTCTTTGATCAGTCCCAATAACCATGTTAGTTCTGCAACTGTGATGCTAGACTTCTATATTCAGCTTCTGCAAAGCTTCTAGATATTGTACTTTGATTCTTTGACATCCAAGATACAAGAGAGTCACCAAACCTAATAAGAAAACCCGAACAGATTTCCTGGTATGAGGGCAAGCTGACCAGTTTGCAACACAATATGTAGTAACTGTGTTCTTGTTGCAACTTGACAATAGAATGCTTTGCCCTACATAATTTTTCACATATCGTACAACCCTTAAAGCAGCGTCCATGTGAGACTACTTAGGCTTTGTAAAAATTGGCTAAATGTTTGGGCACTATATGTTATGTCAGGCCTTGTTATTGTGGGATACAAGAGTTTTCCTATCAATATCTAGTAGCTTCTTACATCAGACAATAGTTCATCCTGCTCTTTATTGTTAGTACCCACTTGATCATCAAACCCCTTAGTAGTGAGTTTGATATATGTCTCAAGAGGTGTAACAATTGGCTTGATGCGCCTAACCCGACTCCGGATATGAGTTCTAGAGCATATTTTATCTAATACATCTGCAATCCCTACTCTGACCTAGCAAACTCTAGTACCCACTTGATCATCAAACCCCTTCATCTTGAAGGCATGTTGTACTCTTTTTTAGTCTCAGTAATGAGGCTCAAATGTGTGCCAGTGATCAACAAGTCATCTGCATACACTTGACAAATAAGGAATGATCATGCTGACTCTGCAGGAAACCAAAGCTAAGTAGTGCTTGTGTTAATTTGGCATTCCATTGCCTTAGTACTTGTTAAGCTCATATAAGGATTTTATGAGCTTGCTAACTGGTCTTGACTCCATATGGCTCTTAAATCCTTTGTTAGCGAAAACGTAAAAGAAAGAACACAAGATTTAACGTGGTTCGGATCAAAATAATCCTACGTCCACCAGAGAACAGTTGCCTTTTTAATATTAAAAAAGGAAGGAGAGAGTTCCCAATTACACTTAAGAGAATTTCTCTCTTAACTCTCTACTCACTACAATCTGTTGTATTATTTTTGGGATGGTTTGTACAAATAAAGGAGTGCATCTATTTATAGAGGTAAAGACCTCCTCTTGATGTCATTGGTGACATCAAACTACCTCCTCTTGATGTCATGGGTGACATCAAAGGAGGAAGCTTCCTCCTAGCATCCACACTAACTCTTTCCACCAACTCTTCCAATTGGCATGCCATTGTTGACTAAACATAAACCAACACCTTCAATCTCCACCTTGGTTTGCGTTTCGAGCGTGCGTGTGAACAACTCTGGCCAAAACTTCTAAGCTTACTGGGCAACCCCATTGTAAGAAACAAGAAGAATCAAACCATTGTTGAACATACCACCTCCACCTAACAACTGTTCTCTTCGAAGTTGCATCAGTTGATGCACACCCCCGCCAAGTCCTTGTAGTGTGCAAACTTAGCGAGTGGGACTATCTTGGTCAACATATCTACAACATTATCGTCTGTGATAACCTTCACGACCGTGATAGTTCCCTCTTCAACAACATCTCAAATAAAATGAAATCTGACATCAATGTGTTTAGTGCGCTCATGAAATCTCTGATTTTTCATTAGATGAATAGCACTCTGACTATCACATCTAAGAGTTGATTCAAGCTGAACCAAACTGAATTCTGCTACTAAACCTTTCAACCAGATAGCTTCCTTGACCGCCTCCACTGCTGCCATGTATTCTGCTTATGTCGTAGACAAAGCGACAATCGACTGCAGAGTCGACTTCCAACTAACGACACTGCCAACGAGGGTAAAGATGTATCCAGTTGTGGACCTTCTTCTGTCAAGATCTCCTGCATAGTCAGAATCTACATAACCGAGAATTGAAATACCTCCACCACTTTTTCGAAAGGTCAGACCAACACCAGAAGCTTCTTTGAGATATCTCAATATCCACTTGACAGCTTCCCAATGCCTCTTTCCTGGGCTGGACATGTATCTACTTACCACATATACAGATTGAGCAATATCTGGACGTGTACATACCATAGCATACATAATGCTACTAACTGCACTGGCATAAGGAATCTTTGACATGTGCTCCACCTCATCCTCGAACTGAGGCATTTGTAACTCTGAAAGTTTAAAATAAGGAGCTAATGGTGTACTTACAGACTGCACGTATTCATATTGAATCTCTTGAGAACCCTTTCAATATACCTCTTCTGAGAAAGATGTACAACACCGTCTTCTCTTGAAATCTCCATACCAAGGATTTTCTTTGCAGCTCCTAAATCCTTCATGTCAAATTCCTTACTCAATAGTTTCTCCAAAGCATTTATCTCTATAATGTTGTTAGCAGCAATAATCATATCATCAACATACAACAGTAAATAAATCATTGAGTTACTAGACATCTTCTTGTGATACACACAGCTATCAAATACACTCCTTGAGAATTCATATGTAGTCATGAATGCATCAAACCTCTTGTACCACTGTCTAGGGGATTGCTTCAAACCATACAAAGACTTCTTTAGTTGGCATACGTGATCTTCTTTTCCCTCAGCTAGGAAACCTTCAGGCTGATCCATATAGATTGTCTCTTCTAGATCACCGTGTAAGAAAGCAGTTTTGACATCAAGCTGTTGAAGCTCCAAGTCAAATTGGGCAACCAATGCTAGTAGCACGCGAATTGAGCTATGCTTCACGACTGGAGAGAAAATCTCATTGTAGTCAATTCCCTCCTTCTGATTGAATCCTTTTGCAACCAATCTCGCCTTGAACCTAGCATCTTCCACTTTAGGAATTCCCTCTTTCTTTCGGTAGACCCACTTGCATCCAACTGTCCTCTTCCCCTTTTGTCATTTCACTAAGACCAATGTCTGATTCTTGTGAAGAGACTCCATCTCTTCAGTCATGGCTAACCGCCATTGTACAACATCCTTGCAAGAAGTTGCTTCAATATACGAGGAGGGCTCCAGATCCTTAATCTCTTCTTGTACAGCTACGAACGCATATGCAATCAAGTTTGATTGATCTATAAGGCGTTCCGGTTCTCGTGTCTGCCTCTTCTCCCTCCCCTTTGCAATTGTGTATTGTTCATTGACAGCAAGTTCTTCAAGGTCTACATCTTCTGACTCATCTTTAACTTGAGTCTCTTGATCCTTTTCCTTGGCAAGCTCCATCGGAAGCTCCACCTGCTCGTCGTTCTTTAACCTGAAGCTCCACCGGAAGCTCCACCGAACGTCTACATCTTCTGACTCATCTTTAACCCGAGTCTCTTGATACAATTGTTAGCGGAAACGTAAAAGAAAGAACACAAGATTTAACGTGGTTCAGATCACAATAATTCTATATCCACCAGAGAACAGTTGTCTTTTTAATATTAACAAAGGAAGGGGAGCGTTCCCAATTACACTTAAGAGAATTTCTCTCTTAACTCTCTACTCACTACAATATGTTGTATTATTTTTGGGATGGTTTGTACAAATGAAGGAGTGCATCTATTTATAGAGGTAAAGACCTCCTCTTGATGTCATTGGTGACATCAAACTACCTCCTCTTGATGTCATGGGTGACATCAAAGGATGAAGCTCCTCCTAGCATCCACACCAACTCTTTCCACCAACTTTTCCAATTGGCATGCCATTGTTGACTAAACATAAACCAACACCTTCATACTTGTGGTAGGTCCATATAAATTTCATCATGCAAATAGCCTTATAGGAATGCGTTGTAGACATCCATTTGATGGTTGTGCCATTGCTTGGCAGTTGCAATTACTAAGACAGTTCTGACTGTGACCATCTTAGTAAAAGGAGTCAATACCCTCTTATTGGCTGTATTCTCTTGCAACTAGTCAGGCTTTGAATCTTTCAATATCTCTCGTGGCATTGTATTTGACTTTATATATCCACTTGCAACCAATTGGATGTTTACCTGCCGGTAGAGATACTACATTCCAGGTATGATTATCTTTAAGTGCAGCAACCTCAGTTTTCATTGCTTCTATTCACCTAGGATCTCTACTAGCTTTTTCATAGGTAGTGGATTTCACAACAGAAGAAAAAACTTCTATGTCGTGTCACGACCCAAAATTTCTCTGAAGGAGTCGTGATGGCACCTAGTCTCTAAAACTAGGTAAGCCTAACATTAATAGAAAATACGATAATATTAACTTTGAAATAGATATCTCTGTACAATTTACAATCCCAAAACTGGTAGTACAAGTCATAAGCCTTTCTAGGAGTAGTTATACATAATGAATACATCACTATTCCGGAACAAAAGAAAATAATGGAAATAAGTATAATAGAAGGTGACTTTGGAGCCTGCGAACGCCCAGTAGGTGTACCTTGAAGTCTCCAGCCACACCAATCATAAGTCTCAAAACCAACTCGATCCAAAGTACCTGGTTCTGCACAAAAAGATGTGCAGAAGTGTAGTATGAGTACACCACGGTGGTACCCAGTAAGTATCAAGCCTAACCTCGACAGAGTAGCGATGAGGCCAGGTCAAGACACCTACCGAACATATAAATCTGAGCAGGATATGACATAAAGCTAACAAGATAGGGATATCAAAATAATGTCAACAACAGGAAGAAATCAAATTACAAAATAGTTGTGACGGTAAGGGGAAAACATGAATGGAAACGAGAAATAACCAAGTAATTAAACAACAACATAGTTGAAGTACAGATAAGTGTAAATTTGCTCAAGTAGGAAAAACAATGTCAACTCAACCAAATAAATTGTTTCAAATACACGATTCCAATAATTTCATTTCTCATAATCTCATACCATAAACCACACCTTCCAATCCCTTAACACACACATGGTACCTTGTGCCCACATCCGTCTATCTTACTTTGCACGACGAAATTCATGTGCTACTCAGTACATAATATCCATGTCAATTGCTAATTAAGATGTTTAAGAGATTCTATTTATATATCATAAAGTAAATTTGCAGTTTCTAGACCAAATAGGAAATCAACGAGAAAGATAAGTTTTAGCAATTATTTGAGTTAAGAAAATAACATTTTCAAATAAAATTCAACATCGAATAGTTATTGCATTTAATACCCTTCTCAATACTCCCCCTCAAGCTAGGTGGTGTGAAGAGATCAAAGACACCTAGCTTAGAATTCAAATGTTCATGATGTACTCTATTCAAGCTTTTTGTCAATATATCAGTCAATTGACTTCTTGTTGCCACATACTTTGTTTTGACTAACCCTACTTGAATTTTCTCCTGATAAAGTGACAGTCTATGTCAATAGTTTGGTCCGTTCATAAAATACAGGATTTACAACAATCTACAGTTCTGATTTGCTATCACAAAACACATTTACTGGAAGTCTGATTTCAATTCTAATGTCTTTGATCAGTCCCAATAACCATGTTAGTTCTGCAACTGTTGATGCTAGGCTTCTATATTCAGCTTCTGCTAAGCTTCTTGTCACGACCCAAAAATCCATTAAAGGTCGTGATGGCGCCGGAAACCACGGTTAGGCATGCCAACACCAAATAACTAGTAATTTCTCGTTTTAATATATTTTTTTTGAAATTATTTCTTATATACATTAAACAATAAATAATGAATTTCACTGAATAAATAATGATGTCTTTAATAAATTTAAATACTGAATAATCTCATAGACACCCCAGAACCCGATGTCACAAGTGCATGGACAACTTCTAGGAAATAAAATGTAATACAATAACTGTCTGGAATACAAACTGGACAGTAAAGAAAATACAATACTCTGAAGGGGGATTCTGCGGGTGCGGTCGTCTCGAGATATGCAGCTCACCTAAGTTTCCGTATCAACCATGCCACTGCGCCCAACGAGGCCACTAAACATGCATGTGCCTGTGCAACAAAAATGCACAACAAGTATAGTATGAGTACGAAAATAACGCATACCCAGTAAGTATCCAGTCTAACCTCGAAGAAGTAGTGACGAGAGGTCAACTTCGACACTTACTAGTGGTCCAATAATATATATCGGTAGTGAGTTAATTAAAATAACAGTGAACTCAAGTGAATCATGAAGCAAGTAAACAATCTGTTTGATAATAGGAGATTTCCAAGTTCATATTTCATCATTTATCAATTTATCTCAGGCCGAGGTGGCAATATCATAATTTATATATCCCAACGCAAGCAATAAAAGCATGAGCAAATCATGCCAAGGTCGTACGACCCGATCCAACATAATAATAAAATGTGCACTACCAGAGGGTCGAATGACACGAACCATCGATGCATCTATTACCCCGCTCGCAAATCATACATGTGACGCGGTCAAATATAAATAAAGAATCACCCCGCTCGCGAATCATACATGCGATGCAGGTACGCATAGAAACACACGTTCAAACAGTCAATCAAGACTTCATCAGGGAAATAATTATCCAAGGAGGTGTCAATTTCTCTTTTACAAGTCAAGAAAATAAAGTTTAACTCTTTTAGAAATTTATTTACCACTTCGATATGATTTAAGCAATTTAAACTATCAATAAGGTTACAATTATTTCAAATAAAGCATGATTTTGGGTCCTAGACTACCGGGACTTAAGCATAATAGTAGCTACGCACGGATTCTCGTCACCTCATGCGTATGTAGCCCCCACAAATAGCAGTACATATCTAATTAATTCGCCTATAAGGACAATTCCCTCTTACAAGGTTAGAAAAGAGACTTACCAAGCTCCGAAGTTTCAAAACTAGCTCCCAAGCCCTTCCAACGACTCAAAACGATGCCCAACGCTCCAAAACTAGTTAATAATTTTGCAAACCCATAAATATATACTCAAACAGTCATAACAATTCAATTTATATCAATTCCAACTCCGCTTGAAAAGTTGACAAAATTGCCCCCGGGCCCACATGCCCGGATTCTGAAATTTTTTCGAAGATAAAGTTTACCCATAACCTCACGAGCTCAAATATATAATTTACTCTCCATTTCATGCCCAAATACGTGGTAAAAATCCAAAATATCAATTTCTAGGTCTTCTACCAAAAACCCACAATTTCTCCTAATTTCATGCTTGAATCCATAATAAAACCATGTATTTAACTTACAAGAGGTGGAATTAACTTACCTCAAGCTTGATGATAAAATCCCTCCTATTCGAAGGTTCCAAATCGCCCAACCAAAGTGAAAATATGAAGAAAATGAGGCAAAACTCCATTTTTATAAAATGCACTGCCAGCCCTGACTTTTTCACCTGCGGTCACTTGACCGCTTCTGCAGTTCCGCAGGTGCGGCCAAACTACCGCTTCTGCGGTCTTATACCAGCTGCCCTTTCCGCTTCTGCGCTTTCCCTTCCGCAGGAGTGGTCTTGCTTCTATGGCGAGATGACCGCATCTGCGATCCCAGCACTCCCAGCCAAAACTGCTTCTATGACCCTTTGGTCTCTTCTGCGCCTCCGCATCTGCGGCCAAGACCTCGCAGGTGCGGTTACACCAGATGACAACTGACTTCAACTCTTCTTCAAATTCCAACTTTGATCCGTTAACCACCCGGGATCCACCCGGGGCCCCTAAGACCCCGTCCAATTACATAAACTAGCCCCATAACATAACACGGGCCTGCATGAGGCCTTAAATCACATCAAACAACGTTAAAATCACGAATCACGCTCCATTTCAAACTTGATGAACTTTAGAACTTCGAACTTCTTCCTTTGATGCCGAAACCTATCGAATCACATCCGATTGACCTCAAATTTTGCACATTTGTCATATTTGACATTACAAACCTACTCCAACTTTCAGAATTGGAATCCGACCCTGATATCAAAAAGTCCACTTCCGGTCAAACATCTTAAAAGCCTTTATATTTCTAATTTTCGCCAAATGACTCCAAAATAACCTACGGACCTCCAAATTCACATCCGATTGCGCTCCCAATACCAGAATCACTATGCAAAGCTATTCCTAAACTCGGAATCCCAAACGGACATCGATAATACTGAAATGCGCTTCAACCCAAATTTATGAAGTTCTTCCAAAAAATGCTAACTTTCACAACAGGCGCCGAAATGCTCCCGGATCATCTAAAACCCAATTCGGACATACGCCCAAGTCTAAAATCATCATATGAACCTGTTGGAACCTTCAAATCCTGATTCCGAGGTGGTTTGCTAAAAAATTCAATCTTAGTCAATTCTGCCAACTTAAAGCTTTTGAAATGAGAATTTTCTTTCCAAATCAACTCTGAACTTTCTAAAATTCAATTTCGACCACGCGTACAAGTCCTAATACCTGAAGTGAAATTGCACATGGCCTCAAACTACTGAACGACGTGCTAGGGATCAAAACGACTAGTCAGGTCGTTACACTTCTAGATATTGTACTTTGCTTCTTTGACATCCAAGATACTAGAGAGTCACCAAACCTAATAAGAAAACCCAAACAATTTCCTGGTATGAGGGCAAGCTGGCCAGTTTGCAACACAGTATGTAGTAACTGTGTTCTTGTTGCAACTTGACAATAGAATGCCTTGCCCTAGCTAATCTTTCATGTATCGTGCAATCCTTAAAGCAGCGTCCATGTGAGACTACTTAGGCTTTGTAAGAACTGGCTCAGTGTTTGGGCACTATATGTTATGTCAGGCCTTGTTATGTGGGATACAAGAGTTTTCCTATCAATCTCTAGTAGCTTCTTACATCAGACAATAGTTCATCCTGCTCTTTGCTGTTAGTACCCACATGATCATCAAACTCCTTAGTAGTGAGTTTGATATATGTCTCAAGAGGTGTAATAGCTGGCTTGATGTGCCTAACCTGACTCCAGATATGAGTTCTAGAGCATATTTTCTATGATGCATCTGCAATTCCTACTCTGACCTATCAAACTCTTTGCCAAAAAAATACTTCAGTTCTACTAAGTCTTTCATCTTGAAGGCTTATTGTACTCTTGTTTTAGTCTCAGTAATGAGGCTCAAATGTGTGCCAGTGATTAACAGGTCATCCACATACACTTGACAAATAATGAATGATCATGTTGACTCTGCAGGAAACCAAAGCTAAGGAGTTCTTATGTTAATTTGGCATTCCATTGCCTTAGTGCTTGTTAAGACCGTACAAGGATTTTATGAGCTCGCTAACTGGTATTGATTCCACATGGCTCTTAAATCCTTGTGGTAGGTCCAGATAAATTTTATCATGCAAATATCCTTATAGGAATGCGTTGTAGACATCCATTTGATGGATGTGCCACTACTTGGCAGTTGCAATTACTAAGATAGCTCTAACTATGACCATCTTAATAAAAGGAGTCAATACCCTCTTGTTGGTTGTATTCTCTTGCAACTAGTCGGGCTTTGAATCTTTCAATATCTCTTATGGCCTTGTATTTGACTTTATATATCCACTTGCAACCAATTGGATGTTTACCTGCTGGTAGAGATACTATGTTCTAGCTATGATTGTCTTCAAGTGCAGCAACCTCAGTTTTCATTGCTTCTTTTCACTTAGGATCTCTACTAGCTTCTTCATAGATAGTGGATTCCACAATAGAGGAAAAATCTTCTATGTCGTGTCACGACCCAAAATCCTTCCAAAGGAGTCGTGATGGCACCTAATCTCTAAAACTAGGTAAGCCTAACATTAACAGAAAATACGACAATATTTATTAACTTCGAAATAGATATCTCTGTACAATTTACGATCCCAAAACTGGTAGTACAAGTCATAAGACTTTCTAGGAGTAGTTATACATAATGAATATATCACTGTTCCGGAATAAAAGGAAACAATGGAAATAAATACAATAGAAAGTGATTATCTTTAAGTGCAGCAACCTCAGTTTTCATTGCTTCTATTCACCTAGGATCTCTACTAGCTTTTTCATAGGTAGTGGATTTCACAACAGAAGAAAAAACTTCTATGTCGTGTCACGACCCAAAATTCCTCTGAAGGAGTCGTGATGACACCTAGTCTCTAAAACTAGGTAAGCCTAACATTAATAGAAAATACGATAATATTAACTTTGAAATAGATATCTCTGTACAATTTACAATCCCAAAACTGGTAGTACAAGTCATAAGCCTTTCTAGGAGTAGTTATACATAATGAATACATCACTATTCCGGAACAAAAGAAAATAATGGAAATAAGTATAATAGAAGGTGACTTTGGAGCCTGCGAACGCCCAGTAGGTGTACCTTGAAGTCTCCAGCCACACCAATCATAAGTCTCAAAACCAACTCGATCCAAAGTACCTGGTTCTGCACAAAAAGATGTGCAGAAGTGTAGTATGAGTACACCACGGTGGTACCCAGTAAGTATCAAGCCTAACCTCGATAGAGTAGTGACGAGGCCAGGTCAAGACACCTACCGAACATATAAACCTGAGCCGGATATGACATAAAGCTAACAAGATAGGGATATCAAAATAATATCAACAGTAGGAATAAATTAAATTATAAAATAGTAGTGATGATAAAGGGAAAACACGAATGGCAACAAGAAATAACCAAGTAATTAAACAACAACATAGTTGGAGTATATATAAGTGTAAATGTGCTCAAGTAGGGAAAACGATGTCAACTCAACCAAACAAATTATTTCTAATATACGATTCCTGTAATTTCATTCCTCGTAATCTCATACCATAAACCACAACTTCCAATCCTTCAACACACACATGACACCTTGTACCCACATCCGTCTATCTCACTTTGCAAGGCGAAATTCACGTGCTACTCAGTACATAATATCCGTGTTAATTGCTAATTAAGATGTTCAAGAGATTCCATTTATATATCATAAAGTAAATTTACAGTTTCTAGAGCAAATAGGAAATCAACGAGAAAGATGAATTTTGTTTTAGCAATCATTTGAGTAAAGAAAATAATATTTTTAAATAAAATTCAACATCGAATAGCTATTGCATTTAATATAGAACTTATTAAGTTAAAACATAATAACAATTCCTTTTTGAGTAAAATTAAAACATCAGACAAGTTAAGAGGATTAATCTGGGGAAACAATTGAAGTAAAATATAACGATTATTGTAAGCACGTGATTTTTGCTTCGCGGACAATCACTCCAAAAAAGAAATCAAAATAATGGCAAATGGCCTCGCTGTACAATTTTCGATTTTTACGTGACATGTGTTGGTAGTCATTTGTGGTCCTGTCCATTTTTCATTTAATCCCATCAAACAAAATACAAAAATATGTATGTCATGTGTAATTAAACCATAATTCGGTCATTAAAAGAAAATTCACAAAAATATGCATCTTTTATTCTAGGAGGTGATTTAACCTATTTAAATATTTTAATATGTGTGTGATAAATGTGTTAAGTGTTAATTAATGGGTGTTTTTATTTCATTTTTATTTTTAATTGTGTTTAAATTAGAAAACAAAAGAAAAAGTGCAAATTGTTTAGGAAATTGGACTTGGGCCTATTTTCATTTTTTTAAAATTGAAGCCCAAAATCAACCCACATCAGCCAGCCCAAGCAACCCGTCCCCAGGCCATCAAAACGACGTATTTCAACACTAAAACTACGTCGTTTCAGGGACGGTTAATCTGAGCCATTCATCTCCATTGATCCAATGGCCTTTATTGGCCCTCATCACCCGGCCCATTCCCATTTTAAACCGACCCCTTACTTAACCAAACGGTACCGTATTTTTAAACTTCCTCAATCCTGGCCATCAATTGTAATCAATCCAACGGCCAGGATTGAACCACCCTCCCCATATATAAACCTAACCTCTTACCCCACGCCCCAAACCAGACCCCCCTCTTCAGCCACTGTTCACCATCGTCCCAGACCCCCTCCTCTCAAACCCTAAGCAGCCTTAGGTTTCCCCTCCGTAAACCCGGCCACCCGGATTTCGATAACCACCAAAATAACACCCCCGATGCACACAACCACCCTGAACATGAATCCCTTAACCGTTCACCTCGAATCACCCCGTAGCTTCTCGAATCTTCAATCGAAGATTCGAGCAAAAAACCAAATCTACACCCCTTGACCCCAAACTCACACCACAGCATCTCCTGACCTCCCTCACCCCCTGAATGACTTTGGTTCCGTTCGAATCTGACTGGAACTGAACAGAGCCCAAATCAGACCACCAAGAACCCTAGAACTTAGAGTTATGGAGGTCTGTCCGAATCAACAACATGATCAGGGTCTAATAGACTTTTGCCGAGGTGTTTTCAGTTGAGAACACTCCGATTAAAGTCCATTCGACCCCAAAATGATCTGGTGTGAGTCCGAGCTTTTCAGTCTTAATTTCATTTCCCTGAGGTAACTCTCCTTTTCTTTTGTCCTCCTAAAATCAATCTGTCGCTCATGTTCTGGTTTGGGTTGGTTTCTGATTTGTCTATCCATGTGTGTGAATTTTGAGTTAAATGTTTAGTTTGTTTTATAGTTTTGATGATTGTTTGCTGTATATTATAGTTTGTGTAGTCGTTTAAATAAGTGTCGTCAACTAAATTCACTTGAAAGATTAGAAAATCAGGAGTTGAATTTCAGTATTGATTACTATGCCAGTTTCTTGTTGGTATTACTTGTATCAGCATGACCAACTCGTACCCTTTAATTGGCACCCCTGTTTGATTGAATTGGAATCATTGGCTGAATTTAGGATGAAAATTGATTGTTAGCTATGGAAAGCTAACAGATCCACCTGAAGTCAGCATTGAGTTTAAGTTAAGTAATTAGTAGTCAGTGATTAGTTGAAATCAGAGAGGTTTATATACTGGCCATTAGGAGTTAGGGTAATACAGTAATGTGCAAAAGCCTAAGGGTAGATTTGGCATTTAACAGAGCTTGGTCAGGCATTAACTTAAGAGCATGTGAAGTGGTAATTAAAGTACTATTAACCTAATGACAATGGGGAACAAAACATAAGAGCATGGGAAGTAAATGAATACTTTAAACCCATAACTCTTGATTAGAACAATAGGACAAAGCATGGGGGGCTGAGGAGTTTACCAAGAAAAATGCCTTTAGGCATGGGGAGTTAAGGGGTATGGGCAGATTACAACCTGCAGGCATCCGGGCAGCTTGACTGACCCGGATTAGCTTATAAATAAGCTGTTTCAGAACATTAAAAGGGCTGGACATTTTTTAGTCTTCAGAGAGAGAAAGAGAGATAAAGAAAATTTCAGAATATTGTAACCAAACACTGTCTGAAAACTGCATAAGAGTTCAAGTTGGTCAAGCTGTCTTGGCCAATTGTTGTTCATTTGCCGAGCTGTTTGTAATTGTTGAACTGCTGGTGCTGTTACATTGAATACTCTGGTTTTTCTACCGGTTCACTATCCTGTTTCTGGGATTGTTTGTTTGTTGCTCGACCACCTGTGAGCTTCATCCTTGTGGCTGGTTGTTGTTGCTGTGTTGTTGCTGTTTATCTGCTGTTGCTGTGTTTGTTGCATACTACTCAGCTGATCATTATCCTTCTTCTTTTGCTTTGCTATACCAGGTACACGATTAATACGCTGTCAATGTAACTTGAAAGTTGAGCATGAATACAAAAGAGAAGAGTTGAAGATGTTTATTTCATACATAAACTGTTATATTGAACATCATGTAATGTATAATAGTTTACATTCTTGTTTGGATACTGGAGGTAGCTCTCATGCCTAGTAAATATCAATGTATGGTAATTGAATGTTAGATTGTGTATATAGGCTGGTAGATAAAAGGATTCACAGTGCAGTAGGTTGTATCTTAGACTTTGGCTAATTGTGGTTAGCATATCCTTTAATGCACGTCAAGTATGGAAGCTATCCCTTGTTAGTTAAATTCATTTCCCTTCAATAAACTGCCTCATTATAATGGGCAAACAATTGCCTTTAGACTAAATAATACAAGCATGCATTTCTCAACCTCACGAAGGTTGGGCCCAAGTCGAACGAACCAGGCAGGCTTCCGTCGGTATGCGGCCTGTGTATGTGGCCCTGATTCTGATTTTGTAAAAGCATTCTGAATCCTGCTATAAATAACATGCAAACATGTAATTAACTAGGACTATCTCTGCTTTCAATTAGTAGAGACAAACGCGACAAGAAACGTAGTTGCTATAGGATATCCTTTTAAAATAAAGACGAGATGAGCCTCGACAAATAAAAACGCACAAGCTGCGGGGCCCTCGTTAAATGTATATATCGAAGCATTCAGTTTCCAGGGCGGGTCGTTTAGCAAATCTCACGGCCCTCCCAGAATAATCACGCGATAGTCTCTTTAAGCGCATACTTAATAACGTTATCTCCTTAAACTCGGGTGCACATTTATGTGACCCAAATCCAAATCTCAGCGGAATCAAAGTGTGTCTCTGATCATGGGTACATCGACTGTGGCGTGATCCGAGATGCATTTCCATAACATTGCAAACTCTTTTAATAATAAATGAGACGAGCCTCGAAAACAAATGCACAAGCTGCGGGGCCCTCTAAATGTATATATATTAAAATAATTAGAATTCGGGACATGCTGTTAGCGAATTTTACGGTCTTCCCCAAAATAACAATACGCTAGTTGCTTTAGGCGCGCCTTTAATAATTTATTTTCCTTAACTCGGGTGCACATTTATGTGACCCAAATCCAAATCTCAACCGAGTCGAGATATGTCAACAACCGCGTGTGCATTGATGTAACGTGGTTCGAGATATGTTTTCACGACGTTGCAATTCCTTGTAAAAAAACAATAATAACAATTATGAAAGCGGTAAAAAGATAAAATTTGCACATAAGTTCATATTTGTATAAAATCAGATAATCAAGCCGAATATAACAGTTGAGCGACCGTGCTAGAACCACGGAACTCGGGAATGCCTAACACCTTCTCCTGGGTTAACAGAATTCCTTATCCGGATTTCTGGTGCGCAGACTGTAATATGGAGTCATTCTTTTCCTCGATTCGGGATTAAAATTGGTGACTTGGGACACCCTAAATCTCCCAAGTGGCGACTCTGAAATAAATAAACAAATCCCATTTCGATTGTCCTTTAATTGGAAAAAACTCCCTTGTACCCTCTCGGGTACGGAAAAAGGAGGTATGACAGCTCTGGCGACTCTGCTGGGGATTTATGTTGCCCAGAACCACTGGTTCAGGGTTAGAAATTCGAGCTTAGATAAATTGTCATATTTGGTTTTATCTGATTTATGTGATATGTGCCTAATGTGCTAAATGATGCTTTCACCTCTTTGATATTATCTGAACTGTATATAAATTGTGCCGAAACCTTTCTCTTCTTACCTCTGGGGATGTGCTTACTGGTTGAGACTCCCTATTCTGTTAGTGTCATACCCTAAATAAAAGAGGCTCGGAAAGTTTCTAAGCCGGCTGGCCTTTTGGTTCCCGGAAAGGAGCTCCTTCCTCATCTCGAGTTGTCCGCTCGGGTACACTGTCTAGAACACCGACCCAGGTTTTTGGACATAGAATAACGTGACTTCATGCCGGATCCCTAGTAGGAACGCTTATTTGCATCATGTTGCATTTGACTTAGGGGACTCAACACAGGGGTTGGGTCCGTCTAGGACTAGCGACCTGATATGAAAAGACCATCCTGATGCATCCTATTTGTTTTCCGTGCATTTATTTGTCTCGTGCCCGCATGCTGACCGGTGTTTGAATATTATGAATATTGTGAAATTGAAAAAAAAAAGAAATAGCAGTTAGGGAATTGATTGTTTATTTTGGAAAACCCCAATGCCCAAATACTGTCAAAACTCTGCCGAAATTTTGAGAAAATGAAAAATGTCTTATTAGTTTGTTTTATTAAAAGCAAAGGAAAAATAAAAAAGGGAGTCGTTGTTCTGTCTTGTTTTTTTTTTTTAAAAAGAAAAATAGAAAAAATATAGTTTGTCTTTCCATGAAAATGAAAATGAAAAAGAGTTTTGTTTTAGAATGCATTTTTATTTATTTGTTTATGAAAATGCCAAAATAAAAATAAAAAGAGTCGGGCGTCAAAAGTGATTTTATTATTTGTTGCAAATATATATAAATCCAAAAGGTTTTTATTTATTCCAAAAATATATATATATTTTTATTTGTTTGCAAAAATATTTGTCTTGCCAAAAATCTAGAAAAGTTTCTTTTAGAGCCCCAATTTTCAAAAAAAAAAAAAAATCCAAAAATATTTTCCATTATGGACCTCTTTAGAATTTTTTTTTCTTTCATGATCTGCCCGAACTACGCGGGTTTGATTCTCACCGGATGTGAGATACGTAGGCAACCCCCGCCGGGTCCAACCTCCCATTTTTTTTGAAAATTAATAAAGTAGCAAAAACGCCAAAAGTGTATTTTTCTTTCATAGGGTCGGGTGACGCCATTTATATCAAAAACAGCCAAATGTTCCCAAAAGGAACCCGGAAGGCTGCCTTTGTACAAACGGCCACCTCTTGTTTTTTCACACAACCTTAAAAATCTTCGTCCCTGAAGTGCTGAGAGGTCGTGTTCAGAAATCCTCTTGAGGAAAGTGAGCATATGTTTTTTTGTTTTGATCAAAATAAGTTTTGTTTGTTAAAATCTTATTAATAAATGTGCAGAATGAGCACGACTCCAAATGAACCCTTTGCAATCATGAATAAAATTCCCCTCCAATTGCGGCTTTGGTGGAATGATTTAGGCAAAGAAAGGCATGACGAAATCAAGAAATATCTGAAAGGCTTCATGAGTTTGTTGGATATCAGGCCACAGGGAGATATCATAAGGGCACTAGTCCCTCACTGGGATCCTGCGCACAATGTCTTCCACTTCTCGGACTTTGAACTTACCCCAACTTTAGAAGAAATAGCAGGGTATATCGGCAGTGCTGAGGCTCCATTGAGGCATAAATACCTGGTTGCTCCAAGAGCTGTGGCAGTACACCGGTTTCTGGACTCATTAAAGATAGTCGGAACAATTCGTAACCCTGACTTGGCAAAAGGTTTTTGCACTGTGAGTTTCATATACCAAAGATATGGTCACATAGGAGGATTCGACAAACCAGAAAACTAGTTGTGCAGCAAAAGTAACCGTCGAAAGTGGGATGAACATAGACGGGTTGCTTTTATGATAACTTTCTTAGGGCTCTTAGTGTTCCCAAGAAAAGACGGGAATATCGACATAAAGATAGCGGGGGTCGTCAGTACTTTGCTCACACAGAAAGATAGCACGCTGGCGCCCATGATTGTATCCGATATATTCCGGGCTCTCACGTCCTGCAAGGCCGGAGGAAACTTTTTTGAAGGTTGCAACTTGTTGTTGCAAATGTGGATGACTGAACACCTATGTCACCGAGCTCAGTTTCTGAGCCATGGATCCGCTGACAGGACCTGCATAGAGGAGTTCTATACCAGAGTTAATGAGGCCTACCTACCTAGAGGAGTTTCGACATGGACCTCATATTTCCGTGCCCTCAACGCCAGTCAAATACAGTGGACGCTGGGTTGGTTACCGATCGATGAAGTTATATACATGCCAGCAGCCAGGCCCCATTTTCTCTTAATGGGACTTAAGAGCATTTAACCTTATGCGCCGCATCGGGTTTTAAGGCAACTTGGGAGATGTCAAATAGTGCCAAAAGACGAGGATTTAAGCACCCAGGTGATTGAGATCAGTCCCGATGGCCAGTTTCCTGAAGCAAGGGTTCGCCAAATGTGGGGCCAATGCCAATACTTAGAGGCAAATACTTGTGTATTGAATCAGACAAAAGGGGAAGTTTCGCCCGGATATCAGGCTTGGTACAAAGGGGAAACGTCATCCGCAAGGCTGGCTAAAAGACCGCACCTGCAAGAGTTTGCCAGATCCTCACAAGAGCAATGGGACTGGTTGGCCAAAGAGCGGGAATATCTTGCCGAGACAGACAAACTGAAACAACAAGTTCAGGATATGAAGTTTGAAAGCCAATTACAGTCCGCTACCCACAAGGGAGAAAAGAACAGATTAATCAGAGAAGGCGAGATCCTCAAAGCTCAGATCCGGAAGATGAAAAGGGAGGCCGACAACCAACTGAGAAGCCGGGCGGATAAAAGATTGATAGCAGGGTTAAAAAATCAGGTTGCGGAAAGCCAGGAAGACTTGGAAAGAGCCAAGGCTAGCACAACAAGATTACGAACCAAGTGGTCAAAAAGTACCATGGCCCGGAGGCAGCACCTGCAACAAGTCATAAGGGATTATGAAATGAGCATCGGGATATTAAGGAAAACGAACTCCACTCTGCATGATCGGATCATCAAACAAGCACGATATGCCCAGGCCGACAGAAGACGTTGTTACGATGCAATGGCCTGCATGGAAAGACAAATGGAGATATTCCAAGATCAGCTTGCCGACAATGCGCAAGCACTAGGATTAAAAAACCGACAAATAAAGCAATTGTTCGTTGAAAGGGACAACATTCGAGGAAGGATCGAGGAGATTGGGCACTACATCTACATGAGATGCCTAGCATATGAGCAAATGCCTCGGAAAACCTTCCTTGTTTCCATCATGGGCTGCGTCCACCGGATCATGAATGAATTGAAAAGCTTGCAGAGAGACCTCACACCTAGAGCTGCGAAAAGACCGAATGATGCCTCGTGGGCCCCTAAGTTGGGAAATTAATCTTCGGTCGAGTCCTGTTCAGGCTTTGTGCTTTCCCATGTGTTGTTTTCTTTTCTTTTAGCCAAATCAAGTTAAAAACTGTGGAGTCTGTACTGTTGCTATTCTTTATTGGAAGTAATTTGTAATAGCAAATTTTGATGATGAATTTAATGATTCCAAAAAAGAATTTTGTGTGTCTTTACCTTATGGCAGAACTACGCCTGGTCTGATTCGCACGGGGACGTGATACGTAGGCAATCCCCATAAGATTCGACCGCTTTTAATAAAGAAAGAAAGAAAAAAAAAAGAGAAAGAAAATACAAAAATAAAATAAAATACAGGGTTTCCCAAAGTACTTTAAAAAGGGACAAATGAGCAAGCCGGGATGACGCATGTTGTTTGAAGCAAAGCATGTAGAAACGGTTAACTGCCTAGGAGCATTGCATCCTCTATGTGTTGTGATTAAATCTGTTAAAATCTAACGCTAACAAAGTTTGTTGTTGTCTGAATCCAGACAAGTTAGTTGTTAAAGAGTTCTGACAAAACACTCTTACCAAACCAGATCCAAAGGACCAGTAGCAACAAGCATGACTACTTCAGAGAATAGTAACGAGGAAGAAAGGCCGATGAGCCAGTTGTTAAAAGAAGCAATGGAAAAGATTGAAAGGATGGGACTAGAGATGAATGCAATGCAGCTAGCTCTAGCCAAAGAACAAAAGAGCCCTGAGCCACTGGGGCACATGCCGGAGTACCCTCACTCCGGCCCTTCAACAAGCCTCCCGAATCCCCATTATCATCAGGAAAGAAGTCCCCATGATTCCCAAGCTCCACCACCCCATCAACCTCTCCCAACACCAAATGTGCCCACTTTTGTGGGACCCACATCCGCCAACCTACAAAGAACGACCAGCGAGCCATTATTTCAGGCTCACGATGCGCAATACTATCCCCTTGAGCCCACATTCCATGCCCCCGAACCACACACCTACAATCCACACTTGGAGGCACCGGCAGAGATTGAAAAGCCGGTTAAAGCACCAGAACAAGATGAGGTACTGAGGAAGTTCAAAAGCCTGGAGCAGTCCTTCAGGAACTTGTACGGATTGGGCAACCAGGTCAGCGTGGCCTACAAAGATCTATGCCCTTTCCCAGACGTCCAACTCCCGGCTGGGTTCAAGATGCCTAAGTTTGATTTATATGAAGGGCACGATGATCCCATGGCACATTTGCGGGGATTCTGTAGTAAAATGAGAGGGGCAGGCGGCAAAGATGAGCTACTGATAGCTTATTTTGGCCAAAGTCTGAGCGGATCGGCACTAGAATGGTATACCAGGCAGGATTCCAGCAGATGGTACACCTGGGATGATCTGGCGCAGGCCTTCGCAGGTCATTTTCAATACAATCTCGAGATAGTCCCTGACCGTCTCACGTTATTGAGGATCGGGAAGAAGCCCAGGGAAAGTTTTCGCGAGTACGGGTTCCGCTGGTGAGAGCAAGCAGCCAGAGTCGATCCTCCCATGAGAGAGGGAGAGATGGTGGATTACTTCTTGCAAACATTGGATCCAACCTACTTTGGTCACTTGGTGATGACGGTTGGAAAATCCTTCAACGAGGTAGTGAAGATAGGGGTCATGATAGAAGAAGGTCTGAGGTCTGACAAAATCCTGAATTACTCGGCACTCAAGGCCACGACCCAGGCTATTCAGAGCGGCACGGGAGGTGCGCTGGGAAGAAGGAAGAAAGAAGAAATTGCCACGATTGAGGCAAGCAGTTGGTCCGGGTCTGGCAAACCCCATTACAACCAACCCAAACCTCACAGGCCAAACTACCCATACAACCCACCACAACACTGCTATCCGCCTCGAGAACCACATTGCTCCGTACACCAGGCCCAGACATACACTCAGCCTCCGGTTCGCCCGCAATGGCGCGCGCCGGCTCCCTAGAACACGTATGAACCACCACAAAACACCTATCCTCCACCAGGGGCATATAGAAACCCTCCAGGGGCAGGCTTTCGGGGAAATCCAGCTGCTAAGAATGACAAGTTGCGGAAACATAGAACTTTCACTGAGTTGGGAGAAACCTACACCGCTTTGTTCCACAAATTGAGGCAGTTGGGTTTGGTTAGTCTGGTCGAAACTCGAGGACCAAATCCCCCACCCCAAAACTTGGACCAATCAATAAGCTGTGAGTACTGCTCAGGGATGCTGGGGCATGATACCGAAAAGTGTTGGAAGTTGAGGCATGCCATACAGGATCCTATTGATACCAATAAGATCGAGGTCCAGACACCGGAGGCTCCTAACATCAACCAGAACCCACTGCCAGCGCACCACGAGACTCACATGATTGAGTTGGTGTATGAGGGAGGAGAGTTGAGAAAACCCTCACAGACAGTGATGATGATCCAGGACGCCCCGAAAGAAGGATCAACCAGTGGAGGAACGAGGGTACAGTCGCAGGGAGAAGGCGTCAAGCCAGTAGTGATATTGGGAAAGAGCCCGTCCGCCGTAACAAGCGAACCCGAGCCAAACAAGTTGGTAATATCAGGGACTCCACCTACACCTGCAGTTATGTTGAAAGGGGTATACAGGGAACTGGTCACCATAAAGCTTGTAATCCAGCTGCCGATGATTGATAACAAGGCTGTGCCTTGGTGAAGGCGGTGGTGATGTACAAAGGAAAACAAGTGGAGGAAGTTAGTTGTGAAGCGCAAGGGCTAACTCGATCAGGTCGGTGTTTTGCTCCGGTGGAGCTGAGAAGAACCAACCCCGCTACAACCAAGAAACCTGTGTCCGAAGAAAAGGCTGAGGAGTTCTTGAGGAAGATGAAAATGCAGGACTACTCCGTGGTCGAACAACTGAGGAAAACACCAGCCCAGATCTCGCTGCTATCATTACTGATCCATTACGAGGAACATCGCCGGGCCCTGATGAATATATTGAACGAAGCTCATGTGCCCAACGAGATT
Organism: Nicotiana tabacum; assembly: GCF_000715075.1. Classification (NCBI taxonomy): domain Eukaryota; kingdom Viridiplantae; phylum Streptophyta; class Magnoliopsida; order Solanales; family Solanaceae; genus Nicotiana; species Nicotiana tabacum. The sequence goes on from NC_134082.1 coordinate 11,346,804, forward strand.
TCTGTAAACCACCTGGAAACCATTGCCAACAAGATTTTCGAGGTGAACAGGGTAACATTCTCAGATGATGACCTGCCGGTGGAAGGTACGGAGCACAATAAGGCTCTCTACCTAACTGTCAAATGTGAAAACTCGGTAGTTACTCGGGTATTGGTGGATAACGGTTCAAGTGCTAATATTTGTCCATTATCCACCCTGAACCAGTTAAAAATCGACCATGGAAGAATCCACAAGAATAGCATCTGTGTCCGAGGATTTTGACGGAAATGGGACAGCCACTGTGGGGGATGTTGTACTTGAATTGACCATCTGTCCAGTCCTGTTCACCATGGAGTTCCAGGTGTTAGATGCCACAGTGTCTTATAACCTTCTGTTAGGATGACCGTGGATTCATGCAGCCAAAGCCGTGCCTTACACCCTACATCAGATGGTTAAGTTCGAGTGGGATAGACAAGAGGTCGTACTGCACGGCGAAGACACGACATGCACCATGGGTGGCGCCATTGTGCCATTCATAGAGACCGATGATGACAAAGGTCCTTGGGTCTACCAGATTTTCGATACAATGTCGGCAAACAAGATTTCCGAGGGTGAGATCCTCCAGTACCCTAGGGTAGCTTCCGCAACAATCATGATGGTCTCGGAAATGCTGGGCAACGGGTTTGTGCCAGGAAAAGGCTTGGGGGTTGAGCTTCAGGGGATTGTACAACCTGTCTCCCTGCCCAAGAACTTGGAAAACTTCGGTTTGGGGTTCAAACCAACCGCGGCAGATAGGAAGCAAGCGCGAAAAATGAAGAAGAGAGTTTGGTTTCTGCCCAAGCCGGTGCGACGTCTCTCAAGGTCTTTTGTCAGAGCAAGTGCCAAGGAGCCGCCAATCCCAAAGATTCTAGGACCATTGATTGGTATGGATGGGGACCTGAATCAGAGTTTCGAGAGGCTATTCGCTGATGTCAGTATGGTAGAAGCTGGAGAGAGTTCCAGCAGAGCGGAGATACAGTTTGTGGGGCCTGAGGTCAAGACCAACAATTGGACGGTTACTCCTCTTCCTATCCGGGGGGAGTCTTGGTAGTAGGCTTTGATTTATGTTTTTTGTTTGTTTTGTGTTGTTCGGATTATTCCAGGGTGTAATCCAAGTTTTGCTTTTTAAAAAGTGTGAACCTTTTTTCCCGCAAGATTAATAAAGTTCTCTTCTTTTGAATTATTTTAATTTTGTTTTGTTCTTTTTCTTTCTGAACAGTTCCCTTTTTACTGGTTCTAATGACATGGCATGCACAGAGGATCTTCGACCTAGTCTAATAAATCAATCTGAATCCGACTTAAGGATACAAGAGGTCGTTTGTGACGATGAATCTGAATATGGCGAAGATAAAGCCTTCGAAGAGATAAACCGAGAACTGTGCCAATTTTAAGAGAAACCCAAGCCTAACCTAAATGACACTGAGGCTGTGAACCTAGGAGACGCTGATAATGTTAGAGAAACCAAAATCAGCATCCACATTGAGCCAAATGTCAGGGAAGGATTTATCAAAACCCTCGTGGAATTCAAAGATATTTTTGCATGGTCATATGATGATATCCCGGGATTAAGCACCAATTTAGTGGTTCACAAATTGCCCACTGACCCGGCATACCCTCCGGTCAAGCAAAAGCTAAGGAAATTTAAAACAGAAATGAGTGTAAAGATCAAAGAAGAGGTGATTAAGCAGCTGCAGGCGAAGGTCATTCGGGTCACTCGATATCCCGAGTGCTTGGCCAATGTGGTACCAGTTCCAAAGAAGGATGGGAAAATCAGGGTGTGCGTCGACTACCGCAACCTCAACAAAGAAAGTACCAAGGACAATTTTCCATTTCCCAACATCCATATCCTGATCGATAATTGCGCTGGGCGCGAGATCGGATCCTTTGTGGATTGCTATGCGGGTTATCATCAGATCCCGATGGACGAGGAAGATGCGGAAAAGACAGCTTTTATTACGCCGTGGGGAACTTACTGCTATCGGGTAATGCCGTTCGGATTGAAGAATGCCGGGGCAGCGTACATGCGAGCAATGACCACTGTGTTTCACGACATGATACACAAAGAAATTGAGGTGTACGTAGATGATATGATCATAAAGTCTTGGCATCAGGAAGACCATGTAGCAGACCTAAGGAGATTTTTCCAAAGACTCCGAAGGTATGATATCAAGCTCAACCCAGCCAAATGCGCATTCGGAGTTCCATCAGGAAAGCTGTTAGGATTCATCGTCAGTCGACGGGGTATTGAGTTAGACCCATCCAAGATCAAATCCATCCGAGATTTGCCACCGCCAAAGAACAAAATAGAGGTAATGAGTCTGTTGGGTAGACTCAATTACATCAGCAGGTTCATCGCTCAACTCACAGCGACTTGTGAGCCCATATTTTGGTTGCTGAAAAAAGATGCTGCTGTAAGCTGGACGGAAGAATGTCAAGAGGCTTTCGACCAAATCAAAGGGTATCTGTCTAATCCACCCGTGTTGGTCCCGCCTAAGCCAGGGAAGCCCTTAATTATTTATCTGACGGTCCTGGAAAATTCATTTGGTTGTGTACTGGGGCAACATGATGACACAGGAAGGAAGGAGCAGGCCATTTATTATCTTAGCAAGAAATTCACAGTATACGAGGTCAAGTACACTCAACTCGAGAAAACGTGTTGCGCCCTAACTTGGGTAGCTCAGAAGTTGAAGCACTACCTGTCCTCGTATACTACTTATCTCATATCCCGTTTGGACCCATTGAAGTATATCTTTCAGAAGCCTATGCCCACAGAAAGGTTGGCAAAATGGCAAATTCTGCTCACAGAGTTTGATATCGTCTATGTGACGAGGACAGCCATGAAAGCCCAAGCGCTGGCCGACCATTTGGCAGAGAATCCTGTTGATGAAAAATACGAGCCTTTAAGAACGTATTTTCCCGATGAAGAAGTGATGCATACAAGTGAGCTGGAGTTACCCGAGGAACCGGGTTGGAAGCTTTTCTTCGATGGAGCCGCGAACGCGAAAGGGGTTGGAATAGGAGCAGTACTCATTTCTGAAACAGGACGCCATTATCCTGTTATGGCTCAACTACGCTTCTATTGGACCAATAATATGGCCGAGTATGAAGCTTGCATTTTGGGTATGCGATTAGCTGCGGACATAAATGTCCAAGACGTTTTGGTCTTGGGAGACTCGGACCTCTTGGTACATCAAATTCAGGGTGAATGGGAAACACGGGATTTGAAACTCATACCATATAGACAATGCTTGCACGATCTGAGCAAGAGATTTCGATCGGTGAAGTTCAAACATATCCCGAGAGTTCATAACGAGGTTGCAGATGCATTGGCCACCTTAGCATCAATGTTGCACCACCCTGACAAAATGTATGTTGACCCTCTACACATCCAGGTTCGTGATCAGCACGCTTATTGCAACGCGGTGGAAGAGGAAGTAGATGGCAAGCCCTTGTTTCATGATATCAAGGAGTACCTTAGAATGGGGATATATCCAGAACAGGTCACTGGAGACCAGAAAAGAGACCTTCGGCGATTGTCGAATGGTTTCTTCCTCGGCGGTGGAGTGTTATACAGAAGAACCCCGGACTTGGGATTGTTGAGATGTATAGATGTCGTTCAGGCCACGACGGTTATGGCAGAGGTACATGCTGGAGTTTGTGGGCCACATATGAGCGGATACGTGTTGGCAAGGAAGATCCTTCGAGCAGGGTATTATTGGCTTACCATGGAGCATGACTGTATCACTTTTGTGAGGAAATGCCATCAGTGTCAGATACATGGAGATCTGATTCATTCTCCGCCAACAGAGTTACATACGATGTCAGCACCCTGGCCGTTTGTGGAATGGGGCATGGATGTCATTGGACCTATAGAGCTGGCAGCATCCAACGGCCATAGGTTCATTCTGGTGACCATCGACTACTTCACCAAATGGGTCGAAGCTAAAACCTTCAAATTGGTGACTAAAAAGTCAGTGGTGGATTTTGTTCACTCCCATATCATCTGCAGATTTGGGATCCCCAAAGTGATCATTACGGACAATGGTGCGAATCTTAACAGCAGCTTGATGAAAGAGGTATGCCAACAATTCAAGATTACACACCGCAATTCTACCCCGTATCGCCCCAAGGCGAATAGAGCGGTCGAAGCAGCCAATAAGAACATTAAGAAGATACTGCGAAAGATGGTGGAAGGATCTAGACAATGGCACGAGAGATTACCCTTTGCTTTGTTAGGTTATCGCACTACCGTCCGGACTTCCATAGGTGCGACTCCTTATTTGTTGGTGTACGGAACTGAGGCCGTAATACCAGCGGAGGTCGAAATTCTGTCCCTCCGGATTGTCGCTGAAGCCGAGATTGATGATAATGAATGGGTCAAAGCTCGATTGGAACAGTTGAGCTTGATAGACGAGAAAAGATTGGCAGCAGTATGCCATAGTCAGCTGTATCAGAAGAGAATGGCAAAGGCATACAATAAGAAGGTACGCCCCAGGAAGTTTGAAGTAGGGCAGCAGGTATTGAAGCGGATCCTCCCGCATCAAGTCGAAGCAAAAGGCAAGTTCACCCCAAATTGGCAAGGGCCTTATATCGTGACCAGAGTGTTGTCCAACGGTGCTTTGTGTCTGACGGATATCGAGGGAAGATGTGTCGACATGGCTATCAATTCAGATGCAGTCAAGAGATATTACGCGTAATTTCTTTAATTATGGAAATTGTCGGTTCATCTGCTTGTATTAGGCACTTATTGGATAATGAAATGACGGAGGCAATTCTTTCTTCTATCCAAACACTTTTTACCCTTGTTTCCCCCTTTTTTGAGCCTTAAGTTATTCTTTCATATCCCCCTTTTGGAATCACATAATGGAAAGATATGAAAAAAGAAAAAAAAAAGAGAAAGAAAAATTTAGAAGAAAATGAAAAAAAGAGAAGATAAAAATCACAAGAAAAACAAAATCGTTAGGAACTGCGTTTGACCTGATTCCTCAAAGAGGATACGTAGGCGCCTCACGGCTCGGTCATAGTGTTCATAGTGTACATAAGTGTGCATAATAGGCACAGTGTGCGTAACACACGTAACTCAAAATAGTGTAAAAAAATAAAATCCCCCAAGCAAGAAAACTGGGGCAGGGGTTATGTTTTAAAGTTCCAGCAAAAGTTTGATTCCAAAAGTTGTAGTGGCTCACCCGTCAGAGTTATTTCAAATTTTTGATAGCTTTTCTTTGGCCCACACCAAAACCAACATCGATTTCCAAAAAAGACCTCCCGATCAACCTCCAAGAGGTGCCAAGTCAGGCAGATAAAGCTGAGAATAATACACTGATCCCCGGCAAAGAAGAGGATCATGAAACTGGAAATGAATTGATAGTCCAAAGGAATCTCCAGAAGAGAGGGTCATATCGGCAGCACTCCAATTCTCCTTTGAAGAAATAAAATGAGAGAGTCTTGGCGGTGAAAATCTTCGCAGGCACCATAGGACGACGAAAGATGAGAGATATGAAATGAGAGAGTCTTATCGGTGAAAACCTTCACAGGCACCATAAGGCGCCGGGAGCTGAGAGAAAAGAGAGTCTCATTAGTGAAAACCCCTCGAAGGGCACTATGAGGCGACGAGACAGATCGACAAAAGGGTCCACATTCGCAAAGAAATGGACACCCATTTATCCCCAGCAAGTAAGACCATCAGGCAAGATGATTGATACAAATAGACTGGGTCGGGAATCTATGGTGCACGTCATGATCATAAGGACCAGTCATGTCATCCAGATAAGTTTTCTGGTTCAGAAAGATTTTTCTCTTTTTCTACCTTTTTCATTTTCTTTCTAAAAATTTGTTTTGAAAAGGATATTTCAAAGTTTACTACCAGAGACCGAAGGGGTCCAAAAGCAAAATATCAAAGGGATAGGCCAAAAGCCGAGAATAAGGCGTCGGTTGCGAAACCAAAGGATGAATTGCGTAGAAAGAAGGGTGACGTAAAGAAAGCGGAAAATGACGGGTGAAGGACTTGTGGACCAAGTTCCGAGAAGGCTTCCCCGCAGAACGTCGATAAATCACGGACCCAAGTCTGAAGTGGTCGGACTCCACAGGAAAGGGAAATTAATCCGATGCAAGATAACCCTAACAGTCCCAAAGGTTATCCCCAGGCAATAAAGTTCTATGCCTCGCAGTTCCGGGAGGAAAGAAGCTCCTAAGGGAGTGGTTTCGGGAGGGAAGCAGATTCCCACAGTTTGTTCTGTAAAGAGAAAAGCAGAAAAGGGGATAAATGGAAAACCATCCCCATCAGACAGGTCACCCCCAGCAAGAAACTTTGTCCAGCAACCAGTTGTGGGGGGCACAGAGCAAGAAAATAAAAAAAGAGAGAAAAAATCATCCCCCAGCGGAAAGACACCGCTGCCCACCATGATTAAAACTAACATAGTCCTTTTGTCTGCTGCAGGAAATAAAGGTTGATGATGGCAAAAGGACGCGATGTCAAAAAGATCACCAAAACCGGGACAGAAAATTTTCTGCCGTTGTCACAAATTTTCTCGGAGGAACGAGGAAACAAATCCGAATACTTTTTGTTCTAGGTCGCCCACCAGTATAATGCGGGAATACTTTCTGTTCTAGGTCGCACACCAGTATAATGCGGGAATACTTTCTGTTCTAGGTCGCCCACCAGTATAATGCGGGAACACTTTCTGTTCTAGGTCGCCCACCAGTATAATGCGGGAATACATTCTGCTCTAGGTCGCCCACCAGTATAATGCGGGAATACCTTCATGGTCTAGGTCGCCCACCAGTATAATGCGGGAATACATTCATGTTCTAGGTCGCCCACCAGTATAATGCGGGAATACATTCATGTTCTAGGTCGCCCACCAGTATAATGCGGGAATACTTTCTGTTCTAGGTCGCCCACCAGTATAATGCGGGAATACTTTCTGTTCTAGGTCGCCCACCAGTATAATGCGGGAATACATTCATGTTCTAGGTCGCCCACCAGTATAATGCGGGAATACTTTCTGTTCTAGGTCGCCCACCAGTATAATGCGGGAATACTTTCTGTTCTAGGTCGCCCACCAGTATAATGCGGGAACACTTTCTGTTCTAGGTCGCCCACCAGTATAATGCGGGAATACATTCTGCTCTAGGTCGCCCACCAGTATAATGCGGGAATACATTCATGTTCTAGGTCGCCCACCAGTATAATGTGGGAATACTTCATGTTCTAGGTCGCCCACCAGTATAATGTGGGAATACTTTTTGTTCTAGGTCGCCCACCAGTACAATGCGGGAATACTTTCTGATCTAGGTCGCCCACCAGTATAATGCGGGAATACATTCATGTTCTAGGTCGCCCACCAGTATAATGCGGGAATACTTTCTGTTCTAGGTCACCCACCAGTATAATGCGGGAATACTTTCTGTTCTAGGTCGCCCACCAGTATAATGCGGGAATACTTTCATGTTCTAGGTCGCCCACCAGTATAATGCGGGAATACATTCATGTTCTAGGTCGCCCACCAGTATAATGCGGGAATACTTTCTGTTCTAGGTCGCCCACCAGTATAATGCGGGAATACTTTCTGTTCTAGGTCGCCCACCAGTATAATGCGGGAATACATTCATGTTCTAGGTCGCCCACCAGTATAATGCGGGAATACTTTCTGTTCTAGGTCACCCACCAGTATAATGCGGGAATACTTTCTGTTCCTTGGTCGCCCACCAGTATAATGCGGGACTACATTCATGTTCTAGGTCGCCCACCAGTATAATGCGGGAATACTTTCTGTTCTAGGTCGCCCACCAGTATAATGCGGGAACACTTTTTGTTCTAGGTCGCCCACCAGTATAATGCGGGAATACATTCTGCTCTAGGTCGCCCACCAGTATAATGCGGGAATTCATTCATGTTCTAGGTCGCCCACCAGTATAATACGGGAATACTTCATGTTCTAGATCTCCCACCAGTATAATGCGGGAATACTTTCTGTTCTAGGTCGCCCACTAGTATAATGCGGGAATACTTTCTGTTCTTGGTCGCCCACCAGTATAATGCGGGACTACATTCATGTTCTAGGTCGCCCACCAGTATAATGCGGGAATACTTTCTGTTCTAGGTCGCCCACCAGTATAATGCGGGAACACTTTTTGTTCTAGGTCGCCCACCAGTATAATGCGGGAATACATTCTGCTCTAGGTCGCCCACCAGTATAATGCGGGAATTCATTCATGTTCTAGGTCGCCCACCAGTATAATACGGGAATACTTCATGTTCTAGATCTCCCACCAGTATAATGCGGGAATACTTTCTGTTCTAGGTCGCCCACCAGTATAATGCGGGAATACATTCTGCTCTAGGTCGCCCACCAGTATAATGCGGGAATACATTCATGTTCTAGGTCGCCCACCAGTATAATGCGGGAATACTTTCTGTTCTAGGTCGCCCACCAGTATAATGCGGGAACACTTTCTGTTCTAGGTCGCCCACCAGTATAATGCGGGAATACATTCTGCTCTAGGTCGCCCACCAGTATAATGCGGGAATACATTCATGTTCTAGGTCGCCCACCAGTATAATGTGGGAATACTTCATGTTCTAGGTCGCCCACCAGTATAATGCGGGAATACATTCATGTTCTAGGTCGCCCACCAGTATAATGCGGGAATACTTTCTGTTCTAGGTTGCCCACCAGTATAATGCGGGAATACATTCATGTTCTAGGTCGCCCACCAGTATAATGCGGGAATACTTTCTGTTCTAGGTCGCCCACCAGTATAATGCGGGAATACATTCATGTTCTAGGTCGCCCACCAGTATAATGCGGGAATACTTTCTGTTCTAGGTCACCCACCAGTATAATGCGGGAATACTTTCTGTTCTAGGTCGCCCACCAGTATAATGCGGGAATACTTTCTGTTCTAGGTTGCCCACCAGTATAATGCGGGAATACTTTCTGTTCTAGGTCGCCCACCAGTATAATGCGGGAATACTTTCTGTTCTTGGTCGCCCACCAGTATAATGCGGGAATACATTCATGTTCTAGGTCGCCTACCAGTATAATGCGGGAATACTTTCATGTTCTAGGTCGCTCACCAGTATAATGCGGGAATACATTCATGTTCTAGGTCTCCCACCAGTATAATGCGGGAATACTTTCTGTTCTAGGTCGCCCACCAGTATAATGTGGGAATACATTCTGTTCTAGGTCGCCCACCAGTATAATGCGGGAATACGTTTCTGTCTTTTCATTCATGTTGTAGGTCGCCCACCAGTATAATGCGTGCATACATTTCATAATTTTGTATTCAGGCGCCCACCTGTATAACAAGAGGAATACTTTTTAGTCTTATACTGCAGATTTTGGAATCAGTAACCCTACCAGAAGGCGGAAGGTTACAGCAGGAATGCCCAGCAAGAAACAATAAAAACCCCCAGCACCGGGAAGCAGAAGGTTGCAAACTCAAGTGCATGCATCAAAAGGAAGAAAGGATGCGTTTTGAAAGAAACGGCTTGTGAACGTTAAACCATGCCCAACATAACAAATCTGATGAAAGGAGATGTACCACCAGAGGAACCATTGAAAAGCTTAATGAAGAAGGCCATGTCCCCAGCGGACCAAGCAAGATGATGAAAGCTGGCATTCAGAAAAGGCAAAGGACCAGTGTCATCCCCCAAGTTCACAAAATAAAAGCATCGGAGGAAAGCGCAAACCGACAAGAAAGCAAGGCGACAAGAACAAGTTGAAGATAGATGAGATCTTATGATCCATAGTCTGGCCTAGCTTCTTGTTTTTCCTTTTAGAACAATGTAACAAGGAGATTGGTAAGTGGTAACATCCTCCAGCAGCATGTAACAGCACACTACAGCAGCAAACACTACAGTCACACGGTAGTCCCAGCTACCAAAACTTCCCGAACTACATTGACCTGATTCCTGTTCAGCCCAGGATATATAGGAAACCTCTGAAGCAAAGGTTCGGTCCAATATTTTTCAAAAAAATGCTTCACACGGAGTACTCGGACGAGCAAAAATTGCCCGCTTTATCTTTGCGCGAAAACCCTTCGTGTCTTCGGGCAAAGAGGGGCAGCTGTAAGCACGTGATTTTTGCTTCGCGGACAATCACTCCAAAAAAGAAATCAAAATAATGGCAAATGGCCTCGCTGTACAATTTTCGATTTTTACGTGACATGTGTTGGTAGTCATTTGTGGTCCTGTCCATTTTTCATTTAATCCCATCAAACAAAATACAAAAATATGTATGTCATGTGTAATTAAACCATAATTCGGTCATTAAAAGAAAATTCACAAAAAATATGCATCTTTTATTCTAGGAGGTGATTTAACCTATTTAAATATTTTAATATGTGTGTGATAAATGTGTTAAGTGTTAATTAATGGGTGTTTTTATTTCATTTTTATTTTTAATTGTGTTTAAAATTAGAAAACAAAAGAAAAAGTGCAAATTGTTTAGGAAATAGGACTTGGGCCTATTTTTATTTTTTAAAATTGAAGCCCAAAATCAACCCACATCAGCCAGCCCAAGCAACCCGTCCCCAGGCCATCAAAACGACGTAGTTCAACACTAAAACTACGTCGTTTCAGGGACGGTTAATCTGAGCCATTCATCTCCATTGATCCAATGGCCTTTATTGGCCCTCATGACCCGGCCTATTCCCATTTTAAACCGACCCCTTACTTAACCAAACGGTACCGTATTTTTAAACTTCCCCAGTCCTGGCCATCAATTGTAATCAATCCAACGGCCAGGATTGAACCACCCTCCCCATATATAAACCTAACCTCTTACCCCACGCCCCAAACCAGACCCCCCCTTCTTCAGCCACTTTTCACCATCGTCCCAGACCCCCTCCTCTCAAACCCTAAGCAGCCTTAGGTTTCCCCTCCGTAAACCCGGCCACCCGGATTCCGATGACCACCAAAATAACACCCCCGATGCACCCAACCACCCTGAACATGAATCCCTTAACTGTTAACCTCGAATCACCCCGTAGCTTCTCGAATCTTCAATCGAAGATTCGAGCAAAAAACCAGATCTACACCCCTTGACCCCAAACTCACACCACAACATCTCCTAACCTCCCTCACCCCCTGAATGACTTTGATTCCGTTCGAATCTGACTGGAACTGAACAGAGCCCAAATCAGACCACCAAGAACCCTAGAACTTAGAGTTATGGAGGTCTGTCCGAATCAGCAACAGGATCAGGGTCTAATAGACTTTTGCCGAGGTATTCTCAGTTGAGAACACTCCGATTAAAGTCCATTTGACCGCAAAATGATCTGGTCCGAGTCCGAGCTTTTCAGTCTTAATTTCATTTCCCTGAGGTAACTCTCCTTTTCTTTTGTCCTCCTAAAATCAATCTGTCGCTCATGTTCTGGTTTGGGTTGGTTTCTGATTTGTCTATCCATGTGTGTGAATTTTGAGTTAAATGTTTAGTTTGTTTTATAGTTTTGATGATTGTTTGCTGTATATTATAGTTTGTGTAGTCGTTTAAATAAGTGTCGTCAACTAAATTCACTTGAAAGATTAGAAAATCAGGAGTTGAATTTCAGTATTGATTACTATGCATGTTTCTTATTGGTATTACTTGTATCAGCATGACCAACTCGTACCCTTTAATTGGCACCCCTGTTTGATTGAATTGGAATCATTGGCTGAATTTAGGATGAAAATTGATTGTTAGCTATGGAAAGCTAACAGATCCACCTGAAGTCAGCATTGAGTTTAAGTTAAGTAATTAGTAGTCAGTGATTAGTTGAAATCAGAGAGGTTTATATACTGGCCATTAGGAGTTAGGGTAATACAGTAATGTGCAAAAGTCTAAGGGTAGTTTTGGCATTTAACAGAGCTTGGTCAGGCATTAACTTAAGAGCATGTCAAGTGGTAATTAAAGTACTATTAACCTATTGACAATGGGGAACAAAACATAAGAGCATGTGAAGTAAATGAATACTTTAAACCCATAACTCTTGATTAGAACAATAGGACAAAGCATGGGGGCTGAGGAGTTTACCAAGAAAAATGCCTTTAGGAATGGGGAGTTAAGGGGTATGGGCAGATTACAACCTGCAGGCATCCGGGCAGCTTGACTGACCCGGATTAGCTTATAAATAAGCTGTTTCAGAACATTAAAAGGGCTGGACATTTTTTAGTCTTCAGAGAGAGAAAGAGAGATAAAGAAAATTTCAGACTATTGTAACCAAACACTGTCTGAAAACTGCATAAGAGTTCAAGTTGGTCAAGCTGTCTCGGCCAATTGTTGTTCATTAACCGAGCTATTTGTGATTGTTGAACTGCTGGTGCTATTACATTGAATACTCTGGTTTTTCTGCTGGTTCACTATCCTGTTTCTGGGATTGTTTGTTTGTTGCTCGACCACCTGTGAGCTTCATCCTTATGGCTGGTTGTTGTTGCTGTGTTGTTGCTGTTTATCTGCTGTTGCTGTGTTTGTTGCATACTACTCAGCTGATCATTCTCCTTCTTCTTTTGCTTTGCTATACCAGGTACATGATTGATACACTGTTAATGTAACTTGAAAGTTGAGCATGAATATAAAAGAGAAGAGTTGAAGATGTTTATTTCATACATAAACTGTTATATTGAACATCATGTAATGTATAATAGTTTACATTCTTGTTTGGATACTGGAGGTAGCTCTCATGCCTAGTAAATATCAATGTATGGTAATTGAAAGTTAGATTGTGTATATATGCTGGTAGATAAAAGGATTCACAGTGCAGTAGGTTGTATCTTAGACTTTGGCTAATTGTGGTTAGCATATCCTTTAATGCACGTCAAGTATGGAAGCTATCCCTTGTTAATTAAATTCATTTCCCTTCAATAAACTGCCTTATTATAATGGGCAAACCATTGCTTTTAGAATAAATAATACAAGCCTGCATTTCTCAACCTCACGAAGGGTGGCCCAAGTCGAACGAACCAAGCAAGCTTCCGTCGGTATGCGGCGTGTGTATGTGGCCCTGATTCTGATTTTGTAAAAGCATTCTGAATCCTGCTATAAATAACCTGCAAGCATGTAATTAACTAGGACTATCTCTGCTTTCAATTAGTAGAGACAAACGCGACAAGAAACATAGTTGCTATAGGATATCCTTTTAAAATAAAGACGAGATGAGCCTCGACAAATAAAAACGCACAAGCTGCGGGGCCCTCGTTAGTGTATATATCGAAGCATTCAGTTTCCAGGGCGGGTCGTTTAGCAAATCTCACGGCCCTCCCAGAATAATCACGCGATAGTCTCTTTAAGCGCGTACTTAATAACGTTATCTCCTTAAACTCGGGTGCACATTTATGTGACCCAAATCCAAATCTCAGCGGAATCGAAGTGTGTCTCTGATCATGGGTACATCGACTGTGGCGTGATCCGAGATGCATTTCCATGACGTTGCAAACTCTTTTAATAATAAATGAGATGAGCCTCGAAAACAAATGCACAAGCTGCGGGGCCCTCTAAATGTATATATATTAAAATAATTAGAATTTGGGACATGCCGTTAGCGAATTTTACGGCCTTCCCCAAAATAACAATACGCTAGTTGCTTTAGGCGCGCCTTTAATAATTTATTTTCCTTAACTCGGGTGCACATTTATGTGACCCAAATCCAAATCTCAACCGAGTCGAGATATGTCAACAACCGCGTGTGCATTGATATAACGTGGTCCGAGATATGTTTTCACGACGTTGCAATTCCTCGTAAATTCTTTTAAAATAATAATTATAAAAGCGGTAAAAGGTTAAAATTTGCACATAAGTTCATATTTGTATAAAATCAGATAATCAAGCCGAATATAACAGTTGAGCGACCGTGCTAGAACCACGGAACTCGGGAATGCCTAACACCTTCTCCCGGGTTAACAGAATTCCTTATCCGGATTTCTGGTGCGTAGACTGTAATATGGAGTCATTCTTTTCCTCGATTCGGGATTAAAATTGGTGACTTGGGACACCCTAAATCTCCCAAGTGGCGACTCTGAAATAAATAAACAAATCCCGTTTCGATTGTCCTTTAATTGGAAAAAACTCCCTTGTACCCTCTCGGGTACGGAAAAAGGAGGTGTGACAATTATTAGAAATAGTAGATACTGAAATATACAACGAGTTCTAACTTAAAGTCATACAAGATAGCATAATATTACTTCTTTCATTTAAATCACTATATTACTAACGACTTAGCAGGGCAGGTGGAAATGACTCAACATCGTAAGTTTACTTTGAAATCACCGAAATAATAGTATTAGGAAAAGAGATCAGGAAATGACGGCAAGGCAATAAATCAATGACAATGACTCGATCCTCAAAACTCAGTGAAAACCAGAATACGGATTATCAAAATCTCGCACTAAGGAACTAAAGTCAATACAGTACAACAGGGGATACCAAAATACAAGATATGTTTCGATGTGCAACCCGTTCCAACCAGATAACATCAATCTCATAAGTCGCCCTTATCCACCTATCAATTCACCCTTATTTTACCTGTTGCAGAGTGCAACCCGATCCCACCATACAATATCAATATCATAATAATAAACATAATATGTTGCGGTGCGCAACTCCATCCCACCATATAATATCAATAGCATAATTCACACTTATTTCACCATATCAATCCATCCTTATTTCACCTGTGCGGCGTGCAACCCGATCCTACCGTACAATAACAATATCACAATATAAATATCCTCCCTTATTCCCCACCTCCCTTATTTCACCTATTGCAGCATGCAACTCGATCCCCCATACAATAATTTAAATCAAACAACAACAATTCAACAACTCAATTACAAAAATTTCTACAACCAAGAGTATGAGTGCACGGCAACAAGGGAACCACATAAAAATCAAAGGAATACAACAACCTTTACAAAACAACAAGACATGTAAGACACGTAATAACTACGCAAGAAATCACAACAATTTGGACATGTAGCATATATGCACAAAGTCATAGAGGAACTCACAATTAAGAAGTAACACAACAACAAGGAAAGCAATAACTCCAACTAAGGCAAATAAGGGCCAAACAACGAGCAAGAGGTAAATAAGTGCTAACAACATCATATAGAGCATGTAAGAGTAGCCTAACAACAAGATACCACATATTATGACAATTTGATCAAGGGAATGGAAAAAGACTAAACAATCTAACCGGTCAACACCATATATAAACTATGTACCCACTCTTCACCTTGCGTACACAACTTTCACATATCAAGATAGTACAGTTGACTCGATTTCTAAGGGGTGGTTTCCCCATACAATGTTAGACAAGATACTTACCTCAATTCGGCCAACTCAATATTCAATTTAGCTTTTTCTTTATCAATTTACTAATGCTTGGCTCAATCCATCCAAAAATGACTTAAATACATCAAACAATGCCAGATAAAACAATTTTGATTAACAAAGCTATGATAACTATACAATTTATAAAAAAGTGAACAAAAGCCAACTCCCTGGGCCCGCACATCGGAACCCTACAAAATTTACAAAATTCGAACACACATTCCGATACGAGTTCAACAATACCAAAATTATCAAGTTTCGATACCAATTCGTCCTTCAAATCATAATTTTTTTTTTGAAATATTTTACAATTTTTCCTAAATTTTCCTTTAGATTATCATGAATTTGATGTTGAATCTAAGATATAATCACAAAATAGATTTAGAAATTGATTAGAGACACTTGCCCAACGATTTGGTATGAACATCTTCTCTCAAAATCGCCCACTCTCGGACCTAGGGTTCAAAATATGGTAAAAAGAAGCTAAGATTCGGAATGCCCATCTTTTTAGTAGGTTGCATATGTCGCATTTGCGACACTGGGTTCGCAAATGCGAACTCGCAAAAGCAAAGAATTCTTCGCAAAAGTGAAGCCTAGACTAACTTGTCTCTATCGCAAATTGCGAGGAAACACCTCGAAAATGCGAAGTAAGGCCTTCGCAAAAGCGACCCAAATTTTCGCAAATGCGAACTTCCCCTGCCCAGTTCATTTTTGCATTTGCGAGACTGGCTTTGCAAATGCGAATCCTGTCAGTCCCTAGCCTTTTTGAAAATGCGATTCTAAGTCCGCAAAAGCGATGGTCGCAAATGTGACCCTCTACTCGCAAATGCGAGATCAGAAAGCAACAGTTCTAAACTTTCTTCCAAGCACTTCGAAGCGCGTACGAAACTCATCCGAACCCTCGGGGCTCCATGACAAACCTCCACGCAAGTCTAAAAATATAACAGGAACTCGCTCGCACGATCGAAACACCAAAATAACCTCTAGAACCACGAATCGGATGCCAAAACACATGAAAATCATTATGAACTTCTAGAATTGCAACCAAGCGTCCGAACCACATCAAATCAACTCCAAACAACACCAAATTTTGCAGACAAGTCCCAAATGACATAACAAAGATGATCCAACTTTCAGAATCACATTCTGACCCCGATATCACCAAAGTCAACTCTCGATCAAACCTCTCAATTTTCCAAAACTTCATCTTTCCAATTTTTGCCAAAATGCTTCAAATTACTCTATGGACCTCCAAATCTAAATCTGGACGTAAGACTAAGTCCAAAATCACCACCCCAGCCTATCGGAACCATAGAAACTCCAATCCTAGTTCAAATACTCAAAAGTCAAATCTTGGTCAATTCTCTCAACTTCAATCTTCTCAAATGGGGGTCACTTTTAAAAATCCTTTCCGAACTTCTCAAAAACCCGAACTGGTGATTCACACAAGTTATAATACACTATTTAAAGTTACTCATAACCTTAAACTGCCAAACCGGATACAATTGCTCAAAACGATCTGTCGGATCGTTACATGTCGGCTTGATACTTGAGAGTCAGCCTTTCATAGGACACATGGTTTGATATGGCATAAGGAACATCTTTTTGGGTATTGAGTGTAACAAAATCCTTCAACCAAATGTGAGGATTCTTCTCTCTAGTGGATCTTCTTTGAGTACCAGCATCATTATTCTCTATTAGAGATTGTACAGATGATGTTTATGAATCTCTATCACTAGAAGGTTCTATATTTGAGTTGTCACCTATGCTGAGAGTAGAAATGTCAAGAGTAACTACAAGGACCTCAGTAGATGGACTAGGTGCTGGACTAGTATGGGGCTTAACATGAGAGTCTGCATAATCATCTGAAACATATACAGGTGCAAAAGAGGAGGTGACCTTTTGAAATAGAAACACCTATTCTTTGAAATCCACATCTTTATTAACAAAGAACACATTGTTAGACAAATCATAGAGAATATATCCATTTAACATTTGAATACCCCATATGAACTGCCATCCTTGTTCTGGGTTGACGTTTGTCAGATTCCTGCACAATCTTGGCATAACATAAACAACCTAACACCCTCAGATGCTCCAGTTGAGGTTTCGTACCATATAACAAATTATAAGGTGATCTGGCCCCAGTTAGAAGTGAAGGCATCATGTTGATGAATAGATTGCTGCAAGCACACAATGTTCCTATAACTTAAGAGGACTAGAGGCTTGAAATCTAATTGCCCTAGTGACTTTTGGAATGTGCCTATGCTTTCTCTCAGAAACTTCATTCTATTGAGAACTGTATGCATAGGTTCTTTGATGAATAATCCATATTTTCTTAAACTTATTCTCACAGACACTGTTTACAAATTCAGTACCATTATCAATTCTCACAACTTTCACTATTTTGTTGACCTGGGTGCTCACATACACCAAGAACTTTTGTAAGTCCACACAGACATCTGTTTTGAGTTTTAGGAAAAATGCCAAGTCATCCTAGTATAATTATCAACAATTGTCACATGATATTTATTACCATGAAATGTTGCAGTTTTGTAGGGGGGCGCACATCCACATGAATCATATCAAATGCATTAGTACTTTTATTACTACTAGGTGGAAATAAAGCTCTATATTGTTTAGCACAAAGAAAAATACTACACTTCTTGATAGTAGAAGATATATGTGAGAAGATACAGGAAAACAATACACTAGAGGAGACATGTCCAAGCCTTCTGTGCCAAGGAGCAATGTCCACTTTATTCCCTACAATGCAAGCTTGAGCTGCTAGTGTTATTGCTACAACTTTTCCAGAAGGTTGATTGAGTATCAGGTAGAGTCCATCCTCCTCCTTACCAATCTCCATCACCCTCACGTTGAAGAGATCCTGGAAGATATAAACGTTGGGAAAGAAGGCCATAAAACAACATAAATTTCTAGTCACCTTAGATACTGACAACATGTTGTACTTAAACTCTAGAATATAGATAACATTCTTGAGTGTGCTTCAGTCATATACAGTACTAGCACCTATATGTGTAACATTTATGACATCGCTATTAGGTAGAAACACCTTCTTAGACTTAGAAGGTACAACAACAGAGGAGTTTTCTAGTAGACTAATGTCAGACACCATATGATTTATAGTATCAATGTCAATAATTCATTCCTGCTGACTATTCGAATCAGAGGCCAAACAAGCACTACATGTACCTGCTACTTTTGTTTATTGATCATTAGGGACAAAAGCCAAATAGGCACTACTTATACCTATTACATTTGCAGATGAAGCGGATGAAGAGTAGGTAGCCTTGTTGAGCATTTAGAAGATCTAATCAAATTGCTCCTTGGTGAAGGTACAAGCAAGTGGAGCCAATGGGGTAACTGGGGCAGCACTTGAAGCTCTAGCTTGATTTTCCGGTTGTTGGCCATCCTGTGTCATTTGAGGAACACCAACCACACTCATGTGATTTCCAACATATGCCATCTATGGGCTCACCTGCTCTGCCCATGTGTTGCCCAACAAATTCCATTTGGGGAGTTGTACTACCAGTAGGACTTTGATTTCTACACTCAGCCAAAGCACTATAAACATTACTATCATCTGGACCACCGTTCTTTTCGATTTTAAAGTCAGAGAGGCACCCTATAATTTTGTAAAAGTTCTCCTTGCTATGACCTTTAATCTTGGAGAATTCATAGTGAATATTATAGTTCTTTTTAAACTTCTGATTATTACTAGGTCTGGAGCTATATAGGGCTGTGGATGCAAAGTTATTGACATTCATATTCATAGGAGGGGAAGCACCCAGAATACCAGAGTTAACATCAATAGCCTTTTGGATTTCATCGCTAATAAGCATGGCACAAGCTTGGTTGACAGTAACTAAAGGAATCATTAAGAGGATTTGACCTTGAGGTTGCATGTATGAGTCATTTGTCCCATGATAAATTGATATACTCTGAGACTTTGTAGAAACACAACAAAATCCTTCGATTTTGGACAATCACAACCAGGGGAAGGAACCAAAACATCAAACTCAGCCCATAAGTCCTTTAATTTTAAGTAATAAATAAAAATAGACAAGGTACCTTGAGTTAAGGTTGAAATATCCTTGTGAAAATTGAAGGAGTGAGTATCATTGTACTTATTAAATCTCTCTCGAAGATCTTCGCAGACTACATGTGTATTTGTCTTATAAGCAATAACACTAATCAGATTTGGAGCCACAGAGTTTATCAACCATGATAATATAATTGCACTACATCTTTTCTATTGAATACCGGTACTTGTCACAAAACCTCTCCTTCTAAGTCCCATCTACCATTCCAAGCTTGTTCCGACCTAACACACATGGAGTGATACCATACTGAGTAATTACCGGAGCCTGTCTAATGGAAGGAAATCAGAGAGATGCCACTAGTATCCCCTGGGGCAAGATAGAGTGGGTGAGTAAATGTATCTGTAATTCCTTATTCAAATTTGTCATCAAATGACGCCTTTGAAGTAACATTAGTAGATGTGCCATGATCTAGATCATCAATCGTCATTGAGATAGAAAATTGAGTTGGAGGTGAGAGAGAAAAAACGAGTAGATTAGAAGCATAAAAAAGAGATCGAATCCACAAGCTAGAATCTGAATTGCATGGCTCTTATACCATGATGAAGTCCAGGGATCAACCCATATCAACCTAATCAGATATGAAGAGCAAAGAGAGACGAGAGAGCACTGAGAGTTAAAGAGAGACAGGAAATTGGGGAAAATCAATTATGTTATTCATTTTTTTTGTGTATATATAGCTATATATATATATATATATATATATATATATATATATATATATATATATATAGCTAATTAATAAGTCATAATGCTAACTTTCTTACCGACCTCACTAACTGTGTACATTAAATAGACTATTCTACCCTTCTACAACTAGTCACCTTTATGTAATACCCTTCTCAACATCATGTACCACTAACACTCCAGATCTGCAAAGTTTTATTTTAACTTTTCAAGAAACTTTGGCGAAACATATCAAGGGGAAAAACGAGCATTGACCAAATATTGGGGGCTCCACCCATGCTCAAACGATAAATATAGATAGGTATGACAATATTCTTGGAAGCTAGAGTTTGCTCCTCTACCCATACCCAAGAAGTTTAGGCTGTTGGAGCTTGCATATATGATGGAACTTCAGACCCTTCAGACCATGTCGTGGCCTATATAACAAAAGTTAAGGAAAATGTTAGCTACTGGGAAGATTCCACGGAGCTCACCGACTAGATCATTTTAATTCAGTTAACTAATGGATTCTATCGGAAAGTGCCGATAGAGTCCCTCGATTTTTTTGTACCAACGCGATAATTTGTCACAGGTCTTTATCAATCGGGTTTTTGTTGGAAAACAATGATTACCGACTTTCGCTATGGACTATATTAAGATTACGTATGTTGCATTAGATGCTTGATACTCCTATAAGTAGGGGTGTACATATACGTGGTTGGTTCGATTTTTATCAAAACCAAATCAAACTAACTATATCCGTTTGGATTGGTTCGATTTTGCCGGATTTTTTGGTTACAAGAATATTATTTCAATTTTACTTTGTTAAAGTTATAGATAAAATTTTAAGAAATGAATATATTTTTAGTAAAAATTTTAAAAAATGACAAATATATGATCTATTAAAATATTCTTATGGAAGAATTCTTTTAGTAACAGATGAGAGTTATTTTCTTAGTCACTTCACAATAATTTTTCATTGACGTACGCTTTCAAGGTTAGCCAAATTTAATAATTAAACATAAAAAACAATGTGACACCTAATTTTAAATTATCAAAATACCATTTCAAATTCGAAAAAGATATAAGAAATCTTGACGTATGAATATGGAAGAACAAATAGATGATTGACACATTTCAATTACACATGATAAGAAAGTGATACAACCCATTATTTAAGGTAAATAAGATGAATGAACTTCACAGTTCTATTAAATATTATATCCCAGGATAAGATCCCAAATATTTTTAGATATATTTTTTTAAAAAATTCTATGTAAAATCTTAAAAGTATATATATAATTTATACATTTATATGTCGGTTTGGTTCATTTTTTTACTCAATACCAAACCAAATCAAACCAAATTAGTTGAATTTTTTAATCGGTTTGGTTTGACTTTTCGGTTTGGTATGATTTTTCGGTTCGGTTTGAATACCCCTGCTCGTAAGACTTGCTCCAAGGGGAATGATACGGGGGTGGGTCGATAATCTTAATGGGCTTTTAGCTCTCCACTCACTACTCCGTGTAGATCAGGAGGAAAGCTCCATTATCCTAATGGTGGTCAATTGACCATTCTTCGTCGAAAATTTACAATATGTATATAAGTAAAATATTCGATTTTAGAGGTATATAACATATACTGAACATCCTTTAATTTATTGGAAAAAAAAATTCACTATTTTTAAGTTTGAACACCCTTAAAAATTTTTTTTGGCTTCGCCAATAGTGTATACTACAAGTATAATTTTTTATCTTAAAATCTGGATAAACTAAAATAGAAGGTGAAGTAAAAATAAAATTTGTTCAAGTCCTAGTAGCAAAGAGTACTAAACTCGAACCACTGTAAATGCAAATGAAGTTAAATAAAATAAGTAAAAACTAAACAAAAATACCGAAGATTGTAAAACCAGAGAGTTATTTACTATGTTAACAATTTTATTGCTTTTTTTTTTTTTATGTGAAACATATTGATTTTGTCCATGAACATACTGTAATTAAGTGTATAACGCTATTTGGAACCAAAATTTTAAAGTAATTTCAAACACATATGGTTGTATTGGTAAAAATAAATATTACATGTGGATTTATATAAGTGGTTGATGTGGCAAGACACTTTGATCACTAAGAAAGCAATAGCTAGAGAGATGCATTAAAAGAGGCACGGGGCGTAATAGGTACGAGAAAATCACCCACGAGATAAAAGGGTATGGTCGCACGAGTATGAATTGCTATATGAAGAGACACCGCATAATGAATCAAGACAGTAAAGAAGGAAGATTCATGAATCGTCAATTAATGTGCATGAATGATCATAGACGTTACAGAATCTTCCTGAATAGTTACGATTGCCAATTATAACGTCTTATTAATGTCATTAATATTCATAATGATTCAGTCATAAAAGGAAAGAAACTTTGTACTTATAAATTCCTGTATAAGGGAAGGAGATTTTACTTGTAAAGGCATGTTCTGATTATTATTGGGAAACAATTACTTTTTTGCTTTCTATTAATGTCACGACCCGGATTTTCCACCTTCGGGAGTCGTGATGGCGCCTACTCATGAAAGTTAGGCAAGTCGAGTATTATAGATTCATTTCCCTTTCCTTAACCTTTAACAATTTCTAATTAAACATGCGATGAACAGCGGAATAATAATGATAATAAAAGAAATGCGGAAGATGAAATCTGATAACTTAGCTAAATACTAGTACGAAAAATACAAAACACATCTCTACCCAGAACTGGTAGCACAATATCACGGACCATCTATGAATACTACAAACAGTTGTTTGGAAAGAAAGATACAATCTATCTCTGAAGTAAATGAAAATAGTATATAAGGATAGAAAGGGACGCCAAGGCCTGCGGGCGTTTGCAGGGCTACCTTGGGTCTCCGCTGGACTGAAGGCAGCAACCACTCTAATGTCCAAAAGCTCCGGTACCGAGATTTGCACACAATGCAGAGTGTAGTATCAGCACAACCGACCCCATATGTTGGTAAGTGTCGAGCCTAACCTTGGCGAAGTAGTGACGAAGCTAGGATAAGACTACCAAATAAACCTGTGCAATTAAAGCATATACGACAAGTAATAATAACGGAAACTAGCAGTTAAAGATGGGAAGGGGAAAATGCTGCGGGGAATATCAAGTACCAATAGTAACTCATGAGAAAAGCATAAAGAACTTCTTAAAGTTCGCATCAGTAAGAATAAGGAAATAGTAACGAATCAATATCCATTTTTATTCATTATTGTTGCGGCGCGCAATCCGATCCAAATAATATAATATTGTTGCGGCGTGCAACTCGATCCAAATCATATATCACTATTGCAGCGTGCAACCCGATCCCTCATGTTCTCCTTTATTACTCCATGCTTCGGCGTGCAACCCGATCCCATATAATATTGTTGCGGCGTATAATCCGATCCAATATAATATTGTTGCGGTGTGCAATCCAATCCCAATATACAAATCAACACTAATCACAAAAGAATCCCGGCGAGGAACAATAAGGAAACAACAATATCTCAGCAAGGAATCAACAATAAGAATAAATACATCCCGACAAGGGAACCAGCAGTAAGAATTAAATACGTCTCGGCAAGGGAATCAACTATAACCAAACTTGTACCAATATTTAACTTCGCAAATGAAACCTCAACTAGAACCAATACTCAATAATGAACAAATACCACGAGAATAATCATAAGTTTTGTCCAACACAGAAATCAACAACTTAGGCATTTGTAGTACTTATAAAGAAACACAACGATTACAATTTAAGACTCACGGGTATGCTTGACAACGACGTATAGATATTCGTCACTATACCTATACGTCGTACACTACACTAGCACATAGCAAATAAAATACAATACTTATTCCCTCAAGTTAAGGTTAGACCAAACACTTACCTCGAACTTCCACGGCCAACTCAAGCCTCAAACACCGCTTTTCCTTTAGAATTTGCCTCCAAGTTAATTGTATCTAGCCCAAATTAATTTAACAACATCAATAAATGCTAAAGAAGTCATACCCAATGCTTAATTATAAGTTTTCTATCATTTTTTCCAAAAAGTCAAAAATCGACCCCGAGTGCGCTTGTACAAAACTTGAGGTTCGAACCAAAACCCGATCACCCATTCACCCACGAGCCCAAATATACAATTAGTTTTAAAATTCGTCCCCAAAATGAGGTCTAAATTCTAATTATTCAAAAAGCCCTAACTCTACCCAAATTCCTAATTTCTACCATGAAAACTCTTGATTTTTGATTAAAAAATGATGAAAAATATTGGGTAATTGAAAGAATAAAGTTTAGAACTGATTACCAATACTTTGTGAATGAATTTGTGTGAAGAAATCGCCTCTAGGTCTTGGGAGTTCGATAATATGGAGTACATGGATTCTGCCCATTTTTTCTACTGTTTTTAAAAGAGTGGGTAGGCCTTTATCGCGTTCTAGATGGGCCTGCTGCGTTCGCGAAGAGATGCCCGTTAAGGACTTATGAGATTGCGAGTTCTCCTATGCATTCGCAAAGGGTAAGCCTCCCTGACTTTTGCGTTCGTGGACCGGGTACGCGTTCGCGTAGAAGAAATGACGACTACCCAGCCCACCTCCAATTTACTATATGCGTATGCAGGACAAGGGTCGCGTTAGTGTAGAGCAGCCCCCCAGTGCTCCACATTCACATCCCTCTCTTTGCGTTCGCATAGAAGAAATTCCACCCCCAGCTCAGTTCCCTTTTGTGATCACGAGTGTTGTACGCAATGGCGATGCACAAAATGTCTATGCACCTGAAGCAGTAAAACCTGCAACTTTCTAAGTGTAAAAACCTCCCAAAACCTATCTGAAACTCACCCGAGCCCTCGGGGCTCCAAACCAAACATGCATTCTAACTCAAAGATATCATATGGACTTACTGTGATCAAATCGCCAAATTAACATCTCAAACTCCGAGTTTAGCATCAAAATCAAAGAAAAATCTACATAACCCTTAAGTTCAAATTTTAACAACCGAGGGCCCGATTCATGTCATATCAAGTCCGTTTCTTATTAAATTTTACAAGCTCAACCTAAATGCCATATAAGACCTGCACCGGGCTCCGGAACCAAAATACGGGCCCGATACCATCAAATTCAAACACATTTAAATTTCCAAAAACTCTTATGATTTCAGTTAAACAATTTTCTTCAAAAATTCATTTCTCGGGCTTGGGACCTCGAAATTCAAATTCCAGGCATACGCCCAAGTCCCATATTTTTATACGAACCCACTGGGAAAGTCAAATCACAGGTCCGGGTTCGTTTACCCAAAATGTTGACCAAAGTCAACTTAAATTCAATTTTAAAGGCCAAATTAGTATTTTCATTAAATTTTCACATAAAAGTATTCCGAATATAAGCTCGGACTGCACACGTAGATCGAGGTGGGATAAAAGGAAGTTTTTAAGGCCTCAGAACACAGAATTTACTTGTAAATCAAGTGATGAGGTCATCACATCCTCCACTTCTAAAACAATTGTTCGTCCTCGAATGGACATAGAAAAGAAGTACCTGAGTCGGGGAAATATTGGCTCCACATATCGGACTCAGACTCCCAGGTAGCTGCCTCGGGAGGCTGACCTCTCCACTGAACACGAACAGAAGGGTAACTCTTCGATCTCAACTAACGAACCTGCCGGTCCAGAATGGCCACCAGCTCCTCCTCATAGTCAGATCCTTGTCCAACTGGACAGTGCTGAAGTCTAACATGTGGGATGGATCGCCGTGATGCTTTCGAAGCATGGACACATGAAACACTGGGTGCACAACTGATAAACTCGGTGGCAACGCAAGCCTGTAAGCCACTTCTCCCACTCGATCAAGAATCTCAAAAGGACTAATGAACCTAGGGCTTAGCTTGCCCTTCTTCCCAAATCTCATCACGCCCTTCATGGGCGACACCCGGAGCAACACCCGCTCTCCGACCATAAATGCCACATCACGAACCTTGCGGTCAGCATAACTTTTCTGCGTGGACTGATCTGTACGAAGCCTGTCATGAATAATCTTTACCTTATCCAAGGTATCATGGACTAAATCTGTACCCAACAACTGAGCCTTTCCCGGCTCAAATCATCCAATTGGCGACCGACACCGCCTACCATATAATGCCTCATAAGGATCCATCTGAATGCTCAACTGGTAGCTGTTGTTGTAGGCAAACTCTGCTAAAGGGAAGAACTAATCCCACAAACCTCCAAAGTCCATAACACAAGCTCGGAGCATATCCTCCAAAATCTGAATGGTACGCTCGGACTACCCCCCAGTCTGGGGATAAAATGTTGTGCTCAACTCGACCCGTGTGCCCAACTCATGCTGAACTGCCCTCCAGAAATGTGAGGTAAATTGCGGTCCTCGACCAGAAATGATAGACACAGGCACATCATGAAGACGAACAATCTCCCAGATATAGATCTCAGCTAACCTCTCGGAAGAATAGGAGACTGCCACAAGAATAAAATGTACATCCTATCAACAATAACCCATACTGCATCGAACTTCCTTTGGGTCCGTGGGAGTCCAATAACAAAGTCCATAGTGATCTGCTCCCACTTTCACTCAGGAATCTCAATCTTCTGAAACAAACCACCAGGTCTCTAATGCTCGTACTTTACATGCTAACAATTCAAATACCGAGCTACATAGGCAAAAATGTCCTTCTTCATCATTCTCCACTAATAATGCTGCCGCAAATCCTGATACATCTTAGCGACACACGGATGAATAGAATACTAGGAACTATGGGCCTCGTCTAGAATCAAATCACGAAGTCCATCCATATTAGGCACACAAATACGACCCTGCATCCTCTGAACTCCATCATCTCCAACCGTAACCTGTTTGGCACCCCCGTGCCGCACTGTGTCTCTAAGGACAAGCAAATGAGGATCATCATACTACCGATCTGGGATACACTTAAATAATGAAGAACGAGCGATTGTGCAAGCCAGAACACAGCTAAGCTCAGAAATACCCAACCTTACGAACTGATTGGCTAAAGCCTGAACATCCAAAGCAAGCGGTCTCTCACCGACCGGAATATACGCAAGGCTGCCCATACTGGCTGAATTCCTACTCAATGCATTGGCCACCACATTAGCCTTCCTCGGATGATACAAGATGGTGATGTCATAGTCTTTTAGTAGCTCCAACCACCTCCTCTACCTAAAATTTAGCTCTTTCTGCTTGAACAAGTATTGCAAAATCTTGTGGTATGTGAACACCTCTCATGACACGCCATACAAATAATGCCTCCAAATCTTCAGCGCGTAAACAATGGCTGCTAACTCTAAATCATGAACTGGATAATTTTTCTCATGGATCTTCAACTATCGTGAGGCATATGCAATAACCTTGCCATTCTGCATCAACACCGCGCCAAGTCCAATACGCGATGCATCACAATATACTGTATATGGTCCTGAACTTGTGGCAAAACCAACACTGGCGCCGTAGTCAAAGTTGTCTTGAGCTTCTGAAATCTCACCTCACACTCGTCCGACCACCTGAATTGGGCACCCTTTTGGGTCAACCTGGTCATCTGCATTGTAATAGGCCACAAACCGATGGTAATAACCTGCCAAACCCAAGAAATTTCGGGTCTCTATAGCTGATATGGGTCTAGGACAGTCCTTGACTGCCTCTATCTTCTTTGGATCCACCTGAATACCCCCTGCTGGTATAGTGTGACCCAAGAAGGCAACTGAACTCAACCAAAACTCGCACTTCGAAAACTTAGCATACAACTGACTATCCCTTAGAGTCTGAAGAACGACTCGGAGATGCTGCTTGTGCTCCTCCCGGCTGTAGGAATAAATCAATATATCATTAATGAAGACAATCACAAAGGAATCCAAATAAGGCTTGAATACTCGGTTCATCAAGTCCATGAAAGCTACTGGGGAATT
The DNA here is from genome assembly GCF_000715075.1 of Nicotiana tabacum. Lineage (NCBI taxonomy): Eukaryota > Viridiplantae > Streptophyta > Magnoliopsida > Solanales > Solanaceae > Nicotiana > Nicotiana tabacum. The sequence goes on from NC_134082.1 coordinate 11,374,879, forward strand.
TGTAAACCTGAATGACATCACTAGAAACTCATAATGCCCGTACCAAGCGAGAAAAGCTGTCTTAGGGACATCAAATGCCCTAATCCTCAACTGATGGTAGCCAGATCTCAAATCAATCTTTGAAAACACCTTAGCACCCTGAAGCTGATCAAACAAATCATCAATCCTCAACAATAGATACTTATTCTTGATTGTGACCTTGTTCAACTGCCGATAATATATACACATCCTCATCGATCCGTCCTTCTTCTTAACAAACAACACCGGTGCACCCCAAGGTGAGACACTAGGTCTAATGAAGCCTTTGTCAAGCAAGTCTTGCAATTGTTCTTTCAATTCTTTCAACTCTAGCGGGGCCATACGATATGGTAGAATAGAAATGGGCCTAGTGCCCAGAGCTAAATCAATACAAAAGTCAATATCCCTATCGAGTGGCATGTCCGGAAGGTCTACAGGAAATACCTCTGGAAACTCATGAACAACAGGCACAGAATCTATAGAAGGAACCTCGACACTAAAATCACGAACATATGCCAAATAGACCAAACATCCCTTCTTAACCATACGCCGAGCCTTCATATATGCGATAACCCTATGGGTGGATAATTAGGAGTCCCCCTCCACTCTAAACGAGGTAAACCCGACAAAGCTAAGGTCACAGTCTTGGCATGACAGTCCAAGATAGCATGGTAAGGTGATAAATAGTCCATCCCCAATATGATATCAAAATTGACCATATCCAAAAGTAACAGATCTACTCGGGACTCAAAACCCCCAAACACAACTATACATGAACGATGGACATGATCTACCACAATAGAATCACCCACCGATGTAGACACACATACATGAGCACTCAAAGAATCATTAGGCATGACCAGATACTAGGCAAAATAAGATGACACATAAGAGTATGTAGACCCTGGATCAAATAGACCTGAAACATCTCTACTACAGACCTGAACGATACCTATGATAATTGCATTGGAGGCCTCAGCCTTGTGCCTAGATAGAAGACCATAACATCGGGGTTGGGCCCCACTACTCTGAGCTACGTCCCTGGGATGGCTTACTGCTGGCTGGCCTCCACCTCTAGTCGCCTGACCTCCACCTCCACCTCTAGCACCTCTACCTTCACCCCTAGCTAGCTGAGCGGGCGGTGGAACACCTGGTGCCTGAACCATGGCACGGGAACCCTGTTGCTATGACTTAACACCCACTAATATCGGACAAGACCTCCGGATATGACCATACTCACCACAATCAAAGCATCCACCTGAGTGCTGCGGCTGAGGAAAATGAGACTGACCCTGGCGGGTCGGCTGACCATGAGAATAGCTCTGAAGAGGAGGTACTCTGATAAGAGCTGATGGTGCATGGTAGGACTGCTGATTAGAATTCTACATATGAGAACCACGACCACTTGAAGCACCATGAGAATTCTGAAGTGCTGAATGAAACGGCCTGGGAGGATGGCCCCTACCAAAATAATCCTTGCCTCCAGATGAGGCACCGCTGAACCTGCCTGAATGATGGGGCCTCTTGTCAAACCCCTGACCACTACCCTATGATAGAACCATCTCAACTCTCCTAGACATATTGGCCGCATCCTGAAAAGAAATCTCGCTCCCAGTCTCCTTATCCATCTACAATCGAATCGGCTGAGCGTTTCCCTCAATGAACCTCCTCACTCTCTCTCTCTCTCTCTCGGTGGGAAGTATGATAAGAGCATGATGGTCCAAAGCAATGAATCTGGTCTTGTACTGAGTGACGGTCATAGAGCCCTACTGGAGACACTCAAACTACTTCCGATAGTCCTCCCTCTGGATGATAGGAAGAAACTTCTCCAGAAAAGCTGAGAGAACTGATCCCAAGTCAAGGTAGGCGACCCAGCTGGCCTAGCCAAACAATAATCCTTCCACTAAGTCTTGGCGGAACCTGATAGGTGAAAAGCAGCAAAGTCGACCCCATTGGTCTCCACTATCCCCATGTTCCGAAGAACCTCATGACAACTGTCTAAATAATCCTGGGGATCCTCTGAAGATGTACCACCATAAGTAGTAGTGAATAACTTGGTGAAGCTATCCAATCTCCACAAAGCATCGGTAGATATAGCTGCTCCATCACCAGTTTGATGTACTATACCCAACTGAACTGCTCTAACTAGTTGAGCTGTTGGAATCTGAAACTGGGGAGCCATCTATTCCAGAATGCGGGTAGCGGGAGTCTGTGCTCCTCCCCCAGCCTGAGAGACAGATGGTGCTACAGGAAGTATGTCTACCCGGGTGACACTCTCCATAAGGCCCACTAGACGGACCAGAGCATCCTGGAGTACTGGAGTAGCAATGAACCCCTCTAGGACCTGAGCCGGGCCTACCGGAACTGTCTGGGCCGGAACCTTATCATCAAACTCTACCTGAGGCTCCGCCGCTGGTGCTGCTGCTCTGGGTTGAGCTCCGCCTATGCCTTGGCCCCTAGCACAACCTTGGCCTCATCCTCTGCCCCTCATGGGAACTGCTGCTGGGGCTCTAGCTACTGGTAAGTGGATGAAGAAGCACATGTTCTCACCATCTGCGAAAGAACAGAGTATAAATTCAATTAGAATTGAGAAACTAAACCGCATGACAGAGATGAATAGAAGTGAAACTGTTCCTAACTCTGCAGCCTCTGGGGTATAAGCACAGATATCTCCGTACCTATCCCTCAGACTCTACCAAGCTTGTTCATGAATTGTGAGACCTAAGCAACCTAGAGCACTGATACTATCTTGTCACGACCCAGATTTTCTACCTATGGGAGTCGTGATGGTGTCTACTCATAAAAGCTAGGCAAGCCAAGTATTATAGATTCATTTCCCTTTCCCTTAACCTTTAAAAATTTCTAATTAAACTTGCAATCAAAAGTGGAATAATAATAATAATAATAAAAGAAATGCGAAAGATGAAATCTGATAACTTAGCCAAATACTAGTACGAAAAATACAAAACACATCTCTACCCAAAACTGATGTCACAATATCATGGACCATCTACGAATACTACAAACAGTTGTTTGGAGAGAAAGATACAATCTGTCTCTGAAGTAAATGAAAATAGTATATAAGGATAGAAGGGGATGCCAAGGCCTGTGGACGTCTGCAGTGTAGCGACCCAACCGGTTATTTTGAGTTCTAGCGCGTTGTTCAGCAGTTTGAGGCCATGAGCAGCTTCACTTCAGGTATTATGATTTTTGAACGTGGTCAAAATTGAATTTCGGGAAATCCGGAGTTGATTTGGAAAGAGAATTCTCATTTCAAAAGTTTTAAGTTGGAAGAATTAACTAAGATTGGATTTCAGAGTAAACGACCTCGGAATCAGGATCTGAAGGTTCCAACAGGTTCATATGATGATTTTGGACTTGGGAGTATGCCCGGATCGGGTTTTGGATGACTCGGGAGCATTTTGGCGCATATCGTGAAAGTTAGCTATTTGGAAGAAATTTCATAAGTTTGGCTTGAAGTGCATTTTAGTGTTATCTTTGTCCGTTTGGGATTTCGAGTCTGGGAGTAGCTCCTTATGGTGATTTTGGAGTTGGGAGCGCGATCGGAAGTGAATTTGGAGGTCCGTAGGTCATTTTGAAGTCATTTGGCTGAAGATAGAAATTTGAAGGTTTTTGAGAAGTTTTACCAGAGGTGGACTTTTTGATATCGGGGTCGGAATCCAATTTCGGAAGTTGTACTAGGTCCGTAATGCCAAATATGACTTGTGTGCAAAATTTGGGGTCAATCGGACGTGATTTGATAGGTTTAAACATCGAGAGTAGAAGTTTGAAGTTCTAAAGTTCATAAAGCTTAGATTGGAGGTCGATTCTTGGTTTTAGCGTTGTTTGATATGATTTGATGCCTCGAGCGAGTCCGTAATGTGTTTTGGGACTGGTAGGTATGATTCGTTGGGGTCCCGGGGGCCTCGGGTGGATTCCGGGTGGTCAACGGATCAAAAATGGAATTTTTGGAAGGCTGAAGTTGTCAGTTGCTGTCATAATCGCACCTGTGAGAAATGGGCCGCATGTGCAGAGCTGCAGAAGCGGCCAGAAGAGCCGCAGATGCAGTATTGGTGGAGGAGAGCTAGGACCGCAGATGCAGGACCGTACCTGCGGTGGAGAAGACGCAGAAGCAAAAAAGGGAATCCTGGTGAGGAACCGTAGAAGCGGTATTTGAACCACACCTGTGGAATCACAGAAGCGGTCAAGAGACCGAAGGTGCGGAAAGTGCTGGAGGCAGTGAGTTGTTTTAAAGTCGGGTTTTAGCCATTTCCTCTCATATTTTCTTGGCTCGGGCGATTCTTGGAGACTTTAAGAGAGGAGTTTCATCATCAATTATAAGGTAAGCTATCCCCCACCTATCTTGAGCTAAATACATGATTATATACGGATTTGGGCATGGATATTTGTAGAAAACTTGGGGTTTGAGGGAAAACCTAGAAAATTGATATTCTTGGAATTTGACCACGATTTTGGGTATGGAATTAAGAGGAAATCATATATTTGAGTTCGTGACTTCATGGGTAAACTTTATCTTCGAAAAATTTAGGAATCCGGACACGTGGGCCTGAGGGCAATTTTGTCAACTTTTCGATCGGGGCTAGGAATTGCTATGAATTGGATTGTAATGAGTAATTGATCATATATTAATGGATTTGCATAATCGTTGGCTAGTTTTGGGGCATTGTGCATCGATTCGAGTATTCGGAAGGGCGTGGAATGCCAGTTACGGATCTTCGAAGCGAGGTGAGTCTCCTTTCTAATCTTGTAAGAGGGAATTATCCCCATAGGTGAGTTAATTGGTTATGTGCTCCTATTTGTGGGGGCTACGTACGCACGATGTGACGAGAGTCCATGCGTAGATACTATTATGCTATTGTCCGGGTAGTCTAGGACCCACAGGCATGCTATACTTGGATTATTTGTAAACCTATTGACAGCTTGAATAGCTTGAATCACATCGAATTAGTAAATGGATTTCTAAAGGATTAAACTTCATTTTTCTTAAATTGGTTAAAAGGGAAGTGGACTTTATTTGAATAAATGTTTCCTGACAAATTCTGAATTTGCTATTTGAGAATGTAATCCTATGTGTACCTGCATCGCATGCATGATTCGCGAGCAGGGTATCTGTTTCTTTATGTTGACCGCGTCGCATGTATAATGCTCGAGCAGCGTAATATCTCAAGTCTATGGTTCGCGCCGTTCGACCCTCGACAGTGCATATTTTACATTTCTGTTGGATCAGGCCGTACGACCTCGACATGATTTGTGCATGCTCGTATTGCTTGCCTTGAGATTTATTGATATTGATATTTTCCCTCACGGACTTGAGATAATTGAAAACTAATGGATTATGAATCCGGAGACTTATAATATAAAAAGGAATTTTTACCTGTTCGTGACTTATTTGTAATTACTGTCATTCTTAATAAATCCTTGATTATTTGCATTAATAATATATCATTATTGGACCACTAGTAAGTGTCGAAGTCGACCATCTCGTCTCTACTTCTCTGAAATTAGACGGGATGCTCACTGGGTACACGTTGTTTTCGTACTCATACTACACTTGCTGTGCATTTTTGCTTCACAGGTTCATATGTGGCTAGTGGCATAGCGACATGGTTGATACGGAGACTTAGGCGAGTTGCATTTCTCGAGATGCCCGTAGCTAGCGGAGTCTCCTTCGGAGTATTGTACTATACCTTCATTTCTGTCCATTTGTATTTCAGACAGTTGTTGTATTACTTTATTTCTTAGAAATTGCTCATGCACTTGTGATACCGGGTTTTGGGATGTGTATGGATTTATTAAGAAATTTTAAAGTTGTTGAGAGTTTCATTATTTATTCAGAGGAATTTCCTATGTATTGTTTAAGCTGATAAAATAAGTGATTTTGGAAATAATTAAAATAAGAAATTGCTAGTAAATTGTGGATTGACTTGCCTGACAGTGGTGTCTGGTGCCATCACGACCCTTAGTAGATTTTGGGTCTTGACAACATGGTATCAGAGCACTAGGTTCCCTTAGGTCTCATGAGTCATGAGAAAGTCTAGTAGAATCCCGCGGATCGGTACAGAGACGTTTGTACTTATCTTCGGGAGACTACAGGGCTGTTAGGAGTACTTCCCTTCTTGATTCCTTATCGTACGATTTGATTCCTTTGAGGCTTATGCCTTTGTTTCTTTCCTACTCAATCTTATGCGATGCAAAGCGCTTGTTATAAATTGAGAATTGAAGAATCATAATGGTACTATAGATGCGGGATGTTTCTCCTGGTATAGTTGATTGGATTATTATCGTCAGCTTATGGAGGTATATTCTATTGTTTCAGCCTAGTAGCAGTACTTCTGAGGGCTCTGAGGCTAGGCACAAGTTGCCATGATGCTTATGAACAATTCTTCCGCAATATTGATATGATGGTAGGATGTTTGCCTACTTATCGTGACAGTGAATGACTTGAAGGGAGGTTTACTCAGTGTATGATCTAGAGATTCGGTATTTTATTCCCAGCAGGGGAAAGGCGATCGGGCTAAGAATGTTCATATTCGGGTTGATGGGGTAACGAGACTTGGTATTTTCGAGCGTGGTGGAATTTTTATCTGCGATGTAGTGTCGACGTCCTCAATTGTATGTGTTAAGTTCGCCGGTGTTATGCTCTTTTGCAATTCGCCTTGGGGTAGGATATTGTGAAATAATATTGGAGAAATGACTGTTAGATATCGCGTGGTGCGATGGCGCAGGATTGAATCGGTGTTTCTAATGTTGACGACTCGAGAAAGATGACATTCGGAAAGGTTTAAGTTAGTAGCAATTTATAGGTTCAAGTACTACAAGGATGGGTTTATTTGAGGCAACAACTGAGTAGCAAAGGATGAGGAAAGACATGTAGGAAGTGTCAGACGGTAGCTAAAATTTCTAGAAGGCCAGGTATAAGAATCAAAGGTCGAGCAGTTGATTAAAGGGATGAGTTCCGCCAGAGTAGGAGAGTGGCGGAGTTGCATATGGGCATTGTGGTAGGATGACTATGCATCTTAAGGAGAGCTTGAGATGACTTGGGAATTTTAGTGATTGGTGATTGGGTTCTACGGATTTAATTTGAGGTATGTGCCATTATGCGGCAGGAGATTTGATATAGCAGGAAGAAGCTGCTTGAAATAAAGAAGGATACATCATAACTTTGAATTGGAAGAATGTTGCCACATATTTAATTGATGCCCACGAGGGGTGAATAAACTTGTGTAGCTGGAGAGTGAGCTTGGACTCAGGATGGGTTATTAATGTCGTAGTGATTGTACCCTGTGCAGCAGTATTGGAAGATGTCGGGAAGTGATTTCCACAGGTGGGTTGTTCCCCGTGAGCGGTCACGTGGTTGGCGACGCTTCTGTGAAGAGTTCTATTGGTTGTATAGCAAAGAGATCGGTCGTGCGAATGTGGTTGGTGATTCAGAGTATAAAAAGGGGTTTTACAGGAAGATTCTGAGAATTTTGGTGGTTGATTGCGCAAGGTTATGCCAATACGAGATAGAGAATCCTGGTGAATTCCAAATTTGTGTAATAGTAACTTCGAGCTAAGTGGGAGAGTCCCACATCCTTTGATTGGGTTGCATCGTTAACTACTTGCGAGGTTTCTGGTTATTAGCATATGATGGGTTATTTCAGCTACGGGAAGAGGACACAAGTGGTAATTTGAGCAAAGGGATTGTTTAAGGTGTTCTATGGCTGGCCTTGTTGGCTCATGTTCAGATTTGAGAAAGGATTCGGGATTTATCCCTCGTATAAGTGTAGGTTTCAAGGGAAGTGATTCTGTCGGGTGCTCCGTTGAGAGGGTATGCTTGTGCTAGAAGAATCATTGATTTGATTGTATTCTAGCCAAGTCAGAGTGGGCGACTCTCAACAACGGTCCTAGTGCATTCAAAGGTTAAAGTGTGGTGCCTAATAATTTCGAGCATGTAGGTACGATTAAGAATCAAGCGTTTGTAGAAGCTTATGAGAAGAGGCCCAGAATGTTCTATGATGTTTTGACTTGCGACGTAGCAGGTGGGAGGCATGAAATGGTTCATGGGATTTGAGACAGCATGATCTCGTGATTCAAGGTCACTCGGGGAGAGAGCGCAGATGGAGTGTGTTATGTGTGGAATGGAGTTATTATCTTTTCTAAGGCAATCAGGGTAAATTGAAAGAGGATAGATTGGTTAGCCATAGTTGAATTGACATATTGCTGGAAGTGATCAGTTCCTTCAGTGTGATCAAGTTATGCAAGTGAATGTGACGGAACGTGTGAGGCTTGTCGGCCGCCGTAATTGATGTTATTTAGAAGCATTCTACTGTTATGGCTTGTTATGTGGAGGCGGATCCCGGAAGGGCTATGGTGGCTTAGACCACTACCTAGAGATTTGTGTATTCTACGGTTATAAGAATTCACCTACGTGTTGATATGGTTCTCCTGAAGTGAGTTAAGTGGAAAGTTGTATACGATGAAGTGTTAACCTAATAGTGGTTCTGAATCTATGATAAAAATGTGTTCTATCGTATAATGGCATGTTGGGGTGCAATGAGTGGTATGGAATTTGGAGTGAAGATCAAGGTTGCAATCCAGTGTTGACAAGGATGTCACGAGCTCGGATAAGCAGGAAAGAAGTTTTGATGTTAAAGGTAAGTTGGTATTGTCTTCAGTGTCACCTAATATCGGTGTTTTGTGAAAAAGGCTTTGCATCCTGGTTAAGGATTCTTGATCTCTTTTCAGCGTTAGTGTGGTCGGGTTGTTTGGAGGTATAACCCTGTTATCTGTTACGGAAAGTTGTGGGAGCATGCTCCATAGGAAGGTTGTATAAGTGTGGCATGTGGTCACTTGATTGATTAAAGAATTTAAACCGAGTATGAAGATTGCAGTAATGTCATTAAATTGAGAATTTGATGCCTAGATGGCACTCAGTTTATTGTGTTGTGGACTGTGGGGGATCACTCCGGGTGTGATGGTTGTTCTTGTGTGTTACGAGAAATTAGTATGGATATTTGAAAGGTTATTGGACTAGTTTGGTACGATCAGGATCGACTTGAGGTCGGTGGATGGATTTAAATGGGAATGTGGGCTCTATATTAGGCCAGATGTGTTCATTTCAGCAATGCGCTCCTTATGGAGGAGTAGTCGGGGTGTTATTTCATCGTCAACTATCTCATGTAATGATATATTGCACCATATAAGTTGTGAGACGACTTGGTGAATTTCTTATGTGTGAAGGTTCCACGTAGAGGTGAGGTTATATGAGCAGGATGGCTCTTGAGATTCAGATTGTATATCGCACCTCAGTTGTGTTTGAGTTTGTAGATTATAGTGCTATATGTCTTCCTAGGGAAATGGTATTATGCACCTAGCTCGATGAATATCTCCTTATGTGAGTTCTATGTGTGGATCGGGCGTCACGCCGCCATGGGTATGTTATTTGAATGGGGTTGCACGCCTCAACAGTGTGATGCTGAGTACAGTTCCCCCGTATCTATTTTTATGTGTTTTGTTTCCTATTTTTTTATAAGGAAAGCTCGTATTAGCTATGTGCCCGCGTCGCATGTATGATTCGCGAGCGGGGTGTCTGTTTAGCATGTTGATCGCGTTGCATGGATGATTCGTGAGCGGGGTAATTGAATTTCCCTTTCAAAGTTTGCTTTCTTTTGTATCGCGTTCGATATAGTATCATATTGGCACATTGTAGCATCGTATGAGACTTTTGGTCATGTAGGGGTGGCTTATTGCCTGAGCAGTTCGTACTGGGTGAGACGAGATCATTGAATTCGGGATTAGTGCAATCTGATTATATGAAGTATATTAAGGAGCTAAGGCCATTGTTTGGTTCAGAATGAGGTGATAGTTCTTGCCAGGAGTATAGGCCCAATGAATTATTTTTTTGGCAGTGGTTACGAATCTCTACACATCTCTTTCATCGTGGTGGTATTGTAAGAGTTAGAGCAAGACCTATGTAAGTCATGAGGTGCAATGGGAGCATCAAAGTCATGGAATTTCGACTAAATTGATCAGAGAATGTTATTGTGGTCCTATGAGTAAAATGGTGCAATATGTGAATTCAGCTAAGGTATGCAGTTATGTTTTGGTGTTGCGTGTAGTTATTGATTCGGTGAGCGTATGTTGGAACAGGTCTGGCATAGAATTCTGGATGTTGTAATTGGGCTCTAAGGCTTATTTGCTTGAATAAAAGGGAATATCTTCAGAGTTGATCGAGCTAATGTTCCCAACTGAGATATGGTAGCACGGGAAGGTGCATGAGATGTTAAACAGTGATTTCGGACTACTTTAGTGTAGTTCTCAGCACGTTCGAGGACGAAGGTATATTTCACTGGGAGAGAATGTAACGACCCAACCGGTCGTTTTGAGTTCTAGCTCGCCGTTCAGCAGTTTGAGGCCATGAGCAGCTTCACTTCAGATATTATGATTTTTGCATGTGGTCGGAATTGAATTTCGGGAAGTCCGGAGTTGATTTGGAAAGAGAATTCTCATTTCGGAAGCTTTAAGTTGGAAGAATTAACTAAGATTGGATTTCAAAGTAAATGACTCGGAATGGGGATCTGAAGGTTCCAGCAGGTTTGTATGATGATTTCGGACTTGAGCGTATGCCCGGATCGGGTTTTGGATGACTCGGGAGCGTTTTTGCGCATATCGTGGAAGTTTGCAATTTGGAAGAAATTTCATAAGTTGGCTTTCAGTGCATTTCGGTGTTATCGATGTCCGTTTGGGATTCCGAGTTTGGGAGTAGCTCCGTATGGTGATTTCGGAGTTGGGAGTGCGATCGGAAGTGAATTTGGAGGTCCGTAGGTCATTTTGAAGTCATTTGGCTAAAGATAGAAATTTGAAGGTTTTTGAGAAGTTTGACCGGAATTGGACTTTTGATATCGGGGTCGGAATCCGATTTGGAAGTTTGACTAGGTCCGTAATGCCAAATGTGACTCGTGTGCAAAATTTGGGGTCAATCAGACGTGATTTGATAGGTTTAAACATCGAGAGTAGAAGTTCTAAAGTTCATAAAGCTTGGATTGGAGGTCGTTTCGTGGTTTTAGCGTTGTTTGATATGATTTGAGGCCTCGAGCGAGTCCGTAATGTGTTTGGGGACTGGTAGGTATGATTGGTTAGGGTCTCGAGGGTCTCGGGTGGATTCTAGGTGGTCAACGGATCAAAAATGGAATTTTTAGAAGGCTGAAGTTGCAGGTTGTTGTCATAACCGCACCTGCGGCCGCAGATCCGGTATTGGCGGAAGAGAGCTGGGACCGCAGATGCGGTCATGTTGCCTCAGATGCGGGACCGCACTTGCGGTGGAGAAGATTCAGAAGCGGAAAAGGGCAGCCTGTTGAGGAACCGTAGAAGCGGTATTTGAGCCGCACCTGCGGAATTGCAGAAGCGGTCAAGAGACCGCAGGTGCGGAAAGTGCTGGAGGCAGTGGGTTGTTTTAAAGTCAGGTTTTGGCCATTTCCTCTCATATTTTCTTGGCTTGGTCGATTCTTGGAGGGTTTCAAGAGAGGATTTTCATCATCAATTATAAGGTAAGCTATCCCCCACTTATCTTTATTTAAATACATGATTACATACGGATTTGGGCATGGAAATTTGTAGAAAACTTAGGGTTTGAAGGAAAACCTAGAAAATTGATATTCTTGGAATTTGACCACTATTTTGGGTATGGAATTAAGAGGAAATCATATATTTGAGTTTGTGAGTTCATGGGTAAACTTTATCTTCGAAAAATTTAGGAATCCGGGCACGTGGGCCCGAGGGCAATTTTGTCAACTTTTCGATCGGGGTTAGGAATTGCTATGAATTGGATTGTAATGAGTAGTTGATCATATATTAATGGATTTGCATAATCATTGGTGAGTTTTGGAGCATTGTGCATCGATTCGAGTCTTCGAAAAGGCGTGGAATGCCGGTTACGGATCTTCGGAGTGAGGTGAGTCTCCTTTCTAACCTTGTAAGAGGGAATTATCGCTATAGGTGAGTTAATTGGTTATGTGCTCCTATTTGTGGGGGTTACGTACGCACGAGGACCCAAAGGCATGCTATACTTGGATTATTTATAAACTTATTGATAACTTGAATTGCTTGAATCACATCGAATTAGTAAATGGATTTCTATAGGATTAAACTTCATTTTTCTTAAATTGGTTAAAAGAGAATTTGCCTTTATTTGAATAAATGTTTCCTGACAAATTCTGAATTTGCTGTTTGAGAATGTAATCCTTTGTATACCTGTGTCGCATGCATGATTCGCGAGCAGGGTATTTGTTTATTTATGTTGACCGCATCACATGTATGATGCGCGAGCGGGGTAATAGATGCATCTATGGTTCGCGCCGTTCGACCCTTGACAGTGCACATTTTAGATGTCGGATCGGGCCGTACGACCTCGACATGATTTGCGCATGCTCGTATTGCTTGCCTTAAGATTTATTGACATTGATATTTGCCCTCACGGACATGAGATAATTGAAAACTAATGGATTATGAATCCGGAGACTTTTAATATAAAAAGGAACTTTCACCTGTTCGTGACTTACTTGAAATTACTATCATTCTTAATAAATCTTTGATTATTTGCATTAATAATATATCATTATTGGACAACTAGTAAGTGTCGAAGTCGACCATCTCGTCTCCACTTCTTTGAGATTAGACGGGATACTCATTGGGTACACGTTATTTTCGTACTCATACTACACTTGTTGTGGATTTTTGCTGCACAAGTTCATATGTGGCTTGTGGTATAGCGGCATGGTTGATACGGAGACTTAGGCGAGTTGCATTTCTCGAGATGCCCGTAGCCAGCGGAGTCTCCTTTGGAGTATTGTACTACACCTTCATTTCTGTCCATTTGTATTTCGGATAGTTGTTGTATTACTTTATTTCTTAGAAATTGCTCATGCACTTGTGACACCGGGTTCTTGGATGTCTATGGGTTTATTCAGAAATTTTAAAAGTTGTTGAGAGTTTCATTATTTATTAAGAGGAATTTTCTATGTATTGTTTAAACTGATAAAAGAAGAGATTTTGGAAGTAATTAAAATAAGAAATTGCTAGTAAATTGTGGATTGGCTTGCCTGACAGTGGTTCCGGCGCCTGACAGGATTAAACTTCATTTTTCTTAAATTGGTTAAAAGAGAATTGGCCTTAATTTGAATAAATGTTTACCGACAAATTCTGAATTTGCTGTTTGAGCATGTAATCCTATGTGTACCTGCGTCGCATGCATGATTTGCGAGCAGGGTGTCTGTTTATTTATGTTGACCGTGTCGCATGTATGATGCGCGAGCGGGGTAATAGATGCATCTATGGTTCACGCCGTTCGACCCTCGGCAGAGCACATTTTACATTTTTGTTGGATCGGGCCGTACGACCTCGGCATGATTTGCGCATGCTCGTATTGCTTGCCTTGAGATTTATTGACATTTATATTTGCCCTCCCGGACTTGAGATAATTGAAAACTAATGGATTATGAATCCGGAGACTTTTAATATAAAAAGGAACTTTCACCTATTTGTGACTTACTTGAAATTACTGTCATTCTTAATAAATCCTTGATTATTCGCATTAATAATATATCATTATTGGACCACTAGTAAGTGTCGAAGTCGACCATCTCGTCTCTACTTCTTTGAGATTAGACGGGATACTCATTGTGTACACATTGTTTTCGTACTCATACTACACTTGCTGTGCATTTTTGCTGCACAGGTTCATATGTGGTTAGTGGCATAGCGGCATGGTTGATACAGAGACTTAGGCAAGTTGCATTTCTCGAGATGCCCATAGCTAGCGGAGTCTCCTTCGGAGTATTGTACCGTACCTTCATTTCTGTCCATTTGTATTTCAGACAGTTGTTGTATTACTTTATTTCTTAGAAATTGCTCATGCACTTGTGATACCGGGTTTGGGATGTGTATGGGTTTATTCAGAAATTTTAAAAGTTTTTGGGAGTTTCATTATTTATTCAGAGGAATTTCCTATGTATTGTTTAAACTGATAAAATAAGTGATTTTGGAAATAATTAAAATAAGAAATTGCTAGTAAATTGTGGATTGGCTTGCCTGACAGTGGTGTCTGGCGCCATCATGACCCTTAGTAGATTTTGGGTCGTGATATGTAGGACTACCTCCGGTCTCCGCTGGACTGAAGGCAACAACCACTCTAAGGTCCAAAAACTCTGGTACTGAGATCTGCACACAGTGCAGAGTGTAGTATCAACACAACCGACCCCATGTGCTGGTAAGTGTCGAGCCTAACCTCGGCGAAGTAGTGACGAGGCTAGGACAAGACTACCAAATAAACCTGTGCAGTTAAAGCATATACACCAAGTAATAATAACGGAAACTAGCAGTTAAAGATGTGAAGAGGAACATACTGCGGGGAATATCAAGTACCAACAGTAACTCAGGAGAAAAGCATAAAGAACATGTTAAAGTTCACATCAGTAAGAATAAGGAAACATTAATGAATCAATACCCACTTTTATTCATTATTGTTGAGGCGCGCAACCCGATCCAAACCATATAAAACTGTTGCGGCATGCAACTTGATCCAAATCATATATCACTGTTGCGGCGTGCAACCCGACCCCTCATGTTCTCCCTTATTACTCCATGTTGCGGCGTGCAACCTGATCCCATATAATATTGTTACGGCGTGCAACTCGATCCCAATATACAAATCAACACCAATCACAAAAGAATCCCGGTGAGGGAACAATAAGAAAACAATAATATCCTGGCAAGGGAATCAACAATAAGAATAAATACATCTCGGCAAGGGAACCAACAGTAAGAATTAAATACGTCCCGGCAAGGGAATCAGCTATAACCAAAATTGTACTAACATTTAACTTCACAAATGAAACATCAACTGGAACCAATACGAAATAATGAGCAAATACCACGAGAACAATGATAATTCTTGCCCAACACAGAGAATCAAAACTTAGGCATTTGTAGTACTTATTAAGAAACACAACGATTACAATTTAGACTCACGGGCATGCTTGACAACGACGTATAGATACTTGTCACCACACCTATATGTCATACACTACACTGGCACATAGAAAATAAATCACAATACTTATTCCCTCAAGCTAAGGTTAGACCAAACACTTACCTCGAACTTCTACGACCAACTCAAGCCTCAAACACCGCTTTTCCTTTAGAATTCATCTCCAAGTTACTTGTATCTTGCCCAAATTAATTTAACAACATCAATAAATGCTAAAGAATTCATACCCAATGCTTAATTATAGGTTTTCTATCATTTTTCCTAAAAAGTCAAAAATCCACCCCGGACCCGCTTGGTCAAAACTTGAGGTTCAGATCAAAACCCGATCACCCATTCACCCACGAGCCCAAATATGCAATTAGTTTTGAAATCCGACCCCAAAACAATGTCTAAATTCTAATTATTCAAAAAGCCCTAACTGTACCCAAATTCCTAATTCCTACCATGAATACTCTTGATTTTTGATTAAAAAGTGATGAAAAACATTGGGTAATTGAAAGAGTAAAGTTTAGAATTGATTACCAACACTTTGGGGATGAATTTGTGTGAAAGAAATCGCCTCTAGGTCTTCGGATTTCGAAAATATGGAGTAAATGAGTTCTGCATGTTTTTGCTACTGTTTTTATAAGACTGGGCAGACCTTCATCGAGTTCGCGATGGATCTGCCGTGTTTGCGAAGAGCTTCCCGTTGAGGACTTACGCGATCGCGAGTTCTCCTACGCATTCGCGAAGGGTAAGCCTCACTGACCTTCACGTTCGTGGACCAGCATATGCGTTCTCGTAGAAGAAATGACGACTACCCAGCCCACCTCCAATTTACTATATGCGTTCGCGGGAAAAGGGTCGCGTTCGCGTAGAGCAGCCCCCCTAGTGGTCCGCGTTCGTGTCCCTCTCTTCGCATTTGCATAGAACAAATTCTACCCCCAACCCAGTTCCCTTTCGCGATCGCGAGTGTTGTTACGCGATCATGATGCACAAAATGTTAGTGCACCTGAAGCAGCAAAACCTGCATCTTTTCTAAGTGAAAAACCTATGTGAAACTCATCCGAGCCCTCGGGACTCCAAACAAAACATGCATACTAACTCAAAGACATCATATAAACTTACTCGTGCGAGCAAATCGCCAAATTAACATCTCGAACTACGAGTTTAGCATCAAAATCAAAGAAAAATCTCCTTAACCCTTAAGTTCAAATTTTAACAACCGAGGGTCTTATTCACATCATATCAAGTCTGTTTCTTACCATATTTTACAAGCTCAACCTAAATGCCATATAAGACCTGTACCGGGCTCTGGAACCAAAATACTGGCCCGATACCATCAAATTCAAACACATATAAATTTCCAAAACTCTTATGATTTTAGTTAAACAACTTTCTTCAAAAATTCATTTCTCGGGCTTGGGACCTCGGAATTCAAATTTCGGGCATACGCACACGTCCCATATTTTTCTACGGACCCTCCGGGACCGTCAAATCATGGATCCAGGTCCATTTTCCTAAAATATTGACCAAAGTCAACTTAAATTCAATTTTAAAGGCCAAATTAGCATTTTCATAAAATTTTCACATAAAAGCATTCTGGAGATATGCCTGGACCATGCATACAAATCAAGGTGGGATAAAGGGAGGATTTAAGGCCTCGGAACACAGAATTTACTTGTAAATCAAGTGATGACCTTTTGGGTTATCACAATTGATATTTTAATTTGCTTTCTTATCACAGTGAAAATATGGAATTTCTTGATTATCAGTAGCACGAGTACTTCTAAAAATAACCTTTGACCGAAGTACACAATTTTTGGTTAAACAAATTGGTTCCGCTGCCAGAATTCTGAAAATATTTTCATTTTTCAAATTCATTTTTTCTATCAAAAATCATGTCAACCGCTAACGACAACAACCAACAAAACCAGCAAGACCAGCTGAACCAACAGAATCAACAAGAGGATGGAACTGCAATCCCTTCAACCCGAAATTCTCCTCAACACTCCCGAGAAGAGTTACTTGACAGATCAACATCACATGTGTAACCAACAAGGGGAAGATCAAATTGCTGATGATGTATTGAAGCAACTAATTGCAGAACACATGAACAATGCTCTTCAAGCTTTCGTTAGGGGATTACCAATTGTACCACTAACTCCACCTCCAAACAACACCTCAACCATAGAGAACCCACGCTTAGGACTCGCCAATTAGGGAAGTGGAGGAACTCCCAACGAATCTCGCGATGGAAGGTCAGGTTTTTCAATTAATTCTGATTTGCAAAATTTAGTACTAACTTTGCAGAAACAACTCAAGGAGCAGAACGATCGCATAGAGCAAATACCTAGTGTCCCACCTGTGATTAAAAGAGTGGATATTGATAAATATTCTCAACAACCCTGGAAGCCAAGTGCCACTCCCTTGCCAATTTCAAAAAAGTTTAAGATGTCTGATATCCAAAAGTATGATGGGACAACCGACCCATGAAATCATGTCACTGCATTTACAACTGGAGTGAAAGGGAACGACTTGACCAAGCAAGAGATTGAGTAAGTGCTGGTCAAAAAATTTGGTGAAACACTCACAAAAGGAGCACTAACATGGTATTCTCTTTTACCATAAAATTCTATTGATTCTTTTGCTGAGTTTTACAAAAGCACACTCGGGAGCTCAAAAAGTTGAAAAGAGGATGGAAGACATCTTTAAAATAAAACAAGGAGATACGAAGCTACTCAAAGAATTTGTGGATAGATTCCACCGTAAAAGGATGATGTTACTGCGTGTACCTGATAATTGGGCAACTATGGCATTTGCAAGTAATATAAATGAAAAACGCTCAGAAGCCACTAGGAGACTCAAAGAAAGTTTACGAGAATTCCCTGAAACAACTTGGAATGATGTTTACAACAGATATAGTACGAAGCTACGGATAGAAGAAAATACAATCACTTAGTCACCGGGAGATAAAAGAACAAGTTCGAGGCGACCAGAAACTGAAAAAAAGTCTGGTAAGAACAGGTAAGAACCTTACATGGGACCAGAAGAAAGGGATTCACGATCAAAACAAGAGAACCCGAGGCACGGTTCTAAGTCAAAGGATAGAGATGTGGGTTCGTCATCCAAGTTTAGAAAGGAGCGAGATACGCGGGACAACGACATTACTTCAAAAGCGAAGATTGGTGATTACAGTTTCAATGTTAGCACATCTGAGTTGGTAGTTGAGTGGTGGCTAGAAGAAATGAGATCGAACCCTAGCAGAAGAAACCCAGATTTCTAGTGTGAGTTTCGTAATGATCACGGTCACAAAACAATAGAGTACAGATTGTTACAAGGTGAAGTAGAACACTTGTTAAAACAAGGTTATTTAACTGATTTGTTTAGTGAGAAGGGTACGCAAGCATAAATGAAGAATAGACAGGAACCACCAAAACTTCCGTCACTGAAAAGAACAGTTAGTGTGATAAGCGGAGGAGATGAGGTAAATGGTGTGGCATATACAACTACAAAAAGGTGTCAAAAGTCACAGTTACCCACGAAAAGCAAGTTCGCCAAGTTTTGGAAGAAGACAGTATAACATTTGATGATGCAGATGTAGATGGTATGCTGATCCCACACAATGATGCACTAGTAATATATTTACTTGTACATGATACTAATGTGAAATGATATTTGATTGATTGAGGTAGCTCTGTAAATATTATTCTTTTAAAAGTGGTAAACGAGATGCAAGTTGATGACAAATTGGTACCCAAAGCACGTACCTTATCTGGATTTGACAATTCAAGCATTGTTACAAAAGGGAAGATAATGCTTACCACATTCGCAGAAGGAGTAGTCAAGGATACGAAATTTCAAGTAATAAATATGGACATGGCATACAATATGATCCTCGACAGACCTTGGATTCACAAGATGGATGTTGTTCCGTCTACTTTGCATCAGGTTATTAAGTTCCCTTCGCAATGGGAAATTAGACAAATTCGTGGTGATCAACAAGCTTCTAAAAGTATCAATTCAATGGCAGATTCAAGCATAAAAAACGATATTGCAGATCAAAAATAGCAATTACAGAATTCAGTTGAGGGTTTAACAACTCAAACCTCAACTGGAAATGGACAAACAGATGTAGACTCAAGGCCTGATACTATTCAAGAGCCAGAAAAGAACAAAAACATCAAAACAATAATTGAGGAACTCGAAGCTGTTGTGCTGTTTATACATTGGTCGAACAGAAAAGTTTATATCGGAACCAACCTGAGCCTAGAGATGAAAGGTAAGTTAATTGAATTATTAAAAGCTAACGCAGATTGCTTTGCTTGGTCGCATTCAGATATGATAGGTATACCACCAGAGGTGATGACCCATAAGCTGAATGAAGATCCAACATACCCATCTGTCAAACAGAAGAAAAGGAAGCAAGGATCCTTCAAAAACCAAGTGATTCAGGATGAGGTACAAAAACTTTTAAAAATCGGGTCTATCCGAGAGGTAAAATATCCTAACTGGTTAGCTAATCCTATAGTAGTACCAAAAAAGAATTGTAAGTGGCAAGTTTGTGTAGACTATACTGACTTGAATAAAGCTTGCCCTAAAGATTCTTTTCCTTTACCACATATAGATCAACTAATTGATGCTACTTCAGGACATGAATTGTTAAGATTTTTAGATGCCTACTCAAGATATAATCAAGTAAAAATGGATCCTTTAGATGAGGAGAAAACTTCCTTTATTACAGACAGTAGGACTTACTATTATAAAGTTATGTCTTTCGGCCTAAAGAATGCTGGAGCCACGTACGAGAAGTTAGTAACGAATATGTTTCAAGAACATCTGGGAAAAACCATGGAAGTCTATATTGATGACATGCTAGTCAAGTCAGCACAGGCTGGGGATCACATCCAACATTTGTTAGATACATTTCAGATTTTCGCAAATTCAATATGAAGTTAAATCCCGAAAAGTGTGCATTTCGAGTATCGTCAGGTAAGTTTTTAGGTTTCCTTGTTCTATCCAAGGAATTGAAGTAAATCAAGCACGAATTAAAGCCATTAAAGAAATACCGGATATACTCACAAGCGAAAAAAAGGTGGAGAGGCTGACAGGTAGGATAGCAACATTGGGAAGGTTTATTTCTAAATCTTCGAAGAAAAGTTTTAAGTTCTTTTTAGTGTTGAAAAAGCAAAGCCAATTTGAGTGGACTGAGGAATGCCAACAAGCACTCAAAAATCTAAAAACATACTTGTCAAACCCACCGTTGTTGGCTAAACCGAAGGATGGAGAAAGGTTACTCATCTACCTCACTGTGTCAAAAATGGAGGTAAGTGCAGCGTTAGTTCGAGAAGACAAAGATAAACAGTCTCCAATTTATTATGTTAGCAAGTCCTTATTGGATGTTGAAACTCAATATCTTCATTTAGAAAAACTTGCTTTAGCACTAGTAATAACATCTAGAAAATTAAGGCCTTATTTTCAATGTCACCCTATCTCTGTAGTGACCGCTTACCCCTTATAAAATATATTGCATAAGCAAGAATTATCAGGTATATTAGCTAAGTGGGCCATAGAATTAAGTGAATATGATATCACATATCAACCTAGAACTGCGATAAAGTCACGGGTTTTAGCAGATTTTGTGGCAGACTTCAGTCCGGGAATACTAACAGAAGTAGAAAAGGAACTACAGGTATTCAACGGGTCTCCAGGTACTTGGACCCTATTTACTGATGGCTCTTCAAATGTTAAAGGAGCAGGTTTAAGCATTGTTCTAATCCCACCTTCGGGAGAAACTATAAGGCAAGCCATAAAGTGCCATCACATTACTAACAATGAAGCAAAATATCAAGTTGTAATTGTATGTCTAGAATTGGCACGAGAGCTTGGAATAGAGCAGGTTGTAATCAAGAGTGACTCGCAGCTTATAGTTAATCAAATGCATGGGACTTATATAGCTACAGAGGCAAGGATCCAATAATATTTGGAAAAGATACGAGATTTAATCAGACAATTCCAGTCATGGAAAATCGTGCAGATTCCCAAGGAAGAAAATATTGAAGCAGACACGCTAGCTAATCTTGCATCCACTGTAGAAGTGACGAATGAAGAAAATGCTTTTGTAATACAGTAGTTTCATTCGACACTCAATCAAGATAAAAGCGAGGTAAATTTCAATAATTTAACTTGGGATTGGAGAAACGAGATCGATAATTTTTTGCAGTATGAGATTCTACCTAAAGATAAGAAAAATGCTCAGACACTTTGATAAAAAGTTGCCTGTTATTGTTTGGATTGAGGCAACTTATATTGAAAGATGTTCGGTGGACCTTTAGAAAGGTGTCTCGGACCTTCTCAAAAAGAGTATGTGCTGAGAGAAGTACATGAGGGACACTGTGGAAATCATGCAGGAGGAAAATCCTTGGTAAAAACTCTAATTAGAGTAGGATATTATTGGCCAAAAATGGAAGAAAATGCAAAAAGCTTTGTGGCTAAATGCTAAATATATGGTAACAATATGCATCGCCCAGCAGAGTTATTACATCCGGTTATTATACCATGGCCATTTATGAAGTGGGATGGATATTGTGGGTCTGCTACCCCAAGCCAAAGGAAAGGTACGAATTTTTACTAGTACTAACCGATTCTTTTACCAAGTGGGTAGAAATATGTGCCTTCAAACAGGTGCGGAAAAAAGAAATCAGGGACTCTATTTGGCGAAACATCATATGCCGATTTGGAGTTCCAAAAGAAATCATGTGTGATAATGGCCTGCAATTCATAGGCGCAAAAATCACAAAATTCTTTCAGAGTTGGTAGATTAAGAGGATAACTTCGACACCTTATCATCCTGTGGCTAATGGATAAGTTGAATCAACAAACAAGGTTATTATTAATAACTTGAAGAAAAGATTAGAGGCGTTAAAAGGTAAGTGGCCATAAGTGTTACTAGGAGACTTATGGGCTTACCGAACAATAGCAAAAAAAGGTACGGGAGAGATACCATTCTCTCTTGTGTATGGTGCCGAAGCCTTAATTCTAGATTATATAGGAGAACCAAGTATGAGGTATATCCAAGAAACCGAAGAATAAAATGAGCAATAGATGCGGGTAAATATCGATTTGCTTGAAGAAATGAGAGAGACAACTCTAATAAGGATGGTAGCACAAAAGCAAATTATTGAGTGATATTACAATCGGAAAGCTCATTTTAGGTACTTCAAGATTGGGGACTTCGTACTCAAAAAAGTTTTTCAATCATCAAAAGCGGCCAATGCAGGAAAATTGAGCAAATTAGGAAGGACCTTATAAGATTCGAGGTATTGCTGGAAAGGGTGCATATGAATTGGAAACAATGGACGGCAAAGTACTCCAATCAAATTGGAATGTTGTTCATTTGAAGAAGTATTACTTCTGAAAGGGAAAACCCCAGGTCAGGTATCGTTTATGCAAAGTTAAGATTTATTCCTTTTTAATTATACTAACTATTTTAAATGATAGGCAAAAAGCTAGCCCATACCAAATGATGATTTTAGACCTAAAAGACACGCAAGATGCAAAATCATCCTCGGTTTGGGTTACAGCTTTTCTTATGGAAATAAAAGGGCTAAGTAGTCATCATCTAAAAATATATATATACCGCCGAGTCCTGTATGTTTTCCCTTTTTAGGAAATGGGCCACATGGAAGGAATAATCAAGTGCTCGAGATTTCATATTTCAAAGCTCTAACACTTGGGGACTATATATATGGAAGGCAAAGAAGACTATAAAAATCAAAATTCAAGTCAAGCCTAAGGCAATCTACCCAACAAATCGAAAGTTAAGAGAAAATCAAGAGCCAAAAACACAAGCCTGATTCAAAAACCTATGATAAAGTATACATTTGCAAATGTAAATTACAAATTCTTACCAATATTTAGGTTAAAGGCAATATTTAGTCGTGGGTTGCAAGATATACCCTTGAATTTTGCAATATCTGTTATAAAGAAAACAATTATGAAAGAGTTGTAGATATAACTTGAGTACATGTAAAGTATACAGTTTGAAAGTTCAAGAATACAAGACTTCCTCAAATTATTCAAAGAAATATGTATGTTCCTACTTCTTCTTTCGTATGTTTACACCAATATGAAGTTGAGACGTCTTCTTCATTAAGTGTCGTTTATAAAAGGACCATCTTTTATAATTAGTGCTTATTCAAAGTCACGAAGCAGTGAAGCATTTTTAATGCAAAGTTAAATAACAAAGGGTAAAACAAAAACCCAAACATTAAAATAGGCTGAAAATAAAGCCGAAATTTATAAACATAAAGCAAACAGTTGTCTTCAAACCCCGAAATAACACAAGGGTAAACCAATAAGAGAGTAGAACAGAAACTCAAAATAAGATATTATAAGAGTTAGACAAAACTCGGAAAGTGATTATATAAACTTGGGTAAAACTAAGTATAATCTTAGTTCCAACCTAAACTATTCTACACAAAACCCCAAAACAGATCAGGGGTAAAACTTTCCAATCATTTCTAAACCCCAAAATGAACCAAGGGTAAACTTCCTAAACATTCCACCAACAAAAAAAACAAAACATCAAACTTTTCAATCAAACTTTCACTATGGAGCAGGTTCTGAACCAGTATTCAAGATGACATCACTAGCAGCAGGAGGTTCAACTTCAGCAGAAGGGGTTTGCATAACAGCTTCACCAGGAGTAAGTTCATCGGCCACGGGAATGTCAACCTCAGGTGAAGAAAAGTTTTGACTCTGCTAAGTTTTCTTAATGGTTTCTTTAGTTTTTGCAATTTCAGCTGCTAAGTCAAAGCCTTCCTGGCTTGCCTCCATTAATGTTTGAGCCGTGTATTCAAAAAAGCCCAACTAACATCAATAGTAGCTTTGTCCTCAAGGGATTCATAATCCCTCTCCCACTGCTCAATTTTGGCAATTAGCTCTTCCTTTTCAGTCAAAGCACCATCATAAGAAGCTTGTAAGGGAGCGAGTGACCTCTCTAAGAACCGAACCTTGCCAGAAGAAACACGAAGATCTTCTTGAGTTTGGGTGAGCATTTGAACAAGCTACCCGGCGTAAACTTCCTTTTGGTTCAACAGTTCTTTCAAACCTCTAATCTCTTTAGTGGCTTTGGAAAGTTGCTCAGCAAATGAAGACTTAAGGAGGACTTTATCTTTGCCCACTTGACTGGAAGAGGCCTTTTCAACTGCCAACTTTTCTGCCATTATCTTCACTTGTTGCTCCAAGGTACACTTCTCCTCATCCAAAACTTCTTTCTCAAGCTCAAGGCCATCAAACTGTTCCTTCCAGTTATTCGTTTCAGTGCGATAGTCATTAATTAATTGCTCAGTATGGATGATCCTCTTCATCAGCTCCGTGCTAATTAAGTTGATCTACACAAGTAAAAGGAAAAGTAATTACCAAATACAGATGAAAGGAAAGTCACATGCAAAATAAAAAGCTAAGGCTTATACCTTTAAAGATGAAAGGGCAATTTCATTCATCCACGTTAAAGAGCTATGGTTTTCCAAAATGGACTTCTCAACTAGGCCAATCAATGGCTTGAACCATATATCAGCTTGGCCAGATTTCTTTAGAAGATTACCATCCTCAGGGATTTCGATGGTAACCTTTTTCATTACCCTACTGTTATTGGAAGAACAAACTTCAACATGAGAAGTTGCAATAGTAGGGGAAGTTGAGGGGGTCAAAACAGCCACGGGCGGAGCAGTAGTAGTAGAAACAGGTGCAGGGAACTGGAGATCAACTGGAACAAGTATTGGAAACGCGGAAAGAGGCGCTTCCTCAGAAACAAAGCCAAAATCTTCATTGTCAAAACCATGAGAAAAAAGTTGTTCTGTATAGCCACGGGATCTGGCATGCATCTCTTCATTGGAACTCATCAAAGTGAGACTTTCGGACTCGTGCATGGAAACTAAACTTGGAGGAGGAATGACTTCATCACCAGAAATAACACGTCTCCTAGCTCGAGACCTACGAACTAACGAGCCCTCATTTTGATCCTCTTCACCCTCGGAACTGGGTGCCTTATCAGCTTTTCTCTTTGACGAGGAACTCAAAATCATCTCTTGAGCCATAGACAGAGAAAGTCTTGAAGAAACAATAGATACAACGCTAACACCCCGAATCGGTAACCCTAGCGAAGAAAAAGTTAGAAAACTTTCAAGTGAACATGGAAGCAAGGTAGAAAATTAAAAGAAAGATACCATGAGTCTTCACTTTCCAACCAAACCTATTAGAAAGGTACTGCCAAGACCTTCCTTCCATAGTAGCAACAATCACAATTTTCCTACCCAACCGCGGAAGTCTGGAATCTCCTCAACAACTTCCATAGTTGCTGAAAAAGGAAAAACATATACAACCACGAGATTGTAAGTTCTTGTTTCTTCAATAGAAAAAGAAGAAGAAGGTTAAAAAACTTGCGTGCAAAGTTCTATTTTTCTGGAAAAGGCATGTTCTCATCACCCACTAAACCTTTTGTAGGATCAGCAAAGAAACAGGCATACCTGCTACAATCCTTGTCATCTTCACGGCTAACCAAAACCCTGTTACTCCTGGCCACGAGAGTAACTACCCCAGAACGAAAAAACTCGGGGATGTATAGATGAATCAAGTGATAAAAGGTAAAGGGTAAATAGACCAAATTCGACAAGTATCTTAAGAATGTGACAGCTCTCCATACAATAGACTAATCTATCTTAAGCAAACATTAAAGAAGCGGCAAAATTCTATAATGACAAGATAAATAGGTAGTCTGAAGCCTAATGTAAAGGGATATGTATAAACAAAGGAATAACCAGCTTTGTATGAGGTGATTCTTTTATTTGCATTAGGGACTAAAATTGGGAAATTGGATTTCCAATGGCATTCACTTCGCACAAGAGAAATCAAACCCTCAGTAGTTGGGAAGTGTAAACATCAGCACGATCATGAGAAGTCATAGATGTAACTTGATTTCTAATCGATTCTCGATCAGTAGAGAAGGAAAGTTCAGCGAGGACAATCTCATCAATAGTGGTTTCTCGAAGAGGTTCACCAGAATCCCTACTTCTAGCAGAAGATCTATGAGAAAAAGAAGACCTAGTTGTAGAGGATGAAGGAGTAGTAACACTAGGTTGAGAAGAAGAACCACGAATAGATACAGAACCTAAACTACATAATCTGCCACCTCTTCTACTTCTGATAGGAGCAGATGAAGGGGGAAGTTTATCTACTATAACTACTCTACGACGATCGGGATTTGTAGAAGATATGGTTGTATAAGAATACAACCTGAAGAACAAGAACTATTGTGAAAAAACAAAACTATAGAATGAAGGTTTTCATATAAGCAAAGGTATAAGGAGGTATTTATACGAAGAAGCAACCGTCATAAGAAGGGGTTCATGATGGAAACGTCATAATGAAAACAATCACTTCATGACTGATGCAGCCGTAAAAAAGTCCTAAAAACTGCTGAAGAGTTGCAGCTCCAATTAATGTATGCCATGTGTCA
The DNA here is from genome assembly GCF_000715075.1 of Nicotiana tabacum. Lineage (NCBI taxonomy): Eukaryota > Viridiplantae > Streptophyta > Magnoliopsida > Solanales > Solanaceae > Nicotiana > Nicotiana tabacum. Next base: position 11,401,440 of record NC_134082.1, read on the forward strand.
CAAACATTAAATGGAAGTGACATACGATAAATTGGTTCTGAAGAAGACACAATGATACATGAGAAACAATGGCAAAAAGTTCCTGCCATAAATGTGATCCACTTCCCAAATATTCAATTGTTGAAAAATTGGTAAGTGGGGGGACTATATGTATTGGTAAAAATAAATATTACACATGGATTTATATAAGTGGCTGATGTGGCAAGGCATGTAGATCACTAAGAAAGCAACAACAGAGAGATGTATTAAAATAGGCACGAGTCATAATAGGTACGAGCATATCACCCACGAGATAAAAGGGTATGGTTGCACAAGTCTGAATTGCTATATGAAGAGACACCGACATAATAAATCAAGACAGTAAAGAAAGAAGATTCATCAATCATCAATTAATGTGCATGAATGATCATAGACGTTACAGAATCTTCATGAGCAGTTACGATTGTCAATTATAATATCTCATCAATGTCATTAATATTCATAATGATTCAATCATAAAAGGGAAGAAACATTGTACTTATAGATTCCTATATAAGGGAAGGGGATTTCACTTGTAAAGGCACGTTCTGATTATTATTGGAATACAATTACTTTCTTTTGCTTTCTATTGATTACTTTGCTAGTTCATATTCTAATTTTCATTTTTATCACTGAGAAAATATATAATTTCTTGATTATCATTAGCACGGGCACCTCTAAAAATAAGCTTTGACCGAAGTACACAATTTTTGGTTAAACAATGGTATGGAATAAGTGTATAAGAAGTATAATTGATATTTTATGTGTTTACCTCGAAAATACGAGTAACAATCAAATTTGATCTATGGTTTTAAAGATACGTGATTTAGTTTAATATCAATTAATAACCAAGAATCTAAAGTATAAATGAAAGGAACAAGTAAAATCTCATGACCCCGGTTCGCCCTCCATGAACCATCGTGATGACACCTAGTCCCTACAACTAGGCAAGCCTAAATTTTGGAAAATAAACCAATTTGCGGAAAGTAAAACAATTTAAAACAGAATTAGAGTAATAAGACAGTGTTTAAAAATGTCGCTCGACATACACAATATTTAAATCTCAAACCAATACATACTTCCACGACCCGGAAACCCATGAATCACAAGCTAAGGATCACTACACAGTACTCTAACTCCAGAATATCTAATAAGGAAAAGAAATACAGAAGGGAAAATGTTTAAAAGCTAGAATAGAAAGGGACTCCTCGGTCTGCGGACTCGACAGATATACCTCGAAGTCGCTGGAGCAGTCACCTCGCCTCAAGGGTGATAGGACTGAGTCGCAGTACCTGGATCTGCACATGAAAAACATGCACACAACGGGCATGAGTACACCACGACGGTACTTAGTAAATGCCAAGCCTAACCTCGATCGGGTAGTGACGAGGAAGGTCAGGGCCCTACTAAGGTTAAATACAATATAAGGTATAACAGTGTAGAACAAGGCAGTATAATTAAGTGCAACAGTAAGAAATAACATAGAAAAAAAAGAGCAACAACAACTAAAACAGAGGCAAAATAATCAAAGAAAGAGAATACAACTCAACACAGAGATAACAACCGGAATACCTTCCAGGATACCATCTTGTAGTCCCAATTATATCTATCTAGTGGATCTCCCGGGATACCGTCTCGTAGTCCATCATATATATATATATATCCGAAGGATCTCCTGGGATCTCGTCCCGTAGTCCAACTATCAGTGCGCGAGGATCTACCGGAATTCTGATCCGTAGTCCCAAATATAAATACCCAATACTGGGGGAATCTACCGGGTGCAGTCCCGTAGTTCCATATAACTGTGTAGGGGGATCTACCGGAATCCCACATCCGTAGTCCCAAATAAACAGACAAGGGGGGATCTACCGGAATTGCACATCCGTAGTCCCAAATAAATAGACAAGGGGTAGCTACCGGAATCCCACATCCGTAGTCCTAATGTAAATACACAACATCAATAGAAAAATATTCAGAAATGACAATTTTCATATTAAGGCAACAAGTAATTCTAGCCTAGCATGTTGCACAGAAATCAGGTAAGGCAGTTTGAGCAAATAAAGCAATTAAATCACTTAGACATGCTTTCCTAAGCTAACATCAGGCTTAATAGTGCGAGTAATAAAAACAGGAAAGGAAACACACTAGTAATTACTTAATAAAAATCGGATTTCCAACAATTAGCACAAGTACACACTCGTCACCTCACGTACAAGGCATTTCAATTACCAAATATATCAAATCCTAAGGGGAAGGTCCTCCATACAAGGTTAGACAAGCCATTTACCTCGAACTGGCTCAATAATCAACCCGAAACCACGCTCTTGCCCCGAGTACTCGACTCCAAATGACCCAAATCTATTCAATTCATTTTCACAATGTAAATAACACTTCAAGTAACTCTACAAATAAATTCTAAGTTAATACGCGAAATTAGGAAAAATGATGAAAATGCCCCTCGGGCCCACATCTTGGAATCGGGTAAAATTATATTTTCAGAAACCTCGTACTCTCACGAGTCTATACATTTCAAGAACAATGAAATCGGAGTTCAATTGACCCCGTCAAATACCCATGTTAAGGTCTCTTAATCTCAAGCCCTAATTACCTATTTTTCCCAAATTTCTCACCACCAATTAAGTCTTTAATCACATATAAACGAGTTATGAAGTCAAAAATGTTACCTCCACGTGATTCCCCTTGAATCCCTCTTCAATCCTCTTCAAAAAGCTTCAAAATCGCCCACAAATGGAGGAACTTAGGCTAAAAATCGCGGAATAGGCTATTTAAATCATTCTGGCCAGGCATTTAAATCCTTCTTCGCAAACGCGGTCAAAGCCTCGCGTTTGCGAAGCACAAATTGACGTTGACCATTTTTCCTTCTTCGCGAACGCGAAGGCTTAGCTTTCCAACCTATCGTGAACGTGGCCCCCTTCTCGCAAACGCGTAGTTCAAAGACCCAGCCCTTCGTGAATGCGGGACCTCCCTCGCGAACGTGAAGGCCAAACCTTCAACTCCACATCATAACCCTTCGCGAACGCGAAGAACAACTAGTTTGTTCGCGAACGCGAAGAACAACTAGTCTGCAACACACACAGCAGTTTTCTGCAACTTCGGACATCATGAAATGGTCCGATTGACCACCCGAAACTCAACCGAAACTCACCCGAGGCCCCCGGGATCTCAACCAAACATACAAACATATCTTAAAACCTCATTCAAACTTGCTCCAACATTACAAATGCACAAAAAAAATCAAAACACCTATTTCGCATCGGATTAAAGCCTAAGAATTCCAAAAACTCTAAAAATATGTGTTCGATCAAAAAGTCTATCAAACCTCATCCAAATGACCTGAAAGTTTGCACACACGTCACATTAAACACTACGGAGATACTCCAACTTCCGGAATTCCATTCCGACCCTCGGATCAAAATCTCATTATCGAACCGGAAACTTCAAAAATTCAACTTTCGGTTTCAAGCTTAAATTAGCTACAGACCTCCAAAACACAATCCAAACATGCCCCTAAGCCCGAAATCACCCAACGGAGCTAACAGAACCATCAGATTTCCATTCTGAGGCCGTCTTCACACTATTCTGACTATGGTCAACTTTCCAACACTTAAGCTCTCATTTAGGGACTAAGTGTCCCAAAACTCTCTGAAACTCAAAACCGAATATCCCGGCAAATCAAAATAGCAGATATGAACTTAGGGAAAGCAGTTAATGGGGGATTAGGGTGTAAATTCTTAAAATGACTGGCCGGGTCGTCACATCCTCCTACACTCAAACATTTGTTCATCCTTGAACGAGCATAGAGACATACTTGAAGTAGTGAAAAGATGAGGGTAACGGCTGCGCATATCCTGCTCGATCTCCAAAGTCGCCTCCTCGACCGGCTGGCCCCACCACTGAACCTTTACTGAAGCAATATTCTTTGACCTCAGCTTTTTAACCTGCCTATCCAATATTGCCACTGGCTCCTCAACATAAGATAGATCCTTGTTCAACTGGACTGAACTGGAATCCAACACGTGCGACAGATCACTGTGATACCTCTGGAGCATCGAAACATGAAATACCATATGAACTCCTGCTAAGATAGGAGGTAAGGCAAGCTCATAAGCAACCTCCCCAACACACCTCAATATCTCAAAAGGGCCAATAAACCTTGAACTCAACTTCCCTTTCTTCCCAAATCTCATAACTCCCTTCATGGCCCACGTAACTCTTCTGTCTGGACGGGGGTGTGCAGAGTCTATCCTGAATCACCTTAACCTTCTCCAAAACATCCTGAACTAAGTCTATACCCTATAATCTGGCCTCACCCAGCTCAAACCAGCCCACCGGGGATCTACACCGTCTACCATATAAAGCTTCATATGGTGCCATCTGAATGTTGGACTAATAGCTGTTGTTGTATGCAAACTCCGCCAATGGCAAGAACTGATCCCAAGACCCTCCAAACTCAATCAAACACGCAAGGAGCATATCCTCAACAATCTGAATAGTATGCTCGGACTGTCCATTCGTCTGCGGGTGAAATGTTGTACTCAACTCCACCCGAGTACCCAACTTATGCTGAACAGCTCTCCAAAACCATGATGTGAACTGAGTACCCCTATCTGAAATGATGGAAACCGGAATACCATGCAGACAAACAATCTCTCGAATATAGATCTTCGCCAACCACTCTGAGGAATAAGTAGTAAACACAGGAATAAAGTGAGCTGATTTGGTCAGCTGATCCAGAATCACCCAAATAGTATCAAACTTTCTCAAAGTCTCTGGGAGCCCAACTACAAAGTCCATGGTGATCTGCTCCCACTTCCGCTCTGGAATCTCTATCTGCGGAAGCAACCCACCCGGTCTCTGGTGCTCATACTTCACCTGCTGACAATTGAAAAACCGAGCTACGAATCCAACTATATCTTTCTTCATCCGCCTCCACCAATAGTGCTGCCTCAAATCCTAATACATCTTCGCGGCACCCGGATGAATGGAATACCGTAAACTGTGGCCCTCCCCTAGAATTAACTCTCGAAGCCCATCAATATTGGGTACACAAATCTGACCCTGCATCCTCAATACCCCATCATCACCAATAGTCACATCTCTGGCATCACCGTGCTGAACCTTGTCCTTGAGGACGAGCAAATGAGGGTCATCATACTGCCGCTCCCTGATACGATCAAATAAGGAAGACCGAGACACCATGCAAGCTAGAACCCGACTAGGCTCCGAAAGATCCAATCTCACAAACTTGCTAGCTAAGGCCTGAACATCCATCACCATAGGCCTCTCTGATGCTGGTAAATAAGCCAAACTCCCCAACTTCTCTGCCCGGCAACTCAAAGCATCAGCCACCACATTGGCCTTGCCTGGGTGATACAAAATAGTGATGTCATAGTCCTTCAGCAACTCTAACCACCTCCTCTGGCGCAAATTTAGATCCTTTTGCTTGAACAAGTGCTGCAAGCTCTGATGGTCAGTATAAATCTCACAAGGCACACCGTATAAGTATTGGCGCCAGATCTTCAGGGCGTGAACAATGGCAGCTAACTCAAGGTCCTGAATAGGGTAGTTCTTCTCATGTATCCTCAACTGTCTGGACGCGTAGGCAATCACCCTACCGTCATGCATCAACACCACTCCGAGGCCAATCCTCGAGGCATCATAATGGACCGTATAAGACCCTGAACCTGTAGGAAATATCAAAACTAGGGCTGTAGTCAAAGCTGTCTTGAGCTTCTGAAAGCTCGCCTCACACTCCTCCGTCAACTGAAACGGAGCACCCTTCTGGGTCAACCTGGTCATAAGGGCTGCAATCGATGAAAATCCCTCCACAAAATAACAATAGTAACCCGCCAAGCCAAGGAAACTACGGATCTCGGTAGCTGAGGATGGTATAGGCCAACGCTGCATGGCCTTTATCTTCTTCGGATCCACCTGAATACCCTCACTCGATACCACGTGGCCTCAGAATGCCACTGAATCCAACCAAAACTCACATTTCAAGAACTTAGCATATAACTTCTTCTCTCTCAGAGTCTGAAGCACAATCCTCAAGTGTTGCTCATGATCTTCCCGACTCCGGAAATACACTAGAATATCATCAATAAAGATAATGATGAACGAGTAAAGATACGGCCGGAACACACTGTGCATTAAATGCACAAAGGCTTCTAGGGCATTGGTCAGCCCAAATGATATAACAAGGAACTCGTAATGACCATAGCGAGTCCTGAAAGCAGTCTTCGGGATATCTGGCTCCCAAATCTTCAAATAATGGTAACCTGAGCGCAAATCAATCTTAAAAAACACCCGTGTACCCTTAAGCTGGTCAAACAGATCATCAATACGAGACAAAGGATAATAGTTCTTCACTGTAACCTTGCTCAACTAGCGATAATCAATACACATATGCATAGAACTATCCTTTTTCTTCACAAACAAGACATGAGCACCCCAAGGTGATACACTGGACCGAATAAAACCCTTATCAAGCAATTCCTGTAACTGATCCTTCTACTCCTTCAACTCAGGAGGAGTCATACGATACGGAGGAATATAAATGGGTTGAGTGCCTGGCAATAGATCAATGCCAAAATCAATATCTCTATCAGGCGGCATGCCTAGAAGATCAGCTGGAAACATATCGGAAAAATCTCGTACTACTAGAACTGAATCAACTAAAGGGGTATCAATACTGACATCTCTCACATAAGCTAAATATGCGTCATACCCCTTCTCAACCATGTACTAAGCTTTAAGAAAAGAAATAACTCTATTGGGAGTGTGATCTAAAGTACCCCTCCACTCAACACGCGGTACACCTGGCATAGCCAGTGCCACAATTTTGGCGTGACAACCAAGAATAGCATAATGGGGTGACAACCATTCTATGCCCAAGATAATATCAAAATCTACCATGTTGAGCAAATAAATTGGCTCTAGTCTCAAAACCACTAAGAGCAACCAAACACAACCGATATATACGGTCCATAACAAGAGAATCTCCTACAGGAGTAAAAACATAAACATGGGAACTCAAAGAATCCCGAGATACACCCAAATGCAGAGCAAAATAAGAAGACACATAAAAATAAGTGGAGCCTGGATCGAATAGAACCGATGCATCTCTGTGAAAAACCAGTATAATACCTGTGATGACAGAATCGGAGGCAATAGCCTCGGTACGGGAAGGAAGGGCATAGTATCGGTCCTGGCCTCCTCCTCTAGGGCGACCTCTACCTCCCCGACCTCTACCTCTAGCTAGCTGAGCAAGTGGGGTAGCACTGGAGCTATAACCATAGCTTGAGAGCTCTGCGGGGCACTCTGTGGCTAATAAGCCTATGGAGGTGCACCCCTCCCAAGTCTGGGGCAATCGCTCACCATATGACATGTGTCACCACACTCAAAACAATCTCTGGGAGGACATGGTGGTTGTGACTGGCTCGGGCTAGGTCTGCTGGACTGACCCCTGAAAGCACCCCATGCAGAAGGTGCACTAGATACCGGTGGTGCATAATAAGGCTCTTGAGGTCTAGGAGGAGCTGGAGCACTACTGGCTGCTGGAAGAGCTGAATGAACAGGGCGACTCATATAACCCCTACCATAACGATCTGCATCTGGGGCACGGGCACTAGAATAATGGCCGGACTCTCGAGACCTCTTGGCCTCCCGCTCCTCTCTCTCCTTAGCATGCATACCCTCAATCCTCCTAGCAATGCTCACCACCTGCTGATAAGGAATATCCATCTCTAACTCATGAGCCATGCTAGACCTGATGCTGGGAATGAGCCCCTCAATAAATTGGTGAACCCTCTCGTGAACAGTAGAAACCAAGGCTGATGCATGTCTAGCCAAGCTAGTGTAACGGACAACATACTCTGAGATAGTCATAGTACCCTGGCGCAGATGCTCAAACTCGGCACGCCATGCATCTCTGAGGTTCTAAGGAACCAACTCTCTCAGGAATAGATCTGAAAACTGGGTCCAAGTCAGCGAAGCATCCTCATCCGAACTGTCTAACTCATAGGTGCACCACCACTCATAGGCAGCTCCTCGAAGATGGAAAGTAGTGAAGGAAACCCCGCTCGATCCTGATATACCCATGGTACGGAGAATACGGTAGCACTCCTCTAGAAATTCCAAGGCATCATCTAATGCGAATCCACTAAATACTGGAGGATCATATTTCTTGAACCTCTCAAGTCTCCGCTGCTCATCCTCTGAAGTTGCTGCCTTGTCCTCGGGTTGAGCGGGCACTGCAGGCGGTACAGGAATAATCTCTAAGATCTGATCAACATGCACCCGCTGCTCGGGAGTACGGGCGGCGGGAGTCTATGCTCCTCCCCCATCCTGAGATGTAGCTGCAGCAAGGGGAAGCAACCCTGCTTGAGCCAGAGTGGTGTACATGCTCATGAACTGTGCCAAAGTCTCTTAAAGAGCTAGAGTAGTAGTAGCAGTAGGTGTATCTGGTGCCTGGACTTCGGCTGGAACTACTGGTGGTACCTCGGCAGTAGCTCGCACAGGTGCTTTAGCTTCACCACGTGCGCATCCTCATCCTCTATCCCAGCCCCCTCCTCTGATGGCTGCAGTAGGGGGCGTTGATGCCTGATCATCTCGGGTAGCACGTATCCTCACCATCTGTGAGAGAATAGAAGACAGAAGTTTAGAATTGTGATGTCAAAATATCGCACGACAAGGAAATCAAATCAAGTGAAAATTTTCCTAATAGTTACATAGCCTCTCGTAGATAAGTACAGACGTTTTCGTACCGATCAACGAGACTCTAATAAACTGGTTTGTGATCCATGACTCCTATGAACCTAGAGCTCTTATACCAACTTGTCATGACCCCGGTTCGCCCTCAGTGAACCGTCGTGACGTCACCAAGTCCCTACGACTAGGTAAGCATAAATTGCAAAAAATAAACCAATTTGCGGAAAGTAAAATAATATAAAACAGAATTAGAGTAATAAGAGAGTGTTTAAAAGTGCCGCTCGGCATACACAATATTTAACTCTCAAACCAATACATACTTCCAAGACCCGAAAACCCATAAATCACAAGCTAAGGATCACTACACAGTACTCTAACTCCAGAATATCTAACAAGGAAAAGAAATACAGAAGGTCAAATGTTTAAAAGCTAGAATATAAATGGACTCCTCGGTTTGCGGACACAGCAGATATACCTCGAAGTCGCTGGAGCAGTCACCTCACCTCAAGAGTGATAGGACTGAGCCGCAGTACCTGGATCTGCACATGAAAAACATACAGAGAACGGGCATGAGTACACTACAGCGGTACTCAGTAAGTGCCAAGCCTACTCGGTCCGGTAGTGACGATGAAGGTCAGGGACCTACTGAGGATAAATACAATACAAGGTATAACAGTGTAGAACAGGGCCGTATAATTAAGTGCAACAGTAAGAAATAACATAGAATAGAAAGAGCAACAACAACTAAAAACAGAGGCAAAATAATCATGGAAAGGGAATACAACTCAACACAGAGATAACAACCGGGGTTACCTTCTAGGATACCATCCTGTGGTCCCAATTACATCTATCCAGTGGATCTCCCGGGATACCGTCCCGTAGTCCATCATATATATTCAAAGGATCTCCCGGGATCCCGTTCTGTAGTCCAACTATCAGTGCACGAGGATCTACCAGAATCCTGATCCGTAGTCCCAAATATAAATACCCAGTACTGGGGGAATCTACTGGGTGCAGTCCCGTAGTTCCATATAACTGTGTAGGGGGATCTACCGAAATTCCACATCCTTAGTCCCAAATAAACAGACAAGGGGGATCTACCGAAATCCCACATCCGTAGTCCAAAATAAACAGACAAGGGGGAGCTGCCGGAATCCCACAGCTGTAGTCCCAATGTAAATACACAGCAGCAACAGGAAAATATTCTGAAATGGCAATTTTCATATTAAGGCAACAAGTAATTCTAGCCTAGCATGCTGCACAGAATTCAAGTAAGGCATTTTGTGCAAATAAAGCAATTAAATCACGTAGACATGCTTTCCTAAGATAACAACAGGCTTAATAGTGCGAGTAATAAAACAGGAAAGGAAGCACACTAGTAATTACTTAATGAATATCGAATTTCCAACAATTAGCACAAGTACGCACTCGTCACCTCACGTACAAGGTATTTCAATTACCAAATATACCAAATCCTAAGGAGAAGGTCCCCCACACAAGGTTAGACTAGCCACTTACCTCGAACCGGCTCAATAATCAACCATAAACCACGCTCTTGCCACGAGTAATCGACTCCAAATGGCCCAAATCTATTCAATTCATTTGCATAATGTAAATAACACTTCAATCAACTGATTCTATAAAGAAATTCTTAGCTAATACGCAAAATTAGGAAAACTGACCAAAATGTCCCTCGGTCCACGCCTTAGAATCGGGTAAAATTTATATTTTCAGAACCTCGTACTCTCACGAGTCTACACATAACAAGACCACTGAAATCGGAGTTCAATTGACCCCTCAAATACCCATGTTAAGGTCTCTTAATCTCAAGCCCTAAATACCCATTTTTCCCAAATTTCTCACCACCAATTAGGTCTTTAATCACATATAAACGAGTTATGAAGTCAAAAATGTTGCCTCCAAGTGATTCCCCTTGAATCCCTCTTCAATCCTCTTCAAAAAGCTTTAAAATCGCCCACAAATGGAGGAACTTAGGCTAAAAATCGCAGAATAGGCCTTTTAAATCATTCTGCCCAGGCATTTAAATCCTTATTCGCTAACGCGGTCAAAGCCTCGCGTTTGCGAAGCACAAATTGACGTTGGCCATTTTTCCTTCTTCGCGAACGTGTCCCTTCTTCGTGAACCCGAAGGCTCGGCTTCCCTGCCCATCGCGAACGCGGCCCCCTTCTCGCGAACGCGTAGTTCAAAGACCCCAGCCCTTCGCGAACGCGGGGCCTCCCTTACGAATGCGAAGGCCAAACCTTCAGCTCCATATCCTAACCCTTCACGAATGTGAGGGTCCACTCGCGAACACGAAGAACAACTGGTCTGCAACACACAACAATTTTCTTCAACATCAAATACCATAAAATGGTCCGATTGACCACCCGAAACTCACCCGAGGCCCCCGGTACCTCAACCAAACATACAAACATATCCTATAACCTCATTAAAACATGATCCAACCTTCAAAACTCACAAAACAACATCAAAAGATCTATTTCACATCGGATTCAAGCCTAAGAATTTCAAAAACTCTAAAAATACCCTTTTGATCAAATAGTCTACCAAACCTCGTTCGAGTGACCTGAAATTTTGCACACATGTCACATTAAGCACTATAGAGCTACTCCAACTTCCGAAATTCCATTATGACACTCGGATAAAAATCTCACGGTCGAACCGGAAACTTCAAAAATTCAACTTTCAGCATTTCAAGCCTAAATTAGCTACGGACCTCCAAAACACAATCTGAACACGCCTCTAAGTCCGAAATTACCCAATGGAGCTAACGGAACCATCAGATTTCCATTCCGAGGTCGTCTTCGTATTGTTCCAACTACGGTCAATTTTCCAATACTTAAGCTCTCATTTAGGGACTAAGTGTCCCAAAACTCTCCGAAACTAAAAACCGAATATCCCGGCAAATCAAAATAGCAGATATACACTTGGGGAAAGCAATTAATGGGGGATTGGGGCATAAATTCTTAAAATAACTGGCCAGGTCATCACATAAAATCAAACCGGAATGTAGAACAGTCTCAACCTCGAGCCAAAGTGACCTCGAGATGGATCAAGAACAATAAAGCAAGAATAATAAATGTTTACCGTGAAAATGGTAACAACAATTAAATTTGTAAATGGGAGTCTAAAAATACGTGATCTATTTTTATGCTAGTTGTTAGAGCAATAGATAGTTAGAGTATGAGGTTTAACGAAGAAATACGAGCTAAAGCTGGGCAGTAATCAAACTGAGAGGCTTGCAGCCCAAGCCTCGAACTAGTCAATGAAGGACCTCGAGGTCAATATCTGGCTCGAGCTCGAGCTATCGGATCAAGCAAGGCTCTTTATGGCCAATACCAAGTAATAAATGAAGAACAAGTATGAAATCAATAAACGCTAAGAGTAGCCTCGAGCAAGTAAGGATGAGTAAGTTAGAGAGAAGAGAGAGAGAAATTACTGATCTTGTGGAGAAACAGATGGAGAAACATCAGCCTTCTACAAAGTAGTGTGGGTTCCCTTTATATAGGAGGGGAACTCGGATATAGTACATCATATGTTAATTGTAAATTATAAAGATGGGACGGCTTAGACGCGACACTTCAGCATAGCCCCTGGATAGGTCGGCCCTGTCAAACTTAGCAGTATGCCGTGGGAACTTCCCCTTCTGCTCTAGCCGCGACCTTCGTCTTCTTTGAGTCGGGCCCCGACGAGCCCCAAGGGAGGGGACTCAATCACAACTCCACATCCTCGGGGTCTCGAGGTATTCTTTTGAAGTGGCTTGATAGCAAGAAATTGAGTCCTCTAATATTGCCGCATACAGATAGTCTCAGCATTTTCCAGAATAGAGCGATGGGAAATGATTCTAACACCTGACTCACGAGCTTCTTCCGGCGACGTCATACCAATGATGCAACCTATGGCGCGAGATTTTGCGGCAACCGGGGTATCCCATGGACTTGTGTATTTGACATCATTTAATGCATTGTCGATTCCCGTTCTCCAAGATGAACGCTCTATCGTCGGTTCGGTTCTTCAAGAACGAAGTAATTGTGTCTGCCGGTCAATCTCCCAAATCCTTGATGACTGTGTCATTACCCCCTATAAATGGGGGTGCCTTGGCGTTATTTTTCCTATCCAAGTACCTTCGTTGGCTCATTTGTCCATTTCTTCTTATCATCTTCCTCTATCCTTGAACATTATGTTTGGGGCTCATAGCCTCAAAGTTTTTTGATAGAGATCCCGTAGGCTGTGTTGCAGCCTCTCATCGGAGCTTCCCTTTGCCGAGCATGACCGTGCTGTTCCGTCACTGTTGTGGTTGTTGTTATGTTTGTTGTTGTTGTCGTTGGCCCAAGATAGTGATAGACGGGGAATCGGTTCTCCCTTTTTGTAGACAGTCATTCGAACTATGCACCACTGCTCACTCTCCGGCCTAGGCCTGGTGTGGCACTTAATCCCTTGGGTTTTTCCTTTCCCAAGGGATAAAATGGCACTACCGGCCATCGACGCTAGGGCCCACCGAATCTTCAAGATTTGGCTTTGGTGGGCCATGTCTCTTTTCTCTACCTTCTCTACATCCCCTCCTTTTCCTCTTCTTCATCTTTTCCCTTGACGGTGACCCTACACGGGATCGAGCTGGGAACCTAGAGGAGATGGCGATCGAAGGAATCGCCCCCGAGGATGCGAGCTTTGAGGGGGCGGTGCTCGAGGATATTGATACCAGAGATGGACCTTCGAGGATGGACCGGATTCTCGGGTTTCATCACATGTACATCCTTCCATTCCTCCGATTCTGTGTAGAGATCCTCTGTAGGCTTTTGTGATTGTATGTAAGGACCCCTCGAGGGCTGTTGTACATGGATATTTATGACTATGAAGATACTTCCTTGATTTTTGTTTTTGTTTCTTGCCCTATTATTGTATGCTCTCGTCCCCTTCGAGGCCTTTGAATGTTTTCCTTTGTTGTTGACCACTGATATCTAACCTGGATGCAAACGTTCTGTCCGATAATCTACCAATTGACATGGCTCTTTTCCAAGCCCATCATCATACCTCGAACCAATCCTGAATTAATCTGATTGGCCCGGGCTGTTGGGCCCTCCGAGTTGCATGGAGATAGTACGCTGAGTTTTGGAGCTTTCGAGAGTGGTATCCAGAGCGAAGGTCAGCTTCGGGTACCTGGTGGTCTGCTTTGAACTTGATGTAGATATCCTTTTAAAGCGTAGTGGATAGACTTCCGTTGAGGGGTTTCCTCTGCTTAGGTGATGCCTCAAGCCTTCCTAGAGCCTTCATGATCGGATATTTCGCGTGCTTACTCTTCTTTTTAGAAAGAAAAACCATGAGATCGGGTAACGCCTCGAGTTCTATGATAGCGTTGAAGACTTCCCGAAGCCTGATTTCTTTTTTGGTGGAGATCCTCAAGGTCGGACACTACCTCGAGACTAGAGATGATACAGTCGACTCCGTGAGGCCCAAGTTCTTATCGATGGATGCCTCTGGGGTCGAGTACCACCCCGAGATCTGTACCGAGATCATTGTCCTCCCGGGGCTTTACTCTGGATAGGCGAATCATTGTTGTTTCCACATATATATGGGGTGGCTTTTGCTTCTTTGGGAGATCTCATTATTTTGGATAAATATCCCTCCGCCTTGGCATTGGGTCATTCATCTCTTCAGGCAAAAAAAGTGTAGGCGCACGTCCTTGCTTTAGTCTGTCAATTCTACCATAGCCATGGCAACTACTTCAGGGCTGACCCGACAAAGAGGGAGAGTTCCACTCCCATCATTCAAGATCTGCGGGTTCACTCTAAAGACTGCGTCTTTGATAAGGGAGAAACATATAGAGATGGTGAAGAGATGTTGCGGATGGAGCGAGGGGATAACGCTGCAGGTGCTTTCCCTAGATGAGAGTATTACGGGCTCTGCTGACAGATTCTTGAATGTATACCTATACCTTTCGCATTTGGCCCCTTTGATAGGGTCGTGCTTGATTTCTGCTGAAAGTATTGGGTTACTTTGGTGCAGATACATCCGTCGTTTTGGCAAGTGGTGCTGATGATGAGGTTCTTTGTGGATAAGGTTGGGCTTGAATTCACGCTCAGCCACCTCGTCAAGCTGTACCAACCCTTTTATCACCGAGGCCTGTTAACCTTGCGTTGCCGTTCGTCCACACCCTTCGTTGTCGATGATGAATAACATGGGGATGAAGAGTGGGCCAGTCGATTCATCCGGGTCTGGACGGATGACATTATCCCTGTGGAGCTCATTCCATTTCTCGAGGGATGGAATCACATGCGTGAGTGGAGTGCCTCGTGCTTCCTTAGATTTGCTTATAATGAAAACTAGTTGAGTAATTATGTCTCCTTCCTTTTTGCAGCAACTTCATGGATGTCGGGCGAAGTTCTTGATCTACCTGGCTGGGTTCGAAAGTTGGCAATCCATTCGACTTGCAATGAGCGTAAGTGGCGAGCTGTGTCTCATGACAGATGGGAAGTGAAATACCAGGGTATGCGTGTACGCTACTCCTGCCTTGGTCTTCATATATTTGAGATGACATTTTCCTCTTTCTTTTGTATTGGCTTTGCCGTTGTAGGTATCGGGCGGTTCCTTGAGGCGAGGTTGTGCCCCTCCGGAGAGGGGAAGGAGTCATCGGCCTCCGAGTTGAGGGACAATAGCGGTAAATGATATTTGCACCCACATTGTGATAGAGCTTTTAATAGGGCTCAACGGGCCCATGTTTTCGAGGAGAGAACATCGCCCAAGCTTGCTGTTCTCGGAGCGTCTGATTCCAGAACGGTGGTTCCTCCGAGTGAATATGCTTTGCCCAAGGTTGGCTCTTCCGGGGTCGAAGGGGCAGGACCAACAGGAGTGTGCTCCGTCTTTGAGGAAGTCCGCCGGCTTCACTTTATGGTGAGTTTTGGTGCAGTCCTTATGTATTTCGCGTCCTCCTTTCTTTATTGAGTTCTTTTTCTGCAGGCCTTTGATAGGCTCAGGTCTGTGCTTCTCCATTATGGGGCTAGGCTTCGGAAAGCTCTAGATGAGGGTGATTCCCTTAGGCTCTTTAGCGAGGAGAAGGAGGCTGAGTTGATGCACTGGCGATATGAGGCGTATCAGAGCTCGAATTACGAGAGCTATTTGATGGAGCAGGTAACCTTTCGTAGTATGCGTTTCGCTCTTTTTGACCCTTAAGGTTAATCCTTTTACCTATCTTAGCTGTAGAAAAAGACGGAGGCTTCGGAGTACCTTAAGGGCGAAGCCGACCGCATCAGGAATGCTTGCGGTGAATTAAGGGCTCGAGTACAGGCTCAAGATTTAGAAGAGAGGGGCACCTTGGCCAAGGTTCCCGCCTTCGAGGTCCAACTCCGCTTGGCTTGTGACAATCCTACAATTCAAGCGGATATGATTGTGAAGCTTGAGTTCTATCTCTCGAAGGTCAGGGCTGAGATAATCGATGCCCGAGCTGAAGCAGCATTAAGTCGAACTAAGGCTGATCAGGAGATGCATATTCATATGAAGTACGTTGCTGATGCCCAAGCTGATTTGAAACAGGCCCTCGATCATGAGAAGAGGATTGAGGAATATGTTCATTGCAGATCCCGAAGAGAGGTACTCGAGGAGATCGGCACTTGGGGCTTCGTTCTCTTGGAAGAGTTGGCTCGAGAAAGGTCAGACGAGCGTGATGCTCAGTCACTTCTTGCTGACATCACAGAAAGCAAATCTGGGGCTGGAAGGCTGTAGCCTTTTGGAGCGGAGCGTAGATTTCGCCGCTATTTTGTATTTGATATATGCAGGGCATGTTTGTAGATGGAGAATGTGCCTTTTGCGTATGTAAATAAGAGAAAACTTGAAGCTTTATCTCTTTTGTATCTCTTTCTGCATTGTTTTCAGCCAGGCAGGCTGGTTTTGGTGTTTGGCAGGAGCCCCATAGGTACGGAGCTAATTAGGCAGGACCAAAGGCACTCAAGTGTGATTTTTGACGCGACTAGGCATCAGGACCTTTGTGCTTTGCCCAGCTATTTTAGGCCTAGTCTCCGAGTCAGGCCTTGACTAGAGCTTACCTGACCTTCAACCTCCTATGCCTGCATGGGCGGATGACGATTGTTCTTGTCCCTTGCCCTTGGGCATTCGTTATTCAACTATTTTGGGTCCAGTCTCCGAGTCGCGTTGTGAATCGATCTTTAATTGACCCTCAAGTTTTTTCGTGCCTGCATGGGCAAATGACGATGGCTCTTGTGCTTCGGGTTGAAGCGACCTTTTAAGTGTGTGGCCCGGAGGCTTGTTTGGCTGGCGACAATGGAACTTATGTTGTGCCCTTAGGCATTTGTACTTAACTATATTGGATCTGGTCTTCGAATCGGGTTATGACTCGAGCTCATTTTAATCCTCAAGTTTTCAAATTTCAAGCTGGCGATAGTAGCTCTTACATTGTTTGGTCATTGAGACCTTTTAGTGTGCGGCCCGGAGGCTCATTTGGGTGGCGACAATGGCTCTTACGCTTTTGCACGTGAGCATCTTGTAGGCTTTGTTTTCTTCTTGTGAAGGCCTTTTTGAAATGATTTTTCCTGACCCGTCGTCAGTTCGGGAAGAACCTTGATTTCAAGTCGTTAGCGGCAATGTTCGAGCACCTCAGAAGGTTTTTAGCTCATAGGTTGAGTAGCTCGAAGCCTTGTTATTTGGAGATGACATGGTCGAAGCTCGTTTGCCTATTGAGGGAAGCCTGTTTTAACCTGTTCTTTTCGAAGTATATTCGAAGAAATGGCCTGTGATTTTGTTAGCGATAGTCGGGCATCCCCGAGTTGCGTTAATTTGGCTGGTGCAGCCGTTGTGACCATAGACATATGTGTTTGGCTGGAGCCATTTTGGATCCTGAGTGATAGTTTAGGCATCTACACCGAGGGTATGCCCTTTCGGGATTCTTACAAATGCGACGTATAGCCTAAACTTCGGGATTGCATTTTATGCCTGTAGTAAGGTCTTACAGTTTATCATGCCTGTTAAGGTCTTACAGTTTGTCATGCCTATTGAGGTTTTACAGTTTGTCATGCTTGTTAAGGTCTTATAGTTTTTGTTACTGTGTATAATAGTTCTGGTTATACTGAGTATGCCCACTCGGGGTCTTACAACCTCGGGTTTTCCAGTGTACGGCAATTGGCAATAGTCTCCGAGTCATCGAGTTTGCTTAGGCTTGAAGGCCATTATTTGTGAGCTCGGAGTTACCTTGTTAGGGCTTTATGAGCCCGGAGTTCCGACCCTAGGGTCATGCGGGTGCCAAATAGTTGACGCTAAGTCTCCGAGTATTTTGGGACACATTTGGTGGAGCGATCTCTGCCGAGAGTATGCTGAAATTTCCTTCTTTGGAGTATGAGATGCTGAAAGATATTCTTTTCTTGCTTGGCGTAAATACATATCGTTTCATTGTTGTGAGCTCGGCCTGCACGGGCGCGGCTCCTTGGACTGTTTGGTCTGGTACACGATTCCCTATTCAAACTCAGTGTGTCATTCCCCGTCCCTTCGGAGTGGACGGCGCCTTCAAAAAAGGGTGTCCTTCATCGTTTGATTACAAAAGAAGACCTGTGATCTTGTCAGATCCTCCTCAGGCGCTACGTTGCTCCGTTAAGAACCTTGCTGGCGAGACCCTCTTTGCGGCGGAAGTCCGACCGAGGGGAAAGAGAGTGGCAGGTTCCGTTAAGGCCTTAGGGTCTCTGGGTAGAGTTAGAACTTCCGAACGCCCTGGCCAGGTGTCTATATATAGGTTAGTGAAAAATAACAAAGTGGGGAGGTAGTTTTTCTTTACCGCGGGATGTGTAGGCTATGTTTCGGGGTTTGGTATGTTCCTACTATTTCGGGGAGTGGACTCTAGTATGGCCCTCTGTTGTGTTTAATCGGGCTTGGCCGAAGATGTAGTTTTCTTACCTTTTGACTCTTTTGAGAGTAGAGATATTGGTGTCGGCGATGCGTCATGTGATGCAGAATTTCCCCTTGTCGCGTATTACTTCCTGCTGACGGTTTTAATTCCGTCCCTTGCATGGAATTTCATCCTTTTGGCAAAGTGGGGGCGGCCCTGTCTTCGGGCGATGCACTCGCGGTTGTCTGAATAAGGCATTTGTGCCTTGCAGCTCCCTTGATGATATGTGACTCGGTGTTCCGGTCTGGGCCAGTCATGCTGTATTGAGAGAATGGTCTTTCTCCTTGTTGGATCGATCGCCATTCGGAATCTATCAAAGATTCGAGAGGTGGTTGTGTTTTGACCCGGCGTCCCGAGCCGCCCCATCATCATTGGCCCGACAGTGTTGATCGAGCCACCTGCACTCATGTGCACATGTCTTATTTAAAACGGATTGAGTGAGGAAGAAGGTTACCAGTACGTCATTATGAGGTCGAGACGAGGCCTCGGTACCCTCTTTGTTGAATGTAAGGGCATCCTTGGGCGTATATCCCCAGATCTGCCTTTCTCCGGTGACGAGAAATTTTGCTCTCCCTTTTACAAGTTCTTGTAAAGGGTCGTCGATCCTCCATTGTCATGGAAATGTGCTGCGGTTCGTTTTCTTTGTTCCTCCTGGTCGTCTGCCATACTGGGGACTGAACTTGAATTCGGTCGCTCATCTGTTCTCGGCAGTGATTTTTGTCGAGCGGCTTGGCGTCTTTCCTTCGGAGCTGGTGGCTATCTTCGGCCGCGCGGCCGCGCTTGCTATGTAGTCCCCATGCCAGGCTGTGATCCCTTTGAGAGTTATTCGACCAAATTGGTCTGAGCCATTCGACATCCCTGGTTTCACCTACGATGAACACGATGAATGGTATAGTGATGTGCAAATTGTACTCTGATGGGAAAGGCGCCCTTTTCGGCCATGCATCCTCATCGAATCTGGATTTGTTAACGATTCCTTAGACTGGTAGATGAAGGACCTCGAGGTCAATGTCTGGCTCAAGCTCGAGCTATCGGGGGTAGTCGGTAATGGGATAACAGTTGAGATATGATCAAGCAAGGCTCTTTACGGCCAATACCAAGTAATAAATGAATAACAAGTATGAAAGCAATAAACGCTAAGAGTAGCCTCGAGCTAGTAAAGATGAGTGAGTTAGAGAGAAGAAAGAAAGATATTATTGATCTTGTGGAGAAATAGATGGAGCAACATTAGCCTTCTACAAAGTAGTGTGGGTTCCCTTTATATAGGAGGGGAACCCGGATATAGTACAAGATATATTAATTGTAAAGTATGAAGATCGGACGGCTTAGAAGCGACGCTTCGGCATAGGCCCTGGATAGGCTGGCCTTGTCAGACTTAGTCGTGTACCTTGGGAACTTCCCCTTTTTCTCTAGCCTCGACCTTCGTCTTCTTTGAGTCAGGCCCCGACGAGCCCCGAGGGAGGGGACTCGGTCACAACTCCACGTCCTCGGGGTCTCGACGTATTCTTCTGAAGTGGTTTGATAGCGAGAAATTGAGTCCTCTAATTTCGCCGCATACACTAAAGCTAAAGGACAATTCTGATGAACAATGAGCGAAAAGTAAGAGAGTATATTTTTTTCCAATGATTAGATGATCTTTACAAATGATCGGGGTCCCCTTTATATAATAAGGAAACCCTAAATATGATACATTTCTATTTACAGTAAAGAATCTTATTGGGACAACTGTCTAACTGCCTAGTACGGATTTGTACAAATCTATTCCACGATTTACGCCATGATCTTGGGGGCATGGCAGGAATCTTGCTCATTCTGTTACAAATACATAACGGCATTATCTCGGGGTTGAGCATAATCAGCTTCGATACCCATCGCGCACTTCGATCCTCGGGCATTGCACTCTGTTTTTGAGCTCGAACTCGATCTTACCTGAACTCGGGCTGAAGGCGACCCCTCGATCCCGAGAAATCAGGCATACCTAATTTTGATCGTATTCAGATAGTCCCCATGTTTCTTAGAGTAAGATGATAAGAAATGATTTGAACCTCGACTTTCTAGAGTCTCTAATGATGATTCCCGTGGAGTAGGCACTCAAAGTAACCGAAACGTCCCGTTGGTTCCCATCCCAAACATTAAATGCATGCTAATAATGGTCGGCATCTAGCGCCACCGAACCGTCGCCGCTCATCTATAAATATGGGGCTCCTTCTTTGAATTAAAAACATTACTTCTTCATTACATTTACTTTGATCACTTTTCCTCTTCATCTCTTTCTCTCATCACTACTTTTACTCTAATCACCGGAAAACACCACGCTTCGCTACCTTCTGCATCTCTTAGCTTAAAACTATGACCAAAACTATTAAAACAGTCCCCAAAAAGAGAAGGCATCATCTTCTTCTTCTTCCCAGTCGGCCAAACTGGTAGCCATCCCTTCACGAAATCATTCCCAGCCCCTGTGTGATAAAGAAGGATTTCAATATTGAAAATCCCCTCAATATCCCAGCTGATGCGAACATGTATCTCGATATATCAGTTCGATATCGGAGAAGACACTTAAGGCCATGCAAAAGGACTGCAACTGGGGAGATGAGGTTGTGGTATAGATCCCTAACCCCGAGAAAAGCATCACTACTCACGTGGAGGGGTTCTTAAGTGTTTACACTTACCCCTTCACACTAGGTCCCCTCGATCCAGTAGTGATTGATTTCTGCAAAAGGTACGAGGTTACCCTCGGCCAAATCCATCCCTCCTTTTGGCGTATTGTGATTTTGCTGCGCTATTTCTCCATCAAGGCCGAGGGATTAGAGTTTACCCTCAACCATCTCATTTGGTTGTACCGGCCTCAGCTATTTCGATGGCTCATCAAGTTTCAACGTTGATCAAAAAAGGGCTTCTTTGCTAGTAATGACGAGGATAAAGATCGAGGCTGGATAAGTCAGCTTATCAGAGTGAAGACCTCGAACATCATCCCTAGGGGAAAAATGTCATTCTCAGAGAAAAGGAACTTTAATCGTAAGTGAAGTCCTTTTCCAAATACCTACTCATATTTTGCTTCTGTGTTTCGTAATGCCTTTACCTTTTCTGCAGCTATTGCTTTGACGCCCCATGCGATCCTCGACCTTGAGGACTGGGTCCGCAAGTTAGCTGCAACCTCCTCGTATGATGAGCGCAAATGGTGCGAATTATCGAGGGGAAAATGGGAGGCCAAATATCATGGTAAATTCTCTTCCCGGGTTTTTTGATACTTTTCTTTTATCAGTGATGCCACCTCACTTATGCTTATTTATACAGGCATCATAGATCTCTCCGAAATGAGGCCAGCCCCACCCGGGAAGAGACCGAGTCCCCGATTCCGAAATCTAGCAAAGATAACAAAAGAAATAGGGCTTCGAAGTCCGAAGATCCCCAAGATAAGAGGGCCCCTTCTCGAAAGTCAAGGAGGAAGCTTATCCATGTGGAGTTGGATTCAGCCATCCAATTCCTGGAAGATGAAGAGAACGAGGGCAAAGAATCGGTGCTGGTGCCCCGAACTAAGAAACTAGTTGAGACCGCCAATCCCTCTAAACCTGAGACCTTTTGCATGGTGAAGGAACTCCGAAGATAGACTTGGGCAAAGCCCTCGAGTCCCTCAAGATCGAGATCATTCCCCTTCTTTCAACAAGTACGCCGAAGGGGACAAGTTCTGATAGGGCCAAAGCTAATCAGAGCACCTCGAGTGAGGATCTTGGGGTCATGACAATGGGTCACCCACCTTCTCTACCATCTTACTCTAAGGAGGCGATAAAGGCTGCTCGGGCTCTGCGAACGCCCGACCCAAGCAAGGTTCTCAAAGAAGATCCTTTTCAAGATTGCTTCAACGGGGTTGACGACGCTGCCGACCTAAATGACGCATTCACCCTCTCCAAAGAGGCTCACTGTCTCTTCTCTCGGGTAAACACTAACTTTTATTGATGTAATTTTCTTCCTTCTCCCCTTCTTTTGACTGACATGTCTTCGTTGTAGGCCATCATCAAGTTCAGGGCTAAGCTGAACCAATGCAAGGCCGAGCTCAGGAGGGCTTCGGATGAAGAGAAGGCCTTGAGGCTCCTTTGTAGCCAAAAGAAGGAGGAGCTCAAGAACCTTCAGGCTAAATTGGCCAATGCTCGGAAAAACGAGGTCGAGCTAGACAAGTAGGTAACCGTGATTTTAATAGAGTATGGTCGTCTTGGCCTTACTGTGGAGGCTAACACTTCGATGTCTCAGCTGCAGCAAAAGTTGGAGATGATTCGGTAGCTCCGGGGTGAGGTCGATCTGGTTAAGGCTGACTACCACCGATGGAAAAAGAATATGGATCGACTCGCTGTTGATAAAGAAGTTGCTCTAGCCCAACTGGCCTCGGCTGAGACCCAGCTCTGAGGTATTAATGTGAAGAATCTGTCCCAGGCCAAGAAAATTGAAGAGCTAGAGGCAAAACTTGCTAAAGCCGGGATCGAGGTTGTAGAGGCCAAGGCTGAAGTTGAGAAGACGAAGGCCACGACTGATAAGACCATCACCGTATACTTAAGGTATGCTGAGGCTGTTCAAGAGGAGCTAAGGGAGGCCTCAGACTGGGAAAATGGAGTAATGATTTGGCCAAGTACCAAGCCCGGAGGGAGACTCTCGAAGAAATCCATGCCCAAGGGTTCGACCTCACTAAAGAAATAGCTCAAGCAAAGGCGCTGGAAATCAATGCCAGGTTTCTCGTTTCTTATGATGATGAAGATGATGTTAGTGGTTCTAAGGGCGGGGGGATGAGGAAGGAGTCCTTGAGAAGGAGGAGGTTCCCGAAGATACAGCTCCCGAGGATGCAGTTCCTGAGTATGTGGCTCCCGAGGATGTGGCCCCGAAATAGATTAGGTTCTTTTTTGTTTCTTTGTTTTTATGTAAGGGCCCCTCGCGGGTGTTGTAAATATCTTTTATAGATATAAACAATTCCTTTGCTTCATCTCCGATTTGTATTGAATTCCGCATTGTCTTTATTTTGTGAAATTTTTTTGATAACTTCAATGATCAAGTGAACATTGGCTCGGATTCTGAATATAACAACCCTTAAGTATTTTAGTGATCAATGGGCGATCTTCAAACTTATAATAGAATACCTCTTAAGGTTTTTGTTAATCCTCGAGCTATGTTTAAGTCGATTTGATGTGAGCTCGGGATGATGGGACTCTTGAGTCCGAGTTGAGTGAGAGTAAGGTCTCGAACTCCGCATGCTTCGGCCCTTAAGCTCTTTTATATTGGCCCTTATGCTCTTTTAGGTCGGCCCTTAGGCTCTTTTAGTTCGGCCACTTTGGCCTTTAAGACGGCTATATTTTTCCCTCTTTTCGATTAAAAGAATTAGTTAAAATTTATTTATGCCTTAGCATGTGTTTTTTTTGTGCCTGTTGGGTTTTTCGAAGGTTCGAGCAATCGGAACCTCTTTTGTAATTCGTTTCTGTTACGATAATTGAATACCTCTTGAGGATTTTTTTCGAAGACTGATTTTATCGAAGCATTTAAATTATTCGAGGGCTGATTTTATCGAAGCCCTTTTTGCTTTTGCTGAGGGTAGCCTAGTTTAACTGGTTTTTCAAAGTATATGAAGGCCTTTAACTTATGGTGGAAGTTAGAGCCATATTATTTCGGCCATAGCCTTTAATATGGTCGTAGCCTTCGGATATGTCTTTTGGACTTGTTTCCTGATAACCCTTTGAACTTGTTCAAATGATTAGTCCCCGAGTACGATGCCATTGGCCTTTATGTCGAGGGGGATGCCTCTTTGAGGTCTTATGAACTCGATTAGATGACTTGACTGTGTTGACTGTCGATGACAGTCCCTGAGTTTTCGAGGTGTATTCACGTTTTGGCCTTTGAGCTGTTTCTTGAAAAATCACAAGTATGATGTTCGTATAGTAGCAAATTTCTTTGAGACACAAAGTGTTTTTTAATATAGAAAGAATGCTTCTTTAAATAATTTGATACATGCGTACATGTTTTGTTATCGGGGCTCGACTATTCTATATAGCCACGGTTCACTGACCGTTTGGTCCATTACAAAGTTTTCCTATCGAGTCCCTCATTGGCGTGAAGTATTTTTCTCAAAAATATATATCTCTGGGGGGTGATGTCCCCCAGTATTCGAGGTTGATTGAAAAGAAGTCTTGGATATTGTTGAGTTCTCCTTAGGTAGCGCATAGTTGTTGCCTCGTTAAAAACCTTGCCGGTAAAACCCATTTGGGACAAAATCCGTTCTAAGGGAAAAAAAATGCAATGTGTGCTTTAAAACCCAAGGTCTTCGTGTAGAAAGGTGCCCTCGGCATCGATCGAACACCTGCAATGAGTTAGCCTTAAATTTAAATGAAAAAAGGAGAAGGCCATACCTTAGCAGTAATATCGTTTGAGTAATGATACATTCCAATTGTTTGACAATTGCTCGCCTTCCATCATGCCAAGTTTGTAAAATCCTTTAACGACAACTCCGATGACTTGGTACGGTCCTTCCCAATTCAGGCCTAGTTTCCCTTCATTCGAGTCTCGAGTATTAAGGGTGACTTTCCACAGAACTAAGTCCCTGATTCCGAAGTGTCGAAGGTTGGTCTTTCTATTATAGTATCTCTCGACTCTTTGCTTCTGTGCGGCCATCCGAACAAGTGGTGCTTCTTGTTTTTCATCCAATAGCTCAAGGCTACTATTCATAGCCTCGTGATTTGAATCCTCCATGCATGTCAAAACCTGTCGTTGGGTTCTCCGACTTTGACCGGGATTAAGTCCTCGGAGATATATACTAACGAGAATGGAGTAGCCCCCGTGCTGGACTTTGATATTGTTCGATATGCCAAAGGACCTCGGGTAGAACTTCTCTCCATTTTACTTTTGCATCGTCCAACATTTTCTTTAGGTTTTGAATGATAGTTTTGTTTGTTGACTCGGCCTATCCGTTCCCGGTTGGATGATATGGTGTTGATAAAATCCTTTTTATTTTATATGCTTCGAGGAACTCCGTTACTTGCTGCCGATGAATTGCTTTCCAGTGTCGTACACGATTTCGGCGGGTATCCCGAACCGACACATGATGTGGTCCCAAATGAAGTCGATAACTTCTTTTTCTCTGACCTTCTCGAAGGCATGTTCTTCTACACACTTAGAAAATTAGTTTACTTGGCGCCGTAGGTAGAGGGCCGACTATGTCCATTCCCCATTTCATGAAAGGCCACGGGGACAGGTCTGAGTGTAGTTGCTCTCCGGGCTGATGAATCATTGGTGCGAAACTTTGACATTTATCACACGTTTTAGCAAACTCCTTAGTGTCTTTTCCATGATATCCCAGTAATACCCTACTCTAATAATTTTGGGGACCAAAGACTCGGCTCCGTAGTGATTCCCACAAGTACCTTCGTGGATTTATCATAGTACATAATTGGTGTCCCTCGGCCCTAAACATACCGCTAATGGTCCAGCAAACGTCCTCCTGTACAATGTTCCATCTTCATCTAATGTGAATCGAGTAGCCTTGGTTCGTAGAGCCCTTGACTCTTTGTGGTCCAATGGGAGTTTTCCATTTTTCAAGTAGTCGATATACTTATTCCTCCAAACCCAAGTCAGACTTGTAGAATTTATCTCGGCATGACCATCTTCAATCACAGACTTTAATAATTAGATGACAGTCCCCAGGACGATATCATCTTCTTCAACCGATGACCCTAAATTAGCAAGTGCATCGGCCTCACTTTTTTATTGAGGCACATGGTCTAGAGTCCACTCCTTAAAGCGGTGCAAAGTTACTTGTAGCTTATCCAAGTACCGTTGCATCCTATCCTCTCGAACTTCAAAACTTCTATTTACTTGATTAACCACCAACAGTGAATCGCACTTGGCTTCAATGACTTCTACCCCAAGCTTTTATCTAGCTCGAGACCTGCAATCATGGCCTCATACTCGGCCTCATTATTAGTTAACCTAGAAGTTTTGATAGATTGTCTAATAGTACTACCTATTGATGGCTTCAAAAAAATGCCGAGCTCGGACCCTTTCACATTCGAGGCACCGTCCATGAAAAGGGTCCATACCCCCGACGATATACCCGATGTTAGAAGAAGTTCTTTCTCCACTTTGGGTACGAGGGTCAGCGTAAAATCAGTCACGAAGTCAGCCAATATTTGAGACTTGATGGCCGTTCGGGGTTGATATTCGATATCGTACCCGTCGAGTTCGACTACCCATTTGGCCGATCGGCCTGATAATTCGGGCTTATGCAAAATATTTCAGAGAGAATAAGTGGTTAACATACATATTGGGTGATACTGGAAAGATGGTTTTCACTTTCTAAATGTGCTTATTAATGCAAGTGCTAATTTTTCTAAGTGGGGGTATCTAGTTTCAGCATCTCCTAGAGTTCGACTTACATAATAAACAGGTAATTGCATACCTTGTTCTACGCGAACTAGTACCCCACTTACCGCTATCTCAGATACTACCAAATATAAGTAAAGCTTTTAATCTACCTTCGGGGTATGAAGCAGAGGTGGGCTCGATAAGTATCGCTTGGATTATTCTAAGGCTTGTTGGCATTCCGGGGTCCATGCGAAATCCTTTTTCTTTTTTAGCAAGGAAAAGAACCTATGACTTTGATCTTATGACCTCAAAATAATTCAACCAAAGGCGGCTATTCGTCATGTTAGCCTTTGCACGGCTTTCATGCTATCCACAATTGTAATATCTTCGATGGCCTTGATCTTATCGAGATTGATCTCGATTCCCCGATTAGATACCATGAAGCCGAGGAACTTGCCTTATCCGACTCTGAAGGTACACTTTTTTGGGTTAAGCTTCATGTTGTACTTCCTCAAGATTTTGAATGTTTCCTGCAAATGAGTTAAATTGCCATCTGCGCGCAGGGACTTAACCAACTTCGTCAATGTAAACTTCCATTGATTTACCTATTTGTTCCTCAAATATTTTGTTAAATAGGCGTTGGTATGTAGCTCCTGCATTTTTTAGCCCAAAGGAACAATAAGTTCCAAACATAGTGATAAACGAGGTCTTCTCCTGGTTTCTCAGGTTCATCTGAATCTGATTGTACTCGGAGTATGCATCGAGAAAGGTAAGGATCTCGTGGCTGGCCGTGGCATCGATCATGCGATCGATGTTAGGTAGTGGAAAAGAGTCTTTAGGGCATACTTTGTTTAAATCCTTATAATCTACGCACATTCTAAGTGTGTTTCCCTTTTTAGGAAGTACAACTATGTTGGCTAACTGCTCGGGGTATTTTACCTCCCGAATAGACCCTATTTTAAGAAGTTTGGTTACCTCATCCTTTATGAATGCATGCTTCACCACGGACTGGGCCTCCTTTTTTACTTTACTGGTTTTAACCTGTGGTCGATGCTTAGCCGGTGCGTTGTTATTTCCGGCGGAATCCCTGTCATGTCTAAATGGGACCAAGCAAAGCAATCCATATTATCGATAAGAAATTGAATGAGTTTTTTCCTGAGCTCGGGGATTAATCCCATTCCCATGTATACCTTTTTCAAAGGCATGTGCTCGATTAGTATGACCTATTCCAGTTCCTCGACCATTGACTTGATTGGTCTGACTCCTCGGGAACGACGAAAGTTTGAGGAGTAAGGAAATTCTCTTCTTCTTCTTCGACTACCTGTTCCTCTGGATCCATCGGGACTGGAATATTGCTATTTGGCTGCCTGTTTATATTTGGCCCCCGATTTTTACTAAGTTGAAGGCACTGGAATCGGTATCACTTCATCGACTGTAAACATTTACTTTGCAACGTGTTGTTCTCTGTAGATAGTTTTCACACCATCCACTATTGGGAATTTCATCATCTGATGAAGGGTTGATGGTATAGCCCTCGTGTTGTGGATCCATGACCTCCTGAGAAGTGCATCATACCTCATGTCACGTTCGATGACATGGAATTTTGTATCTTGGATGGTTCCGTCCACGTTTATTGGCAGGATTATCTCCCCCTTTGTTGTTTCGCTTGCCATGTTTAAGCCATTTAGGACTCGGGATGCATGTGCAATTTGATCTTATAGGCCGAGCTACTCTATGACCCTCGATCTGGTTATGTTTGTTGAGCTACCTGGATCCACTAGAACACGTTTAACTTGAATTTTATTTAACAAAATAGAAATTACCAGGGCATCATTTTGTGGCTAAGATATGCCTTCCGCGACCTCATCATTAAATGATAGGATGCCCTCGGGCACATAGCTCTGAGTCTGTTTTTCTCTGGTGATCGACACCTTGGTGCATTTGAACACAGGCCCTTGTGGAACATCAACACCGCTAATGATCATATGGATTACATGCTACGATTCTTCCTGCTCATTTTTTCTGTTTGCATCTCTTTCCCTGAAGTGGTTCTTAGCTCGATCATTGAGAAATTCTCAAAGATGACCCTCGTTGAACAACCGAGCCACTTTCTCCCTTAGCTGCCTGCAATCTTCGATTCTATGGCCATGTGTGCCATGATGCTTACACATTAAGTTTGGATTTCTTTGAGAAGGATAGGTTTGAATAGTCTTGGGCCACCTAGTGTCTTTGATTCTTCCAATAGCTAACACAATCCCCGATGCATCTACACTGAAATTATACTTCGATAATCGAGGTGCTTCCGTGGAGTTGGTATGTTTATCGAACCCATTCTTACTAATGAGTCCCCGAGAGCTTTGACCTCGATCATTTCTTTGATCATTTCGAGGAGCATTATGCCCCGAGCCATTGTTTCTCCGATCTACGTACGGTTGATATCGTTCCTTGTTCGATCTTGATTCCCTATCTGTATCCCTCAGGGGCTTAGTTTCCAATCTAGTAGGATGAACTGAACCCGAGGGGGCTCCTAACTAGTCGTCCTCGACCCTGATCTTCGATTGGTAATGATTATGCACGTCTGACCACGTCACAGGTGGATACTCGATAAGATTCTGCTTTAATTGTTGAGACGCGATCAAACTCCGCTCGTTCAAACCCTGCATAAAACTTGCACTGCCCAGTCATCTGAGACCGGTGGTAGTTCCATTCGTTCCATTTGAAAGCGTGATACGAACTCTATTAATATCTCATCGTTCCTCTGTCTTATCTTAAAATCGTGTGATTTCCTCGTCGCCACCTTTATGGCCCCGGCATATGCTTCCACGAAGGCTTCCGCTAACATAGCAAACGAATCGATAAAGTTCAGAGGCAAGTTGTGATACCAAATCATAGCTCTCTTTGACAAAGTTTTCCCAAATTTCCTCCACAATACTGATATGATCTCATCATCATTTAAATTGTTTCCTTTAATCTCGCAAGTATGTGAAGTAATATGCTTGTTTGGGTCGGTTGTCCCATTGTATTTTGGTATATCGGGCATGCGAAATATTTTAGGAATGGGCTTCGGAGCCACACTCGGAGGGAACGACTTTTGTATGAAATTTTTGGAATCCAAACTTTTCAAGACCGGAGGTGCTCCCGGTATTTGATCAACACGGGAGTTATAAGTCTCCACCCTTTTGTCATTATCCTTAATCTTCTTTTTCCTGGACTCGATCATGTTGGTGAGTTCTTTGAGCATCCTCATAATTGCGGGGTCAGTCCCCGAGCCACTACCGTTTG
This sequence comes from Nicotiana tabacum, assembly GCF_000715075.1. Classification (NCBI taxonomy): domain Eukaryota; kingdom Viridiplantae; phylum Streptophyta; class Magnoliopsida; order Solanales; family Solanaceae; genus Nicotiana; species Nicotiana tabacum. Next base: position 11,431,705 of record NC_134082.1, read on the forward strand.
ATCTCTCTGGCGCCAGTTTAGCACGTCGAGTGTTTTTTGGTTCGGCTATACTCGGAGTTTTATTCTGACTTTAAAGTTGAGCGATGACAATCTGTTGAGCTAGAAGCATCTCGAATATCACTTGGAGGCTGGCTCACCCATCTCCTATACCATGTGTTCCTTGGCCACCAGATCGGTCTTTCCTGCGTACATTTCCCCGGGGTCTATGCCTAAATCCGCGTTCAAAGCAATGTATGAACTAACATCAACCGGTTCCATATTTGGAACTTCCCTAGGGTTTATTGGTGGTACAACAACCCGTACATTATTGTTTTCTCCATGAAATCCAAGACCATCGTTGTCGTGTACAGGTGAGTTTTGCGAGTTTGACATGTTTTAGCCTAAGAATCAAAAATTCTTGACAAGAACAAGTGTAAAAATAACATGTGTTATGAGAATCAGCACCGAAATAATCACTATTATCTTTAGTCCCACGATGGGCGCTAAACTGTTTACCTCGAAAATACGAGGAACAATTAAATTTGATCTATGGTTTTAAAGATACATGATTTAGTTAAATACCTATTAATAACCAAGAAATCTGAAGTATAAATGAAAATAACAAGTAAAATCAAACAAGAATGTAGGCCAGTTTCGACCTCGAGCCAAAGTGACGTCGAGATGGATCAAGAACAATAAAGCAAGAATAATAAAGCTAAAGGACAATTAGGCTGAACAATGAGCGAAAAAGTAAGAGAGTATATTCTTTGCCAATGATTAGATGATCTTTACAAATGATTGGGGTCCCCTTTATATAATAGGGGAACCCTGAATAATGTACATTTCTATTTACAGTAAAGAATCTTATTAGGACAGTTGTCTAAACGCCTAGTACGGGTTCGTACAAATCTATTACGGGATTTATGCCATGATCTTGGGGACGTGGCAGGAATCTTGCACATTCTGTTACAAATTCGTAACGCCATTATCTTGGGGTTGAGCATACTTAACTTCGATACCCATCGCGCACTTCGATCATCGGGCATTGCACTCTGTCTTCGAGCTCTGGTCCATCGAGCTCGAACTCGACCTTACCTGAACTCGGGCTCAAGGCGACCCCTCGAGCCCGGGAAATTGGGCATATCTGATTTCGACCGTATGCATTAAGAAAGCAAAATAACAAAAAAGTAAAACAATAAAATAAAAAATGCGTTATAAATGTAAAGTACAACTTAACTCCATAGTCTAAAAAAAAGATTTTGAGAAAAAGGAAAAAGAATCTTTGTTGAAAGGAAACTTATTAAGGCAGCCTAAATCAGCTAGTCATGACACCTTATTACATGCTTTAATTCTTTCCTTCTTTGTTAAATGAGAATCACCATATCTTAGACTAGAAAAGCAGTCTAAGATGCAGTTCTTTGTTAATTCTTTCCTTATTACATGCAGTTCCTCATTTTCAACTAACCATTGATAAAAATGAGAATCACCATATCTTAGACTAGAAAAGCATTTTTAAATTTTTGAAAAGTCAAATTCAAGAAAATAGAGGAAAAAGAAAAGAAAAATTTGAAATGAAATAAGGAAATAATTATATTCTTATGGGAAGAGAGGAACGAGGAACTGCCTTTTCGTTTCTAACAATTTCTTTTATTCATTTTAATGCCTTCTTAATTATTAATAAGTTCAAACATTCAATGCTCATTGTCCCCGAAAGGTAATTCCTTATTTTTTTCTGCTCATGATTTATATAACATTGTGATTTACATATTCTTTTCCTAAATTTTCCAATATATTTTTATGCGATTTTCTTTCATTTGGTAGTTTCTCCCTCAAAATATGGTAATTCTTATTTTTAGCAACATTTACAATTAATTGCATGAGTAAAAGAAAGAATAAAAAATAAGGAAAGAACTAGGCTATTAATGCCTATATAAACAATGGAGTATATGTCTCTAGTAAAGTATTTTGACACAAAGTGAGCTAGGCTTAGTTAACGTAAGATGCCTTTATCTCTCGATCAGTTCTTTGTTTTTTCTTTAGACTTAGTAATAATGTTATTGTTCTTTGTTCTATAATCTATCACCTTTTCTACGTTCATAGACGAAATCAATATGTCTCCGTGCATAGCGCAATTTGGTGCACAAAATATCCTGTGTTCATGAAGGATTTTGGGAAGAATTGTACCCTGATAAATGTGATGTAAATGTAGACAGCCTAATCTAATTTGAGCATTAGTGCTTCCACGGCCCGAACCTGTGACCTATAAATCGCACAAAGACAACCTTACTATTGCTCGAATCCTCCCTTCAACATGTCTCTATAGAGAAGAATCTACTTTTATTATATTTGATATTTTGGTTTAGTTTTTCATTAATTAACTTTGTTACTTTTGCATGCACAGTGGTTGGAGCTATTTTCGTATATAGATACCAAATTAAAGCAAGAATGTCATCCTCAAAAGGCAAGGGCATTCAGAAGATCTGGGAGAAATTGGTAGGTAAGAGAGACGAGATAGACAAGGAAACAAATGACCTTAAAGAAAGTGGAAGTTCGACAAAAGAAAAATACGAGAAAACAAGTGAACTATGGAAGAAAATGGATAAGGCTGAGAAGCTCGAAGACAAACTAGAGAAAAAAGGGGTCCCAAAGAGATTCATATAGTTCTATATATTTATCAATTGCTAGTTATTACTATGATGTTTAGATTCTATTAAGTTTAGTGGTTTTGGATTTTCCTAGATTTGTTACTAGGAATTCAAGATTTATATTCTAGTAGTACTTTCTGTTTCGCTGTTTTTTATCTTTTTCAGATTCCTTATCATTACATGTTGTGTTATTTGCATCATTTACCTTAATATATTGTTGTTACTATTGTTTGTCACTTATTGTCTTATCTCTATTGTTTATTGAGTCGAGAGTCTATCAGAAACAGCCTCTCTATCTTTATAAGGTAGGGTTAAGGTCTGTGTACCCTCCCTAGACCCCATTTATGGAAATACACTGGGTTCGTTGTTGTTGTCGTTGTTGTTATTAAAATAAAGGGAAGTTTAAAACCACAAATCACACACCTTAAAACCGATCGTAACAATTCTCGGTGAGAATATTCTCTCTCTGAAAGACACATAACGGCTATTTTCTAACCGCGAGTTTCTTACATGCTCCAGTCAATGGACCCGTTGGACGGCGCCACTCCGGCTCATCTTGAAGGTCAAACTACCCTGAATCCAACGGCGAACCAGCCTACTGAGTTTACAAATGGAAAATTATCTTATGCTACAAAAGTCATCACACCCTTGAATGTGCTGATTCTCCCAAATCACCATGGCAGAGATTCAGTTGTTGCTACCCACACAACTCACAATGGGATGTCGGCGGTGGTCTTCAAGGCATCGGATTACTAGGGCATTATGGCAGAAGAATGCAAACTTAACATTGTTGGGCGATTTCTCAAACCACGACCCCAAATTGATAAAATTAGGTTAAAATTCAAGGAATTGATTTCGATTAAGGGATCAGCAAAAATTGGGGTTTATGACAACTATAATATTTTTCTGTACTTCACCAACGAAGAAGACTTCAATACATTTTGGTTTAGAAGGGTTATTGAAATTGAAGGCCAACAGATGTGGCTATAAAAATGGTCCCCTGATTTCAAACCTGAAGAAGACTTGCTTATTGCTCCGGTATGGGTCCTTCTTCCTGGACTGCCCTTCCATATGCTCACCTGGAATTATGTTAAACAAGTGGTGAGTGCAATTGGTACACCTCTTGAAATGGACTTGGCTACTAGAGGAAGGACTAGGCCAAGCATGGCAAAAGTTAGAGTTGAAATCGACCAACTAAAAAACCAACCATACTCTGTTTATGTGGGGCAAATATACAAGAATGCTCCTCAAAAAGATTTTGTTCAAAAACTGGAATTTGAAGGTATTCCAAAATACTGTAAGTTTTGTAGAACGTTGGGGCACAATATGATCAATTGTAGAGCTTTAGAAAGGAAGAAAGTTGTTGAAGCTAGAGAATTGGAAGCACAAAAAGCTATGAAAAATCATAATGAAGAAGCAAAAAGAAATGAAAAAGACAACAAGCTGGATGTATCAGAAAATGACATTGATATAGATAATGCTCAAACTAGTGCAAATACGACAAAGAATTAGTTGTGCCAAAAGAATGATGTTGAGCCGGAGAATGCCACTCAAAGGCCATTAAGCAATATCACAAATAGAACCAGCAGAAAGGTTAAGATGCGCAAGCAGAAGAAACTTCCCAAGAAGAAAGCTAAAGTCATTTTTAAACCTATGATCAATACTTCAGAAGTCACAAACAAGGGTAAGAAGAGCAACAAAGAAATAACAATAGCTTTACAAGAACTGGATCAAGGAAGTGAACATATTGAAATCAAGGATAAACAGAGTCAACCGAGTCACAATAGAGAGAGAAGCTCATAGTCAAGATAAATTAGTCAGAAATCAAAGCAATAATAAAGGAACTGGAACTTCAAATCACAATGAAGCCAAAGAAGACTATCAAGAATCTATATAAGAAAATGGAGATCAAGAGGAAAGACAAGCGTGAAAAAAAGCTCTTACATTGAAAGACTACGTCAATGAATCAACTATCATTCCTTCTAAGATTAGAAACCTCCCTGGTATTGATGTGGTAGTCGATCTCAATGTTGAATCCAATTTAAAACAGGACAAACATGTTACAAGCCAACAAATTGAAGTGACTTCCCTTAATAGGGTGACTGTCATGATTCTGGATGACCAACTACAAACAGAATCGAAAGAGGGTTCTTTCCAGGTCATAGGAAGAAAAGAAAAGGGAAAGAAAAAATGAAAAAAGAACAAAAACAAAGATACTATACCTCCTAAATGAGGAAACTCATTCTAATTCTCTGATTTTTTCATGATAAGTGCAATATTCTGGAATATTAGAGGAATCAATACCAAAAAAGCCTTACCAAGGTTAAAAAATTGATTACCATCTATAAAGTGGAACTTGTTACTATTTTGGAACCTTTTGCCAGCATCAATCAAATTGAGAGTAAAGGATATTCCTTGGCTATCAACAGTACTGCATCTCCAATACTAATGGTCCGATTTGGATTATGTGGTCAAGTAATAATATGACCACTATTTTGAACAACAATGATCAGTAAATCACTATTAAATTGCATTACGGGGCTGCTAATAGTGATCTCTAACTCATAGCAGTTTATGCTAAGTGCACACCTGAAGAAAGAAGAGATCTATGGAGTAGCTTAGAGAGCACTCATCTCCAGGTGAATGGTCCATGGTGCATTGGGGGTAATTTCAATATCATTCTAGACCCCGATGAGAAAAAAGGTGGCAGGCCACATAGAATGAATAAAAATCTTGAATTCAATACTTGTATGGATAATTATGGTGTGATAAATTTGGGATTTGTTGGGCCAAAGTATACATGGTGTAACTATTGGGAACTTGGAAGAAGAATCTGGAAGAGGTTCGATAGAGTGTTTCGTAATGATTAATGGTCTCAGATTTTTCAAAACAATATAGTCAATCACTTAGCTAGAATTGGGTCTGATCATAGGCCTATTCTAATTCAATGTCATGAACTAAATCAACAGGTGATTAAATATTTTAAGTTTCTTAATTTCTGGACTAATCGACCATCTTTTTTGCATGTAGTAGAAGAAGTATGGAGTAATCAAGTTCATGGTAACCCTTTGTGGAAGTTACAACAAAAGCTTAAAATGCTTAGAAGACTGACTCAATGGTCTAAAGAAATTTGCAATGTCTTTGATCAAGTCATGTTTTGGGAAAACAAAATGCAAGATCTTGAGCAAATCGATCTCAATAACAATAACGATCATTCTTGGGCTGAATTGAATAAGGGCCAAGCAAAATATATTAGATTGATGAGTATGCAGGATGCCATTCTCATGCAGAAAGCTAAGGTGAATTAGTTTGAAGATGGTGATTATAATACTAAATATTTTCATAGCACCATCAGAGATAGAAGGAGAAGACTGCAGCTTCATAGAATTAAGGAACACAGAGGTCAATGGATTGAAGAAGATGCTAACAATGGCAAAGCAACTATTCACCACTTTCAACAGTTCTTTAATATCAAACACCATTTCAGGGATCAAGATATCATCAATTGTATCCCTCAGTGTATTAATGATGATGATAATGAAATTCTTACAGACATTCCTGATATTGAAGAGATTAAAGATGTTGTATTCAGCATGAGTCCTACTAGTTCAGCTGGGTCGGATGGTTACAATGGAAAATTCTTTCAAACATGCTGGGATATCATTAAGAATGACACTACAGAATTTGTTCAAGATGTCTTCAATGGTAGGAGACTTACTAAGTTCTTTTCTCATACCTGCCTTGCTATTATACCTAAAGTGAACTCTCCTAATAGTTTTTCGAATTTGAGACCTATTAGTTTGAGTAACTTTACAGCGAAGATTATCTCCAAAATCCTATGTAGAAGACTGAATCCTATTCTAGGGAAGCTCATCTGAGAATCAGAGTGGCTTTGTCAAAGAAAGATTGATTACTGAAAACATCCTTCTCGCACAAGAGATTCCTCAAGGTGTGAACAAGAAGGCAGATGAGGCAATGTTATTATAAAGTTTGACATGGCAAAAGCCTATGACAGAATTTCATGGACCTTCCTGATGGCAGTAATGAGGAAGTTTGGCTTCTCTGAAAATTGGACTGACCTTAATAGAGCAGTTTTTGCATAATGGAGGATGGAATATCGACAAGCTTAATGAAGTTCTCCCTAGTCATCTTACTGACTTCATTGTTCAATTGGATATTGGTGATCCTAATAAAGAAGACTTTCCTGTTGGGAATATTTCTAATAATGGGCATTTTTCTTCTAATTCAGCATGGCAATCTATTAGATTCAAAAAACAAAAAAATAATTTTATAAACAAAATCTGGCATAGCTCTATCTCCTTTTAAAATTTCTTTTATCACTTGGAGACTTTTTAAAAATAGATTGCCTTTTGATAATATTATAGGCAGATTTGGCACTAATATCATTTCTAGATGTTCCTGTTGTTTTCTGCGCAGGTGGAGACAATGCAACATGTTTTTAATAATATTGATGAAGCCAACTTCATTTTGAATTCCAGTGGAAATGCACTTGGAATCAAGCACCAACAAGAACCTGTAATTGCTAACATCAAGAGATGGTGGGAGACAAACGCCAACAATAGAGTGCACAAACAGCTCCTTGAGATAGCTCTCATGGTCATATGTTGGAAACTTTGGAAGAAGAGAAATGCGTGTAGATATGGAAAGCAGAAGAAGTTTCAACTAAACAACATGAGACATCAAAGCATTTGAACTTTAAAAGCTGCAATCTCCAAATACATTCCAAGTGACTTTACTTAACTAGATTGGCCTTCATTATGTTAAAAAATTGAGAGAATCAGGCCATCGTAAAAATGGATACAAGTTATATGGGAACCTCTTTTGACGGGAACTGTCAAAGTTAGTGTGAGCACTGATTTTTGTTTACGCAACAAATACTCCAAAAGAAATCGAAAAATAAAACAAATGGTTTTGTTGTACAATTTTGGATTTTACGTGGCATTTGGCAGTTATTTGTAATTCTGTTTGTGATTGTTTAGTTCCGTCAAATAAAAACACAAAATATATGTCTCATATAAATTTGGGATCTTGTTCTACTACTAGGAATTAATTAACCATTATTTGATTTTAAAAGGCGAAGATCCCAAGATATGCATTTCTGTTCTATTTCTTGTTGTCGTAGTGATTTTATTAAATGCTTTAATTCATGTGATAACCGTTGTTAAATGTTGATTAATATTTGGGTAGTTTAATTTTGGTTTTAGGAATTTTGGTTTAAATTATAAGAAGGAAATATTGGATTTGGGCCAAAAATCCAAAGAAAATCAGGCCCAAATCAATACAAATGATCCAGTCCAAGCCAGGTCCTTTAGAGATATCCAAACGACGCCGTATAGGGCCTTCCAATCGGAACCGCTCATCCCCTCCAATCCAACGTCTCCCAAGCCTTCCCCAGATACCCGACCCACTGAAACCTGGTTTGATCTGTTCCTAGCATGAGACCAAACGACGTCGTTCCCCCAGTGGAATGATCAAGGCCGTTGATCATTGGTGATCCAACGGCCAATATCAAACCATTCACTCCATATATAAGCTTACCTCCTTCACCCCGCACCCCCCGAGCCAGACCCCCCTCCTCACTGTTCTTCCGTCTCTCTCATTTCAGAGAAGGACATGGGTTTAGAACCCTAGCCGCCTTAGCCCCCTTCCGTTTGAAACCCGGCGGCATCAATGTCGTCGGCCACCAGACTAACACCCTAGGACCACTCAACCACCCTGAATCCAAATCCACAAACCATTCAGTTCGAATCTTCCCCCACCGTCTCGAATCTTCATTTGAAGATTCGATCCCAGATTCGAGCCCAGACCTCAACCCATGCCAAACCCCCCCAAATTCATACCAGGTATTCCCTTGACCTTCTTCGTGACCAAACCAAGCTTGGTGTGTCCCGAATCTACCCACAAAACCCAAAACCCCAAATCTGAAGATTCGAACCCTAGAACATAAGAATTTGTGGAGTCTGTTTAGATTTAAACAGAAAGTTTGGGGTCTAATATACCCTAATCGAAGTGTTCTCGGTCGAGAACATCTCGATTAAGATCTGTTCGACCTCAAATGGGCAAATCAAGCTCGGGCTTGGGTCATCTGTGTTTAAGCTTTTCTGGTTTGTTCACTTTTCCCTTTTGTTGTCTATTTTAGTTTAGATTAGTTTATTGGCATGTTTATTTAGTTTGTTTGTTTATTTTGGGATTTCTGTTGTCAGTTGTTCTCCATCTCCATAAGACCTTTTATTTGGTCAATTGTTTATTCTGTTATGTTGAATCCGTATAGTGGTATACATATTTGATTGATATCGTCGAATCAATAATGCCTGTAGTTTCCCTGTGTCGTGCAAATTGTCGAGAACAGTTTGATGCCCTATTTGTATTATTTGTTTAATCGACCAATTGTTCCACGTTATAATTAGTATAGTCGATTAGATAAACAACGTCGATTAGTTTCATAGGACTGAATGTTCAAATGCCCTGATTCTGATAAGCTTCATATGATTGATCGAACCATTGTCGTTTAACTGATTGTTTGAAACTATCTGTGAATAGTTTGTTGGCTGTAGTACAAAGGCTGGAACTCAGTTAGGATAGTTGTGAATTTGAACTCCCATTAGTTTGGATTTTCAGTTTGATAAACTTAGGGAAATACGGTTAATAATCAGTGGATTCAGGGTTAGTTTAAGGTTGTAAAAGCTTTGAAATGCTTAAAGGCAAGTGGGCTGACAGTAAAGTATTAAAACATTGATTCAACTAATGGAATTAATTGACCAATAGTGGGATTAATGACATATTGAGTACCTTTAATGGCTGGAAACCAGTAACAGCATGTGTTTTTTCAGAAGTTAGGGAATTAGAGTAGAAATGGACAGTATTTGCTGTCAGGACATGCCCACACTGCCCATATCTGTTGTTTTTAATAAAGACAGACCACTTTAGCAGTAAAGAAAGGGACTTTCAGGGGAATCTCATGGGACGGGGTTTTTATTTTTAATTTGTGAGTGGGAAAACAGAAAGAGAACATGGGAGGGGTGGCAGTTGGTTTAGAGGCAGTGGAATGGGCTGAGGCTATAAATAGAGGGGGTTTTCCATTAGTTAAAAAAAAGAGATAAAAAAAGAGAAGAGGGGAGATATACGTATACACACAGAAGCTAAAAAACTGGAAAAGAGAGTAGAGAGTTCAGGGCATTAGTTCTGAAAATCAGAAAGAGATAGTTCCGAAAATAGGAGATAGTTCTGAAAAATCAAAAAAGAGAGGGTGCTGAAATCAGAAAGAGAGCAAGAGTTTTAGAAAACCATAAAGAAGAATTTTCCAGGGCCTTAGTGTGTTTAAAGTTTAGGTTTCACAACAAAGAACTTCAGTTTTGTCTTCTGCTCAGAAATTCAAAATCAGAAACTACTGTTTTATTGTCTCTGCTTGCAATCTTAGCAATCTTCTTATACTGTCTGGATTTATCGGGCAGCCTAGTTATCTGTTGATTTTTAAGCACTACTTTTCAAGCTACTGGCTTCTTCTTTGGGTTCTATTCTTTCCTGGAGATTCCTGTTGCTGTTGTTATTGGTTTTACTAGTCTTGTTGTACTGCTGCTTTGTGTGTGCTACTACTGCTCTACTGACTTTTCTGCCTCTTCAATTGTAAGCACTTTCCAGGTACACATTTGAATCTCATACTGCTGTAACAGTTAAAAGCATGAAATGAAAGATGCAAAGGAGTTTTATCAGTCGTTGCTTTACTTACAGCTTTATAAATGTTGTTAAAATTGTGTAATTCTTTAGTTTGTAGCTCAATAGAGAACACATTAGTGAGTTTCGTATCTAATTGAAAACTCAGTTGGTTTAATTATTGTGATTCACAATGGCTAAGTTTGTTTAGTTGTACACATGATGTACTTATGTAATTTGTAAAAATGCACGAGTATTTGGTATAGCAATAACTAGACTCCATCTTTGGTTATATTTTGTACATAAGGTACTGTTTCTAATCTTGCCCAAAGTAATATAGTTTCTTTTTCATCATTCGAGCTGACTTTATTAAATCTGATTCCGTTAGGCAGTCTATAGAACCATGTTCGAATCCTATTAGTAGCAGTTTCTAGTAGTTAACTCCGCTAATCTAGTGTAAATAAGTTAGTTTAAATTCGAACTTGAAGAACATGTAGCGTAAGTTTAGCATTTTCATCAATCTTGTACGTTAATCTCCTTTAGCGAATTAAAAGCATGCTCGCTCATGGAATAAGGCTCGAAACGATTCCCCGCCTCGTAGACAATTAATCCAATAACTAACAAGAGGCCCGAATTGGCCAAGCATGTAATTTGATTAGCATATATTTTCTCCTTCTATTTTTTTAGAGACAAATGTAATAGAGATGTAGTCGCTGTAGGTTTACCCTTTCAAATAATGAGACTAGCCTCGCCAAAAATAAAAAAAAATGCAAATCGCGGGGCCCTCAATAATTGATCATAATAAATACTTAGAATTTGGGAAGGACTGTTTAGTGAATTTCACTGCCTCCCTCGAAGACAATAACGTGTTAGACTCTTTAGGCGCGACTTAATTAAATTACATTCCTAAACTCGGGTGCGCATTTTATGTGACCCAAATTCAAATCTCAACGGAGTCGAAATGTGTTAACAACTACGGGTGCATTGATTGTGACGTAGTTCGAGATACATTTTCACGACGTTGCAATTCTATAAAAAATAAATGATAATAATAAAAGCGGTTTAAACTTAATAAAAGCACATAAGTCATAACATGTATTTAAATCAGATATTTAGCCATTATAACAATTTAAGCGACCGTGCTAGAATCACGGGATTCGAGGGTGCCTAACAACTTCCCTCGGGTCAACAGAATTCCTTACTTAGAATTTCTGGTTCGCAGACTTCATTTGGAAAGTCGAAAATTTCCTCGATTTGGGATTCAAGATAAACCGGTGACTTGGGACACCAAAAGCCAAACCTTTCCCAAGTGCCGACTCTGAAATAAATAAATAATCTCATTTCGAATATTGTCACTTAAATTGGAAAAACTCCCTCGCGCATTTTACCCTTCGGGGCGGGCGTGCAAAAAGGAGGTGTGACAGCTCTTGCGACATCGCTGGGGGTTTTTTAACCCAGAACCTTTGGTTCAGGGTTCAAGAATTCGAGCTTAGAATAATTGTTATATTTGGACTTATTATCTGATCTTTATTACATGTTTTGGCATAACGTGCTAAATATTGTCTTTTACCGCTTTGATATTATCTGAACTGTATATAAACTGTGCCGAAACCCTTCTCTCTTCACCTCCGGGGATGTGCTTACTGGTTGAGACTCCCTATTCTGTTAGTGTCATACCCTGAAATAAAAAAGAGGCTCGGACAAGTTACGAAGCCGGATGGCCTTTTGGTTCCCGGTAAGTTGCCCCCTCCTCGACTCGAGTTGTTCGCTCAGGGACACAGTCTAGAACATATACCCAAGTTATAAACCTAGTATAACAAAACCTCATGCCGGATCCCTAGTAGGAACGTTTATTTGCATCATGTTGCATTTGACATAGGGGACTCAACACAGGGGTTGGGTCCGTCTAGGACAGGCAACCTGAAATGAAAAGACCATCCTGCTGCATCCCGTTTGTTTTGCGCATTTATTTGCTTCAGTTCTGCATGTTGACCGGTTTCTAAGAAAAAAAACTTTAAAAAAAAAATAGCAGCGTAGGGAGATAATTACTTATTTTTGGAAATATAAAACCAATGTCCAAGTAGTGTCAAAACCTCGCCGGAATTTTCTTAAAAAGAAAAAAAAAAGAAAAAATGAAAACAAAGTTTGTCTTTTAGTTTGATTTATTAAAAAACATATATAAAAAAACTCCTTTTAATCACTTTCAAAATCCAAAATATATATATATATTTATTTAAAAGTAAAAAAAGGGAAAATTCAAAATTCAAAAAAAATGTTGTTTCTTTTGTAGTATCTCTTTTATAAATTCAGACTAATAGTCCAAATACTTCCTTAAAAAGATTTTTATTTAGTCTTTATCTCTTTTCAAAAATAAAATAAAAATATATAAAAATCCAGAAAAATATTTTTCCTTTTCTTTAAAAGATTGTATTCAGAAGGGGTTTTACTCTACGCTTGATCAAGCCCAAACTACGTCGGTTTGATTCTCGCAGGGTGCGAGTTACGTAGGCAACCCTCATCGGGTAACTCCTTTTTTTTTCTTCAGAAATAGCCAAAATGTCAGAATTTTAATTTATGAGTCAGGTGATGCCGTTTTGTCAAGAATAGCCAAATGTTCCCGAAAGGGACGCCGGAAGGCTGACTTTGCATAAACAGCCATTTTTGGTCATTTTTTAAAATTTTGACCAAATTGCCCAATGGCCTTAGGATCCTCGTCCACGAGGATCTGCGAGGCCATGTTCCCAATATCGGGTCACCATTCTAAATAAAAAAAATAATATATATAAATAAATCAAGTGATGCTTTTGTTGTCAAAAACAGCCGAATGTTCCCGAAAGGGACGGCGGAAGGCTGACATTGCATAAACGGTCATCTTTGGTCATCGTTTTTTGATTTTGACCGGTTGATCCTTGCAGCCTTAAAATCTTCGTTCCCGAAGTGCTAAAAGGCCGCATTCGAAAACCGAGTCCATCATTTTGAAAACAAAATCTTGAAAAAAAATAGATAGTTTTATTTTTTGAGTCTAATGAAAGTTTTTCGTTGGCATAATCACCTTAATAAATGTGCAGGATGAGCACGATACAAAACAAACCCTTTTCAATAATGACAAAGATCTCTTTTGAGTTGCGATTATGGTGGAATGACTTAGGCAAGGAGGGGCAAGACAACGTAAAGAAGTATCTGAAAGATCTCCCGGATTTTACTAGACATTCAACCTCAGGGTGATATTATCAGATCATTGGTCACTTGCTGGGATTCAGCACACAATGTATTTCATTTCTCGGACTTTGAGCTCACCCCGACATTGGAAGAAATAGCGGGATACATCGGAAGTGATGAAGCTCCGTTAAGGTTCAAGTACTTGATTGCACCTAGCGCCGTCATGGTACACCGGTTTCTGGATTTCCTAAAAATACCCCGAACATTTCACCATCCAGATCTTGCCAAAGGTTTCTGCAGTCTCCACCTCATATATGCTAGATACGGCCACGTGGGCAGGTTCAATAAGCCAGACTTCAAACTATACAGTAGAGGTAACCGACAAAAGTGGGACGAACACAGGCTGGTAGCTTTTATGACAGCTTTTTTGGGTCTTATAATGTTCCTAAGGAAAGACGGAAACATCGATCTAAAAGTAATTGGGGTCGTCAGTACCTTGCTCACCCAAGATGCCTATGATTATGGTTGACATCTTTCGGGCTCTCACTGCTTGCCGAGCCAGGGGTGACTTTTTCGAAGGATGTAACCTATTGTTGCAAATGTGGATGACCGATCATTTATGCCACCGCTCCCCGCTCTTGGGTTACGGTTCGCCCGAGAAAACTTGTATTGGAGAATTCTACACAAGAATCAAAGGGTTTAGTCTACCCGAGGGAGTCACAACTTGGACGTCATTTTTCCGAACTCTCACTGCCAACCAAATCCAGTGGACGCTTGGATGGTTGCCTGTGGAGGAAATCATATACATGCCGGCAATTAGGCCCCACTTTCTGTTGATGGGACTTAAAAGCATCCAACCCTATGCACCGTATCGGGTTTTGAGGCAACTTGGGAGGTATCAAGTATTGCCGAAAGATGAAGACTTGAGTACCCAAGTGATTGAAATCAGTCCGGACGGTCGTTTCCCCGAAGAAGAAGTTTGCCAAATCTGGAGTGAGTGCCAACATCTGACAGCAAACACTTGTGTGATGGATACGGCTAAAGGGGAAGTTGCCCCGGGGTATCACGCTTTGTTTAGAGGTGACATGTCCTGCGAGAGACCAGCTAAATGACCTCATCTCAAAGATTTCGTTAAGTCATCCCAAGAGCAATGGAACTGGTTAGCAAAGGAAAAGGGGTATCGGGCAGAGATCGGTGATTTGAAGCAACAGGTTGACAGTTTAAAATTCAATAACAGTATGCAAATCGCTGCGGATCGAGGCGAAAAGAATAGATTGGCCCAAGAAAATGAGGAACTTAGGGCCCAAATCCAGAAATTGAGAATGGCTCTTGATAAACAACCAAGGAGTCGATCAGACGAGCAGTTGATAAAAGGGCTGAGAAGTGAAGTCAGGGAATGGCGAGATGGTTTAGAAGAGTCTGAAAACGTCATGGCAGAACGCAAGGTACAGTGGGGTACAAGAGCAGATAAGCATCGCCGATACTTGAATCAATTGAAACACGGCCACGAGAAAACTGTTGCCAAAATGAAGAGAGAGATGGCTACACTTGAGGTTAAAGCAGTTAAGCAGGCCGAGGATTTCCAAATTGAGAGCAGATACTGTTACGACTTGTTGGCCCAAATGAAGGTAGAAGTGCGGCAACTGAAGAATCAACATATGCAGGATTCTCAGGTTTTAAAAATGTGCAGTGATCAGATAAAACGCCTGCTCATAGAGAAAAAGCAAACCAGAGATAAGATCAGGACCATTGCCCACGCCATCATCAGACGGTGTCTACGGTGTGAAAACATGACCAGCATTACCGTTCTCTCGGCAGTGATGGGTTATGTCAAGCAGACCATGCATGAGCTGGAACAACTTGAAAGGGATCTCACACCTAGGACCGCGGCGAGGCCGAACGATGCCCCGCGGGCGCCGATTCTCGAAACCTTAATGTATTCATAGGTCTAGTCTGACCGTCTTTTGCATCAAGGTGTATTAGTCTGTTGAGTCCATACTTTTTCAAGGCTTGTTATTTTCTTTTTTCGAGAGTGTTAGTTTGTAATAGATTGTTCAGTAATAAAATATGTGCTTCTTTTACACTCATCTCTTTTTGAACTACGTAATGATCTGATTCACGCGGCATCATGATACGTAGGCAATCCTCATCGGATCCGGTCACATAATAAAGGGGAAGGCTAAAAAGAAGCCGAAATAATGCATGCCTTCGTTGCAAACATGTAGGAATTCACTTAACTGTATAGGTGCATCATGCCCCAACGTGAGATTACCTATCTGTTATTTGTTTTGAACTAACCGTTCATTTGTCGTGGAGCCCTTCTAGGTTTTAGAAAAGGCGGTTGGTTTGGTGAAGGTCTGGCCTCACATTCATACTTCACGAGGTCGAAAGGGAGTGTTCAATTACCTGTTGTTAAGTCAAGAGGGGGTACTCACACTTACTTCACAAGATCCAAGAGAAGCATAGAAATGTCTTCAGAAATTCCTTCGTCGACAGTTCCTGTTTCCGAGGAGAGTTCAATCCCGGCCGTCCTCACGCCCGAATCCGCAACTTCAGAGGAAAATAGAATCCTACGACTCCGCATGTTGGAAATGTTGGATGACTGGAATAACGGAAAAGAGCCGCCAAGTGTTATCCCTGGGTTCCTTGAGTTGTTCTCCAGGACAAGTGGGACTTCCAACGTCCCCATAAGCTATCCGGCTACCCCATTCGGATACCCAGCCATTTCAGCCTTCTCTGCTGGATCACCCTCTGATTCTTATCCCCGGATGTCAACAACATATGTAGCTACGAATGTATTCACAGCACCTCCCTGTCCGATCGTGGCACAACCTGCTACACACAAGCCAAATTTTGACTCGTCCTCATTCGCATTCCAAGCACCATCCTTCTCACTGGAACCAACTCGGTTCGCCACCAGCACTCATCCTCCACAGCCTCAATACGAGTTTTCACCTGGGCTGGATCAAAACCCCAAAACTGCTGAACAAGATGAGATGGCAAAAAGAATGAGGAGCCTTGAGCAGAGTTTGAAAAACATGCAAGGTTTAAGTGGACAGAAGAGTGTCTCCTATACCGATCTATGCATGTTCCCTCACGTGCACCTACCCATGGGTTTAAAAACCCCAAAGTTTGAGAAGTATGACGGGCACGGCGACCCCATTACTCATCTCAAGAAATATTGCAACCAATTGCGAGGAGCCGGCGGCAAAGAGGAATTGCTAATGGCATACTTCGAGGAAAGTCTGGTAGGAATAGCCTCAGAATGGTATATGGACCAAGACATATCTCGATGGCATATATGGGATGATCTCGCCAGAGATTTTGTGAGACAATTCCAGTATAACATCGACATTGCACCAGACCGAAATTCTCTGTCAAACTTGAAGAATAAACCTTCAGAAAGCTTCAGAGAATATGCTATTAAGTGGCGCGAGCAGGCATCGAGGGTAAAACCTCCCATGGATGAGATAGAAATGGTCACTACTTTTCTCCAGGCTCAAGAATCAGACTATTTCCAGAATATGATGTCAGCCATGGGAAAGCCTTTCGCGGAAGCAATCAAGATCGGGGAGATGGTGGAGAACGGTTTGAAAACGGGTAGAATCTTAAGTCAGGCAGCCATAAGGGCAACCTCCCAAGCCGTCCAAAGTGGGTCCGGAGGAATGGCAAGAGGGAAGAAAAATGAAGAAACGTCCATGGCAGCATCAGAAGCAAGGGAATATCGTAATCCCAGGCCCCGTTTTCCAGAAAGAACCCCACAACACTACTACCCCTACCAAAATGTGACATATGCTCCTCAACCCTCCATGGTCATGAATACCCAGCCCTATGTCCATCCGCCACAGCAAGCCAATCGAGGCCAAGCTCCACCTCCCAAAAATCAGCCTCCCTACCGCAACCACTATAATCCACAGCCTCCTCAAAATAACTTCCGCCCTCAGGAACCACCTAGAAGACGGACTTTCACACCCATCGGTGAACCATATTCTACTTTGTTCCCAAAGCTAGTCCAGTTGGGTTTCCTGCAGCCAGTCCCTCAGACAAGGCACAATCCGGCATCACCTACTTACAAAGCCGGTGTTAGGTGCGCCTATCATTCAGGAGCAGAAGGGCACGATACAAATGACTGCTGGGCTTTGAGAAGGGTAGTCGAGAATTTAATAGAGCAGGGGAAAATAGTACTAAGGGACGAGGAGGTCCCAAATGTGACTAACAATTCATTGCCCGCTCACAATAACGGATCGCTGATTGGAATGATTTGCGAGGACAAAGAATTTGATCATGCTTTTAAAGCTATAATCGCCATCGTCGATGTAGGGAAAAAGCCTAAAACCACCCCGAAGCTAGAGAAAGGGGAAAAGAAAGTCAGTACTATCAAGGGCGAGCCCGAGGAGAAGGTGGAGAAAAAGATAGTGACGATAGTGCCTGTGAGGAATGAGGTTCTTTACATTCCACGAGGTCGAGCAGAGAAACCGCAGAGTTTCGAATTCAAAAGGACAAAACCAATGTACATACCAAAAGGGGCCTATGTGGTCCAGGGGACGATTCAACCACCTCGGCTGAATGAGCCAGTGGTTATCGGATGCGTGCCACAGAAGCCGATGACAAACCCGTCCACAGTACCGTGGAACTATCAAAGAACGTTGGTTACGTACAAAGGAAGAGAAGTCACGGGAGAACTTCTGGAAAATGCTTTCATTGGAAGGTATTCGAACACTCAAGAGTTGAACAACGCCACACGGAGACGCTTCCCACCAAAGAAGCCTGTAAGCGTTGAAGAAGCGGAAGTTTTCTTCCAAAAGATGAAAATGCCAGACTACGAAGTGGTAGATCAACTACGCAAGGGCCCCGAGCAAGTGTCCATGCTATCTCTGCTGATGAGGTCGGCCGAACACCAAAAGATCTTGCTCAAGACCCTGAACGAAGCATACGTACCAGTTGAAACCTCAGTCGAACAACTGGAACGGATGACGGAAAGGTTCTTCGCCGTTAACCAGGTTTCTTTCAGCAAGAACGACTTACCTCCAGAGGGAGCGGCTCACAACAAAGCCTTACATCTAACAGTTAAATGCGAGGACTACTACGTCAAGCGGGTAATGTTGGATGGAGGATCAGGTGTTGACATTTGTCCGCTCTCCACACTGCAGAGAATGGAAATTGGGACCGAAAGAATCTGCCCCAATAATGACTGCGTAAGGGCTTTTGATGGCGTCAAGAGGGATACCCTCGGGGAAATAGACTTGGTGTTGACTATAGGACCAGTGGAGTTTGAAATAACTTTCCAGGTGCTTGACATGGATACGTCTTACAATTTTCTCCTCGGCAGACCTTGGATTCATGCGGCAGGGGCTGTGCCTTCCACTCTTCACCAAATGGTGAAGTTTGAGTACGAAGACCGGGAAATTGTGGTCCACGGAGAAGACAAACAGTCTATTTATCGGGACCCATCCATCCCATATCTTGAACCAAGGGAATGGAGCGAGCACACGGTTTATCAGGCTTTCGAAGTTGTGCTAGCAGAGCAGTATGAAGAAGGAAGACCTTGCCCCCAGCCTTTCTTGTCCAACGCCTCAATCATGGTGGCTAAAGAAATGATCCGGCATGGATTCAGGCCAGGGAAAGGGCTCGGACGAACATTGCAAGGAATAATGGAACCCATCACCCTGCCTTCCACCAAGAAACTTTTTGGGATAGGTTTTCAACCCACTCCAAAAGATGAAGAGTGGGCAAAGAAGAGGAAAAATGAGGATTGGAAACTGCCTCGGCCATTGCCAGATCTATACGAAACTTTCGTCGAACCGAAATACATCGAAGAAGAAGACGATGAGGTTTTCACGGCCGAAGAGATCGAGGAGATATGTGGGGCAATGAGAGAAATGCTCTACGAAGCTCACATGGTTCAACCAGGAGAAGGCACAAGCACCGCTGAGATGCTATATGTGGGGCCAAACGCCAAGTTTCGAAACTGGGAGGCCACGCCATTCCCTGCTAGACAGGAATCCGGGTAGACCTGTCCTGCCACCTTTCTTGCATCACGAGTTATCCCCAGGATATAACTTGGATGTTTTTCCCTTCAATTATTGTTTTGAATTCCTGAGTTATAAACATTGTTATCTTCCAAATTCCAAGAAAATAAAAATCATTGTTTTCTCATTTTTCCTTTGTTATGATTTTTGTTATTTTTCCTTTATCTTTTCTTTCAGTTATAATAATGCGGCTTTAAATAATATGACATGATTGCGAACTTCACGCCCATATCACAACGAGCTATTTAATTGTGAAATAATGAACCAAGAACCAGAATATGATGAAGAAGAGGCTTTTAGGGAAATAAACCGAGAATTGGAACACTTTGAGAATAAACCCAAGCCGAATCTAAATGACACTGAACCGGTTAATTTGGGAACTCCTGAAGAAATCCGAGAGACCAAAATAAGCATTCACACGGAAGACAAAACGCAAGACGCGATAATTCAACTCCTTTTTGAATTTAAAGACGTGTTTGCTTGGTCATACGATGACATGTCAGGACTGGATGTTGATCTGGTGGTGCATAAATTGCCAATTCACCCTGATTGTCCTCCAGTTCAACAAAAGCAAATAAAGTTCAAAACTGATGTCAGTGACAAAATTAAAGAAGAGATCACCAAGCAGCTGAAAACGGGAGTAATTCGGGTAGTCCAGTACACCACGTGGTTGGCGAATGTAGTTCCAGTGCCGAAAAAAGATAGGAAGACTCAGGTATGTGTGGATTATCGAGACTTGAATAGGGCGAGTCCCAAAGACAATTTCTCATTGCCCAATATCCACATCCTTGTTGATAATTGCGCCAAACATGAGATACAGTCTTTCGTAGATTGTTACGGTGGGTATCACCAGGTGTTGATGGATGAAGAAGACGCCGAGAAGACTGCCTTCACTACACCTTGGGGCACTTACTGTTATCGGGTTATGCCATTTGGTCTGAAGAATGCTGGGGCAACTTACATGAGGGCCATGACTGCCATTTTTCATGACATGATGCATCAAGAAATAGAGGTGTATGTGGACGACGTGATAGTCAAGTCCAGGACGCGGGACAATCATATCCAAGACTTGAGGAAATTCTTCGAGAGACTGAGGAAGTACGACTTGAAGCTGAACCCAGCCAAATGCGCTTTCGGAGTCCCATCGGGCAAGCTTTTGGGTTTCATAGTAAGCAGGAGAGGTATCGAATTAGATCCAACAAAGATAAAATCTATCAGAGATCTACCTCCCCCAAGAACGAAGAAAGACGTGATGAGTCTGTTGGGCAGGTTAAACTATATCAGTCGATTCATTGCCCAGCTGACTAGCACGTGTGAGCCCATATTTAAGCTATTGAGGAAAGACGCGGCGATCAAATGGACGACTGAGTGTCAAGAAGCTTTTGACAAAATCAAAGAATATCTTTCAAATCCCCCAGTTTTGGTCCCGCCAGAGCCAGAGAGGCCACTGTTCTTGTATCTTACAGTCTTGGAAAATTCTTTCGGTTGCGTCCTCGGGCAACATGACATAACCGAAAAGAAGGAACAAGCGATCTACTACTTGAGCAAGAAATTCACCGGCTACGAGGCCAAGTACACTCTGCTAGAAAGAACGTGTTGTGCTTTGGCGTGGGTTGCTCAAAAGTTGAGACATTATCTCCAAGCTCACACTACTTACCTCATAAGCAGGCTGGATCCTTTGAAGTACATATTTCAGAAACCAATGCCTACTGGAAGACTGGCCAAGTGGCAAATCTTGCTTACTGAATTTGACATAGTATATGTCACCCGCACGGCAATGAAAGCCCAGGCGTTAGCAGATCATTTGGCCGAAAACCCGGTTGATGAAGAATACCAACCGTTGAGTACTTATTTTTCGGATGAAGAAATAAACACCGTAGAAGTAGTCTCCGAAAACGCTCATGTTTGGAAGATGTTCTTTGATGGGTCCGTAAACGCCAAAGGTGTAGGAATTGGGGAAATTTTGATCTCACCCTCTGGTCAGCACTACCCTGCTATAGCTAGACTGCGCTTCTTTTGCACGAACAATACAGCTGAATATGAAGCCTGCATCATGGGCATGCATATGGCGATCGATCAAGATGTTGAAGATTTATTGATTATGGGAGATTCTGACCTGATTATCCGGCAAGCCCAAGGTGAATGGGAAACTCGAGATGCCAAGCTTATTCCTTACCGACAGCACGTGGAGGACCTCGGCAAGTGTTTTAAATCAATAGAGTTTAGGTATATCCCGCGGTGTCACAATGAACTAGCGGATGCACTTGCTACCTTAGCTTCAATGTTACCCTACCCAGGCAACGCCCACGTCGATCCCTTGGAAATCCAAATCAGGGAAAGGCACGGTTACTGTAACGTAATCAAGGCAGGATCGTGTACACAGCCATGGTACCATGATATCAAGAGGTTCTTGAAGACACAAGAATACCCCGAACATGCTACTGGAGATCAAAAGAGAACCGTTAGGCGGCATGCAAGTGGTTACTTTTTGAGCGACGAGTTGTTGTATAAGAGGACCTCGGACCTCAATCTGCTAAGATGTACTGACGCCGAGGAGGCGAGAAGGATCATGCACAAAGAACACGCAGGAGCGTGCGGGCCCCACATGAACGGATATGTTTTGGCAAAGAAAATCCTTCGAGCAGGTTATTACTGGATGACCATGGAAAAGGACTGTTTCAGCTTCGTTCGAAAGTGTCATCAGTGTCAGGTGCACGGTGATTTGATTCATGCGCCCCCCACAGAACTGCATCCCATGTCTGCACCTTGGCCATTCGTTGCTTGGGGTATGGACGTCATTGGTCCGATCGAGCCGAAGGCCTCAAATGGACACAGATTTATATTGGTTGCTATCGACTACTTCACAAAATGGGTGGAAGCTGTCACTCTCAAGTCGGTCACTAAAAAGGCTGTAGTGGATTTTGTGCATTCAAATCTTATTTGTCGTTTTGGTATTCCTGCGACTATCATCACAGATAACGCGGCAAACCTGAATAGTCACTTGATGGGGGATGTATGCAAACAGTTCAAAATAACGCATAGGAATTCCACTCCTTATCGGCCCAAGGCCAATGGCGCTGTGGAAGCAGCAAATAAGAACATCAAGAAGATTTTAAGGAAGACGATCCAGAGTTCCCAACAGTGGCATAAACAGTTACCCTTTG
Organism: Nicotiana tabacum; assembly: GCF_000715075.1. Taxonomy (NCBI): domain Eukaryota; kingdom Viridiplantae; phylum Streptophyta; class Magnoliopsida; order Solanales; family Solanaceae; genus Nicotiana; species Nicotiana tabacum. The sequence continues at coordinate 11,454,352 of NC_134082.1, forward strand.
CATTGTTGGGATATCGCACTATGGTACGCACGTCAGTAGGAGCAACCCCTTATCTTTTGGTTTATGGGACCGAGGCTGTGATACCAGCAGAGGTAGAAATTCCTTCGCTCCAAACCATTGTCGAAGCAAAAATTGAAGATAGCGAGTGGGTTAAGACTCGATTGGAGCAGTTGACTTTGATTGATGAGAAACGAATGGCTGCGGTTTGTCACGGGCAGTTGTACCAACAAAGAATGGCCCGTGCTTACAACAAGAAAGTCCGACCCAGGAATTTCGAAGTGGGTCAACTGATACTGAGGCGCATTCTGCCATATCACCAGGAAGCAAAAGGAAAATTTGCTCCAAATTGGAAAGGTCCATACATCATCAGGAAGATATTGCCGAGAGGAGCGTTGTATCTGGGTGATATTGAAGGAAATGATCCTGAAACAGCAGTGAATGCGGATGCAGTCAAAAGGTACTATGTCTGAGTTATACTCCAGTGGTCCTGACACATTTTAGATGATGAAGGTTTTATTCCCACTACCCCAAACACTATCAACTCTCTCTACAAGCCCTTTGAGCCGGTTACATTTCTTTGGCTACCTATCAAAAAAAAAAGAAAAAAGAAAAAAAAACAAAACAAAACATTGATTGAGCCTGAACTACGTCTGACTTGATTCCGAAAGGATACAGAGGCAGCCCCTCTCTGGGGTTCAGTCACACCAAAATAAAATCCCGTTTACCCTGGAATTGAAACCGGGGCACATCAAATGGCTTAGAAGTTGTAGTTTCGTCTACCATTCTTTTACCAAGCACAAGTCCTTCGGATCAATTACCAAAGGTAGGGGGAGCCAAGAGATATCATGATTGGAGGCCAGTACATTCAGAATTGAGAGAAATAAAACGAGAGAGTCTTGTCAGTGAAAACCTTCGTGCACCGTAAGGCGACGGGAGTAGAGAAACCAAAATGAGAGAGCTTGTTTAGTAAAAACTCGCAAAGAGTGCTATCAAGAGACAACAAGGAGAGAAATGAGAGAGGTCGACTAGCAAAAACCCGCAAAGGGCGCTGTCGGCCGAAAGAATGATTCCACCTCAGGAAGTCTTGGCAAAGTTCCACCGGTTTGGAAACATAGTTCCGCTTTTGGTTCATGGGGAAATACAAGTTCGTGAAGGTCGGGCATCCAGTCCAAAAAGCATGTCATGTCAATTTAAAGTCAGCATGTTTCCCTCAGATAAGTCTTTCTTGTCCCGTTCTTCGAAAGTGCCCGAAAGGGACACTTCTCTTCTAAAATTTGCTTTCTCCGTTCTTTGTTTTACTTTTATTTGAATCCCTTTCATTTTAACTCCAAGTTCCAGATATACTGGAAAGAATAGGTGGCAGGACCGGCTTCACGAAGTTCCGTTTCTTAAGAAGTAAATACCCCGCATCAGTGGTACGTTTGTCCAAACCCGATGGATCATGATGTTGGCTGCATTCGAAGTAAAGCAACACATACACAAAAAAAAAATCCCCACAGGGTCTCCCTTTGTACAAATCCCCACAGGGCCTCCCTTTGTAAAAATCCCTACAGAGCCTCCCTTTGTAAAAAGTCCCCAAAGAGTCTGCCCGACTAATCCCCAACGAGTCTACCTTGTACAAATCCCCATAAAGTCTCCCCAACAAAAATCCCCACTGAAAATCCCCAAGCAGAACGGGATGGGAAAACCAAAGCCTTACACGGGCAAATCATCACAAAATCTGGAAACGTAAGTCTGGGTAGTCCAAAGGGTTTCGCCTGTGAATCCAATCAATGGCGGAGTTTCTCAACAGAAATAAGGACGCGACAAAGCAACTGGAACAATCAAGGTCACCGAACCAACCGCCATTTCCAAACTGACAATTGTTCTTTGTTTGGAAAATTGAAACAGGTGTGACCCAAAGCAACCGTACAAGAAGCAGGTTCGCCCAAAAAGAAAAGAAATACATGAGTGCAAGAAACGGCTTGGCAATAAGGAGTCCACTCAAAAGGGAAGTTTCCCCAAAATTCTCTTTTACATTTTACTAAAAGAAGAAAACCCAAAAAGAGGGTCAGTTAGAATCACCGGCATTTTCTGTTAGCCAGCATTAGGGCTCCAACCCTGAACTGAGCATTTTCCATTTAGCCAGCATTAGGGCTCCAACCCTGAACTGGGCATTTTTTCTGTTAGCCAGCATTAGGGCTCCAACCCTGAACTGAGCATTTTCCATTTAGCCAGCATTAGGGCTCCAACCCTAAACTGAGCATTTTTCTGTTAGCCAGCATTAGGGCTCCAACCCTGAACTGAGCATTTTTTCCGTTAGCCAGCATTAGGGCTCCAACCCTGAACTGAGCATTTTCCATTTAGCCGGCATTAGGGCTCCAACCCTGAACTGAGCATTTTTCTGTTAGCCAGCATTAGGGCTCCAACCCTGAACTGAGCATTTTTCTGTTAGCTAGCATTAGGGCTCCAACCCTGAACTGGGTATTTTTTATGTTAGCCAGCATTAGGGCTCCAACCCTGAACTGAGCATTTTTTCTGTTATCCAGCATTAGGGCTCCAACCCTGAACTGAGCATTTTCCATTTAGCCAGCATTAGGGCTCCAACCTTAAACTGAGCATTTTTCTGTTAGCCAGCATTAGGGCTCCAATCCTGAACTGAGCATTTTTTCTGTTAGCCAGCATTAGGGCTCCAACCCTGAACTGAGCATTTTCCATTTAGCCAGCATTAGGGCTTCAACCCTGAACTGAGCATTTTTCTGTTAGCCAGCATTAGGGCTCCAACCCTGAAACTGAGCATTTTTTCTGTTAGCCAGCATTAGGGCTCCAACCCTGAACTGAGCATTTTTCTGTTAGCCAGCATGAGGGCTCCAACCCTGAACTGAGCATTTTTCTGTTAGCCAGCATTAGGGCTCCACCCCTGAACTGAGCGCTTATTTTCTGTCAGCCGACATCAGTTCCCCGAGTTGAGCACTTTTCCATTCAGCCAGCATCAGGGCTCCAATCCCTGAACTGAGCGTTTTTACCTTATGGCGACATTAGGACTCCTATTCCTGAGTTGCGTTTTGTAGACTAAAGTTTTCCAATCCCCTCATCAATTCTGTAAGTTGTTATGGCGATTAATTCACGAAATTTTACTAGTGAAACTGGGGCAGAAAAATTTCGTTTGTTTGTTTTGTTTGTCTCAACAGGTCTGACCTCGAGGCGCATGGATCGAGACGACCTACGGGATGAGTCTCAATCCAGAATAAAGAAAAGAAGAAAAGGACAAAAAGAAGATGTTCCGAGATATTGGAACAAATAAAGGGCGGATCGCTCCAAAATTTGATCAAAGTCCCGAGTTCTTCCAATCCCGTCTCACTCAATATTGCAGAAATAAACAGGCGCCTACAACTTGCAAGCATCAAGATTCGGATCGAAGTCTACAAGCAGAATCAGCTAAGACCCAAGATCAAGTTGTAAAAGAATTATAGATAGGAATCTTGTAACTAGCGGTTGACAGGCATAAATAGTTAGTTCAGTTTCAATTTCCTTTGGTTGTAATAAGGCGGTCGGTAAGCAGTAGCGGCAACAGCAACAGCTGTAACAGCAAAGCATTGCAATCCCATGGTAGTCCCAGCTACCAAAGTTTCCCGAACTACATTGACCTGATTCCTGTTTAGCCCAGGATATGTAGGAAATCTTTGAAGCAAAGACTCGGTCAAATCTTTCAAAAATGTGCTTCACACTGAGTATTCCAATATGAAAAATCGCTCATACCCGCTCACTCTATCTTTGCACGAAAACTCTTCGTGTTTTTCGAACAAAGAGGGGCAGTTGTGAGCACGTGATTTTTGTTTACGCAACAAATACTCCAAAAGAAATCGAAAAATAAAACAAATGGTTTTGTTGTACAATTTTGGATTTTACGTGGCATTTGGCAGTTATTTGTAATTCTGTTTGTGATTGTTTAGTTTCGTCAAATAAAAACACAAAATATATGTCGCATATAAATTTGGGATCTTGTTCTACTACTAGGAATTAATTAACCATTATTTGGTTTTAAAAGGTGAAGATCCCAAGATATGCATTTCTGTTCTATTTCTTGTTGTCGTAGTGATTTTATTAAATGCTTTAATTCGTGTGATAACCGTTGTTAAATGTTTGATTAATATTTGGGTAGTTTAATTTTGGTTTTAGGAATTTTTGGTTTAAATTATAAGAAGGAAATATTGGATTTGGGCCAAAAATCCAATGAAAATCAGGCCCAAATCAATACAAATGATCCAGTCCAAGCCAGGTCCTTTAGAGATATCCAAACGACGCCGTATAGGGCCTTCCAATCGGAACCGTTCATCCCTTCCAATCCAACGGCTCCCAAGCCTTCCCCAGATACCCGACCCACTGAAACCCGGTTTGATCCGTTCCCAGCATGAGACCAAACGACGCCGTTCCCCCCAGTGGAATGACCAAGGCCGTTGATCATTGGTGATCCAACGGCCAATATCAAATCATTCACTCAGTATATAAGCTTACCTCCTTCACCCCGCACCCCCGAGCCAGACCCCCCTCCTCACTGTTCTTCCATCTCTCTCATTTCAGAGACGGACCTGGGTTTAGAACCCTAGCCGCCTTAGCCCCCTTCCGTTTGAAACCCGGCGGCATCAACGCCGTCGGCCACCAGACTAACACCCTAGGACCACTCAACCACCCTGAATCCAAATCCACAAACCATTCAGTTCGAATCTTCCCCCACCGTCTCGAATCTTCGTTTGAAGATTCGAGCCCAGACCTCAACCCATGCCAAACCCCCCCAAATTCATACCAGGTATTCCCTTGACCTTCTTCGTGACCAAACCAAGCTTGGTGTGTCCCGAATCTACCCACAAAACCCAAAACCCCAAATCTGAAGATTCGAACCCTAGAACACAAGAATTTGTTGAGTCTGTTTAGATTTAAACGGATGTTTGGGGTCTAATAGACCCTAATCGAAGTGTTCTCGGTCGAGAACACCTCGATTAAGATCTGTTCGACCTCAAATGGGCAAATCAAGCTCGGGCCTGGGTCATCTGTGTTTAAGCTTTTCTGGTTTGTTCACTTTTCCCTTTTGTTGTCTATTTTAGTTTAGATGAGTTTATCGGCATGTTTATTTAGTTTGTTTGTTTATTTTGGGATTTCTGTTGTCAGTTGTTCTCCATCTCCATAAAACCTTTTATTTGGTCGATTGTTTATTCTGTTATGTTGAATCCGTATAGTGGTATACATATTTGATTGATATCGTCGAATCAATAATGCCTGTAGTTTCCATGTGTCGTGCAAATTGTCGAGAAAAGTTTGATGCCCTATTTGTATTATTTGTTTAATCGACCAATTGTTCCACGTTATAATTAGTATAGTCGATTAGATAAACGACGTCGATTAGTTTCATAGGACTGAATGTTCAAATGCCCTGATTCTGATAAGCTTCATATGATTGATCGAACCATTGTCGTTTAACTGATTGTTTGAAACTATCTGTGAATGGTTTGTTGGCTGCAGTACAAAGGCTGGAACTCAGTTAGGATAGTTGTGAATTTGAACTCCCATTAGTTTGGATTTTCAGTTTGATAAACTTAGGGAAATACGGTTAATAATCAGTGGATTCAGGGTTAGTTTGAGGTTGTAAATGCTTTGAAAAGCTTAAAGGCAAGTGGGCTGACAGTAAAGTATTAAAACATTGATTCAACTAATGGAATTAATTGACCAATAGTGGGATTAATGACATATTGAGTACCTTTAATGGCTGGAAACCAGTAACAACATGTGTTTTGTCAGAAGTTAGGGAATTAGAGTAGAAATGGACAGCATGTGCTGTCAGGACATGCCCACACTGCCCATGTCTGCTGTTTTTAATAAAGACAGGCCACTTTAGCAGTAAAGAAAGGGCCTGTCAGGGGAATCTCATGGGAGGGGGTTTTTATTTTTAATCTGTGAGTGGGAAAACAGAAAGAGAACATGGGAGGGATGGCAGTTGGTTTAAAGGTTGTGGAATGGGCTGAGGCTATAAATAGAGGGGGTTTTCCATCAGTTAAAAAAAAAGAGATAAAAAAAAAAGAAGAGGGGAGATATACGTATACACACAGAAGCTAAAAAAACTGGAAAAGAGAGTAGAGAGTTCAGGGCATTAGTTCTGAAAATCAGAAAGAGATAGTTCCAAAAATAGGAGATAGTTCTGAAAAATCAGAAAAGAGAGGGTGCTAAAATCAGAAAGAGAGCAAGAGTTTTAAAAAATCATAAAGAAGAATTTTCCAGGGCCTTAGTGTGTTTAAAGTTTAGGTTTCACAACAAAGAACTTCAGTTTTGTCTTCTGCTCAGAAATTCAAAATCAGAAACTACTGTTTTATTGTCTCTGCTTGCAATCTTAGCAATCTTCTTGTACTGTTGGGATTTATCGGGCAGCCTAGTTATCTGTTGATTTTTAAGCACTACTTTTCAAGCTACTGGCTTCTTCTTTGGGTTCTATTCTTTCCTGGAGATTCCTGCTGCTGTTGTTATTGGTTTTACTAGTCCTGATGCACTGCTGCTTTGTGTGTGCTTTAACAGTTAAAAGCATGAAATGAAAGATGCAAAGGAGTTTTATCAGTCGCTGCTTTACTTACAGCTTTATAAATGTTGTTAAAATTGTGTAATTCTTTAGTTTGTAGCTCAATATAGAACACATTAGTGAGTTTCGTATCTAATTGAAAACTCAGTTGGTTTAATTATTGTGATTCATAATGGCTAAGTTTGTTTAGTTGTACGCATGATGTACTTATGTAATTTGTAAAAATGCACGAGTATTTGGTATAGCAATAACTAGACTCCATCTTTGGCTATATTTTGTACATAAGGTACTGTTTCTAATCTTGCCCAAAGTAATATAGTTTCTTTTTCATCATTCGAGTTGACTTTATTAAATCTGATTCCGTTAGGCAGTCTATAGAACCATGTTCGAATCCTATTAATAGAAGTTTCTAGTAGTTAACTCCGCTAATCTAGTGTAAATAAGTTAGTTTAAATTCGAACTTGAAGAACATGTAGCGTAAGTTTAGCATTTTCATTAATCTTGTACGTTAATCTCCTTTAGCGAATTAAAAGCATGCTCGCTCATGGAATAAGGCTCGAAACGATTCCCTGCCTCGTAAACAATTAATCCAATAACTAACAAGAGGCCCGAATTGGCCAAGCATGTAATTTGATTAGCATATATTTTCTCCTTCTATTTTTTTAGAGACAAATGTAATAGAGATGTAGTCGTTGTAGGTTTACCCTTTCAAATAATGAGACGAGCCTCGCCAAAAATAAAAAAAAATGCAAATCGCGGGGCCCTCAATAATTGATCATAATAAATACTTAGAATTTGGGAAGGACTGTTTAGTAAATTTCACTGCCTCCCTCGAAGACAATAAAGTGTTAGACTCTTTAGGCGCGACTTAATTAAATTACATTCCTAAACTCGGGTGCGCATTTTATGTGACCTAAATTCAAATCTCAACGGAGTCGAAATGTGTTAACAACTACGGGTGCATTGATTGTGACGTAGTTCGAGACACATTTTCACGACGTTGCAATTCTATAAAAAATAAATGATAATAATACAAGCGGTTTAAACTTAATAAAAGCACATAAGTCATAACATGTATTTAAATAAGATATTTAGCCATTATAACAATTTAAGCGACCGTGCTAGAACCACGGGATTCGAGGGTGCCTAACACCTTCCCTCGGGTCAACAGAATTCCTTACTTAGAATTTCTGGTTCGCAGACTTCATTTGGAAAGTCGAAAATTTCCTCGATTTGGGATTCAAGATAAACCGGTGACTTGGGACACCAAAAGCCAAACCTTTCTCAAGTGGCGACTCTGAAATAAATAAATAATCCCATTTCGAATATTGTCACTTAAATTGAAAAAAATCCCTCGCGCATTTTACCTTTCGGGGCGGGCGCGCAAAAAGGAGGTGTGACAGTTAGTACTGATGGTAGCTTTAGTAAGGAAAGTGGAAAAGCAGGCATCGGTAGGGTGGTCAAGGACTGTCATGGAGACCTCATTATGGCCTTTTCTGAGCCCAATTGTGATAGTAATAACATGGCGGAGGCAAAAGCGGCTGAGTTTGGAGGGAAATGGTATAGCCAAAATGGATACACTAATTTTTCTCTTGAACTTGATTCTATGATTATTTCCGAGATGCTTACAGAAGAGATACTAACAACTTGAAGATCAAGATGGTGATTGATAGAACCTCCAACATTGTTCAACATGCTAGAATTAATGTAAAGCATTGCTTCAGAGAAGGTAACCAGGTAGCTGATTGTCTTGCAAAGCTGGTCACAACCACAAATCAGAGGAGATTGTTCCACTCATTCCAACAACTGTCCAATAGTGTTAAATGACCTTTCCTTTTAGATAAATGACAGCTTCCTAGTATAAGGACGAAGTACGAAAAATCTTATTTTTTTTCGCCAGTTAATATGTTCATTGATTCTCAGGAAGGAGGGCTTATATATGAACCTCCTTTTCTGTTATTTTTTGGGTGATGGAATCACCGTTGTATTTTTTTTGAGGTAAGGTCTAGTCCCCCTCTTGCGCTTTTTTGAATACAACACAACCTAGACCTCCGTCTGGGAAATTTTAATTTAAAAAAAAAAAAAGGAAAGTTTTGTTTACCTTTGCACATGTCACTGATTGAGAATCGATCTGCCTAACTATTATTCCAAAGTTTTGATTTCAGTAAAAAAGAAAAAAAAAAACTTTAATATCCATGCACGTACACTAGAGAGTTGGTTGCTTCTTTTCTTTGATTTTGTGATTTGGTCCATGCACGTAAACTTTTATATCCATGCATTGGAACTAAATTTTTTAAGTACTTTCAAACATATATGGTATGGAATAAATAATTCTATAAGAACTATATAATCAATAATGCAAGAAAACAAATTAACAGAAAATTTTTAAAATAAATAAGCGTATTAAACAGTAAAGTACAACAACTTTATTCCATATATAGTCTTATGCAAAAAAAGCAATATATTACCAAACAAAACATTATGAATAAAGGGACACAATTTCAAAATATGGTTATTTTTATTTTACAATTGATTGCACGAGTCAAAAAGAGAAGTAAAATAAGGAAAGATCTAGGCCATTGGTGTCTATAAATAATGAAGTATGTGCCTCTTTTACACAAACTGAGATAGGCTTTGTTAATGCAAGCTTCCTTTCGCTTTCAGTTCTATTATGTTCTTTATTCTTTATTCTATTCTATAATATTTTATCTTTTCTTATGCATTATTTTTATTTTAACCATATTTCCTATTACGTTCATGGACAAAATAATATGTTTCGGAATAAGAAAAGAAAAGAAACTGTTAAAGTAGTAGAGTAGCAACCAAAACTCTAGCTTTATTACCTCTGATGTTTTGGTTTAGTAAATTTATCATTAATGTTATTTAACTTTGTTATCTTTGCATTCACAGTGGTTCAAGTTTGACATATATACCGAAAGCAATAATGTCTTCCTCAAGAGAAAGCAATGAGAACTTGAATGAGTTGGAACATGTGATAAAACAGATACAAGAGAACATATACCTCTTTTTCTTACCAATATTTCGTACTCGCTTTTAAATTATTTTGTTAGTAGACACATTGATCTCTTCATTACATGGCACAACTCACAATATTCAAGAACTTCTGTTAACATATGCCTTAATAATACTAGCTCATAAATTGCACTTAATGTAACATCATATGCATGAACCCTCCATAAAGGGCAACCCGGTGCACTAAGCTCCTGCTATGCGCAGGGTCCAGGGAAGGGCCGGGCATTACCTACGCATAGATAATCTCTTCTAGAGCACCTTGTTTTTACTAGTTAACCCGTAGCCGAAAGGAAACAGAGGTTCATAGGAGTTCTGTTCTTGATGCAGAGGCAATTGATCTACACTTTTAAACCAAGTCATTGGAAGTTTACCTTGGAACTCATAATCTCCAAAGACGACATCAGTGATACCAGCTCCCTCAGTGCCCGGTAGCCAAGCAGCGACGAAGGCGTCCATTTTCTCTAGAAGTGAAGGCTCTATATACAAAGGCCTTCCGGAGATCAATATCACCAATGTAGGAACTCTGTCTGCAACCAAACTTATTAGTTCTTCTCCACCAAGAGGAATTTTGAGGTCTTGGCTATCTCCACCGCTCTCGCAATAAGGAGGTTCACCAACAACTACGATGGAATAAGAGAAGTCTTGACTCGCAAAAGTTTCAGGTGATGGATTTTCCTCATATACCACTTCTGTTTCCCCTCCAACAGCATCTTTAATAGCTTCCAGAATTGTTGTACCTACAAGAAATGATCCTTTATAAGGATTTCTGGTGATGATTTACTTGAGAAAGTAAGTCAGTAATGTCATATTTCCATATTACTCCATGTGTTTTATTTTATATATGGCGGTGCTTGACTGTGAAAGGAAGAGTAGTCAAAAGCAAAGAGCACAAACAAGCACCAGCGTCTGTTGGAGCTTTAAGCGCAAAGCTCAATTGAAGTGTGGGCTTTACCAAAGAAAAGCTCGAATGAAGAAAAATAAAAAATAAAAATGCAAGGCAAGAAATTGTAAGTATAAAGAGAAATAATAATTATCCGGACAAAAAATGGAAAAACTCAAAGCGCACAGCATGGGCTACACTGAGGTTCAGGGCTTAAGCGCTTTATGTGAGCCTTTAATAATACGCCGTAAAGCACATTATACGTCACTTAGAACAGACTAAAAAGGAAAGAGTGTCATATAAACTGGAATACATGCAATAAGTAATCACTCACCAATTGTGATTCTGCCACTCATTCCATCCCAAGTTTTAGTCCACCCTCCGCATTGGAATCCAAGGTCATCAGCATGTTTTCCTGCTACAAGAATTTTCTTTGCATTCCTCTCTAGTGGAAGAAATGGTTTTGTTACATCCTTTCCATTCTTTAGGAGAACTAACGACTTCCGAACAGCCTCACGTGCTAGTTCCCGATGTTGCTGAAACAATCATCACAATGGTAGAAAACTAGTATGAGACATGCAGCGCCACATGCACATAAACTCCATTCTTTTATATTTACAGAACAAACAGAATTAGCAATATATAAGGGCATTGTAAAGACAGGAAAAACAGTCTGTCATTTAACATATTTAAAACCTTTGTAAGTGCAATAAAAAGCAGATGCTCACTTTGTTAGCAATAAAAGCAGATTACTTCAAGGGTGTTTATGGTATGGAGTTAAAATGGAAAACTAAATGGTTCCCAATTTTCCCTATGTTTAGTAGGTTAAAACATTTTCTTTAGGAAAACAAGTTCCTTAAAAATCAGAAAAATGACTTAACTGGTGGGAGTAGAGAAAACAAGTTCCATAAGTGGCATTCCACGTTGATTGTCTCCTCTCCACCCCCAACACCCCACCCCCCCCCCCTCCCCCCCCCCGCCCAAACCCCCACCCCCCCCCTCCCCCACCCCCACCACCCTAACCTCACCCCCATTGTATTTGCCTAGATATTAAATAAACATTCTTGGGAAAATATTTTCTGCTTACTTACCAAACACCAAAAAAATAAATAAGAAAACCACTTATTTAAGTATTTTCCAGGAAACATTTTCCTCCATCCAAACACACAACCACTTATTTAAGTATTTTCCAGGAAAACATTTTCCTCTATCCAAACACACCCCAAATAGTAGGTTACACATATAAAAGGTATAAAGGGCTTATTTGATTTCATAATCCAAGATAAATAATTCGATAGTCTGTCAAAATGGAGGAGAATATAAACTTACATTACAACCAACAGTGTCCAACAATGACCGATCACTCAAAGGATACTCAAAGGCTCCAGCAACAAACTTAACTCTCAGGATCCTTTCAACAGCGTCATCAATTCTGGTCATTGGAATCTTCCCAGATTCCACAAGGCATCTCAAATGATCGAGAAACAATTGATACCGAAAAGGAACCATCACCTGCAAAATTGTAAGAAGCCGTAAGGAGAGAAACAAGTCATGCAAATAAATCTTAACTCTGAATACAAGATTTTGTTTACCATATCAATCCCTGCATTGATGGCTGCCAAAATACATTGATCGTAGTTAGATCCATGAGGATGGGAAAGCCTGTCAAGTGCTTCGGAATCAGTAATAACAATGCCCTACAAGATTTAGCATTAAGATTATTGCAGTGTATGCGATCCTCACATTCTTAGAAACATTAGTGCATAGCATTTCATTCCACTAGAGGAAAAATGTAAACCAAGTTTTTGCACTTTTTGATTTGATGAAGTTTTAACTAAGCTAGTCCCAAGAAGCTTTGCATCAGAGAATTTTTTGGTTTTACTAGAACTAATTTGGTTTTGTATGTTAGAACAAACTCGTGGTTTCGGGAGAGCTTTGGATTTGTCTTCTTGGGTAAAGTACCACCAGAGACCTAAACCAGCTTTTGAGGCTATCCTATATGCAAAATTAATGGATTAAAACTGACTAAATAACTTCATACTACTGAATGTATTCCCGAAAAAACGTACGGAAAATAAAATGGAACTAATGTAGACAATATGAAAGGCCGAGACAATAAGTCCAAAGCACATTTGGGCTTCAAACCAATTTGGTTAGTTTCTATCTTGTTTTATCTTCTTTTTAAACAATGATTCTGAGTACAAAGCGCACGCTTGATTTGGGTTGAAATCCAAATGGGCCTTGAAACCATAATATATCCAATCACTTCCTATACTAAGCATAGTAGTAAATAAGAAAAGAATCTGGCAATTTGAGGAGTTATATGGGAAGACGTGAAGTGATGGCCCAAAAGCATTGTATAGTATTAAGAAAAAGGGCTCAAACATGCCACATGCAAAAGCCTGGTATTTAAGCGGAGAAGGGTAGAGGTAAAGGCCTATTATCCACCGAGTATCAAACCGTGATCCCCTTGAAGATTACTCCATTATCTAAGAAAAAGGGATAACCCTTACCTTAAATCCGAGCTTTCCTTTCAACACTTCGGTAAGAAGAAAGTGGTTAGCATGCAGGTGGGTCCCATTCCATCTAGAGTAGGACGCCATGACTGTGCAAACTCCCTGAGAAATACAGTCAATATAAGGGGTGATATGTATTCTCTCTAGATCATCAAATGATGATATGGTATTTCCCTCATTTACACCTTGGTCAGTACCCCCATCTCCGACAAAGTGCTTCGCACATGCAACAATCTTGTCTCTGGAGTAAAATGCATCATTCAGTCCAAGGAAATTCATGGCATTAAGAGAAAAATATGCAAAATCAGAAAACCATAAAAATGATCAACAAAAGAGGTAACAGCTAACAGACATTTTTCAGCACTGAAATCTATTTGAATTTGTAGAACGTTGACTTTACTACCTTCCCGCTAAAAAGGGATAGTTTTTGGGGTAATCAGGGGGTGGTTTCCCTTGCAATCCTGTGATAATTGAGGACATATTCTTAACAAGTTCAGTGTCTTCACCATAACTCTCATAACATCTTCCCCATCTGGGATCTCTACATACCTGTTTCACGTTATTTAGATGAAGAAGTTAGTATGCATTAAGATAATAGATTTAGAAAAAGACAACAAGAGAGATGGCAGTTACGAGGGAAGGGGAACAGGAAAATCTTCACCAAGAATTCCCACAAAGAAAAATGACAATTCATCTTGTCTCAGTGTGCAACATACTAACTAAACAGAAGCTCTTGGAATTTAATTTTTTTTTTTTAGTATTAGTTCTACAAAGCAATGCATTTGAGAATGGCTTTAAATTGAGGTTCTTTCTACTTTTGTGATAATCATGAGGAAAACAACTGCTTGGTTGCTTAGAAACAACAATAACAACAAACCCAATGTAATCCCACAAGTGGATTTGGAGGGTAGAGTGTACGCAGACCTTACCCCTACCTTATATTCCCAATCCCAATCCATGCTACAATGCAAGTTACTCTCCAATATACCCCACTGCAATTTATATTGAGCTCCTTCCATTCAAATGTATGATACACTTCGATTTAACGACAACTTTCAATGATTCATATTCATTAAATGATACAAATAATAAACTTTGAAGTGATATGTTCCTCTACCAAACTAACTCTTAACACACAACTTTAGTATTCTTTCATTATTACTAAGACGATACTAAGAGAAAGTCAAATTACCATCTTAAACTCCAGTTTTCAGTTAACTGCTGTCCTATAATACGAATGGAGGGGCCGAGGGAATGTCTTCTCTTTTTTTTCTTCATTTTGCTCCAAGGGTTATTTATGTCTGGTGTTATTCACGCTTAACTTCATTCATCCATGAAATCAACTTAAAACAAAGACAATGAAGTGATAAGTAAGATGTTCAACTTACAGCAACACATGGAGCAAAAGTGTAATTAATGCCACATGCCCTGACTTCAAGAGCAGTTACTACCCCAATCTTTTGAGCCAAGTCTGCATCTCTGCTCCACATTTTATCTAATTTAGGTTTTGGTCCTAAAAGGAAGTTGAAAATAATAAGTTGGTAACAGAGATCATAGATTCAACCTGGTTGCCCCGAGGCCCACATTTTGCGGGAAAATAGTTGCACCATAAACATTGTTATTTCCATGAATAGCATCAACTCCATAAAGAAGCGGAATCCCGAGCCGCGATCCCAATGCAGCCTTTTGGTATCCGTCAACCATATCCGCCCAAGCTTCTGATGGGGCATCCTCAAATGGCCCACTGCCACCAACGCTGAGTATACTCCCTGCATAACAAAAAAGGTTCACCTAAAATTCAATCAATCAATATGTCTCAATTCAAACATAAGTTGGGGTCAGCTACACAAATCCTCTATATTTTCTTCTCTCCACTTAGGTCTATTTCATCTTAAAAGGGCTCTCTAAATCCCAATCTTATCCTAAATAGATAACTATTTAAATCTTAACCAGTTACTATCACCTAAATGAATCCTTTATATTCATTTCGCTCTATTCAGTTTCATTTCATTTCTTAATATAAACTAGCTTAACCCAACCAGTTAACTAGCTTAACCCAACCAGTTAGTATCACCTAAAAGAATCCTTTATATCCTTTTTATTTTCTTTTTGATGATGAAAAATGATCCCTCTACCCATTCTACTCTATTCAAGTCCATTTTACTCCAATACTAAATAAGCGATTAGCTAAATCTCACACTTATCCAACTAGTGAGTATCACTTTTTTTTTGTTAAGGTAGGTAGTACCACCTAAATTAATTATTCATGAGTTTAAGTTCTATACATTGAAAGTATAAAAACATATTTGCGCACTCAAGTCACTAAAAAGGTAGTTGCATTGCATGTAATCTCCTTAAAAAACATTCATTTAGTAACCAGCAACAAATGGTAAGTAACCTAATTAAACACGATAAATTTCACCAATCGTGTAAAATTGGTGTAATTTAACTTGTTACAGTGGTCGCTTAACCACTTATTTTAAGTTATCAATAGAGTTAGCTGCAATTTCACCTTGTGCATTGACACTATCAATGCACAAGACTTAAACTCATAACTAAATCTATTTCTTTATAGAGTTTAAGTTCTCCGCACTAACATTGTAAGAGTTATTTACACATTTAGGTCACTTATTATGCAATTACAGGTGAATCCCTTGATAATCTTGTAAAAATGGCAATTAACCTACTATTACATGTTAAAATTCACTAGTAGTATGAAAAGAATCTTTACACTATAAGTTTAAAAAATAATCGAAATTTAGCCACTTTTTCATGTAAAGATAAAATCTGAACATAAACACCCTTAAAATTCCATGCTGGAGTTCGAATTTTTTACATACGAGATTCTAGCATAATGTGTTAGAATTTCAGAATGTGCTGGAAGTTTATACGCAGGAGCTACATAATGTATATTATGCCGGAACATTCCATGTTTCAGCTAAAATATTGGCTATTTTTCGATGTCTTTGCAAACCCCGACTATTTTTCGATTACCGGTTCGAAAACTGGCTAGCCCGTGGTATTTTCGCTTATTAAAGTCCATTTCCTTCCAATACTGAATAAAGGGCTCTAAATATCACACTTAAATCTACACAGACAACTAATTTAATCTCATCACCTAATATGAATCTCTTTGCTTTTAGGACAAGAGGAAATTAAAAAAGGGTTTAAGAAAATGTGCACCTATTGAGAGGTCTCTGATAACAGAAGGAGTGGCGACAGTGCGTTCGATTTGGGTCATTTGACCGATTTTTTCTTCAAGTGTCATCCGAGAGAGCAAATCTTTGACTCTTGCCTCGATTGGAGTAGATGGGTTCTTGTAGATGCAATCATCCATTGCTTAAAGTTGAGAATATTTTTCCTTGTAAGTTTGTGCTCGAGATTTATAGAGAGGTCAATTTCTGTAATGACTACTAAGTAATGAATTGAAATGTGGGATTGACTGAACAAAGATGAAAAGTGGAGTTAAGCTAAGAAGAAAGGGAAGTGAAAAGTGCAGACAAATAGAAACTCATGAAGAAGTAGGTACATATTGGTTTGACCTATTATGTTTTTGGTTAGTTTAGAGTCTACCTTTAATAATAAATTTTTACAATACAAATATTCTGTATCCCTTTTTTTAAAAGTATTTATTTTTCTTTTGTATTTTCAATCAAACAAATTCACATAAATGGGAGCAAAGGGAGTACAAAGAAACAACAATTTGTGTCCAATTAGTATTTGAAGATCCCAAAATAATACGCGAAGAAGGTATATTTTTTTTGTACATTAATGTATACTTCCTTGAGTCGTGCTTACTAAAAATATTTGTCTCAAATTATTTATCATTTTATAAGTTCAAGATAAAATTAATTATTTTTTTCTTTTTTACCTTTAATAATAATAGATGGAGATAACACATGTATAGAATAACCCCTTTTAACTTGTCTTATTTTTTCAACCATAAACCTTAAGTTTGTGGGTTCCTATACCCCTAACATATTCAAAGTGAAATTATATTACCACCCCACGTGACTAAGACCAGATTTTAGTTGGGGAGTGATACTCACGCACTACATATGTATTGCCACGTCATTTTTTTCTAAAATGTGATTATTATTTTTTGCTTTCTTTTTCACTTTTTCTCTCACCATCTTCTACTCGTCATATTTTCATCAAACTAAAATCACCTGATGAATCATCACAAAGAAACCACCAAATCTAAACCACTGCCAAGCCACCAACGTCCAACTAAGATATCAACAAATCATACAGAGCTTATTCCCAAAAGTGAAGAAAAACTGCGAGAACCCTAGTCTCATTTCCCCTTTTCTTTCTTATGTAAATAATGGGAAATTTAAAACCTTAAAAATACTATTATCCTCGTTTATGAATAAATTTTTTAAAGCGAAACAATTTCTCAAAAGTGATGTAGTGAATATTGTGACAAGAATATTAGACTCAGAAAAGAAAAAATATATATTTGTCATTGAAATAAATTTCTGGAGAAAGCATAAAAGATGTCCTATTGTTTTCTATAGCTCAACTAAACATTTTTTTTATGATCTGGGTTTTATTTTCTGTGGCTCAAATAAATAATTTTAGTGAGATAAAAGAGTTAGGTTTGTGGTTAGTGAGATATAAATGATGGGTTTTTGAAAGAATGGAGAAAATTTTATAGATGGAGTGAAAGAAAAGTGGAGTAATGGAGCTTGGCCGATCAGAATGGAGTTTTTCGATCAATGTTATTGATTTTTTGGTCAACAATCCTTTTCTATTTGCTTCTCACGCGTCAAAGTTTGACGGAGAGTGTAATCACTTTTTATGTCATGTCAGGTAAAAAAAGGTGAAATAATTCCAAATCAAAATGGTTTAGGGGGTTGTAAAATTCACACAAAGTTTAAGTTTGTAATTGATAAAATGAGACTAGTTGAGGGGTAATTATGTGTTCTCCCAATATTCAATGAAGAGAGATTATATCTTAAGACATAAATAATGGTAGAATAGTTCTGCCCTTCGCTTAATTAATATTTTCTTAAGGGGCGTATAAAAGAGAAACATGACACATAATATGAGATAGAGGGAGTAATAATCTATATATATAGAAAAGGTGACTTGACACCTCTCTTAGACTAGGATTGCTATTTATCTTTTTTCTCATTTTTTTAATATTTTTCTTTTTCATATTCAATTGTTTAGGCCTCTTTAATAACATAATCTCATGTTCTAGCAATCCTAAAATTCTCAATATCCAAAACCGTGCCAGTTATCATTTTCAATATTCTAATCATAAAATTGAATTGAATGTTGCAATTAAAACAAAGGAACTTACTAATTCCTCATCTCTTCTGTTACGAATTTGGCTACCTAATTCCTTTAATGTGTATATATATTGTGGATCAATTACTATTTCTTTACCTCTTGTGTTCCATGTAGTTCTCTTACTCAGTTTTGTTTTGCTCTAATATATTATAATTTCTTGAGTTGGGTCTAATAAATATTCGATATTTGTTTATCTTCATTTCAAATTTTACTTTGCAATTGTGCACTTTTCAATTCTCAATTACATCATCTCAAGTATATCTAGATTAGAGGTGGCAAAATGGTTCAAAGAAAACAGTTAACCGCCCATATTATCCACTAAGAAATGGGTTGGATAATGAACTTTTTAAAAATGGGTCAAATATGGATAAGAACCATATTATCCATTTAGAAAATGGATAACCAATGGGTCTAACTTTTACATTTCTAAAGCCTCAAATTGGGGGTTCCTCAAGTTAGGGAGACTAAGAATTCTCCCAAAGATATCATATACAAGAAGTCATGTAACCCATATTATCCGCCGGTTAATCCGCTTTTTATCCGTATCAAATATGGGTCGGATCGGATAATTGATCCGTTTTTTATTACCCGTTTTCGATCTGAACCATATCCGACCTGACACGACCCGACCATTTGCCACTCCTAATCTAGATATAATGTTTATAACTTCTTTTTCCTGACTTGCATTTTATATTGGTATTTTCTAGAGGTGTAACTCTGGAGGTAAGTATGTTGTGATGTCCTCTCAAGTTTTTATGAAGATGCTTCAAAGACAACAACATAAAACGAGAAGAAGACAAGAAAAGAAAGAAGGATACTATAATTGGGTAGATACAACTTGACGTGATAAGGTATCTTCTGAA
The DNA here is from genome assembly GCF_000715075.1 of Nicotiana tabacum. Taxonomy (NCBI): domain Eukaryota; kingdom Viridiplantae; phylum Streptophyta; class Magnoliopsida; order Solanales; family Solanaceae; genus Nicotiana; species Nicotiana tabacum. The sequence goes on from NC_134082.1 coordinate 11,473,486, forward strand.
GAAGTGCCAAGGTTACCAAAAGAAGATCTATCAAGCTAATACTTTCATTCGAAGGTATGAAACTATTGACACTTGGATTGCTCCCTCTTAGAAAGCTGGTAAATATTTGAAATTAAATTATCTATGTATATCCCTCTTCGGGCTTTCATGTTTCTCATTCCTCAGGATATTATAACATAGAAACTATTATCTTAAAGTAGGTGAAGCAAAATCAGGAAAACAAATTTATGACATAATTGATGTGCTGCGGGAAGGTATGTTTAATAAATAGCTTCATGTGGATAATTTTCATCATTGTGTTCTGAAGATCAGAATTGCATGTTATAATTTTTACCTGTAGTAACTTTTTTCCTTTAAATAAACTTTATTACATTACATCTTATTGAATTAGTTTCTTATAACTTATATATTTTTGTACAATCTAGTATAATGCTTTTTGAAAAAGTTTATAACACTAATATATAGAAAAAGCTAAAGGTTATTCGAATAGTCCTCTGTATCAAAATTAGAGATGCACAAGTGTTTTCTAAATTAAATATATGATGATCAATTTCGAAACTAAATCTTGATCAATAGTTATGTTGCATAATATATTTTATTCTACATTGAACATCTTATTATATAAGTATCTTAGTTTTTGTTGTCCGCTATTTAGGCAAACACTAGACTAACCGGGAAAAAATATGATTTAATCAATTTATAGAATTAATTTGTATGCATGTATATGCAAATTTTATCTTGGTATCGATTACTTTTATAAATACAAAAAATTGTAATATAATATTTTTTTATGACCGCACGAAGCGCGGATGAATTTACTAGTTATATATAATTAGTGTATTTTTTGTATATTTAGCAGCAACTATAATTATTTTTGATCGAATGAATAAGTATGTTAAAAGCCCGTTTTAATTCTCTTAAACTAATGGTTCTGATTCTATCGTTAAATTAGATATTTAGGGCCATCTCTAGGAATATTTCCCTTAATAATTTATGAATATTTAATGAAGGATAAATACGAAGTAGAGTTTTAATCAAAATTATTGCATTCAGCCAAACATTTACACACTAGCTCCGCCCCGTGGACCATCTTCATAGCGCCCGCTGCTAGAGTTCATGGTTTAATTTGAATGATTTGTAACGATAAAAGGTCAAAAATTGCCTTGTTATTATATAGAAAATATTCAATTTTATCTTTACACTTTTGTTTTATGCCTACTTTTATTGTTAGCAAAGCCATCTTATATTTATCCTTGTCAGTAAGAAAATTTCAACGTAGAAATGAACGGACTCTAATAGGAAAATCATATTTACTTTATAACAAACCAGGCTGATCAGGTGATCCATTCTTTCCCTCATAAGCAAAACCATTTTGGATTCAGTTCGAGAAGCAATGGATAAAAGTGAGAGTATCTAAGAAATTTCATACGCCAAAAAAATTTTGGTTGTCAAGATTTCTCTTTTGCCATCATATTACGACACAAATCGCACTAAGTCATGATGCCACCCAATCTTGCAAGGTAAGTCAATTAACATATAATATTATCCAAACCAAAAATTATCAATAAAAAAAATAGAAAATCTGATACTAACCACCCCAAGATCTAGTGGTATAAAATATGAGCAACTACGATTTAGGTTTACAACTTTGGTAAGAAAAAAATACATTATATGTTTGAACATACATAAACATAAATACAGAATTCTGGGCTACCATGAATAAATGTCAGCTAATATCTGAAATGTTGATATCTTCAATGCTCGTCCTCAAACGTTATATCCGATAAGCTTCAAAATCTGCATGCAAGGTGCAAAAACTGTAATATGAGTACAACCAACCTTATGTACTCAGTAAGTATCAACACTAATCTCAACGAAGTAGTGGCGAGGTTTTAAGTCAAAGATACTTTATATATATGTATATATATATATATATATATATATATATATATATATATATATATATATATATATATATATATATATGTAAAAACAAAGAATTCCAGACATCAACACAAGAAACCCTAGCCGTTGGAGTCTTCTCCGAGCTTGCCACTACTATCAACAGAATTACGACTTAAGTTTTTTTTAACTGAAATCAAACTTTAGCATTAATAAAAGTTAGGCAAATCAATTTTTAATCAATGACATTTGCAAGTAAAAAGTATACTTCCCTTATTGTATTTTCTGAAATAAAAATTAAGAACAACAAAATAGAAAGTACTACTAAAATATAAAACTTTGAGTCCTAGTAATAAATCTAAGAAAAATCCTAATTTTATGAACTTTGTAGTATCTAAACATTTTAATAATAACTAGTAATGAATGAATGAATAAATAAATAAATGAAGAACGCCATATCGTCATTCTTTCAGGAACCCCAAAATTCTTCAGTCCATCTTCGAGCTTGTCCTCGTTATCCTTTAACTTAGATCAAATGAGGCCTCGAATATTTGTTTCCTCGAATCAATTTCACTTTCTTGAACAGAAAGTTGTCTAACTTTGTGTTGTGACTGAAATAGCTGACTGGAAAGCCAACAAAGATGCCACGAAAGATGGTCACATGAATAAGACGCGTAGAAGTTTTAGAAGAATTATTCCTCCAAAAAGACTTGGAGATTACGTTTGGAAAGGTGGTGGTCACATGGATAAGGACAAAGTTGGTTAGGAAATAAAGCAACAGGAAAAGGCATTGAAGAGTTAGGCAAATATTGTTACGAGTGTTCTCCATTTTCTCCCTCTTTTCTTTTAGTTCCCCATCTCCTTCTCTATTATCCCTAGTTATCTACTTCCAGTAATTTTTATTGTAATTCTACTTTTGATTATTAGTCCGGTTATCAGCAATTGTAATTTTGAGCTAAGTTCATATTAATGCAGTTTGGGAGTTTTGGTTACTATTTCATTACTGGATTTGTTCCATTGGCACATTCATCCAGAGGTCTTCCATGGATGACCACAAACTCAAGTCTCTCGTTGAAGAATCCGTTCGGGCATCATCAAATTCGTTCGCTAAGGACATTGCTGATATACGTTCGATGTTGATGGAGGTTATGGGGAGAATGGCTGCAGCTGCCTTTAAAAACCCAGATCCAACTATGAAGGTCACTCTATTGATTGTTCACCGACACATGCCGGAGTAGGTTGATTTTGTGGTGAGAACCAGAGGCATGGACTTTTCAGGTGGAGTGCTACTATGAAATTTACAAAACATCATAATTGGAGCAACTAACCATCGCATCCTTTTACCTCGATGGAGAGGCACTTAAATGGTACCGGTGGCTCTTTCGTAATAAACAACTGGTGGACTGAGACCATTTTGCAGCGAAGGTCAGAATTCGTCTCCGACAAAAGGGATTGTAATCGGAAGAGGGACGGCTGGCGAAGCTCTGCCAAACCACCACCATATCTGAGTTCCAAAAGCCATTTGAGACCATTGCAAATGAAACAGACAACATGACTGACGCCCGTATGGTACGTATTTTTATTTCTGGATTTCGTGAGGATATTAAGAATTCTATGTTGGTCCACTGGCCCAAACCTTATGACGAGACCCCTGATTTGGCCCATATCCATGAGCGTCGAATCCAACTGAAAAGGGACATGTCCGGCCTGCCTTTGCTTGAACAACCCCCTTATTACTAACCCTAATTTGGCAACCCTTCATAAAAATCCCTCCACCTCCTTTCACTACTAATGTTATTGCCTTCGAAAAACCAAATTATCCTATTATTAAGAGGCTATCTCATGTAGAGGTTCAGAGCCGTCGTGGGCGTGGGTTATGTTTCTATTGTGAGAAAAAATTCGTACCAGGCCATAAGTGTAAGACTCCATTCCATCTTCTCTTACTTATTGATGAACCCGATACTGACCCTAAATTTTCGAAACCTTTTGCCTATGATGATTTCAATGCGGAGGAGCTGCAACATTTGGAACTACAAGAACATTCATCAATTTCTTATCATGCCCAAACTGGAGGTATTTTGCCATCGACTCTGAGATTTACAGGCCAAGTCAATGGTACTCTAGTTTAGGTCTTGGTAAACCGAGGAAGAACACATAACTTCATCTAGCCTCGAGCCGCTAAGCACTTCCAGCTTCTTGTTGAGTCATTTCCTATTTTCTCAATTATGGTGGGTAGTGGACAACACCTTCAAAGTAATGATATGGCAAGGCAAATCAGTTTAGTGATCCAAGGGCATTCGCTAGTGGAAGATTTGTATATCTTATCATTCCATGGATCTGACATAGTGGTGGGACTGACATGGTTGGCCACCTTGAGGCCTGTACTTACAAATTTTGCAACATGGAATTTGAGTTTACTTTGAATGGATCATGAACAACTTGGCAAGGATATTGTCAGACTGATATCCAAGCGATTTGGTTGCATAGCCTACAAAGAATGGTCGTTACTGATGCCATAACTTTGTTCTTTAGGCTAGAGATGGTTACAGAGAAGATAACCGATACAAGGAAAGCAGTAGTGGAATTGGTTGCTCTCTAGAGTAAGTTTAAATATGCATTCCAGAGGCCCACGTGCCTTCTTCCCTCCCGTGACCAGGATCATCAAATCCATCTTGCACCCGGGGGCTGGACCTGTGAATGTAAAATTGTATAGATATCCCTATTTTCAAAAATAGGTTAGGGAACATCTTGTTGCGGATATGCTCCGAGAAGGAGTGATATGTCCTAGCACGAACTCTTTCTCTTCTCCAGTATTGCTGGTACGTAAGAAAGATGTGACACAAACATTTTATGTAGACTATCGGGCCTTGAATGCTATTACAGTCCGTGATCGCTTCCCAATTCCAACCATTGATGAATTATTTGATGAACTACATGGCGTTCATTATTATACAAGGTGGATTTATTATCCGGATACCATCAAATTAGATTCAGACCCGAGGATATGGCTAAGACATCTTTTCGGACCCACGATGGACATTATGAATTTCTAGCAATGTCGTTTGGGATAACAAATGCTCCCTCAACGTTCCAAGTCACTATGAATAATGTATTTCGACCCCATTTATGCCATTTTATGTTGGTTTTCTTCGATGACATCCTAGTATATAGTCGTTCATGGGCAGCTCACTTGGAACACCTAGATGTAGTATTGCATTTATTGCATCAGCACCATCTCGTGGCCAAGCGCTCTAAGTGCTTGTTTGGGCAAACTTCTATTGATTATTTGGGGTACATTATCTTAGTCCAGGGATTGTCTGTTGATCCTAAAAAGATTAATGCTATCCAACAATGGCCTTCACCCCGTCCGGCCAAGGAAATTAGCAACTTTTTGGGGCTAGTGGGCTACTACAGACATTTCATTCACCATTATGCTGCATTAGTTAGCAGGACCCTTATCAGATTTGTTGCACAAGGATTCCTTCCAATGGTGATAGAAAGAACAACACGCTTTTGCTACTCTTAAGGATAAGTTGGGATCTACACCTGTTCTAACTTTACCAAATTTTTGCCAAGAGTTCCAAGTCGAAACTAATGCATTAGGACAAGGAATTGGTGTAGACAACTTCAACTTAACACCCGAACATATTTGCTATTACTTAAGTAGTGAGTAAATTGAGACAATATCTTTTGGGACGCCAGTTTACCATCTTTACTGATAAGCAATCTTTAAGGAACCTGACCACTCAAATAATTCAAACAACTGAACAACCAAAATGGCTCACTAAGCAGTGATCGTCCAATCCACACTCAATAGTGAGAGAAAACGATCATTGGAAGAATAGTACCCAACAAGAGTCGGGTTCGATTTTAACAAGGAGATAAATATGAGTGTTAGGGTGTAGACTTGATGAACGTAGATGAAACAACTCGATTACACTTCCAAAAAAGTGGGTTTTGTTATGTACTTCTAAAATTGACACTAGCAATGATCAACTAAAGAAACGAAACTAGAAAACGAGTAATTGTTTTTGTTGTTTTTATCAAATGGGTAAGGCCTAGGGATGTAAACTTCACCTAGGTATTAACCTAATGGGTAAATTACGTTAATGCTTATTTTAGTGGTTGGGGTGTATTATAACTCTCAACTCTAAATTACCCACTCAATACTTCTCGGTTATAGAGTGATGTTACCCAAATTGGCTTTCTCAAGCCCAATTGGTTTTCAATTCAGATGGTTGATATGAGCTCAAGTCGGGTTCTCCCTATCTCTAGTTTAAACCATTTAATTTGGCTAGCCAAAAACTTAACTAGCCTAATTTCTTGTTTGCCAAGTTTCTCTAGACAAAGTCCCTCTTCCTCAAGCAAGAACCAAGTCAAAAAGGCATGAATCAATATTTGTAACCATTAATTCTAGAAATAATGCATGAACAAGGCTAAATAATAAATACACTATCATAAACAAGCATAATTATCCATAAGGTTTACACACTAGGGTTGGGTCAAAACCTCGAGAAAATCTAGCTACTCATAATAAAAATTGAAGAAAATAAAGAAGAAGAACTAATTAAATCCACAATACAAGATTAAATTGATAAAACTAATGTGATTTCGCCCAAAATGGTCACAAATTACCAAAAGTAGAAAACTATACTAGCTACAACTCAGAAAACTATAAAACTTGCCCTAGAAAAGTGTCTCCCGTCTATTTATAGTGGCCCAAAATTTGCTGACAAAAATACCCTTCGGGTCTACGGTCACACAATTCCATATATGGTCCACACTTTTCTTAGTTTTGCAGGTGGAGGATTTCTGCAGCCACACAATTTGGTCTACGGCTGCACTTTTGGCAAGGCTTCACATCTGGTCGTTTTGCACACTCTCTGAACTTTTTGAATTCTTGTTAGTGCAACGATGTTAGGCGGCCGCACAAATTGTGTGTGGTCTGCACTTTTCCAATCATCCCTTGAGCTTCAACACCAGATCTGTGTCCGCAGCGATAATTATGCGGTCCACACTTTCTTCTACGGTCACGGAATTACTTATGCGGATCGCACTTTTGGTATGCTGCACTCCTTTTTGCCTTATGAGCCGGAACACTCTTTTTTGAGTTAGATTTCTTTGTTGAGTTCCAATTCTCCGACTGTAATGTGCACAATTTTATTAGTTTTAGGAACAAAATTCAACACTTACGGACTAAAACTAAAGCAAAAAGGTACTAATAAATGGTTAAAATCCACAGTTATTAATTCCCCCAAACTTAAGTCTTTGCTTGTACTCAAGTAAATAGATTAGTTCTCACCTCATCAAAGTCAAAGGTTATTTCAAAAACTCAATTATAAGCCATTCATACTCAGATGGGACCAACAATTACCCATAATATTCATGCATTTTCAACAAGGTGACAAATCACATATTATGCAAATATAGTTCTAATGTAACATTTGAGCTTCAAGAATTGACTTTACTCATAAAGGGCTCTTGCTCTATCATGTAGATCATGGTGGACTCCAAACTTTTCCTCCTCTACCTTTCATTTGCCAAGCTCACTTCAAGAGTTAACAATCAATTTTTAGATAAATGAAATGTTCACTCTTCTCTCATAAAAGAATGTTACAACTAAGGCTTCAAGTACCATAGGCTCGCCCTTCATGTAGATCACCACTAATGCAAGCTTACTCGGTTCAAAATTGAGTAGTACTTCTTTTGGGTTATAATGAAGGCTTTTGGATTGGGGTAGAATACCATATGGGATAAATGGTTACGCCCTTCCTTAAGCACTCCACATTTTCATTTCTCGGTTCATATTTACCAACTCTTAGAGGTATTTCCTTTTTATTAGAGGCTAGAGAGACTTGGAATCACTCTTTCTTGTTCATTTTATTCCTTTTCTCCCTTGATGCTCATACTAGAGATAGTTGCCTCCTTTTGATTTCATCACCCTTCCTTTTTTTTCTCTTTTTGGCATTTTCTTTTTGTTCTTTTCTTTTCTTGCCTTCTCTTTTCATAGAGATAATTTCTTTTCTCTTTTTGGTGTCTTGATACCTCTTTCAAATTCTTCAACTCTCTCCCCAAACTTATGCCTTATGCCACTTATTTCATAAGAGTTTTAAGGAAGGTCTGGGTGCCACGAGAGGAATACAACAAAACGGGTAAAGACTTATAGTGTGGTTACTAATTAAGAAAGGCTAAAGGATCAAAGGGGGTTGACTAGGGATAACAAATATTGGTTAGCAATAGAAAGCTCAAATGGACCAAGGATAGCCTACAATCATCTTCCAAACCAAGCAAACTTACGATTTTGCCTTTAAGCACATTCGGGGCAAGTTCTATACCATTCACATAGATACTTGGACTAGCAACAAAAAATCACCTCACCCCTCATGCAACTAGACCGTAAAATAGGATAGAGTTTAGAGCATACAAAAACCACAACCAAGTTAAAAACCACTATGGTATAATTAATCACTTACTAGTTATCAAAGTCAACTCAAGAGTCTCAAAGTCACCAACTAGAGCTATTTTCTTTCAAAAATCTTATTTCAAACCATAAGTATGCAGTTAAGTGTGTTGGTGCCTGATGAAGCATGAATAACTCAATTTAGAGAATGAATTAATTAGGGCTTTTATTCATTACTATTACTATTATTATTACTTAAACACAAAATGGACTTATTCCCTTAAGATGGCTGTCACATCATCCATCCTCGGGAAGAGTCACCCGGTTCACACAAAAGACCACCTTTGAAAAGAACCGCGACATTAAAAAAAATCAAAGACTTATTATCTACACTACTACAAAAAACATGAAAACAACTAAGATGAAAAGAAGCTACTAACAAAACAAAAATCAAAGTAAACAATTAAAGAAGCTAATGAAAGAAATAACTAATTAAAGATAGATAAACTAAAAAGAAACAAAATTATTCAATTATTACAGTCCAAATGTATCCAAAATGTCAAATATATCAAATAAACTCCACCCCACCCCCACCCTCACCCCCCGAATAAAATTAAGCATTATCCTCAATGCTTAACAAAATAAAAGTGAAAGGAGAGAGGGCGAAGAAACTCCATAAGCATCCATGGACATCTCAGTGTCCCTAGCAACATAAACTCATATTGGCTTAGCCAACTGTATCTCATCATCATCATATCTAGGAGTGGCGGGAGTGGCAAACATCGCACGCATTGCGTCAGTAGCAAGGCATGGCTCATCAGACTGGCCAGCTGGTGCAACCAATCCCCAGTTGTCGCTAGTCGGGTCACCTCTTTCCTAAGCTTATCCACTGACTCTTTGCTGGCTTGAGACTTTCTCATCTTCTTCACTTCTTTGGTCAAGTCCTCAATAACTGAACCATGTTGTACCAGAGTGTCCATGATCAACTTCTGGTTATCCAGAATCTTGCACATCTTCTCATCAAGCTCGATAAAATCCTATGGTGTATGTGTGGATGATGTAGACATGTGATTTGTGACCCTCCCCAAGATCTTTTATATATTAGCGTAAAATATTTAATTTAAGCATAATATAGATATTTTAAGTAATTTTGACTCTTTTACTTTATTTTAGTACAAGAAAACAAAAATTACAAAAACAATAAGTTCATTAATATTTTGTAGTCATTTTTAATCTAAAAAAAAATATAAAATAGTATCGTATTTTTATTTTTAATATAATGTTTGAAAATACAAAAAATAGATTTATTTTAATGGTTAGTTTTGTTTTAATAATTATTTTAATAGTAGGACTAATTAATAAATGGGCGCATATTTTTAATCTCATTCGCGGCAAAAAAATAGAGCTTGGGCTCGAGCAACCCATCTTTAGGCCTAATTTTTAACCTAGCCCACAATTGCCAAGCCCATAATTCTTAGGCTCATACCCCTTAACCTAAAACCCTACCACTAACCTAAATCAATATATATTAAACAAAGCCTAAAAACTAAGGGGGAGCTGAAGGAAAGGCAGCAAAGCTGCGCATGAAGAAGCAAAGCTTCTTCGTTTAAGAAGCTGATAGGAGCAGCAACTGGAAAAGCTTCGTAACACAAACGACCCCCCCCCCCCCCGACCATCATCTTCTTCACGACCCACCATCCCTGCGTCGTCTTCTTCACGACCCACCACCCTTGCGTCATCTTCTTTGAGCACCCAACGACCCTCGAGCCCCCCTTTTGTGCATCGTTGTTCAGTCTAAACGATCAGCTTACACCTTGAGCAGCCATACACGACCCATGCCCGCCAGAGAAAACACCAACGACCTCGTCTCAACCTGAAACTCGCCGGGAAAACGAGCTCCACCTGCTCGTCGGATCAGCGAGTTCTAGATGCGACAAACAGAACCAAGCGACCTCACCCCTCTCACCATCGTTGTTGGACCCTCGCCGCGAAGCCGCCATTTCCGGCAAAGCTTCACGTCACAAACGGCTTGCCATAGAATCCGGCAAATCGAATGAAAATAAGATTTAGGCATCTTCTCTCTGATTTCTATTTTCATTTTGTTATGGAATTCGTTTGAGCTCTCGTTGTTTTGAGCTCGACTTAAAAACCACTGTCCGCTCATGGTCTCGTTTGAGGTTGAGTCCATTTTTGGAGCTCGTTTGTGAGATCTGTTCAGAGGCAAGTATCGAAGCTTCGAGTTCGTCGAGGTCCGGTGCGTCGAGGTTATCAACAGTTAGATATGGTCGGATTTTCTCGCTCATTGCTTCAAAAACATATTGCAGCTATAAAAGGTCCAATCCTAAACTTTATTTTCTCTACAACTGTAAGATCGGTTTTCCTAATGCTATGAATGAAATCTCGATTTGGTTGCTTGTTCTTCGTTATTGATCGAGGCTGTATTCAGAAAGAGTCTTCTTGTTCATGTTTGTGATTCTGAAGATATTAATATTAATTATAAATTAGTTGCTATTGTAGTCTTTAAGTAGGGATGTCATTGTCTAAATTTTAAATGCATTACAAAGCAACATGTGTTAGATTAGCCATAATTTAACTTTATTTATCTGTTGGCTCATGGGTACAATACCCAGATGATGTTGTAGTTCACTTAGACACATATTCTGATAGTTTATTGAACAGATAGCCTTTATTTTGATACTCAGTTGTTTGATTAAAATGCAATTAATAGCGTCTTTGCTCTTCTGTCATGAAAGGCAGTGAAGCAAATTTCTCTGATTAAAAGATAGAGTGGAAAATCGTGAAGTATGTAAAGGAGAAGTTCTATTTACAGAAAGCTTGTAAATAAAAGAAAGTTTCATTTAGGCTCTCATGTCATTAATATTTTAATCCTTAGAAATAGAGGCGCGCCATTTAGTTGAACTTCCATGGCCCTCGCAAAATTAAAAAATGCGTAGTTGCTTTACACGCTCTTAATAAAATTACCTTCCTAAACTCGGGTGCGCATTGATGCGACCCAAATCCAAATCTCGATGAGGTCGAAATGTGTTGACAATCACGGGCGCATCGATTGCGATGGGGTTCGAAACGCGTTTTCACGACGTCGCAATTCTTTTAAAATAAATAATGATAAAAAGCGGTTTCACGAATAAAAGGCACATAAGCTAGCATGTATTGCAATTAGATAAAATTAAATACAACAGTTAAGCGACCGTGCTAGAACCACGGAGCCCGGGAATGCCTAACACCTTCTCCCGGGTTAACAGAATTCCTTACTCGGATTTCTGGTCCTCGGACTGTTAACAAAGTCATAAATTTCCTCGGTTCGGGATTCAATCGGTGACTTGGGACACCATTAATCTCTCAAGTGGTGACTCTGAATTAATTAATAATTAAATCCCGTTCCGATTGTCCTTTAAATGGAAAAACTCCTTTACGCCCTTGCGGGGGTGTAGGTAGTGAAAAAGGAGGTGTGACAGCTCTGGCGACTCTGCTGGGGAATCGATCACAGAATCTCCGGTTCAGGGTTCAGAATTCGAGCTTAGATAAATTGTTGTAGTTGGTTGTATCTGATTTTCCTACATGTTTTGTGCTGAATGTGCTAAAATGTTACTGCTTAAATATTATCTGAATTGTATATAAACTGTGCCGACACCCTTCTCTCTTCACCTCCGGGGATGTGCTTACTAGTTGAGACTCTCTATTCTGTTAGTGTCATACCTTGAAATAAGAAAGAGGCCGGACAAGACGGATGACCTTTTGGTTCCCGGTAAGTTGCCCCCTCCTCGACTCGAGTCGTCCGCTCGGGTACACAGTCTAGAACACTGACCTAGGTTTTGAACATAGAATAACGTGACTTCATACCGGATCCCTAGTAAGAACGCTTATTTGCATCACGTTGCATTCGACTTAGGGGACTCAACACAAGGGTTGGGTCCGTCTAGGACTAGCAACCTGAAATGAAAGGACCATCCTGATGCATCCTACTTGCTCTGTACATATATTTGTTTCGAACTTGCATGTTGACCGGTTTCTGAATCTCGGGAATATTGGAAAATTGAAAAAAAAAGAGAAAAGAGAAAAAGAGAGAAATATCAATTAGGGAGTTAATTGATTATTTTAGAAATAAAAATCAATGACCAATTACTGGCGAAACTCTGCCAAAATTTTGAGAAAATGAAAAAAAGAAAATGTTTATAGAAAAAGAGTCTTTGTTTTAGTTTGAAAAACATAAGTTGTTTCATTATTTGTTGAAAAAGGAAAGAAAAAAGAGTCTGTTATTTTTAGCTTGGAAAAATAGGCTGTTTTATTTGTTGAAAAGAAAAAGAAAAAAAAAGGGTCTTGTTTCTAAAATAGTTTTTATTCGCTTATGCTAAAAATAAAAATGGAAAAGAGTCATGTTTTAAAATAGTTCGGTTAATTTGCCCGAACTACACATGTTTGATTCTCACAGGACGTGAGGTACGTAGGCAATCCTCATCGGGTCCAACCTCCCCTTTGCAAAAATAACCAAAAAAAAATATCAAAATTTTAATTTTTGTCATAAATAAACCAGGTGATGCCGTTTTTGTCAAAAATAGCCAAATGTTCCCAAACGGGGCACCGGAAGGTTGACTTTGCATAAACAGTCATTTTTGGTCGTATTTTGATTTTAGACCCTCACAGCCTTAAAATCTTCGCCCCCGAGGCGCAGGAAGGCCGTGATTGCAATACCGGGTCATTTATTTTAATTTTGAAAAAAAACAAGAAAAGAGTCAGTGGTCAAGTGAATACCGTTCGGATTTTTGGGTCAAAGTTGGCATATAGGGGAAGGAATCTGTCATTTTGTTTTTGGGTTTGTATTTCTTTTGATTAGAGTAAATGGGTCGTTTGATTTTCGAGTTTGTATTGCATCGTTAAGTTGGTCAGTTTTGTCGTTATTATGAAAATGGAAAATTCCAAAAATATTTTATTGTCGTTTACCTTTTATTTGCACGAACTACGCCTTGTCTGATTCTTGTGGGGTCACGATACGTAGGCAATCCACATAGGATTCGACCACAACCAAAACCAAAAAAAAAGAAGAATTGAATAAAAAATGGAAAAGATGTTGTTAATAATAATGACCGACCCAATCCATTCTAACATGTTTTGTTTTGAATTGTGAAGAAAGTTGAGGTGGTCGGTTGTGGTAAGCTGGAAACACAAGATCTAAGGAAAATGATAACTGACATCGAAGCTGTTACGAGTGCTCAAGAGACTCAGGGTCAGCGGATTCAACAAGGGTCTACTGTGGTTGAGGAAAATAGAACACTGAAACAACAAATGACCAAAATGCGTCAAGCCGAGGCCAATGGCCAAAGATAGTCTTGTCACGAGTCACGATTTGCTACACAGCAAGAGCAGTACCACTCTCCCGAGTACCACTAGTACTCGTTTGAGCTTCCTGTAAACATCGAGAAGCCTGCCCGAAAGAGAGTACAAGAAGAAATAACCCAAAGAGTGAAAAGATTAGAACAACGGTTGAAAAACACGCAAGCAATGGCAGGTCAAAATAGTGTTCCCTTCAGAGATCTATGCATGTTCCCCGATGTCCATTTGCCGCCTGGCTTCAAGATCCCCAAATTTGAAAAGTACAATGGACATGGAGACCCCATAGCCCACCTAAAAAGGTATTGCAACCAATTGAGAGGTGTGGGAAGAAATGAGGAATTGCTTATAACTTATTTTGGGGAAAGCCTCTCGGGAGTAGCATCTGAAGGGTTTTTTGATCAAGACACATCTTGCTGGTACGTCTGGGATGACATGGCATGAGCCTTTGTCAAACAGTTTCAATACAACATCGACATCGCCCCAGACCGCATTTCCCTTTCTAACCTAAAAAGAAACCAACTGAAAGTTTTAGGGAATACGCCATCAAATGGAGAGAGCAGGCAGCTAGAGCTAAGCCACCCATGGATGACCACGAGTTAATCACTATCTTTCTACAAGCTCAAGAGCCAGATTATTTTCAGTACATGACATTCACAGTGGGTAAATCCTTCCCGGAAGCAATCAAAATAGGAGAAATGGTGGAGAACGGTCTTAAGATCGGCAGAATTATAAGTCAAACAGCTCTCGAAGCTGCAGCTCAAGCTGTCCAAATTGAATCTGGTAACACGACTGAGAGGGATGAAGAAATCATGGTGATATCAGGGTTCAGAAGAGGTCCTAGGAGAACATCTCGAAGGTATGTTCAGCCTCATCAGGTTTTTCATGACCCCCCTAAGCATTACTATCCACCTCCGAACCCCCCATACTTTGTTGATCCATCCCAGTATGTTGCCCAGCCACCAAATCACCCAAGAAAGCGAGCACGAGTATCACAAAATCTCCACCAGCCTCCGCAAAATTTTCAATTACCTTGTAACCCACATCCAAGCCAGGGGTATAGAAGGGAACAAAAGTTGAAAGATAGTTTTACACCAATAGGAGAGTCCTATGCAAGCTTATTTGAGAAGTTAAAACAACATGACATGATTGCACCCATTCTTCCAAATCAGGTGGACGACGTGCGAGAAACTTTGACTCATCTAAAAGGTGTGAATACCACTCCAATGCTCTAGGGCACAATGTGGAAAATTGTCGGGATTTGAAGAGAGAAATAGAAAGGATGATCCAGGAAAATTTGATTCAAGACAGTGGCACCCAGAACATGCCCGGTGACATGGGGTATGAGAATCCTCTTGGGAACTTGTTGACCGAAGCTGAAAATACTGATGCAGATAGTGGTCATGGCAATATGGATGCGAAGCTTAGTGGCTAAAATGCCGTGCTTGGTAATTGAATAGACGCTCCATCCCTAAGTCAGCTGGGGAGGAGCTTTGGTGGTCCTTTTTGCTGTCATTTCTGTTATCAGGGTTATTTGCGGGGTTGTAATCCGGATATTGTCTTGTGATCAAACCCTCTTATCCTTTCATTTTTGTCTAGCTTGTTTAGTCGTAGTGGTTCGTTTAGTATTGTCCATGGGTGTTTCAGGTTCATTCTAGGGTTGTACTCCAGTTTGTTTGCTTGTTTTGTTATTCGAGTTATTTCATCGTTGTCTAATGCAAATTCCTGTCTTTTGTTACTTCCAATCATTGTTCTTCGTTTAGTTCTTTTCTATCGTTTTGTTTTGCCTTTTGCCGGTTCTAGTGACATGACATGCACGCATAATTCTCAGTCTGATCTTCAAAAGTTGCGAAGCAATGAGACCATTTTGAAAACGATAGGGGCGCCTGAGGAAATAAGAACAGATTTGGACATTTTGAGATTGTTTGACACCCAAACCATGTGAAACTGGGGCAAGTAAAACATAAAAATCCCCATAAAAGCAAGTTGGACAAATTGACAGGGGGTCGGTCGTGGTAATAAGAGTAAGAGTGTTGTCGAATGGCACATTATATCTGACAGATGTAGAAGGAAAATGTGTGGAAATGACCGTCAATTCCGATGCGGTCAAGAGATGATGTGTATGGTTTCTTTATTCTGATTGTACTTGTTTATATTTGGCATATTTTGAAGTTTGAAATGACGAAGGCGTTTTGTTCTGCTATCTAAACATGTTACCCTTTTGTCAACCTCGTTGAGCCTTATTTGTTTTCTTTCATACCCCTCTTTCGGAATCAACGGCACAATTAAAGAAATGCAAGTGCCGAAGATACGCAAATGGAAAAAGAAGGAAAAAGAAGAAAAAAAGAAAAAGGAAGAAAGGAAAAGGAGAAAGAAAGAAAGAAAGAAAGAAAGAAAGGAAAAGAAAAAAAAGAAAAGGGGAAGAAAAGAAAAGAAGAAAAGAAAGAAAGAGAAGAAAGAGAAGAAAGAAAAAGAAAATGAAGAAAAGAAAGGAAAAAGAAAGGAAAAAAGAAAAAGAAAAAAAGAAAAAGAAAGAGAGAGAAAGAAAATCGCAACAACGTAGTTTCTATGACGTGAACTACGTTTGACTTGATCCCGAAAGGGTACGTAGGCAGCCTCTCTGAGGTTCAGTCATACCAAAACAAAAAATCCAAAAGTCCCCAAGCAAGAAAATGGGGCAGAAATTGTGGTTGTTGTGAGAAGTTGGATTCCGAAAGTTGTAATTTTAACCCATTTTGAAATTGTTTTGATCCTTTTATACCCTTTCTTTATAACCCATCCAAAAGCCTACATTACGGTCCAAAGAAAGACCTTCTGATCAGTCTATGAGAAATGCCAAGTCAAGCAGGTAAGGTAATTCATGTCAGGGGCAACACTCCGGTCCAAACAAGGAAAATGAAAATGAGAGAATCTTATTGATAAAAATCCTCATGGGCATCGCAAGGTGATGAAAGCTGAGAGAAATAAAAAATGAGAGAGTCTTATTGGTGAAAACCTTCACGGGCACCTTGAGGCGACAGTAAGTTGAGAGAAAGAACGAAATGAGAGAGGTTTGATGGTGAAAACCCTTTGGACACTACAAGCCGAATAAGGAATGCGAATCAAATTGGATAAGTGGAGCAATGAAGCCCAGTTTCACGGCAAAAAGGAACAAGAGATGAACATCAGATTTGCTTAACAAAATAGGTCGCAGGTGTATGTCAAGGTCATTAGAATCGGTATCCACATCCGATAGGTTTCTACTGTGTAATTTTCTTGTTAAGAATCATCTCTTTCTAGTGTCCTTTACTCTGTTCCTTTTGTTTTGTTTATTTCCCCTTTCTGAGTCTTTTGGTCGTAACAAGTGAGGAATGACTTCAAAATTTTCCACCAGCTTTCCAATTGCACAAAATGGGGTCACAAGTCAGGAAAAATAACAAGAGCACTGAGCTGGTAATAATCAACATACTTTGGGATCCTTATGAAACACAAAGTTTGGTAGATGTCGGTTCAGGAATAATGCAACAGATAGAGGGTATTGGGATTAAACGGGGAAAAATGGTATTTCAGTGACACAAATGACGGGGAAAGCGGTTAATCAGTAAACATGCAAGACCTTCAAGAAGAATCAGTTGTCACAAAACATATGGGGTTAGATAAGAAGACTAGAAGTAATAATTGAGAGATAGTCGTCAAGAAGGGCGAAAGTTATCAGCCAAGTTTCAAAGATGGTTGGAGAACGCAAAGCATGGAAAGGAGAAAAGGAAAGCCATCTCAGCGGGAGTACCACAACCAACCACCGCACTTTTAAACTGACAGAATTTTCTTTGATTTGAAACAGGGGCATGGAAATGATATTGATGGCAGAAAGATATGCTACAGGAGGATTATCAAACTAGGGCAGAAAATTTTCCGTCGTGTTGAATTTTTTTTCGGGTACCCATCTGAAGAACATGAAGGTCAATACAAGTGTTTTAAAAAAAGAGAGAGAAAAAGAGAGGGAAGTAGTTTTCAGGAAAGAAACACCAGTTCTAAGAAAAGTAATTTTTGGAGGAATGAAACATTAGTTTTTAGGGAAGTGATTTTTTGAAGGAGGACAACACCAGTTTTAGGAAAGCAGTTCTGAAAGAAGATAATTCAAGTTAGTGGGTAGATAAAACAAATTTTGAAGGAAAATAGTTAAAAGAAATCTTAGTCTGATGAATTTTTCACCTAAGATAAAGAAATCTTAGTCTGTTGACTCTTTCACCTAAGATAAAGAAATCTTAGTTTGTTGAATTTTTCACCTAAGATAGAAATCTTAGTCCGATGAATCTTTCACCTAAGATAAAGGCAGAAGTTGAAAAAACGAAAGGAAGACATAATTCGGGAAAAAATGAAGGCTGAATTTGAGGAGAAAGAAAGGAAGGCATAATTTAAAGAAGGGGAAGACAGAAGTTGAAAAAAAGAAAAGAAAGGAAGGCATAATTTGGGAACCAGAAAGGAAGGCAGAATTTGAAAAGAAAGGAAGTTGGAATTTGGAAAATTAAGAAAGTCGGGATCACTCAAAAATGGACCTAGTCTGATGAATTATCTCCTAGAGTCACAATCTTAGTCTGTTGAATCTTTCTCCTAAGATGAAAATCTTAGTCTGATGAATTTTTCACCTAAGATAAAGATAAAAATCTTAGTCTGTTGAATCTTTCTCCTAAGATGAAAATCTTAGTCTGATGAATTTTTCACCTAAGATAAAGATAAAAATCTTAGTCTGTTGAATCTTTCTCCTAAGATGAAAATCTTAGTCTGATGAATTTTTCACCTAAGATAAAGATAAATCTTAGTCCGTCGAATCTTTCACCTAAGATGAGAATCTTAGTCTGATGAATTTTTCACCTAAGATAAAGTTTAAATTTTAAGATACATTGCGGTCTTTAAATTTTTAAAAGTTGCATTTCAGTCTTATCACAATTCAAGTTTTAGTTCTTATTAGTATGTGGTAACAAACAACCAGTTTTCCAAACTGGGGAAGAAAGTTTTCTTTGTTTTGTCTATTTTTGTGAAGTTAGAAGCCCGCCTGGATAATAGAGGAATACATTCAATTTCAAATTCAGCAATCAGGAGCCCGCCTGAAGAACAGAGGTGATACAATTCAAATTTTAGTTTTCAATCGACTTTTTGTCTTTTTGAAGTCAGGAGCCCGCCTGAAGAACAGAGGCATACAATTAAAGTTTCGGAAGTCAGGAGCCCGCCTGTATAACAGAGGTATTTCAAGTCGAGTTTTAATCAAATTCTTATTAATATCAAGTAACATGCACCCAGTTTCCAAATTGGGGCAGAAAGTTTTCTTGGTTAGTTTATTTTTATGAAGTCAGGAGCCCGCCTGGATAACAGAGGAATACATTCAGTTCAAGTTCAGTAGTTAGGAGCCCGCCTGAATAACAGAGGAACCCGCCTGAAGAACAGAGGTATACAATTCAAGTTTCGGAAATCAGGAGCCCGCCTGAATAACAGAGGAACCCGCCTGAAGAATAGAGGCATACAATTCAAGTTTCGGAAGTCAGGAGCCCGCCTGTATAACAGAGGTATTTCAAGTCAAGTTTTAATCAAAAAAAAAAGTGAGCTCCAAAGTTCAGAAGCAGGAAAATATGTGAACTGCTCAAGACATGGCCGAGGTCACAAGCACTACATGTCCGGTCCTGACCCAAAAGCTGTAGAAGAACAAGCTAGCACCTGCAGCTAACAAGTGTCAAGGTTCAAATCTAAAGTCTACATGAAGAACCATTCAAGACTCAAGATCAAGCTTCAGAAGACTTATAGATAGGAATCTTGTAACTCGTAGTTGACAGGTTTAATTAGTCTTTATCATTTGATTTTGATGTAATAACAGGAACCGCGGACCGGAACCTCGATGAAACAGCACCTCGACCGGATCTCTACCTCGGCATACTCCATCACCTCGCTCATTTCTGAACTGCACGTGGCCTGATTCCTTTATAGCCAAGGATATGTAGGCAGCTCAAATGCCAGAGCTCGGTCACACTCCCTTCTCTCTTAGTCTTAGTCTCTCCAAATAAGGGTCGGGTCAAAAACCTGTCTAATCAGTCTTTGTCTGAAAACTCTATACGTTTCCATTTTAAAGAGGGGCAGCTATAGACATGTGATTTTTGACCCTCCCCAAGATCTTTTATATATTAGCGTAAAATATTTAATTTAGGCATAATATAGATATTTTAAGTAATTTTGACTCTTTTACTTTATTTTAGTACAAGAAAACAAAAATTACAAAAAAATAAGTTCATTAATATTTTGTAGTCATTTTTAATCTAAAAAAAGTAATATATAAAAACCATATCGTATTTTATTTTTAATATAATGTTTGAAAATACAAAAAATAGATTTGTTTTAATGGTTAGTTTTGTTTTAATAATTATTTTAATAGTAGGACTAATTAATAAATGGGCGCGTATTTTTAATCTCATTCGCGGCAAAAGAATAGAGCTTGGGCTCGAGCAACCCATCTTTAGGCCTAATTTTGGACCTAGCCCACAATTGCCAAGCCCATAATTCCTAGGCCCATACCCCTTAACCTAAAACCCTACCACTAACCTAGACCTATATATATGAAACAAAGCCTAAAACTAAAGGGGGGGATGAACAAAAGATGAAAAAAAGCTGCGCATGAAAGAAGGGGAACACTGAAAGAAAGAAAAAAGCTGCAACTGGAAAAGCTTCGCAACACAAACGACCCCCCCCCCCCCGACCAGCATCTTCTTCACGACCCACCATCCCTGCGTCGTCTTCTTCACGACCCACCACCCTTGCGTCATCTTCTTTGAGCACCCAACGACCCTCGAGCCCCCCTTTTGTGCATCGTTGTTCAGTCTAAACGATCAGCTTACACCTTGAGCAGCCATACACGACCCATGCCCGCCAGAGAAAACATCAACGACCTCGTCTCAGCCTGAAACTCGCCGGGAAAATGAGCTCCACCTGCTCGTCGGATCAGCGAGTTCTAGACACGACAAACAGAACCAAGCGACCTCACCCCACTCACCATCGTCGCTGGACCCTCGTCGCGAAGCCGCCATTTTCGGCAAAGCTTCACGTCACAAACGGCTTGCCATAGAATCCGGCAAATCGAATGAAAATAAGTTTCAGGCATCTTCTCTCTGATTTCTATTTTCATTTTGTTATGGAATTCGTTTGAGCTCTCGCTGTTTTGAGCTCGACTTAAAAACCACCGTCCGTTCATGGTCTCGTTTGAGGTTGAGTCCATTTTTGGAGCTCGTTTGTGAGATCTGTTCAGAGGCAAGTATCGAAGCTTCGAGTTCGTCGAGGTCCGGTGCGTCGAGGTTATAAACAATTAGATATGGTCGGATTTTCTTGCTCATTGCTTCAAAAACATATTGCAGCTATAAAAGGTCCAATCCTAAACTTTATTTGCTCTACAACTGTAAGATCTGTTTTCCTAATGCTATGAATGAAATCTCGATTTGGTTGCCTGTTCTTCGTTATTGATCGAGGCTGTATTCAGAAAGAGTCTTCTTGTTCATGTTTGTGATTTTGAAGATATTAATATTAATTATAAATTAGTTGCTATTGTAGTCTTTAAGTAGGAATGCCATTGTCTAAATTTTAAATGCATTACAAAGGATCAACATATGTTAGATTAGCCATA
Source organism: Nicotiana tabacum (assembly GCF_000715075.1). Lineage (NCBI taxonomy): Eukaryota > Viridiplantae > Streptophyta > Magnoliopsida > Solanales > Solanaceae > Nicotiana > Nicotiana tabacum. Next base: position 11,494,770 of record NC_134082.1, read on the forward strand.
ATTTAACTTTATGCTCATGGGTACAATACCCAGATGATGTTGTACACATATTCTGATAGTTTATTGAACAAATAGTCTTTATTTTGATACTCAGTTGTTTGATTAAAATGCAATTACTAGCGTCTTTGCTCTTCTGTCATGAAAGGCAGTGAAGCAAATTTCTCTGATTAAAAGATAGAGTGGAAAATCGTGAAGTATGTAAAGGAGAAGTTCTATTTCTAGAAAGCTTGTAAATAAAAGAAAGTTTCATTCAGGCTCTCATGTCATTAATATTTTAATCCGTAGAAATAGAGGCGCGCCATTTAGTTGAACTTTCATGGCCCTCGCAAAATTAAAAAATGCGTAGTTGCTTTACACGCTCTTAATAAAATTACCTTCCTAAACTCGGGTGCACATTGATGCGACCCAAATCCAAATCTCGATGAGGTCGAAATGTGTTGACAATCACGGCCACATCGATTGCGACGGGGTTCGAAACGCGTTTTCATGACGTCGCAATTCTTTTAAAATAAATAATGATAAAAAGCGGTTTCAAGAATAAAAGGCACATAAGCTAGCATGTATTGCAATTAGATAAAATTAAATACAATAGTTAAGCGACCGTTCTAGAACCACGGAGTCCGGGAATGCCTAACACCTTCTCCCGGGTTAACAGAATTCCTTACTCGGATTTCTGGTTCGCGGACTATTAACAGAGTCATAAATTTCCTCGGTTCGGAATTCAATCGGTGACTTGGGATACCATTAATCTCTCAAGTGGCGACTCTGAATTAATTAATAATTAAATCCGGTTCCGATTGTCCTTTAAATGGAAAAACTCCTTTACGCCCTTGCGGGGGTGTAGGTAGTGAAAAAGGAGGTGTGACAGATGACTACCCTACAACAATACTAAATATCACAAACAGCTTTGAAATAGGTGCTTGCATCTAGTTGTTAAGACTCACCAATGTCTGGGAGACTCGCAAAGTAGAAAGTGGACCTGTAGGTATGGGCATCGACCTCAAAACTTGAGTAGGGTTTACCCTAGGTGTTGTGGACGGAGATGATGATGGTGGCGGAGGCATAGCTATTGCACTAGTGGAGGGCTCAGCTGATGTAGATGGAATATTAGCTATGTCAGAAACTACCACTATCGGCTCATCAAACTGGCCAATAGTAGTAAAAGGCTGAGCGCTCTTCTTCAGGTTGGTTGGATCCTGCAGCGAGTACCACTCAAATGGCTTCTTTGGCTTCACCTTTTATCAAATGTCTTTAGCTCTACCTTTGCATCAGTGAGGTATTCCGTGATAGTGTAGGGTAGGGGTAAGTTGTGTTAGTATACTGCGCTACCAATGAGACGTTGGCTAACACCAGGGAACCCACATTGATCTAGTACCCGGACATGATAGAAGCCACTAGAGCTGCTCGTGCAACATGCAAGTTGATCTCATTTAGGAATGGGTCAAGCATGCTGCATACAAGGGTCTGCCAACCTTTTGTCTCAAAGCTCAATGTACTCTAGACAATGGGTACCCCAGCAATGATCCATGATGGAGATGGTCCCGATGCTAAGATCTTAGCAAGCCTTGGTCGAGCCTCTTTTTTCAGGCCAACTTCTCTAGGTACTCCTTTGGCTCCTTGTCTTCAAAACCCAAGCACGCATTCAGTGTGTGTTGATCAAACTTCACCTTAAAGTTGCGTACTTTGGTCACCTTTGTCCCCTTACAAATGTGTAAAATGTTGGCATAGAACTCATGGACAAGGTGCTCCTTGACATCTACGTATTTCTCAATAAACAACATCCATCCATTTATAGATCTGAACTGCCTCTGTAGGGTTGTATCTATCTAGATCCTTCAACAAAAATTGCCTTTCATGTGTCAGTGATCTCACCGACCATCACATCTAGAAATCAGTGAGAGCAACAGAACTCACAAATCTATCTTCCCATGCTTCCATCTTCTTTGTCCGCTCAATCCTAATGGATGTACCCTCTCCCCATTTACCATCATCTAGAATATCCTAAATATCCTGTGCACTAGACTCTAGAGCAGCTACTGGATCGGAGGCCTGGCTAGTACCTTTCGAACCCTCAGATGTGTTGTGAGATGATAAAGCCACATCCAGGGGCTCGGATCGCCCCCTGGCCTGGATTGTGCAGCTGCCTGCTCCTCCGGAATAGATAGGGAGTTGCCATCAGAAACCCCCTTAGATGGGGCATAAGAACTATACTCGGAGAGGTTTTCACCCCTCTCTCTGCTTGTTGTGGTCTTCTTCCGAATAGTTTTGGGCATACTGAGGGGAAACCCAACTCTGCCTTGACCCTTAGAAGAGTCTCCTCTACCTTTAACAGTCTTGTTGTGGCATCGTGATCGAACCATTTTTTGTATAAAAAAAATAGGATTGTTAGTTGCACGTCATCATTCAACGTAGTTAGGACTTATGTAAGAAAGAGAGAATAATGTAGACACAATAGGGTTTAATCTAAATGTCATGCATGTAGAATATGGGGTATGCGGTCCACACTTTTCTGATGTGCGGCTGCAGAATGGGAGATGTGCAGCCACACTTATGACAAGTAAGTTCAGAGGCTCAGATGCCACCTCTCTAAAGACAGTGCGATGGCAAAGTTTGGCCGTAGAATTCATATGCAGTTCGTAGAATTTTAAGTACGGTCCGCACATCTATTTTCGCTAGAGACAAATCTATGATAGATGGTGGGACCTAAGTGTGGCCATTCTTAGAATTATACGGTTGGCACAATTAAAGTGCAGCCGCAGAAGAACATGTTTGCAACCAGTCACTAAAATCAACCAATTATAGACCGCACAATTAAGTGCGGCCGCGGATTTCAAAACATAAACGAGCAATCTCTATTTTTACTTAGATTTTGCAAATACTTATTCAAATATATATGGAAACATGGTATACACATAAAATTCAACTAACCCAACCCATTTTAGCATGTATTAACAACTACAGAGTACAGATCTACCCCACATGGACACATAGATGAACTATAATAAAAGATGACCTAAGATAAAAAATTCAAAAATTAAAATCACACAAAAGATTAACATGAAGTGAAGCATACCAGATAATGTAAGTGTGAAAGATCAAATGAGTGCAAATGGGTGTGTGTGTTTGATAGTGAAAGGTCCTTAGATAAGCTCTAGAGCAACAGTGAATCTCGGGAGAGTGAAAAGTGTAAAATAAGGCCAAAATTCCTATTTATACTTGGAGTGGATGAGAGGGAAAAATATCGAGTGCGGCCACACAAATCCAAGTGCGGTCCTCACTCCTTCACCCGGGGATCATTTATCTGTATCACTTATGCGGCATGTACAACTTTGTGTGCGGCCGCACAAATCCTCTTGCGGCTGCATAATAGCCCCGCACTAACAACCTCAAACTTCAAAGAGTTTGCAATTTAACACTTTGCCGAGCTTCCAGAAGTGCGGCACGCAAGCGTAATGTGCGGTTGCACAAGCTAATCTGTTGTGGCACACTTAATTCTGTGGGCACACAATTAGAATGTGTGGTTCACATTTCCTTCAACACTTAGTCATTTTTATGTCCACCCTTCTTGCATGTAACACTCAACCCTGTAGCACACTTCAAATGAAGTAAGAGCAACAAATAACAACTAATTACAAAATAAAAAGAAAAGAACTTGGGTTGCCTCCCAAGAAGCGCCTGATTTAATGTCGCAGCATGATGCAATGTCAAAGCATCTTCAAGTGAAGTAAATGACCACCACTACATGGATATCTCTAACCTCACCCAAGTAAAGTTTTGCATGATGACCATTGACTCGAAACACTTCATTGTTCTTGTTTTTCAAATCCAATGCACCGAAAGGTGTCACGCAAACAATTTCAAACGGACCACTCCACTTGGATTTTAGCTTCCCGGGAAACATCCTCAATATTGAGTTAAACAATAATACAAGATCACTCACTTTGAACTCTTTGTTCCAAATGTATTTGTAATGAAGATATTTCATCTTTTATTTGTATAAGGATGAACTCTCACATGCATGGTATCGGAACTTATCCAATTCATTCAAGTGCAACCCATAAGTTAGCAGCTCCATCCCTACCAAGATTCAATTTCTTTAAAGCCCACATTGCCTTGTGTTCTTGTTCCACCTGAAGATTACAATCTTTCTTGAACACTAACCGGTATGGAGACATTCCGATAGGTGTTTTGTAAGTCGTCTGATAAGCTCATAATGCACCATCAAGCTTCTTGAGCTAATCTGTCCGATTAGCATTCACCGTTTTAGACAAGACACTCTTTATCTCCCGGTTGGAGACTTCCACTTGCTCACTAACTTGTAGATAATAGGGAGCTGTGATCTTATGAGCAACACCGTACTTGCCAAGTAAAGTTTCAAAAGCCTTGTTGCAATAGTGTGACCCCTCATCGCTTATGATTGCACGTAGAATACCAAATCTTGTAAAAATATTCTTCTTCAATAAATCCACTACAGTTCCCATCTCATTGTTGTGTAAACCGAAGACCTCAACCCATTTAGACACATAATCCACCGCGACCAAGATGTAAGTGTTTCCACAAGAACTCACAAAAGGATCCATAAAGTCAATGTCCCAAACATTGAAAATATCAATCTCCAAGATGACTGTGAGAGGCATCTCATTCCTCTTTGAAATTCCACCGGCCCATTGGCATTCATCACATTTTTTCACTAAGTCACTTACATCCTTGTAAAGAGTAGGCCAATAGAAACCACAATTAAGAACTTTGGCCGCCATTCTTGCTCCACTATGATGACCACCATATGGCAAAGAATGACAAGCCCCAAGAATATCGCCTTGATCTTCTTCTGGTACACACCTTCTAATCACCCCATCCGTACAAATTTAGAAAAGGTATGGTTCATCCCAATAATAATCTTGACAATCTCTCTTGATTTTCTTCCTTTGATTTGAAGAGGACTCATCCGGAATGATTCCACTGACAAGAAAATTTGCCAAGTCCACAAACCATGGCAACTCTTTCATTGAAATTGGAAAAAGTTGCTCATCGGGGAAGGAGTCATTGTTTTCAAGGCCATATGTGGCCTCCCCTCCTCCCCCAAACGAGATAAGTGGTCTACTACTTGGTTTTCACTATCTTTCCTATCTTGAATATCAATATCAAATTCTTGCAACAAGATTACCCATCTCATCAATCGTGCTTTAGAATCATTTTTTCTTATAAGATAGCGAAGTGCCTATGATCTGTGTGGACAATAACTTTGGTACCCATCACGTACAGGTGAAAATTCTCAATTGCAAACACAATAGCACTGAGCTCTTTTTCTACAGTAGTATAATTGTCTTAGGCACTATTCATGATATTACTAGCATAGTAAATCGAATTAAAAACTTTGTTAATGCGTTGACCCAAAACAACCCTATCCGCTACGTTACTTGCATCACACATGAGTTCAAAAGGCAAACTCCGATTTAGAGTGATATTAATAGGAGTAGTTATCAACTTGAGATTCAATAGTTCAAAGGATCATCATTATCAAGGAGCTTACATAATGAGTTCACCACTTTAGAGAAATCTTTGATAAAGCGCTGGTAGAAACCCGCATGGCCTAGGAAACTCCGCACACCCTTCACCGAAGTTCGGGGTGGAAGCTTAGAAATCACCTCAATCTTCACCTTGTCAACTTCAACTCCATTCCTTGAGATTTTATGGCCAAGGACAATACCTTCCTCAACCATGAAATGACATTTCTCCCAATTGAGCACTAGGTTGGTCTCCTCATATCTGGCTAATACTTTGTCCAAATTTGCAAGACAATCATCTAAAGAATCCCCAACCACCTAAAGGTCATCCATGAAAACTTCAAGGTGGTCCTCCACCATGTCCGTAAAAATAGCCATCATACACTGTTGAAAAGTCACCGGTGCATCGCACCAACCAAATGGCATCCTCTTGAAAGCTAAAGTATGGCACATGTAAAGGTTATTTTCTCTTGATCTTCTAGAGCAATGAGAATTTGGTTGTAGCCCGAGTACCCATCAAGAAAATAATAGAAAGCACGACCGGCCAATCTATTAATCATTTGATCTAAGAAAGAAAGTGGAAAGTGATCCTCCCTTGTAACTTTGTTGAGCTTGCGATAATCCATACAAACCATCCAACCGGGCACCGTTCTCATAGGAATCAACTTATTCTTATCATTAGTAACCTCTGTCATGTCCCCCTTATTTGGGACACATTGAACTGGAGAGGTCTATGAACTATCAGAGATTGAGTAGACAACCATGTCATCCAACCACTTGATAATCTTCTTCTTGACAACTTCTTGCATAGCCTCATTCAGTCTTCGTATGTTCAATGGAAGGTTTAGCACCATCCTCCAACTTGATCTTATGCATGAAAAAGGCGGCGTTTATACCCATTCCACCCAATAGCCTTCTTCCTCTTTTGTGACATCGCTAATGTGAAATCAACCTGCACGTTAGTCAAATAAGAGGAAAGGGTAACAATAAAGTAGAACTAGGGCCAAGAAATTCATGCCTAAGGTGTGGAGGCAATGACTTCAATTCCAAAGTAGGTGGCTCTTCAATAGAAGGTTTTGTAGAAGGAGTCTTCCTATTCTCAAGATCCAAAGATAGTTTCCGGGTATGACACTATTTCTTGCAAAGAATTCACACATTCCATGAAACTATGCATCTCGTCATCATCAAAATTGAGCAAAATGACTTCCAACATATCACCAACATTGATTGTAGCACTTGTATTATCAACAATACCATTGGTCACCAAATCCACAAAAAAACATACCTCATTGCTATTTGATTGCCACATAGACTTACACACATGGAATATTACTTGTTCATCACCAACCCGGAAAAAGTTCTCCGACTTCCACATCACAAAGAGCCTTACCCGTAGCGAGGAAAGGTCTCCCAAGAATTATAGGCACTTCATAATCCACTTCACAATCTAGAATAACAAAGTCCACCGGTAGAATGAACTTATCAACCCGGACCAAAACATTTTCAATCACATCCAACTGCCTCTTCGTGGTACGATTGGCCATTTGCAACCTCAAAGAAGTGGGTCTTGGTTGCCCAATTCCCAATGTTTTGAAAACTTAATAGGGCATCAAATTGATACTTGCCCGAAGATTACCAAGAGCTTTAGCAAATTTGGCACTCCCAGTTGTAAAAGGAATCGTGAAAGCACCAGGATCCTCCAACTTAGGAGCCATAGAATGAACAATTGCACTCACTTGATGATTGACCTTGATATTTTCAAAATTTATTGACCGCTTCTTGGTCACAATGTCTTTCATAAACTTTGCATAACCGGCATTTGTTCCAAAGTTTCTACCAATGGCACATTGATTGAAAGACTCTTCATCAATTGAATGAACTTCTTGAATTGATTCTCACCATTTTTCTTGGCAAGTCTTTAATGGTAGAGAGGTGGAAGCTTAGGCAATGGGAAGGATAAGGAGGTTGGTTACTTGATACATTGGAGGACTTTGGAAACACCATCCCCAGTTTCCTTGATTGTTTCCCCTAGCCACCTTGATTGTTGCCTCCCCAATTTCCTTGGTTATTTCCACTTCAAGTTTCTTGATTGTTGTTATTATGCCAATTTCCTTGATTATTAGAACTCCAATTGACTTGGTTATTTTGCGGTCGCCATTGTTGTGGATTTGAGCCCGGGAAGTTATTTCTCTACCCTTGAAAATTGCTCACATATTGAACTTCCTCTTTTTGATCATGATAAGAATCATCTTGATCAAAACCACCATAGCCTTGCACATAATTATCCACTCGGATATGCATTTGTGGACCCTTGGTCCTCTTCCTGTTCACCAAAACATTAACTCCCTCAATAGCATGAACTTGCTTAGGAGCTTGCACTTGATAGAGTTGGGCCTTTGCTAGTTGAGTCATGGTTATTGTCAATTCGGCAATGGCTTGCCCATGGTATTATAACTCTTTGTGGAGGTGTATCATATTGGGATCACCTTGTGGAACATTAGCTCAGGATTGCCAAGCCGATTACGTTTCTGCTATCTCGTCAAGAATTTCACATGCCTCCGCATATGGTGTTATCTTAAAGTTGCCACCGGCCAATTGATTGACCACACATTGGTTCGTAGTATTGATACCAAGGTAAAAGGTTTGTTGAATTATGTTGTCGGTCATATCATTGTTTGGGCACTCTTTCACGATTGTCCGATGTCTCTCCCAAATCGCATGCAAGGGTTCATTGGGCTCTTGCTTGAACGCTAACATTTCATCCCGAAGAGTAGCCATGTGCCCGAGAGAGAAAACCTTAGAAATAAACTTCATGCCAACTCATCCCAAGTATTTATTGAATGGTTCGGCAAACATTCCAACCAATTTAAAGCTTTACCCCATAGAGAGAAGGGAAAAATACTTAGCCTCAAAGCATCCTTTGAAATATTAGTTTTCTTGCTCCCCCAACATGTATCCACAACGTCTTCAAATGTTTATAAGCATTTTGACTTGGCGCACCGGTGAAACAATCTCGTTGCTCAAGCAAAGTGAGCATCACATTGGTGATTTGAAAGTTGCTCGCCCTAATACGAGGAGGGACTATTGCATTTGCATAACCTTCGCTGGGCAATATCTGATGATGAGCCACTTGTGGTTGAGGTGGTGGAGGTGGGGGTGGTATGTGCACGTTGTGTTGTGGCACCGAGCCTCTCCGATTAGCTTGTGGCACTTGAGGTACCTCATTGAGTTGTTCCTCCTCACCGTTCAAACCCCCCAAAGACATATTTCCGAGCTCATTATTTGCCATGTTTGTACCTATGATTTCTTCAACCAAATAGTAACACAGAAGGGAAAGAAGATATTCCAAAAATACACTCAAATATATAGCTAACATGGTTAAAACTCCTCGGCAACGGTGCTAAAAATTGATCCATGACAATCCACACTCAATAGTGAGTGGAGACGGTCGTTGGAAGAATAATACCCAAAAGTGTCAGGGTCGATTCCCACAGGGAGTTAAATATGGGTGTTAGGGTGTACACTTGATGAGCGTAGATGAAACAACTCAATTATACTTCCAAAACTAGGGAGGTTTGTTATACTTCTAAAATTGACACTAGCAATGATCAATTAAAGAAAAGAGACTAGAAAACGAGTAATTATTTTTGTTATTTTTATCAAATGGGTAAAAGGCCTAGGGATGTAATCTTCACCTAGTTGTTAGACTAATAGGTAAACTATGTTAAAGCTTATTTTAGTGGTTGAGGTGTATTACAACTCTCAAATCTAAATTACTCACTTAATTCCTCTCGGTTATAGAGTGATTTTGCCCAAATTGGCTTTCTCAAGCTCTTTGACAAGAGTAGGTTGCTCTAGTGGTTAGCACCCTCCACTTCCAACCAAGAGGTTGTGAGCTCGAGTCACTCCAAGAGCAAGGTGGGGAGTTCTTGGAGGAAGGAATGCTGGAGGCATATCGGAAATAGCCTCTCTACCCCAAGGTAAGGGTAAAGTTTGTGTATACACTACCCTCCGCAAACCCCACTAGTGGAATTATACTGGGCTATTGTGGTTGTGACTTTCTCAAACCTAATTGGGTATCAATTCAGATAGTTGATATGAGCTCAAGTCGGGTTCTCCCTATCTCTAGTTCAAACCCTTTAATTAGGCTAGCCAAAACCTTAATTAGCCCAGTTTCTTGTTAGCCAAGTTTTTCTTGACTAAGTCTCTCTTTCTCAAGTAAAAACCAAGTCAAAAAGGCTTGAATCAATATTTTAAACCATTTATTCTAGAAATAATGCATGAACAAGGCTAAATAATAAATACTCAATTATAAACAAGCATTAGATTAATTACCCATAAGGCTTACACATAGGGTTGGGTGACAACCCTCGAGAAAAGCTAGCTACTCATAATAGAAATTGAAGAAAATAAAGAAGAAGAACTAATTAAGGCTGTAATATAAGATTAAATTGATAAAAATAATGTGATTTCACCCAAAATGGTCATAAATAACCAAAAGTAGTAAACTATAACGGCTACAACTCAAAAAACTATACAACTTGCCCTAAAAAGTATTTCTTGTCTATTTATAATGGCCCTAAATTCGCAGAAAAAATGCCATCCGGGAGGTTCTGTGGCATTCCATGTGCGGTCCGCACTTTTCTTGGTTCTGCAGGTGGAGGAGTTCTGCAATCGCACAATTTTGTCTGCAGCTGCACTTCAGCTTCTGCGGTTGCACTTTTGGTAAGGTTTCATCGTTGGTCATTTTGAACACTCTCTGAACTTTTGGGAATTTTATCAGTACGACCATATTTTGTGGCCACACAAATTGTGTGTGGTCCGCACTTTTCCAATCATCCTCTAAGCTTCAGCACAAGATTTGTGGCCGCAGAGGTAATTCTGTTGTCCGTACTTCCTTCTGCGGACCGTACTTTTGTCCAGCTGCACTCCTTCTTGCCTTTTGAGACAGAATATTTCTTTTTGAGTTAGATTTCTTCATTGAGGTACAATTCTCCAACATACCTGCAATTTGCACAATTTTGATTAGTTTTGGGAACAAAAATTAATACTTTTGGACTGAAAGTAAAGCAAGAAGGTACTAATAAGTTGTTAAAATCCAGAGTTATCAACTCCCCCAAACTTAAGAATTTGCTTGTCCTCAAGAAAATAGATTAGTTACCACCTCCTCAAAATGAAAGATCATTTCAAATAGTCAATTATAACCATTTATACTCAGTTGGAACCAAGAATTACCCACAATACTCATACATTTTCAATAAGGTGACAAATGACATATTATGAACATATAGTTCTAATATGGCATTTGAGCTTCAATAATTGACTTTACTCATCAAGGAGTCTTGATCTATCATGTAGATCATGATGGACTCCAAATACTTCCTCCTCTACCTTCCATTTGCCAAGCTCACTTCAAGAGTTAACACTTAATTTTTAGATCAATGAAAGATTCACTTTTTTCTCACAAAAGAATGTCACAATTAAGGCTTCAAGTGCAATAGGATCGTCTTTCATGTAGATCACCACTAAATTAAGTAGGACTTCTTTTGGATCTCTACTATGAATTTTACAAAACATCATAATTGGAGCAACTAACCATCACATCCTTTTACCTCGATGGAGAGGTGCTTGAATGGTACCTGTGGCTTTTTCGTAATAAACTATGGAATGGGACCATTTTTTTAGTGAAGGACCAAATTTGTTTCCGAAAAAAGGGATTGTAATCGGTAGAGGGACGGCTGGCAAAGCTTCGCCAAACCACCACCGTATCTGAGTTCCAGAAGCGTTTTAAGACCATTGCATACAAAATAAGATGACATGACTGATGCTCGTATGATACATATTTTTATTTCTGGGATTCGTGAGGATATTAAGATTTATGTGTTAGTCCATAGGCCCAAAACTTACAAAGAGACCCTTGATTTAGCCCATATCTATGAGCGTCGAATCCAAGCTGAAAAGGTACCTGTCTGACCCGCCTTTGCTTCAATAACCCCCTTTATACCAACCCCTAATTTGGCACCCCCTCAATCAGAATCCCTCTACCTCCCTCACCACTAATGCAACTGTCTACCAAATACCAAACTATCCTCCTATTAAGAGGCTATCTCTTGCAGAGGTCAGAGCCACCACGAGCGTGGGTTATGTTTCTATTGTGAGAAAAATCCATACCAATCCATAAGTGTAAGACTCCATCCCAGCTTCTCTTGCTCACTGATGAACCTGATATTGACCCTAAATTTTCGGAACCTTTTACCTATGATGATTTCATTACGGAGGAGCTGCAATGTTTGGAACTACAAGAACATTCGTGAATTTTTTATCAAGCCCAAATTGGAGGTATTTATTCATCAAATTTGAGATTTATAGGCCAAGTCAATGGTACTTCAGTCCTGGTCTTGGTAGATGGAGGAAGCACACATAACTTCATCTAGCCTCGAGCCGCTAGACACCTCTAGCTTCCTGTTGAGTCTGTTCCTATTTTCTCCGTTATGGTGGGTAGTGGACAATAACTTCAAAGTAATGTTGTGGTGAGGCAAACTAGTATGGTGATGCAAGGGCATATGGTAGTGGAAGATTTGTATATCTTGTCATTCCATAGATCCAACATAGTCCGGGGAGTGACATGGTTGGCCACCTTGGGGCTGGTACTTACAAATTATGCAACCTGGGAATTTGAATTTACTTTGAATAGATCACGAACAACTTGTCAAGGAAATTGTTCGATTGATACCTAATCGATTTGGTTGCATAACCTACGAATAATGGCCGCCACTGAGGCCATATCTTCATTCTTTAGGTTAGAGATGGTTACAGAGGAGATAGCGGATACAAGGGAAGCAACAATAGAATTGGTCGCTCTCTTGAGTAAGTTTGAAGATGTATTCCAGAGGCCCACATGCCTTCCTCCCTCGCGTGACTAGGATCATCAAATCCATCTTGCACCCGGGGCTTAACTTGTGAATGTAAAGCCATATAGATATCCTTATTTTCAAAAGAAGGTTATGGAGCAGCTTGTTGTGGATATACTCCGAGAAAGAGTGATACTGCCTAGCACGAGCCCTTTCTCTTCTACAATACTGCTGGTACAAATGAAAGATGGGGCATAGAGGTTTTGTGAAGATTATCGGGCCTTGAATGTTATTACAGTCTGTGATCGCTTCCCGATTCCAACCATTGACGAATTATTTGACAAACTACATGGCATTCATTATTTCTCTAAGCTAGATTTATTATCTGGGTATCATCAAATCAGAATCAGGCTCGAGGATGTGGCTAAGACAGTTTTTCGGACCCATGATGGACATTATGAATTTTTGGTAATACCGTTTGGGTTAACAAATGCTCCCTTAACATTTTAAGCCACTATGAATGAGGTATTTCGACCCCACTTGTGCCGTTTTGTGTTATTTTTCTTCGATGACATCCTTGTTTATAGTCCTTCATGGGCTTCTCACTTGGAACACCTAGCTGTAGTATTGCATTTATTATGCCAACACTATCTCGTGGCCAAGTGCTCTAAGGGGTCGTTTGGTAGGATGCACTAGATAAGCTAATGCATGCATTAGCTTTGTGTATTAATAATACATTGTTTGGTAGACATTTTGAACCTATGCATTAGTTATGCAAGCATTAGTTATACATCCTATTTGGTATTATCCTATGCATAACTAATGCATAGAAAACAATGGTATTAGCAATGCAATGGGTTTTAATGCATGCATTAGCTTAGTTAAAGACAAAATTGTCCTTCAAAATTTATGCTTGATTAAAATATGCTAGTTAGTATATTAATGCAAGTTCAAAATAATCCAAATAGTGAGAAATAAAATTATATACCTAGTAAATAAATAAATACTTAGCATATTTCCTTTTTTATAAATAAATATTTAATTTTATTTTACAATATAGTAGACAAATAAAATAATTTTTTTAAACTTTTTCATTTAAAAACATTTCTCAACATATGTTTCTTTTAAAAAGTTAGAGTGTGGACTAGTTTTGAGGGCATTTTTGTAAACAAACAATTCTTTTAGAAATTGTGCTATACTTTAATACATTAAATCAAACAATGGATAAGAAATATGTCAGCATAACTAATGCAATCATAACTAATACCAGCATTACTAATACACCCTATTCAGCATTATTCTTATGCACCCTACCAAACGACCCCTAAGTGCTTACTTGTTCAAACTTGTGTTGATTATTTGAGGCACATTATCTCAGCCCAAGAATTGTCTGTTGATCCTTCCAAGATTAATGTTATTCAACAATGGCCTCCACCTCGTCCAGTCAAGGAAATTCGCAACTTTTTGGGGCTAGTGGGCTACTACTGACATTTCATTCATCATTATGCTGCATTAGCAGGACCCTAATCAGATTTGTTGCCTAAGGATTCCTTCCAATGGGTATAAAAAGAACAAGAAGCCTCTGCTACTCTAAAGGGGTGTTGTTGTTGTTTCCTGTATAGTACTTCTTATCTGGTATAAATATGGAATGATGGAAGATCAAGTTTTAACTTTTCTACTCTTAGATATATATTATCCTCTTTATCAGCTACCTACAGCAGTAACATACGTAAATATAAATGATATAACTGAAACAAAAATTAATTCGAGCTCACTGAATTCACAGTGTTTCCTTAAGGAATTTAATCCCCTCCTAGTACCCAAGGTTATGGATTATTTCCTCCCAGGATAGAACGAATTACACACTGGTGTAGCGGTACTTCAAACCCCAGTATTTCAGCGAACGCAAAGTTCGGCAGCAAATCACACTTACAGTTGCTTTGTTTGTAGTTTTAAAACAATGCAGAACAAGGGAGGAGAACTCAGAAGTTGAATGGAAATTCTGAGAGGAAGGAATGCAATGTATAACCGATGTTGAATTCTTACTGAAGAGGATATCAGATTGCAATTCGTTTTTCTAGTGTATACACAGTGTATACAGAGTGTAGTTTGGGTGTATACAGAGTGTATATCATTTATATACAGAGTGTATATCAATTGTATACAAAGTGTTTCAAGTGTTTTTTTCCGGTGTGTTCTCCTTTCTCTACAACTTCTGCTCTATTTATAGCAGTTATGTGAGAGAAATCTGCCCCCTCCATGGTGGAACAAGCATTAGGATATCATGGAGGAAGCACTTAAATGGTGGAATGAACACTTGTTTGGTGGGAGGAGCACTTGGCCATGGTGGGAGGTGCACTAGGCATCTTGTTGCTTTCTTGGTGCAACACAATATACGGATTGGAAAACATCCGTTACAAATACGGATTATATCACATTAATATTCACTATTAACAAATAAATTTGGTCCAAATAATTAATCAATCGATCGATCATTTGATCAAATCCGAATCCAAATCCAAATTCAAATCTCATTTCCCATTCACTCTCATTTTAAGACTATTTCATCTTAAACAAAAACTCAACAATCCAAAACTCAACAATCCCCCACATGAATGGGGAATGGCTATATCACGGAAGTATGCATGAAAAACTTGTGTGATTTGCAAGCAAAAATTAATTGCATTTGAATAAGTAGGTTTCCCTTTGAAGTTTCCGTAGTGAACTTATGTCGGATATACTCGGTCAATCGGTAGATTTGATATCTTTGAACCGTCGAACTTTAGTGTATACCTAGACAACCATAAGTCACACAATCAATCCCTTAACTATCTTTGGTTCTCATTGTTGTGTTCGTTTCAGCCATGAACACTCCCTGGTTTCATAAGTGCGTAGAGAATTAGCCTTGCAAAATTCTTCGTGAAAGCGGCTAACACTTCACACTTACATAGGTGGTTCCTAAACGTGTCATCTCGTAGATACACTATTTGATATACCCTGTATCAAATTTAGAAATCATTAAAAAGCCTTAATGCTTTATCCTTGGTACTGAACATTGTCTCATCACGAGAATGGACAAAAAATTTTGTTGACAATGTTGAACCGTCATTAATGACTTTGTTTGATCTCCTTGAACCTAGATCTTGGGATCTCTAGTCTTCTAGGTAGAGTTACCGCCACAATGACTTGTTCTCGGCCATAGTCCCATTTCCCTCGATGATTTCTCAACTACCTCTCTAGTTAGGCCTTTTGTAAGTGGATCCGACACATTATCACTTGACTTTACATAGTCAATCGTGATAATTCCTCTAGAGAGAAGTTGCCTAACGGTTTTATGTCTTCGTCGTATATGACGAGATTTACCGTTATACATAACACTCCCAGCCCTTCCAATTGCCGCTTGGCTATCACATTGTATGCATATTGGTGCCAACGGTTTGGGCCAAAATGGAATGTCTTCCAAGAAATTCCGGAGCCATTCAGCTTCTTCACCGGCTTTATCTAAGGCTATGAACTCAGCCTCCATTGTAGAGCGGGCAATACATGTTTGTTTGGAGGACTTCGAAGATACCACTCCTCCACCAATAGTGAATACATATCCACTTGTGGACTTCGAATCAGTTGAACCGGTGATCCAATTTGCATCACAATATCCTTCAATCACCGCAGGATATTTACTGTAGTGCAAATCAAAGTTTTGTGTATGTTCTAAGTATCCCAAAACTCATTTCATTGCCATCCAATGAGATTGACCTGGATTGCTCGTGTATCGACTCAATTTACTTATAGCACAAGCTATATCTGGTCGTGTACAATTCATGATGTACATTAAGCATCCCAACACACGAGCATAATCCAATTGTGATATGCTTTGGCCTTTGTTCTTTGCTAATGCAAGATTCACGTCAATTGGAGTCTTTGCAACTTTAAAGCCTAAGTGCTTGAATTTTTCAAGTACTGTCTTAATATAATGAGATTGTGACAATGCCAGACCTTGAGGAGTCTTTTGGATCTTAATCCCCAGAATTAAATCTGCAACTCCCAAGTCCTTCATATCAAACTTGCTAGTTAGCATACGCTTAGTCGCATTTATGTTGGCAATGTCATTACTCATTATCAGCATATCATCCACATATAGGCAAACAATGACTATGTGATTTGGAACATTTTTAATGTACACACATTTATCACATTCATTTATCTTAAAACCATTTGACAATATTGTTTGGTCAAATTTCGCATGCCATTGTTTGGGTGCTTGTTTTAGTCCGTAGAGGGACTTAACAAGTCTACATACCTTCTTTTCTTTACTTGGAACTACAAACCCTTCAGGTTGTTCCATGTAAATTTCTTCCTCCAAATATCCATTTAAGAAGGCTGTCTTTACGTCCATTTGATGAATTTCAAGACCATAAACTACAACTAAAGCTACTAGCATTCGTATGGACGTAATTCTCATCACTGGAGAATATGTATTAAAGTAGTCAAGACCTTCTCGTTGTCTATACCCTTTGACAACAAGTCTTGCCTTAAATTTATCAATAGTGTCATCATCTTTCATTTTTCTCTTAAAAATCCATTTAGAACCCAAAGGTTTATTTCCAGGAGGAAGATCAACCAAATCCCATGTATGGTTGTTCAATATGGATTCTATTTCACTATTGGCTGCCTCTTTCCAGAACAATGATTCCGAAGAAGACATAGCTTCTTTAAATGTTCGAGGCTCATTTTCCAATAAGAAAGTCACAAAATCTGGTCCAAACGAAGTAGACGTTCTTTGACGTTTACTACGCCTTGGATCCCCCTGATTAAATGTACTTTCTTTTGTTTCTTCCCGAGGTCGTTTAGATCCTTCACCAATTGACTCACATTCTTTTTTTATACGGATATATATTTTAAAAAAACTCAGCATTATCTGATTCTATAACCGTATTATTATGAATGTCGGGATTTTCTGGTTTATGAACCAGAAATCGATATGATTTACTATTAGTCGCATATCCTATGAAAACACAATCAACTGTTTTCGGTCCTATTTTTACCCTTTTGGGTTTAGGAATTTGCACTTTTGCCAAACACCCCCACACTTTAAAATAATTCAAGTTGGACTTCCTTCCTTTCCATTTTTCATATGGAATGAATTGTGTTTTGCTATGGGGTACTCGATTTAGTTTTCGGCTGGCCGTAAGAACGACTTCCCCCCACAAGTTCTGTGGCAAACCAGAACTTATCAACAATGCGTTCATCATCTCCTTTAATGAACGATTCTTTCTTTCCGCAATCCCATTGGATTGGGGCGTGTAAGGGGCTGTTGTTTGATAAATAATTCCATATTCTAAACATATTTGTTCAAAAGGAGATTCATATTCACCACCCCTATCACTTCTTATCATTTTGATTTTCTCGTTAAGTTGCGTTTCAACTTCATTTTTGTATTTCTTGAATGCGTCTATTGCTTCATCTTTACTATTAAGTAAGTAAACATAGCAATATCGAGTACTGTCGTCAATAAAAGTTATGAAATACTTCTTTCCACCGCGAGATGGTATTGACTTCATATCATAAATATCTGTGTGAATTAAGTCTAAAGGATTTGAATTCCTTTCAACCGACTTATAAGGATGTTTAACATACTTAGATTCCACACATATTTGAAATTTTGATTTTTCGCATTCAAACTTAGGCAATACTTCCAAGTTAATCATTTTTCGCAAGGTTTTATAATTGACATGACCCAAACGTATATGCCATAAATCATTTGACTCAAGTAAGTAAGAAGAAGCTGAAGTTTTATTATTAGTTTCAACAACTATTACATTCAGCTTGAAAAGGCCCTCAGTAAGGTAACCTTTTCCTACAAACATTTCATTCTTACTAATCACTACCTTATCAGATACAAAAACGCACTTGAAACTGTGATTTACAAGAAGTCCAGTAGAGACTAAGTTCTTCCTAATCTCGGGAACATGAAGGACGTTGTTCAAAGTCATGACCTTGCCAGAAGTCATCTTGAGAAATATCTTACCGTATCCTTCAATTTTTGCTGTAGCAACATTTCCCATAGAGAGCGTCTCTTCGGGTCCAGCAGAAGCATATGTAGAAAATGCTTCCCTCACAGCACAAACATGGCGAGTGGCTCCAGAATCAATCCACCACTCCTTTGGATTTCCTACCAGGTTGCATTCAGAAAGCATGGCGCACAAGTCATCAACATCATCATGCTTTTCTACCATGTTTACTTGACTCCTTTGCTTGTCTTTCTTCCGAGCACGACACTCCGTAGATTTGTGTTCGGTTTTCCCACAGTTGTAGCAGTTTCCACTGAACCGCTTCTTGCTTGGGTTGTATTTCAGACCAGAAGCCTTCTTTCTCTTTTTGTTATCTTCAACAATATTTGCTCCCATTATTGTTGAATTTCCACGGCCTCTCCTTTCAGCAGCTTTATTGTCCTCTTCGATTCTCAATCGAACAATGAGATCTTCAAGGGACATCTCCTTTCGTTTGTGTTTTAAATAATTTTTAAAGTCCTTCCACAATGGAGGCAACTTTTCAATTATTGCTGCTACTTGGAATGCCTCATTGATGACAAGACCTTCAATGAAAATTCCATTAGTAAAATTACTAAAAATTTTACTTTCAACATTAGCATTCATTTGAAATATACCTTCAGCAAGTAGATCATGAATAATCACTTGTAATTCATGGACTTGGGTAATAACAGACTTGTTATCTACCATTTTGTAGTCCAAAAATTTTGCAGCGACGAATTTCTTCATCCCGACATCTTCAGTTTTGTATTTCTTTTCAAGCGCATTCCACAATTCCTTTGACGTCTCCACACCACTATATACATTATACAGATTATCCTCCAGTCTGCTAAGAATATAATTCCTGCACAAGAAGTCAGAATGCTTCCACGCCTCAATCACGAGAAAGCTATCATTCTCTGGAGTTTCATCTGGAAGATCAGGAACATCTTCCTTGATGAACTTCTGTAGACATAACGTAGTCAAGTAGAAGAACATATTTTGCTGCTAGCGCTTGAAATCCATCCCGGAAATTTTTTCGGGTTTCTCTGCCGGTGCCAACGCCGGAGTTCGACTTGTCGATGCGTTGGCAGTCATCATAGGAACATCTTGATTTCCGTCATTCGCCATTTTTACTGTAAAAATGACACAAACAAACGTTTAAAACTGGAGTGAAAAATCACGTAGATTTTAATCTCCAACGAAATGTCACGAAGGCTTTACTCTCCAAATGGGAGTACACAAAACCACAAAGGTTTTAAGTTTCCAGAATAATAAGAATAATACAAATACAGAAATTAAAATTATTAAATTCCTTAAGCTTGTTGTTGTTGTTTCATGTATAGTACTTCTTATCTGGTATAAATATGGAATGATGGAAGATCAAGTTTTAACTTTTCCACTCTTAGATATATATTATCCTCTTTATCAGCTACCTACAACAATAACATACGTAAATATAAATGATATAACTGAAACAAAAATTCATTCGAGCCCACTGAATTCACAGTGTTTCCTTAAGGAATTTAATCCCCTCCTAGTGCCCAAGGTTATGGATTATTTCCTCCCAGGATAGAACGAATTACACATTGGTGTAGCGGTACTTCAAACCCCAGTATTTCAGCGAACGCAAAGTTCGGCAGCAAATCACACTTACAGTTGCTTTGTTTGTAGTTTTAAAACAATGCTAAACAAGGGAGGAGAACTCAGAAGTCGAATGGAAATTCTGAGAGGAAGGAATGCAATGTATAGCCGATGTTGAATTCTTAATGAAGAGGATATCAGATTGCAATTCGTTTTTCCAGTGTATACACAGTGTATACAGAGTGTAGTTTGAGTGTATATCAATTGTATACAGAGTGTATATCAGTTGTATACAGAGTGTATATCAATTGTATACAGAGTATTTTGAGTGTTTTTTTTTCGGTGTATTCTCCTTTCTCTACAACTTCTGCTCTATTTATAGCAGTCATGTGAGAGAAATTGCCCCCTCCATGGTGGAACAAGCATTAGTATATCATGGAGGAAACACTTACATGGTGGAATGAACACTTGCTTGGTGGGAGGAGCACTTGGCCATGGTGGGAGGTACACTAGGCATCTTGTTGCTTTCTTGGTGCAACACAATACACTGATTTAAAAACATCCGTTACAAACACGGATTATATCACGTTAATATTCACTATTAACAAATAAATTTGGTCCAAATAATTAATCAATCGATTGATCATTTGATCAAATCCGAATCCAAATCCAAATCCAAATCCCATTTCCCATTCACTCTCATTTTAAGACTATTTCATCTTAAAAAAAAAAACTCAACAATCCAAAACTCAACAAGGGGAAGTTGGGATTTAGACGTGTTCTAACTTTACTGGATTTTAGCCAAGAGTTCCAAGTCGAAACTGATGCATCATGACAAGGAATTGGTGTAGACGCTTCAACCTAACACTGGGAAATATTTGCTACTCCCTCCGTTTCAATTTATGTGAACCTATTTCCTTTTTGATCCGTGCCAAAAAGAATGACCCCTTTCCTTATTTGGAAACAATTTACTTTTATGCAATGATTTATAGCCACACAAAATATATGTGCCTCATTTTAAACCAGAAGTTCAAAAGTCTTCTTTCTTTTCTTAAACTCCGTGCCCAGTCAAATGAGTTCACATAAATTGAAACGGAGGGAGTATTACTTAAGCAGTGAGTAAATGGATATAATTTCTTCTGGGATGCCAATTTACCATCTTTAGTGATCAGCAATCTTTAAGGAACCTGACCACTCAAACAATCCAAACACCTGAACAAAAAAAATGGCTCACTAAGATGGTCGGCTATGACTTTCATATTTTGTACGGGCCTGGCCAACAGAACTCTACAGCTGATGCCTTGTCTCATCATTCCGAAACTGCTTTAAGTCCAAACTTTTAACCTTGAACAAGATCTGAAGCAATTGAATCAAACCCACCCTGAATTCATTGCGATTCAATAGGCAGTAAACCAAGGAAATATGGCTTATACTGACTACGAGTTCAAGGAAGGCATACGTTCTGTAAGGGTCGACTAGTGCTTCCCTTAGATTCTACTCTATGCCAACAACTAATTTATGAGTTCCATGCCACATTTATTGGTGGCTATGCTGGGATCGCACACACCTACCATCCCCTGACTTCTAATTTCTTTTGGAGGCAGATGCGCAAGGATATACACGCATTTGTCGCTACTTGTCACATATGTCAACAGATGAAGGATTCACATCTACACCTTGTAAGTCTATTGTAACCCCTGCCCATCCCGGATCAGGTCTTTGAAGATATTGTTATGGACTTCATCACTTGCCTGCATAGTTCCAAAGGGAAGACCACTATTATGACTGTGGTCGACCGTCTCACAAAGTACGGCTACCTTCGACTTTTTCAGCTCATACAGTGGCTAAAACTTTTGTGGTAGGTATAATCAGGCTCCATGGACTTCCTCGCACCATTGTGACTGATCGGGACCCGAGCTTCCTGCATTCTTTTGGTAAGAGATAAATCGATTTCAAGGTTCAACTTTGGTCTTCAGCACTGCCTATCGTCCTCAAACAGATGGACAGTCAGAAGCTCTTAACAAATGTGTGGAAGATTATTTATGTTGCAATTTGACAGAGGTACCTTCTCTCTTGATCACCATGCTGTCGTGGGCTGAATTCTGGTATAACACTTCTTACTAGACTTCTGCAAGTATGAACCCTTTTCAGGCTTTGTATGGTCGTGATCCACCTACCATTGCTCGATATATTTTGGGTAGCATCGCGAGTGAACTGGTGGAAAGTTAGTTACTACAATGATACAAGGTGCTGCAAATACTCAAGAACAATTTGTTAAAAGCTCAAAATCGCATGAAAGCTTTAGCTGACAAGTCACGCACTGACATATCTTTTAAGGTAGGAGAATGGTGTATGTTAAGTTGAAGCCTTACATGCAGCCCACTCTGCATTTACAACGTGATCAGAAATTAGGTAGGAGATATTTTGGACCTTACAAGGTGCTAAGGCGTATTAGGGCCATCGCATATCGCCTTGAGTTGCCTGAAGCTGCCAAGAAACACCCAGTTTTTCATGTCTCCATGTTGAAGCGATGCGTTGGAACTCCGGAGAAGCAAGTGACTCCTTTGCAGCTGAGTGATGTTGCATCATCTGATAATTATGCCAACCTCAACCATGAGGACAAGGTTGATTTACAGGGAGGGAGTAATGTTGTGACTGAGATAGCTGACTGGGAAGCACAAAGATGCCACGAAGGATAGTCACATGGATAAGACACGTAGGAGTTTTAGAAGAATTATTCTTTCAAAAAGACTTGGAGATTACGTATGGAAAGGTGGTGGTCCCGTGAATAAGGACAAAGTTGGTTAGGCAAAAGAGTATAAAGCAACAGACAAATATTGATAAGAGTGTTCTCTATTTTCTCCATCTTTTCTTCTAGTTCCCCGTCTCCTTCTCTATCATCCCTAGTTATCTACTTCCAGTACTTCTTATTGTAATTCTGTTTTTGAGTATTAGTCCGGTTATTAGAAATTGTAATTTTGAGCTAAGTTCCTATTAGTATAGTTTAGGAGTTTTGGTTACTATTTCATTACTAGATTTGTTCCACTTTGTTTGCTTGATCTTTTATTTATTCTATCACCTGTACTTCTCTTCAACTTTTTTTCTTTTTGAACATTATATATATATATGTGTGTGTCAAACTCGAATCACTGTTAATACAAAAGTAAAATAGTAAAATTAATGAAAAATTGCTCCATTAGACTTCAATGGTAGCCCTAATATCACCGTTCGAGAATTAGATGGTGAGGATGCATTTATCTTTTCCTTTATGTTTTACACAAACAATTACCAAACATATATTCTAACACGGCAATATTGGAAAAAATTGTATTTTGTTTCAATTGCAAAAACTTGATTAATAAATCTAATAGAAAAGATTGCAATAACCTAGTTTTGAAAATAAAAAAAGCAAAAAGAAAGTGTTTCTTCTTCATATTCACGTTATCAAAGTCTATGCTACTTTTACGCAAATAAAATAAAAAAAGAATTAAACTAAATAGCCTGACCATCTAATTCTTAAACAGCACCATTAAAATCTGCTTCCTTTCACGAGTATAATTCCTTCCTTTTAGGCACATGTTTTTTTGTAGTGGTTGGTTGATTCTCTACTACCTTATACATTATTTCTATTCCTTTTTCTTATGTAGAATCATAACAATTTTGTCCATGAGCATGCATTAGCGTACTATATATAACACTCTTTGGAAGTATTTTTGGGTTAATATACTTTAAAAAAAAACATTCTTGAGAATATATGATCTGTAAATTAATGAACAAAGAAGAACAACAATATTGCTTATCTTAAGAAGCAAAAAACAAAGAGTTAAGAAATCAGCTCATCACGGTGAACGAAAGCTTACATTTATTTAGTCGTAAAACGATACAGTCGAATTTGTAATGTGTTTATAGACAAGCGAACTGATTTGATCCAAAATGATAAATAAATTAGATTAAAAATAAGACTTAGCGTTAAAATCGAAGGGAATAGCAGGCCTGGCTCCGAGACCTATGCTTCCGAGGACAAAAATAAGAACAACATAAAACAAAAAGTGAAGTTGTATTCTTTAGCGTGAGAACAGAATATAGCATAAGTTTTTCGAGAGATTTTCTGTGTCGACAATGATTGTTGAAATTACTATTTATAGCTATACCTAGGAAACGAGATACTAGGATCAAGCCCCTCTTAAATGACAATAAAGGAGGCCATTGATGAATGTGTAACGGTAGGCCATGAATGCAAAAATTCTCTGTAACGACTGCCTATTTAATACTAGGGAATATTCTTCATTAAATGCCATCTGGTGACAAACATTCGACCCGCTCCCGCTAATTATGCTCCCTTCAGGGTCTATCTGATACCAACTGCAGCTTTTATCCTCGGTCTTAGTTCTCACTCGGTTTGTCTTCCACCTGTTTCCGGTTTCATGTGTCACACTATCATTTGGTCATTTAATATCAACCAATTTTACCCTATACATAGAGTCCCCCTGCTTTTCGGTGGCACATCTTTGTGTCATCAAGAAGTTGGTGAATATTCCTTTTTTGTCGAGAAATTTTCTGAAACCCTCTGCACAGTCTCTAAGGCTTGATAAGACTCACAACACCTTGCATTTAATATCTCGAACACGTGTTGCTCCACGATTCAATAATATTTTCGCCGGTTCTCGAGGTAATCATGACCATGATAGCTATCTATATATTTACTTATACACATTATTTTACCTCTTTCACTTCTAAAAATGTCATAAGCTCGTTTATCCTCTTTGCACTTAACTTCCTTATGCTTTCACCTCTCTCCTATTTTTTTTTCAAAAAACTCTATCATCTTCTTACTATTATCGCTTCTTTCACTGAATCTTTTAAAGAACTATGGCATTCTCTTTGGTGGAGGCTCGAAGAGAAGAAAAGATAAAGAGGTTGATGTTGATGTTGATCCCCCTACTGTAAGCACAATCATACCCAAATACTTGAGCACCGTTAATCACTTCTAAGAGAGGTTTCCTTCTGCGAACCCTCAAACTTGGGCGGTTAGCAGGTATTCCTCTTTTATCGTCCCTTCCAACATTCTTACTCTGAAGGAGGATTATAATGGCCATGACCTAAACATCATTGCTCTTGACCTGGTGAAGCGGGTTGTCTTCACCAAGAAAGATTTTATGTATGTATATAGGCACCCCTTCACTTTAGGCCCATTTGCTTTGAGCAGGGGACTAGACTCCATGATCTTGGAGTTATGCCATCGATATCAGGTCTGCTATGCACAAGTAGGCCTTTTGTGTGGCGAACGGTGGCTTGTCTGCACTGGTTATGCACGGAGATGGGAAAAACCCTAACCCTGGCATATATGATGAACCTCTACTTCCCCAACATCTCCCGTGGGGGAGTAATAAATTTCAGCAAGCATGGCCACCATGCTTTGCTTACCAGCATAGATAATGACAATTACTGTCACGACCCGGATTTTCTACCCTCGGGAGTCGTGATGGCGCCTACTAATGTGAGCTAGGCAAGCCAATTCTTAACTGCTACTTCATTAACAAATTACTTCTTTTGACAATTATCAGTAATATCATGAAAATAACGGAATTAAATAAATATGCGGAAGACGTAAATTAAATAACCTGAACAATAATGCGGAAATCAACATATGCCTTTACCCAAGAATTGGTGTCACATTACTCACGAACTTCTATGAGTACTAAATACAACCGTTTGAAAGAAGAATATAAATTGTTTGTCTCGGAAACATGAGATAACAGACTGAAATAAAAGATAGAGGAGACGCCGGGCCTGCAGACGCCTGCAAGGCTACCTCGGCGTCTCACTGGACTGAAGTCTAGCTCCCGCGCTACCGCTGCTGTCCAAGACCTGGATCTGTGCAAAAGAGCACAGAGTGTAGTATCAGCACAACCGACCCTATGTGCTGGTAAGTGTCCAGCCTAACCTCGGCGAAGTAGTGACGAGGCTAGGACCAGACTCCAAATAAACCTGTGTAGTTCATATATATATATATATAGACACAGACATTGGGAAAGAGATACATATATATATATATATATACAGCGAGAAAAAGATACAGGAATAACCAGTCAATGCGGGTAGGGGAAACATGTTGTGGGGGTGAATATAGTTCCGAATAGAAAGGCATCAAGGAAGGAAACAACATAACTAGAATATCAACAAGGAAGTAGAAATCAACAATTTGCACGGCATCACCCTTCATGCTTTTACTCTCGTTCTCGCCAAAACAATACACGGCATCACCCTTCGTGCTTTACACTCTTCCTCACCCAAACAACAATCACAAGGCAAATAGGATAAGGAAATCTAATACCTCAAAATAATCAAATAATAGCAAGTAATGAAAGAAACAACATAACTCGGATATCAACAAGGAAATCAGAAATCAACAAATGCACGGCATCACCCTTCGTGCTTTTACTCTCTTTCCTCACCATATAGTCAATAAAATCGGCACGGAATGGTACATCCTGCGGTACGACATCACCCTTCATGCTTTATCACTCTTCCTCACCCAAACAACAATCACGAACAAGGGGCAAAAGATTAAACAAATAATAATAATAGAAATCCCGGCAAGGGAATACAATTAAACAGCTAAATCCCGGCAAGGGAACAATATCAATAAATCTCAACATCCCTGCAAGGGAAATATTCAACAAAGCAACAAGCATCACGGCAAGGGAACAATTCAATAACTCTTTCTCTTTCTTTCATTTCTTACTTTATAACTCACTTTACCACTTGAGCCAATACTCCAAAGGGTTTCATTTATCTCATATACTTTCACAATTCGTATTACCCCTCGAACCAAAGCTTCTCGAAGTTCAAAGATCACAATTTCTTTCACATGCTTTTTACAACAGATAGAAATCATCATTTAGGCATGAAAGATACAACAAGATCAGAGTATCCGCAATATAAAGACTCACGGTCATGGTAGACACCAACGTATAAATACTCGTCACCATGCCTATACGTTGTACTCGACAATTAGCACGTATAAAATAAGACTCAACTCTTAATCCCTCAAGCTAAGGTTAGACCAAATACTTACCTCGAAGCTTTGAACACCACTCAAGCCTCAATTATAGCTTTACCCCGTTGATTCCACCACCAATCCGCTCGAATCTAGTCACAAGTTACTTAATTACATCAATAAGTGCTAAATGAATCAACCCCAATGCATGCAAATGAATTTTTCCAAAGTTTTACCCAAAAGGTCAAAATTACCCCCGGGCCCACGTGGTCGAAACCCGAGGTTCGGATCAAAACCCGATTACCCATTTCCCTACGAATCCAAATGTATAATTTGTCTTGAAATCGGACCTCAAATTGAGGTCCAAATCCCCAATCTTGGAAAACCTAGGTTCTACCCAAAACACCCAATTTCCCCCGTGAAAATCTTTGATTTTAAGTTGAAACTATGTTAAAAGATGTTAATGATTGAAGAAAACTAGTTAAAAATTACTTACAATTGATTTGGAGAAGAAAAGTTGCTTGAAAAATCGCCTCTTATGTTTTCGGGGTTTTGAAAAGTGAAAAATAACTAAAAATCCCATTTATTTATACCCCTCTCAAACCCTCACCATGGACCGCATAAAAAGGACCGCGACCGTGGAGCTCTACTGCAGACTGCATTAAACGGACTGCGGCCGCACAGGCCTCCCTGAAGAACAGCAGTTCAGCATCCTATGCGGACCGCACAAAGGCGACTACGACCGCACAACCTCCACCGCGCCCCTCACAAAGGCGACCGCGGCCGCGCTGGCCCCTCCGCGATCACATGCGATTTCTCGCGGACCGTACTAAAGGTTTCAGAGACCTGCTACTTCCTGAACCTGCTACTTTTACAAGGCTAAAACCATTCTGAAACACTCCCGAGCCCTCGGGGCTCCTAATCAAACACATGCACTACCTCAACAACATCATACGAACTTCTTCGTGCGATCAAATCGCCAAACTAACCTCAAAAATGAATCAAACCTCAAAATCAAGAGTTTTCCAAAAACTTCATCAAGTTTAAATTTAAGATTTCAAATTCGAAACACGTCAAACGACGTCCGATTTTAACCAAACTTTATAGAAACCTCTTAAATCACATATAAGACCTGTACCGCGCGCCGGAATCAAAATATGGGCCCGATACCAACATGTTCTAATCAATTTTCATTTCAATTTTTCATTGACAATTTCAGAAAAACAATTTTACTCAAAAATTCATTTCTCGGGCTTGGGACCTCGGAATTCGATTCCGGGCATACGCCCAAGGTCCGTGTCCGTTTACCCAAAATATTGACCGAAGTAAAATTTATTCATTTTAACATCAAAACTTAGCATTTTCACAAAATTTCATATTTAAGCTTTCCGGCTATGCGCCCGGACTATGCACACAAATAGAAGCGACTCTAAATAAGGTTTTCAAGGCCTCAAAACCATATAATGGGTAAGAAAATAGGTGATGACCCTTTGGGTCGTCACATTCTCCACCTCTAAAACAATCGTTCATCCTCGAACGGACAAAAGAAGGAAGTACCTGAGTCGGGGAATAAATGAGGATAACGGCTTCACATATCGGACTTGGACTCCCAGGTCGATGCCTCAGGAGGCTGACCTCTCCACTGAACACAAATAGAAGGAAAACTCTTGGATCTCAACTGACGAACTTGCCGGTCTATAATAGCTACCGGCTCCTCCTCATAGGACAAGTCCTTGTCCAACGGGACAGTGCTGAAATCTAACACGTGGGATGGATCGCCGTGATACCTCCGAAGCATGGACACATGAAAAACTGGATGCACGGCTGATAAGCTCGGCGGCAACGCAAGTCTATAAGCCACCTCTCCCACTCGATCAAGAATCTCAAACGGACCAATGAACCTAGGGCTAAATTTGCCCTTCTTCCCAAATCTCATCACGCCCTTCATAGGCGACTCTCGGAGCAATATCCGCTCACCAACCATAAAATTCACATCTCGAGCATTGCGATCTGCATAGCTCTTTTGCCCGGACTGGGCTGTACGTAGTCTATCCTGAATGATCCTGACCTTGTCCAAGGCCTCCTAAGCCAGATCCGTACCCAACAACCGAGCCTCTCCCGGTTCAAACCATCCAACCGGAGATCAACACCGCCTACCATATAAAGCCTCATAAGGAGCTATATGGATACTCGACTGGTAACTGTTGTTATAGGCAAACTCCGTTAAAGGCAAAAACTGATCCTACGAACCTCCAAAGTCAATAACACAAACTCGGAGCATATCCTCTAATATCTGAATAGTCCGCTCGAACTGCCCGTCCATCTGAGGATGAAATGCTGTACTCAACTCAACCTGGGTACCTAACTCTTGCTGAACTGCTCTCCAGAAATGCAAGGTAAACTACGTACCTCGGTCCGAAATGATTGATACCGACAGAGCATGAAGGCGAACAATCTCCCGGATATAGATCTCAGCTAACCTCTCGGATGAATATGAGACTGCCATAGGAACAAAATGCGCTGATTTGGTCAGCCTATCAATAATGACCCAAACTGTGTCGAACTTCTTCCGAGTCAGCGGAAGTCCAGTAACGAAGTCCATAATGATCCGCTCCCACTTACACTCGGGAAGCTCAATCCTCTGAAATAAACCACCAGGCCTCTGATGCTCAAACTTAACTTGCTGACAATTCAAACATCGGGCCACATATGCAACAATATCCTTCTTCATTCTACGCCACCAATAATGGTACCACAAATCCTGATACATCTTCACGGCGCCCGGATGAATAGAGTACCGGGAACTATGGGCCTCATCTAAAATCAACTCTCAAAGCCCATCCATATTAGGCACACAAACTCGACCCTACAATCTCAAAACTCTATTAGCATCTAAGGTAACCTGCTTGGCACCTCCACGCTGCACCGTGTCTCTAAGGACACACAAATGGGGATCATCAAACTGTCGATCATAGATACGCTCCAATAACGAAGAACGAGCGACCGTGCAAGATAATACCCGACTAGGCTCAGAAATATCCAACCTCACGAATCAATTGGCTAAGGCCTGAACATCCAAAGCAAGCGGCCTCTCGCCGATTGGGATATAAGCAAGACTGCCCATACTGGCTGACTTTCTACTCAAAGCATCGTCCACCACATTGGCCTTTCCCGGGTGATATAAGATAGTGATTTCATAATCCTTCAACAACTCCAACCACCTCCTCTACCTCAAATTCAACTCCTCTTGCTTGAACAAACACTGAAGACTTTTGTGATCAGTGAACACCTCACACGCCACGCCATAAAGATAATGCCTCCAGATCTTCAATGCGTGAACAATGGTTGCCAACTCCAAATCATGAACCGGATAGTTCTTCTCATAAATCTTCAACTGCCTCGAAGCATAGGCATTAACCTTGCCATCCTGCATCAACACTGC
Organism: Nicotiana tabacum; assembly: GCF_000715075.1. Lineage (NCBI taxonomy): Eukaryota > Viridiplantae > Streptophyta > Magnoliopsida > Solanales > Solanaceae > Nicotiana > Nicotiana tabacum. The sequence continues at coordinate 11,525,177 of NC_134082.1, forward strand.
ACCAAGCCCAATACCGGAAGCATCACAATAAACTGTGTAAGGCCCTGAACCTGTGGGCAATACTAACACCGGTGCCGTAGTCAGAGCTACATTGAGCCTTTGAAAGCTCACCTCACACTCGTCCGACCATCTGAACTGGGCACCCTTTTGGGTTAACCTAGCCATCGGGGCTGCGATAGATGAGAACTTCTCCACGAACCGACGATAATAACCTGCCAATCCTAAAAAACTCTGAATCTCTATAGCTGATGCTGGTCTAGGCCAGTTCTTGACTGTTTCAATATTCTTCCGGTCAACCTGAATACCCTCTGCTGACATAATATGACCCAGGAATGCAACTGAACTCAACCAGAACTCACACTTCGAGAATTTAGCATATAACTGACTATCTCTCAAGGTCTGAAGAACCACTCTAAGATGTTGCTCGTACTCCTCTCGGCTGCGGGAATATATCAGAATATCATCAATGAAGACTATCACGAATGAGTCCAAATAAGGCCTAAACACTCGGTTCATCAAATCCATAAAAGCTGCTGGGGCATTGGTTAACCCGAATGATATAACCAAAAACTCATAATGCCCGTACCGAGTGCGGAAAGTTGTCTTAAGGACATCGGATACCCTAATCCTCAACTGATGGTAGCCAGATCTCAAATCAATCTTTGAAAATACCTTGGCACCCTGAAGTTGATCGAACAAATCATCAATCCTCGATAGTGGATACTTATTCTTGATGGTGACCTTGTTCAACTGCCGGTAATCAAGGCACATTCTCATCGAACCATCCTTTTTCTTGACAAACAACACCGGTGCACCCCAAGGCAAAACGCTGGATCTAATAAAACCCTTCTCAAGCAAGTTTTGCAACTGCTCCTTCAACTCTTTCAACTCTGGCGGGGCCATGCGATATGGCAAAATAGAAATGGGTTGAGTGACCAGAACCAAATCAATGCAGAAGTCAATATCCCTATCGGGTGGCATACCCGGCAGGTCCGAAGGGAAAATATCAGGAAACTCACGAACCACGGGCACCGAATCAATAGAGGGAACCTTAACATTGGAATCACGAACATAAGCCAAATAGGCCAAACACCCCTTCTCGACCATACGCCGAGCCTTCACGTACGAGATAACACTACGGGTACAATGACCAGGAGTCCCTCTCCACTCTAAACGGGGCAAATTTGGTAAGGCTAAGGTCACAGTCTTGGAGTGACAATCCAAGATGGTGTGGTACAGGAATAACCAGTCCATCCCCAATATAACATCGAAGTCGACCATGTCTAACAACAATAAATCAACATGGGTCTCAGGACCCACAATCACCACAATACAAGAATAATGGACTCGATCGACCACAATAGAATCACCCACTGGTGTAGACACATAAACATGAATACTCAATGAATCACTAGGCATGACCAGGTACGGTGCAAAATAAGATGACACATATGATTACGTAGACCCTGGATCAAATAGCACTGAAGCATCTCTATCACAAACCAGAATGGTACCTGTAATGACTGCATCTGAAGCCTCAGCCTCGAGCCTAGATGGGAGGGCATAACATCGGGGTTGTGCCCCACCACCCTGAACTACCTTTCTGGGACGGTCTGCTGCTGGCTGACCTCCACCTCTAGTAGCCTGAGCTCCACCTCTAGGACCTCTACCTCCACCTCTAGCACCTCTACCCCCACCTCTAACTGGCTGGGTAGGTTGCGAAACGCCTGGTGCCTGTACCATAGCACGAGAACCTTGATGCTGAGAGCTACCTAGTGCTCGAGGGAATAACCTGGCAATGTGACCAGGATCACCACAAGGGTAACAAGCCCTCGACTGCTGGCCCTGTTGACCTGAATGACCACCTCGAAAATTCTGAGGCAGCGGTGCACTAATGGGAGCTAGTGGTGCACTATAAGGCTGCTGATCAGAATAATGCATCTAAGAACCACGACCACCTGAAGTACCATGAGAGACTTGGAGAGCTGACTGAAAGGGCCTAGAAGGATGGCCTCTACCATATGAATCTCTACCTCCAGACGAGGTACCACTGAATCTGCCTGAATGATGGGGCCTCTTATCCGACCCATGACCACCTCCCTATGACAGAACCATCTCAACTCTGCGGGCCACATTGGCCGCTTCCTGGAAAGTGATCTCACTCCCAGACTCTTTGGCCATCTGAAAACGAATAGGCTGAATAAGACCATCAATAAACATCCTCACCCTCTCTCTCACGGTGGGAAGTATGACGAGAGCATGGCAAGCTAGATCGATGAACCTAGTCTCATACTGGGTGACCATCATGAAACCCTGCTGGAGGTGCTCAAACTGCCTCCGAAAGGCCTCTCTATGAGTCACGGGAAGAAACTTCTCCAAAAACAACACTGTGAACTGTTCCCAAGTCAAAGATGGCGAACCGGCTGGTCTAGCTAAGCAATAATCCCTCCACTAAGTCTTGGCGGATCTAGACAAACGAAAGGTAGCAAAATCAACTCCATTGGTCTCAACGATCCCCATGTTCCGAAGAACCTCATGACAACTATCCAGATAATCCTGGGGATCCTCCGTAGATGCACCGCTGAATGTAGAAGTGAAAAGCTTGGTGAACCTATCCAGCCTCCACAAAGATTCGACGGACATAGCCGCTCCATTACCGGTCTGAGCTACTACACCCGACTGAACTCCCACAGCTGGTTGAACTGCTGGAACCTGAACCTAGGGAGCTACCTGCTCTGGAGTGCGCATAGCAGGAGTTTGAGCCCCCTCCAGCCTGAGAAGTGGCTGGTGCTACGGGAAGCAAACCCGCTCGGGTGACACTCTCCATGAGGCCCACCAATCGGACCAGAGCATCCTAAAGAATTGGGGTGGCAATGAACCCCTTTGGGACCTGAGCTGGGCCCACTGGAACTGTTGAGGCCGGAACCTCCTCCTCGAAATCAACCTGAGGCTGCGCCACTGGTGCTGCTGCTCGGGGCTAAGCTCTGCCCCTACCTCGGCCTCTAGCACGGCCTCGCCCTCTGCCCCTAGTAGAAGCTGCTGCTGGAGGCTCGGGCTGCTGAGTGGTAGATGAGGAAGCGCATGTTCTCGCCATCTGCAATAGAACGTAGCAGAAATCCAATTAGCATTTGAGAAACAAATCCGCACGACAAGAAAGAACAAGTGTGAAATCTTCCTAACTCTATAGCCTCTGGGGGATAAGTTAGATGTCTCCGTACTAATGCCTCAAACTCTACTGAGCTTGTCCGTGAGTTGTGAGACCTATGTAACCTATAACTCTAATACCAACTTGTCACGACCTGGATTTTCCACCCTCGGAAGTCGTGATGACGCCTACTAATATGAGCTAGGCAAGCCAATTCTTAACTGCTACTTCATTAACAAATTACTTCTTTTGACAATTATCTGTAATATCATGAAAACAATGGAATTAAATAAACATGCGTAAGACGTAAATTAAAGAAACTGAACAATAATGCGCAAATCAACATATGCCTTTACCCAAGAACTGGTGTCACATTACTCACGAACTTCTAAGAGTACTAAATACAACCGTTTGAAAGAAAAATATAAATTGTTTGTCTCAGAAACATGAGATAACACACTGAAATAAAATATAGAGGAGACGCTGGGCCTGCGGACGCCTGCAAGGCTACCTCGGTGTCTCACTGGACTAAAGGTTGGCTCCTGCGCTACTGATACTGTCCAAGACCTGGATCTATCCAAAAGAGCACAGAGTGTAGTATCATCACAACCGACCCCATGTGCTTGTAAATGTCCAGCCTAATCTCGGCGAAGTAGTGACGAGGCTAGGACCAGACTCCAAATAAACCTGTGTAGTTCATATATATATATATATACAGCGAGAAAAAAGATACAGGAATAACCAGTCAATGCGGGTAGGGGAAACATGCCGTGGGGGTGAATATAGTTCTGAATAGAAAGACATCAAGTAAGGAAGGAAACAACATAACTAGAATATCAACAAGGAAGTAGAAATCAACAATTTGCACGGCATCACCCTTCGTGCTTTTACTCTCGTTCTCGCCAAAACAATATACGGCATCACCCTTCGTGCTTTACGCTCTTCCTCACCCAAACAACAATCACAAGGCAAATAGGATAAGGAAATCTAATACCTCGAAATAATCAAATAACAACAAGTAATGAAAGAAACAACATAACTCGAATGTCAACAAGAAAATCAGAAATCAACAAATGCACGTCATCACCCTTCGTGCTTTTACTCTCTTTCCTCACCATATAGTCAATACAATCGGCATGGAATGGTACATCGTGCGGCACGACATCACCCTTCGTGCTTTACACTCTTTCCTCACCATATACGCGATAAATATCGGTACAAAATGGTACATCGTACGGCACGACATCACCCTTCATGATTTATCTCTCTTCCTCACCCAAACAACAATCACAAATAAGGGGCAAGGGATTAAACAAATAATAATAATAATAGAAATCCCGCGGCAAGGGAATACAATTAAACAGCTAAGTCTCGACAAGGGAACAATATCAATAAATCTCAACATCCCGGCAAGGGAGATATTCAACAAAGCAACAAGCATCCCGGCAAGGGAACAATTCAATAACTCTTTCTCTTTCTTTCACTTCTTACTTTATAACTCACTTTACCACTTGAGCCAATGCTCCAAAGGGTTTCATTTATCTCATATACTTTCACAATTCGTATTACCCCTCGAGCCAATGCTTCTCAAAGTTCAAAGATCATAATTTCTTTCACATGCTTTTTACAACATATAGAAATCATTATTTAGGCATGAAAGATACAATAAGATCAGAGTATCCAAAATATAAAGACTCACGATCATGCTAGACACCAATGTATAGATACTCGTCACCATGCCTATACGTCGTACTCGACAATTAGCATGTAGAAAATAAGACTCAACTCTTAATATCTCAAGCTAAGGTTAGACCAAACACTTACCTCGAAGCTTTGAACACCACTCAAGCCTCAATTATAGCTTTACCCCCTTGATTCCACCACCAATCTGCTCAAATCTAGTCACAAGTTACATAATTACATCAATAAGTGCTAAATGAATCAACCCCAATGCATGCAAATGAATTTTCCCAATGTTTTACCCAAAAAGTCAAAATTACCCCGGGCCCACGTGGTCGAAACCCGAGGTTCGGATCAAAATCCGATTACCCATTTCCCCACGAATCCAAATGTATAATTTGTCTTGAAATCGGACCTCAAATTGAGGTCCAAATCCCCAATTTTGGAAAACCTAGGTTCTACCCAAAACACCCAATTTCCCCGATGAAAATCTTTGATTTTAAGTTGAAACCATGTTAAAAGATGTTAATAATTGAAGAATACTAGTTAAAAATGACTTACAATTGATTTGGAGAAGAAAGGTTGTTTGAAAAATCGCCTCTTATGTTTTTGGGGTTTTGAAAAGTGAAAAATATTTGAAAATCCAGTCTATTTATACCCCTCTCAGACCCTCACTGCGGACCGCATAAAAAGGACCGCGGCCGCGGAGCTTTACTGCAGACCGCATTAAATGGACTGTGGCCGCACAGGCCTCCCTGAAGACCTGCAGTTCAGCACCCTGTGCGGACCGCACAAAGGCGCGGCTGCACAGCCTCCACCACGCCCCGCACAAAGGTGACCGCAACCGTGCTGGCCCCTCTGCGGTCGCACACAATTGCTCGCGGACGGCACTAAAGGGTTCAGAGACCTGCAACTTTTACAAGGCTAAAACCATTCCGAAACACCTCCGAAACACTCCTGAGCCCTCGGGGCTCCTAACCAAACACATACACTAACTCAACAACATCATACGAACTTCTCCGTGCGATCAAATCGCCAAACTAACCTCAAAAACAATGAATCAAACCTCAAAATCAAGAGTTCTTCCAAAAACTTCATCAAGTTCAAATTTAAGATTTCAAGTCCGAAACACGTCAAATAACATCCGATTTTAACAAACTTTACAGAAACCTCTTAAATCACATGCAAGACCTGTACCGGGCGTCGAAACCAAAATACGGGCCCGATATCAACACGTTCTAATCAATTTTCATTTCAATTTTTCCTTGACAATTTCAGAAAAACAATTTTACTCGAAAATTCATTTCTCGGGCTTGGGACCTCGGAATTCGATTTCGGGCATACGCCCATGTCCCACATTTTCCTACGGACCTTCCAGGACCGTCAAATCATAGGTCCGGGTCCGTTTATACCAAAATATTGACCGAAGTCAAATTTATTCATTTTAACATCAAAACTTAGCATTTTTCACAAAATTTCATATTTAAACTTTCTGGCTACGCGCCTGGACTACGCACGCAAATTGAAGCGACTCTAAATGAGGTTTTCAAGGCCTCGGAAGCACATAATGGGTAAGGGTCATCACAATTACCATGAGTGGATGGAGTAGTTTGTCATCATTTCTATCAGGGATATCATCCTGGCCACAACTCCATCTTTTCCCGAATCATGGAGTCGTTCACGTAAGTTTGTATTCTATCTCTTTCTCCGTAAAAATATTGTTCCCTATCATTGCTAAACCTTCCTGTTTCCATCATTTGGGCTACTCGGTGGGCACCACCAAGGGTTGAAGGCATGTACTAATGGCTTCGAAAGATTCGGGATATTACTACGCCAGAGACCCGTCGATGGAAAGAAATGGCCCCCAAATACGGGTGGAAGACCAAGAACCACGGTAAACTAATTCTTTCTACTCTCCACCTCTATATGTATGTAAGGAAGCTTTCTAACCATACCCTTTGTTTGATTCAGGACTCCTATAGGGTTCTGTTACTTTCCTCAAAGTCGAGGTTTTGGCTGATCCTGCGGAGGCTGCGAGGTTGTTACAAGAAGTTCTCACTCGAAGGTTAACAATGATCTTCATCAGCTTAACAAAATGCTTAATTTGGAGAGCATAAAGCCCCAACCGAAGGTGAGGTCTGAGAACTTTGGGGAGAAATGGATATAGTAGAAATGTTGATTCTCGCTTTCCAGTCCCAGTTGCTGCTTCCGGTTCTATGAGGTTGGAAATCGGGCCTCTTCTACCTTTGGTTGATGAGCAACCAATAATTAGCACTGCTCCTATTGCAGCTGCTTCTCAACCTACAACACCAACAACTTCATGCCTTTCTACACTAGTTGCACCTTCGCCATCAACATCCGTTGCACCTCCTCTATCTGCCACAGATGCCCGAAAAGAAAATGCTACTCCTCTACAGTCCCCTAACCATGGGAATTTAGGGCACAACTACTCACCCCCTTCTCTAGGTCCCCGAGGGAAGAGGAATGTCACTCTCTAAGTTTCAAAAGGGTGCCATCTGTTGTCCAGGATGGTGGAGCTTGCCAACTATCTGATGTTGCTAGCTTCAAAAACAATAAGAAGAAAATACACTCCCTTTTAGGGGAGTATATTCTGAATAATGCAATACACAATGCGGTAGTGGTACCGTACTTGTTCTCTCACTACTTGTTTTTAATTCATCTATTATAATAAGGTTTCTAACTTTGATATACATTTTGCAGGCCAACTTTCTTGCTTCTGAGTGCCTTAAGAGATTGATCCTCGATAAAGAAGGACTTATGTCTGAGCGGGATCAGCTGTTGGCCGAGAGGGGCCAAATTGTTGCTCGCCTCCTAGTGCTAGAAACAAATGCTGCTAAGGCGAGTGAGCTAGAGGATCGGTTGCAACAAAGTGAGTAGGAAGTGATGGCCCTTAGCCAAGAAGCCACTCAGCTAAATGTACAGTTTCAAGAAGCTAAGGCTAAATGGGATAAGGTCCAAGATATTGTGTTTGCTGCTGCCACCGAGCGCGAGTCTTCCTCCATCGAATGAGTGAATAACTTGGAGGCAACGTTGAACTCGAAAGCCAAAGAGGCTGCTACTACCGACGAAAGGTGGCCCCGGATGGAGGATAGGTATAAAAAGATCATGAAGTAAAACCAGGTTTATATATATACAATCTATGATCTTGATCTTAGCTTTTATGCCATCAGATCCAAGCGGGATGGCCTTTTGTCCAAGGTTGACAAACTCAAGGAAAAGCTCCAACACCAAAGGTATTCCCTTGTCTTTGAAAAAATATACTCTATGTATCATATGCGGAGGAAAGCCTTGGAGGAGGCCAAAGCGGGTGTCATTGATATTGAAGATGAAATTGCCAAGGCCCGAGCACTGGAGTTAACTGCTCGAGAATGACTCCCGGCTAAGCCTGACGTGATTGACTCTTCAAGTACCGGTTCTGAGTATTCAGGGACTGTGGAGGAACTTGAAGAGGATGATGATGAAGGCTAAGATCCTGCACCAGCGGCAAATTCGCCCCTTTTTCCCGAGGAGGAGGGGGCGTAGATTCCTCTCTTCCCCCGAGTTCCAGTGGCGATGAAGTTTAGATTTTTCCTTTTTTTCTTTTGTTGTTTTCCTTTTGTACCTTTGCACTTATTCCATTTGGCATGTTTAATAAATAAAGAAGACTTTTTGTTTAAGTATTGCGCAAAGTTCATTCTTTTTGTGTCGAATTTTGGGTGTATTTTCTTCTGATAGCTTTTGGATTTCGGGCATAAACTCTTCTGGAACCAACCATTTACTATGAGGGTTTTATACGAGAGTGCTCTCTTATGTTTACGATGCTCTTGAAGAGGATGTCTCCGATTCATTCCGGCACAAACATTTAAAGTTTTTTGTTAACTTTCAAATGATAAATTAATTCATCATTTGGACAATAAACAAAATAAAAATAAAAGGACTTTATTTTATTACTTCAATATTCAAAAGTACATAAACATTCATTTGCTGAAAAAAGAAATTGCTAATACATGCTGCTGTCTTGTACAACTTATTTCTACGGGGCTAGCCGTGCAGTCCCCGATCCCGATGAAACATTATAATTCCCGGGTCTCGTAGTTTCAGTTTTCATGGAAATCACATTGCAGTATTCTCATACTATTCCCCCAACTAGTGTTTGAATGCGAAATATGCGAATTGGAACACTGGAAGTCTTACTCTATTGAGGAAAAATACTTGTGAACGGTTGAATAATTTTTGGTTCAATGGCAAGCTTTGTTTCCCGTTATGAACTTTGCCATCGAGCCAAATATTATCTAACCACCCCATAGTGGCACGTTGTTTCAATGCCTTGTCATTTAAAGGTCTTAACTTTGCTGATGACATTTCATTCATAGTACTATTTCCGTTGCTGCCTCATTAAAAACCTTGCCAGAAAAAATCTATTGGGACAAAAATTGGTTGAAAGGAAAGAGTGCATCACATACTTTAGTATAAGTAGGATTCATCAACAATAGTACCTTTTGAGGTGAGTCATATTCTAGTTTCTTTTCAATTTGACTCCATCTTGGTTCTCTAGCTTGTATGATGCTTTACCAGTGATAGCTGAAACCGGGTAGGGGCCTTCTCATGCTGGACCTAGCTTCTCGGCATTGATTTCTCAAGTTTTCTGAGTCACATTACTCAAAACCAAGTCGCCTACTTTAAAGTAGCGGTGATTGGCCCTCCAATTATAGTACCTTTCCTTCCTCTACTTCTGAGCCATCATCCTTACGTGTGCCAAGTCCCTGGGTTTATTGAGCAGTTCCAGCTTTACCAACAATGCCTTATTACTTACTTCTTCGTTTGGAAGAACCGTAAAGTTGGTTCTCCTACTTCCACCAGGATTAAAGGCTCTACGCCATATAAGAAAGAGAAAGGTGTCTCTCCTATGCTTGATTTTGTCGTCATCATGTATGCTCGTAGCACACCTGGTAACTCCTCGGGCCACTTGACCTTGGCTGCTTCTAACCTCTTTTTGAGGTTTTAAATAATCACATTATTGGTCGATTCTACCTACCCATTAGCACTCGGATAATATGGTGAGGATGTAATCCTTATGATTTTCAGGTCTTCATGAAATTTTATGACTTTGGAGCCTATGAACTGTGGTCTGTTATCACAAGCAATCTCCTTCGGTATTCCAAACCGGCAAATTATGTTTTTCTATAGGAAGTCTACCACTTCGCACTCATCTATCTTTTGGTAAAGACCTGTCTCAACCCATTAGTAAAGTAACCATTTAAATTTAAAATGAATCTTACCTTTCCGAAACCCGACGGCAACGACCCAACTATATCATTCCCTATTTCATAAATGCGCCATGGGGATAATACTGAATGCAAGAGTTTCGTCGGTTAGTGTACCAATTGTGCATGGCGCTGACATTTATCACATTTCTAAATGAACACATTTGCATCCTATTCCATCTGGGGCCAATAATATCGAGCCCTAACCAGTTTTAGCACCAACGAATCTAGGCTGGAGTGTTTCACACAAATTCCTTCATGGACCTCTCTCATTACGTAGTCCACCTCTGAGGCTCCTAAACATTTGGCCAATGGGCCTTGAAATGATCTCTTATATAATATTCCACCCAAGAAGCTGTAGCGACACACTTTGGTGAGCAGTGCCCGAGATGCCTTCAGGCCTTCGGGTAGCTTGCCATGCCAAAAATAATCGATGGACTTATTACTCCAATCCCAGACTAGGTTTGTCGTATTTACTTAACAATAGCCGTCAACATCCAGTATCGAACGCATAAGTTGAACAACAGTACTAGAGTCGGATCCTTTCATCTTCGTAGATGATCCCAAATTGGCCAATGCATCTGCTTCTACGTTCTCTTCTCTTGGGATATGTGTGATCGACCACTCCCTGAACTGTGCAAGCAAAGTTTGAACTTTAATCACATATTGTTGCATGTGTTCCTCCTTTGTGTCAAAAATCCCATATACTTGGTTTACTACCAGTTGGGAATCACATTTGACCTCTATGACCTCGGAGACAGGTCCTCGGGCGAGTTCAAATCCTGCAATCAAAGCCTCATACTCGGCTTCATTGTTAGTTAAAGGAACAATTTTTATGGTCTGCCTCGGGGTCTCCCCTAAAGGCGTGATTAGGACAACCCTGAGCCCGGACCCTTTCACATTGGAAGCCTTATCCTTGAACAAGGTCCAAATTCCTCATGTCATTTTCGACACCATCACTGCTTCTTTAGTAGCCAAGGGTAATAACATACGACTAATCGACCACAAAGTGCCAAAACTTGCGATTTAATCGTAATCCTAGTCTTATATTCAACATCGAACTAACCGCCCATTTAGCCATCTAGCCTGACAATTCAGGTTTGTGAAGAATATTCTGCAAAGGGAAGGTCGTCATAACTAAGGCTGTATTGTGGTCTGATTCCGGGCCTAAATGGGCTAAACCGCCCGGGCCAAACGGTCTCGAGCTCTGGAGGATCGGGCCCAAGCGGTCTCGGGCCAAACTGTACCGGGCTTTACGATCCTGGAGGGTGGAACCGGCCCACTGTGGGCCTAAACCCACATGGTCCGGGGGTAAGTGGGTTGGTCCCACGGGCCTAAATGGGCCTAAGTGTTCCGGGCTTTTTTTTTTAAATTCTTTTTATCTAAGGCAATTTCTTGTAATATATATATATATATATATATATATATATATATATATATATATATATATATATATATATATATATATATATATATATATATATATATATATATATATATATATATATATATATATATATATATATATATATATATGACATTGAAAATAAGGCCTAAGATTTTGAAAGGCGACTATAAGAGAATGGCCAGATTTTTGAGGTGCGAATAATGAGTGTCCGCTCCTAAACTTTTACATAATAGACGGGGAATTACGAACTACGTTCTCCCAGACTAGCACGTTACTTACCGCTACCTCTAAGATTAATAAGTATATTAGCGGTTGTTCACCTTGACCGGGCTTTGATAGTAGTGGGGGCCTTGATAGAAAACATTTCAAGTCTTTTAAGGCCTGTTGATATTCTGGAGTCCATTCAAAGTTGTTCTTTTTCTTATTTAGAAGAGAGAAGAAGTGATGACATTTTTTCGAGGATCGAGAGATGAACATGCTTAGAGCGGTCAATCTTCCGGTTAGCCTTTGGTCTTTTTTTATGCTTGTCAGCTGATCTGGGATGTCTTCGATGGCTTTAATCTTATCGGGATTCACCTTGATCCCCCCTTTGTGAAACCAAGAAACTCAAGAACTTGTCAGAGACAACCCCGAACATACATTTTTCTAGGTTGAGCTTCATGTTGTGCTTCCTCAGGATATCAAAGGTTTCCTGGAGGTTCTTTAAATGATCACCTACATTCAAAGACTTGACCAATATGTCATCTATATACATTTTCATCCTTTTACCTATTTGCTTCTCAAACATCTTGTTCACGAGCCTCTGATAAGTGGCTCTAGCATTTTTATGTCCGAAAAACATCACATTATAACCATATGTGCCGAAACTCGTTATGAACAAAGTCTTTTCCTGATCCTCCGGGTTCATCTTAATTTGGTTGTACCCAGAATAGGCATCGAGGAAACTCATTAACTCGTACCTGGTTGTTACGTCAATTATTTGATCGATGTTTGGCAGTAGGAACAAGTCTTTAGGGCATGCCTTATTCAAGTCTTTATAATTTACGCATATTCGAAAAAATTTATTCTTTTTCGGAACTACAACTACATTAGTGAAACATTCATGATACTTTACCTCCCAGATTGAGTCGATGCCAAGTAGTCGAATTGCCTCTTCCTTAACAAACCTATTTTTGACCTCGACTACCGGATGTTTCTTTTGCCTTACCGGAGGGACGCTTGGGTCCAGGCTTAGCTTGTGCATGGCCACCTCTAGTGGGATGCCTATCATATCCGAGTGCAACCATGCAAAATAATCAACGTTAGCTTTAAGGAAATTAGTAAATCCTGACATGAATTCGGGATTGTGTCCTATTCCCAAGTGAAAATTCCTCCCTAGGAATTCTTCGAACAAAGCCACTTGCTTGAGTCCTTTTGTCATGGACTTGGTTGTGTCTGTCTCTTCCGGTACCTTAAAGTATCTCGGTACCTGGTGGGATCCCAATGACTTCTAGCCTTTATCATCTTCACTTAGCTCGGGAGCAGGCATCGGTACCTGTAAATGCTATTTGTTGGGTTCCTTCCCTTTGCTGCTGGAAATTGAAACTGCATTCATTTCTCTTGCTGTCGGTTGATCTTCTCTTATTTGCTTGATTCTCTCTAGGGTCAGGAATTTCAGCAATTGATGATATGTTGATGTTACGGCCTTCATCTCATGTAACCACGGGCTATCGAGAATTATGTAGTAGCCTATGTCGTCACCCACTACTTCAAATAGGGTGGTATTCGTGATCCCCTCGGCATTCATGGGCAGCAGGATCTCTCCTCGGGTTGTCACACTTGCCAAGTTGAACCCAACGAGGAGTTTTATTTCCGGAATGGTACGTCCGATTAATTTTGCTTGTTCTAGTACTCTCCATTGAATGATGTTGGCTGAAATTCCTCGGTCAACCAAAACACGTTTAATCTTGAAATCAAGAAGATTAATAGAAATTACCAGGGCATCATTAAGCAGCAAAAGAAGTCCATCGACATATTCCTCCATTAAGGTGATGTGGTCTTCAGCGACTTCCCGAAATCTCTTACTGTGAGTCATCGATACTTTTGTCTTCTTGGCCGCCGATGAAGGTCTTCCCCTATCTTCGAGGGTTCTGTGTTGACCTAGTTGCGGCCGTAATTGTTCATGGCTCGGTCACTCAAGAACTCCCTAAGATGGCCGTTCTTCAACAACATTGCTACTTCTCCAAACAGATGCCAGTAATCCCCAATCCTATGGTCGTGCGTCCAATGATATTTGCACTACAAGTTGGGATCTCTCTGGCTAGGATTGGATCTGATTGGCCTCGGTAATAGTGCCTCATTGATATTTCTTATCGCCGATACAAGCTCCACGATGCTGATGTTGAAATTGTAATCTGACAACCTGGGATAAGTGGAATTAAGGGTCCCCGATACCTCTTTGTGTTGCAATGATCTGTTGTTTATACCACAATCAGTTCTTCTTTCGGGAATAAACCTATCCGAGGATTGGAAACCTTTACTGTGGTGTCCCTTGGCTCTTTGGTAAGGCAAAAAGCAACTTTTGGGAGATCACCGATCTGCATCAAAATCATCCCTTGCCTTATCCCGGATCTTGTCTCGGTCCCTCCCCTTGGTTGATGTCAAGATCCTGAGCTGATAATTTTTTATCCTTATCTTCAATTTATAGCGGTTATGGACATCCGTCCATATGGTAGCTTAGAATTCAAGCAGGCTTTCCATCAACTTTCAGGAGGTGTTGGAGCTCCTCGGGTTCAAACCCTTAGTAAATGTCTACATTGTCCATTCGTCTGGCACGACCAGTAACATCATCCTTTCTTTCTAGTTACCTATTATGAAACCCCGCAACAATTCATACTCTCCTTGTGCGATTCTGAATATGACCACCTTCTAGGCTTGGACTTTCCTGGCCCCAGTATGTGCCTTAATGAAAGAATCTGCGAGCATTTCAAAAGAATCTACTGAATGTTCGGGTAGGAGTGAATACCATGTCAAGGCCCCTTTCGTGAGGGTTTCTCCAAATTTTTTCAGCAAATACGACTTAATCTCATGTTGAGCCAAGTTGTTTCCTTTCACTGTCGTTGTATAAGTTGTGATGTGCTCCTGAAAATATGAAGTCCCATTGTACTTTGGTATGCTCGACATCTTGAACCATTTCGGAATCAATTCTGGTGCTACGCTCGACTTAAACGACAATTGGGTGTACTTCTTCGAATCTGGGCCCTTCAACATTGGTGGTGTGCCCCGAGTCTGGTCCATTCGAGCGTGAAACTCCTTCGTATTCTGATCCATCTGCTCGTTCATCTCTCTCATAAATCCCATGAGTTTGGATTTGAAGGGATCATTATCGTTGTCGTTACCGGATCCGCTGTCGATACCCCTGTCTCTGTAAACTAACATCACCCATCGGGGTGTTGTTATCGACTCTTTGAGTCGTTTGATTCGTAGGAGCACTGGGAGGAACTGGGCCTATTCCATTTGCATTGTTGGAAGCACCTGATAACGTCTGCTTCAATTCCGTCATGACTTGGTCTTGCCTTGAGAGATGTCCGATGATGGTTTTCTGTTGCTTTCTCAAGATCCTTACCATTTCTGCAATGTGTTCGTCCTCCGCATCATCGGGAGTTGGCTCCTGCACATGTCAGGGATATTTTCCACCATAGACCGGAGTTTCCGCATCCCCCTCGTTGCGGGTGTCATTGATTGGATCCTCATGTTGAGGTAGATTTTCGTGCACCTCAACATTGTGTGTGATGTTGATATCATTAGCTGCCATTTTAGTTTTGCTATGAAACAAAGAATCAAACTAGTTAGTTTTACATCCAAGGACCAACTTAATTACGCAACTATCTAAGCCCCATGGTGGATGCTAAACTGTTTAATCGTAAAACGGTATAGTCGAATTTATAACGTGGTTTATAGACAAGCGAACTGATTTGATCCATAATGATAAATAAATCAGATTAAAAATAAGACTTAGCATTAAAATCGAAAGGAATGACAGGCCTGGCTTCGGGAGCTATGCTTCCGAGGACATAAATAAGAACAGTATAAAACAAAAGGTAAAGTTGTATTCTTTAGCGTGAGAACAGAATCAAACCTCTCTTAAATGACAATAAAGGAGGTCATTGATGAATGTATAATGGCATACCATGAATGCCAAAATTCTCTGCAACGATTGCCTATTTAATACTAGGGAATATTCTTCATTAAATGTCATCTGGTGACAAGCATTTGACCCGCTCCCGTTGATTATGCTCCCTTCGGGCTCTATACGATACCAACTGCAGCTATTGTCCCCGATCTTAATTCTAACTTGATTTGTCTTCCGCCTATCTCCGATTCCACGTGTCTCGCTACTATTTGGTCATTTAATATAAATTAATTTTACCCTATATAACATTACGAATCCTAACTCAGTTATGTTCATTTCTTGGATTCACTTTTCCCAAATTTCCAAGTTTTATCCTAGGGTTCTGTTTTTCATTTGGTATAATATGTTTTACTAGTCTAAAATATGGTAATTTTCCATTCTAAACACAATATTTTTAATTGGCAAAAGTAAAACTGAGAGAAAAAAGAAGAAGGAAAGAATTGAAACATTGGCATATATATAAACTGTAGCGTATATGCAAGGAATAACTGCTCTCTTGTGACATAAGCTGAGTTAGGCTTTTTCAATCGTAAGTTTCCTCTTCGGTGTTCTTTAATTCTTCGCATTTACTTATTCTCATACTACGTTCTCAAAAATTATTTGAAAGTATTTTAACTTCAATTTAGTTCCAAAAAATTATAGTACGTACATGAATAAAATATAGTTTTGGCATAAGAAAAGTAAAGAATTATTAACGTACATTTTGGTTTTGTTTTTGGCGTTACGTATTGCAGTAGTTTGAGTTTGATATATATACCAAAAGGAAGAATGTCTTCGTCAAGAAATAACAAAGAGAACTTGAAAAATGAGGTGGATAGGGTGAGAGAAGAGATGCAACAGACGGCAAATTACATTAATCACTTGCTGAAAATGCAAGTAGATCATGGACATGATACGTGGAGAGAAAGATTTGAAGCCGCAAATTATCTCAATGGATTGAAGGATAAAGAGGACAAGCTCGAAGACAAATTAATGGATCTTGGTGTTAGTTACCGCAATTTTTTCGAGTAAATCATAGATTTTAGGGTCTTAGATTTATTTGTTACTAATACATTAGGTTTCATAAACTTCCGTACTACTTTTTAGTTTTTTGTTTTCCTTATGATATTAAGAGTAAGAATAGTATATTTTTCAAATTTTATTGCTTCGAGAACTGATTTGCCTAATTTATACTACTATAAAGATGTAAAAATTACCACGTACTCTAATAGTATTTAACTTCAAACTTCACTAAAAGCAACTTAAACGAAGATTCATATGGTTGTCATAGTTGTGTCCGGTACGTTGTAAGTTAATTAAGTAAGTGATACAAGTTGTTTGGAGCTAGAAAAAATAGTTGTCTACAAGTGTCACGACTCAAAACTTAACATGTCGTGATGGCGCCTATCATGGTTAGGGGGGGATCTAAAGGTATGAGTATGGGTTTCCAGGAACCCAGTAGCTTTTGGCTAGATCCCGTATTTGTATTAAGAAAATCATTCAATGTATAAGAATATTTAGTTGGGAACACAGTTCTTTAGTCTGGTTATTATAATATATTAATTTAAAATCGATGTAGGAACCCATAAACTAAAAATCCTAGATCCGTCTCTGATCATGGTACTAAGCAAACCGACATCTCACAAATGCCAACATTTTAAAATTTCAAATATATGAAAATAGATTTAAATAAGTAAGAATCTCATAAAAACTAGATATAAACATCGAAACTCAGTACAAAATTCTCCCAACAGATGCGGGTGTCATGGAATGTATGAGCATCTACCTAACAACACGGTCTAACCAATGAAACACTGCCGAGGAAAGTAGAACAGTATAAACAAGACTAAAAGATAAAGGAGGAGAGTCAAGGTCTGCGGACGCCAAGGAAGCTACCTCGATGATCTCCGAACTGATGAAACACCAAGAATCAGTAACCGCCGTGGCTGAAAATATCTGGATCTGCACACGAAGTACAGAGTATAACGTGAATACAACCAACTCAATAAGTAACAAGTCCAACCTGTGGTGTGAAAGTTGTGACAAGCTTAAACAATACAGTAAAAATACAGAGTTTAATAATTCTGAAAAGTAGACATGCTTCTAGGTTCAACAGTTAAGTTCAGCAAAGGTACAATACGCTAAGTGTCACTGATAAGAAGAGTATGACATATCTATATCTACATGCCAATGTGACTACCGTATGTGATGCAATACAGTGAAATCTCAAGTACTTACTCTTAGAGCACTCAATCTGCCCGTCTAAATTCTTGCTCGTTATGCTCAGTCACTCAGTACTGTACAATACCTGCTGCAGCGTGCATCCTGATCCACATACATCCATAAGGCCTATTTTGGCGCGCAATCCGATCCACATATATATAACCATAAGGCTTGTTGCGGTGTGCAAACCGATTCACAGATTTATATAGCCATAAGGCTTGTTGCAGTGTGCAACCTGGTCCACATATATATAGCCATAAGTCTTACTGCGGCGCACAACCCGATCCACATATATATAGATACCACTCACAGTACGGTACTTAGGCCCCAACTCAGTCATCAATCTCTCTAGTCTCTCGGGCTCACAACACTCATGCTAAGCAGCCCTAATCAGTGATACAAGATGTGATAATATACATTAACAGTGACTGAGATATGATATGTAATAATGAATGTAACTGAGTACATAACTGCAATTAAGTATATAACTCAACAACAAAAAATAACCACTGTGGGTCCCAATAGTACCAGCATATAGCCTAAACATGATTTCTAGCATGAATCACAGTACAAGTGCTCTAACATAGGGTACAGAAAAAATGTTAGATAAGATGGCTACACAGTTCTATGGAATCGACTAAATCACAATTTTTACGGTGCACTCCCACAAGTCCGTCACCTAGCATGTACATAAAAGAACCACAACCATAGAACGTGAAGTTTAGTTCCACATAGACATGGTAGAAAAACAAAAATCATACAAAGAAACATAAGAATTACTAAGTTTCGTGGAAGAAAAGATGAAACCCGGCCTCCACGACCGATCTGTGCTCTCCCTAGGTCAAAAGTTTGTCCAAAATTTCCAAAATAATATTTTTTCCATGTATTTATACCAAGTAGGGTTGGGCCAAGATGAAATATCTTTTTCATAGCTGAAATAGAAAACTTGCAAACTTATTGCTTTTCATGCGTCGCACTGTTCGTCGCCCTATGCGTCGCACTATGCATCGCCTCGTGCGTCGCACTTGTGCTTTTTCCTGTCAGACCAAAAACCCCAGTTTCTGAACTTTGGAAATTTCTGACATAAAGTTACACTAATGCTTCGTACTGTGCGTCGCACAGTGCCTCGCACTAGTGCATTTCTTCATTAGTTGCTTCTTCCTTGAATTTTGACGTCTAGAATTGATCCTCGACCCCCGAACAAGATCCTGGCTTAATTACTTCGGCTTTTACACAGACTTCAAAGCTCCAAATAGCTGAATTCATTCCATAACATCTACATAACTCACAATCACTCCTACAAGGCATAAAATACGCAATTAGTGCAACACACTAGCGATTAAAGCTCAAACTCAATTAATAAGCGACTAAAATACGTAATTATAGCGTGCCATCAACACCCCACACTTAAACCATTGCTCATCCTCGAGCAATCGAACTACACTTTATATAGACACGACCTTTTTAAATAATTCTCCTAACTCATCACACCAAGAATCTTTAAAATAGACTAAGCACAAGAGTGTAACATCTTCACCTCAAGATTTGACTCACAAGTACCATGCATTATTCACAACTCACTCACTTACTCTAACATATAGGTCAATAACATTACCTTTCCTTCATGAATCAAGTGCCCTCACACAATAAACGAGAGTAGTTCCACACACAATAAAATTTAAGAATAGTTAGGATCTCAAGATAGAAAGAATTTACTCTCTCAGAAATAACATTCATATGCAACAAAAGATGCACCATAGGCTTTCCTGTAATGTACTACTCTACTAATCGATCTCATTCAGTTTAGGATCAAGTAGGATATTAATTGGTTGTAATGTAGGTTGTGGGTCGGGTATTATACATTTGGATATAAGAGTGAGTACACCTCCCTAAGCACTTTAATACATATACTTTAACTTTAAAAACACCATACTTATGTCAAACCATTACTCTACCTTCACATCAATGTATTAACTCCATACTTCTTTAAGCACAATTACATCAAGAGTCACCACTAAAAAGGAATATTTTTTACAACAATACAACTATTTCTTCTTTCTTTATTTTTCAATTCAAGTGGCTCTTGCTTTTTCAAAATAGTGCACCTTTCTTCTTATTTCATTAGTTCCACTCCAAAACCAAACCAACCTCCACTTTAACTTTTACAAAGTTTATAACAATTCCAAGTGCTAATGAGAAGTTAAAAGGTTTAAATAGATGGTTAATTCAAACAAATGGGTAAGACTTGTAATGTGATTGCCAAAGAAACAAAATTACAGGCTCAAAGGGGTTAACTACGATGCATAACAATTAGGCGGGCAAAATATATAATTGTTTCAACAAAGAAATGCCTATATCACTTTCAAGACTGAACAAAACTACTATTTCGTTTTGCAAATACACTGGGCAAATTCTAGACATCAAATGCAATGCACAGAATAACACAAAAACCTCACACACACATGACATACAACTCACTCAAGATTTGACTCATCATGACACTTTAGTCAAAGCAGTTAAGATCATACAATCTAAGGTACTTATACAAGAGTCAAAAACTGTGCCTAAGCGTCACAACTAAAACACTCACTGTTCTCAAGGCATAACAAAGTCAAGAGATATTGCTTCAATTCTAATCATCACCCATTGGATCCTATTCCTAAAAAAAATTTAAACTAACTACACCCGGTTCAAACAAAACCCTAGAAAAAGAACCGCGACATAAAGAAAACCAAGGGGAATTACTACACTACCTACAAAGAAAATCTTTTTGTCCTTTTTCTTTAGACTTAAATCCCTCAAGAAAACTGTCTAGGAGATCCATCATCGGGAAAAGTCCAATTTGTCTACTTTTTCGTTTTTTTAAAATTAATCACCTAAAATACTACACTACTATAAAAAAATAAAAATATGAAACTAAAAAAATAAAAGAAATTAACGTACTAATATAATACTACTAATGATCTAAAGGAATTATCCCACCCCACACTTAAAAGAGCGCAGTATCCCAAACGCACAAATAAAGTAAAACAGTAACGAGGGTGGACAAGAAACATCCTGAAAGGCCAAAGGCCGAAGCAATCACAGCTCACGAGGTACTCAGACTTCCCCCAAGCATGATCCTTTGTGTGGGCACTCCACACTTAGTTCACAATCATCTGGCTCGCTTTTGTACACTTCCAGTGGCTTTTCTTCTGATGCTCATAATCCTACAAAATAAAAATAAATACTAAAAAATAATATAATAAAAAAAAAAACAGTAAAGTTAGGTTGCCTCCCAACAAGCACCTAATTTAAAGCTGCGGCACAACTTGAACCACTTTTTGCCTCCACCTTGAACTTATGAATTGAGCCCCTAATTTGGCTTCAAGCTTTCCGTTATGCTCCCGGGGTGGTGAGACAAATTTAATTGGGCCAAGTAACTAATATCGCATTCTACACTTCTTGGCATGTGGATGAGGTATGTAATTCTATCTCTCTGGCATGACGAATTCAAGAATATAAGCACCCCATTCCTCGTCCATTAGCTCCTCCAAAGGCTCAGATGACTCGATTTCCATGTCAGCATCCAAACACAATGTTGAAAAATATATGGAATGAGGACCAATACTCCCTAACTCTAGAAGTGTATTACTCATTACATCCTCATATTTACATGCACTAGAGTCTTCAAATAAAACATTATCTTCTTCCTCACATGACTCTAGAACACTCTTCTCAACCCTGGCATCCTCAACAAAAATATGCTCGAATGATTATCTCTCCAGTTTTAGCTCTTCAATTTGGCATATAAGCTCCTTTTCAGTTTCACACAACTTAGAACTATTTTGTTAGGCGTTAGAAGCATCAACCTTTGCAATCAATTGAGCTCCCAAGTCATAAATAACAATGCCAAATTTATCGATCTCTTGTCCCAGTTCAGCTCTTCCTTCTATAAAGTATCTCATCTCATCAGTAATTTCCTCACGTTGAGCTTCATATATTTCTAACTTTTCAGCTTGTTCCACTAGCCATGTTTGGCTCAAAATCTCCACTTTTTCAAAAAAATTCTCTTGCTGGTACTTGCTTTCTTCATTTAATCTTCGCGATTGGCCTTCATTCTTGTGATTGTTGCCTCATTTTTTCCATATCTTTTTTGAGTTCATCCTGTTGCTCTGCTACTTGCCTCAAAATATCCCTAATAGATGCATCACGTTCTATATCCTGCACTTCATTGCCCCTATCAATCTCATAAATATCGTTAGAAAGATCATAATAAGGGCTCAGAGAAGGATGAAAAGAATTAGGACAACCATCCCAATGACCATCTTGACCTCCACACATATAACAAATATTCCACTCAAAGGATTGAGATTAAGTGCACAACTCGCTCCCGGAAACATTCTGACACTTTTTTAACCAGTGGAGTCCTCCACAATATGGACAAGCATCATCAAAATAAGAATAACCATCATTCGAATAATTTTCATTCCAAGATGCCATGTTAAAATGAATAAAAAATACTAACTAAACTCAAAAAAATGAATAGATAAAAAATATGTCTAATCTACAAAAATAGCTAATTTCTAAGTCCCCGGCAACAGCGCCAAAAACTTATTGCGGCCAAATGCACACGCAAGTATATTCGGTCATCAAGTAATAAAGTGACTTAAAGTCAGATGTTGAACCCACGAGGACTTGTGATTAACTATTAACTAAATTAGACTATCCTAAATATCTAACAAGAGTTAAACCTAGAAATATTTGATTCTGAACTAGTTAAAATAAAGGAAACAAATAATGAATTCTAAATAAAGGAAGAGTAGTTTTTTATGTTATCAATGTGATGAAAATGATCTAGGGTTAAGGGTGATAAGTAGGGATTTTGACCTCTTATTTTCTCTCTTTTACTTGCGTTTTAGCTCAAAAATACTTAAAGGTATTCCCAAAAACTAACAAAATGTGCTTGCTTGCAGGAATCTTGGGAAACGAGCCAAAGAAGTCAAAAATCAACTCATAAAGGAGTCAAAAGTAAATAAGAGCTAAAATAGGACAAAAAGCTTAGCGGTGCGGACCACACAATTATAGTGGGCCGCAAAATAAGTTCAGAGAAGAGGTTCTAGGCAACTCAGACAATGCAGACAACACCAAAAATGTGCGGCCGCAGAAGGACAAATGCGGCCGCAGTCAATTTTATGCGGTCCGCAAGAATGAAGAATCAGAGAGTTGTCAAAAGTCAAAAGCTGAAGAATACGGACCGCACTACTTTTGTGCGGCAGCAAAATACCAAGTGTAGCCGCAACCAGTTTTATGCGGACCGCAGAGGACCTCAAGTTCCTGCCCCAAGATCCTAAATATACAGAGAGCACCAGAATTGTGCGGCCACATAAGGCCATTGTGTGGTCTGCATTAGAATTATACGATTGCATAGACTCCGTAGGGGTATTTTTGTCAGATATTTTCAGCTTAGTATAAATACAACTTTTTTTTATTTTTAGGGTAAGTTTTATTTTATAGGAGCACCTGAGACGGCTAAGTTTTCTATATTGGGAAATTTTGTACTAGATTCACCCTTTAACATTATATTTTCATCCTTTAATCTAGTATTATGAATTTTATCTTCATTTCATCTTGTATTTCTTTATTTTCCATGAGTAGCTAAACCCATAGCTAGGGTTGTGACCCAACCCTAGTATGGGTATTTGATTTTAGGGCTTGAATGCAAATTTGTTAGTGATATTTAGCCTAGTTCTTGCTAGAACTATTGAATTAATTGTTGAAAACATTGATTCATGCCTTTATGACTTAGTCTCTACTTTAGAAATAAAGACTAAGTCTAGGAAAACTAGGCTAATAAGGAATTGGGGTGAATTCAAAAAATTGATAGCCCCAATTAAAGAGTTAAACCTAGAGATAGTAATACTCGACTTGAGCTAATATCACTTGAATTGAATGAATACCCATTTGGACTTGAGAAAGCAGAATTGGGAAAAATCACTCAAACTACCGAGAGGTTTAGAGTGAGTATCCAGGTGTGATAGCTATATTAAGACCCCAACTAATCAAGCTTTCCCTAGATTCTTGCTATCCATTAGATATCCACCTAGATAGAAGTCACTGCCCTAGTCTCTTTAAACACTTGAAAAACAATAACAAAAATATAGTCCTCAGTTTCAATCATTGCAATCTTTAGATTAAAGTTAGACGTAGAACTCAAACCCAAAACTTGTGGAAGTGTAATTAGACTCAAAACCCGCATCTAGCTTAGATATAAACCTAATTCCAAATATTAACTCCATGAGTATTCGATCCCAACCTAGTTGGATTAAAACTACATCGACCACACTCTCTACTCAATAGTAGTGTAGGCGTGGACCCGATCAATTTTTTGGCGTCGTTGCCGGGGAGTTAGACGGTCTTAGCTATATATCTAAGTATTTGTGTGTTTTATTTTTCTTTCCTTCCGTTTCTTATTTTGTGTGTGAATTCCTTTTAGGTACCAAATGGATCTTAACAACGAAGCCCTCTGGAATATGCCACTGGGGTGGAGGCAGATGACGAACAAGTGGATGAGGTTCATCTTGAACCTCCAGTACAAAGGAGAGGCCGTCGGCCTCATGACAATATCCCAAACCCTTCCCCACCTCCTCTAAGGGCAGCACACAGGGTGTTGCCCAACGAAGGCTATGCGAGTGCAATAGTCCCGCCCTGGATTAGGGCTGGCAACTTTCAAATAACCAATGTCATGCTTACACTGTTGGAACAGAGAGGTTTCTTCACCGGAGCTCCACACCAAAACTCCGATAAGCATATTAAAGGTTTTGTTGACACATGCTGGGGGAGCAAGCAGACTAATGTATCTGAGAACGTATTAAGGTTAAGGTTTTTCCCATTTTCTCTAAGGGGGAAGGCTTTGGATTGGCAAGAGAGGTTACCCAATCATTCCATACACACTTGGGTTGAGTTGGCCGGTAAGTTCATCGCAAATTTCATTTCTCCGGGGCATAGGGCAACACTAAGAGATGAGATCCTTGCTTTTAAACAAGATCCAAATGAACCGCTGCATGAAATTTGGGAAAGGTACCGAACGATGGTAAAAGAGTGCCCTAACAACGACATGACCGAGGCAATGATTCAATAAACCTTTTATAGGGGGATCAATACAACTAACCAGTGTGTGGTGAATCAGCTCGCCGGGGGTAATTTCCTGAACACTCCATATGCCGAAGATTGTGAAATATTGGATGAGATGGCGGATACCTCTTCGGCTTGGCAAAGTAGAGCTAACGTTCCTCAAGGTGACCCAAATGGTATTCACCTGTACAAGGAGCTTCATGACCATGGAAAAGCCATAGCGGAGTTGACAACCACCATGAGCAACTTCAACAAGTTCAAGGGCCAAAACAATTGCATGACATGGAAGGAGTGACCATGATGGTCAATAAAAGAAGGCAACAAGGTCAACAAGTTCAAAACAATACGGATCAATTTGAGCAAAGTAGTAGTGGGTACAATCAAGATGATTCATATGACGATCAAAGTGAAGAGGTTCAATATGTCAACAATTATCAAGGTCAAAGGAGCAATGCTCCGAATCAACAACAGTGGAGAACACAGGAAAATCAAGGCAATTGGGGGAACAACAACAATCCAAATTGGGGAAATCAAGGTCAATAAGGAAATTGGAATAGTGACAAAAACAACAACAACCAAGGCAACTGGGGGAACAATAACAATAAAAATTGGGGTGATCGAGGAAATCAAGGCAATTGGGGTGGCAAAAATAATAGTAATTAGGGAGGCAATAACAATCAAGGCGGGTGGAACAACAACAACAACCGAGGTTCGGGTTTTCAAAGACCCTTGATGTTACAACAACCAAGCAATCCACCTCTCTTTACTTCTCAAGGCCCGAGTTCTTCTTCCAATGAAATGGATAAATTGAAAATATGTTTAAGTAGATGATGGAGAAGATGGCCGATTCTGATGCTAAATAAGCCTCACACAACACTTCCATTCGGAATTTGGAGGTCCAATTAGGCCAAATTTCACAAGCATTGAACACTCGCCCTAAGGGGGCACTACCTAATGATACGGTGGTGAACCTGAAAAGCGGGAACAACACGGGGCATGCTATGACTGTGACAACGACAAGTGGTAAAGGTGGAGAGGCAACCACCTCAAATCAAAGAAACATTGTGAATGATGATGTGGTGATGCAAGATGATGATGAGCCAAGCAATGATGTTCAAGTAAATGGTGAAGTGAGGATGGACATTGATGAAAATGTGGAGGATACCCAAGATGATTTGAGCCCGTCTAAAAAACATGTGATAGACATACCGGATCCGATAGTGCCCAAAGCCAAGGCTCCTTTGCCAAGGCCTCCTCCACCATATTTCAAAGGCTTGCAAAGCAAAACAATGAGAATAAACTTAAGAAATTCATTGATATGATAAAAAGTTTGTCCATAAATATGCCATTGGTTGAAGCTTTAGAACAAATGATGGGATATTCCAAGTTCATGAAGGAATTGGTAACAAAGAAGAGATCAATGAACTGTGAGATGATCGAAATGACACATCAAGTGAGTGTCATTATACACTCCATGGATCCAAAGTTAGAAGACCACGGTGCCTTTACAATCCCATGCACTATTGGTAGTGCCGATTTTGCCAAAGCCTTATGTGACTTGGGGGAAAGCATTAACTAGATGCCTTATTCTGTGTTCAAGACATTGGGGATTGGGAAACCAAGACCCACATCCATGAGGTTGCAAATGGCAGACCGAACAATGAAGAGGCCATTGGGGGTAATTGATGATGTGCTATTTTGGGTTGACAAGTTCATACTTCCCACAGATTTTGTGATACTTGATTGTGAGGTTGACTACGAGGTGCCAATAATATTGGGGAAACCTTTCCTAGATACATGGAAGGCCTTAGTTGATATAGAAGCTGGGGAGCTCACCTTCTGGGTAGGCGATGAAAAAGTAGTGTTCCATGTTTGCAAGTCAATGAGGCAGCCTAATAGCAACGAAGTGTGTTCATTTGTGGATCTTATGACCGAAGTAATTGTTGATGACACAAGTGTGATGATTAATGTTGAAGACCCATTGGAAGTTGTGTTATTGAATCATGATGAGGATGAGAAGGAAGGCTGGGTAGAATGTGTCAATGCTTTGCAAGGAATGGGATCATATACATATGAGCCCTGAAACTTTCCTTGGACCTTGAGAACCGGAAGACTCCACCAACAAAGCCCTCAATCGAGGAGCCTCCCTCATTAGAGTTGAAGCCCTTGCCTTCATACCTTAGTATGAGTTCTTAGGCCTTTGTTATACTTTACCTGTTATTCTTTCTGTTTGCTTAACTAACGTGCAGGTAGAATCTACCCTTGTGGTTCTCCAAAGGCGGAAGAAAGAAATAGGTTGGACATTGGCGGATGATCGGGTCCACACCTACACTACTATAGATAGCAAGGATGGTCGAAGTACCTTTTACCCGAAAGGTCGGGATCGATTTCCACAGGGAGTTAATATTTGTTAGGGGTTGGGTTTCTATATAATCTAGCTATGTGTGTTACTCTTAATTGCACTTCTAACCATGTTTGGATTTGTTTCTATACTACTTTTAATGCTACTGATTGCTGAAAATAATCTAAATATAATGTTTTTGTAAGAGTTTTCTCAATTGGTAAATAGCACTAGGGAAGTGACTTACACCTAGGCGAGTATCTAATGGGGTAAAAACCCTAGGACAAGCTTGTTATAGTTGGGGTCGTGATATAACATTTACACATAATTACTCACTCTATACCTCTCGGTAGTTTGAGTGACTTTGCCCTAATTGGCTTTCTCAAGCCCAATTGGGTGTTCAAATAATGCAAGTAAAATTGGCTCAAGTCGGGTATTATTATCTCTAGGTTTAACCCTTTAATTGGGGCTATCAATCTCTTGAATGCACCCCAATTCCTTATTAGCCAAATTTTCCTAGACTTTGTCCCTCTTTCTCAAGAAGAGTCTAAGTCAAAAAGGCATGAATCAGTGTTTGCAACCACCAATTCTACAATTAAAGTAAGAATCAAGCTAAATATCACTAACACATAAACAATCAAGCCCTAAAATTGAAAATCCATTAAATACCCACACTAGGGTTGGGTCACAACCCTAGCTAATGGGTTTAGCTACTCATAATCAAGGTAGAAATCAAAGATGGAGATGAAATATAAGTCATAAAAGTTGAATACAAGAATAAAATCTGAGATTATAAGCTAAAGGTACTCTAAAATTACTCAAAGTGGTAAAGTACGGCTGTTCACGAGCTCACTATTACAAAAGATGACCTAAAAATGTAAAAAATATCTATTTATACACAGCTAAAATTACTAGATAAAAATACCCCTACGGAGGTTCCGCTGTCAGCGGAATACTGAGCGCCTCAGCGTAGAGACTTTCGCGGCCGCGCAAAAGCAGGCTAAGACCGCGATTCTTCTCTTTTGTGCTTGGTCTAGACTTTATTCCGTGGGGAACGTAAAAGTAACCACCTCAACATTGGCATCCACCGCTGACACTTAATTTGTACGCGGACCGCGCTCCTTAGTTAGGCTCACTTTTGTAGAGTCTCTGAACCTCAATTTCTCCCTCAGCACAATTTGCACCACGGCCGCATCAGGCATTCCGGGGCCACGCAATTTCATCGCTGTCAGTGGTCTCAGTTGCACCTTCAAAACACCTTCTCTGAATCTCAATTCTGCGGTCAGTGTAATTGTGGTCGTTTCAGCAGAATAGCTTCCACGACCGCTCTTTTCCTTCGCGGTCAGCGGAATTAGCTCAGCTTTGAACTTGTGCAATTTTAACTCCTTTATGAGATCGTTATGACTTTCTTGCTTCATTTTGACCAAACCTTGCAGACAAACACAATAAGTTAGTTTTCGGGAATACTTTTACACATTTTTTACCTAAAACCTAAGCAAAAGAGAGCATAAGATAGGCTAAAAACCATAGTTATCAACTCCCCCAAACTTAAGCTTTTGCTTGTCCTCAAGCAAATAAAATAATTCCCACCTCCACGAGATAAAAGAAAGGAAAATTTTAGTTTTTCTAAGGTGACTTCAGCAAGCATCAATTGGGACTAACAATTACCCTCAACACAAATGTATTATCAATAACATACAACCTTTTTAGCACCATGGCTCTAGTGCGACACAAGAGCATCAAGAGTTGACTAAACTCATCAAGGAATCTCGCTCTACTACGTAGGTCGCTGTGGAACCAAAAATTTTTCTCCTCCACTCTCCATAAGAAAATCTCACTTTAGATTATAGCACTCAGAACAATGATTGTTGAAAAATACACTCATCTCTCTCAAAGGAAGGTCACAAGTCTGACTCTAAGTACTATAAGCTTTCCCTTTATGTGAATCACCACTAAAATAATCTCACTCAACTCGAAATCATATAGGGCTTTTGCGGGAATATAATGAATGCTTTTGGTTCAAGCTCGGATATATTAATCTACGAAAGATTCATCTTTCTTTAAGCACTTCATTTTCTCTTTTTGGCTCACACTTTCTTGACTCTTTGAGTTACTTTCTTCCTCCTTAGGGGACTAGAGAGACACACTGTCATTCTTTCTTGTTCATGACAATCATTTTTCTCCTATTCTAATCATTCCCAGCCTTTCTTCATTGCTTCCATTGAATCCCTTCATTTTTCCATCTTATTCACTTTCTTTTTGACTTTTTGGCTTTTTTTTTTACCTTCCCCTTTTCTTTATTTTGTACCTTTTACCACTTCTGCACTCCTCGTCTCTCCCCCCAAACTTATGCTTTTGCCGATTATGCTAAGGAAAGATCGAGTGCCAAGAGAGGGTCATTTTAGAACGGATAAAGGCTTGTATCATGGTTATTGAAAGAACAAGGGATTCGGCTCAACAATGTTGACTAGGGATATCATATTTAATGAGCTATGGATGCTTTCAAGTTCCAATTTGGATCAAGGAGAGCCTATATTCATTTCTCAAGTTGAGCTTCACTTAGAATTTTGCCTAGACAAACATTCAGGGCAAGTTCTATACTTATTGGCACGGGACTTGGACATGCAAATCAATACCTCACCTCACAAGATATTGGATTGCTAAAGTGAACATAGTCGAGGGCCCACAATAACCTTAGCTAAGATTAATCAACACAAATGGCTCCTAAAACCACTCGAGGATTGTTTATTCAACACTAGAGTCTAAAGGTCACAACTAGCACAATTCTTTGCAAATCAATTTGTTTCTAACCATAAGGTCAAAGGTAAATATGTTTTGTCCAAGTGAAGCTTTGCTTAAGACACTTTTATTCTGTACCACTATTTACACAAAAACAAAAAGAAAACAGACTCAAAACCTTAAGAAGGTTATCATGCCATCCATCATAGGGAAGAGCCACCCGGTTCACACAAATTCCACCCTTAGAAAGAATCGTGGCATTAAGAAAACCAAAGCCTTATTGATCACGAAAACTTGTAAAAGTAAGAAGCTACAAATTAAAAATCACTACTAAATGAAATAAGAAGCTATGTTATTAAGGAAAATTATGAAAAGTAAAAAATAAATGGTAAAGTTATATACATACAAAAAGTTAAAATAACAATAAAGAAAAAACAAGCATCATAATTATATTCTAGCATCAAATCAAAATAGGACCACCCCCCCCCCCCCCAAATAAACACTAGCATTGTCCTCTATGCTAAAAGCATTAAACATAAGATCAAAGAAGGGTTAGAGAGTGAAAAAACTCCCTATGTGGTCTGCATCGGGTCCTGTGGGTCCTGTGGCTGGCCCAAGCCACCTCCCTCGGGGTCCTCCAGCTCAATCTCCAGGTCATCAGTTTGGGGAATCACCCCTCTCCGCACGGGCTATCTGTCAGCTTTCTACTCTGCTGCCTGAGCTTCTGGAGCTGGCTCCTCCAATAGTAGGTCCAATGGGATGTCACCAGCTGATCTAATCTTTTCCACCTCCTTCCTCAGCAGATTTACCGACTCCTTTGAAGTTCGAGTCTTCTTCATTTTCTTTGTTTGTTTGCTCAGTTCCGTGATAGCTTTCCCTTGTGCTTCCAAACTGGCCATGATCAGCTTCTGGCTTTCCAAGAGCTTCTTCTGGTTGTCCAGAATCTCCTTTAGTGATTCCTCCACTGAAGCAGGCACCTGAGGCTGAGTTGGAACTAACTGAGCTGCCACTGTGCTGGATATGACAGATAGATTAGATGTAGCTACCTGCATCCAGTTGTTGATGCTGGATAGAGTCTGGTTAACCCTTAGGGCAATGAGAGGGTATGTTGCTGAAGAAGGAACCAAAGAGGGCATTAAAGTTGATGGTCCGGAGGGAGGATGTGGTATGACAGTGGGAGGCTTGGAACTAGTGGCCACCACCCCTAGCTCTTCAGACTGGCCAGTTGAAGTGGAGGTTTTGCCCTTGGACTTGGGGTTGTCCGGACCCTGAAGTTTGTACTAGGAGAATGGTCTCTTTGGTTTCACCTTGGTGTCAAAGGCCATTCCTTCAACTTCTTGATCCTCTAGGTACATGGTGAGTAAGTTCGAGAAAGGGTATGAGCTTTCATTCCTATTAACTACTTTGGTGATCACCTTGTCAATAATATTCCCGACATTGATCGAGAACCCCGCCATGATAGCCCCCACAATAATCGTCCGGGAAACCGGCATATTACTGTTATGTGTAGTGGGGTCTAACTGGCTACACACAAATGTTTCCGAACCCTTCACATCGAAACTCAAGGTGTTCCTGTAGATTGGGACCCTAGGTATTAGCCAAGTTGGAGTAGTCCCCGGGAGAGCAATCACTGATGCAAGCCACGGGCAGGCTAACTCATCCATAGCCACCTTCTCCAGATATAAGTATTCATCCTCGTCATTGAACCCATCATAATCGTTCAAAGTCTTTCCATCAAATCTAGTCTTTCCTAAATTTCCAATTGTTTTCCTAGGATTCAATTTTTCATTGGTATAATATACAAGTATTAGTATTCGCGGGGATGCGCGGACTAATCATGTCAAATATTTAAGTTATTTGAATTGTATGTAAATAATCTTAAAATTTACACTTTCTCAGTAAATATAGATAATCATTGGATATTAACTATATGAAAAAAATTAACAATTTCTTCTATTTTTTTTTGCTATCATTCTTGCCGGTGTCATTGGATCCTAAAAATAGTCAGAAAGCAAAATAATAACTCATATTTATGGCAAAACAATCAAATGTTGAGACAATGAATGACTCTTTGGATAAGACTTAACTCTTTTACTACTACTTGAACTCTTATTTGGTGTGTTGATATCTCTTAAAAAATATTTCTTTCTTAAAATTTCAGTTTCTAAAATATTATTTTTCAATAATAATAATTTTTATAATAATGTAATTGAAAATATTGTTCTTAATTCAAAACTCATTTTAGTTGGCTATCGAATAATATAAAAAATTCTTTAGCTAGTGAATTATTTTTACTCCATTTTGATATTTGACATTAACCATATTAAATATCTGAGTTATTTGAATTATATGTAAATAACCTTAACATTTAAACCTTCTAAATAATTATAGATAATTGTCAGATATTAATTAAGAAACACTACATGAAAAAAAGACTAACATTTTCTCAATTCTCGTAGTGATAATTTTATTTTGCACTATTCTCATAGGTGTCATTAGAACATAAAAATAGCCACAAAGTGAAATAATAACTCATATTTATGGCACATCACCAAGGTTGGCACGATATAAATAATTCTTTGATTACGACGCGACTCTTATACTGCAACTTGAACTCTTATTTGGTATGATTTTATCTTTCAAAAAATATTTCTATTTTGAAATTTCAATTTCTAAAACTTTATATACATTATAATAATGATTATCTTTATAATGATGCAAGTGAAGATATTATCCTTAATTTAAAAATCACTTTAATCGCCTATCTAAAAATTTAAATAATTCTTTGGCCGGATTTATTTCGGTATGACTCCACTTTAAGCTTATTGATATCTCTAGCCCTAGAATTTTAATTTTTAATACCCTATATATACAAAAATTTTGTTCTTTGAATCATTAAATGTTAAATTAGTTGATTATTATTATAAAATATTGCATATATTGTCTTAAAATTGTCAAGTAGTTTATTTTTCGACATCATATTTGGCTTAACCTCAATACAAACTACTCAAATTGAATTCCAATTTAAATTCGAATATCATATCAGTTTGTTAGTAATTGTGATTTTTTAAAAACGACATATAATATAAATTAAAAAAAATATTCGAAGATATCTTTATCTTATAATCTATGTATTTGAGTTGAAAAAAATATATTTGAAATCGATGAGATTAACTTTCAAATTTTTTATATTCAACAAAGATGAAACATAAGAAGAAATTTGTTGTCATCTTTTATTTCTCATTTTAGATCTTTCTAACATTTTCAATATTTATTTTCTTTTATCTTATTTTTTATGTCATTATTTCTATTGTTACAAAAAATTAATTTATTTCACTATAATTTATTTTTAAATTAATTTCTATTTGTTGTCAATATTTATTTTCTTTTATCTTATTTTTTATGTCATATTTTTCTTTTGGCTTTATCTAATCTGCCTAAATAGGTGCTCACCCGACCACTTAAATTAAAAAATTGAATGATAGTGTAATTTATATATTAATCCATATATAATATGTGCATAATCGTGTGTTGTTGGTATATCATCTAATTATATTATCTATAAAAAGTAAACAATAAATATGGCCGGATATTATATAAATATTCCATAAGATTTCAGTTTTTTTTGCGTTTATCCATGATATAACTTCTATTATAATAATTTTAAAACTCTCTACTAATGTTCAAAAATATCTTATCTTTTTATTATCTTTGAGTTAAACAAGTAAAGAGATTTTTCGAAATAATTTGTTTACATTTAAAAAAAAAGATATTTCACGTCATAGCAATTTTTGTAATATATACTCTTTGTTATACTTAAAAGTCACTATAGAAATTATCAATTAGAAACTAATTTATCTCTTGTTGAGTTTGAAAAAAAAAATCTTTCACATACATGATTCAAAACTAAAATTCTTCAATGAAAAAAATATTATACCCTTGCAATATTGGCTTGACTACAGCTAAATGAAGGGGTTTCAGCTTATACCCTTCAATTCCTTGAATCTGCTAAATTGAAATTAATGATAGCAATTGTATAGCCAAAATTTTATTATTTGTTTGATCTCCATTTATGCAAATTGACTCTTCAAACGTATATTCTTCAAGAAGAAAAAAGAAACAACTTTTTTTTTAATATTGACTGATTTTGTGATGTTTCTTTCTCCAGCATGTATGTTTACTTTATTATATATGTAAGTAAACTTTTATTTGGTTTTATAAACTCTTTTTTGTTAATAAACATAGGCGTGTACCCTATATATTACATTTATTTTAAAAGAACTTTGTTTTATTCAAATCTAGCTACAGTGTTTCAAAGAACTATACTTATAGGATTTTAAATGTGAAAGAAATTTATAATTATATGGAGTAGATTTTTTTTTTTGCTTGAGGCGAAGTAGTATTTAAATAATTATAAAAAATAACAAAAGTTCCTAACATTATTGCATGTGATCATTAACCAAATTAAGTATGATAACATGATAAAAAAAGATATATTTTATTTTTAATTTAAATTCGAATTATGGAAATTTATCTATAAATTCAAAATTATCTTTTAATTCAAATTCCGTATATATATATATATATATATTATATTATATTTAACTAAAACAGTCAAATATAGAATAAAGTTACCATATACTATTGACATTTATTAGCTTGCCACTTGGCTTAACCATAATATCAAATATATATGGTAACTTTCTTGCTTATATATATATATATATATATATTTCTTGCTTTAATATATATATAGATTTTACTAGTCTAAAATATGGTAATTTTCCATTTTTAACACAATATTTTCAATTGGGAAGAGTAAACCGGAAAAGAAAAAAATAAGGAAAGAATTGAACATTGGCATCTATATAAACAATAGCGTATATGCAAGGAATGAAGTGCCCTCTTTTGACATTTGTTGAGTTAGGCTTTCTTAATCGTAAGTTTCCTCTTCGTTGTTCTTTAGTTCTTTGCATTTACTTATTCTCATAACACACTCTCAAAAATATTTGAAGTATTTTAGCTTAAGTTTAGTTCCAAAAGAATTATAGTATGTACATGGATAACATCAATATGTTTTGACATAAGAAAAGTACTAAAGAAATTGTTAGCGTATATTGGTTTAGTTTTCTATTAATCTATTTAACTATGTTAAATAGATTAATGTATTTAACTATGTATCATGTTTATATTACAGTTTTTCGAGTTTGACATATATACCAAAAGCAAGAATGTCTTCATCAAGCAATGGCAAAGAGAACTTGAAACAAGAGTTGGATCAGGTGAGAGAACAAATATAAGAGATGACAAACTACATTGATCACTTACGTAGGATGCAAGAAGATCATGAACATGATACGACGAGAGAAAGATTTGAAGCTACAAATCGTCTCTACGAGTTGAAGGATAAAGAGGACAGGCTCGAAGATCAATTGATGGATCTTCATGGTGTTAGTTACCGCAAATTTTTTTAAAATTCGAGTAAATCGTAGATTTTAGGGACGTAGGAATTTTCTAATTATTTGTTAGTGGTACTACGAGTTTTGTACACTTCCTTATCAGTAGCTACTTTTTTTACCTTCAGCTATTAAGAGTAAGAATAGTATATTTTACCTTGCAAATGTTATTGCTTTTGAACCGATTTTCCTAATTTATACTACAATAAAGATGTAAAAAAATATAAAACTATGACCATCTCAGTAGAATTTAATTCCAAACTCCACTAAAATAATTGAGCCGATTCAAATAGTTGCCAGAGTTACGTAGTGTATGTTTCAACTTAATTAAATACGTGATATAAATTTTTTTGAGCTAGCAAAAAGAGTTGCTCTGCGTACTACGAGCCACCATTTAATTGTCTTTTTAATTCTACTAATCACACGTTAAAAGTTATGCAATGCGATGTATGGGATGCATATTGCTTATTACCTATGCCAATTTAAGTTATCAGGAAAAACAAATTGTAAGTGTAGTATCTTATTAAAAAGATATGTTGGATTAGTTAGTAGCTTTCGATATCTTACTGATTAATTATCAAAAGAAATGATTGAATCCCTAACTATATATGAGGGGAAATTAAAGTTCTAGTTAACGAATTTCATTATGTGTGTAAATTTCACAAAGCCCTCTATGGCCTTAAACAGGCTCCTATCGGCTGAATCAGGGGCGGATCTACATGCTAATTTTGGGTGCTCAGGCACCTATTATTTTTGACAAGATTTAGTAAATTTGTATAGGTAATTATAAAAATATTTAGGTAAATATTGATTGAGCACCCATAACTAAACTCTTTTTTCCTCTTCTTTCAAATTTTTTATCAATGAGCACCCACGACTTTAAAATCCTGGATCCGCCACTGGGCTGAATGCTTTATTATTTGAACTTTGTTTCACTCCATCAATATATATAATATTGGAATGTTGATTTATTTTGCACACTTGCAAGTGATTATTATCTCCTCTTTGTTTGTTGTTTGATCTATATATTTATTACCATCAGTTAAAACGTGTGGAATGCCACGTGTGGATTGTTGTGAATTTGTGTAATTAAAATGACAAATAATGTGCTACATGATTTGGAATACACGTGAAATACAATGTAAACTCATATTATAAGTTGTGTTTTCACCACTCTTTATATAAAATTGTCACGACCCGGATTTCCCACCATCGGGTGTCGTGATGGCGCCTACTATCGGAGCTAGGCAAGCCAAATATTTAAAACACCTTTCCTGCTTTTTTTCAAACAATATAATAAACGATACAAAATTTAATACACATCACTACCCAAGGTCTGGTGTCACTAGCTCACGGACTACTACAGAATACTACAATCAATGTCTGAAAGGAAAATACATCATGTTTGTCTGATACAAGATAAACAAACGAAAAACATGGAAAGGGACTTCGGCCTGCGAACGCCAGCTAGGCTACCTCGAGAGTCCCTGGACTGAAGATAGCTCCCAGAAGTCCTACTGCTGCGGTCCGTAAGCTGCTCCCTGATCTGTGCACAAAAATGCACAGAGTGTAGCATCAGCACAACCGACCCCATGTGCTGGTAAGTGTCTGGCCTAACCCCGGCGAAGTAGTGACGAGGCTAGACAGTACCTACCACAATTAACCTGTACAGATATATATACAACAAGTGCAAGAAAACAATAACAAGATAATACAAAGTAAAACTGGGAGGGGACATGCTATCGGGGAGTAACAGATAAAAATGAAATATCGGAAATAAATAGAAGAAACTCCGGTTTCCATGATATATATATATATAGTGGACGGCGTGCTACACGATCCCATAATATCATATATAAGTGGACGGCGTGCCACACGATCCCATAATATAGTATATAAGTGGACGGCGTGCCACACGATCCCTTTTAACAATATATAGGTGGACGGCGTGCCACACGATCCCTTTTAACAATATATAGGTGGACGGCGTGCCACACGATCCCTATTTCCATATACCACGTGGTAGGCGTACCACCCGTTCCCATTTCATCTTTATCACAGTGCACAATATGTCACCGGCAACGGAGGCCAATAACCAAGTGGACGGCGCGCCACACGATCCCAATTCATATCATATATAAGTGGACGGTGTGCCACACGATCCCATAATATCATATATAAGTGGACGGCGTGCCACACGATCCCATAATATCATATATAAGTGGACGACGTACCACACGATCCCATAATATCATATATAAGTGGACGGTGTGCCACACGATCCCATAATATCATATATAAGTGGACGGCGTGCCACACGATCCCATAATATAGTTCATAATATCTGACTTCATATAGTAGACCCCTTCAGGGGAGAATAACAACTCAATACCTTTAACCCGGCAAGGGTACAGCTAACAGCCCAAAATATCCTGACAAGGGAGAATATATATATCAGTCTACACATCCCGACAAGGGAGTATTCACAACACATTCTCCTTTTAAATCATTCTTCCTCAACCGTTCACATTATATGAAACTTATCAAATAAACAAGGAGCTTGTGTCACATTATTCGAATTAAAAGCAATCAAGACTCACGGTCATGCTAGACTCCAGTGCATAGATAACCGTCACCATGCCTATACACCGTACTCCACATTAGCAAGTAGCAAATATCATCCTAATCCTATTCCCTCAAGCCAAAGTTAGAACAAACACTTACCTCGAATGCTCCAAACTCAACTCACGTTTCTAGTATAGCTTTACCTCTTAATTCCACCACCAATCCGCTCGAATCTAGTCATAAGTTACTTAATCACTTTAAAAATTACTAAATGAATCATCCCCAATGCATGAAAATAGATTTTTTTCAAGGTTTTTCCCAAAAAGGTCAAAAATACCCCCGGACCCACGTGGTCGAAACTCGAGGTTCGGACCAAAACCCGGTTACCCATTCTCCTACGAATCCAAATATATGTTTTGTTTTGAAATCGAACCCCAAATTGAGGTCCAACTTCCCAATTTGTAGAAAACCTAGGTTCTACCCAAAACACCCAATTTTCCCCATGAAAATCTTTGATTTGAAGTTGAAATTATGTTAAAAGATGTTAAGGAATAAAGAAATTAAGTTAGAAATCACTTACCAATCGTTTTGGAGAAGAAAAGTTGTTTGGAAAATCGTCTCTTAGGTTTTGGGTTTTTGAAAAGTGAAAAATGACTGAGATTTTCCGAACTTGTATACCTTTCTGAGGACCTGGCGCGGACCGCACAAAAATGTGTTGCGACCGCGCCGAGTGGGAGAAAAATTTGGGCTTCTCTGAACCCTTCCAGCGTAGACCGCACTGTTTTGGTGCGTGGCCGCGCTGGTTAACCTGAAACCCTAGCCCTCAGACTCAGCCATGCGGACCGCACAGAAAGGCATCACGGCTGCGCGGCTCCAGTGCGGACCGCGCGGAAATGACCGCGGCCGCGCTGGTGTCTGCAACACCTGAACCTGCATTTTCTTAAGTCCAAGACCTCCCGGGCCCCATTCAAAACTCACCCGAACCCTCGGGGCTCCAAACCAAACATGCACACAACCTTAAAAACATCTTACGGACTTACTCGTGCGATCAAATCGCCAAAATAACATCATATACATAGGATCAAGCCTCAAACACATGATTTTCTTTCTTGAACTTTCATAACTCAAATTCTCTATTTTTAGTCCGAAACACGTCATATGACGTCCGTTTTTAGCCAAACTTTACATATAGTGCTTAACACATATTTAAGACTTGTACCGGGCGTCAGAACCAAAATACGAGCCCGATACCTATATTTTCTAACTCCTTTTCATTTCAAATTTTCATATCAAATTTCAGAAAAACAATTTCTTTCAAAAATTCATTTCTCGGGCTTGGGACCTCAGAATTTGATTCCGGGCTCACGCCCAAGTCCCATATTTTTCTACGGACCCTCCGAGACTGTCGAATTATAGGTTCGGGTCCGTTTACCCAAAATGTTGACCGAAGTCAACATTATGCATATTAATACCAAAATTCATCAAATTGTTTACAAAATCCACATATTCTAACATAAAAACTTTTCAGCTACGCGCCCGAACTGCGCATGCAAATCGAGGCGACTAAAAGCGAGGTTTTCAAGGCCTCGGGAGCACGGAACAAGGAAGAATTACGGTGATGACCCCTTGGGTTGTCACATTCTCCACCTCTAAAACAACTGTTCGTCCTCGAACAGACAAAAGAAAGAAGTACCTGAGTCGGGAAATAAATGAGGATAACGGCTGCGCATATCGGACTCGGACTCCCAGGTCGATGCCTCAGGAGGCTGGCCTCTCCACTGAACACGCACCGAAGGAAAACTCTTCGACCTCAACTGTCGAACCTGCCGGTCTAGAATAGCCACCGGCTCCTCCTCATATGACAGATCCTTGTCCAATTGGACAGTGCTGAAATCTAACACGTGCGATGGATCTCCGCGATACTTCCGGAGCATAGATACATGAAACACGGGATGCAGAACTGACAAGCTAGGTGGCAAGGCAAGTCTATAAGCCACCTCTCCCACACGATCAAGAATCTCAAATGGACCGATGAACCTAGGGCTGAGCTTGCCCTTCTTCCTAAATCTCATCACGCCCTTCATAGGCGATACACGGAGCAATACCCCGCTCACCAACCATGAAAGCAACATCTCTGACCTTGCGGTCTGCATAACTCTTCTGTCTGGACTGAGCTGTACGAAGTCTATCCTGAATAATCCTGACCTTGTCCAAGGCCCCTGAACCAGATCCGTACCCAATAATCGAGCCTCTCCCGGCTCAAACCATCCAACTGGAGACCGACATCGCCTACCATACAATGCCTCATACGGAGCCATCTGAATGCGGGACTGTTAGTTGTTGTTGTAGGCGAACTCTGCTAAAGGCAAAAATTGGTCCCACGAGCCTCCAAAATCAATGACACAGGCTCGGAGCATGTCCTCAAGAATCTGAATAGTCCTCTCGGACTGACCGTCCGTCTGGGGATGAAATCTTGTACTCAACTCATCCTGGGTGCCCAACTCTCGCTGAACCGCTCTCCAGAAATGCGAGGTAAACTGCGTACCCCGATCCAAAATGATAGATAGCGGCACCCCATGAAGGCGAACAATCTCCCTGATATAGATCTCGGCTAACCTTTCGGACGAATAGGTGGCTGCAACAGGAACAAAATGCGCTGACTTGGTCAGCCTATCAACAATGACCCAAACTGCATCAAACTTTTTCCGAGTCATCAGAAGTCCAGTAACGAAATCCATCGTAATCCTCTCCCACTTCCACTCGGGAAGTTCAATCCTCTGAAATAGACCACCGGGTCTTTGATGCTCGTACTTAACCTGGTGACAATTCAAACACCGAGCCACATGCGCAACGATGTCTTTCTTCATCTTATGCCACCAATAGTGCTGGCTCAGATCCCGATACATCTTCGCGGCGCCCGGGTGAATAGAATACCGAGAACTATGGGCCTTCGCTAAGATCAACTCTCGAATCCCATCAACATTGGGCACACAAACTCGCCCCTGGAATCTCAATACACCATCATCATCTAAGGTTACTTTCTTGGCAC
This sequence comes from Nicotiana tabacum, assembly GCF_000715075.1. Taxonomy (NCBI): domain Eukaryota; kingdom Viridiplantae; phylum Streptophyta; class Magnoliopsida; order Solanales; family Solanaceae; genus Nicotiana; species Nicotiana tabacum. Next base: position 11,566,310 of record NC_134082.1, read on the forward strand.
CTCCACGCTGCACCGTGTCTCTCAAGACACACAAATGGGGATCCTCAAACTGCCGCTCACGGATACGCTCTAATAGTGAGGAACGAGCAACCGTGCAAGCTAACACTCTGCTAGGCTCAGAAATATCCAACCTCACAAGACGATTGGCCAAGGCCTGAACATCCAAAGCAAGCGATCTCTGGCTGACTGGAATATAAGCAAGACTACCCATGCTGGCGGACTTCCTGCTCAATGCATCGGCCACCACATTGGCCTTCCCCGGGTGGTATAAGATAGTAACATCATAATCCTTTAGCAACTCTAACCACCTCCTCTGCCTCAAATTCAACTCTTTCTGCTTGAACAGATACTGAAGACTCTTGTGATCAGTGTAAACCTCACACGTCACGCCATATAAGTAATGCCTCTAGATATTTAGGGCATGAACAATGGCTACCAACTCGAGATCATGAACCGGATAATTCTTCTCGTGGATCTTCAACTGCCTCGAAGCATAAGCAATGACTTTGCCTTCCTGCATCAATACTGCACCAAGCCCAATACGAGACACATCGCAATAGACCGTATATGGCCCTGAACCTGTGGGCAAAACCAATACTGGTGCCGTAGTCAGAACCGTCTTGAGCTTCTGAAAGCTCACCTCACACTCGTCCGACCACCTGAACTGGGCACCCTTCTGGGTCAATCTGGTCATAGGGGCTGCAATGGATGAAAACCCCTCCACGAACCGACGGTAGTAACCTGCTAACCCCAGGAAACTCCGAATATTCGTAGCTAAAGCTGGTCGAGGCCAGTTCTTGACTGCCTCTATCTTCTTCAGGTCTACCTGAATACCTGCTGTTGATACGACATGACCCAGGAATGCGACCGAACTCAACCAAAACTCGCACTTTGAGAACTTAGCATACAACTGACTATCCTTTAGGGTCTGAAGGACCACTCTGAGGTGCTACTCATGCTCCTCCTGACTGCGGGAGTATATAAGAATATCGTCAATGAAGACTATCACGAACAAGTCTAAATAAGGTTTGAACACTCGGTTCATCAACTCCATGAACGCTGCTGGGGCATTAGTCAATCCAAATGATATGACCAAAAACTCACAGTGCCCATACCGAGTGCGAAATGTTGTCTTAGGGACATCAGACGCCCTAATCCTCAGCTGGTGGTAGCCATATCTCAAATCTATCTTTGAAAACACCCTCTCACCCTGAAGCTGGTCGAATAAATCGTCGATCCTTGGCAGTGGATACTTATTCTTAATTGTAACCTTGTTCAATTGCCGGTAATCGATGCACATTCTCATCGAACCATCTTTTTTCTTAACAAACAACACCGCCGCACCCCAAGGAGAAACACTGGGTCTAATGAAACCTTTCTCAAGAAAATCCTGCAGCTATTCCTTTAACTCTTTCAACTCCGGTGGGGCCATACGATATGGCGGGATAGAAATGGGCTGAGTGCCCGGGGCCAAATCAATACAAAAGTAGATATCCCTGTCGGGCGGCATACCCAGCAAGTCTGAAGGGAAAACCTCAGGAAACTCCCGAACAACGGGCACAGAATCAATAGAAGGGGCCTCCGCGCTAGAATCGCGAACATATGCCAAGTAGGCCAAACATCCCTTCTCGACCATACGCCAAGCTTTCACATACGAGATAACACTGTGGGTACAATGACCAGAAGTCCCCGTCCACTTTAAACGGTGTAAATCCGGTAAGGATAAGGTCACAGTCTTGGCATGGCAATCCAAGATAGCATGGTACGGGGATAACCAATCCATCCCCAATATAACATCGAAGTTGACCATGTCCAAAAGCAATAAATCAACACGGGTCTCAAGACCCCCAAACACTACGATACAAGAACGATGAACTTGGTCAACCACAATACAATCACCCACCAGTGTTGCCACATAAACAGGAATACTCAACGAGTCACTAGGCATAACTAAATATGGTGCAAAATAGGACGACACATATGAATACGTAGATCCGGGATCAAATAACACATAAGCATCCCTATCACAGACAAGAATGGTACCTGTAATCACAGCATCTGATGACTCAGCCTCTGGCCTAGATGGCAAAGCATAACAATGGGGCTGGGACCCACCTCCCTGAATCATATCCCTGGGACGATCTGTTATTGGCTGACCCCTACCTCTAGCGGTCTGAGCTCCACCTCTAAGACCTCTACCTCCACCTCTATGTCCTCTACCCCCGCCTCTAGCCGGCTAGGCAGGCTGTGGGGCAATTGGTGCCTAGATCATCGGGCGAGGACCCTGCTGCTGCGAGCTGATGGAAGCTCGAGAGCAATATCTGGCAATGTGACTCATATCGCCGCAAGTATAACAAGCCCTCGGCTGCTGAGAATAATGGAGTGGTGGTGCACTGATAGGTGCCGATGGTGAACTAAAGAGCTGTTGGTCAGAATACTGCAGTTGAGAACCACGACCACCTGGTGTACCATTAGAAGCCTGGAGAGCTAACTGAAAGGGCCTCGAAGGATGGCCTCTACCATAAGAATCCCTACATCCAGACGAGGTACCACTGAATCTACCAGAATAAAGGGGCCTCTTATCAGACCCATTACCACCTCCCTGAGCAAGTGCCATCTCTATCTGGCGGGCACCATCTACCGCCTCCTGAAATAAAATCTCACTACCGGCACTCATGGCCATCTGAACACGGATCGGCTGGGCCAACCCATCAATAAACCTCTGCACCCTCTCTCTTTCGGTGGGGAGTATCACAATGGCATGACGAGCAAGATCAATGAACCAGGTCTCATACTGGGTGACCGTCATAGGACCCTGCTGGAGACGCTCAAACTGCCTACGAAGAGCATCTCGCTGAGTAACTGGAAGAAACTTCCCCAGAAATAACTCTGAAAACTGATCCCAAGTCAATGATGGCGACCCTGCTGGCCTGGCTAAACAGATATCCCTCCACCAAGTCTTGGCGAATCCTGCCAGGCGAAAAGTGGCGAAGTTGACCCCATTGGTCTCTACAATGCTCATAGTCCGTAGAACCTCATGACAGCTGAATATGAAATCCTGAGCTTCTTCTGAGGGGGTGCCACTATATGTGGTTGTAAAGAGCTTGGTGAAACGATCAAGCCTCCACAAAGCATCCGCGGACATAGCTGCACCATCGCTGGACAGAGCCGCAATACCTGGCTGGGCTGCCACAGCTGGCTGAACTGCCACGGCTGGCTGAACTGCTGGGACCTGAGCCTGAGGAGCTACCGGCTCTGGAGTACAAGTATCGGGAGTCTGAATTCCTCCCCCAGCCTGATATGTGGCTGGAGCTACGGGAAGCAAACTCGTCCAAGAAATGCCCTCCATAAAGCCTACCAATCAGACCAAAGCATCCTGAAGCACTGGAGTGGCTATGAAACCCTCTGGGACCTGAGTTGGGCCCACTGGAACAGCTGGGGCCGGAACCTCCTCCTCAAAATCGACTTGAGGCTCCGTCGCTGGAAATGCTGCTCGGGACTGAGCTCTGCCCCGGCCTCGGCCTCTAGCACGGCTTCAGCCTCGCCCTCTGCCCCTAATAGGAGCTGCTGCTGGGGGCTCAGGCTATTGCGCGGTAGAAGAGGAAGCACGTGTCCTCACCATCTGCGAAAGAACAGAGTGGAAAGACAATCAGTACTTGAGAAACAGAATCGCACGACAAGAATGAACAATGTGAAGTTTTTCTAACTCAGTAGCCTCTGCGGGATAAATACAGACGTCTTTGTACCGATCCCTCAGACTCTACTGAACTTGTCCGTGAGTTGTGAGACCAAAGTAACCTAGTGCTCTGATACCAACTTGTCACGACCCGTATTTCCCACCATCGGGTGTCGTGATGGCGCCTACTATCGGAACTAGGCAAGCCAAATATTTAAAACACCTTTCCTGCTTTCTTTCAAACAATATAATAAACTAGACAAAATTTAAGCGGAAGACTAAAAATCTAAAGCAACGGAAAACCAAAAGTGCAGAAGTTTAATACACATCACTACCCAAGGTCTGGTGTCACTAGCTCACGGACTACTACAGAATACTACAAACAATGTCTGAAAGGAAATACATCATGTCTGTCTGATACAAGATGAACAAACGAAAAACATGGAAAGGGACTTCGGTCTGCGAACGCCAGCTAGGCTACCTCGAGAGTCCCTGGACTGAAGATAGCTCCCAGAAGTCCTACTGCTGCGGTCCGTAAGCTGCTCCCTGATCTGTGCACCAAAATGCACAGAGTGTAGCATCAGCACAACCGACCCCATGTGCTGGTAAGTGCCTGGCCTAACCCCGGCGAAGTAGTGACGAGGCTAGACAGTACCTACCACAATTAACCTGTACAGATATATATACAACAAGTGCAAGAAAACAATAACAAGATAATACAAAGTAAAACTGGGAGGGGACATGCTATCGGGGAGTAACAGATAAAAATGAAATATCGGAAATAAACAGAAGAAACTCCGGTTTCCATGATATATATATATATAGTGGACGGCGTGCCACACGTTCCCATAATGTCATATATAAGTATATATAGTGGACGGTGTGCCACACGATCCCATAATATCATATATAAGTGGACAGCGTGCCACACGATCCCATAATATAGTATATAAGTGGACGGCGTGCCACACGATCCCTTTTAACAATATATAGGTGGACGGCGTGCCACACGATCCCTTTTAACAATATATAGGTGGACGGCGTGCCACACGATCCCTATTTCCATATACCACGTGGTAGGCGTACCACCCGTTCCCATTTCATCTTTATCACAGTGCACAATATGTCACCGGCAACGGAGGCCAATAACCAAGTGGACGGCGCGCCACACGATCCCAATTCATATCATATATAAGTGGACGGCGTGCCACACGATCCCATAATATCATATATAAGTGGACGGCGTGCCACACGATCCCATAATATCATATATAAGTGGACGGCGTGCCACACGATCCCATAATATAGTTCATAATATCTGACTTCATATAGTAGACCCCTTCAGGGGAGAATAACAACTCAATACCTTTAACCCGGCAAGGGTACAGCTAACAGCCCAAAATATCCCGACAAGGGAGAATATATATATCAGTCTACACATTCCGGTAAGGGAGTATTCACAACACATTCTCCTTTTAAATCATTCTTCCTCAACCGTTCACATTATATGAAACTTATCAAATAAACAAGGAGCTTGTGTCACATTATTCGAATTAAAAGCAATCAAGACTCACGGTGCATAGATAACCGTCACCATGCCTATACACCATACTCCATATTAGCAAGTAGCAAATATCATCCTAATCCTAATCCCTCAAGCCAAAGTTAGAAAAAACACTTACCTCGAATGCTCCAAACTCAACTCACGCTTCTAGTATAGCTTTATCTCTTGATTCCACCACCAATCCGCTCGAATCTATTCATAAGTTACTTAATCACATTAAAAATCACTAAATGAATCATCCCCAATGCATGAAAATAGATTCTTTTCAAGGTTTTTCCCAAAAAGGTCAAAAATACCCCCAGACCCACGTGGTCGAAACTCGAGGTTCGGACCAAAACCCGGTTACCCATTCTCCCACGAATCCAAATATATATTTTTTTTGAAATCGAACCCCAAATTGAGGTCCAACTTCCCAATTTGTAGAAAACCTAGGTTCTACCCAAAACACCCAATTTTCCCCATGAAAATCTTTGATTTGAAGTTGAAATTATGTTAAAAGATGTTAAGGAATAAAGAAATTAAGTTAGAAATCACTTACCAATCGTTTTGGAGAAGAAAAGTTTTTTGGAAAATCGCCTCTTAAGTTTTGGGTTTTTGAAAAGTGAAAAATGACTGAGATTTTCCGAACTTGTATACCTTTCTGAGGACCTGGCGCGGACCGCACAAAAATGTGTTGCGGCCGCGCCGATTGGGAGAAAAATTGGGGCTTCTCTGAACCCTTCCAGCGCGAACCGCACTGTTTTGGTGCGCGGCCGCGCTGGTTAACCTGAAACCCTAGCCCTCAGACTCAGCCACGCGGACCGCACAGAAAGGCATCGCGGCCGCGCGGCTCCAGCGCGGACCGCGCAGAAATGACCGCGGCCGCCCTGGTGTCTGCAACACCTGAACCTGCATTTTCTTAAGTCCAAGACCTCCCGGGCCCCATTCAAAACTCACCCAAGCCCTCGGGGCTCCAAACCAAACATGCACACAACCTTAAAAATATCTTACGGACTTACTCGTGCGATCAAATCGCCAGAATAACATCATATACATAGGATCAAGCCTCAAACACATGATTTTCTTTCTTCAACTTTCATAACTTAGATTCTCCATTTTTTCCGAAACACGTCATATGACGTCCGTTTTTAGCCAAACTTTACAAATAGTGCTTAACACATATTTAAGACTTGTACCGAGTGTGGGAACCAAAATATGAGCCCGATACCTATATTTTCTAACTCCTTTTCATTTCAAATTTTCATATCAAATTTTAGAAAAACAATTTCTTTCAAAAATTCATTTCTCGGGCTTGGGACCTCAGAATTTGATTCCAGGCACACGCCCAGTCCCATATTTTTCTACGGACCCTCCGGGACCGTCGAATCACAGGTCCGGGTCCGTTTACCCAAAATGTTGACCGAAGTCAACATTATGCATATTAATACCAAAATTCATCAAATTTTTCACAAAATCCACATATTCTAACATAAAAACTTTCCGGCTACGCACCCGAACTGCGCATGCAAATCGAGGCGACTAAAAGCGAGGTTTTCAAGGCCTCGGGAGCACGGAACAAGGAAGAATTACGGTGATGACCCCTTGGGTCGTCACAAAAATTCGAGGATACATTAAATAAGGATAATTTACTAAATAAGGGAAGTTCTTGTATTAATAAAATCTCCTAAAGAAAATAAGTATTTTGATCATTGAGAATTCTTATTAAGATTGTCACGATCCAAAATCCCAATCTCAGGGCCGTAATGGAGCCTAACATCTACTTGCTAGGCAAGTCGACGTGAGATAGTCAAATTTTAACAGTTTAAACAAATGTTGATAAATAACAAGAGATAGGAATTTGATTTACTATAACACCAGCATAAGCCATGTAATAATATCTATTTCCAAAGATCCGGAGTCACGAATATACGAGCAACTAGAAGTTCTACAAATAGAGTCTGAAATAAATACAACTGTTTCGAAGAAAATAAACAGTAAAATAGGAAAGAGGAAGGGGACTCCAAGGTCTGCGGACGCCAGCAGATCTACCACAAGTCTTCGAATGCAATTATCCGAGTTGATGCACCTCACGCACCACTGGACCAATACCAAAATCTGCACAAGAAGTGCAGAAATGTAGTATGAGTACAATCGACCAAATGTACTCTGTAAGTCTCAAGCCTAACCTTGACGAGGTAGTGACTATCCTATGACAGGACACCTACATAAATAAACCTGTGCAAGTATATATATATAGCAATAACAAACATAGAGACTAACAATGTATAAAATGGGAGGGGACATGCAAAAGGGGAAAAATTAGATAACTATAGCAAGAGTGACATCACGTAACAGCCAAAATAAATCATCAACAATGAAGACAGATGAACCGATGATATAAAAATGGCATGGCACCACCCTTCGTGCTTTTACTCTCATCCTTACCATGAAATGGTGACATAAGTAACAAATGGCATGGTATCACCCTTCATGCTTTTACTCTCTTTCTTACAATGAAATTATGACATAAGTAACATGAAATGGCACGGTATCACCCTTCGTGCTTTTACTCTCTTCCTTACCACAATATAATGAATAAATGATATAAATGGTACGGCATCACCCTTCGTGCTTTAACTCTCTCTCACTATGTATAAATCAATAAATGAGGTAAATGCAATGGTGCGACATCACCATTCGTGCTTTTACACTCTTCCTTACCATGGAACAAAGATAATATAACTTTAAAAAGTAAATAATGCGGAGATTCATATTTAACGTCAAATATGATTCCAAGGTACCAACTTCAACTTCAAAAATACTTAGCAATTACTAAATAAGCAATAAATACTGAAAGAATGATCAAATAAGTAATAACTTATCCTAAGCATAGATATCGTAATTAAAAAGACAATAAATCATAAGGAAACAAGTTCCACCCGCATGCTTTAACCCAACAATAAGACATAAGTACTCGTCACCTCACATATACGTTGAACCCACACATTTAATCACGTAGCAGATAGACAAACAAGTCCTAATCCCTCAAGTTAAGGTTAATCACGTCACTTACATCGCACCACAATCAAATCAAAGCTCAACCGGGGCCTTTCCTCTGGAATTCTCCTCCAAACCACTCGAATCTAACCAAATATCGTTCAAACAATTCAAAATAAGCTTTAGAAACTACCCATGAGTGAAAAAAATTCAATCTTTGATGATTTCGGAAAAAGTCCACGAAAGTCAACCTCGGGCCTGCTTGGTCAATATTGCGGCCAAACGCACACGCAAGTATATACGGTCGTCAAGTAATAAAGTAACTAAAAGTCGGATGTCGAACCCACGAGGACTTGTGATTAACTATTAACTAAATTGAATTATTATGTTACCAATGTGATGAAAACGATATAGGGTTATGGGCTAACTTACAATCCTATTGTATTCTTCGATTGAATTGACTAAATAACTTATCTAGTTTATTGGTTAACAAGGTTAATATAGCTCATAAGAATCTATCGAGTTCTTACTCGCCTATTCAAGCTAGCCTAACGCCTATATGTCTATGGAATTAGAACTAACAAGAATGCATTTATAATTCCTATAAATCAACCAAGCAAGGCAATTAGGTATATGTCTATCCTAACCGCGAATCCGTTCCCCGATGCCCAGGTTCAAGAACTTGCTCTACTCAGTCCTATAAGCAATATAGAATTTCACTTTCGAGTTCAATTCTTGATTCACAGATAGTATTCAATTGGTGATCAAGCAATCAAATGATTAAGCGCAAGATTGAATAAATCAAATAATATGATAAATCAAGAAAGCAAAATCAATATCCGAATAACAATAGTCATGAAAGTACCACAACCATAGAACGTGAAGTTTAGTTCCACATAGACATGGTAGAAAAACAAAAATCATACAAAGAAACATAAGAATTACTAAGTTTCGTGGAAGAAAAGATGAAACCCGGCCTCCACGACCGATCTGTGCTCTCCCTAGGTCAAAAGTTTGTCCAAAATTTCCAAAATAATATTTTTTCCATGTATTTATACAAAGTAGGTTTGGGCCAAGATGAAATCTCCTTTTCCTAGCCGAAATAGAAAAACTTGCAAACTTATTGCTTTTCATGCGTTGCACTGTTCGTCGCCCCATGCGTCGCACTATGCATCGCCCCGTGCGTCGCACTAGTGCTTTTTCCTGTCAGACCAAAAACCCCAGTTTCTGAACTTTTGAAATTTCTAACATAAAGTTACATTAATGCTTCGTACTGTGCATCGCACAGTGCCTCGCACTAGTGCATTTCTTCATTAGTTGCTTCTTCCTTGAATTTTGACGTCTAGAATTGATCCTCGACCCCCGAACACGATCTTGGCTTAATTTCTTGGGCTTTTACACGGACTTCAAAGCTCCAAATAGCTCGAATTCATTCCGTAACATCTACATAACTCACAATCACTCCTACAAGGCATAAAATACGCAATTAGTGCAACACACTAGCGATTAAATCTCAAACTCAATTAAAGTGTAGCAAATTAGAGTATAATAAGCGACTAAAATACGTAATTATAGCGTACTATCAACACCCCACACTTAAACCATTGCTCGTCCTCGAGCAATCGAACTACACTTTATATAGATACGACCTTTTTAAATAATTCTCCTAACTCATCACACCAAGAATCTTTAAAATAGACTAAGCACAAGAGTGTAACATCTTCACCTCAAGATTTGACTCACAAGTACCATGCATTATTCACAACTCACTCACTTACTCTAACATAGAGGTCAATAACATTACCTTTCCTTCATGAATCAAGTGTCCTCACACAATAAACGAGAGTAGTTCCACACACAATAAAATTTAAGAATAGTTAGGATCTCAAGATAGAAAGAATTTACTCTCTCAGAAATAACATTCATATGCAACAAAAGATGCACCATAGGCTTTCCTGTAATGTACTACTCTACTAATCGATCTCATTCAGTTTAGGATCAAGTAGGATATTAATTGGTTGTAATGTAGGTTGTGGGTCGGGTATTATACATTTGGATATAAGAGTGAGTACACCTCCCTAAGCACTTTAATACATATACTTTAACTTTAAAAACACCATACTTATGTCAAACCATTACTCTACCTTCACATCAATGTATTAACTCCATACTTCTTTAAGCACAATTACATCAAGAGTCACGACTAAAAAGGAGTATTTTTCACAACAATACAACTATTTTTTCTTTCTTTCTTTTTCAATTCAAGTGGCTCTTGCTTTTTCAAAATAGTGCACCTTTCTTCTTATTTCATTAGTTCCACTCCAAAGCCAAACCAACCTCCACTTTAACTTTTACAAAGTTTATAACAATTACAAGTGCTAATGAGAAGTTAAAAGGTTTAAATAGATGATTAATTCAAACAAATGGGTAAGGCTTGTAATGTGATTGCCAAAGAAACAAAATTACAGGCTCAAAGGGGTTAACTACGATGCATAACAATTAGGCGGGCAAAATATATAATTGTTTCAACAAAGAAATGCCTATATCACTTTCAAGACTGAACAAAACTACTATTTCGTTTTGCAAATACACTGGGCAAATTCTAGACATCAAATGCAATGCACAGAATAACACAAAAACCTCACACACACATGGCATACAACTCACTCAAGATTGGACTCCTCACCCTAGAAAAAGAATCGCGACATAAAGAAAACCAAGGGGAATTACTACATTACCTACAAAGAAAATCTTTTTGTCCTTTTTCTTTAGACTTAAATCCCTCAAGAAAACTGTCTAAGAGACCCATCGTCGGGAAAAGTCTGATTTGTCTACTTTTTCATTTTTTTTTAAATTAATCACCTAAAATACTACATTACTATAAAAAAAATAAAAATATGAAACTAAAAAAAATAAAATAAATTAACGTACTAATATAATACTATTAATAATCTAAAGGAATTCTCCCACCCCACACTTAAAAGAGCGCAGTATCCCAAACGCACAAATAAAGTAAAACAGTAACGAGGGTGGACAAGAAACATCCTGAAAGGCCAAAGGCCGAAGCAATCACAGCTCACGAGGTACTTAGACTTCCCCCAAGCATGATCCTTTGTGTGGGTACTCCACACTTAGTTCACAATCATCTGGCTCGCTTTTGCACACTTCCAGTGGCTTTTCTTTTGATCCTCATAATCCTACAAAATAAAAATAAATACTAAAAAATAATATAATAAACAAAAATTTAAAAAAATAGTAAAGTTGGGTTGCCTCCCAACAAGCGCCTAATTTAAAGCTGCAGCACAACTTGAACGACTTTTTGCCTCCGCCTTGAACTTATGAATTGAGCCCCTAATTTGGCTTCAAGCTTTCCGTTATGCTCCCGGGGTGGTGAGACAAATTTAATTGGGCCAAGTAACTAATATCGCATTCTACACTTCTTGGCATGTGGATGAGGTATGTAATTCTATCTCTCTGGCATGACGAATTCAAGAATATAAGCACCCCATTCCTCGTCCATTAGCTCCTCCAAAGGCTCAGATGACTCGATTTCCATGTCAGCATCCAAACACAATGTTGAAAAATATATGGAATGAGGACCAATACTCCCTAACTCTAGAAGTGTATTACTCATTACATCCTCATATTTACATGCACTAGAGTCTTCAAATAAAATATTATCTTCTTCCTCACATGACTCTAGAACACTCTTCTCAACCTTGGCATCCTCAACAAAAATATGTTCGAATGATTGTCTCTCCAGTTTTAGCTCTTCAATTTGGCATATAAGCTCCTTTTCAGTTTCACACAACTCAGAACTATTTTGTTAGGTGTTAGAAGCATCAACCTTTGCAATCAATTGAGCTCCCAAGTCATAAATAACAATGCCAAACTTATCGATCTCTTGTCCTAGTTCAGCTCTTCCTTCTATAAAGTATCTCATCTCATCAGTAATTTCCTCACGTTGAGCTTCATATATTTCTAACTTTTCAGCTTGTCCACTAGCCATGTTTGGCTTAAAATCTCCACTTTTTCAAAAAATTTCTCTTGCTGGTACTTGCTCTCTTCATTTAATCTTCCCGATTGGCCTTCATTCTTGTGATTGCTGCCTCATTTTTTTCATATCTTTTTTGAGTTCATCCTGTTGCTCTGCTACTTGCCTCAAAATATCCCTAATAGATGCATCACGTTCTATATCCTGCACTTCATTGCCCCTATTAATCTCACAAATATCGTTAGAAAGATCATAATAAGGGCTCAGAGAAGGATGAAAAGAATTAGGACAACCATCCCAATGACCATCTTGACCTCCACACATATAACAAATATTCCACTCAAAGGATTGAGATTATGTGCACAACTCGCTCCCGGAAACATTCTGACACTTTTTTTAGCCAGTGGAGTCCTCCACAATATGGACAAGCATCATCAAAATAAGAATAACCATCATTCGAATAATTTTTATTCCAAGATGCCATGTTAAAATGAATAAAAAATACTAACTAAACTCAAAAAAAATGAATAGATAAAAAATATGTCTAATCTACAAAAATAGCTAATTTCTAAGTCCCCGGCAACAGCGCCAAAAACTTATTGCGGCCAAATGCACACACAAGTATATTCGGTCATCAAGTAATAAAGTGACTTAAAGTCAGATGTCGAACCCACGAGGACTTGTGATTAACTATTAACTAAATTAGACTATCCTAAGTATCTAACAAGAGTTAAACCTAGAAATATTTGATTCTAAACTAGTTAAAATAAAGGAAACAAATAATGAATTCTAAATAAAGGAAGAGTAGTTTTTTATGTTATCAATGTGATGAAAATGATCTAGGGTTAAGGGTGATAAGTAGGGATTTTGACCTCTTATTTTCTCTCTTTTACTTGCATTTTAGCTCAAAAATACTTAAAGGTATTTCCGAAAACTAACAAAATATGCTTGCTTGTAGGAATCTTGGGAAACAAACCAAAGGAGTCAAAAATCAACTCATAAAGGAGTCAAAAGTAAATAAGAGCTAAAATAGGACAAAAAGCTTAGCGGTGCGGACCACACAATTATAGTGGGCCGCAAAATAAGTTCAGAGAAGAGGTTCTAGGCAACTCAGACAATGCAGACAACACCAAAAATGTGCGGCCGTAGAAGGACAAATGCGGCCGCAGTCAATTTTATGCGGTCCGCGAGAATGGAGAATCAGAGAGTTGTCAAAAGTCAAAAGCCGAAGAATATGGACCACACTACTTTTGTGCGGCTGCAAAATACCAAGTGCAGCCGCAACCAGTTTTATGCGGACCGCAGAGGACCTCAAGTTCCAGCCCCAAGATCCTAAATATACAGAGCGCACCAGAATTGTCCGGCCACATAAGTCCATTGTGTGGTCTGCATTAGAATTATACGGTCGCATAGACTCCGTAGGGGCATTTTTGTCAAATATTTTCAGCTTAGTATAAATACAACTTTTTGTTATTTTTAGGGTAAGTTTTATTTTATAGGAGCACCTGAGACAGCTAAGTTTTCTATATTGGGAAATTTTGTACTAGATTAACCCTTTAACATTATATTTTCATCCTTTAATCTAATATTATGAATTTTATCTTCATTTCATCTTGTATTTCTTTATTTTCCATGAGTAGCTAAACACATAGCTAGGGTTGTGACCCAACCCTAGTATGGGTATTTGATGGGTATTTGATTTTAGGGCTTGAATGCAAATGTGTTAGTAATATTTAGCCTAGTTCTTGATAGAACTATTGAATTAATTGTTGCAAACATTGATTCATGCCTTTATGACTTAGTCTTTACTTTAGAAAAAAAGACTAAGTCTAGGAAAACTAGGCTAATAAGGAATTGGGGTGAATTCAAAAAATTGATAGCCTCAATTAAAGAGTTAAACCTAGAGATAGTAATACCCGACATGAGCTAATATCACTTGAATTGAATGAATACCCATTTGGACTTGAGAAAGCCGAATTGGGCAAAATCACTCAAACTACCGAGAGGTTTAGAGTGAGTACCCAGGTGTGATAGCTATATTACGACCCCAACTAATCAAGCTTGCCCTAGATTCTTGCTATCCATTAGATATCCACCTAGGTAGAAGTCACTGCCCTAGTCTCTTTAAACACTTGATAAACAATAACAAAAATATAGTCCTCAGTTTCAATCATTGCAATCTTTAGAGTAAAGTTAGACGTAGAACTCAAACCCAAAACTTGTGGAAGTGTAATTAGACTCAAAACCCGCATCTAGCTTAGCTATAAACCTAATTCCAATTATTAACTCCATGTGGATTCGATCCCAACCTAGTTGGATTAAAACTACATCGACCACCCTCTCTACTCAATCGTAGTGTAGGCGTGGACCCGATCAATTTTTTTGCGTCGTTGCCGGGGAATTAGACGGTCTTAGCTATATATCTAAGTATTTGTGTGTTTTATTTTTCTTTCCTTCCGTTTCTTATTTTGTGTGTGAATTGCTTTTAGGTACCAAATGGCTTTTAACAATGAAGCCCTCTGGAATATGCCACTGGGGTGGAGGTAGATGACGAACATGTGGATGAGGTTCATCTTGAACCTCCAGTACAAAGTAGAGGCCGTCGGCCACATGACAACATCCCAAACCCTCCCCCACCTCCTCTAAGGGCCGCACACAGGGTGTTGCCCAATGAAGGCTATGCGAGTGCAATAGTCCCGCCCTGGATTAGGGCTGACAACTTTCAAATAACCAATGTCATGCTTACACTGTTGGAACAGAGAGGTTTCTTCACCGGAGCTCCACACCAAAACTCCGATAAGCATATTAAAGGTTTTGTTGACACGTGCTGGGGGAGCAAGCAGACTAATGTATCTGAGAACGTATTAAGGTTAAGGTTTTACCATTTTCTCTAAGGGGGGAGGCTTTGGATTGGAGAGAGAGGTTACCCAATTATTCTATACACACTTGGGTTGAGTTGGCCGGTAAGTTCATCGCAAAGTTCATTTCTCCGGGGCATAGGGCAACACTAAGAGATGAGATCCTTGCTTTTAAACAAGATCCAAATGAACCGCTGCATGAAATTTGGGAAAGGTACCGAACGATGGTAAAAGAGTGCCCTAACAACGACATGACCGAGGCAATGATTCAATAAATCTTTTATAGGGGGGTCAGTACAACTAACTAGTGTGTGGTGAATCAGATCGCCGGGGGTAATTTCATGAACACTCCATATGCCGAAGCTTGTGAAATATTGGATGAGATGGCGGATACCTCCTCGGCTTGGCAAAGTAGAGCTAACGTTCCTCAAGGTGACCCAAATGGTATTCACCTGTACAAGGAGCTTCATGACCATGGAAAAGCCATAGCGGAGTTGACAACCACCATGAGCAACTTCAACAAGTTCAAGGGCCAAAACAAGTGCATGACATGGAAGGAGTGACCATGATGGTCAATAAAAGAAGGCAACAAGGTCAACAAGTTCAAAACAATCCGGATCAATTTGAGCAAAGTAGTAGTGGGTACAATCAAGATGATTCATATGATGATCAAAGTGAAGAGGTTCAATATGTCAACAATTATCAAGGTCAAAGGAGCAATGCTCCGAATCAACAATAGTGGAGATCACAGGAAAACCAAGGCAATTGGGGGAACAACAACAATCCAAATTGGGGAAATCAAGGTCAATAAGGAAATTGGAATAGTGGCAAAAACAACAACAACAACCAAGGCAACTGAGGGAACAACAACAATCAAAATTGGGGTGATCAAGGAAATCAAGGCAATTGGGGTGGCAACAATAATAGTAATTAGGGAGGCAATAACAATCAAGGCGGGTGGAACAACAACAACAACCGAGGTTCGGGTTTTCAAAGACCCTTGATGTTCCAACAACCAAGCAATCCACCTCTCTTTACTTCTCAAGGCCCGAGTTCTTCTTCCAATGAAATGGATAAATTGAAAATATGTTTAAGTAGATGATGGAGAAGACGGCTGATTCTGATGCTCAATTAGCCTCACACAACACTTCCATTCGGAATTTGGAGGTACAATTAGGCTAAATTTCACAAGCATTGAACACTCGCCCTAAGGGGGCACTACCTAGTGATACGGTGGTGAACCTGAAAAGCGGGAACAACACGGGGCATGCTATGACTGTGACAACGACAAGTGGTAAAGGTGGAGAGGCAACCACCTCAAATCAAAGAAACATTGTGAATGATGATGTGGTGATGCAAGATGATGATGAGCCAAGCAATGATGTTCAAGTAAATGGTGAAGTGAGGATGGACATTGATGAAAATGTGGAGGATACCCAAGATGATTTGAGCCCGTCTAGGGGACACGTGATAGACATACCGGATCCGATAGTACCCAAAGCCAAGGTTCCTTTGCCAAGGCCTCCTCCACCATATCTCAAAGGCTTGAAAAGCAAAATAATGAGAATCAACTTAAGAAATTCATTGATATGATAAAAAGTTTGTCCATAAATGTGCCATTGGTTGAAGCTTTAGAACAAATGATGGGATATTCCAAGTTCATGAAGGAATTGGTAACAAAGAAGAGATCAATGAACTGTGAGATGATCGAAATGACACATCAAGTGAGTGCCATTATGCACTCCATGGATCCAAAGTTAGAAGACCACAGTGCCTTTAAAATCCCATGCACTATTGGTAGTGCCGATTTTGCCAAAGCCTTATGTGACTTGGGGGAAAGCATTAACTTGATGCCTTATTCTGTGTTCAAGACATTGGGGATTAGGAAACCAAGACCCACATCCATGAGGTTGCAATGGCGGACCGAACAATGAAGAGGCCATTGGGGGTAATTGATGATGTGCTATTTCGGGTTAACAAGTTCATACTTCCCACAGATTTTGTGATACTTGATTGTGAGGTTGACTACGAGGTGCCAATAATATTGGGGAAACCTTTCCTAGATACATGGAAGGCCTTAGTTGATATAGAAGCTGGGGAGCTCACCTTCTGGGTAGGCGATGAAAAAGTAGTGTTCCATGTTTGCAAGTTAATGAGGCAGCCTAATAGCAACGAAGTGTGTTCATTTGTGGATCTTATGACCGAAGTAATTGTTGATGACACAAGTGTGATGATTAATGTTGAAGACCCATTGGAAGTTGTGTTATTGAATCATGATGAGGATGAGAAGGAAGGCTAGGTAGAATGTGTCAATGCTTTGCAAGGAATGGGATCATATACATATGAGCCCTGAAACTTTCCTTGGACCTTGAGAACCGGAAGACTCCACCAACAAAGCCCTCAATCGAGGAGCCTCCCTCATTAGAGTTGAAGCCCTTGCCTTCACACCTTAGTATGAGTTCTTAGGCCTTTGTTATACTTTACCTGTTATTCTTTCTGTTTGCTTAACTAACGTGCAGGTAGAATCCACCATTGCGGTTCTCCAAAGGCGGAAGAAAGCAATAGGTTAGACATTGGCGGATGATCGGGTCCACACCTACACTACTATAGATAGCAAGGATGGTCGAAGCACCTCTTACCCGAAAGGTCGGGATCGATTTCCACAGGGAGTTAATATTTTTTGGGGGTTGGGTTTCTATCTAATCTACCTATGTGTGTTACTCTTAATTGCACTTCTAACCATGTTTGGATTTGTTTCTATACTACTTTTAATGCTACTGATTACTGAAAATAATCTAAATACAATGTTTTTGTAAGAGTTTTCTCAATTGGTAAATAGCACTAGGGAAGTGACTTACACCTAGGCGAGTATCTAATGGGGTAAAAAACCTAGGACAAGCTTGTTATAGTTGGGGTCGTGATATAACCTTTACACATAATTACTCACTCTATACCTCTCGGTAGTTTGAGCGACTTTGCCCTAATTGACTTTCTCAAGACCAATTGGGTGTTCAAACAATGCAAGTAAAATTGGCTCAAGTCGCGTATTACTATCTCTAGGTGTAACCCTTTAATTGGGGCTATCAATCTCTTGAATGCACCCCAATTCCTTATTAGCCAAATTTTCTAGACTTTGTCCCTCTTTCTCAAGAAGAGTCTAAGTCAAAAAGGCATGAATCAGTGTTTGCAACCACCAATTCTACAATTAAAGTAAGAATCAAGCTAAATATCACTAACTCATAAACAATCAAGCCCTAAAATTGAAGATCCATTAAATACCCACACTAGGTTTGGGTCACAACCCTAGCTAATGGGTTTAGCTACTCATAATCAAGGTAGAAATCAAAGATGGAGATGAAATATAAGTCATAAAAGTTGATTACAAGAATAAAATCTAAGATTATAAGCTAAAGTTACTCTAAAATTACTCAAAGTGGTAAAGTACGGCTATTCACGAGCTCACTATTACAAAAGATGACCTAAAAATGTGAAAAAGATCTATTTATACACAGCTAAAATTACTAGATAAAAATACCCCTACGGAGGTTCCGTTGTCAGCGGAATACTGAGTGCCTCAGCGCAGAGACTTTCGCGGCCGCGCAAAAGCAGGCGAAGACCGCGATTCTTCTCTTTTGTGCTTGGTCTAGACTTTATTCCATGGGGAGCGTAAAAGTAACCATCTCAACATTGGCACCACCGCGGACACTTAATTTGGACGCGGACTGCGCTCCTTAGTTAGGCTCACTTTTGTAGAGTCTCTGGACCTCAATTTCTCCCTCAGCAGAATTTGCACCGCGGCCGCATCAGGCATTCTGGGGTCATGCAATTTCATCGCTGTCAGTGGTCTCAGTTGCACCCCCAAAACACCTTCTCTGAATCTCAATTCTGCGGTCAGTGTAATTGTGGTCGTTTCAGCGGAATAGCTTCCACGACCACTCTTTTCTTTCGCGGTCAGCGGAATTAGCTCAGCTTTGAACTTGTGCAATTTTAACTCCTTTATGAGCTCGTTATGACTTTCTTGCTTCATTTTGACCAAACCTTGCAGACAAACACAATAAGTTAGTTTTCGGGAATACTTTTACACATTTTTTACCTAAAACCTAAGCAAAAGAGAGCAAAAGATAGGCTAGAATCCGTAGTTATCAACTCCCCCAAACTTAAGCTTTTGCTTGTCCTCAAGCAAATAAAGTAATCCCCACCTCCCCTTTTCTTTATTTTGTACCTTTTACCACTTTTGCACTCCTCGTCTCTCCCCCCAAACTTATGCTTTTGCCAATTGTGCTAAGGAAAGATCGAGTGCCAAGGGAGGGTCATTTTAGAACGGATAAAGGCTTGTATCATGGTTATTGAAAGAACACGGGATTCGACTCAATGTTGACTAGGGATATCATATTTAGTGAGCTATGGATGCTTTCAAGTTCCAATTTGGATCAAGGAGAGCCTATAGTCCTTTCTCAAGTTGAGCTTCACTTAGAATTTCGCCTAGACAAACATTCAGGGAAAGTTCTATATTTATTGGCACGGGACTTGGACATGCAAATCAATACCTCACCTCACAAGATATTGGATTGCTAAAGAGAACAGAGTCGAGGGCCCACAATAACTTTAGCTAAGATTAATCAACACAAATGGCTCCTAAAACCACTCGAGGATTGTTTATTCAACACTAGAGTCTAGAGGTCACAACTAGCACAATTCTTTGCAAATCAATTTGTTTCTAACCATAAGGTCAAAGGTAAATATGTTCTGCCCAAGTGAAGCTTTGCTTAAGACACTTTTATTCTTTACCACTATTTACACAAAAACAAAAAGAAAACAGACTCAAAACCTTAAGAAGGTTATCATGCCATCCATCATAGGGAAGAACCACCCGGTTCACACAAATTCCACCCTTAGAAAGAATCGTGGCATTAAGAAAACCAAATCCTTATTAATCACGAAAACTTGTAAAAGTAAGAAGCTACAAATTGAAAATCACTACTAAATGAAATAAGAAGCTATGTTATTAAGGAAAATTATGAAAAGTAAAAAATAAATGGTAAAGTTATATACATACCAAAAGTTAAAATAACAATAAAGAAAAACAAGTATCATAATTATATTCTAGCATCAAATCAAAATAGGACCACCCCCCCCCCCCCCCTAAATAAACACTAGCATTGTCCTCTATGCTAAAAGCATAAAAAATAAGATCAAAGAAGGGTTAGAGAGTGAAAAAACTCCCTATGTGGTATGCATCGGGTCCTGTGGGTCCTGTGGCTGGCCCAAGTCACCTCCCTCGGGGTCCTCCAGCTCAATCTCTAGGACATCAGTTTGGGGAATCACCCCTCTCCGCACGGGCTCTCTGTCAGCTTTCTACTCTGCTGCCTGAGCTGCTGGAGCTGGCTCCTCCAATAGTAGGTCTAATGGGATGTCACCAGCTGATCTAATCTTTTCCACCTCCCTCCTCAGCAGCTTTACCGACTCCTTTGAAGCCCGAGTCTTCTTCATTTTCTTTGTTTGTTTGCTCAGTTCCCTGATAGCTTTCCCTTGTGCTTCCAAACTGGCCATGATCAGCTTCTGGCTTTCCAAGAGCTTCTTCTGGTTGTCCAGAAGCTCCTTTAGTGATTCCTCCACTGAAGCAGGCACCTGAGGCTGAGCTGGAACTGACTGAGCTGCCATTATGTTGGATATGACAGATAGATTAGATGTAGCTACCGCATCCAGTTGTTGATGCTGGATAGAGTCTGGTTAACCCTTAGGGAAGTGAGAGGGTATGTTGCTAAAGAAGGCACCGAAGAGGGCATTGAAGTTGATGGTCCGGAGGGAGGATGTGGTATGACAGTGGGAGGCTTGGAACTAGTTGCCACCACCCCTAGCTCTTCATACTGGCTAGTTGAAGTGGAGGCTTTGCCCTTGGACATGGGGTTGTCCGGACCCTGAAGATTGTACTAGGAGAATGGTCTCTTTGGTTTCACCTTGGTGTCAAAGGCCATTCCTTCAACTTCTTGATTCTCTAGGTACATGGTGAGTAAGTTCGAGAAAGGGTATGAGCTTTCATTCCTATTAACCACTTTGGTGATCACCTTGTCCATAATATTTCCGACATTGATCGGGAACCCCGCCATGATAGCCCCCATAATAATCGCCCGGGAAACCGGCATATTACTGTTATGTGTAGTGGGGTCTAACTGGCTACACACAAATGTTTCCGAACCCTTCACATCAAAACTCAAGGTGTTCCTGTAGATTGGGACCCTAGGTATTAGCCAAGTTGGAGTAGTCCCCGGGAGAGCAATCACTGATGCCAGCCACGGGCAGGCTAACTCATCCATAGCCATCTTCTCCAGATACAAGGATTCATCCTCGTCATTGAACCCATCATAATCATTCAAAGTCTTTCCATCAAATCTAATCTTTCCTAAATTTCCAATTGTTTTCCTAGGATTCAATTTTTCATTGGTATAATATACTAGTATTAGTACTCGCGGGAATGCGCGGACACTAATCATGTCAAATATTTAAGTTATTTGAATTGTATGTAAATAATCTTAAAATTTACACTTTCTCAGTAAATATAGATAATCATTGGATATTAACTATATGAAAAAAATTAACAATTTCTTCTATTTTTCTTTGTTGATATCATTCTTGCCGGTGTCATTGGATCCTAAATATAGTCAGAAAGCAAAATAATAACTCATATTTATGGAAAATAATCAAATGTTGAGACAATGAATGACTCTTTGGATAAAACTTAACTCTTTTACTACTACTTGAACTCTTATTTGGTGTGTTGATATCTCTCAAACAATATTTCTTTCTTAAAATTTCAGTTTCTAAAACATTATTTTTCAATAATAATTATTTTTATAATAATGTAATTGAAAATATTGTTCTTAATTCAAAACTCATTTTAGTTGGCTATCGAATAACATAAAAAATTCTTTAGCTAGTGAATTATTTTTACTCCATTTTGATATTTGACATTAACCATATTAAATATCTGAGTTATTTGAATTATATGTAAATAACCTTAACATTTAAACCTTCTAAATAATTATAGATAATTGTCAGATATTAATTAAGAAACACTACATGAGAAAAAGACTATCATTTTCTCAATTCTCGTAGTGATAATTTTTTTTTGCACTATTCTTGTCATTAGAACATAAAAATAGCCACAAAGTGAAATAATAACTCATATTTATGGCACAGCACAAAGGTTGACACGATATAAATAATTCTTTGATTACGACGTGACTCTTATACTGCAACTTGAACTCTTATTTGGTATGATTTTATCTTTCAAAAAATATTTCTATTTTGAAATTTCAATTTCTAAAACTTTATATACATTATAATAATGATTATCTTTATAATGATGCAAGTGAAGATATTATCCTTAATTTAAAATTCACTTTAATCGCCTATCTAAAAATTTAAATAATTTTTTGGCCGGATTTATTTCAGTATGACTCCACTTTAAGCTTATTGATATCTCTAGCCCTAGAATTTTAATTTTTAGTACCCTATATATACAAAAATTTTGTTCTTTGAATCATTAAATGTTAAATTAGTTGATTATTATTATAAAATATTGCATATATTATCTTAAAATTGTCAAGTAGTTTATTTTTCAACATCATACTTGGCTTAACCTCAATACAAACTACTCAAATTGCATTCCAATTCAGATTCAAATATCATATCAGTTTGTTAGTAATTGTGATTTTTTAAAAACGACACATAATGTAAATTAAAAAAAATATTCGAAGATATCCTTATCTTATAATCTATATATTTGAGTTGAAAAAAATATATTTGAAATCGATGAAATTAACTTTCAAATTTTTTATATTCAACAAAGATGAAACATAAGAAAAAATTTGTTGTCATCTTTTATTTCTCAATTTAAATCTTTCTAGTATTTCTTTCAATATTTATTTTCTTTTATCTTATTTTTTATGTCATTATTTCTATTGTTACAAAAAATTAATTTATTTCACTATAAAAGGATGAGTTTTAATAAAATTATCTACATATGAAATTTAATTATCTGTTTAGTCTTTGGTTGAAATTATTTCATATTTTTCTTTTGGCTTTATCTAATCAGCCTAAATAGGCGATCACTCGGCCACTTAAATTAAAAAATTGAATGATGGTGTAATTTATAATTAATCCATATATAATATGTGCATAAGGTGTGTTGTTGGTATATCATCTAATTATATTAGCTATAAAAAGTAAACAATAAATATGGCTGGATATTATATAAATATTCCATAAGATTTCAGTTTTTTGCGTTTATCCATGATATAACTTCTATTATAATAATTTTAAAACTCTCTACTAATGTTCAAAAATATCTTATATTTTTATTATCTTTGAGTTAAACAAGTAAAGAGATTTTTCGAAATAATTTGTTTACATTTAAAAAAAAGATATTTCACGTCATAGCAATTTTTTTTATATATACTCTTTGTTATACTTAAAAGTCACTATAGAAATTATCAATTAGAAACTAATTTATCTCTTGTTGAGTTTGAAAAAAAAATCTTTCACATACATGATTCAAAACTAAAATTCTTCAACGAAAAAAATATTATACCCGTGCAATATTGGCTTGACTACAGCTAAATGAAGGGGTTTCAGCTTATACCCTTCAATTCCTTGAATTTGCTAAATTGAAATTAATGATAGCAATTGTATAGCCAAAATTTTATTATTTGTTTGATCTCCATTTATGCAAATTGACTCTTCAAACGTATATTCTTCAAGAAGAAAAAAGAAACAACTTTTTTTTTTTAATATTGACTGATTTTGTGATGTTTCTTTCTCCAGCATGTATGTTTACTTTATTATATATGTAAGTAAACTTTTATTTGGTTTTATAAACTCTTTTTTGTTAATAAACATAGACGTGTACCCTATATAATACATTTATTTTAAAATAATTTTGTTTTATTCAAATTTAGCTACAGTGTTTCAAAGAACTATACTTATAGGATTTAAATGTGAAAGAATTTTATAATTATATGGAGTAGATTTTTCTTTTTTGCTAGAGGCGAAGTAGTATTTAAATAATTATAAAAAATAACAAAAGTTCCTAACATGATTGCATGTGATCATTAACCAAATTAAGTATGATAACATGATAAAAAAAGATATATTTTATTTTTAATTTAAATTCGAATTTTGGAAATTTATCTATAAATTCAAAATTATCTTTTGATTCAAATTACGTATATATATATATATATATATATATATATATATATATATATATATTTAACTAAAACAGTCAAATATAGAATAAAGTTACCATATACTATTGACATTTATTAGCTTGCCACTTGGCTTAACCATAATATCAAATATATATGGTAACTTTCTTGCTTTAATATATATATAGATTTTACTAGTCTAAAATATGGTAATTTTCCATTTTTAACACAATATTTTCAATTGGGAAGAGTAAACCGGAAAAGAAAAAAATAAGGAAAGAATTGAACATTGGCATCTATATAAACAATAGCGTATATGCAAGGAATGAAGTGCCCTCTTTTGACATTTGTTGAGTTAGGCTTTCTTAATCGTAAGTTTCCTCTTCGTTGTTCTTTAGTTCTTTGCATTTACTTATTCTCATAACACACTCTCAAAAATATTTGAAGTATTTTAGCTTAAGTTTAGTTCCAAAAGAATTATAGTATGTACATGGATAACATCAATATGTTTTGACATAAGAAAAGTACTAAAGAAATTGTTAGCGTATATTGGTTTAGTTTTCTATTAATCTATTTAACTATGTTAAATAGATTAATGTATTTAACTATGTATCATGTTTATATTGCAGTTTTTCGAGTTTGATATATATACCAAAAGCAAGAATGTCTTCATCAAGCAATGACAAAGAGAACTTGAAACAAGAGTTGGATCAGGTGAGAGAACAAATACAAGAGATGACAAACTACATTGATCACTTACGTAGGATGCAAGAAGATCATGAACATGATACGACGAGAGAAAGATTTGAAGCTACAAATCGTCTCTACGAGTTGAAGGATAAAGAGGACAGGCTCGAAGATCAATTGATGGATCTTCATGGTGTTAGTTACCGCAAATTTTTTTAAAATTCGAGTAAATCGTAGATTTTAGGGACGTAGGAATTTTCTAATTATTTGTTAGTGGTACTACGAGTTTTGTACACTTCCTTATCAGTAGCTACTTTTTTTACCTTCAGCTATTAAGATTAAGAATAGTATATTTTACCTTGCAAATGTTATTGCTTTTGAACCGATTTGCCTAATTTATACTACAATAAAGATGTAAAAAAATATAAAACTATGACCATCTCAGTAGAATTTAATTCCAAACTCCACTAAAATAATTGAGCCGATTCAAATAGTTGCCAGAGTTACGTAGTGTATGTTTCAACTTAATTAAATACGTGATATAAATTTTTTTGAGCTAGCAAAAAGAGTTGCTCTGCGTACTACGAGCCACCATTTAATTGTCTTTTTAATTCTACTAATCACACGTTAAAAGTTATGCAATGCGATGTATGGGATGCATATTGCTTATTACCTATGCCAATTTAAGTTATCAGGAAAAACAAATTGTAAGTGTAGTATCTTATTAAAAAGATATGTTGGATTAGTTAGTAGCTTTCGATATCTTACTGATTAATTATCAAAAGAAATGATTGAATCCCTAACTATATATGAGGGGAAATTTAAGTTCTAGTTAACGAATTTCATTATGTGTGTAAATTTCACAAAGCCCTCTATGGCCTTAAATAGGCTCCTATTGGCTAAATCAGGGGCGGATCTACATGCTAATTTTGGATGCTTATCTTTGACAAGATTTAGTAAATTTGTATAGGTAATTATAAGAATATTTAGGTAAATATTGATTGAGCACCCATAACTAAACTCTTTTTTCCTCTTCTTTCAAATTTTTTATCAATGAACACCCACGACTTTAAAATCCTGGATCCGCCACTGGGTTGAATGCTTTATTATTTGAACTTTGTTTCACTCCATCAATATATATAATATTGGAATGTTGATTTATTTTGCACACTTGCAAGTGATTATTATCTCCTCTTTGTTTGTTGCTTGATCTATATATTTATTACTATCAGTTAAAACGTGTGGAATGCCACGTGTGGATTGTTGTGTATTTGTGTAATTAAAGTGACAAATAATGTGCTACATGATTTGGAATACACGTGAAGTACAATATAAACCCATATTATAAGTTGTGTTTTCACCACTCTTTATATAAATTCGAGGATACATGAAATAAGGATAATTTACTAAATAAGGGAAGTTCTTGTATTAATAAAATCTCCTAAAGAAAATAAGTATTTTGATCATTGAGAATTCTTATTAAGATTGTCACGATCCAAAATCCCAACCTTAGGATCGTAATGGAGCCTAACATCCACTTGCTAGGCAAGTCGACGTGAGATAGTCAAATTTTAACAGTTTAAACAAATGTTGATAAATAACAAGAGATAGGAATTTGATTTACTATAACACCAGCATAAGCCATGTAATAATATCTACTTCCAAAGATCCGGAGTCACGAATACACGAGCAACTAGAAGTTCTACAAACAGAGTCTGAAATAAATACAACTGTTTCGAAGAAAATAAACAGTAAAATAGAGAAGAGGAAGGGGACTCCAAGGTCTGTGGACGCCAGCAGATCTACCACAAGTCTTCGAATGCAATTATCCGAGTTGACGCACCTCACGCACCACTGGACCAATACCAAAATCTGCAGAAGAAGTGCAAAAATGTAGTATGAGTACAACCGACCAAATGTACTCTGTAAGTGTCAAGCCTAACCTTGACGAGGTAGTGACTATCCTATGACAGGACACCTACGTAAATAAACCTGTGCAAGTATATATATAGCAGTTACAAACACAGAGACTAACAATGTACAAATTGGGAGGGGACATGCAAAAGGGGAAAAATTAGATAACTACAGCAAGAGTGACATCACGTAACAGCCAAAATAAATCATCAACAATGAAGACAGATGAACCGATGATATAAAAATGGCATGGCACCACCCTTCGTGCTTTTACTCTCATCCTTACCATGAAATGGTGACATAAGTAACAAATGACATGGTATTACCCTTCGTGCTTTTACTCTCTTCCTTAGAATGAAATTATGACATAAGTAACATGACATAGCACGGTATCACCCTTCGTGCTTTTACTCTCTTCCTTACCACAATATAATGAATAAATGATATAAATGGTACGACATCACCCTTCGTGCTTTAACTCTCTCTCACTATGTATAAATCAATAAATGAGGTAAATGCAATGGTGCGACATCACCATTCGTGTTTTTACACTCTTCCTTACCATGGAACAAAGATAATATAACTTCAAAAAGTAAATAATGCGGAGATTTATATTTAACGTCAAATATGATTCCAAGGTACCAACTTCAACTTCAAAAATACTTAGCAATTACTAATAAAGCAACAAATACTGAAAGAATGATCAAATAAGTAATAACTTATCCTAAGCATAGATATTGTAATTAAAAAGACAATAAATCATAAGGAAACAAGTTCCACCCGCATGCTTTAACCCAACAATAAGGTATAAGTACTCGTCACCTCACATATACGTTGAACCCACACATTTAATCACGTAGCAGATAGACAAACAAGTCTTAATCCCTCAAGTCAAGGTTAATCACGTCACTTACATCGCACCACAATCAAATCAAAGCTCAACTAGGGCCTTTCCTCTGGAATTCTCATCCAAACCACTCGAATCTAACCAAATATCGCCCAAACAATTCAAAATAAGCTTTAGAAACTACCCATGAGTGAAAAAAATTCAATCTTTGATGATTTCGGAAAAAGTCCACGAAAGTCAACCTCGGGCCTGCTTGGTCAATATTGCGGCCAAACGCACACGCAAGTATATACGGTCCTCAAGTAATAAAGTGACTAAAAGTCGGATGTCGAACCCACGAGGACTTGTGATTAACTATTAACTAAATTAAATTATTATGTTACCAATGTGATGAAAACGATATAGGGTTATGGGCTATCTTACAATCCTATTGTATTCTTCGATTGAATTGACTAACTAACTTATCTAGTTTATTGGTTAACAGGGTTAATATAGCTCATAAGAATCTATCGAGTTCTTACTCGCCTATTCAAGCTAGCCTAACGCCTATATGTCTATGGAATTAGAACTAACAAGAATGCATTTATAATTCCTATAAATCAACCAAGCAAGACAATTAGGTATATGTCTATCCTAACCGCGAATCCATTCCCCGATGCCCAGGTTCAAGAACTTGCTCTACTCAGTCCTATAAGCAATCTAGAATTTCACTTTCGAGTTCAATTCTTGATTCGCAGATAGTATTCAATTGGTGATCAAGCAATCAAATGATTAAGCGCTAATATGATAAATCAAGAAAGCAAAATCAATATCCGAATAACAATAGTCATGAAAGAACCGCAACCATAGAACGTGAAGTTTAGTACCACATAGACATGGTAGCAAAACAACAAATCATACAAAGAAACATAAGAATTACTAAGTTTTGTGGAAGAAAAGATGAAACCTGGCCTCCACGGCCGATCTGTGCTCTCCCTAGGTCAAAGGTTTGTCCAAAATTTCCAAAATAATATTTTTTCCATGTATTTATACCAAGTAGGGTTGGGCCAAGATGATATCTCCTTTTCCTAGCCGAAATAGAAAAACTTGCAAACTTATTGCTTTTCATGCGTCGCATTGTTCGTCGCCCCGTGCGTCGCACTATGCATCGCCCCGTGCGTCGCACTAGTGCTTTTTCCTGCCAGACCAAAAAACCCAGTTTCTGAACTTTGGAAATTTTTGACATAAAATTACACTAATGCTTCGCACTGTGCGTCGCGCAGTGCCTCGCACTAGTGCATTTCTTCATCAGTTGCTTCTTCCATCAATTTTGACGTCCAGAATTGATCCTCGAGGCTCGAACATGATCCCGACTTAATTCCTTAGACTTTTACACAGACTTCAAAGCTCAAAATAGCTCTAATTCATTCCATAACATCTACATAACTCACAATCACTCCTACAAGGCATAAAATATGCAATTAGTGCAATACACTAACGATTAAAGCTCAAACTCAATTAAAGTGTAGCAAATTAGAGTATAATAAGCGACTAAAATACGTAATTATAGCCTACCATCAACACCCCACCTTAAACCATTGCTCGTCCTCGAGCAATCGAACTACACTTTATATAGACACGACCTTTTAAAATAATTCTCCTAACTCATCACACCAAGAATCTTTAAAATAGACTAAGAACAAGAGTGCAACATCTTCACCTCAAGATTTGACTCACAAGTACCATGCACTATTCACAACTCACTCACTTACTCTATCATAGAGGTCAATAACATTACCTTTCCTTCATGAATCAAGTGCCCTCACACAATAAACGAGAGTAGTTCCACACACAATAAAATTTAAGAATAGTTAGGATCTCAAGATAGAAAGAATTTACTCTCTCAGAAATAACATTCATATGCAACAAAAGATGCACCATAGGCTTTCCTGTAATGTACTACTCTACTAATCGATCTCATTCAGTCTAGGATCAAGTAGGACTTTAATTGGTTGTAATATCGGCTCTGGGTCGGGTAGGATACATTTGGATATAAGAGTGAGTACACCTCCCTAAGCACTTTAATACATATACTTTAACATTAAAAATACCATACTTATGTCAAACCATTACTCTACCTTCACATCAATGTATTAACTCCATACTTCTTTAAGCACAATTACATCAAGAGTCACCACTAAATACGAATATTTTTCACAACAATACAACTATTTTTTCTTTCTTTCTTTTTCAATTCAAGTGGCTCTTGTTTTTTCAAAATAGTGCACCTTTCTTCTTATTTCATTAGTTCCACTCCAAAGACAAACCAACCTCCACTTTAACTTTTACAAAGTTTATAACAATTCCAAGTGCTCATGAGAATTTAAAAGGTTTAAATAGATGGTTAATTCAAACAAATGGGTAAGACTTGTAATGTGATTGCCAAAGAAACAAAATTACAGGCTCAAAGGGGTTAACTATGATGCATAACAATTAGGCGGGTAAAATATATAATTGTTTCATCAAAGAAATGTCTATATCACTTTCAAGACTGAACAAAACTACTATTTCGCTTTGCAAATACACAGGTCAAATTTTAGACATCAAATGTAATGCACAGAATAACACAAAAACCTCACACACACATGGCACATAACTCACTCAAGATTGGACTCATCAAGACACTTTAGTCAAAGCAGTTAAGATTATATAATCTAAGATACTTATACAAGAGTCAAAAACTGAGCCTAAGCGAGACAACTAAAGCACTCACTGTTCTCAAGGCATAACAAAGTCATAAGATATTGCTTCAATTCGAATCATCGTCCACTGGCTCCTATTCCTAAAAATAATTTAAACTAACTACACCCGGTTCAAACAAAACCCTAGAAAAAGAACAGCGGCATAAAAAAAACAAGGGGAATTACTACACTACCTACAAAGAAAATCTTTTTGTCCTTTTTCTTTAGACTTAAATCCCTCAAGAAAATTGTATAGGAGATCCATCGTCGGAAAAAGTCCAATTTGTCTACTTTTTCATTTTTTTTAAATTAATCACCTAAAATACTACACTACTATAAAAAAAAAGTATGAAACTAAAGAAAATAAAAGAAATTAACATACTAATATAATACTACTAATGATCTAAAGGAATTCTCTCACCCCACACTTAAAAGAGCGCAGTATCCCCAATGCACAAATAAAGTAAAACAATAACGAGGGTGGACAAGAAACATCCTGAAAGGCCAAAGGCCGAAGCAATCGCAGCTCACGAGGTACTCAGACTTCCCCTAGGCGTGGTCCTTTGTGTGGGCATTCCACACTTAGTTCAGAATCATCTGGCTCGCTTTTGCACACTTCCAGTGGCTTTTCTTCTGATGCTCATAATCCTACAAAATAAAAATAATACTAAAAAAATAATATAATAAAAATAAAAGAAAATAATAAAGTTGGGTTGCCTCCCAACAAGTGCCTAATTTAAAGCTGCGTCACAACTTGAACCATTTTTTGCCTCTGCCTTGAACTTATGTATTGAGCCCCTAATTTGGCTTCAAGCTTTCTGTTATGCTCCCGGGGTGGTGAGGTAAATTTAATTGGGCCAAGCAACTAATATCGCATTCTACACTTTTTGGCATGTGGATGAGGTATGTAATTCTATCTCTCTGGCACGACGAATTCAAGAATATAAGCACCCCATTCCTCGTCCATTGGCTCCTCCAAAGTCTCAGATGACTCGATTTCCATGTCAGCATCCAAACACAATGTTGAAAAATATATGGAATGAGGACCAATATGCCCTAACTCTAGAAGTGTATTACTCATTACATCCTCATATTTACATGCACTGGAGTCTTCAAATATAACATTATCTTCTTCCTCACATGACTCTAGAACACTCTTCTCAACCTTGGAATCCTCAACAAAAATATGCTCGAATGATTGTCTCTCCACTTTTAGCTCTTAAATTTGGCATATTAGCTCCTTTTCAGTTTCACACAACTCAGAACTATTTTGTTAGGCATTAGAAGCATCAACCTTTGCCATCAATTGAGCTCCCAAGTCATAAATAACAATGCCAAATTTATCGATCTCTTGTCCTAGTTCAGCTCTTCCTTCTATAAAGTATCTCATCTCATCAGTAATTTCGTCACGTTGAGCTTCATATATTTCTAACTTTTCAGCTTGTTCCACTAGCCATGTTTGGCTCAAAATCTCCACTTTTTCAAAAAATTTCTCTTGTTGGTACTTGCTCTCTTCATTTAGTCTTCCCGATTGACCTTCATTCTTGTGATTACTGCCCTCATTTTTTTCATATCTTTTTTGAGTTCATCATGTTGCTCTGCTACTTGCCTCAAAATATCTCTAATAGATGCATCAGGTTCTATATCCTGCACTTCATTGCCCCTATCAAACTCACAAACATTGTTAGAAATATCATAATAAGAGCTCAGAGAAGGATGAAAAGAATTAGTACAACCATCCCAATGACCATCTTGACCTCCACACATATAACAAATATTCCACTCAAAGGGTTGAGATTATGTGCACAACTCGCTTCCGGAAATATTCTGACACTTTTTCAACCAGTGGGGTCCTCCACAATATGGACAAGGATCATCAAAATAAGAATAACCATCATTCGAATAATTTTCATTCCAAGATGTCATGTTAAAATGAATAAAAAATACTAACTAATCTCAAAAAAAATGAATAGATAAAAAAGTGTCTAATCTACAAAAATAGCTAATTTCTAAGTCCCGGCAACGGCGCCAAAAACTTATTGCGGCCAAATGCACATGCAAGTATATTCGGTCATCGAGTAATAAAGTGACTAAAAGTCAAATGTCGAACCCATGAGGACTTGTGATTAACTATTAACTAAATTAGACTATCCTAAGTATCTAACAAGAGTTAAACCTAGAAATATATGATTCTAAATTAGTTAAAATAAAGGAAACAAATAATGAACTCTAAACAAAGGAAGAGCAGTTTTTTATGTTATCAATGCGATGAAAATGATCTAGGGTTAAGGGTGATAAGTAGGGATTTTGACCTTTTATTTTCTCTCTTTTACTTGCGTTTTAGCTCAAAAATACTTAAAGGTATTCCCGAAAACTAACAAAATGTGCTTGCTCGTAGGAATCTTGGGAAACAAGCCAAATGTCACGACCCCAACCCCGGTCATGATGGCGCCCAACACACTGCTAGGCAAGCCCGACCATTCAACAACATTATTCCAAATTCTTATTCAGATTATAGATAAATATCACAGAGAATTTACTAAGTCATTTCATTCAAGTGTATAATTATTAATAAAATCTGCGGAAGTTCAATTAAAATACCACACCATAGCCCAATAGAATCTGGTGTCACGAATATGAGCCTCTAATACAGAATATCCACCTATTCAAGTCTGTCTAGGAAAAATACGGAATAAAAGAAAGATATAGAGGGGAGAGATCAAGGCTGCGAATGCCATGCAGTTACCTCAATACTCCCGGATACTGCTGCTCAGCTAAACAAATCCTCACTCAGCCTGTGGTGTACCTGGATCTGCACGCAAGGTGCAGGGAGTAATGTGAGTACTCCGACCCAGTGAGTAATAAACATAAATAAAGGCTAAGAATAAGAAATCGTGGAAGATTACAAAGTAAACTATAACTGGCAGTTTAGAACAACAAATAGTGAAGAAACACGTCAATTAAATCAGAGTACCAAATACTGAGACAGGTATAACAGATAAAAATAAATGCATGAGTGCAATGCAATGCATATGATGGTACACTCTATGCATGAGTGCAATGCAATGCATATGATGGTACTCTCTAGTACCCACTGCGGCGTGCAGCCCGAGCCATCCATTTTATTTATCGTTGACGGCGCTCACTGTGGGTGTATACAGACTCCGGAGGGGCTCCTACAGCCCAAGCGCAATATCAAGCCATCTCGTGGCATCAAATCTAGGCCCTCGGCCTCATATCAATATCAGTATAATCACCCAGGCTCTCGGCCTCAATATCAATGTAATCAACCAGGCCCTCGGCCTCAATATCAATGTAATCAACCAGGCTCTCGGCCTCAATATCAATATAACACTACTGCGACGCGCAGCCCGATCCATGCTCAGTCCAGAAATCATCATAAGCCCCTTGGGCATTTGTAAAACAGTAGTTCTCAACCCGAAATATCATTTACAAATATCATTTAAATTTTCAAATCGTAGAAAGATGGTTGAGTTTGTAAAACATTATTTAAAACCTTGGACTGAGATCAAATGATATGCATGTATGCGAAAATAGTGATGTCAATCCCTGAAGGATTCAAATAATTGGCAAGAAGCCCAAATGTAACAATTAAATCCAGTAAGGATGATTTTCAATTTAGTTCAAGTAGAAAACACGATAAAAACATCTCTCTGGACGGACTAAGTCACAATCCCCAATGGTGCTCTACCCCACGCCCATTATCCGGCGTGCAAGTCACCTCAATATAGCGTTACGATGTGAAATTCCGGGGTTTCAAACCCTTAGGACATCATTTACATCAATTACTCGCCTCAAACCGGCCAAAGCTCTAGCTCGCTATGCCCTTGCTTCTCAAATTAGCCTCCTCGTGCGACGAATCTGGCCAAAATCACAACGAATATGTCGCATTATGCTAAAGGGATAATACCCAATTGAAAACACTCGAAAAATATCAAAATTCACGAATTTGACAAAACCCGAGCCCCGGTCCCATGTCTCGAAACTCAGAAATGTTTATACCAAAATATTTTTCGTCCTCTCACGAGTTCGTACATATAAAGAACACAAAAATAAGAGCTCGTTTGGCCCTTCAAATCGACCCTAGAATATCTCAAAAGCACAAACCGTAAAACCCCACTTTTCTACTGATTTTCATGTTCTAATTCACATATAATCTTGTATTTAACTTGGAAATAAGTAGAAACAACTCACCTTTGATGCTTGATAAAATCTCCCTTGAAATTCTCTCCAAAATCATCCAAGCCAAATGAAAGAAATGAAAGAAATAAGCCAAATCCGTGTTTAAAGAATCTGTCTGTGCTTCGTCGAGTTGTACCTTGCACTTGTGCTATACAAGTTGTACATCCTATTAAAATTTTCCCTTGTCGGACACCTTTTGTTTAAACACCTATAACGTCTTGTATAAATATCCAAATTACAAACGGTTTGAAGGTTTAGAAACTAGACTCGAAGATCTTTAATTTGATAGGTTGTACACCATATAACTCTTTATATATCCCGAGATATGAGCTTCTAAAATCGGTTCCATGAAATCAGAAAATTCTGGAGAAACTGCTCCACAAGTCATCTTCAATGAGATCATAACTTTCTCTACAGATGTCCAAATTACGATTTCTTTAGCTTTATGGAAACTAGACGCGAAGGGATACAACTTTCGTTTTTGAATCATCTCAGAATTCCTTGTAGATCAAAAGATATAGGCCTCCGAAGGACGCTCCACGACTGCACATTTGTTGTCCAAAGACAGCTTAGCAGCAGAAATTGCAGCAGCTTTTTCTTTTCTTTTTGGTTCCGAATTCCATTCCGTTAACCTTCTGAAATCCACCCGAGGCCCTTGGGACCTTAATCAATTATATCAACATGTCCCACAATATCATTCAAACTTGTCCCAACCTTCGGAACACCCAAAATAACATCAAAATATCAAATCATCATCGGATTCAAGCCTATGAATCTCAAGAACTTCCAAATTCCATTTTTGATTAAAAACTCAACCAAACCACATCCGAATGACCTCAAATTTTGCATACAAGTCCAAAATGACATATAGAAACTACAGCAACTCTCGGAATTCCATTCCGACTCTCATCAAAATAATACCTATCAACTGGAAATCGCCAAAATACTAACTTCGCCAATTTAAGCCTAATTCTACATCGCACCTCCAAAATTACTTTCTATCACACTCCTAAGTCACAAATTATCCCCCGAAGCTAACCGAATCATCAGAATTCAAATCCGAGCCCTCTAACACATAAGTCAACGTTCGATTGACTTTTCCAACTTAAACCTCCTTAAAAGAGACTAAGTGTCTCATTTCCTATCAAAACCAATCCGATTTAACTCTAACACACCGAATACCGATAACGAAACATGAAGAAGCATAAAATGGGGGAAACCGGGCGGTAACTCACGTGACGACGGGTCGGGTCGTCACACCGAAGAAGTCAAAAATTAACTCATAAAGGAGTCAAAAGTAAACAAGAGCTAAAATAGGACAAAAAGCTTAGCAGTGCGGACCGCACAATTATAGTGGGCCGCAAAATGAGTTCAGAGAAGAGGTTCTAGGCAACTCAGACAATGCGGACAACACCGAAAATGTGCGGCCGCAGAAGGACAAATGCGGCCGCAGTCAATTTTATGCGGTCCGCAAGAATGGAGAATCACAGAGTTGTCAAAAGTCAAAAGTTGAAGAATACGAACCGCACTACTTTTGTGCGGCCGCAAAATACAAAGTGCGGCCGCAACCAGTATTATGCGGACTATAGAGGACCTCAAGTTCCAGCCCCAAGATCCTAAATATACGGAGCGCACCAGAATTGTGCGGCCACATAAGGCCATTTTGTGGTCCGCATTAGAATTATATGGGGTCGCATAGACTCCGTAGGGGCATTTTTGTTAGATATTTTCAGCTTAGTATAAATACAACTTTTTGTTATTTTTAGGGTAAGTTTTATTTTATAGGAGCACCTGAGACGGCTGAATTTTCTATATTGGGAAATTTTGTACTAGATTCATCCTTTAACATTATATTTTCATCCTATAATCTAGTATTATGAATTTTATCTTCATTTCATCTTGTATTTCTTTATTTTCTATGAGTAGCTAAACCCATAGCTAGGGTTGTGACCCAACCCTAGTATGGGTATTTGATGGGTATTTGATTTTAGAGCTTGAATGCGAATGTGTTAGTGATATTTAGCCTAGTTCTTGCTAGAACTATTGAATTAATTGTTGCAAACATTGATTCATGCCTTTATGACTTAGTCTCTACTTGAGAAAAAAAGACTAAGTCTAGGAAAACTAGGTTAATAAGGAATTGGGGTGACTTCAAAAAATTGATAGCCCCAATTAAAGGGTTAAACCTAGAGATAGTAATACCCGACTTGAGCTAATATCACTTGAATTGAATGAATACCCATTTGGACTTGAGAAAGCCAAATTGGGCAAAATCACTCAAACTACCGAGAGGTATAGAGTGAGTACGTGGGTGTGATAACTATATTACAACCCCAACTAATCAAACTTGCCCTAGATTCTTGCTATCCATTAGATATCCACCTAGGTAGAAGTCACTACCCTAGTCTCTTTAAACACTTGAAAAACAATAACAAAAATATAGTCCTCAATTTCAATCATTGCAATTTTTAGATTAAAGTTAGACGTAGAACTCAAACCCAAAACTTGTGGAAGTGTAATTAGACTTAAAACCCGCATCTAGCTAAGATATAAACCTAATTCCAAATATTAACTCCATGTGGATTCGATCCCAACCTAGTTGGATTAAAACTGCATCAACCACCCTCTCTACTCAATAGTAGTGTAGGCGTGGACCCGATCAATTTTTGGCGTCGTTGTCGGGGAGTTAGACGGTCTTAGCTATATATCTAAGTATTTGTGTGTTTTGTTTTTCTTTCCTTCTGTTTTTCTTATTTTGTGTGTGAATTTCTTTTAGGTACCAAATGGCTCTTAACAATGAAGCCCACAGGAATATGCCACTGGGGTGGAGGTAGAGGACGAACATGTGGATGAGGTTCATTTTGAACCTCCAGTACAAAGTAGAGGCCATCGGCCTCATGACAACATCCCAAACCCTCCCCCACCTCCTCTAAGGGTAGCACACAGAGTGTTTCCCAATGAAGGCTATGCGAGTGCAATAATCCCGCCCCGGATTAGGGCCGACAACTTTCAAATAACCAATGTAATGCTTACACTATTGTAACAGAGAGGTTTCTTCACCGTAGATCCACACCGAAACTCCTATAAGCATATTAAAGGTTTTGTTGACACGTGTTGGGGGAGCAAGTAGACTAAATTATCCGAGGAAGTATTGAGGTTAAGGTTTTTCCCATTTTCTCTAAGGGGGAAGGCTTTGGATTGGCGAGAGAGGTTACCCAATCATTCCATACACACTTGGGTTGAGTTGGCTGGGAAGTTCATCGCAAAGTTCATTTATCCGGGGCATATGGAAACACTAAGAAATGAGATCCTTGCTTTTAAACAAGAGCCAAATAAATCGCTGCATGAAATTTGGGAAAGGTACCGAACGATGGTAAAAGAGTGCCCTAACAACGAAATGGCCGAGGTAATGATTCAACAAACCTTTTATAGGGGGATCAATACAACTAACTAGTGTGTGGTGAATCAACTCGCCGGGGGTAATTTCATGAACACGCCATATGCCGAAGCTTGTGAAAAATTGGATGAGATGGCGGATACCTCTCCGGCTTGGAAAAGTAGAGCTAACATTCCTCAAGGTGACCCAAATGGTATTCACCTGCACAAGGAGCTTCATGACCATGGAAAAGCCATAACGTAGTTGAAAACCACCATGAATCAATTGGCCAAGGCACAACTTCAACAAGTTCAAGAGCCAAAACAAGTGCATGACATGGAAGGAGTGACCATGATGGTCAACAAAAGAAGGCAACAAGGTCAACAAGTTCAAAACAATCCGGATCAATTTGAGCAAAGTGGTAGTGGGTAAAATCAAGATGATTCATATGATGATCAAAGTGAAGAGGTTCAATATGTCAACAATTATCAAGGTCAAACGAGCAATGCTCCGAATCAACAACAGTGGAGATCACAGGAAAACCAAGGCAATTGGGGGAACAACAACAATCCAAATTGGGGAAATCAAGGTCAATAAGGAAATTGGAATAGTGGCAAAAACAACAACAACCAAGGCAACTGGGGGAACAACAACAATCAAAATTGGGGAAGATGACCGATTCTGATGCTCAATTAGCCTCACAAAACACTTCCATTCAGAATTTGGAAGTCCAATTATGCCAAATTTCACAAGCATTTAACACTCGCCCTAAAGGGGCACTACCTAGTGATACGGTGGTGCACCCGAAAAGTGGGAACAACACGGGGCATGCTATGACTCTGACAACGACAAGTGGTAAAGGTAGAGAGGCAACCACCTCAAATCAAAGAAACATTGTGAATGATGATGTGGTGATGCAAGATGATGATGAGCCAAGAAATGATGTTCAAGTAAATGATGAAGTGAGGATGGACATTAATGAAAATATGGAGGATACCCAAGATGATTTAAGCCTGTAGGAGACACGTGATAGACATACCAGATCCGATAGTGCCCAAAGCCAAGGCTCCTTTGCCAAGGCCTCCTCCACCATATTCTCAAAGGCTTGCAAACAAAAACAACATCAACTTAAGAAATTCATTGATATGATGAAAAGTTTGTCCATAAATGTGCCATTGGTTGAAGTTTTAGAAAAAATGTCGGGATATGCCAAGTTCATGAAGGACTTGGTAACAAAGAAGAGATCAATGAACTATGAGACGATCAAAATGACACATCAAGTGAGTGCCATTGTGCACTCCATGGATCCAAAGTAGAAGACCACAGTGCCTTTACAATCCCATACATTATTGGTAGTGCCGATTTTGCCAAAGACTTATGTGACTTGGGGGAAAGTATTAACTTGATGCCTTATTCTGTGTTCAAGACATTGGGGATTGGGCAACAAAGATCCAAATCCATGAGGTTGCAAATGGCGGACCGAACAACGAAGAGGCCATTGGGGGTAATTGATGATGTGCTTGTTCGGGTCGACAAGTTCATACTTCCTGTAGATTTTGTGATACTTGATTGTGAGGTTGACTACGAGGTGCTAATCATATTAGAGAGACCTTTTATAGCTACATGGAAGACCTTAGTTAATGTGGAAGCTGGGGATCTCACCTTCTGGGTAGGCGATGAAAAAGTTGTGTTCCATATTTGCAAGTCAATGAGGCAGCCTAATAGCAACGAAGTGTGTTCGTTTGTGGATCTTGTGACCGAAGTAATTGTTGATGACACAAGTGTGATGATTAATGTTGAAGACCCATAGGAAGTTGTGTTATTGAATCATGATGAGGATGAGAAGGAAGGTTGGGTAGAATGTGTCAATGCTTTGCAAGGAATGGGATCATATACATATGAGCCCTGAAACTTTCCTTGGACCTTGAGAACCGGAAGACTCCACCGACAAAGCCCTCAATCGAGAAGCCTCCCTCATTAGAGTTGAAGCCCTTGCCTTCACACCTCAGTATGAGTTCTTAGGCCCTTGTTCTACTTTACCTATTATTCTTTCTGCTTGCTTAACTAACGTGCAGGTAGAATCCACCCTTGCGCTTCTCCAAAGGCAGAAAAAAGA
This sequence comes from Nicotiana tabacum, assembly GCF_000715075.1. NCBI lineage: Eukaryota > Viridiplantae > Streptophyta > Magnoliopsida > Solanales > Solanaceae > Nicotiana > Nicotiana tabacum. The sequence goes on from NC_134082.1 coordinate 11,606,447, forward strand.
AATAGGTTGGACATTAGCGGATGATCGGGTCCACACCTAAACTACTATAGAGTACCAAGGATGGTCGAAGCACCTCTTACCCGAAAGGTCGGGATCAATTTCCATAGGGAGTTAATATTTGTTGGGGGTTGGGTTTCTATCTAATTAAGCTATGCGTGTTACTCTTAATTGCACTTCTAACCATGTTTGGATTTGTTTCTACACTACTTTTAATGCTACTGATTGCTGAAAATAATCTATATACAATGTTTTTGTAAGAGTTTTCTCAATTGGTAAGAAGCACTAGGGAAGTGACTTACACCTAGGCGAGTATCTAATGAGGTCTAAAACTTAGGACATGCTTGTTATAGTTGGGGTCGTGATATAACATTTATACATAATTAATCACTCTATACCTCTCGGTAGTTTGAGTGACTTTGCCCTAATTGGCTTTCTCAAGCCCAATTGGGTGTTCAAACAATGCAAGTAAAATTGGCTCAAGTCGGGTATTACTATCTCTAAGTTTAACCCTTTAATTGAGGCTATCAATCTCTTGAATGCACCCCAATTCCTTGTTAGCCTAATTTTCTAGACTTAGTCCATCTTTCTTAAGAAGAGTCTAAGTAAAAAAAGGCATGAATCAATGTTTGAAACCACCAATTCTACAATTAAAGCAAGAATCAAGCTAAATATCACTAACCCATAAACAATCAAACCCTAAAATTGAAGATCCATTAAATACCCACACTAGGGTTGGGTCACAACCCTAGCTAATGGGTTTAGCTACTCATAATCAAGGGAGAAATTAAAGATGGAGATGAAATATAAGTCATAAAAGTTGATTACAAGAATAAAATCTAAGATTATAAGCTAAAGTTACTCTAAAATTTCTCAAAGTGGTAAAGTACGGTTGTTCACGAGCTCACTATTACAAAAGATGACCTAAAAATGTGAAAAAGATCTATTTATACACAACTATAATTACTAGATAAAAATACCCCTACGGAGGTTCTGCTGTCAGTGGAATACTGAGCGCCTCAGCGTAGAGACTTTCGCGGCCGCGCAAAAGTAGGCGAAGACTGCGATTCTTCTCTTTTGTGCTTGGTCTGGACTTTATTCCGTGAGGAGCGTAAAAGTAACTGCCTCAGCATTGGCATCAACCGCGGACGTGTAATTTGGACGCGGACCGCGCTCCTTAGTTAGACTCACTTTTGTAGAGTCTCTGAACCTCAATTTCTTCCTCAGCGGAATTTGCACCGCAGCCGCATCAGGCATTCCGGGGCCGCACAATTTCATTGTTGTTAGTGGTCTCAGTTGCACCCCCGAAAAACCTTCTCTGAATCTCAATTCTATGGTCAGCGTAATTGTGGCCTCTTCAGCAGAATACCTTCCACGGCCGCTCTTTTCCTTCGCGGTCAGCGGAATTAGTTCAGCTTTGAACTTGTGCAATTTTAACTCGTTTATGAGCTCGTTATGACTTTCTTGCTTCATTTTGACCAAACCTTACAGACAAACACAATAAGTTAGTTTTCGAGAATACTTTTACAAATGTTTTACCTAAAACCTAAGCAAAAGAGAGCATAAGATAGGCTAGAATCTGTAGTTATCAACTCCCCCAAACTTAAGCTTTTGGTTGTCCTCAAGCAAATAAAGTAATTCCCACCTCCACGAGATAAAAGAAAGGAAAATTTCAGTTTTTCTAAGGTGACTTCAGCAAGAATCAATTGGGACTAACAATTACCCTCAACACAAATGTATTATCAACAACATACAACCTTTTTATCACCATGGCTCTAGTGCGACACAAGAGCATCAAGAGTTGACTAAACTCATCTAGGTTATAGCACTCAGAACAAGGATTGTTGAAAAATACACTCATCTCTCTCAAAGGAAGGTCACAAGTACGAAGGTCACAAGTCCGACTCTAAGTACTATAAGCTTGCCCCTTATGTGAATCACCACTAATATAATCTCACTCAACTCGAAATCATATCGGGTTTTTGTGGGAATGTAATGAATGCTTTTGGTTCAAGGTCAGATATATCGGTCTACAAAGGTTTCATCTTTCCTTAAGCACTTCATTTTCTCTATTCGACTCACACTTTCTTGACTCTTTGAGTTACTTTCTTCTTCCTTAGGGGACTAGAGAGAGACACTGTCACTCTTTCTTGTTCATGACAATCATTTTTCTCCTTTTCTAATCATTCCCAGTCTTTCTTCATTGCTTTCATTGAATCCCTTCATTTTTCCATCTTATTCACTTTCTTTTTGACTTTTTGGCTTTTCTTTCGTTTTCTTTTGCCTTCCCCTTTTCTTTATTTTGTACCTTTTACCACTTTTCAACTCCTCGTATCTCCCCCCAAACTTGTGTTTTTGCCAATTGTGTTAAGGAAAGATCGAGTGTCAAGAGAGGGTCATTTTAGAACGGATAAAGGCTTGTATCATGGTTATTGAAAGAACAATGGATTAGGCTCAATAGTGTTTGTAAGCACGTGATTTTTGCCCTATAGGAGAATTACTCCCAAAAAATTCAAAATAACATGATTTTCCTTGGTGTGCAATTTTGTGATATTTTGTGACATTTTTGGATAATTATTTGTATTTGCCTGTGCGTGTTTATTTGTTAAATTAATAAAAAAATATAAAAATATGTCACATTCTGCATGTAGGATTTAATTTTATAATTGTTAGTAGTTAAACAAAAATTAAAAATTACAAAATAGGCATCTTTTGCATTTTTAGCATTTAATGTCCAAATATACAATTTTATGCTTAATTATTACTTAATTGTGCGTTAATTGTTATTGGGAGTTAATTTGCGCTTTTATAACTTGATATAGTTCTTAATAATAATTTAAGTACTTTATAATTTAGTTTTGGAAAATAAAAGAAGAAAAGAGAGCAAAATAAAAAGAAAAATCGGATTGGGCCACTTCTTCAATTTTCAAACCACAGGCCCAAATAATTGCCCAACCTTCCCCATGACCCGGTCCATCTTCACACGGGTCGACCCGGTCCTCCCCACTAACCCATTAACCCAACACCCCTTCTTCATTTTTTTCCTAACACAAAACAAAAAAGGAAAAACAAGACAAAAAACTCTAAAAACTAAAAAAAAGCCATCCGCCTCCCTAAGCTTGGCTTCTTCTTCTCCAAGCATCCATGGCTGCCCTCCCTTCCGACCAACTTCTGCTCCTCCTCCTTCGTTCTTCATTCAAACCACCAAACGACACAACCACCTTCGCGTTCAAACGACCCCTCCATCGTCCGCTATTGACGAGCAACAATGTTGCTGCGTTTTTGCTCGTCGAACATCGGCTTCATATCGAGCTCCACCATACCACCATGAACGACCCCCTCTAGCTTCATGTTCTTCGCGACGCACCCAACAGCTCCCAGCCTCCATCATCGTCGTCGTCGAACCCAAACCAGCGGCGACTTTTCAGTCCCGCACCACCGCTGCTGCTGCCGTTCCAGCAGCTCCGTCTTCCTCCTCGACGAACTGCTGCTGCTCACGTTTCTGGGAGTTTAATCCGCTGGCCATGGTAGCATCGTCGTTAGCTGCTTCTGCTTCCTTCGTCGTCCGCTTCAAGCTCGATCGTCCAGATGTTTGCTACTGTCCCGTTTTGCTACTGCTTCATCGTCCAGATGTTTGCTACTGTCCCGTTCAGCTTCTTCACGTAAATCGCACCCCAGCTTCTTCAGTCAACTTCTTAAATTCGAGTTCGTCATTGGTTAGTCGTCCGTCGTTTCGATCCGGTTAGTAGATTTTTGAGTTTTATTTTGTCCGTATTTTGTTTTGATATTTCTCGAATCTAAAATCGGCAATTGTTTGTTTTGTTCATATCTATCGTTTGAATTAAATTTTTTTTAGTTTGTTCATATGTTTTGTTAAATTAATTTTCAGATTTCAAATGGAAGTTTAATTAGTTGTTTTTCATGTTTATTTCATGTTTGTATTATTGTTTAGGTAAATATTTGTTAGTTTAATATTTGTTAGATTCAAATTGAAATTTAATTGATTATTTCTTCAATTTGTTTCATTTGTTATGTATTTTCCAGAAATTATTAATGTTGTTTGAATCGTTTAAATCCGTCATGTTTGTGGTTTAAAATAGAGTTTAATGCATGTTTATTCATTGTTTGAAGTTCGTCCAGTAATTTAATTGGAGTTTGTTTTGTTTTTTGATTTGTTAATTTAATTTGAATCATGTATTGTGTTGTTTGTATTGTTGTATCCTTGCTCATACATTCATGGTCTAAATTAACCAGGATTGGTTCCCGATATGGTTGATTTATTTCCATTAATTTGGATTTGTGTTGTTCATCATGTTCATGTGATTTGTTGTTGAAGATTGTTGAGAAATTGGTCATCTTGGCTATATTTTGGTCAAGTTATGATTAATTGATTGTTTAGAGCCAATGGGGGTAATTTGGTAAATTGCATTGCATTCGGGGGTAGAATGGTAATTGCAATAAGGTCGGAGGGGTAGTTTGGTAATTGAACATTATTTTGATTCTTTATGTTAAGCATGGGGGACAAAATATAATGGGGTGGTTTTTGATGTACTTGTTTAACATAATGGGGGACAAGACAAATTATAATGGGTTGGGAATATTGTACTTATTTAATGTAAGCATGGGAGACAAATTATAATGGGTTGGGAATGTGGTACTTATTTAATGTAGGCATGGGAGACAAGGTTTAAAATAAAAGAAGACATTAAATAGTGGGGACAAAGAATGCCTTGGGGGAATAATTTGGGGTTGGGAATTGAAGACTTGTCTTGCTATATATATAGGGTCATTTGACACATTAAGAAAACTGGAATTAGAGGAGTGGAACAATATTTAAGGTTGAACACTTGAGAGCGGACAAACTTGAAACATTTTGAGAGTAAAAGAGAAAGACAATTTGAACTTTCACTCGAACAATTCCGTTTGCTTTTCTGCGAGTGTTATTCAAAAATCAGAAACTACTGTATCTTGTATCTTTTCTCTCCTCTACTTTGACTGTAATTGCACTTTGGCATTGCTGATTTTTCATTCCGTTGCTGGGTTATTCTACTGGTTGTTACTGGTTTGCGGTGTTGCTGAATCTGCTGTTGCTGTGGTATTATTACTGCTGACTTCTACTTCTTTTGTTCTTGTACTGCTGCTTCCAGGTACACATTTGTACAATCTCGGCTTGAAGCAAAAATGAAAGATTAATCAGGCTTTGTTCCTGTTGAATTCCTCCTGTTTAGATTTGTGGTTGAGTATAATTTTCTTTCTTCGTATAAAGATGTAGTTGAATGATTAATGAATAATGAGGTTGCATATGTATAATTTCTTCATCTAATAATGTTAGTTTAAATTAGTCGGAGAATAATTAATCTGTTTTGATATTATGGTCAATCTCATGTTCTAGTATTATTGAATAACAGAATATAAAAATGAAAGCAGTTTTTCTTTGTACAAACTCGATCGCAATTTTCCATTCGCATTAGCTGTAAACTAATAACTAATAAGTTACATTTTTTAGCATGTAAATAATTAAGAGATTTTCTTTTATTTTAGAGACGAACATAATAGAAAATATAGTCATTGTAGGTTTATCCTTTTAAAAACAATGAGACGAGCCTCGCCAAATAAATCACACATCGCTAGGGCCCTCAATAAATACATAACCATTGACTAGACTTTGGATTTGGCCGTTTAATGAACCTTCACGGCCTCTTCCTAAAATAACAATGCGTTAGTCTCTTTAGGATGCGCCTTAATAAATCTTACCTTCTTAAACTCGGGTGCACATTTATGTGACCCAAATCCAAATCTCAACAGAATCGAAATGTGTCTCTAATCACGGGTACATTGATTGTGGCGCAGTCTGAGATGCATTTCCATGACGTTGCAAATTCCTTTTTAAAATAATGGATGAGACGATCCTCGACAAATAAAAATACAAAATTGTGGGGCCCTCAGTAAATATTTACTTTAAAATTGCTCAGACTTCGGGATGGACCGTTTAGCAAAATTCCACGGTCCTACCCAAAATAAATGATACACTAGTCGTTTTAGGCGCACCTTTAATAATTTAATTTTCTTAAACTCGGGTGCACATTCATGTGACCCAAATCCAAATCTCAACAGAGTTGAAATGTAGCTCTAACCACGGGCACATTGATTGTGACGTGGTTCGAGATGTGTTTCCACGATGTTGCAATTCTTGATAAAAATAAAAGTAAAAATGATAAAAGCGGTTAAAAGATAAAATTTGCACATAAGTTCATATTTGTATAAAAATCAGATAATCAAGCCGAAAATAACAGTTGAGCGACCGTGCTAGAACCACGGAACTCGGGAATGCCTAACACCTTCTCCCGGGTTAACAGAATTCCTTATCCGGATTTCTGGTACGCAGACTGTAATATGGAGTCATTCTTTTCCTCGATTCGGGATTAAAATTGGTGACTTGGGACACCCTAAATATCCCAAGTGGCGACTCTGAAATAAACAAATAAATCCCCTTTCGATTGTCCTTTAATTGGAAAAAACTCCCTTGTCCCCTCGCGGGGCGGAAAAAGGAGGTGTGACAGCTCTGTCGACTCTGCTGGGGACCGAACCCAGAATCTCTGGTTCAAGTTTAGAAATTCGAGCTTAGATAAATTGTTATATTTGGCTTTATCTGATTTTTACATGTTTTGAGCCTAATGTGCTAAATGCTCTTTTACCGCTTTGATATTATCTGAACTGTATATAAATTGTGCCAAAACCTTTCTCTTCTTACCTCCAGGGATGTGCTTACTGGTTGAGACTCCCTATTCTGTTAGTGTCATACCCTAAATAAAAGAGGCTCGGAAAGTTTCTAAGCCGGCTGGCCTTTTGGTTCCCGGAAAGGAGCTCCTTCCTCAGCTCGAGTTGTCCGCTCGGGTACACTGTCTAGAACACCGACCCAGGTTTTGAACATAGAATAACGTGACTTCATGCCGGATCCCTAGTAGGAACGCTTATTTGCATCACGTTGCATTTGACTTAGGGGACTCAACACAGGGGTTGGGTCCGTCTAGGACTAGCAACCTGATATGAAAGGACGATCCTAATGCATCCTATTTGTTTTCCGTGCATTTATTTGTCTCGCGCCCGCATGCTGACCGATGTTTGAATATTATGAATATTGTGAAATTGAAAAAAAAAAAAGAAATAGCGGTTAGGGAGTTAATTGTTTATTTTTGAAAAACCCAATGCAAAAATACTGTCAAAACTCTGCCGAAATTTTGAGAAATGGAAAAAAAAATAATGTCTTATTAGTTTGTTTTATTAAAAGCAAAGGAAAAATCGAAGAAAAAAAGTCTTGTAAAAGGCTTATAAAAATGCCAAAAAAAAAAGATAAAAAAAGAGCCGGGCGTTGAAGTGATTTTCATTATTTGTCAAAAATATATACATGTATATATATATATATATCCAAAAGTTTTTATTTCCAAAAAATATATATATGTCTTTATTTGTTGCAAAAATATTTGTCTTGCCAAAAAGTCTAGAAAAGTTTTTAGACCCCCAATTTTCAAAACAAAAAATCCAAAAATATTTTCCATTATTGACTTCTTTAGAAAGTCTTTTTAATTATTCAAAATAATAATAATAATAATAATAATAAAAATATATATATATATATATATATATATATATAATAAAAAATCCGAAAATACTTTCCTTCTTCTTTCAAATTGAAAAGAAAATTCAAAATTCAAAAAATATTTTCTTAGAAGCATTTCTTTTATTAAAGGTAAAATTCCAAAAAATATTTTATTTTCTCTTTAGAATAAGAAAAAAAATAATTGAAAATTCAAAAAAAAAACATCTTCCTTTTACTTTTGAAATTCTCAAAGTTCAAATCAAAAGAAAAGGAATTCTTAGATGTCTTTCTTTTAAAAAGAAAATCAATCAAAATCCAAAAAAAAAAATACTTCCTTTCTTCTTTTAAAGCAGTTCTTTTACAAATTCAAAAAATAATAATTTAAAATTAGTTTATTTATGACCTGCCCGAACTACGCGGGTTTGATTCTCACCGGATGTGAGATACGTAGGCAACCCTCATCGGGTTCAACCCCCCTTTTTGCTAAAATAGCCAAAAACAAATAAATAATAATAAAAGAAAAAAAAACATGTCAAAATTTTAATTCTGTCATAAATAAGTCGGGTGATGTTGTCTTGTCATAAATAGCCGAATGTTCCCGAAAGGGACGCCGGAAGGCTGACTTTGCATAAACAGCCACCTTTGGGGTCATTTTTTAAGATTTGGTCCAGTTAACCCCACAACCTTAAAAATCTTCGTCCTCGAGACGTTGAAAGGCCGTGTTTGCAATATTGACTTTTCTAATTTGAAAAATGATAAAAAGAGTCATAAATAAGTCAGGTGATGTTGTTTTGTCAAAAATAGTCGAATGTTTCCGAAAGGGACGTCGGAAGGCTGACTTGCATAAACAGCCACCTTTTGGGTCATGTTTAGGATTTTGGTCCAGTTGACCCACACAGCCTTAAAAATCTTCGCCCCTGAGGCACTGAAGGGCTGTGTTTGCAACACCAGGTTTTTATTGTAATTTGAAAAAAAAAACAAAGAGTCAGCGGTCAGGTGAATACCGTTTGGATTTTTAGTCAAAAATAAGTCTGGCCAGCTTCAGCCGCATCTTAAACCGTTCTTGCCGAAATAGCCTTAGAGTATCTTTCAGTTGTCGAAAGGTTATTTTCATAAAAGAATGGACAAGTTTGTAAAGTGTCAAAATAATCCTCCCCGGCTTCGAAATTCATATGAGATTTGGAAGGGGCCACATTTGCAAAAATAGTCGTTTGATTGCATTTGTCAAACGGGGAAAGAAACTGGCCGTTTGTAAATCTTTTGATTAGAATATGTGGGTTGTTTAATTTTCGAGTTTGTAGGTCATCTTCAAACCTTTGAAACCCAGTTTGTTTTAATGTGAAAATTGAAAAAAAATGTTTATTATTGTTTATCTTTTATTGGTCACGAACTACGCTCGGTCTGATTCATGCGGGGTCATGATACGTACGCAATCTTCGTAAGATTCGACCACCACTAAAATAAAAAAAATAAAGGAAAGCGTGAGAGATTTTCAGAGGGGCACAATTGTCTAACTGCTTAGGTGTATTCCATCTCTGATATATGATTATCTGTCAAATGCCCTAACACTAATGTAATGTCTTCCCTTTGCTGTGTTCATATATAGAAAAGTGGTTGGTTGTGGTAACTCCCCCCTGCAAAGCAAAGTCAAAGGACAATGGCTCAGAACCGCAGAACCGAGTGGGTCGGTACTGATGACCGACAACAATTGGTCGAACGGAACAACGGGTTGGTAAAAGAAGTAAAAATGCTGAGACAGCATGTGGCAGACATGTATCAGGCATGGATAACGGGAAAAGCACCACCCCATCCACCGCCAAGCCTCTTGAACTCGGTCATTTCCCAAGCACCCAACACCATAATGGAAGATCCCCCATACTCTCCATCCCAACCCACTTATGGCAGCTTTCCCAGCTATTCGAGTAGCTCTATCACTCCTCAATGCTTCTCCGCTCCCCAACACCACTTCTTTCCCCGTGACCTCAAAAGCCATACCTCACTTCCCAGGTACCCGGCTCCACGAAATGCTTACCCACCCATACAAGCCTACCAAAAGCCATCTGGATCAGGTTTCCGGCCCTGTCAACATGCAAGAATGAAGAGGTTGCTGAAACGAGGAAAGGCTCTCACCCCTATCGGGGTATCTTATGCCAGTCCGTTTGAAAGGCTAAGGCATGCTGGGTCGATTGATCCACTCCCCGCATGTACTCCAAATCCACTTGCAAGGAACTTTGATCCGGCAGCGCGATGCGCATACCACTCCAATGTCATAGGGCACAACATTGAGAGCTGTCATAGTTGGAGAAGGGAAGTAGAGAAAATGATCCAAGAAGGGCGAGTTGTGATTAATAATAGTGACATGGAGCACTCGAACACCCTCGAGAACTTGCCGACGGAGGTTGATGAGGTTGAAGCTGGTAATGGTCTTGGCAGTATTGATGTAAAGCTCAGTGGCTAAGATACCAGTTTTTGATAAAGTGGGAAGACACTTCGTTCCTTGGTTAGCAAGAGAGAAGCTTGTGGTGGCTTATTTTGTTGTCATTTCTGTTGTTCGGATTATTAGGGTTATAAGTCGGATACTGTCTTGTGTCAGACTGTCTTAACTTTCCGTTTTGTCATAGCGGTTGTTTAAATTTTGTCCAGTTTGTTTTAGGATTTTGTTCTGGATTGTTTTGTTTGTTTTGTTATTCAAACCATTTCACCGGTAGTCTAATACAAATCCGGTCTTTTGTTGTTTCCATTCGTCTTTTTGTTTAGTCATTTGTAATTTTTGTTCAGTGCCGATTCTAGTGACATGACATGCGCACACAGTTTGGGCCTAATCTTAAAAGTTAATCATAAAACCCCGAAAAGGTGATCAGACCATTTAAAGGAAATAAGGACGGTTGAGATTATTCAGAGCTCGAGTCATATGGAACTGGGGCAAGTAAAACATAAAGAAAACCGTTAAAGGCAAGATTCGCCAAATTGACATAAGGGTCTTCATGATAATGAGAAGTGAGAGTGTCTCCCAACGGTGCTTTAGAAATGACAAATGAAAAAGCAAACGTGTGAATATAATTGTCAAGTCCAGCACCATCGGAAGAGACTATAAATCTATGTTCAAATGTGTTGTTTGCACTTGGCATGTTTTGAAGACTGGAATGACGAAGGCATTTTGTTCTGCTACCTAAACACTTTATCCTTCGTTACCCCTTTTTGAGCCTTATTTATTTTCTTTCATACCCCTCGTTCGGAATCAACAGCAACGACTAGGGAATATGAGCCTGGAAGGTAAAGAATAAAAAAAATCAAAAAAAAAACGAAAAAAAAAAGAAAAGAAAAGAAAAAAAAAGAAAAGAAAAGAAAAATGATAACAAAAAGAAAAAAAAGGAAAGTCAAATGAAAAAAGAGGAATTGGGAACTACGTTTGACCTGATTCCTCAAAGAGGATACGTAGGCGCTTCACGGCTCGGTCATAGTTTTGAAAAATGAAAAAAATCAATTAAAATAATCCCCAAGCAAGAAACTGGGGCAAAGGTTGCGTTTGTTGTAAATAAATCTAGTTCCGAAGGTTGTAATTAATAACCCAAAATCGATTCATTTTTGAGCCTTTAATACCCTTTCTTTCTAGCCCTATCCAAAAACCCACATTACGGTCCAAAGAAAGACCTTTTGATCAGTCTTCAAAAGATGCCAAGTCAGACATATGAAGAGTCTTACCGGCGAACCTAACATTCTGTTCCACAGCAGAAAGGACTCTAATCTCCAGCAGAAAGAGTCATACCGGCGACACTCCAAATCCCTAGCTGGAAAGTGATACAAATGAGAGAGTCTTATCGGTGAAAACCTTCACAGGCACCGTAAGGCGATGAAAGCTGAGAGAAAAACCAAAAATGAGAGAGACTTGATAGTGAAAACCCTTCGGGCACTACAAGTCGAATAGGATTGAGAATCAGATGGGGAATTGCCAATTGAAGATCTTGAAAGATGATTGGCGGTAGAGGATAGGCCACATATGCATGTCATGACCATTAGAGTCGGTATCTGCGTTTGATAGGTTTTTATTTATAGTTTCTTTTGTTAAAGAGTCATCTTTTCCTTTGTCTTTTTTCTGTTCCCTTTTATCTCTTTCCTTTCATAGAAAAAAAATTCCCCAATAGAGTCTGTTCGGTCAGAACAAGTGAGAATTGACTTCAAAATATGCCATAAGCTTTCCAATTATGCCAGATGAGATCTGACTAGTACATCCAAGTAGTTTAGTCAGCAAGGAACAAGCGCGAGGCCAGTGTCAAGAAAAATATCCCCAGCAAAAGGGAATTGACAAAAGGATTGACGAGTGTCAAAAAGGGATATCATTGCCGAAATCAAAGGTTATAAACCTCAAGGCCGAGGCCCGTGGACAAAGCAAGGAGAGCAGTGAGCATGGTTTGGGAAATCCATACGATACTAAAAAAGATCGGGGAAATGCTAGTTTCCGTCTATGCCACAAAAGAAGAGAGATATCCCCAGCAGAATGGGATTATCCCCAGCAAATAATATCATCCCCAACAAGTTGTGGAGCGCAGAGCAAGGAAGGAGAAAGGGAAAGTCATCCCAGTAGGAGTATCACAACCAACCACCATGTTTTAAACTAACAAATTTTGTTTGATTTGAAACAGGTAAAGGAAATGGCATTGATGCCAAAATGCATGCCGCAAGGGATATTATCAAACTGGGGCAGAAAATTTTCCTTTCATTTAGAAAATTTTCTGGAAGTCAGGTACCCATTTGGGGAAAAGTAAAGATAACACCAGTCTCAAGGGAAGTGGTCTTTAAACCAGTGTGCCCCCAACATAATAAGTTTCAATGGAGGAAGTTGTTCCCCAGCAAAGGAATCAGAATCCCCCCCAGCAGTGTTATCCACGACAACGTTATCCCCAGCTGATAACATTTTACCCCCAATAGGTAAGTAAATAATTCCCCAACAGTGTTATCCCTAGCAGTTTCGAGGAGTCCAACACAAGTTTGGTGAAAATCGGTATCCTCAGCGGTTCCTTTCGGGGAAAGGCAAAATGAGTCTCAAGGGAGTTAGTCTTCAAAGGAAGAAGCTAATAATAATAATTAAAAAAATAATAAAAATAAAAAATAATAATAATAAAAAAATTAAAAGGGGAAGTAGTTTGCAGGGGAATGAAACATCCTACTCAAAAGGAAGTAGTTCTGGAAGGAGTAAGATAACATATTTACTCAGCAGAGTTATCCCCAGCGGATCATCGAGATGTAGAAGCATCTTCGACGGATTTTTCGACCAAATTTCAAGAGGGTCGGACAACCCATAATGGGGAAGGTAGAAAGAGAAAATTCATCCCAAGCAAAATAATCCCCAACAAGTATTCGAGGTAAGACATTTTCAAGTCTTAAGGATATTTTGGGTTCATCCGCCCTCGAATAGGATATTTTGGGTTCATCCGCCCTCGAATAGGATATTTTGGGTTCATCCGCCCTCAAATAGGATATTTTGGGTTCATCCGCCCTCGAATAGGATTTTATTTTCAAAGTTGTTGTTAAAGACAGGCGCCCACCTGAATAACGAGAGGAATACTTTTTTGTCTATTCATTTCACATATTAGGCGTCCACCTGTATAACAAGGGAATACATTTTGTGTCTTTACCATTAGGCGCCCACCTGTATAACAAGGGAATACATTCCACGCCTTTACCAATAGGAGACGCACTTCCTAGGTCTAGTTTTGCCAATAGGAGACGCACTTCCTAAGTTTTACCCATAGGAGATGCATTTCCTAAGTTTATTTTACCTAGAGGAGACGCACTTCCTGAATTAAGATTTCACGCATAGGAGACGCACTTCCTAAGTTAAAGATTTCATTAATAGGAGACGCACTTCCTAAGTTTAGTTTTACCCATAGGAGACGCACTTCCTAAGTTATTTTACCCATAGGAGATGCATTTCCTCCTAAGTTTACTTTTACCCATAGGAGACGCATTTCCTCCTAAGTTTAGTTTTACCCATAGGAGATGCATTTCCTCCTAAGTTTAGTTTTACCCATAGGAGACGCATTTCCTCCTAAGTTTAGTTTTACCCATAGGAGATGTGTCTTTACCATTAGGCGCCCACCTATATAATAAGGGAATACATTCCACGCCTTTACCCATAGGAGACGCATTTCCTCCTAAGTTTAGTTTTACCCATAGGAGATGCATTTCCTCATAAGTTTAGTTTTACCCATAGGAGACGCATTTCCTCCTAAGTTTATTTTGCCCATAGGAGAGGCATTTCCTCCTAAGTTTAGTTTTACCCATAGGAGAGGCATTTCCTCCTAAGTTGTTGTTGAAATCAGGAGCCCGCCTGAAGAGAGGAATGGCGTTTATTTTTAAAGTTGTTGTTAAAGTCAGGAGCCCGCCTGAAGAGAGGAAAGGCGTTTTATTTTTAAAGTTGTTTAAATCTCGCCAACCTAAAGAAAGGAATGGCATTTTATTTTCAAAGTTGTTGAAATCAGGAGCCCGCCTGAAGAGAGGAATGGCGTTTATTTTAAAGGTTGTTTTCGAAATCAGGAGCCCGCTTGAAGAGAGGAATGGCGTTTATTTTCAAAGTTGTTGTTGAAGTTGGGAGCCCGCCCATATAACAGAGGCATACATTCAGTCTTTTCATTTCAAGCGTTGAAGTTGGGAGCCCACCCATAATAACAGAGGAATACATTCCAGTCTTTACTTTTCAAGCATTGAAGTTGGGAGCCCGCCCATAATAATAGAGGAATACATTCAGTCTTTTCATTTCAAGCGTTGAAGTTGGGAGCCCGCCCATAATAACAGAGGAATACATTCAGTCTTTACTTTTCAAGTGTTGAAGTTGGGAGCCCGCCCATAATAACAGAGGAATACATTCAGTCTTTTCATTTCAAGCGTTGAAGTTGGGAGCCCGCCCATAATAACAGAGGCATACATTTCAGTCTTTTCATTTCAAGTGTTGAAGTTGGGAGCCTACCCATATAACAGAGGCATACATTCAGTCTTTATATTTCAAGTATTGAAGTTGGGAGCCTGCCCATATAACAGAGGCATACATTTCAAGATCAAGTCAGAAGACAATAAAACAGAGGGTTACAACAAGAATCCCCAGCAGGAAACAATAAAATCCCCAGCACCGGGAAATAGAAGGTTGCAACAAGAGGTCCCAGCACAAATTCAGGCGTATGAGTCAAAAGGAAGAAAAGACGCGTTTTGAAAGAAGCAGCTGGTGAACATTAAATCATGCCCAGCATAACAAGTCTGATGAAGAGAGCCGTACCCACCAGAGGAACCGCCGAAAAGCTTGATGAAGAAAGCCATGTCCCTAGCGGACCAAGCAAAATGATGAAAACTGGTATTCAGAAAAGCAAAGGGCCAGTGTCATTCCCAAATCCGTGGAAGAAAAGCACCGGAAGAAACGCAAGCAGATAAGAAAGCAAGGCAACAAGAACAAGTTACAGTCTAGCCTAGCTTATTGTTTTCTTTTAAACACGGTGTAACAAGGAGATCGGTAAGCAGTGATAACAACATGCAACAGCAGTAACATTGCAGTCCCACGGTAGTCCCAACTACCAAAACTTCCCGAACTACATTAACCTGATTCCCCTTTAGCCAGGGATATGTAGGAAACCTCTGAAGCAAAGGTTCGGTTAAATCTTTTTCAAAAAATGCTTCACACGGAGTACTCGGATGGGCAAAAATTGCTCGCTTTATCTTTGCGCGAAAACCCTTCGTGTCTTCGGGCAAAGAGGGGCAGCTGTAAGCACGTGATTTTTGCCCTATAGGAGAATTACTCCCAAAAAATTCAAAATAACATGATTTTCCTTGGTGTGCAATTTTGTGATATTTTGTGACATTTTTGGATAATTATTTGTATTTTCCTGTGCGTGTTTATTTGTTAAATTATTAAAAAATATAAAAACATGTCACATTCTGCATGTAGGATTTAATTCTATAATTGTTAGTAGTTAAACAAAAATTAAAAATTACAAAATAGGCATCTTTTGCATTTTTAGCATTTAATGTCCAAATATACAATTTTATGCTTAATTATTACTTAATTGTGCGTTAATTGTTATTGGGAGTTAATTTGCACTTTTATAAATTAATTTAGTTCTTAATAATAATTTAAGTACTTTTATAATTTAGTTTTGGAAAAATAAAAGAAGAAAAGAGAGCAAAATACAAAGAAAAATCGGATTGGGCCACTTCTTCAATTTTCAAACCACAGGCCCAAATAATTGCCCAACCTTCCCCATGACCCGGTCCATCTTCACATGGGTCGACCCGGTCCGCCCCACTAACCCATTAACCCAACACCCCTTCTTCATTTTTGTCCTAACACAAAACAAAAAAAGGAAAAACAACACAAAAAACCCTAAAAACTAAAAAAAAGCCATCCCCCTCCCTAAGCTTGGCTTCTTCTTCTCCAAGCATCCATGGCTGCCTCCCTTCCGACCAACTTCTGCTCCTCCTCCTTCATTCTTCATTCAAACCACCAAACGACACAACCACCTTCGCGTTCAAACGACCCCTCCATCGTCCGCCATTGACGAGCAACAATGTTGCTGCGTTTTTGCTCGTCGAACATCAGCTTCACATCGAGCTCCACCATACCACCATGAACGACCCCCTCCAGCTTCATGTTCTTCGAGACGCACCCAACAACTCCCAGCCTCAATCACCATCGTCGTCGAACCCAAACCAGCGGCGACTTTTCAGTCCCGCGCCACCGCTGCTGCTGCCGTTCCAGCGGCTCCGTCTTCCTCCTCGACGAACTGCTGCTGCTCACGTTTCTGGGAGTTTAATCCGCTGGCCATGGCAGCATCGTCGTTAGCTGCTTCTGCTTCCTTCGTCGTCCGCTTCAAGCTCGATCGTCCAGATGTTTGCTACTGTCCCGTTTTGCTACTGCTTCATCGTCCAGATGTTTTCTACTGTCCCGTTCAGCTTCTTCACGTAAATCGCACCCTAGCTTCTTCAGTCAACTTCTTAAATTCGAGTTCGTCGTTGGTTAGTCGTCCATCGTTTCGATCCGGTTAGTAGATTTTTGAGTTTTATTTTGTCCGTATTTTGTTTTGATATTTCTCGAATCTAAAATCGGCAAATGTTTGTTTTGTTCATATCTATCGTTTGAATCAATTTTTTTTTAATTTGTTCATATGTTTTGTTAAATTAATTTTCAGATTTCAAATGGAAGTTTAATTAGTTGTTTTTCATGTTTATTTCATGTATTATTGTTTAGGTAAATATTTGTTAGTTTAATGTTTGTTAGATTCAAATTGAAATTTAATTGATTATTTCTTCAATTTGTTTCATGTTGTTATGTATTTTCCAGAAATTATTAATGTTGTTTGAATCGTTTGAATCCGTCATGTTTGTGGTTTAAAATAGAGTTTAATGCATGTTTATTCATTGTTTGAAGTTCGTCCAGTAATTTAATTGGAGTTTGTTTTGGTTTTTGATTTGTTGATTTAATTTGAATCATGTATTGTGTTGTTTGTATTGTTGTATCCTTGCTCATACATTCATGGTCTAAATTAACCAGGATTGGTTCCCGATATGGTTGATTTATTTCCATTAATTTGGATTTGTGTTGTTCATCATGTTCATGTGATTTGTTGTTGAAGATTGTTGAGAAATTGGTCATCTTGGCTATATTTTGGTCAAGTTATGATTAATTGATTGTTTAGAGCTGATGGGGGTAATTTGGTAAATTGCATTGCATTCGGGGGTAGAATGGTAATTGCAATAAGGTCGGAGGGGTAGTTTGGTAATTGAACATTATTTTGATTCTTTATGTTAAGCATGGGGGACAAAATATAATGGGGTGGTTTTTGATGTACTTGTTTAATATAATGGGGGACAAGACAAATTATAATGGGTTGGGAATATTGTATTTATTTAATGTAAGCATGGGAGACAAATTATAATGGGTTGGGAATGTGGTACTTATTTAATGTAGGCATGGGGGGCAAGGTTTAAAATAAAAGAAGACATTAAATAGTGGGGAAAAAGCTTGCCTTGGGGGAATAATTTGGGGTTGGGAATTGAAGACTTGTCTTGCTATATATATAGGGTCATTTAACACATTAAGAAAACTGGAATTAGAGGAGTGGAACAAGACTTAAGGTTGAACACTTGAGAGCGGACAGACTTGAAACATTTTGAGAGTAAAAGAGAAAGACAATTTGAACTTTCACTCGAACAATTCCGTTTTCTTTTCTGCGAGTGTTATTCAAAAATCAGAAACTACTGCATGTTGTATCTTTTCTCTCCTCTGCTTTGACTGTGATTGCACTTTGGCATTGCTGATTTTTCAATCCGTTGTTGGGTTATTCTACTGGTTGTTACTGGTTTGCGGTGTTGCTGAATCTGCTGTTGCTGTGGTATTATTGTTGTTGACTTCTACTTCTTTTGTTCTTGTACTGCTGCTTCCAGGTACACATTTGTACAATCTCGGCTTGAAGCAAAAATGAAAGATTAATCAGGCTTTGTTCCTGTTGAATTCCTCCTTTTTAGATTTGTGGTTGAGTATAATTTTCTTTCTTCGTATAAAGATGTAGTTGAATGATTAATGAATAATGAGGTTGCATATGTATACTTTCTTCATCTAATAATGTTAGTTTAAATTAGTCGGAGAATAATTAATCTGTTTTGATATTATGGTCAATCTCATGTTCTAGTATTATTGAATAACAGAATATAAAAATGAAAGCAGTTTTTCTTTGTACAAACTCGATCGCAATTTTCCATTCGCATTAGCTGTAAACTAATAACTAATAAGTTACGTTTTTTAGCATGTAAATAATTAAGAGATTTTCTTTTATTTTAGAGACGAACATAATAGAAAATATAGTCATTGTAGGTTTATCCTTTTAAAAACAATGAGACGAGCCTCGCCAAATAAATCACACATCGCTGGGGCCCTCAATAAATACATAACCATTGACTAGACTTTGGATTTGGCCGTTTAATGAACCTTCACGGCCTCTTCCTAAAATAAAAATGCGTTAGTCTCTTTAAGATGCGCCTTAATAAATCTTACCTTCTTAAACTCGGGTGCACATTTATGTGACCCAATTCCAAATCTCAACGGAATCGAAATGTGTCTCTAATCACGGGTACATTGATTGTGGCGCAGTCTGAGATGCATTTCCATGACGTTGCAAATTCCTTTTTAAAATAATGGATGAGACGAGCCTCGACAAATAAAAATACAAAATTGTGGGGCCCTCAGTAAATATTTACTTTAAAATTGCTCAGACTTCGGGATGGACCGTTTAGCAAAATTCCACGGTCCTACCCAAAATAAATGATACACTAGTCGTTTTAGGCGCACCTTTAATAATTTAATTTTCTTAAACTCGGGTGCACATTCATGTGACCCAAATCCAAATCTCAACAGAGTTGAAATGTAGCTCTAACCATGGGCACATTGATTGTAACGTGGTTCGAGATGTGTTTCCACGATGTTGCAATTCTTGATAAAAATAACAGTAGTAAATGATAAAAGCGGTTAAAAGATAAAATTTGCACATAAGTTCATATTTGTATAAAATCAGATAATCAAGCCGAATATAACAGTTGAGCGACCGTGCTAGAACCACGGAACTCGGGAATGCCTAACACCTTCTCCCGGGTTAACAGAATTCCTTATCCGGATTTCTGGTACGCAGACTGTAATATGGAGTCATTCTTTTCCTCGATTCGGGATTAAAATTGGTGACTTGGGACACCCTAAATATCCCAAGTGGCGACTCTGAAATAAACAAATAAATCCCCTTTCGATTGTCCTTTAATTGGAAAAAACTCTTTCACCCTCGCGGGGGCGGAAAAAGGAGGTGTGACAGTGTTGACTAGGGATATCATATTTGGTGGGCTATGGATGCTTTCAAGTTCCAATTTGGATCAAGGAGAGCCTATAGTCATTTCTCAAGTTGAGCTTCACTTAGAATTTCGCCTAGACAAACATTCAGGGCAAGTTCTATACTTATTGGAACGGGAGAGCCACCCGGTTAACACAAATTCCACCCTTAGAAAGAATCGTGGCATTAAGAAAACCAAAGCCTTATTGATCACGAAAACTTGTAAAAGTAAGAAGCTACAAATTAAAAATCACTACTAAATGAAATAAGAAGCTATGCTATTAAGAAAAATTATGAAAAGTGAAAAATAAATGGTAAAGTTATATATATACCAAAAGTGAAAAATAACAATAAAAGAAAAATAAGTGTCATATTTACATCCTAGTATCACAAATCAAAATAGGACCACCCCCTCAAATGAAAGCTAGCATTGTCCTCTATGCTAAAAGCATTAAACATAAGATCAAAGAAGGGTTAGAGAGTGAAAAAACTCCCTATGTGGTCTGCATCGGGTCCTGTGGGTCCTGTGGCTGGCCCAAGCCACCTCCCTCGGGGTCCTCCAGCTCAATCTCCAGGTCATCAGTTTGGGGAATCACCTCTCTCCTCATGGGCTCTCTGTCAGCTTTCTACTCTGCTGCCTGAGCTGCTGGAGCTGACTTCTCAAATAGTAGGTCCAATGGGATGTCACCAGCTGATCTAATCTTTTCCACCTCCTTCCTCAGCAGCTTTACCGACTCCTTTGAATCCCGAGTCTTCTTCGTTTTCTTTGTTTGTTTGCTGAGTTCCATGATCGCTTTCCCTTGTGCTTCCAAACTGGCCATGATCAGCTTCTGGCTTTCCAAGAGCTTCTTCTGGTTGTCCAGAAGCTCCTTTAGTGATTCCTCCACTGAAGCATGCACCTGAGGTTGAGCTGGAACTGACTGAGCTGCCACTGTGCTGGATATGATAGACAGATTAGATGTAGCTACATGCATCCAGTTGTTGATGCTGGACATAGTTTGGTTAACCCTTAGGGTAGTGAGAGGGTATGTTGCTGAAGAAGGCACCAAAGAGGACATTGAAATTGATGGTCCGGAGGGAGGATATGATATGACAGTGGGAGGCTTGAAACTAGTGGCCACCACCCCTGGCTCTTCAGATTGTCCAGTTGAAATGGAGGTTTTACCCTTGGACTTGGGGTTATCCGGACCCTGAAGGTTGTACCAGGAGAATGGTCTCTTTGGTTTCACCTTGGTGTCAAAGGCCCTTACTTCAACTTCTTGATCCTCTAGGTACATGGTGAGTCAGTTCGAGAAAGGGTATGAGCTTTAATTCCTATTAACCACTCTGGTGATCACCTTGGCCATAATATTCCCGATGTTGATCGGGAACCCCGCCATGATAGCCCCCACAATAATCACCCGGGAAACCGGCATATCACTATTATGTGTAGTGGGGTCTAACTAGCTACACACAAACGTTTCCGAACCCTTCACCTCGAAACTCAAGGTGTTCCTATAGATTGGGACCCCAGGTATTAGCCAAACTGGAGTAGTTCCCGGGATAGCAATCACTGATGCCAGCCACGGGCGGGCTAACTCATCCATATCCACCTTCTCCAGATACAAGGATTCATCCTCATCATTGAACCCAACATAATCGTTCAAAGTCTTTCCATCAAATCTAATCTCCGGGTTATGCACCTTGGTCGCATAGGTGCCCTTTTGATGTTGGTATAGAACTCTTTTACTAAATGCTCATTGGCCTCCGGCAGCTTGCTTATGAAAAATTTCCACCCCACTCTTTCATCAAATTGCCTCTTCACATTGGGATTGTGGGGTAGAAAATCCCTTTCTATGAAGTGCCTCTTGATGGTGAGAGACCTTTGAGGCCACCACTCCCTAAATTTGTGGTAGGCTTTCTCACTAACGAATCTTGTTTGCCAAAGCACGGGGTTCCTTGTTCTCTCCAACCCTCCTGTATGGGTGTCACCGCCCCTCCCGTCGTCAGGGATCACAACATCTACATCAATGGGGTTTGCTGATGAGGTCAAAGGTGTAGCAGGAGGAGAAGCTGATGTTGTAGACTCACTACTTTCTTCCGAGCCATTAGATGACCAAGAAGAAGCAGAGGGTGTAGGGTCATCCCCCAACCGGAATTCACTTTGGAAGTTTATGGGGACGTGGGTCGGCACCGAGTCTCCTTCCAAAACCTCCCTGGAAGGGACATACTCACTACCCTCTGAATGAGATACGGCTTTGTCCGCAACTTTGATGGTTTTCCACAGCTTCACAATGGATTGTTGTACTGCTGAGAGTAACTTGATGTTCCCTCATACCCTTCCTCGGGAGGACTCTGCTTTCCCTTTTTGTTTATCACTCCCAGCTGTAGATTTGACCATTGTCTGCATACATAATCAATGAAAGCTCATTAGTATTATTGTTGAAGAATCATTAGAGAAAGGCAGATGAAAAAAAATTGACAAGGTTCCAACAGTAGACTACTGTCATTACTGCCTCTCAGAGTCAGATTCTGTTGACCGCGGAAAAAGAGGTGCGGCCGCATAAAGGCAACCGCAGACCGCGGAAAAAGCACCGCGTCCACAGAATATTGGGAATCAGCCTACACAACTCTCTGAATCTGAGATAGCACTGGGAGCAGAATTTTGGACGCGGGCGTGAAAGCTGTACCGTTGTCCGCGGAAAAACAAACGCTGTCGCGGACCCAATTTGGCCATTCTCTGAACTCAAAATCCACTATCCGCGAAAAAGGAAGTGTGGCCGCGTAAACACGCCACTGACAGCGGAATATCCACCGTTGACCGGGAAATTCAAACCAATTTTAGTTCACACTTTAGATAAATGCTGACCGCAGAATTACGATTGCGGTCGTGGAATTCAAACTGAATTGGCACTCTAGGGTTTTTTATTAGCATTTAAATTAGGTAATTTAGGTGATAAAATGAATAACCCCGTCCCTTTTTAGGCATACACAACAAGTTTCCTCATGAATTTTTAGCATTTAACTAATTAACCCTAACTATAAAGAAACTTTAAAATAAAGACAGAAGTAAAGCAAGGAATAAAATTAACACAAGAAATTGGGCATACAAGATGTTTGATTGTGTGTTAGAAATGAACTTTTTATTAGTGTTATGCAAATGGGACAAAATTTGAGGAAATGAGCAATAGTCTTTTTCTTCTGAGAGTTCAAAGTTCGAAAAGGTAAAAGAAGGGGGGGTCTTCCTGTTTATAATAAAATACTAGGGTCCACACCAACCTACCTGGTGCGGCCGCGGAATTCCACCTCAGTCCGCACTTTTGGCTGTTCTGGAGAGCTGTTTGTTCAACATTACCGCTGAGAGCGGAAACAATGGGCACGGCCGTGGAACAAGTTTGTTGGCCGCGAAAAAGTCAACGCAGATGCGGTTTAAACTTCAGAGAGGCCCCATTTTGGACTTTTCAAGTCCGCGTCCGCATCCTCTACCAAATTACACCCCTACAAAAAATCTTCCGCCGACCGCGAAATTTTGAGCGCGGTCAGCGATCTAAATGCATACTTAGCAAAACATTTCCAGTGTTAGTCCTGTACTACATCAAAATTCCTACATAAATCTCACAACCAGTTAGTCCAAAATAAATCCTACACTGAGAAGAAAATCAAAGAAGTAAGAAAAACACATGGGTTTCCTCCCAAGAAGCGCCTGATTTAACGTTGCAGCACGACGCATGTTACCATCATCACTTGAACTGGATCATTGCCACCACGTGGATCCCATCAAACTTGCCCAAATAATGCTTCACTCGATGCCCATTAACCCTGAAGATTTCACTATTTTTGTTTTTCAAATCAAGAGCAACAAATGGAGTTATATGCACCACCTCAAAAGGGCCACTCCATTTTGACTTGAGCTTTCCGGAAACAGACGTAACCGAGAGTTGAATAGTAGAATCAAGTCACCCTCCTTGAATTCCTTGCTTCTAGAATATTTGTCTTGTATGTACTTCATCTTGTCCTTATACAAGGACGAGCTGGAATAGGCATGAAACCTAAACTCACCAAGTTCATTGAGTTGCTCTACCCGGAGATTTTCTGCAACATCCCACTCAATATTTAACCTCTTCAGTGCCTACATGGCCTTATGTTCTAACTCAACTGGAAGATGGTATGCTTTCCCAAATACTAATCGGTGCGAAGACATACCAATTGGCATCTTATAAGCAGTCTTGTAAGCCCACAAAGCATCATCTAGTTTCCTTGATTAGTCAGTCATATTTGCATTGACAGTCTTTAATAATAAGCTCTTTATCTCTCTGTTGGAGACCTCAACTTGTCCACTAGCCTGAGGCTGATAAGGAGTTGATACCTTGTGATTGACACCATACTTTGCAATCAAAGTATCAAATGCCCTATTGAAGAAATGAGACCATCCATCACTGATGATTGCCCGAGGAGTGTCAAACCGTGTGAAGATATTTTTCTTGAGAAGTGCCACCACACTCCGGGCTTCGTTGTTGGGCAAAGCCACAGCCTCAACCAACTTGGAAACATAATCAACGGCCACCAGAATATAAGTGTTACCACACGAACTAACAAAAGGCCCCATGAAGTCTATGCCTCATACGTCAAAAATGTCAACCTCAAGAATAGTGGTGAGAGACATTTCATCGTTCTTTGAAATTCCACCAGCTCTACGACACTCATCACATCTCTTAACCAGTTTACTAGCATCCTTATACAGAGTAGGCCAATAAAATCCATAGTTAAGAACCTTTGAAGCAGTTCTCACCCCACCATGATGACCACCGTAGTGCGAGGAATGGCAAGCATCAAGAATACTCATTTGCTCTTCCTCCGAAACATATATTCGAATCACCCTATCATTGCAAATCTTGAAAAGGTATGGCTTGTCCCAGTAATAGTCAAAGTTGTCCCGTTTTAGCTTCTTTCTTTTGTTAGAAGAGAGATCACACGGTGCAATGTCGGTCACAAGAAAATTTGTCACATCAGCGAACCAACGCATACCATTCAAAGATACTGATAGGAGTTGTTCATCAGGGAACGAATCATTAATTTTGAGGCCATCAAGGGGCCTCCCCTCCTCTTCCAAGTGGACAAGTGGTCCGCCACTTGGTTTTCACTTCCTTTTCGATCAATAATCTCAAGGTCAAACTCTTGAAGCAAAAGAACCCATCTCATTAACCTAGCCTTAGAGTCCTTCTTTGTCATCAAGTAACGGAGTGCCGCGTGATCGGTGTGCATAATCACTTTGGTACCCATGAGATATGGCCTGAGCTTTTCCATGGCAAAGACAATGGCTAATAACTCTTTCTTGGTCATCGTATAATTGACCTGGACATCATTCATAGCTTTGCTTGCATAATAAACCGGATGAAAGATCTTGTTGATCCTTTGTTCCAAAACTGCTCCTACCACAACGTCAATAGCATCGCACATGAGCTCAAAAGGTAAGCTCCAATTGGGTGCTGTAATGATGGGAGTGGTAGTCAATCTATACTTGAGAAGATCAAAAGCTTATATGCAATCATCAATGAACACAAACTTTGCATCCTTTTCTAACCACTTACACAATGGATTCACTACTTTTGAGAAGTCCTTGATGAACCTCCGGTAGAACCCTGCGTGCCCAAAAAAACTCATAACTCCCTTGATAGAAGTGGGAGGAGGGAGTCTTGCAATCACATCAATCTTTGCCTTGTCCACTTCAATACCATTTTTGGAGATCTTATGGCCGAGGATAATGCCTTCCTCAACCATAAAGTGACACTTCTCCCATTTAAGTACTAGATTTGTCTCTTTACATCGGGACAACACTTTGTCAAGATTTTTCAAACACTCATCAAAAGAATCACCAACAACACTGAAATCATCTATGAACACTTCAAGAAAGTCTTCTACCATATCAGTGAATATTGCCATCATGCACCGCTACAAAGTAGCCCGCGCATTACATAGACCAAACGACATCCTTGCGGATGCAAATATGCCATACGGGCAAGGGAAAGTGGTTTTCTCTTGGTCTTCTGGTGCAATGAGAATTTGGTTGTATCCTGAATACTCATCCAAAATGCAATAGTAAGAACGCATGGCAAGTCTATCCAACATTTAATCAAGAAAGGGCAATGCAAAATAATCTTTGCGGGTCACTTTGTTAAATTTTCGGTAATCCATGCGTACCCTCCATCCTGTAACAGTACTAGTGGGGAATAGCTCATTTTTCTCATTTGTGATCACAGTTATACCCCCCTTCTTTGGAACTCATTGTACCGGCGAAGTCTATGAACTATCTGAAATGGGTACACAACCCCTGCATCTAGCCACTTGATAATTTCCTTCTTCACGACATCTTGCATGACCTCATTCCACCTCTTTTGATGCTCTACGGAGTGCTTGGCATCTTCTTCAAGTATAATTTTGTGCATGCAAAAGGCGGGGCTAATCCCCCGAATATTAGCTAAAGTCCATCCAATTGCCTTCTTCCTTCTCTAAAGCACCGCAAGAGTGGCATCTACCTACACGTTAGCTAAGCAAGCGGAAAGAATAATAGCTAAAGTAGAACAAGGGCCTAAGAACTCATACCTAAGGTGGGAAGGTAAAGGCTTCAACTCCAATATGGGAGGCTCCTCGATTGAGGGCTTTGCTGGTGGAGTCTTTCGGTTCTCAAGATCCAAAGAAAGTTTCCGGGACTCATATGTGTACGAACCCATTCCTTGCAAAGCATTGACAAATTCAACCAAGCCTTCGTTCTCTTCCATATCATGATTCAAAAACACAGCTTCCAAAGGATCCTCCATATTTATCACATCACTGGTATCTTTAACAATCACCTCGGTCACAAGATCAACAAAGGAACATACGTCATTGCTATTGGGCTGCCTCATTGATTTGCAGACATGGAACATAACTTTTTCATCACCCACCCGGAAGGTGAGCTCCCCTGCTACCACATCAACCAAAGCCTTCCCTGTAGCTAGGAAAGGTCTCACCAATATGATTGGCACCTCGTAGTCAACCTCACAGTCAAGTATCACAAAATCTGTGGGAAGTATGAACTAGTCGACCCGAACTAACACATCATCAATTATTCCCAACGGCATTTTCATTGTCTTATCCGCCATTTGTTACCACATAGAAGTGGGTCTAGGTTGCCCAATCCCTAATGTTTTAAACATATAATATGGCATCAAGTTAATGTTGGCTCCCAAAAAAGCACCGAGATCTTCTAGATTTGGGGCCATAGAATGTACAATGGCACTTACTTGGTGCGTCATCTTGATAGTTTCACAGTTCATTGATCTCTTATTTATCACCAAGTCCTTCATAAACTTGTCATACCCCGGCATTTGCTCTAGAGATTCAACCAAAGGCACATTTATGGACAAGCTCTTCATCATATCAATGAACTTCTTAAACTGATTTTTATTACTCTGTTTAGCTAGCCTTTGAGGATATTGTGGAAGAGGCATTGGAAAAGGATCCTTGGCTTTGGGCACTACCATTTCCGGTATGTTTATCATGTGTTCCCTAGACGGGTTCACATCATTTTAAGTCTCTTCCTCATTGTTATGAATATCAATTCTCACCTCACCATTCACATTCTCTTCGATCACTTGCTCATCAACCATTGGATTATCATCATTCTGCACTTCAACATCATCACTCACAACTTCCTTTTGTTTGGAGGTACTTGCTTCACCACCTCTACCGCTCCTTGTGGTCACCTCCCTTGCATGGCTGGTATTGTTCCCACCCTTCGGGTTTAATACCATGTCACTAGGCAGTGCCTCCTTAGGGCGGGCGTTTAAAGTTTGCAAAATCTGGCCAAGTTGGACCTCTAAATTGCATATAGAAGTATTATGGGATGCCAATTGGGCATCGTAGTCGGCGTTTTTCTTCATCATTTGCTCAAACATTGACTCAATCCTTCCTATCTCATTGTTGGACGAGCTAGAGCTTTGATACAAAAATGGAGGCGGGTTGTTGATACATCGGAGGCCTTTGAAATCCCGGCCCCCGATTCCCTTGATTGTTATGATTCCAACCCCCTTGGTTGTTGTTTCCACCCTAATTGTTATTGTTGTTGCCACCCCAGTTACCCTGGTTACCTTGGTTGCCCCAATTCTGATTGTTGTTCCCCCAGTTATTTTGGTTGTTGTTATTTCCACTGTTCTAGTTGCTTTGTTGATTTTGATTTCCCCAATTACCTTGGGATCTCCACTGTTGTTGTTGATTCGGAGCATTGCCCTGTTGTCCTTGGTAGTTGTTCACATACTGAACATATTCACTCTGATCATTGTACCCATCATTTTGGTTATAATCACTTCTACCTTGCTCATACTGATCCGGATTTCCTTGATTTTGTTGACCTCTTTGCCTTCTCATCATGTTCACTCCTTCCATGGCGTTCACTTGCTTTGGCCCCTTGTGCCTTGGCCAACTGATTCATGGTTGTAGTCAACTCAACTATAGCTTGGTCTTGGTCATGAAGCTCCTTGTGCAAATGAATAACATTAGGATCACCTTGTGGCACATTAGCTCAACTTTGCCACGCCGAGGAAGTATCAGCCATCTCATTAAGTATATCACACGCCTCAGCATAAGGGGTATTCATAAATTTTCCCCCGGTGAGTTGGTTAACTACACACTGGTTGGTAGTGTTTATGCCACAATAAAATGTTTGTTGGATCATTGCCTTAGTCATGTCATTGTTCGAACATTCTTTCACCATCATCCGATACCTTTCCCAAATTTCATGCAGTGGTTCATTTGGTTCATGTTTGAAGGCAAGGATCTCATCTCTCAGCGTAGCCATATGCCCTGGTGAGAAAAACTTGGCTATAAACGTATCGGCCAACTCATCCCACGTAGTGATGGAATGATTGGGGAGTCTTTCAAGCTAGTCCAAAGCTTTCCCTCTATGTGAAAAAGGGAATAATCTCAATCTCAATGCATCCTCCAACATATTTGTCTGTTTGCTTCCTCAGCATGTATCCACAAAGACCTTTAAATGTTTATATGCATTCTGATGGGGAGCACCTGTGAAGTACCCTCTTTGGTCCAATAAAGTCAGCATGACATTTGTAATCTGGAAATTGCCCGCCCGGATTCAGGATGGGACAATTGCAGTTGCGTAACCTTCATTTTGAAGCACCCGAGGAGACACTTGTAGAGGAGGTGGGGGAGGGTCTGGAATATTTTCATTGGCCTGAAAGCCAGTTCTTTGAGCTTGAGGTACTAGAGGCACCTCATCTTCAACATTATCATCTACCTCTTCCCCTAGGAGAACACTTCCGAGAGGATCACTATTTTCCATTTTGTACTTGAACCGATTAACTCACTCAAGTTAATAAAATAGAAGGAAAGAAAAACAAAACACATAACTAGTTAGACAGATAGCCAAAAATGTTTAACTCCTCGACAACAGCACCAAAAGGTGGTCGATGTCCACACCTACACTACTATAGAGTAGCAAGGATGGTCGAAGAAGCTTTTACCCGAAAGGTCGGGATCAATTTCCACAGGGAGTTAATATTGGTTGGGAGTTGGGTTTCTATCTAATTAAGCTATGCGTGTTACTCTTAATTGCACTTCTAACCATGTTTGGATTTGTTTCTACACTACTTTTAATGCTACTGATTGCTGAAAATAATCTATATACAATGTTTTTGTAAGAGTTTTCTCAATTGGTAAGAAGCACTAGGGAAGTGACTTACACCTAGGTGAATATCTAATGGGGTCTAAAATGTAGGACATGCTTGTTATAGTTGGGGTCGTGATATAACATTTATACATAATTACTCACTCTATACCTCTCGGTAGTTTGAGTGACTTTGCCCTAATTGGCTTTCTCAAGCCCAATTGGGTGTTCAAACAATGCAAGTAAAATTGGCTCAAGTCAGGAATTACTATATCTAGGTTTAACCCTTTAATTGGGGCTATCAATCTCTTGAATGAAACCTAATTCCTTGTTAGACTAATTTTTCTAGACTTAGTCCATCTTTCTTAAAAAGAGTCTAAGTCAAAAAGGCATGAATCAGTGTTTGAAACCACCAATTCTACAATTAAAGAAATAATCAAGCTAAATATCACTAACCCATAAACAATCAAACCCTAAAATTGAAGATCCATTAAATACCCACACTAGGGTTGGGTCACAACCCTATCTAATGGGTTTAGCTACTCATAATCAAGGTAGAGATCAAAGACGAAATTGAACCTTGAGTGGGATGTAGCTGCCAATCTTCGGGTGGAGCAATTGAATGAACTTGATGAGTTCCGGTTCCATTCTTACTCCAATTCATCCTTGTATAAGGACAAGATGAAGTATCTACATGATAAGTAATCCAGAACAAAAATTTCAAAGAAGGTGACCTTGTTCTTCTATTCAAGTCTCGGTTACGGATGTTTCCGGGAAATCTAGAGTCAAAGTAGAGTGGTCCTTCTGAAGTGGTACATGTGTCTCCTTTTGGTGCTCTAGATTTGAAAAACAAGAATGGTGAGATTGTTAGAGTCAATGAGCATCGGATGAAGCACTACCTTGGCAAGATTGATGATAGCCACGTTGTGGCATTGCTCCATTTCAAATGAATGATGGTAACATGCGTCGTGCCGCGACGTTAAATCAGGCACTTCATGGGAGGCAACCCATGTCTTTTTCTTTCTTTTATTTTCCTTATTTTAGATAGGCTTGGTTTTGTGCTAACCAGTTTTGAAATGTATGCAGGAATGGGTGTGCATTGTAGGGACCGTGTATGAAAAATTTGGCTAAGTGTCAAAATGCATAGTCCCTGAAGTTGGCTTGTCAAATATGCTTAAGGATATGTGGCCGCACTCAAAATTGTGTGGTCCACATAGATGTTGTGTTCACACTCATTATTTTGCAGTCTGCAGCCAATCTTCTCAGAGGACAGGTAAAGAGTGTGGTCCGCATCAAAATTATGCGTCCGCACTCATGTGATAGACTGGGTCCCACGAGCAAAAATATAAATAGGAGTTCTCTCTTCTTTTTACAATTTTCAAACTTCCGAGACTTAAAAGTACATCTTGCATACTACATTTTTCCATTTGAACTCAAATTGCTCAATAACTTCATCACCTGCATCTTTATTATTGGTATGTTCAATTCCTTATTAGATTCTTTAACTTTTATTTGCTTTCGTTCTTAGATTTAGGGTTATTTTCATGCTACAATTGTCATAGTTTTCTTTTGTTTGCTTAGAAATCATGTGGGTAGGTTCTTATATGATAGTTGGGGGTATGGTTACTTAGTTAATGGGGTTAAATTGCTAAGACCATGACCAATTGATCCAAATATTGCATGTACCCTAGTTCAGTGACGATACATTTTGAATTATGCAGTCGCACACATTTTTGTGTGTCCGCAGTGGATATTGTGCGGCCGCACATATTTTTGTGCGGTCTACAGTCCTCTAAGTAGGCAACAGGTGGACTTCGCTTATGTGGCCGCACACATTATTGTGCGGTCTACAATTGTCTTATGCGGCCGCACACATTAATGTGCAGTCCGCAATGGCCTGATGCGGCCGCACGCATTTTTGTGGGGTCTGCAGTCCTCTAAGTTCTGAAAGTAGTGAGCTTGTCTTATGCGGCTGCACACATTTTTGTGCGGTCTGCAATGGCGTTATGTAGCCACAATTATTTTAGTGTGGTTCGTAATGAGGTAAGTTCAGAGACCTAGTAGTCTGATCCTGGGACTCTGCGGCCGCACTCATTTTTGTGTGGTCCGCAATGAAGTCTCTACGGTAGCACTCATTTTTATGTGGTCCACGATGGGCAGTCTGCGGCCGCACTTACTTTTATGTAGTCCGCACTGCCTTTCTGAGAACTATTTCCTGCAACTTTCAATTCTGTTTAACTTTACATTCTTTGCTTCAATTGCTACAGATCTCAAATTTTCATGTTGTGTAGATAATTGTGCACTCACGTGGAAAAGGTAAGATGTCCAAAGGGAGGGCAGAACCCTCCCGAGGTCGGGGTAAATGCAAGAACAATCTATCCCTCTCAATTCAAAAGACCGTCAACAAGATAGCAGCCACCATTAGAGCCCCGTACTTTTCAAAAACCAGTGAGTCTGTTCCGCTCGAGGAAGCTTCTGAAGGAAACTCCATGCAAGCACAGTCGGAGGTCCAGTCCTGGCAAATCCCCAAACAATTCCTAGGGAGATTCCATTTAGTTGATGAGTCCTCCTCCTCTGAGAGTTCATCTAAGTGTTCGGAAGAGGGAAGTGAAGATTTTGAACCCTCCCTCTCACATGCTCCCCCAGCTCTAATAAATATTGAGGATGTATAAGATAACGGGAGAGGAGGTGATACCGCAGTACATGGTTTGGAGAGGTCAAGGAAACCTTAGATTTGGGAGGATAGCTTTGTTAGTGCAAATGCCTTTGCAAAAGTTAGGGCATGGTGGCCACAGAGGTCGCTCACTCTTGAGCGATAGTTCTTAACTAAAGACCTAAGCACACACAACCCCAATGTCCTAAAGCAATTCCAAGAGAGGAAAGGTTGGAGCTGGTTCACCAACAAAGTTTTAGATGACAATGAGTACCTCGTCAAGGAGTTCTATGCAAATGTTGCTCACATCAAGCAAGGAACAAAAGTGACAAAAGTGTGGAATTTAAAGATCCATTTTGACTCTTGTGCATTGAACACGTATGTGGGGTTCAATAAAGTTGAGGGAGTGCAGTATTTAGAAAAGTTAGCCATGGTTGATGTAGCTCTCCCGTTGCTAGCTGAGATTTTAGCAATTCTAGGGTCTACTCCTCCATGGCTCACAACTGGTGTCGAATTCTTCTGGCCACCCTAAACTTTGAAGCAAAGGGTGGCAAACGTTTGTCTGTATCTGCATTGACCCATGCCTGAATGAAAACATGCTTCCAATTCCCCGTGCAGTTCTAGTGGCCTTAATTATGGCGGGATATCCAATAAATATTGGTGTCATCATGTCCACCAACATTACTTTAGCTGTCCAGAAGAATGAACGATCTTATCCATACCTGAACTTTCTCACTGGGTACTTCAAGGATCAAGGGGTGGAATCAAAACATTATGATACGGATGTCCAGGCTAAGAAGCCTTTCTCCTGGTACCAGCTTCAAGGGGATGACAACCCGAAATCCAAGGGTAAAGCTACTACTTCCACTGGCCAGTCTGAAGAGCCAGCGGTAGTGACTACTGATTCAGTTGTCGAGCCCTTCACAACAGTCGGTACTTCCACGAGGATAGTAGCCATGTCCCCATCTTCATCCTTCGGCCCTCCTGCTTCAGCTAGACTTTCAGCACCGTTGGCAGTTCCAGCTTCATCGACCTATCCTCAGACTACACTGAGGGTTTCCTAGACACTATCCAGCATAAACAACTAGATGCAGGCAGCTACCACAAAGCTAACTACCATATCCAGTGCAGTGGCAGCACAGTCTTCAGCCCCAGCAGTACTTCAGGTACCTCTATCAGTGGAGGACGCATTGAAGATGATTCTAGACAACTAGAAGAAGATTCTGGACGACCGGAAGACTATTACTGATACTCTAGAGGCACATAGGAAGGTCATTACAGACCTAACAGAGCAGGTCAGGAAGATGAAGAAGTCTCAAGCCTCGAAGAAGTCCGTAGAGAAGTTGGCTAACGAGGTCGAGAAGATTGCACAGGCAGAGGATTTGCCATTGGATCTGCTTATGGAGTCAGACCCACCAGCAGCATAGACAGCACCAGATACAGCAGTTGTCCAGTCTGATGAGCCGGCTGCCACTTTCCACATTGTTGAGGAGATTATCCGGATGCTCAGCAACCCAGTGGGCTCACAGCTTGGTGACGATGAGATACAGCATGAGGCTGAGGTTATTGAGGATCCGATGTAGACAGAGACCACATAGGAAGTCTTCTCTACACTCTGCCCATATTCCCTATTCTTATTTGTTATTAACATTGAGAATAATACTTAATTTTCATTTGGGGGTGGTCTATTTTGATGATTTGACATTTGGGTTGTAATAACTTTGATACTATCTTTATTTTCCTTTTAGTATGTATATATTTACCACATTTGATGGAATATTCACTGCCCTTATGTATATATTTATTTGACTTCAGCTTGTATATTCTTTTATCTTGCTTTCTGTAGTTTATTTCATAGCTTCTTTAGTTTGTTTTTCCTTAATAGTATAGCTTCTTATTTACTTTAGTTGTTTCTTTTTAATTTGCTTTCTTCTTTTTACGTTTGGAGGGAACAATAAGCCTTTGGTTTTCTTAATGCCACGGTTCATTCCAAAGGTGGATTATGCGTGAACCGGGTAGCTCTTCCCAATGATGGATGGCGTGATAAACATTCTAAGGGATTGAGTCCATTCTCTTTAATTTTTTTGGTGAATATAGTAGTAATGAATAAATGGGGTTTCAAGCATGCTTCACTTGGTACCAACACATTTACCTATGATCGTATGGTTAAAAACAAGTAATTGGCAGAAAACAACTCTAGTTGTGACTCTTTTGACTCTTGTGTTGGCTTAAGCAGCCATCGAGTGGTTCAAATCGAGCCATTTGTGATTCTCAATCTTAGATAGGGTTGTTGTGGGCCCTCAAATCTGTTCTCTTTAGCAATCCAGAAGCGTGAGAGGTGAGGTGTTCAGTTGCAAGTCCAAGTACCCGTGCTAATGGTCTA
Organism: Nicotiana tabacum; assembly: GCF_000715075.1. Classification (NCBI taxonomy): domain Eukaryota; kingdom Viridiplantae; phylum Streptophyta; class Magnoliopsida; order Solanales; family Solanaceae; genus Nicotiana; species Nicotiana tabacum. The sequence goes on from NC_134082.1 coordinate 11,640,566, forward strand.
GAACTTGCCCCGAATGTTTGTCTAGGCGAAACTCTAAGTGTAGCTTAGCTTGAGAAATGATCGTAGGCTCTCCTTGATCTGATTTGAAATTTGAAATCTCCATAGCCCACCAATATGATATCCATAGTCAACCCCTTTGAGCCGAAGCCATTTTTCTTTCAATAACCATGTTACAAGCCTTCATCTATTTTACAAAGACCCTCTCTTGACACCCGATCTTTCCTTAGCATTCTTGATAAACAATTGGTAAAAAAACATAAGTTTGGGGGAGAGAATAGGAGTTTGAAAGTTATAAAAGGTATAAAGAAGAGAAAGAAATGAAAAAAAAAGGGAAGGCAAATAAAAGAAAGAACAAAAAGAAAGGTATGCCAAAAAGAAAGTGAATTAATGAAGAGTTGAAGGGGAATCCAAAAGAAAATAAGGAAGAAAGATTGAAGTAAATAGAAAAAGGAGAAAAATGAATGTCATGCTCAAGAAGGAGTGATGCTACGTCTCTCTAGTTCCCCCGAGGAAGAAGAAAATGACTCAAAGAGTCGAGAAAGTATGAGTCGAAAGGAGAAAATGGAGTGCTTAAGGAAAGATGAAACCATTTTGATACAACAAGTCCTACCTTGGTCCAAAAATCCTTCATTACATCCCACAAAAGCCCTACATAATTTCAAGTTGAGTGAGCTTTCATTAGTGGTGATTTTTATTAGGGGCAAGCTTATGGTACTTAAAGCCGGTCTTGAGACATTCTTTGGAGAGAGATGAGAGGACTTTTCACAATCTTTGCTTCTAGTGTTTCATTCTGAAGTAAGATTTGCCTGTGGAGAGTAGAGGAGGAGTTTGGGATCCACAATGACCTATGTGAAAGAGCGAGCTTCCTAGACTAATAGAGTCAACTCTTGATGCTCTAGAGTCACATTTGAACTATGGTACTCAAAAAGTCATATCATAGGTTGTTGATAATTCATATGTGTTGTAGGTAATTGTTGGTCCCAATTGATATGTAATTAATTCTCCTTAGGCTAGCTGAAATATCTCTTTTTTCTAGTGGAGTGGGAATTGCCTTATTTTCTTGAGGACAAGCAAAAGCTTAAGGTTGGGGGAGTTGATAAGTAAGGATTTTGACCTCTTATTTGCTCTCTTTTACTTGCCTTTTGCTCAAAAATGCTTAAAGGTATTCCCGAAAACTAACAAAATGTTCTTACTTGCAGGAATTTTGGGAAATGAGCCAAAGAAGTCAAAATCAACTCATAAAGGAGTCAAAAGTGAACAAGAGCTAAAATAAGACAAAAAGCTTAGCAGTGCGGACTGTACAATTATAGTGCGGCTGCAAAATGAGTTCAGAGAAGAGGTTCCGCAGTTAATTTTATGCGGTCCGCAAAATGGAGAATCAGAGAGTTGTCAAAAGTCAAAACCTGAAGAATGCAGACCGCAGTACTTTTGTACATCCGCAAATTACTAAGTGCGGCCACAATCGATTTTAAGCAGACCGCAGAGGACCTCAAGTTCCATCCCCAAGATCCCAAGTATGCGGACCGCACAAGAATTGTGCGGCCGCATAAGGCCATTGTGCGGTCTGCATTAGCATTATGCGGTCGCAGAGACTCCGTAGGGGCATTTTTGTTAGATATTTTTAGCTTAGTATAAATACAATTGTTTATTATTTTTAGGGTAAGTTTTGTTTTGTAGGAGCACCTGAGATGGCTGAGTTTTCTGTATTGGGATATTTTGTATTAGATTCATCTTTTAACATTATATTTTCATCCTTTAATCTAGTATTATGAATTTTATCTTCATTTCATCTTGTATTGTTTTTATTTTTCATAAGTACCTAAACCCATAGTTAGGGTTGTGACCCAACCCTAGTATGGGTATTTGATGGGTATTTGATTTTAAGGCTTGAATGTGAATGGGTAAGTGATATTTAGCCTAGTTCTTGCTAGAACTATAGAATTAATGGTTGTAAACATTGATTCATGCCATTATGACTTAGTCTTTACTTGAGAAAGAAGGACTAAGTCTAGGAAAACTAGGCTTACAAGGAATTGGGGTGAACTCAAGAAATTGATAACCCCAATTAAAGGTCTAAACCTAGAGATAGTAATACTCGACCTGAGTAATATCACTTGAATTGCATGAATACCCATTTGGACTTGAGAAAGCCAAATTGGGCAAAATTACTCAAAGTACCGAGAGGTATAGAGTGAGTACCTGGGTGTGATGGCTATATTACAACCCCAACTAATCAATCTTGCCCTAGGTTCTTGCTACCCGTTAGATATCCACCTAGGTAGAAGTCACTACCCTAATCTCTTTAAACACTTCAAAAACAACAACAAAAATATTGTCCTTAGTTTCAATCATTGCAATCTTTATAGTAAAGTTAGACGTAGAACTCAAACCCAAAATTTGTGCAAGTGTAATTAGACTCAAAACTCGCATCTAGCTTAGATATAAACCTAATTCCAAATATTAACTCCCTGTGGATTCGATCCTGACCTAGTTGGGTTAAAATTGCATCGACCACCCTCTCTATTCAATAGTAGTATAGGCCTGGACCCGATCAATGGGCTATATTACAATCCTATTGTATTCTTAGATTGAATTGACTAACTAATTTATCTAGTTTATTGGTTAACAGGGTTAATATTGCTCATAAGAATCTGTCGAGTTCTTACTCGCCTATTCAAGCTAACCTAACCCCTATATGTCTATGGAATTGGAACTAATAAGAACGCATTTATAATTCCTGTAAATCAACCAAGCAAGGCAATTAGGTATATGTCTATCCTAACCGCGAATCCGTTCCCCGATGCCCAGGCTCAAGAACTTGTTCTACTCAATCCTATAAGCAATCTAGAATTCCCACTTTCAAGTTCATTTCTAGATTCGTAGATAGTATTCAATTGGTGATCAAGCAATCAAATAATTAAGCGCAATATTGAATAAATAAAATAATATGATAAATCAAGAAACCAAAATCAATATTCGAATAACAATGGTCATAAAAAAACCACAACCCTAGAACGTGAAGTTTAGTTCCACATAGACATGGCAACAAAACAAATCATACAAAGAAACATAAGAATTACTAAGTTTGGTGGAAGAAAAGATGAAACCAGGCCTCCACGACGACTTTGTGCTCTCCCTAGGTCAAAGGTTTGTCCAAAGTTCCCAAAATAATATTTTTTCATGTATTTATACCAAGTAGGGTTGGGCCAATACGAAATCTCCTTTTCCTAGACGAAATAGGAAAACATGCAAACGTGTTGCTTTTCATGCATTGCACTGTGCGTTCTCCCATGCGTCGCACTAGTGCTTTTTCCTGTCAGACCAAAAAACCCAGTTTTTGAACTTTGGAAATTTCTGACATAAAATAACACTAATGCCTCGCATTGTACGTCACACAGTGCCTCGCACTAGTGCATTTCTTCAGTAGTTGCTTCTTCCTTGAATTTTGACATCTAGATTGATCCTCGACCCCCGAATGAACTTCTCCAGAAATAGCTATGAGAACTGATCCCAAGTAAGTGCAGGCGACCCAGCTAGTCTAGTCAACATATAATCTCTCCACCACCTCTTGGCAGAACCAGTCATCTAAAACACAGCAAAATCGAACCCATTGGTCTCAACTATACTCATGTTCCACAGCACCTCATGGCAGCAGTCTAGATAATCCTGTGGGTCCTTGGAACACCACTAAAATGAACTGGAAGGAGCTTGGTAAACTTGTCCAACCTCAACAAAGCCTTAGAAGACATAGGGGGGTTATTACCGGCCTGTGCCGCAACAACCTGCTGAACTACCCCAACTGGCGGTGTAGCTGGAGTCTGATACTGGGAAGTCATCTGCTTCGGGGTGTGAGTAGCGAGAGTCTATGCTCCTTCCCAGCCCGAGAGGTGGCTGGTGCCATCGGGAATGTAGCAATCTGGGCCACACTCTCCATAAGGCCCACTAAACGGACTAGAGCGTCCTGAAGCACTAGAGTGGCTATGAACCCCTCTAGGACCTGAGTTGGTCCTATGAGTACCGACTAAGCTAGAACCTCCTCATCAAAATCTACCCGAGGTTCCAGTGCGGGTGCTACTGATCGAGCTCTAGGCTGAGCTCAACCTCTTTCTTAGCCTCTGGCGCGACCGCGGCCTCGACCGCTGCCCCTGTTCGTCGCTGCCACTAGGGGATCTGACTACCGATGTTTTGCGGGTTCTCTTCATCTGTGAGAGAACAAGAATAGAATGGTTAAATTATCAATGATAGAATAAAATCGCACAATGGAGAAGAAAAGAAGTGAAATTTGTTCCTAAACTCCATAGCCTCTGAAACATAAGTACAGACGTCTCTTAACCGATCCCCAGACTCTACTAAGTTTGCTCGTGACTCGTAAGACCTAGGTAACCTAGTGCTCTAATACCAACTTGTCATGACCCGAAATCCCAACCTCGAGGTCATGATGGCGCTTAATATCCACTTGCTAGACAAACTGACGTGAGATAATCAAATAGTCAAATTTTAACAGTTTAAACAAATGTTGATAAATAACGAGATATAGGAATTTGATTTACTAAAACACCAGCAAAAGTCATGTAATAATTTCTACTCCTAAAGATCTAGAGTCACGAATACACGAGCAACTAGAAGCTCTACAAACAGAGTCTGGAATAAATACAACTGTTTCGAAGGAAATGGATAGTAAAAGAGGAAAGAGCAAGGGGACTCCAAGGTTTGTAGACACCAGCAGATCCACCTCAATTCTTCGAATGCAATGATCCGAGCTAGCATACCTTACGCACCACTGGGACCAATACCAAAATCTACACAAGAAGTGCAGAAGTATAGTATGAGTATAACCAACCCATTATACTCCATAAGTGTCAAGCCTAACCTTGATGAAGTAGTGACGAGGCTAGGACATAACACTTATATAAAATAAACATGTGAAAGTATATATACGAAACAGTAATAAACACAGAGACTAACAATATACAAACTAGGAGGGGACATGTGAATAGGAAAAAATATGATAACTATAGCCGGAGTAAAATCACGTAACAGCCAAAATAAATCATCAACAATGAAGAGAGATGAACCGACGATATAAAAATAGCATAGCACCACTCTTCGTGTTTTTACTCTCATCCTTACCATGAAATGATGACATAAGTAACAAGAAATGGCACGGTATCACCCTTCATTCTTTTACTCTCTTTCTTACCATGAAATGATGACATAAGTAACATGAAATGGCATGGTATAACCCTTCATACTTTTACTCTCTTCCTTACCACAATATAATGAACAAATAACATAAATGGCACGGCATCACCTTTCGTGCTTTAACTCTCTCCCTCACTATGCATAAATCAATAAATGAGGTGTAGATATCAAATAAGTATGGAAAGAATGATCAAATAAGTAATAACGTATCCTAAGCATAGATATCATAATTAGAAAATAATAAATCATAGGAAACAAGTTCCACCCGCATACTTTAACCCAACAACAATGCATAAATACTCGTCACCTCACATATATGTTGTACAAACACATTTAATCACATAGCAAATAGGCAAACAAGTCCTAATCCCTCAAGTCAAGGTTAACCATGGCACTTACCTCGCTCCGCAATCAAATCAAAGCTCAACCAGGGCCTTTCCTCTAGAATTCGCCTCCAAACCACTCAAATCTAACCAAATATAGTTCAAATAATTTAAAATAGGCTTTAGAAACTACCCATGAGTGAAAAAAAATCAATATTTAATAATTTCAGGAAAACGTCAACCCCGGGCTTGCTTGGTCAAAACCCAAGATTCAGACCAAAACCTAATTGTGCATTCACCACTAAGCCCGGTTATGTGATTAGTTTCGAAATATGACCTCAATTTGAGGTCTAAATCTCAATTTTATAAAGACCCCCAATTCTTCCCAAATCCCTAGTTTTCTACCATGAAAGAACATACATTAAGCTTAGAAATTAATGGGTGATGATGGAAAAGAAAGAAAATGAGTTAAAGTATATTTACATATGAATTTGGTGATGAATTTTCTATTCAAAATCGCCTCTAGGCCGAGATCTAATGACAATATGGTGAAAAATGGGTGAAATCCGGTGTTTGAAACATTTTAAATCACTAGCATGAGGCCTTCTTCGCGCTTGCCAAAGGCCTGTCGTGTTCGCAATGCACAGCGGCCCAAATGGCCCTTGAGTTCACGAGATGTCCTTCGCGTTTCGCAATGGCTCTTGCCCCTGGCCATCTCATTCGCGACCCAATGGTCGTGTTCGCCCAGTACCCCCTCCCAGGTCCATAACTCTACACGTTCGCAAGAAGCTGGTCGCTGTCGCGCCCCCCTTTTTCCCTTCCATCGGAGAGGAGTCCGGGTTTCGACATTCATGAGGCGTAATGACTCATTTCCTTTTGGGAATTGGGTATTTGAAGAGTCGCCACCTAACGATTTTAAAGTGCTTTAGGGCACCTATAATATTTAACTACAACTATGTTTGATAACCACAGATAGGGTAAGGGCTTGAAATTATCCCAAGGAGAAGGTGTTAGGCACCCATCAGGATCCACTAGTGTGGTTCCCAGCCAGATAGTTTTTGTGAATTTGTGCAATTAGCAAGTAAACAAATAAAGGCTTAAGTAATAGAGGATTTAAGTTTAAATACACAAATGTTTGGAAAAAATGATTTAAAAGGGTTTTGAAAAAAGTTACAGGCTAAACATGCTCGTAAAAAAATAAAAGGGGGACCTAGTTTTGTTTGTAATATGGATCACCTTAATGCAATACCCGGTATGACACTCCTCATAAGAGGGGATACACGTGGTATTAGCGCACCGGTCATCATATCCATATCTACCCTTCCCAACCCGTGAAGGTATTAAAGAGCGGATTGGTCTCAACCTCTATTGCATGTTGTTACCCGTCCCACTCCTATCAGTCTCGGAGGAATTTAGGACTACTATTCCTATAAGAGGGAGGTTTTAGGCTGACACTTAGGTTTAAAGGTAAAAAGTCTAAGGCCACATACAAAAACATGCAGGAGTGCATTTAGAGGGGGAACATATAAACAATTAGAAGGCTCATGTATCCCTCCGCAAACAATACATATAAATAGCATGACTTAAACACAGTTAAGGTCTGAATTTTAAAAATCCTAAAACAGGGTTTGAGTCAGAACCAGATTCATTATATAACTCAGAAAAGAAGTCTAAATCAAGCCTGCCTACTAGTTGTAGCAGTTGGTAATTAAACAAAAGCAGTTCCAATTTTATTCGAGTAATTACCTAAGGCTTGCCTAGGCGTAATAGTGATGTCCTATGAGCATGATATCTATAATGATTAGGAATGCAATAGAGCAGTGATTGATTTAAAATGGACAACTTGAGATCCTATAGACATACTTTGTAATGGTATTAACTTAAGGCAGTATTTGAAAACTTATTAAAGAAGCGGAAGAATAATTAACTAATCCAATTCAGAATAAACAATGTGAACTAAACGGCTTCTCCAACTAAACTGGTTTTAAATTCTATAGGCATGATTTCTATTATAGATATTTAGATCCTATAGACATGGTTTCTAATTGTGTGGAAGTAAAGCATGCAGAATTCATTTTAAACCAGAGCAAATCCTATAGGCATGTTATCTAACAGACCATATTTGAATCAAAATAGACCCTATAGTCATGTTATCTACCTAATTTACCCACAATATACAACTACCCACCCTTTTCACTAATCACCCCGATATTGTTTACAAATTATTACGGACCAAATGATTGAATTAAAAAAGAAGTGCAAAAATAAGAAGTTACAACCATAAAAAGCCTGATCTTGACTTCCTCTCTGAGTTATGTAATGAACCACCTCAGAAGCCAATATTATTCCAAAGCCTTTCTCATATCTGGGTGTGTCAAAGTTCTCTAAGGACCTCAAGGGATCCCGGGCAGTGCTCACACCAAAATTTGCATAACCAAACAGAATGAGTGCAGTGTGGAAGGGCCAGCTCTTATGTGTCCAAATTCAGAGGGAGCTCAAGGGTCACAAGGTAAGGCTCACACAAGAGGGGCAGAACCTAGATTCTAGGAATAGGTGAGACTGCTTGACATAGTTTGGAAAAAGAGTTTGTTTAAAACTAGGTTGAAAGTAATAAGTAACAGAGGCAATTTGAAAGCAGTTGTAGTAGTAAAACTCAAAACTACACAGAATCAGTAGTCATTCAAAGGGGTCAAGGGATTTTGGAAATACACTTGACTGTAAGCACATGACCCCAGCAGGGGTTTGGTTTGGACATGCATAGCGATAGTTGATGCTGGCATGGTCACAAACCAGCCAAAAGAACACAAACACATGGAGGGGATATGGGGTTTGGGATTCACAAGACAGTAAGTACACAACAAGTGACTGACAGAGTATGCTTCAAAACACACATAGGGGAAGCATTAATCTAAGGGGGAAGGAAACATATTACAGCATGCTAATAATGTAACTTGACTGCAGAACCATAAACAGGAGTATACAAGAATAAGGGAAACTGAAACAACTAAAAAAGCATGTTGTTGTAGAGGCTTGAAAAAATTAACTAGGACATACCAGGAAAGAAAGCAAGGTGCAGAAAGATAAAGTAAGTAGGATTCCACAATCTAACCTTGGCTTTGTAGCCGGCTAGACAAAGCAATAGCATAAGTAGTAATAGAGAAAGAGAGAGTTTTGAGTGTAAGTGTGTTTTGAACTCAATTGTTCGTGTGTTTAAAGAAGGGAGGGTAGGGTATTTATAGTTTTTGAAAACGAGTAAAGAATAAGGTAACAAGTAAGGTTTTAACACAAACATGAAAATAATCACAATCAGAATCAATCAATACAAGTACCTCCCTTTAATCAAGGGATTATTGCTCAAATGGATACTAACAAGGTTAATTAAGAAAACAAATCAGTTTGAGACAGATTGATTCTTGCCATATAAAGGGGTAGTAAAAGTATAAGGTGAATATTTGAGTCTAAGTACAAAATATACTTATTTTTGGAAAAAATATTCAGCAGGGTAAAACGTCACAGTAAAGGAAAGGAATCAATCAATTTTAAACAAAATAAGTGAAATTAGGGTTTATAAGGGAACCTTTTGCAATCGATCGTAACATTGAGGAAATCAAGATCGATCAAGAAAGAATCATGATTCTGCATTTCAACATATAAATTGCAAAGAATGAATAGGCATATTAGGCATGCAGGGTCAAACATATTGACAAAAAGAAGCGACACAAACATATAGTAATAGCAGGAGTAAGCAAGGATTCTGTAGTAAAAGAAACCTACTCGAAGCACAGTAGTCAACAAAGTCGAGTAGTCAGATAGAACCAGAGTGCAGAGAAACAAACTAACAGGTAAAGAAAGTCAGAAACAAGTAAAGAACTCACAGCTATAAGTGAGGAAAACCCTTTAAGAAATTTAGGGTTTATACAATAGTCAAGATTAAAAAATGGTAAGAACTCAGAATCAGATAAGTCAAACAAGGAAAAAGGATTCAAATATAAAGAACTCAATCGAACAGGTATGTACTCAAAACAGACAAGGACAGTTTCAGAACCCGGACAGAACCAAACTATTTAGGGTTTTCAACATGATGAATCAAGTAGAAGAAAAACGTAAATATATCGTTTGAACATAGTTAAATCATGAAACAACACCAAAAATCAGAGAAGAGATCTTTTAAAAGAGGTTAAGAGAAACTATAATCGTTGCAGACGAAGAGTTTTTTGAAAAATCGAAAATTTTAAAGAAAAACACTTGACAGATCCATAGCAAACACAGATCTAAGGTGGATCTAAAAGAAAATTGAAAGCTCTTAAAGGTTAGGGTTTCAGAGAACCCAGAAAAGTGAGAAAAACTTTGGAAAGTTACCGATCTAGCAGGAAAAGTCAAGGATCTGACTTGAACGTCCATGGATGGCCGGAAAAAGACCATAGATAGAGTTTGAGCAAGGACTAGACTAGATCTTTTCGATCTCTGTCCATGAAATCACACAAACGGGTTACCAGAAGATGTAGGAGGTTGGTATACCTCTCAAACAGCCATGAGAGTCCATGGATCAGGTAGGGATTGAAAGGAATTATGGTGGAATTGGATGAAGGCAGCTAGGGTTTATGTGAGGCTACAGAGATAATTGAGAGGAAAGGGATTCAAGGGCGGCGGATGGTGAGAAATGAATTAGGGTAAAGGGTCGTTTAGGTTTATTTTAGGTAGGTGAAGTGGTTGCTGTTGATCTAAATGATCAACGACCTGGATTAAATGGGTAGGTAGGGATCCGAGCTTGGGTTGGGTTTAAATTGGGCTAGGGTCGGGTTTAATTCAGAATTGGGCTGGGAATCGGGGTTCAATTTAGGCTAAAATTTAAATACAAATGGGTTGTTATTTAAATAGCCAATTTTCCACTTTTTAAATTATAAAAATAGTAAATGATTTCTGAAAACTAAATTAAAAGGGCTAAAATGATTTATAACACATAATTTACAATTTAAAAATACAAGCCTCAATTTTATGAATATAAGACATGATTAAACCTTAAAATGGCTAATATTGCAATTATGTGCAATTTAGCCTTAAAAATACTAAATAAAATTGTAAAAATTATTTTACCATAAATATAAAAAATCCATAAATATAAAAATCGCATAAATGAATCATCAAAATACTAATTTTGGAAATAATTATTGAGATTTTATGGATAAAAAGGGGAAAAATAAATCGATTTAAACTTTTAAAAAATTATGAAAAAATAATAAAATATTTGGAAATGCATATGTATGCGTTTATATGCTATTTTGAAGTTATTTTGCATATTGAAAATATATATATAGGAAAAAATTGGGTATCAGCAGCTGCCCATCTTTACCCGGGAATGATGAAAGAGTTGTCGGGTAAAGATATGATGGCCAATTTTGACTGAGCGAAACGGTTTGAAGAAGATTTAGGCCATACCCTGGCTTCTAAGCTTCCTACATATCCCTGGTTTTACAGAAATCAGGCCGTATGTAGTTCAGGATCTACCGGAGGAGTATACCGATGAAGCGATTTCAAGAACGGACGCAATATCCAGGGCGGGGTGCGTGGCAGGTTTATAGGAATGATTAAGTCTTGATATGGATGCGGGTCCTGGAGCGGGATCGCTCTTGCTGGGATGGCCGTTGCTCGCCGGTTTACCTATAATGAAACAATACAAGCGTATTCTGTGCATAAATTTAAACATGATGCAAATTTTTGTTGGACTATGAATGTTGCCTTTGGACGGTTAGGATGGCGTCTTTATACTATGATGTCCTGGGCCATGAAGTGTATGATGAAGGATTCACAGGCCATGAAATGATGCTCTCGGGCTATGAGGATGGTGCCTCCGAACCATAATTCCTTTGAATAACGATATGCAAAAGATCGAAAGAGATCCTCAATCCATGACATGGTGTTCTCGGGCTATGAAGATGGTGCCTCCGAACGATGACGCCTTTAGATGAGTTGGCGGTATTTCAGCCCATGATAGATGCAGTGGTATGATGCGGACAAGACAAAGCTTAGTCTTGCGAATCGAAGGGCAGATCTTAGCCTGTAAGAAAAGCGAAATAAATAGTGCTTGAGATAGCGCTTAGTTTTGAAGAAAATTGGAGGCAGAGCTAAGTCTCGGAAGGCAGAATGACAGCCTTATGCAAAGATGTGAATGTAGGTGGAGACAACATTTAGTCTCGAAAGGCAGAATAGTAGCCTTATGCAGATTGGAAAGTAGAATGGTAGCCTTATGCAATGCAGATGCAGATGGAGACAACATTTAGTCTCGGAAGGCGGAATGGTAGCCTTATGCAATGTAGATGCGGATGGAGGTAGAACATAACCTCGGAAGGTAGAATAGTAGCCTTATGCAAGTTAGAAGGCAGAATAGTAGCCTTATGCAATGTAGATGCATATGGAGGTAGAGCTTAACTGCGGAAGGCAGAATGGTAGCCTTATGCAAGTTGGAAGGCAGAATAGTAGCCTTATGCAATGCAAATGACAACGTTTAGTCTCGGAAGGCAGAACGGTAGACTTATGCAAGAATGCGAATGCTAACGGAGGTAGAGCTTAACCTCGGAAGGCAGAATGACAGCCTTATGCAAGAATGCAAATAGAGGTAGAGCTTAACCTCGGAAGGCAGAATGGTAGCCTTATGTAAGAATGAAGATGCAGATGGAGACAACGTTTAGTCTCGAAAGGAAGAACGATAGCCTTATGCGAGAAATAAGATAGCAAATGACATCAGAGTTTTCTTAGCTGATAGCAGATTGCGGCATTGTGATTACTGGGAGCATTGTGACTGTGGAGCATTACTTGTGTGTGCTGATAGTAAATGTTGGCAAGTGCAATGATCCGGAAAGTTGTATTCTCGAATGATGTTTGTCTCGTGGGCGTATAGTGTGTTTAAAGATTTTCCAATCCTAGTGCATGCATCCAAAGAAGAATTGTGAGTTTTGTAAGGGGGGAGGTTAGTTCATGTCCCCGCTGGCTTTGCTTGGCCTGCTCGGCTTTGATCTGGTGATACTGTGTGTATCATTGGGATAGCATTGCTAAACAAAGCAGTTTCGATAATAAACATGCATAAGTGTATAATTAAAAATATCTTTTATATGAACCAACGACTGTGACGTGGTTCAGGACATTGCGACCTCTCTTGCTACGGAATTTTAAGGGTCCTCCTCAAAATTTTGCCCCAGTTTCATGGGTTGACGTTTCTGATTGCTGCTCGCACGATGATCGGCTGAAATTACTTCGGAATTTTGAGGGTCCTCCTCAAAATTCTACCCCAATCTCCAATTGCGGGGGGGGATGAATTTTTTATTGAATTGTGACCGAACCCATAGGGCTGCCTACATATCCCCTCTTAAATGGGAATCAGGTCAGGCGTAGTTCAATTAACATCATATAAGGAAAGCATAAAGATTACACATAGTAACGCTTGACCGCATCTGAATTGATCGGCTTTGGCTAGACTTCTCCATCCATTTCTGCAAGTATGGGGGCTCCTCTTGTCAGAACCCGGTGAACCATGTATGGACCCTGCCAGTTGGGAGAGAACTTCCCTTTGGCTTCATCTTGATGCGGAAAAATTTTCTTTAACACCAGCTGCCCCGGTGTGAACTGTCTTGGCTTGACTTTCTTATTGAAGGCTCTGGACATTCTGTTCTAATAGAGTTGACCATGGCAGACTGTATTCATTCTCTTTCCGTCGGTAAGGGCTAGTTGCTCATAACGACTTTTACCCACTCTGCGTCGTCGAGCTCAGCTTCTTGTATGATCCTTAGGGAAGGGATTTCTACCTCAACAGGAATTACAGCCTCTGTACCGTAAACCAGCATATAGGGGGTTGTCCCAGTTGATGTGCGGACTGTGGTACGATACCCCAGAAGAGCAAATGATAACTTCTCGTGCCACTGTCTGTGATCTCTATCATTTTCCTCATCCATCTAGATCTGATGATAACCAACAAAGCAATCTACAAATGATTGTAGCTCATGCTTGGCACAATTGTCAATCATGATGTGTATATTTGTTAAAGGGAAGTCGTCTTTTGGACTAGCCCAGTTGAGATCCTGGTAGTCGACACAGACTCTAACCTTCCCATCTTTCTTCAGCACTGGCACAACCATGTCGGGTACTCTACTACTATGAGAACCTTAGCTTTGATCTGCGTGTTGACTTCTTTCTCATATCAGGCTTGAACTTTCTGAGCTTTTGCTTTACTGGTGGACATGTTGGATTGGTTGGCAGTTTGTGAGCCACAATAGGCGTACTCAGACCAGTCATGTTATCATACGACCAGGCGAATATATCCTCATACTCTTTTAGAAATTCTGTATAATCTTTCTTTTCTGATGGGAATAGGTGAATGCTAATTTGTGTTTTCTTGACGTTCTCTGCATCTCCCAGGTTAACAATTTCGGTCTCGTCCAAGTTGGACTTAGATTTGTTTTCAAAGTTCTCAACTTCTCTAACAATCTCGTTAGGTATGTCATCCTCCTCTGAATCAATGTTTGTTTGTTGCATTGTCTCATTGCATGTCACAGTCATTGGTTCATCAAGATAAGTAATAGTAATGTTGTATAAGTAAAGTAATGAGAGAAAACGGTAATTAGTGTTGATTCATAAGAAAAGTCAAAATGTTTTGATAAATTGCACAACTGTTTTGAACATTGAAGATCTTATTGCGGGAATTGAAAAATGCGAAAAGAAAATTATTTAGTAAAACAATGGATAATGGCTTGTTTTAGCCTTGCTACCCTGAGGCTCGTCGGGCTCTAGTTGTCCTGATGGTCCAATTTTTGAGATATGCCCCTCTGCTCACAACCTATATGAAAGGGCCTTGTGAAATAAGATAATGATGCCAGAGTGCACGAACTAATCTTTGGGGAGGGCAATAATAAAAGAAAACAAAATAAAAACAAAAAGGTAATCAAGTCAGTGAGGATTATAAAAAGTATTGCAATATTTAAACACATAGTGGGGGAATTGTAAAGTGTGTCCTAATTTGGGAACCTTTTTGTGTCGAGGTAGGCGTAGCGACAAATTCATTTGGAGAACTTACAATGCTAAATGCTTCATTTTATTGGTAAAATAGACGAATCTCAAAACGACAATAAGCAAGAAAGAAAGTCACTAATGGCCAATAGCCTTATTACATTCATAAAGCGAAAAAACAAATTCCTATCTATTTGGTCCCAGAAAGACCTTCCTCAGGTGAATGCTCTCATTGATCAAATCCTCCAACTCGCGTAGGTTCACCAGTAAAAATTCCTTTGCCAGGTGTTCTTCTTCGTTTCCTTCAGCGTTCTGGCAGTCGGCGACTCTCTTCCTCACTTTTCCTTCCAATTCCAGCAGATTATATTCCAGATACTCCAGCTTTTCACTGGATTTGGTGGCCCTTTCTTTCCATTCGTTGATTCGGTCATTTGATGGAAGACTCCTCCACCAGTCTAGTAAGAGTGAGGGTGTGCTAACCATACCAAAACTGGGGACCTCGTGCCTCATTTTCTGCAAAACAAACAAGGTTAGGCCCTTACCCCCACCAGACTCGGCTATTTAATATCAACAATTAGCATGAAGCATTTAGTTTTCCAAATAAATGCACAGAACGTGATGATGTTCGTTTGGGCTCAGGGAAACCCAGTGGACTTTGGACAAGGCTATCTTAAAGGATCATTATGTGGACAACATAACTGATGTTTTAAGCATCAATACTACACAAGAGGGGAATGATTTGTGTAGTACCCAATTTTTGCTTAACTGAACTATAAAAGAACCTGGTTCTTCTAGGTGTTCCAACTACTACTGTTTGTGGAATAATAAATACAAAAAATAAAGAATACAGATATTTTTACGTGGAAAACTCCTGGCTCAAAAGGTGAAAAAACCATGACCTACTACTCAGTAGGATTTTCCCAAACTTCCACTAAAATCACTGAGCCAAAACAGCATTTACAAAAACTCTTTGTAAACCTAAGGATTAACTCTAATCCCGTTGTGGCACACAGCCTCAACTGTTGTGACAACTTCAAGTTAGCTATAACTTGAACACTCTAGGTATCTAATACAATTGCTTATATGATAGTTGAAAGGTACAAATTTAAACAACTTACTACAATTGAACTAGAATAAAAGATAGACACAATGGAACTGGTTCTTCTATCTCATTCAAGTAGCTTTAGGAGTGCACACCCAAATCACACATAAATTGCTTGCAAAATTGCCTTGCTCTTTTGCTCTCAATTTAGTTAAATTCTATGTATGTGCATTACCTGTAAAAGAGAACAACACTGAAATTTAATTGGTTAGTAATCAGAGTTTGATTGGAACTCAATTGCTGCTCTCCTATCGCAGAAGAGTTCATGATGATCTCAAACTCTAACACTATCTTCATCCTAGATTGTGTTCTCTTCATATAAGGAGAATTTCTCCCCTTATCCAATATGCAATATTTTCGATCAGATCAGGAGATATTGCTGCTTGACTAGTAGTACTTATCTCCTTCACGTGCATCTCACATGTATAGGTTTATCATGACTGTGCTTCATAAGATGGACCTTGTCCATGACTGAGTTCTTTTTGTCATTCTTCAAAACATTACCTGTTCTTGGGTCAACAAATTCCCCCTTTTTGATGATGATAAACTCTGTGCTTCTTACTGATTTGGAACCTGTAAGAACTTATCTTAGCCATCAATACTAAACCTAGAGTATTCACTTATCATCAAGGACCAGGTTAATTAGGTTATAAATATCACTTATTTTCAGAATGTGTAAAGCACAATTTCTCTTCCCCCTTTTTGCATCATCGAAAAGTTGCATACAAAGTGTGATACCCAGAATTTAATAAGTACCCATGGCCACTGGGGCAACTGCAAGTACAATCATGGTGCAATCATCAGTAATCAAGCAAACATATTTAAACTATCAAGGACAGATTAATCATTGAACAAGAACAAAACAGTAGTTATCAATGATAGAGATATGTTGCCACAAACAATCCACAAAAAGAAAGAAAAACATTCAAACCATGAGCAAAAAACAAAAGATAGAAACATCCCTAATTTGGGTCAGTAAGGTACTAAACAAGTTCAGGAGTCCTAAGGCTTGGAGGAACTAGAGGTTTGTGTTTGTGTTTGGAGAAAACTCAGCATGTTATAAAGAATTCCATCATTCTTCTCCTTTTCTTTGGCAAGCTCAGTTCTGACCATCCCTCTCAGTTTCCACTTCAATCAGACAAGCCTTGAGCCTAGCTATTTTAGCATCCTTGGCTGCACATTCCTGAACTAGAGTCCTAACTTTGCTGCTTATGGGTGCCTTCTGAGATGAACCAGGTTCATTTGGGATGGCAGTGACTCCATAATCACAAGCGAGAAGAGTATTAATGCCAAAGTGATCCTTGCTCGAGGCCATTTCCCATTTCTTCATAGGCACATTAAGCCTGTCCAGAACTATGGTTAGAATAAAGCCATAGGGAGTATCATGGGCCTTGGAGCCATTTATGATCCTGTCTAGCAGCATGATAATGAAGGCAGGCCAATTGATTTGTTTTCCTCTCTCTAGGCACTCCATAAGAATTAGATCCATGTAATTAGCAATGTGCCTTCTCTCATGTCTAGGCAATAAACACTTGTTTTGCAAATTCAAACAAGACCTTGTGCTCAGGCCTTATTTCACTTTTCTGCATAGCCCTGGCTTCATTTACCTTTTCTGAATCACAAAACCTCCTGGTGATTGCAATAGTAGTAGGGAGGGAGTCCAGGCAGGGCCACCTTTGCCTTGTACAGTCATCAAACCCTTCAGAGGGTAGGTCCAGGATCTCTCCCAGTTTCTTTGCATCAAACTACACTTGGACTCCTTTCACCAAGCTACTAACAATGCCATCCTTAACCGCAGCATTGGCCATAAATTCAATTAGCTCATTTCTGGCTAGCTTACCATCCATCTGAAAGACCATGTCCTTCCATCCCTAAGCAGCTAAAGCATCCACCAATCTCATCATTCCTGGTTCCACTGGGTCTTTTAGCAATCTTCCTTTTAAAATCTTTCTTTTGAAAAACATGGCAAGCTTATCCTGTTCCTTCACAGAATCATTTTCTTCTTCTTCTCCACTACATTCATCATCTTTAAAAAAATTTGATTGTTTGTTTTTCACTGCAGATCTTGTCATCTTGGCTAGTGTAGGTTCAGCAGCCTCAGACATAAAGGAAAACTTCTTGGAGGAGGTCTTGGGCTTTTTAGTCTTGGGGGTAGGAACCTCCACTGATGTACCCCTTTCTTGATGGACCAGCTCTATCTCCTCTTCCTCAACAGCCTCTGAGGATTCTGCAATCTTTCCCTTTCCTTTATCCATTTTCTTTTTCTTACTCTTTTTTAAAGCCCTTTATAGATTAGCTTCACTCTGTTTCACCCTGCTTCTTGTGGCTCTACCCTTTGGCAGTGAAGAGGCAGTAGGTGTTAGGGATAAAGCCTTTCTTTTCTTGAAAGGCTTAGGAACATTGAGGGCTTTTGTTGTGGGAGTTCTGCGTTTCTTTGGGTCATAGCTTGCCCCAACCCTTTTCAGTAGGTCTGCTAGGGTCTCTTCAGTAGATGAAACAGGTTCATCTCTCTGTGTACTCAGATGAACCAACCCCTCAGAAGCTTCCCCAGAACCACTTCCCCCTGACTTCATGCCACTCTTTTCTACCTTTTCTTGTGCAACCCCACAAATAGCAAGAACTGCTCCCTTCCCATTTCCCCGATCATCACCACAATCACCCTCTCTCTCTTTTTCTTTTTCAGAATTCTTTTTACCTCCACTTCTTTGTGACCCTGGTACTTCTACATCCTTAACTTACCTAACCAGAATAAACCAAGATTCTAGATTCTCAGAAGAAATTACCTTAGATGGAGATTCTTGAGTCTTTTTAGAGTTAGAAGACCCAGGTTCTTCCCTTGAAGTAGCGGATTGATATGATTCAGAATCAGAGATGGAGCTAGCGTTTTGGGCCTGTCTTGCCTTCAACTTTTCATTTAATTTCATCCTCAGAGCCCTAGACGCTACAGTCTTTCGAGCAAGCATTCTCACCCTACACAGTCTAGGTTTTGGTGATGTACTAGGTGGATGAGGTGTGGATGAATTTAAGGGAGATGGTGGTGGAGGAGTTCCAGGATTGTCTTGTGGGTTAGTCATGATAGTTGGTTTCTTGAGAGAATATGAGAATTTAGAGTTTTGGAGAAGAGGGCAAGTGAAAGTGAAGAAACAATTTTGATGATTTGGAATTATAAAGATGGCAGGAGAAATTATGTGTATTTAAAGAGAAATACATATTTAATAGGTAACGACAGCCTTTTGAAGTGGTCAAATAGAGGTCTAATCAGCCTGAAATTCCAGATTTTGAATGATCGGTTTATCTTCCCTAGATTTTAGGCAAAATTTTCGGTTTAGAGTTCCAGGCAAACAAAACTGGTTCAATGCTAACGGATAGAATTTTCTAGGAATTTAACAAGTATAGGACTTCTGCTCATGATTGAATTATTAATCTTTCTAATTGTGCAGAGTATAGAAAACATACCTTAGCTTTCATATGAACACATACTAATGAACCAGGTTCTTTATTTAGAAGTCTCTTGAACATGCCTCAAATGCCAAAATAGAGAAAATTTTGTAAGAGATCAGTGAGTCATATAAGCACATGTCATAGGAGTATACTAATTAAAGTATGGAGCTGAGTAAGAATTAATCTAGATAATTACACAAGTTCAGAATTCCTAGCCAAAAAATTCCCTTTTTCAATTTTTTTCATTGCATTCTGAGCTGGACCTATTAGGTGATCTTAATCATCCCTAATTCCAACCTGTTCCTCTCAAAGTTTTCTCTACTCAGTGCTTTAGTGAAGATGTCAGCAATTTGTTTATCAGTAGTATAAAATTCTATGGAGATCAATCCTTTCTCATAGTTATCTCTTAAGAAGTAGTGTCTAACATCTATGTGCTTAGTCCTCTTATGATGAACAGGGTTCTTTGTCATACTTATAGCACTAGTGTTATCACAAAATATAGGAATGCAACCAACTTCAATGCCAAAATCTACCAACTAATGTTTGATCCATAACAATTGAGCACAATAAGAAGTAGCAGCAACATATTCAGCCTCAATAGTAGATAAGGCCACTGAATTTTGCTTTTTAATGGCCCAGGATACAATACATGAGCCAAGAAAGTGAGCCATACCTGAGGTATTTTTCCAATCCACAAGGAAACCTGCATAATCAGCATCAGCATATCCTACTAGATTGAAATTACTACCTTTAGGATACCAAATACATAGATCAGTGGTGCCTTTCAAATATCTTAGTATCCTCTTGACAGCAGTCAAGTGAGACTCTTTTGGATTGGCCTGAAAGCGAGCACGAAGCCCTACACTGAAAACTATGTCTAGTCTATTGGCAGTAAGATATAAGAGTGAACCAATCATACCCCTATACAACTTCTGATCAACTGAAGAACCAGGTTCATCTATATCTAATTTAGTGGCAGTTGCAATGGGGGTGTCTATTTCCTTTGATTCATCAATTTTAAACATTTTGATCAGCTCTTTTGCATACTTCTGTTGATGGATCATGGTTCCATTTGGGCTTTATTTGATCTGTAAGCCTAAGAAAAAGTTAATCTCACCCATCATACTCATTTCAAACTCACTCCCCATTAATTTGGCAAAATCCTTACTTAGTTTATCAGTGGTGGCCCCAAAGATTATGTCATCAACATATATTTGTACCACAAGGAGATCCTTACCTTTTTCCCTTAAGAATAGGGTACTGTCAATTTTACCTCTTTTGTAGCCATGTTCAAGCAGAAATTTGGACAGTCATTCATACTATACTCTAGGAGCCTGCTTGAGTCCATAGAGAGCCTTGTCTAATTTGTACACATGCTCAGGACATTCCTTGCTCTCAAACCCTGGAGGTTGTTTTACAAATACTTCTTCTTTCAGGTAGCCATTCAGGAAGGCACTTTTGGCATCCATCTGATGGAGAGTGAATTCCATGTGTGCAGCAAAGGCTATGAGGAGTCTTATTGCCTCTAGTCTTGCAACTGGAGCAAAAGTCTCATCATAATATATACCCTCCTCTTGGTTGTAACCTTGGACCACAAGTCTTGCCTTGTTTCTTGTAACTGTTCCATCTTCATCAAGTTTGTTTCTGAAGACCCATTTTATACCAATAACTAATATGTCCTTGGGTCTTGGAACTAGATACCAAACTTGACTTCTCTCGAACTGATTGAGTTGATATTGCATTGCATTCACCCAGTTTGCATCATGCAAAGCCTCAACAACATTTTTAGGTTCAATAAGAGACAAGAAAGCATCAAAAGCACACATATTCTTTAATTGTGATATAGTTTTGACTCCAGATGTTGGATTAGTGATTATGTTCTTAATAGGATGAGAACTTTGATACTTGTGAGGTTTCACAACCAACTGATGTCTGTTAGATGTTTTCTCCCATGTTATGTTGCTGAGGAATAGGGTCATAAATAGGTTCTTTTAGGGGATTTGTTTCAATTCCTCTTTGATCAGTTCCCCCTGTCAGGTTGCCCTAAATGGAAGGACCTGTTCCATCACCTCTTCCATATTTTAGTGCCACTTTAACTTGTGCTGAGACTTCAGTCAAATCCTTTACCAATCCAATGGCTTCATCTTCATGTTCTTGTCTCTCATAAAGAATGTTAGTTTCATCAAACACTATATGCACACTTTCTTCTACACACAAAGTTCTTTTATTGAACACTTTATATACTTTGCTATGTGAAGAATATCCCAAGAATATTCCCTCATCACTTCTAGGATCAAACTTACCTAGGGAGTCTTTCCATTATTGTGCACAAAGCACTTGCATCCAAATGCCCTAAGATGGGATATATTTGGTTTTCCCCCTTTAAGTAACTCATAGGGAGTCTTCTCTACAAGGGGTCTAGTCATGCATCTATTGATAATGTAACATGCAGTGTTTACAGCCTCTGCCTAGAAGCTGTGGGGTAGTTTACTAGAAAGAAGCATAGTCCTAGCCATGTCTTCAAGAGTACTGTTCTTTCTTTCAACTACTCCATTTTGTTGAGGAGTCCTAGAGGCAGAGAAGTTATGATTTATACCATGCTCATCACAGAATTCAGCAAACAGCATTTTCAAATTCAGTTCCATGATTAGACCTAATGGATGCAAGTTGATTACCTAGTTGTTTCTGAGTTTTTCTAACAAAAACAGTAAACATGTCAAATGCTTCATCTTTAGATGTTAAAAATAGTACCCAGGTAAATCTAGAACAATCATCAACAACTACCATTACATATTTCTTTTCACCTCTGCTCATGGTTCTCATTGGACCACAGAGATCCATATGGACCAGTTCCAACGTCTTGGTTGTGCTTACCATTTTCTTGCTTTTGAAGGATGATCTTACCTGCTTCCCCCTTGCACAGGCCTTACAGACTTTGTCTTCCTTGAACTTGATGTTAGGTAACCCTATCACCAAGTCCTTAGAGACTAATTTGTTTAGCTGATTCAGACTAGCATGACCAAGTCTTTTGTGCCACAGGAGGGGATCACTATCCAACACACTTAGGCAGGTGAGTTCATTTTCTGAAAGAGTAGGCAAATCTACAATGTAAATATTGTTAACTTTTTTTCCCTGCAAAACAATTTTGTCAGTGGTAAGGTTAATCACAAAGCATTTAGTAGAGGTGAATGCCATAAGGTTACCTTTATCACACAGTTGTGACACACCGATCAGGCTATATTTCAAGCCATCTATCAAGTAGACATTCTCAATGGAGTGAGAGTCTGTCTTACCTACCTTTCCAACCCAATAATCTCACCTTTCGTCCCATTTCCAAAGGATACATTACCTCCCTTTAAGTCCTCAAGTGAAAGGAACTGGTTCTTACCTCAAGTGAAAGGAACTGGTTCTTACTTCTAGTCATATATTTTGAGTAGTCACTATCCATGTACCATATTTGACTACTTCCCTTCACTTGGACCTGCAAAAAGAAATCAAGGGTTAGTCTTAGGAACCCAAACTAGTTTGGGTCCCTTTCTATAGGCAAAGGGATAAATCAAATTACTTTTAGCCCATCCAGGCAGCCTATTTTTCTCTTGAACAAAAGCTTTGTTCTTTTGACTGGCTTTTTCTTTTGCATTACATTCATTTTTGTAATGCGCAGTCTTGCCATAGTGCATGCAGATTTTGTTCTCAGGGAGAGTGAGGTACTTGCTTTTGGGATCCGACATAGGTGTTTGAGTCCCATAGCTAAGTCCTCTTTTGTTGCTACTGTGATGTTCTTGTAGCCAGGAAAGTACATCAGAAGCCTTGTTCCATTTGCAAGTTCTGTCTAGTTCATGTTTTACCTTCCTTAGATCTTCTTTTAAGACTTTTATCTGCTCATCCTTCATGTACAACTCATCCTTCATTTTTCCTAAGTTTTATTCTAGGGTGTGATGTGTGTGGTCAGCTTTCTTCTTACATGTTCCTAGTTTCAGTTTTAAGTTCTCAGACCTAAGTTCTAGGACACTAGTGTCAAGTTTAAGAACCTGGTTCTTCAACTCAGCATTTTTACTATCACTCTCATTAGCCCTAGATTCTAGATTTTTGCACTTGTCTTTTAGGATCACACATTTCCTAGACAGATCTTCCTTCTCATTGTTAATTATCTCGGACTCATCAATGAAGTCTAGCAATATCTCAGACAACCTTTCTTTAGACAGGAATTTAATTTTCTCTTTAAGATGAAAGATATTTACCTCTTGTTCATCATCTGATTCTCTGATGGCCATAATTGCTTGTTCATCTCAAGCTTCATCTTCTGATTCCTCATCTGATATTTCTTCCTAAGCAACAACCATAGTCTTTGTTGATCCTTTGTTCCTTTTTGGTTGAACATGTTCCTTCGTTCTGCCCTTTTCTTCTTCCACTTAATTTCCCATTGAGAACAGTTCTTGATCATGTGGTCAGTCTTACCACATTTGTAGCAACCCTCATTGGTTTGTTTCTCAGGAACCCTTGGTTTGTTGAAGGTTGTACCTCTTGAAGAACTCTTTCCTCTCATCAGGTACTTTTTGAAATCTCTTGTGATCATGGCCATTTCATCATCCTCCAGATCTGAACCTTCAGCTATTCTAAGAATCAGACTTCTTTCCTTCTTGGGTGCATCCATTTTCATAGTTTGCCTTCTCAGTTCATAGGCAGTGAGGTTTCCAATCAGTTCATCCAGCTTAAGGGTAGTAATATTCTTTGATTCCTGAATAGCAGTGATTTTGTTTTCCCAAGTCACTGGTAAAACCCTTGTCAAGATTTTCTCAACCTTGTTTTCTTCAAAGATAATTCTCCCAAGAGATTTAAGTTCATTTGTTAGTGTTGTGAACCTTGTGTACATCTCCTGGATAGATTCTCTTTCCTTCATACTGAAATTCTCATATTGAGAATATAGCAGTGCTCCTCTTGATCTCTTTACTTGAGGAGTTCCTTCATGAGCCACTTGTAAAGTGTCCCATATTTCCTTAGCAGTAGTACAACTTTGAATCCTATTGTACTCATCTGGACCCAGTCCACACACAAGCCATTTCTTGGCCTTGGCATTCTTCTCTCATTTCTTCAAATCTTCAGCAGTGCAGTCAGCTCTTGTCTTTGGCACATCCACCCTTTCAGCATTCTTCTTTGTAGTTGCCACAGGACCATTTATGCCTATATCCCAGAGTTCATAGTCTTCTCCTATGATGTGATCTCTTATCCTGTTCTTCCACCAAGAATAGTAATGACCATTAAAGAGTGGAGGCCTAGCAGTGGATTCCCCTTCCCAGTTCCTAGGTAGTGCACTCATTTCGATCTTTTCCTAAGATGTTAGCCTCTTCAAGTATAACCTCTTCTGATACCAATTTATGTTTTAAGCGTCAATACTACACAAGAGAGGGGTAATTTGTATAGTACCCAATTTTCGCTTAACTGAACTATAGAAGAACCTGGTTCTTCTAGGTGTTCCAACTACTACTGTTTACGGAATAATAAATACAGAAAATAAAGAACACAAAGATTTTTACGTGGAAAACACCTGGATCAAAAGGTGAAAAACTCACAACCTACTACTCAGTAGGATTTTCCCAAACTTCCACTAAAATTACTGAGCCAAAACAACATTTACAAAAACTCTTTGTAAATCTAAGGATTAACTCTAATCCCATTGTGGCACACAGCCTCAACTGTTGTGACAACTTCAAGTTAGCTATAACTTGAACACTCTAGGTACCTAATACAATTGCTTCTATGAAAGCTGAAAGGTACAACTTTAAACCACCTACTACAATTGAACTAGAATAAAAGATAGACACAATGGAACTGGTTCTTCTATCTCGTTCAAGTAGCTTCAGGAGTGCACACTCAAATCACACATAAATTGCTTACAAAATCACCTTGCTCGTTTGCTATCAATTTAGTTAACTTCTGCGTATATGCATTACCTATAAAAGAGAACAACACTAACATTTAATGGGTTAGTAATCAGAGTTTGATTGGAACTCAATTACTGATATCCTATCATAGAAGAGTTCATGATGATCTCAAATTCTAACACTATCTTCATCCTAGATTGTGTTCTCTTCATATAAGGAGACTTTCTCCCCTTATCCAATATGTAACCTTTTCGATCAGATCAGGAGATATTGTTGCTTGATCAGTAGGACTTATCTTCTTCACGTGCATCTCACATGTATAGGTTTATCATGACTGTGCTTCACAAGATAGACCTGGTCCATGACTGAGTTATTTTTGTCATTCTTCAAAACTTCACCTGTTCTAGGGCCAACAATAACTGACCCAGCTAGGTTTGAATATGATGCATGCATAAATTGGATAGAGTACGGTTTCTATGGGGTTTTAGACTAGTACCCTTGAGCGGACAACTCAAGGGGGAAGGCACGGAACTGTCGACTACACCACTGATCGACTAGTTTTACCGCAAATATGCCTTTCCGAATTTAGGGGTAATGATATAGGAAGAGCGCAACCACTCATCAAGCGTTGCTATAGTATTTGTTTGGCACGAGTGGAGTATAATATTGAGCATGATTATGCAATAATTAAAAGCATGTTGACATGTATTTGCACGTTAAGAAAGCGATAAATACAACAGTTTTATAATTTAAAGCAGCAATAAAGGAAGGAAACAAAGAAGATATGTCAGTTTTGCTTTTGAAAAGAGAAATTAAATGCTTAAAGAAATTTAAACAAGTAATTGCACATAGGGAGGTACAAATTCACAAGAACAATCTGAAATGGTAAAAGCCTAAATATCCCCATCAGAGTCGTCATGTTGTCGCGCCCCCCTTTTTCCCTTCCATCGAAGTGGAGTCCGGGTTTTGACATTAATAGGGCGTAATGACTCATTTCCTTTTGGGTATTTGAAGAGTTTCCACCTAATGATTTTAAGGTGCTTTAGGGCACCTATAAGATTTAACTACAACTATGTTTGATAACCACAAATAGGGTAAGGGCTTGAAATTATCCCAAGTGGAATGTGTTAGTCACCCCTTAGGATCCACTAGTGTGGTTCCCGGCCAGATAGTTTTTGTGAATTTGTGAAATTAGCAAGTAAACAAATAAAGGCTCAAGTAATAGGGGATTTAAGTTTAAATATACAAACGTTTGGAAAAAACGAATTAAAAGGGTTTTGAAAAGAGTTACAGGCTAAACATGCTCGTAAAAAAATAAAAAGGGGTTCTAGGTTTGTTTGTAATATGGATAACCTCAATGCAATACCCGGTAAGACACTCCTCATAAGAGGGGATCTACGTGGTATTAGCGCACAGGTCATCATATCCATATCTGCCCTTCCCACCCCGTGAAGGTATTAAAGCGTGGATTGGTCTCGACCTTTATTGCATGTTGTTACCCGTCTCACTCCTATCAGTCCCGGAGGAATTTAGGACTATTATTCCTATAAGAGGGAGGTTTTAGGCTGACACTTAGGTTTAAAGGTAAAAAGGCTAAGGCGACATGCAAAAACACATAGGACTGCATTTAGAGAGGGAACATATAAACAATTAGAAGGCTCATGTATACCTCCGCAAATAATACATATAAATAGCATGACTTAAACACAGTTAAGGTCTGAATTTTATAAATCCTAAAGCAGGGTTTGAGTCAGAACCAGATTCATTATATAACTCCAAAAAGAAGTCTGAATAAGGTTTGCCTACTGGTTGTAGCAGTTGGTAATTAAACAAAAGCATTTCCAATTTTATTCGAGTAATTACCTAAGGCTTGCCTAGGCGTAATAGTGATGTCCTATGATCATGATATCTATAATGATTAGGAATGCAGTAGAGCAGTGATTGATTTAAAATGGACAACTTGAGATCCTATAGACATACTTTCTAATGGTATTAACTTAAGGCAGTGTTTGAAAACTTATTAAAGAAGCAGAAGAATAATTAACTAATTTAATTCAGAATAAACAACGTGAACTAAACGGCTTCTCCAACTAAACTGGTTTTAAATTCTATAGGCATGATTTTTATTATAGCTATTTAGATCCTATAGACATGGTTTCTAATTGTGTGAAAGTAAAGCATGCAGAATTCATTTTAAACCAGAGCAGATCCTATAGGCATGTTATCTAATAGACCATATTTTAATCAAAATAGACCCTATATGCATTTTATCTACCTAATTTACCCACAATATACAACTACCCACCCTTTTCACTAATCATCCCAATATTGTTTACAAATTATTACAGACCAAATGATTGAATTACAAAGAAGTGCAGAAATAAGCTATTACAACCATAGGAAGCCTGATCTTGACTTCCTCTCTGAGTTATGTAATGAGCCACTTCAATGCCAACATTTCAAAGCCTTTCTCATATCTTGGTATGTCAGAGTTCCCTAAGGACCACAAGGGATCCCGGGCAGTGCTCACACCCAGATTTGCATAACCAAATAGAATGAGTGTAGCATGGAAGGGCCAGCTCTTATGTGTCCAAGTTCAGAGGGATCTCAAGGGTCCCAAGGCAAGGCTCACACAAGAGGGGAAGAACCTAGATTCTAGGAATAGGTGAGAGTAATTGACATAGTTCGGAAAAAGAGCTTGTTTAAAACTGGGTTGAAAGTAATCAGTAACATAGGCAATTTGAAAGCAGATGTAGTAGTAAAACTTAAAACTACACAGAATCAGTAGTCATTCAAAGGGGGTCAAGGGATTTGGGGAATACACTTGTCTGTAAGCACATGACCCCAGCAGGGGTCTGGTTTGGACATGCACAGCAATAGCTCATGCTGGCATGGTCAGAAACCAGCCAAAAGAACATAAACACATAGAGGGTATATGGGGGTTTGGGATTCACAAGACGGTAAGTACACAACAAGTGACCAACAAAGTATACTTCAAAACACACATAAGGTAAACATTAATCTAAGGGGGAAGGGAACATATTACAGCATAGAGAAAGAGAGAGTTTTGAGTGTAAATGTGTTTTGAACTCAATTGTTCGTTTGTTTAAAGAAGGGAGGGTAGGGTATTATAGTTTTTAAAAATGAGTAAAGAATAAGGTAACAAGTAAGGTTTTAACACAAATATGGAAATAATCACAATTAGAATCAATCAATACAAGTACTTCCTTTTAATCAAGGGATTATTGCTCAAACGGATACTAACAAGGTTAATTAAGGAAATAAATCAGTTTGAGACAGATTGATTCTTGCCATATAAAGGGGTAGTAGTAAAAGTATAAGGTGAATATTTGAGTCTAAGTACAAAATATACTTATTTTTGGGAAAAAGATTCAGCAGGGTAATACATCACAGTAAAGGAAAGGAATTAATCAATTTTAAACAAAATAGTGAAATTAGGGTTTATAAGGGAACCTTTTGCAATCAGTCGTAACATTGAGGAAATCAAGATTGATCAAGAAAGAATCATGACTCTGCATTTCAACATATAAATAGCAAGGAATGAACAGATATATTAGGCATGCAGGGTCAAACATATTGACAAAAAAAGTAACACAAACATACAGTAGTAGTAGGAGTAAGCTAGGATTCAGTAGTAAAAGAAACCTACTCGAAGCACAGTAGTCAACTAAGTTGAGTAGTCACATAGAACCAGAGTGCAGAGAAACAAACTAACAGGTAAAGAAAGTCAGAAACAAGTAAAGAACTTACAGCTATAAGTGAGGAAAACCCTTTAAGAAATTTAGGGTTTATATAATAGTCGAGTTTAAAAAATGGTAAGAACTCAGAATTAGATAAGTCAAACAAGGAAAAAGGATTCAAACACAAAGAACCCAATCGAACAGGTATGTACTCAAAACAGACAAGGACAATTTCAGAACCCGGAATGAACCAAACTATTTAAAGTTTTTAACATGCTGAATCAAGTAGAAGAAAAAGCGTAAATAAATCGTTTGAACATAGTAAAAATCATGAAACAACACCAAAAATCAGAGAAGAGATCTTTTAAAAGAGGTTAAGAGAGACTCTAATCGTTGAAGACAAAGAGTTGTTTTGAAAAATCGAAAATTTTAAAGGAAAACATTTGAGAGGTCCATAGCATACACAAATCTAAGGTAGATCTGAAAGAAAATTGAAAGCTCTTAAAGGTTAGGGTTTTAGAGAACCCAGAAAAGTGACAAAGACTTTGGAAAGTTACCGATCCAGCCGGAAAAATCAAGGATCTGACTTGAACGGCCATGGATGGCCGGAAAAAGACCAAAGATAGAGGTTGAGCAAGGACTGGACCAGATCTCTTCGAGCTCTGTCCATGAAATCGCACAAACGGGCCACCAGAAGATGTAAGAGGCTGGTATACCTCTCAAGCAGCCATAGGAGTCCATGGATTAGGTAGGGATTGAAAGGAATTAGGCTGGAATTGGATGATGGCGGCTAGGGTTTATGTGAGGCTGCAGAGAGAATTGAGAGGAAAGGGATTCAAGGGAGGCGGGTGGTGAGAAATGAAATAGGGTAAGGGGTCATTTAGGTTTATTTTAGGTAGGTGAAGTGGTGGTCGTTGATCTAAATGATCAACGGCCTGGATTAAACGGGTAGGTAGGGATCCGGGCTTGGGTTGGGTTTAAAATTGGGCTAAGGTCGGGTTTAATTCGGAATTGGGCTGGGAATTGGGGTTCAATATAGGCTAAAATTTAAATACAAATGGGCTATTATTTAAATAGCCAATTTTCCCCTTTTTAAATTATAAAAATAGTAAATGATTTCTGAAAACTAAATTAAAAGGGCTAAAATGATTTATAACACATAATTTATAATTTAAAAATACAAGCCTCAATTTTATGAATATAAGACACAATTAAACCTCAAAATGGCTAATATTGTAATTATGTGCAATTTAACCTTAAAATACTAAATAAAATTGTAAAAAATACATAAAATTTATTTTAGCTATATTTTGGCATAAATATAAAAATCGCATAAATGAATCATCAAAATACTAATTTTGGAAATAATTATTGAGATTTTATGGATAAAAAGGAAAAAATAAATCGATTTAAACCTTTAAAGAATTATGGAAAAATAATAAAACATTTGGAAATGCTTATGTATGAATTTATATGCTATTTTGAAGTTATTTTACATATTGAAAATATATATATGAAAAAATTAGGTATCAACAGTCGCGTTCGCGAAGGGTAAATCCTCCAACGCTCTGTGTTCGCGACCCAGCTATCTTGTTCACAATAAAGAAATACACCCAACCCCAATTTCCCCTTCGCGATCGCAAGAGAGACTTCCCGATCGCGAGGCACAACGCATTAGGTGACAACGCACTTCAAAAAAACAAACAATTCTACGTCCAAAATGGTCCATAACATATCTGAAACTCACCCAAGCCCCTCGAGCTCCAAACCAAACATGAACACAAGTGTAATAACATCATACGAACTTGCTTGAGCAATCGTAACATCAAAATAATACCTAGAACCACGAATTGGACACTAAAACGAATGATATTTTTAAAGTAACTTAAGAACTTTTAATTTTTCAACCGAACGTCTGAATCACGTCAAATCAACTCTGTTTTGCACCAAATTTTGCAGACAAGTCATAAATACTGAAATGAACCTATTGCAAGTTCCAGAACATAAATCTGAACCCAGTACCAATGAATCCAACCTATGGTCAAACTTATGAATTCTTTAAACCTTTAAATTGCTAGTTTTCAACAAATTACGTTAAATCAAGTTAGGGACTTCCAAATTCGATTCTGAGTATATGCCCAAATCTCAAATCACGATAAGAACCCACTGGGATCGTCAAAACGCTAATATGAATCCGTTTACACAAAGCGTTGACCGTAGTCAACTCAAATGAGTTTTAAGGCACGATTTCAAATTTTCATCATTTTCTCATAAAACATTCTAGAAAAAAGGACATGGACTATCCACGCAAATCGAGAAATATTAAACGGAGCTATTCGAGGTTTCGAAACAGAGAAATAAAGGTTAAAACTGAAAATGACCTATCGAATCATCACAAAGACACAATTATTGAGAATGTTTAACGCATAAACCAGTAAGATATTGAGCAATTCAATTCTTTTTTCTTTTTTATTAGGCTGTAATTAAATTTACTTTTCTTTGTCTAGAAATTTTCGAATTTTTCTGGTTTATCCATCTGAGATAGTATGTAACGACCCAACCGGTCGTTTTGGGCTCTAGCACATCGTTCGACAGTTTGAGGTTGTGAGTAGCTTCACATCAGGCATTATGACTTGTGCGCATGGTCGGAATTGAATTTCGAGAAGTTTAAAGTCGATTTGGAAAGAGAATTCTCATTTCGGAAGCTTTAAGTTTGTACAAGTGACTAAGATTGGATTTTTGAGTAAACCTCCCCGGAATCAGGATTCAAAGGTCCCAACAGGTTCGTATGATGATTTCGCACTTGGGCATATGTCCGGATCGAGTTTTGGAAGACCCGAGAATGTTTTGGCACCTATTGTGGAAGATAGCAGTTCTGGAAGAATTTCATAAGTTTGGGTTGCAGTGCATTTCATTGTTATTGATGTCCGTTTGGAATTCCGAGTTGGGGAATTGCTCCGTATGGTGATTCTGGTGTTGGGAGCGCGATCGGAAGTGAATTCAGAGGTCCGTTGGTCATTTTTTGGAGTCATTTGGCTAAAGTTGGAAACTTGAAGGTTTTTGAGAAGTTTGACCCGAAGTGGACTTTTTGATATCGTGGTCGAATTTTGATTCTAGAAGTTGGAGTAGTTCCGTAATGTCGAATATGGCTTGTGCGCAAAATTTGAGGTCAATCGGATGTGATTTGATAGGTTTCGGCATCGGATGAAGAAGTTCGAAGTTCTAAAGTTCATCATGTTTGAAATGGGGTGTGGTTTGTGATTCTAGCGCTATTTGGTGTGATTTGAGGTCTCGAGCAAGTTCGTAAGGTGTTATGAGACTGGTTGGTGTGATTAGACGGGGTCTCGGGGGGGCCCGGGTGGATTCCTGGTGGTTAAAGGATCAAACTTTGAATTTGAACAAAAACTGAGGCAGATGATATCTGGTGTAACCGCACCTGCGAGGTTGTGGCCGCAGGTGCGGAGCCGCAGAAGCAGCCTGGGAGTCGTAGGAGCGGAACTGGGCAGCCAAGGGAAGGACCGCAGATGCGGGGTATTGGTTGCATCTGCGCAAGCACATAAGCGAGAGAGATAACTACAGAAGCGGAAGGAGACCGCAGAAGCGGTAGTGGGGGATGCACCTGTGGGATCACAGAAGCGGTCAAGTGACCGCAGGTGCAGAAATGCTGGAGGCAGTGAGTTCTTTAAAAATCGGATTTTGCCCATTATCCTTCATTTTTTTCTTCTTGTTTGGGTGATTTTGGAGCCTTTGAAGAGGGGGACTTCATCATCAAGCATGAGGTAAGTTACTTCTACCCCTTGTGAGTTAAATACATGGTATTATTACCGATTAAAGTATGGAAATTGGTATAAACTTAGGGTTTTGGTGGAAAGACCTAAAATTTTTATTTTTGGATTTTGACCACGATTTTGGGCATGAAATTGAGATGGCACCTAACTCAACCCGCTAGGTAAGCCAACTAACAGATAAAAACCACTCATCTGAGATATTTACAAATTTATCCAAGACCTGGTAGTACGACTCATGAGCTTCTAAGACTTGGAATTTACAAATCTAGTATGAATAAATACATGTTCTGTTTGAAAAATACATAAACAGAATAACAAAACCTAAGCTACCAAGGATAAGAGGCAGCTATATCCAGAATGCTCGAACATCTTCAGAATTAGCACCCGACATCACCAGCAGCTCAACTTCAAAAATCTATACACATCGTACAGAAGTGTAGTATCAGTGCAATGTACTAGTAAGTATTTTGTCTAACCTCGTCAAAGTAGTGACGAGGTTTTTAGTTAAAAGATGCTTATTGTTATAACATGTACATTAGATTAATAGCAAAAGCAGTTCAAAGCATAACCGATAAAAGTACCGTATACAACTCTGCGAGACAGTCAACAATTACTAAAAGGAATCTCAGTAGTAGATTTATAATCTTTTCTGGTATAAGAAGTATATCCAGGATATCACGTCAAACGGCACGGTAACACCTACCATGCTTCTATCTCTGCCTCATGTATGTATGTATGTATGTATGTATGTATATATATATATATATATATATATGTATATATATATATATATATATGTTGTGACAAATCAATTAGCACGGCAACACCCTTCGTGCGTTCAACGCATCCTTCCCAAATGTACGTATAGCAGAACCAACCAGATGACAGAAACACGATAACAGGTATTACAAAGTAGGAAATACGCAAGTAGCAACAATGGATGAGGATATACATGTGGGAAACAGTAAAAGACTAGGCAGAAAGCACGTGAGTAATAACAACCAATAGGAAAACAAAGAGTATCAACTTCAATTAACTAGCATAATGGAGGCCTAAGTACAAATATAGCAAATAAGAAGGAAACACAAGATCTTTAATGTTAACAAGTAAGGGCATGAATGACTAGCATGGTGGAAGGCTTACACTAAGGTGCAACAAAATAGATATAACATGAGTATAATTAAAAGCTGAAAATGGGCATTGTATTTGCAAGTTAAGCAAGTAGAAGGTATGAGCAACACAACAACAATTGAGATGGAGATCATGACATAACAATGGCAATAAATCACATCAGATCCATAATTATGACAATACCCATCAATGGGTAAAACATAAGGGACATGCATAACAATCCCTCATCCTCGCCTGCACGAAAATACCCATCGTGCCAATACTGCATGATAACATACAAGAATATCGATATAAATGAAATGACACGGCATCATCCTTCATGTTTTAACTCTCAAATGATATGGTACGATATCACCTTTCGTGCTTTTACTCTCAATAATGTGGTACGGTATCACCCTTCGTGCTTTTACTCTCAATAATACGGCACGACATCACCCTTCGTGCTTTTGCTCTCAATGATATGGCACGGCATCACCCTTCATGCTTTACACTCTCCCTCACATGATGAGGTATAAACAATGGCACAACATCACCCTACTTGCTTTACACTCTTCCTTACCAAGAATATGAGTATCAATGAAAAGGCATGAAGCACAAATAACATCAAGGAGAGTATTTTAACAGATATTTCAAACAAATCGCAATCACATCTTTCCATATCAACAATGATTCAACAACCCTCGAGAACCGTATTATTCAAATACTTCCACAATTCTCACGATGATCCACAACACAAGCAAAGAGTTCAGTATCTCATGAATATGGGCCGTAGTAATGTAATAATGATTTCGCATAGAGATGACCGAATTAGACACATCAATGTATTCTCAGAATTCAACCAAATTCGTTCAAGTTATATTGGGGTAATTCTTAATTACTAACATTTTATACTACGTTCTTAACATCAGTAAATCAAGTGAAGCATGAAGCAAGGAAGTAACATAATCCTACAAGACACAATCATAGCACAATCTACTCTCGAGCATGATTAATCATGGCAGATACATATACGCTCGTCACCTCATATATGTATCACCCCCGCATGTAGCAAACAATGACAAATAGGAGGAAAAATTCCCTCAACAAAGATAGGCAAAATACTTACCTCGAACAAGCTAATAACAATACCGAGCAAGTCAAATGATGCTCCAAAAATGCCATCACGCGCGTAGTGACCTCCGAACGGCTAAAAAATATCCAAAAGCAACTCAAATACATCAAATAAAGCCCAAGGAAACAATTCCAAATGATAAAGATCGAATCCTAAATCAAATCCCAAA
Organism: Nicotiana tabacum; assembly: GCF_000715075.1. NCBI lineage: Eukaryota > Viridiplantae > Streptophyta > Magnoliopsida > Solanales > Solanaceae > Nicotiana > Nicotiana tabacum. The sequence continues at coordinate 11,675,410 of NC_134082.1, forward strand.
TCCGGCCAAAAATCACACCCGGGCCCATACCCCGGAACCCGACAAAACTCACAAAATCCAATAATCTATTCAATTACGAGTCCAACCATACTAGTTTCACTCAATTCCAACTCAAAAATCGATGTTCAAAACTCAAAAATTCATATTATGAAACTTTAGGCCAAACCCCCAATTTCCTCTTTAAATTCATCAACCAAAAGCTAAAATCGAAGATAGATTCATGGAATATAACCAAAATTGAGTATAGAACACTTAACCCAATTCATATGGTGAAAATCGCCAAAACAACTTTCTAATTCCGAGCTCCCCAACTCAAAATATATTAAATGAACAAAACCCTCATTTTACCACTGTTCTACCTCGTTTCTTATGCCAAATAATCTCGAAACTCGCTTTTGATGCCTCCAATAGATTTCTTGTGAAATTCTAGTCAAGTTAAGCTCATGAATTACTCCATTTGACCTTATATTGAAGGAGATATGTTGGTTTCAATATTTGAAAATATGCAGATTTTTAAATACAAAGTCAGTGACAATTTCATAATTAATCGTAAAAAAATCTGGCAACCCAATTCTTAGTAAAATGACCATAAACTCCTCATACGGTGTCCAAATTTGATGATTCTTTTTGCTATGGCTCCGTAATTACGATACGGATCTAATGCTTCAATAAAAATAAAAAATAGAGCACAAATCCATCAAATCACGTCCAATTGACCTCAAATTTTGCACACAAGTCACATTTGACATTACGAGATTGCCCTAACTTCCGGAATTGAAATCTGACCCCGATATCAAAGAGTCCACTCCCGGTCAAACTTCTCAAAACTCTAACTTTCGCCATTTCAAGACTAATTCAACTACGGACCTCCAAATTACAATCTGGGCGTGCTCCTAAGTCCAAAATCACCCAACAAAGCTAATGGAACTAACGAAACTCCATTCCGAGGTCAAATGCTAAAAAATCAAACTCAGTCAATTCTTCCAACTTATAACTTAAATCTTGAAGTTCATTCTTCCAAATTGATTCCGGATAACTTGAAAACCAATACCGACGATTTACGCAAGTCAAATACATCATGCAGAGATACTCGAACCCTCAAGATACCGAGCAAAGTGCAGATTCCCAAAACAACCAGTCAGGTCACTACACTTAGCCTTATTCCTAGATACATTATACTTATCCCTGCTCGCTCTCCTCTCCTCCTCACATGTGCTCCCTACTAACTCCAGGTATGCTGCCTTTTTCACTTTCATTTTACCTTGAACCATTTTATTCTACCACCAGTCACCTTTGTGCCTACCAAAGTAGCCCGTCGAGATGCCTAACACCTCTCTCGCAGCCTCCCTTATATAATCTGCCGTCATCGCCCACATAACACTCGCGACCCCGCTACTACTCCAGGATCCTATAGTCGCTAACCTCCCATCCAACTCCTGAGTTTTATCCTTAGTCAGGGCTCCAAATCTGATCCTCGATCGTCCTCGCACAGACCTCTTCTTCCTCTTTAACATAATACCAAATTCCATCACCAAGAGCCTATGTTGCATCGCGAGGATCTCACCCAGGATAACTGTGAAGTCCTTACACAACCCTATGTCACATCTCATAAGGAGAAGATAGTCAATCTAATTCTTTTCCACCGCTCTTCGAAAAGTAACCAAGTGCTCATTCCTCTTCATAAAACTAGAGTTCGCAATCACCATCTCAAAAGCCTTAGCAAAATCCAACAACGAAGTACCTACTCTGTTCCTATCCCTAAAGCCAAATCCACCATGCACCTTGCCATAGCCACCTGCAGTCGACCCAATATGTCTATTGAATTCCCCTTCTATAAATAACCTCTCAGTAAGCGGAACATTACGCACAATCTCATCCAACCCCTCCGAGAAGCGCCTTTTAACCTCCTCATCCATGCCTACATGCGCACATAGGCGCTAACTACGTTTAGGGTACACTCTCCAACCGCCAACTTAATAGTTATTAATATATCATTCACCCGCCTAACCTCAACCACAGACTCTTTTATATCCCTATTCACTAGAATACCTACTCCATGCTTGCCCTTCCAGACTCCAAAGTACCAAAGCTTATACTCGTCTGCATCCCTCGCCTTCGATCCTACCCACCTTGTCTCCTGGACACATGCTATATTGATCTTCCTCTTCAGGAGGATCTTTGCCAACTCTATAGACTTATATGTCAATGTTCCTATATTCCATGACCCAATTCTCAACTTATAGGCTCCCTTATTTCCCTTACCCCTTACCCCTTACCCCTTACCCCTTGCCTCTTTCCCCCCAGGACATAGCCTTACTCTACCATCCCAGACTACAACCACTATACCTACGACAGACTGAAGAAATCACTAACACACAAGAGGCAACAGAACAAACTAGAAGAGAACAAGTTGTAACTATGGACTCGCTAATATGGAGCTTAAACTAATGCGAACTAAAATGGCAACAATATAGCTAACACAAAGAAGGATAACATGAATACGGGAGGTACCAACTCCCGATAATAGAACTTGGAGATTGTCTTGATGCACATGACAATGTTGCGGCACCTGGCGCGTTCCTGTCCAAATTCCTGCCGCCTCTTACTGACACTCGCATGGGCTGTGGTCCAATGTTTTCATGCACACGTCCCGCTTGCCGCCAATAGGCACCGACTCTTACCTACAATACACACAAAATACCATGGCACCAAGAAAGAGGGGGGATGTCACCGCTACCACTGGTGAAGCCCTAGCAGTAGCAAAGAAAGAAAAAAGGGAGAGAAAAAGAAGAGGAAGGGGAGGGGGAAGAAAAACAGTGGGGGTGAGGGTTACACGCAAGTAATAAGAAAAAGGGGGCACTGGCGGGCAGCAGTCGCTGGAGATGACGCTTCTGTTAGTTTTGGGAGTGGGAGAAGAAGGAAGAAAAGAGAGAGATAGAGGAGGAAGAATAATAATAAGTTATTTAAATAAAAGAAAATTCGGAAATTTTGGATTACTTAACAGATCAATGGATAATTTTAAAAGTTTGCTAATGGTAGAGATAAATTTAATCGTTAGTATAAAGGTAGGGGTAAATTTGTCCAGATAGCATAATGGTAGGGGTAAATTCGACCTGATAGTATAACGGGATTAAATATATACAATATCCTGAAGTAGAGGGATATATTTGGAGTCCGGAACCGAAATATTGTCTTTTTGGACTCAAAATACTTTTTTAGGTGGAAAAAACATATAGTGACCAAAATATGTAAAATACGATTTTGAACCACGTTTTACCTTAACGGACGTTTGGCACGTTAACGTAAAATGTGGTTCAAAACCGCATTTTATATAAAACGCAGTTTAAAACCACACTTTATATAAAACGTGGTTTACGTGGTAGAATTTCTCTTCTATTTTGTTTTGCAAGACTCGACACGTAAAAGCATATATGAGGATATGGATTATTTCCATGAATAATAGTGATGAGCTGCGTTATGACAATGGCCAGAAACGTTTTGGTGTGTCTCTTCTGGTTCTTACACAATGCAATCAATTCCAAGTAAGCAATTGTTCCTTTCAAATCTTGATCATAAATATATTTCAATATTTGCACATATATATAGATATATAATAATATAATTGCAAATATTGGTTTAGCCATTAATTAGTATTTGAAAATAGAGAGTATCAACATTGAAAAATATATATGTTTGACAAGTAAAATGATAATTTATAACTTAGAAGATGTTTTTGACTGTTAAGGATCTATTTTATTGTTAGGTGTTTGCCATAATTTTCTGACCATATTTGGTTTTCCTATCTGTTGAAGGAAAGGGCGATATATTTACCATAATTGAGTTTTCTTTCATTTAGAAGAAAATTATAAATCTCTCATATTTGGCTAGTCCTTTTTCTTGTAGGAAAATGTTTGGATTTCCATAAATTGAGGATTATTCCTTCTCATTCAATAGCATCCGCAATGTAGCCATATGGGGCTTCAGAGTCGTGTATAGGGGGAGAACTTTATGGGACAAGTATTAGTGTGTCACTTGTATAAGCGGCAATTTAACATGACATTGTGGAGGTGAACTATATCTCACAGAGTTATTCTCCATTACAACCCCACCCCCTCACCCCCAATATTATGAAACCCTTATTTTTTGTTCTTTAGACATTATAAAAAAATGCTTGATAACAAGAAGAAAAGTATGGACGGAAGTTTGAAGGAAAGTTTTGAACGTATTTTCATAAAATCCTAACGCCTTTAAATAAGGCAAGTCCTAGCTCGGGGTGCAGAATTTTTTTATGTAAAATGTAGTATAATACCGCGCTTTATATATTTGAATTATTGTTATGTCAGTTAATCGCAGAACACTTATTGGTGGGCCCAAAAAAGAAGTAAAATGCAGTATAATATTGAGCTATATGTAAAACGTTTTATATAAAGTATGGCTTTATAAAAGTGAAAAGTTTGGAGCTCGAGCAGTGAAATGCGCATTGCTTGGTTATGTTATGCATCAGAAAGGTTACAAACTACTAGACCTTGAACACAATCTTCTGTTCACAAGTAGAGATATGACCTTTTATGAGGAAGTTTTTCCCTTGAATTCAGAAGTCGAGACTGATCTACAATTCTTGGATATTCATGTTCTATCCGGTCCAGCTGTGCTGGAGGAGCCTATTCCACCATGTTCTGCTTCTATTCCGCCATGTTCTCCTCCTTCTTCTCAATCAATTTCTTCACTTGAACCAAATTCTTCATCAGCAGTTGATTTGTCTGATTCAATTGTTACTCCAGCCCACACTAACGATGACACAGTTCAAGCCACTCTACAGGTTCTATCTGATCCTCTACCCGCAGAAGTTAGAAAAATTACAAGAGAGTCAAGACCACCTATATGGCTTAAAGATTTTGTGAGGACTGATAAAGTCAAGCAGTCCAACTGTTGTCAATATCCTATCTCTGATGTGATTGGATATGATAACCTATCTCCTAAATATAAGAGTTATCTCTCAAACTTTTCCCCTGAAGTAGAACCTGCTAGCTACTATGAGGCAGCCAGAGATAAAATGTGGGTAGAAGCAATGCAAACAGAGATCAAGGCATTGGAGGATAACAAAACCTGAGAGTTTGTTCCCTTGCCCAAAGGAAAGAAAGCCATTGGATGTAAATGGGTTTACAAAATAAAGTATAAGGCTATAGGTGAAATAGAAAGACTCAAAGCGAGATTGGTGGCTAAAGGGTTCAACCAAAGAGAAGGTTTGGACTATCAGGAAACATTTTCACCTGTGGTGAAAATGGTTACTGTTAGAAGTGTTCTTTCGTTAGCAGCTTCAAGGCAGTGGACAGTCCACTAAATGGATGTTTATAATGCTTTCTTGCAAGGAGACTTGTCAGAAGAAGTGTACATGAGCATACCACAAGGCTTCAGTAAATCCGGAGATAAATCATTGGTCTGCAGGCTGCATAAATCCCTCTATGGACTTAAGCAAGCCCCAAGACAATGGAATCTCAAGCTCACATCTGCTCTCATTGACTCTGAATTCCGTCAGAGTCATTTGGATTACTCATTATTCATTAAAAGGGAAGATGAAAAAATGATTGTTGTCTTGGTTTATGTAGATGACCTGCTTATAACTGGTGATGATATGCAACTGATACAATCCACCAAAGCTGCTCTTCAACATAAATTCAAGATCAAAGACTTGGGGTAAGTATTTTTTGGAAATTGAATTTGCAAGGAGTGCTGAGGGGATCTTGATGCATCAGAGAAAGTATTCCCTTGAGTTGATTGCTGACTTAGGTCTCTCAGGATCTAAGCCTGCCACTTCTCCTATGGAACAAAACCTGAGGCTATCTACCATTGAATTAGACTCTTATGTTGGGACCACCGATGATAAGCCTTTGGATGATCCAGGTCCTTATCAAAGATTACTTGGGAGGTTGCTATACCACACAATCACTCGACCAGACATTTCTTTTGCGGTCCAAAACCTCAGTCAATTCATGCATTCTCCCTAGGCCTCTCACATGGATGCTGCCTTGAGAATTGTTCGGTATATTAAACATTGCCCAGGATTTGGGGTTTTGCTGAAGGCACATTGTTCTGAATCCTTATCAGCATTTGGCGATGCCAACTGGGCTGCTTGTCCCAACACTCGCAGGTCTATCACAGGCTACCTTGTTAAGTTTGGGGATTCTTTGATTTCTTGGAAGTCTAAGAAGCAGTCGATTCTTTCGAGAAGCTCACGGGAGGTAGAATATCAAAGTCTAGCATCTACTGTTGCTGAAGTTGTGTGGGTTCTTGGCTTGTTTCATAAGCTGGGTGTACAGCATACTTTATCAGTACCTATATATTGTGACAGTAAGTCCACGATTTAGATTGCTGCGAACCCTGTGTTCCACGAGCGAACCAAACACATTGACATTAATTGTCACTTCATTCGTGAAAAGGTTCAACAAGGGCTAGCTTGTACTCTTTATGTCGCTATTGCTGAGCAGCAAGCAAACTTACTTACCAAAGGTCTTAGCGGAGCATAACATAACTAGGTTTCCAAGCTAGGAATGAAGAATATCTTCATACCTCCTAGCTTGAGGGGGGTGTAAAGGATAGCTTGAGTTAACTATAGTCAGTATGTTAGTTATTTGTAACCATGGTTAGCTATTGTTTAGTTACTTGTACAGCTGTCAATTAGTTGGCTAGATGACAGTTACATACAATTGTATCAGCTTCATTTTTTACATAAGATTGAATGAGAAACTCTTCCAATTTACTCTCTCTCAATTTGACTCTTCTCATCCTATCTCACAAACTCAACTAATATACAGATTTAACATGGTATTAGAGCTATAATCGAGCGATTCTAAGAAGTTCTTCGTGCAATTGAGGAAGAAATCGAGAGAATTCGCTTTATTTCTGCTTTTTTCTAACCCTAATTTTGCAATTTTTTGACCAACTTTCATGGCAATTTCTGATGAATCCAGCAGTGTTGCTACTGGCAATAGGGTTTCCAGGAACGGAATTACCGGAGGGATGGTCATACTTGATCACATCCACCCGTTATATCTGCATCCTTCGGACGGACCGGGATCAATGTTGGTGGGTTTTTTATTGACTGATATGGAAAACTACACTCTTTGGAATCGAGCTATGAAAGTGGTTCTATTTGGGAAGAACAAGCTGTGTTTAGTTGATGGTTCAACATCCAAAGCTGATTTTGGGCCGACACTTGGACATCAGTGGGATCGTTGCAACGCGATTGTCACCTCATGGCTAATGAGTAATGTAAGTCAACACCTATTGACTGGAGTACTCTTCTCTGCGAATGCTCAAACTGTTTGGGCACAAATCAAAGAGAGATTTGACAAGGTGAATGCTTCTAGACTCTACTACTTGCACAAAGAAATTTTTACCTCTACCCAAGGTATATCATTTGTATCTGTTTACTTTACTAAATTGACGGATCTATGAGCTGAATATGATTCGATTCTGCCACCACCACCTACAAAAGATTATGTTGAGCAATTAGAATTTCAACGTCTGCTAAAATTCCTAATGGGATTAAATGACAGTTTTGAGCAAGCTAGAAGTCAGATACTTATGATGCCTACTGTGCCAACTATTAATCAAGCGTATGCAATGGTTATGCAAGATGAAAGCAGACGATTGATTTCAGGAAATAATTTTAGAGGGATTGGACATGTTGAGCCTACTGCAATGTTCACTGTACAATCAGGGAACAAGCAGAGGAAAAATTATAGCTTGGAGTGTGATTTTTGTCACTTGAAGGGTCACATGAGAGAAGGCCGTTAAAAATTGATGAAATGTGAATTTTGTCACAAAACAGGGAATTTAAAAGAGAATTGCTACAAGAAAGTTAGCTATCCTTCAGATTTTAAGTCTAAGATGAAGGCCAATGCAGTACAAGTAGAGGCAAATAATACACAACTGGGAAACAAATCAGTACCTGGACAACTATTCACACAAGAACAATATGCTCAAATTTTGCAACTGCTGCACAAGACTTCCATTGGAGAGACCAATTCTAACATAGCAGCAATGGCAGGTAAATTCCTTTGTTGCAATGTTCAGATTCCCAAATGGATTATAGACGCAGGTGCTACGAATCACATGATAGGAAATGACAAATTGCTAGGAAATGGCATGTCAGTAGGTAATAGAGGACAGGTACAGATGCCTACAGGGGACTCTGCCAAGGTTACTCATGTTGGGGATTGTCAGCTTACCGGAGGTGACACTATTAAGAATGTCCTTTGTTTACCTGCATTCAAATTCAATCTTTTGTCCGTGTCCAAGGTGACAAGAGAGTTGAATTGTTTTGCCTCCTTCTTTCCCACCTTTTGTGTTTTTCAGGATCTCTTGTCTGGGAGGGTGAAGGAGATTGGTAAGGAAGAAGAGGGATTGCATACCATGCTATCTACAGCAAGAAATAATGACAGCAAAGTTTACCAAGCATTTGCAGCAATAACAAAGGAACTTGGAAATACGGGAGACATCTGGCACAAGCGAATGGGACATGTGCCTATGCAAGTTCTCAGGAAAATCTCTAGTTTTAGTAGTAGTATTTTGTCAAATAAATGTGAAGTTTGCCCTTTGGCTAGACAAACTCGAGTACCTTTTCCAGTTAGTCATAGTAAGAGTTTAGATAGCTTCAATTTGATACATATGGATGTTTGGAGCCCTTACAAAGTAGCTACTCACAATGGGAGGAGATTTTTTCTTACCTTAGTTGATGATTGTACAAGATGGACGTCGATATTTCTTATGAGAATGAAATATGATGTTCTCTTTTTACTTAAGAACTTCATTGCAATGGTACAAACACAGTTTGGCAAGACTATAAAATCATTTAGATTCGATAATGGGAGTGAATTCTTCAATTCTCACTGCAAAGAATTGTTTCAACTACATGGCATTCAACACCAAAGTTCCTGCCCATATACCCCACAACAGAATGGAGTGGTTGAGCGTAAGCACAGACACATTCTTGAAACAGACAAAGCAATTAAGTTTCAAGGACATTTGCCAGCTAGATATTGGGGAAAGTGTGTAGATTCAGCAGTTTATTTAATCAACAGAATTCCCTCTACAGTGTTTGGCAATAACTCACCCTATGAATTACTGTATCACAAACAGCCTTCCTTTTCCCACATGAGTCATTGGTTGCCTATGCTTTGCAACCACATTGCCTAGGAGTGATAAGTTTGGAGCTCGAGCAGTGAAATGCGCATTGCTTGGTTGTGTTATGCATCAGAAAGTTGACAAACTACTAGACCTTAAACACAATGTTCTGTTCACAAGTAGAGATGTGACCTTTTATGAGGAAGTTTTTCCCTTTCAGAATCCAGAAGTCAAGACTGGGCTGAAATTCTTGGATATTCATGCTCTATCCGGTCCAGCTGTGCTGGTGGAGCCTATTCCACCATGTTCTGCTTCTATTCCGCCATGTTCTCCTCCTTCTTCTCAATCAATTTCTTCACTTGAACCAAATTCTTCATCAGCACCTGATTTGTCCGATTCAATTGTTACTCTAGCCCATACTGACGATGACACAGTTCAAGCCACTCTACAGGTTCCATTTGTTCCTCTACCCGCAGAAGTTAGAAAAACTACAAGAGAGTCAAGACCACCTATATGTCTTAAAGATTTTGTGAGGACTGATAAAGTCAAGTAGTCCAACTATTGTCAATATCCTATCTTTGATGTGATTAGATATGATAACCTATCTCCTAAATATCAGAGTTATATCTCAAACTTTTCCCCTGAAGTAGAACCTACTAGCTATTATGAGGCAGCCAGAGATAAAAGGTGGGTAGAAGCAATGCAAACAGAGATCAAGGCATTGGAGGATAACAAAACCTGAGAGCTTGTTCCCTTGCCCAAAGGAAAGAAAGCCATTGGATGTAAATGGGTTTACAAAATAAAGTATAAGGCTACAGGTGAAATAGAAAGATTCAAAGTGAGATTGGTGGCTAAAGGGTTCAACCAAAGAGAAGGTTTGGACTATCAGGAAACATTTTCACCTGCGGTGAAAATGGTTACTGTTAGAAGTGTTCTTTCGTTAGCAGCTTCAAGGTAGTGGCCAATCCACCAAATGGATGTTATAACACTTTCTTGCAAGGAGACTTGTCAGAAGAGGTGTACATAAGCATACCACGAGGCTTCAGTAAATCCGGAGATAAATCATTGGCCTGCAGGCTGCATAAATCCCTCTATGGACTTAAGCAGGCCTCAAGACAATGGAATCTCAAGCTCACATTTGCTCTCATTGACTTTGATTTCCGTCAGATTCATTTGGATTACTCATTATTCATTAAAAGGGAAGCTGGAAAAATGGCCGTTGTCTTGGTTTATGTAGATGACCTGCTTATAACTGGTGATGATATGCAACTGATACAATCCACCAAAGCTACACTTCAACATAAATTCAAGATCAAAGACTTGGGGGAACTTAAGTATTTCTTGGGAATTGAATTTGCAAGGAGTGCTGAGGGGATCTTGATGCATCAGAGAAAGTATTCCCTTGAGTTGATTGCTGACTTAGGGCTCTCAAGATCTAAGCCTGCCACTTCTCCCATGGAACAAAACGTGAGGCTATCTACCATTGAATTAGACTCTTATGTTGGGACCACCGATGATAAGCCTTTGGATGATCCTGGTCCTTATCAAAGATTACTTGGGAGGTTGTTATACCTCACAATCACTCGACCAAACATTTCTTTTGCGGTCCAAAACCTCAGTCAGTTTATGCATTCTCCCAGGGCCTCTCACATGGAAGCTGCCTTGAGAATTGTTCGGTATATCAAACATTGCCCAGGATTTGGGGTTTTGCTGAAGGCACATTGTTCTGAGTCCTTATCAGCATTTTGCGATGCCAACTGGGCTGCTTGTCCCAACACTCGCAGGTCTGTCACAGGCTACCTTATTATGTTTGGGGATTCTTTGATTTCATGGAAGTCCAAGAAGCAGTCGATTGTTTCCAGAAGCTCAGCGGAGGCAGAATATCGAAGTCTAGCGTCTACTGTTGCTGAAGTTGTGTGGGTTCTTGGCTTGTTTCATAAGCTGGGCATACAACCTACTTTATCAGTACCTATACATTGTGACAGTAAGTCCGCGATTAAGATTGTTGTGAACCCTGTGTTCCACGAGCGAACCAAACACATTGACATTGATTGTCACTTCATTCGTGAAAAGGTTCGACAAGGGCTAGTTCGCACTCTTTATGTCGCTACTGCTGAGCAGCAAGCGGACTTACTTACCAAAGGTCTTGGTAGAGCACAACATGACTACTTGGTTTCCAAGCTAGGAATGAAGAATATCTTCGTACCTCCTAGCTTGAGGGGGGTGTAAAGGATAGCTTGAGTTAACTATAGTCAGTATGTTAGTTAGTTGTAACCATGGTTAGCTATTGTTTAGTTACTTGTACATATGTCAATTAGTTGGCTAGATGGCAGTTATATACAATTGTATCAGCTTCATTTTTGACATAAGATTGAATGAGAAATTCTTCCAATTTACTCTCTCTCAGTTTGACTCTTCTCATCCTATGTCACAAACTCAATCAATACACAGATTTAACAGTTGTAAATAGAAAAATAACTTTTTTGAAAGACCGTAAAAACATGTTTTGAGTCCAAAAACTTGTAATTTTAGTTTCGAACTCCGTAATTCCGACCCCTCTTTCACGTCAATCTGTCATACGTGACATTTACACCAATTCGTAGATTTTATGTACCAGCCTGAAAAGGCTATCATTTCTCTCATATTTGGACAATTAGAACACGTTATCTCCTGCAAATTGAAACTTAAACTTTCGCACCAACGCTGGCCTACCGCCTAGTCGGCTACACTCTTTTTCTTGTCATATCATCTCTGTTAGTTTAATTTTTAAAGCAACATCCTGAGAAGAAAAGGAAAACTGTATTATCCCAAACTTTGAATGCCTTCTCTCATCAATTTTGTCACTGTAAGCTAAGTGCCAAGAACTCCTATTACTGTAGTAGGTAGCACTTGCTATTTAACTTTTTCTTTAATTCACTATGGTATTTAATATAATCTCAGAGATTTATAGCCCGTTTGGCCAAGCTGCAAAAATCAGCTTATTTTGGGAAGTCCTTTTCTCAAAAGTATTTTTGTTGAGAAGCAGTTTGTGTTTGGCTAATTAGTCTGAAAAGCACTTCTGAGCAACAACTAGTGTTTGGCCAAGCTTTAAAAAACTGCTTCTAAGTGTATTTTTCTCAAAAGTGCTTCTCAAAAAAGTGCTTTTGGAGAGAAACTATTTTTTCTGCTTCTCCAAAACTGCTTATGCTTCTCCTCAAAAGCACTTTTTTCCTTCCAGATGCTTGGCCAAACACCTCAAAAAAAGTACATTTGGCCAAAAATAAGTTTGGCCAAACATGCTATTACTCCGTTTTTCATGCCAAATGAATTGTTCCAGGAAAATGACTTTCAAATAGTTATCACTTCCTCTATATGTCTGTGTTTCTATTTTACCGGCCAAGAATATTAATTAGGAAGGTTTTTTTTAATCTATTTTACCTTTATTTATATATTAAAATAAATATTTACTTATTTTATGAGCTATCTCCATTTTCAAAAACAAATATTATTAAGGACAAAACGGAAAAAGTATAGTTTATTTTGTCTTGCATTTTTGAGACAACTCTATTTAGAATTTACGACAGATAATTTGAGACAGGGAAGTACTATGTTATTGACTTCAAAGTCACTAAGGACTTGTTTGTCCATAAAAAAATCAAATTTCTTTTTCAAAAATATCTTTGTCCATCAAATTTTATAAGTTTTTTAAAAAAAATCGAAAATGAGTTTCTCTAATTCAGAAAGTAGGTAAGTGCCAATTATTTTGAAAATAATAGAGCAAGAACAACAACAAGTGATTTAATTAGAATAGTTTAGGGGATTTTGGGTCATTTGACAGACTGAGAGGAGGGGGAGGGGGGCAGAAAAAAAAATTAAAAATACAAAAAAAAAATTAGGGGAGGGGGGTTTTGCAGGGGTTGGGGTGGTGCAAAAAAAACAGAAAATTAAAAATATAAAAAAAAAGTAAAAAAAATTTTTTGAGGGGGAGTTGGTGGTCCAGAAAAAAACCGAAAACTAAAAATACAAAAATAAATAAAAAAATTCTTTTTGAGGGGAGAGGGTTTTGCGGGTGGGGGAGGGACAGGGTGGGTGGATGGTGCAGAAAAACAAAAGAACATAAAATTAAAAATACAAAAAAAAAAGTAAAATTGGGGCAACTAAATAAATTTCTATATAAGTTGGGTTGAGATACCTTTTGTTTTGGGTGAGTTTTATATGTTGTATTTGGGCTGCTTAATGGGTCAGAATAAATTATAAAATATAATGGGTTAACTTGGGCTTAGCCCAAATTGACCCATGAGCTAAAATATTTGTAACTCAACACATTAATCTCATGATTGTTTCATCTGATTTTTTTTGTTTTTGTTTGGACATCTTCCTTCTCTAGCAAGAAGTCTGGTTGTCATAGTTTCATCCAAAGATGAGTTCAAGAAATAAAGGTATTGTGAAGCCTTGTAATTCATCAGCAAAGCAGAAAGCTATATGTGAAACAAGTACTACACTGACGGTTGATGATATAAATGTAGGCGTAGAAGATATGGGGTTGAACTCTGATAAAAAAGATGGATGGGTAATGTGTTCTAGAAAGTCCAAGAACAAGGGTGGAAGTGGCAATGTTGGGAAGAATCAATGGATTCCTCAGAATCCCACTCTAAAAACCAAGCTGGGAATATCTAACAATATTGTTGGATCGTCGGGACAGGGTTTTAGGGATAACTGGTCTACGCCTAATTATCATCCTAGAAAACCTGCTGGCAGAGAATGCTATACCAACACCTGCTGCAGTTACTCCTGCCCTGAAGAATGGTTGGGATTGGTCATCTGTCGCTCGTTCCAATGAGGACCAAGATACTTATTCTCCTGTTGCTGATGATGTCAAGGCACATGATGGGAAGGATAATGAATTGGATTTGCCTGATGATGACAGTGATGACGAGCTTCCGAGTGATGACGAGCTTGAGGATCCAAATGTGAATGAAATGAGTTATGAGGCGTGCAAGAAAAGTCCTTGGTTCAAGAACCTTTTCGAATGTCTTGACAGTTTGACTGTCACTGAGATTAATGATCTGGAACGACAGTGGCACTGCCCTGCATGCAAAGGTGGTCCGGGTGCAATTGAGTGGTTTCCACGGATACAGTCAATGATGATCAACTCAAAAACAAAAGGATTTAGGATGAAATTACACAGACAACTTGCTCAACTTTTGGAGGAGGAGCTGCGTCAGAGGGGAACTTCTGTTGTACCTCCTGGTAAAGTGTATGGAAGATGGGGTGGCGTCGAATTTGAAGATAAGGAAATTGTGTGGCCACCGACAGTGATTATAATGAACATGGTGCTTGAAAAAGATGAAAATGACAAGTGGATTGGAATGGGAAATCAGGAGTTGCATGATTATTTCAGCTCTTATGCTGCTGTCAAGGCCACCCGAAGTTCATATGGTCCACAAGGCCATCGTGGTGTGAGTGTATTGATTTTTTAGGCCACGGCCGTGGGATACATGGAGGCTCTACGTCTCAGTGAGCAATTTTCTGAAAAGGGAAGAGATAGAGATGCATGGGAACACAATCCAGATCTCTTTTATCCTAGGGGCAAACGTAAGCTTTATAGTTACATGGCCAAGAAAAGAGGCATGGACAACTTTAATCGGCATTCACATGGGAAGTCAAGGCTGAAGTTCGAGATTCGGTCATATCAAGAAACTATTGGGAATCCAGCAATGCAGATGTCAGAGGATAATCAACAGCTCCTATGGTTCAAGAACGTCCAAACCTCTAAGCACCAAAAGCGGGCTAAGGCTTCTGAAACGTCTCTAAGACTTGTAAGTGAAAAGCACCGCCAGACAATCGAAGAGAACAAGATTGTCATACTGAGAACAAAGATGCACCAGGTACGGAACAAGGAAGAGATGGAGTATCTAGAGAAGTTTTAAGGATCAGTTGAAAATGATTTACTATACGAGGACTTCTGAGGAGGACAAGTTTGAAAAGATACAGCAGTGTAATGGAAAAAATTAAGTTTATATATAGAATTCATTATAAGATGACACGTGGACCAGTTAAAGAAGAACAAGTGATGAAGAATAATCAAAGAGCATAATCTTCAAGAGGCACGGGCAGTCATTTAGATAAAAGGCAAGGAAGGCAGGTGCTCGAACCTCTATATAACGGAAGAGAATGAATCTGATAGAAAATAAGGAATAGATACAAACTATTGGGCATTAAATACAGAAACGTTAAGGAATCTGTATTGAATCAAATATGATTGCTGATTGTAATGTTACATTAAATGTCATTAAATGCCATTAATTGAAAATAATGACTCAATTATGGAAGAAACAAAATGTACCACTTAGAAATAGCTATAAAAGGAGAAGATTGATCATTTGTAAGGACATGAAATATCACCGAAATATACTAATTTACTTTGTTTTCTTCTGTTCATCTAATTATTATCAAAGCCAATTTCTTTTATTCATTTTATATATTGATTATCAGTAACCCGAGTTCTTCTAAAATAAAGCATTGACCGAAATTGCTATTTTTGGTTAAACAAGTTTCTTCCGTTACCGGGGATCTGATAATCGTTTACTTTCTTAATCAATTCTTTCATCAAAACTTACCATGTCGAATAACAACGACAACAACCAAAATACTCAACATCAGGAGATTGATGCGGGTGATAGGACACCACTTCCCTCACCGCGTGATTCACAACGTCAGTCACGAGAAGGAACTACAGATGGCTCTGAAATAAATAATGGGGTTACAAACGAACAAGCACTTGATGATGCCTTAAACAATCTCATTGCTCAACAAGTTAGCAATGCCCTCCGAGCTTTTACCAGCCAATTGCCAATTGCACCACCAACACTAACTCCGAATCAGAATACTTTGGAAAACCCACATTTTGGGCTCGTTAACTCAGGCACTGGTAGTACTCCAAGTGAGTCTCGCGATGGCGAGCCAGGTAACATAGTTAATTTTGATTTACAAAATTTAGTTCTAACCTTGTAGAAGCAGCTCAAGGAGAAAAGCGACTGTATAGAGCAAATACCTGGAGTATCGCCTGTAATCAAAGGAATAGACGTGGATAAGTACTCACAACAACCATGAAAGCCTAGTGCAGCTCCAGTGCCAATCCAAAGAAGTTCAAAATGCCTGATATTCCAAAGTATGATGGCACAACTGATCCACAAGACCACGTGACTGCATTCACAACTGATGTGAAGGGCAACGATTTAACCAAACAAGAAATTGAATTAGTGTTGGTCAAACAATTTGGTAAAACATTCACCAAGGGTGCATTAACATGGTATTCCCTTTTACCCAAAAATTCTATAAATTCTTTTGCTGAGCTTGCAGATTCTTTTATCAAAGCACATTCGGGAGCTCAAAAATTGAAAAGAGAATGAAGGATACTTTCAAAATCAAGAAAGGAGATTTAGAGTTGCTTAGGGAGTTCGTGGATAGGTTCTAGCGTGAAAGAATGATGTCACCACACGTACCAGATAATTGGGCAGCTATGGCTTTTGGCAGTAACTTGAATGAGAAAAGTTCAGAAGCCATGAGACGACTCAAGGAAAGTCTGCGTGAATTTCCAGCAACAACCTGGAATGACGTTTACAACAAATACAGCATGAAGCTGATGATAGAAGAAGACACTATCTCCCGATCTCATAAAAAGGAGAAGGTGAGTTCGAGACGTTCAGAAAATGAAAAAGGTCCGATAAAAATAGGTATGAATCATATATGGGCCCAGCAGGAAAAGACTCACGATCAAAGCAGTATAATTCAAGGTACGATCGTAGATCGAGAAATAGAGAGTCGGGTTCGCCATCGAGATTTGGGAATGATCGAAACTCACAGGAAATTCGAGATGATGATAGGAACTTGAAGGCAAAATTTGGCGGTTACAATTTCAATGTCAGCACTTTAGAATTGGTAGCGGTGTTAAGAGGCATGGGCAATAAGGTGCATTGGCCAAAAGAAATGAGATCAAATCCAAACAGGCGCAATCCTGATCACTGGTGCGAATTTCACAACGATCATGGTCATAAAACGGCAAATTGTAGATTGTTAAAAGGCGAAGTTGATCATCTATTAAAGCATGGGTATCTCACTAAATTATTCAGTGATAAGGGTAAACAAGCATACATGAAGAACAAGCAGGAGCCCTCTAAACCTCCTTCTCCCAAAAGGACTGTTAATGTTATAAGCGGGGGCGAAGAAATCAATGGTGTAACATACACAATAGCCAATAAAGTTTCCAAAGTCACAATTACCCATGGGAAGCAGGTGCGATATGTCTTAGAGGAAGAAAGCATTACGTTTGATGATGCAGATACGGATGGCTTGTTAACTCTACATAACGATGCCCTGGTAATATCTCTACTTGTACATAATACTAATGTGAATCGAGTTTTGATTGATCCAGGTAGTTCCGTGAACATTATTCTGCTGAGAGTACTGCACGATATGCAATCTGAAGATAAACTAGTACCAAAGGCGCACACTTTGTCTGGATTAGACAATTCCAGCGTTGTGACGAAAGGGGAGATAGCACTTACTACATTCGCAGAAGGGGTTGTCAAAGATACAAAGTTTTAGGTCGTAGAGATGGAGATGGCTTACAATATGATTCTTGGGAGACCATGGATACACGAGATGGATGTCGTTCCGTCTACCTTACATCAAGTTATTAAATTTCCATCACCATAGGGGAAACGTCAAATCCGTGGAGATCAACAGACATCTAGGAGCATCAACTCTGTAGCAGATTCAAATACGAAAAACGAAGAAAAATAGCAGTTACAAAATTCAATTGAGGATACCACAACACAAGCCTCAACTGAACAAGGGCGAACAGATGTAGACTCAAGGCCCGATTCCATTTAAGAACCAGAGAAAAATGAAAATATCAAAACAATGATTGAAGAACTAGAGGCTGTAGAGTCATTTATACAATGGCCTGAAAGGAAAGTCTACGTTGGGGCTAACCTAAGCCACGACATGAAAGGTAAGTTGATTAAGTTTTTGAAAACTAATATGGATTGTTTTGCTTGGTCCCGTTTTGATATGACAGGAATACCACCGGAAGTAATGACTCACAAGTTAAATGAATACCCATCATATCCACCTGTTAAACAAAAAAAGAGAAAGCAAGGGACTTTCAAAAATCAGGTGATTCAAGATGATGTCCAAAAATTACTAAAACTTGGGTCTATCCGCGAGGTAAAGTATCCTAATTGGTTAGCTAATACTGTTGTAGTACTGAAAAAGAATGGTAAATGGCGAGTTTGTATAGATTACACAGACCTTAACAAAGCTTGTCCTAAAGATTCGTTTCCATTACCACATATAGATAAGCTGATTGATGTTATTGCAGGACATGAATTGTTAAGCTTTTTAGATGCGTGTTCACGGTACAATTAGATCAAAATGGATCCCCTAGATGAAGAATAAACTTCATTTATAATAGACATGGGGACTTACTGTTATAAAGTAATGCCTTTTGGTCTCAAAATGCTAGTGCAACGTATCAAAGATTGGTAACCAAAATATTCCAAGAACATTTAGGAAAGACTATGGAGGTATACATAGATGATATGCTCGTCAAAACTCAACATTCAGGGAACCATATATCGCACTTGTCTAACACATTTCAGATCTTGCGAAAATTCAATATGAAATTAAATCCTGAGAAATGTGCATTCGGTATTTCATCAGGTAAGTTTTTGGGTTTTCTTGTTTCTAACCGTGGTATTGAAGTAAATCCCTCACAGATTAAATCCATTGAAGAAATTCCTGACATGCTTACGAGTAAAAAAGAAGTGCAAAGGTTGACGGGAAGAATTGCAGCCTTAGGGAGATTTATTTCCAAATCATCAGAAAAGTGTTTTAAATTCTTTTCATCTCTTAAAAAGCAAGATCAGTTCGAATGGACTGAGGAGTGTCAACAAGCACTCAAAAACTTGAAGACATACCTGTCAAATCCGTTGTTGCTCGCAAAACCAAAGGTTGGGTAAAATTGCTCGTTTATCTTGTTGTCTCCGAAGTAGCAGTAAGTGTTGTTTTAGTTCATGAAGATCGAGGTAAACAATCTCCAATTTATTATGTCAGCAAATCATTATTAGATGCGAAGACGCGGAATCCTCAATTAGAAAAGCTTGCACTTGCACTAATCATGGCATCTAGAAAACCAGGGCCTTATTTTCAATGTGACCCTATTGCCGTAGTAACTGCTTATCCATTACGCAATATATTACATAAACATGAGTTGTCAGGTAGGTTAGCCAAATTGGCTATAGAGTTAAGCGAATATGACATCACATACCAGCCTAGAACCGCGATAAAATCTCAAGTGTTAGAAGATTTTGTGGTTGATTTTAGCCAAGGAATGCAATTAGAAGCAGAAAAAGAATTACAGGTGTTCAACGGATCTAATCCAAGAATTTGGACCTTATTTACTGATGGCTCATCTAATGTAAAGGGGGCAGGCTTAGGAATTGTTTTGGTACCACCTACAGGTGAAACCGACAAGCCATTAAATGTCATTCTATAACTAACAATGAGGCAGAGTATGAAGCTGTGATTGTAGGTATAGAACTGGCACTGGAACTCGGCATTAATCAGATTGTAATCAAAAGCGATTCGCAACTTATAGTTAACCAAATGTTAGGGACTTATACAGCGAGGGAAGCACGAATGCAATAGTATTTAGAGAAGGTACGGGATTTGATTAGGCAATTTCAAACCTGGAAGGTTGCGCAGATACCAAGAGATGAAAATGTCGAGGCAGATGCCCTAGCCAATCTCGCATCAATGGCAGACGTGGCAAGCAATGAAAATGCTTTAGTAATTCATTTGTTTCATTCAGTACTCGATCCAGACAAAAATGAGGTAAATTTTAATAACTTAATCTGGGATTGGAGGAACGAGATTGTTGCTTTTTTGCAGTATGGTATCGTCCCTGAAGACAAGAAAAAAGCTCACGCGCTTCGAAAAACGGCTGCTCGATATTGTTTAAAGCAAGGCAATCTTTATCAAAAATATTCGGTGGTCTCTTAGCAAGATGCCTTGGGCCTTCTCAGACAGAATATGTAATGAGAAAAATTCACGAGGGGCCTTGTGGGAATCACGCCGGAGGAAGATCACTGGTAAGAACCATGATTAGGGCAGGTTATTATTGGCCTAAAATGGAAGAAGAAGCGGAAAATTTCGTGGCTAAATGTGATAAATGCCAAAGATACGGTAATAACATGCATAGACCAGCGGAGTTGTTACATCCGATCATTGCACTGTGACCTTTTATGAAATGGGGGATGGATATCGTGGGTCCACTACCACAAGCAAAAGGACAAGTAAAATTCTTGCTTGTACTCACTGATTATTTTACTAAATAGGTGGAAGCAGGAGCATTCAAACAGGTGCGAGAAAAAGAGGTCATAGATTTCATTTGGATAAATATCATATGTCGATTTGGTGTACCAAAGGAAATCGTGTGTGATAATGTCCCACAATTTATAGACGCACAAATCACAGAATCTTTTCAAAGTTGGCAAATCAAAAGGATTACATCTACGCCTTATCATCCAGTGGGTAACGGACAAGCTGAATCAACAAATAAAGTTATTGTTAACAATTTGAAGAAGTAATTAGAAGTAGCTAAAGGCAATTGACCAGAATTGTTACCTGGTGTTTTATGGGCATACCGCACGACAACGAAAACAAGCACAGGAGAAACACCATTCTCATTAGTATATGGAGCTGAAGCTTTAATTCCAGTTAAAATAGGGGAGCCAAGAGTGAGGTATACACAAACGTCAGAAGAACCAATGAAGAAGAAATGCGCATAAACCTTGATTTACTTGAAGGAAAAAGGGAAGGTGCACTAATAAGAATGGCAGCACAAAAGCAAGTCATAGAACGATACTATAATCGAAGAGCACGATTAAGATACTTCAAGACTGAGGACTTCGTACTCAAGAAAGTTTTTCAATCCACGAAGGCGGCCAATGCGGGCAAATTAAGTCCAACCTGGGAAGGACCCTACAAGATTCATGGTATTGCAGGGAAAGGAGCATATGAGCTGGAAACAATGGATGGCAAGATATTACCTTCACATTGGAATACCGTTCACCTGAAGAGATACTATTTCTAAGAAGTACCCACGGTCAGGTATCCTCAATTTAAAATTCTATTTTTGAATTGTTAAAATTTTACTAACGATTTTAGATGATAGGCAAAAAGTTAGCCCGTACTAAATGATGAATCACGACCTGCAAGGCACGCAGAATATATTAAAATTCCTGGTCTAGGGTTATACCTATTCTGATAGAAATTGATACGGGTTAAGCAATCTTTATCTATCATCGTACCTCCGAGTCCCGTATATTTTATTCCTTTACAGGAAAAGGACCGAGTAAGAGGAGTGATCAAGTGCTCGAGACTTCATACTTCAAAGCTCAAACACTTGGGGGACTATATAATATACATGGACATATGTATAAAGAAGGCAAAGAAGATTGGGAGATAATCAAAGTTCAAGCCTGAAAAGTTTACTCATTGAATGAGTCAAGTGCAGAGCAAAGTTACTAGCTAAGAGCAAAGTTATGAGCTAAGGCCAAAGAAAAACCTTATCATAGTTAGGTTAAAGGCAATGTACTAAAACGAGTTATAAATAAAAACCTGTATGTTATTTTCTTTTTTGAAATCTGTTGTAAAAACAGTTACAAAAAAGTTATAGAAGTTATTTAAATACATGTAAGGTAGAAATTGACAAAGTTCAAATAAAAACTTGTCGAGGTTATTCCAAAAAACTTGTGTATTCCTATTTCTTTTATCGTACATTAACACCAATATGAACCTGAGACGTCTTCTTCATTAAGTGTCAAATATAAAAAGGCCCTCCTTTATAAAATTCATGATTGATTTAAAACATTCATGGAATTAAAAAGGCATTTTACAAAATAAAAGTGCAAATTATCAAATAAGTCTTTAAATATAAAAGGCAAGACAGAAGTTCAAAAATAGCTACGAAAACTTCTTAATATTAAAAAGTTTAGACTAAGTATGAACTTAGTCATAAACTAAGAGTTGCTTATACAAAATGCCCCGAAAAAGGTCTGGGGACTTAATGTTTTCAAACCCTCAAAAAAGACCAAGGGTTGCAACCATATTCCACCAAAGAAAAAAAAAAGTCACACATCATTGACTCGTCACTGAGGAGTTGAAGAAGGAACCAAAGTAGGGTCTTCAGTGGCAGAAGGCTCAATTTGACTTGAAGGAATTGGGGTACCCATATCATCTTCGACATAGCCAGAAGCTTCAGCCACGGGAGAAGGAAAGTCTTGGCTCTGCTGAGTCTTTTCAATAGTCTCTTTGATTTTGGCTAACTTAGATTCCAAGTTAAAATTCTCCTGGCTAACTTCAACAAGGGTATCATGGCGAGAATTTAAAAATGCCCAACTCACTTCAATTGCGGTTTTATCTTCAAGAATCTCGTAATCTCTTTCCCAGTCAGCAATTTCATTTTTTAGCTTCTCATTCTCAGCCAAGGCAGAATCATAAGAAGTTTAAAGAGAAGTATGTGAACTTTCTAAGGAACGAACTTTATCAGAAGATACCCGGAGTTCTTCTTGAGTTTGAGTCAGAGTCTGCACGAGTTCACCAGCATATGCTTCTTTCTTACCTAAGAGAGCCTTCAACTCTCTGATCTCTTCACTTGCCTTGGAGAGTTTCCCGGAAAAAGAGGTTTCAAGAAGATTCTTCTCTTTACCTGCTTGATTTGATAAAGCCTTTTCAACCTCCAACTCTAAAGTTAAAACCCTTACCTGCTGCTCTAAGGTACATTTACTCTCTTCTAATATTTCCATGTCAATTTGAAGACTTTCAAACTATTCCTTCCAATTATCCGCCTCCACTTGGTAGTCACGCGCTAATTGCTTTGAGAGGAAAACCCTCTTCATCATCTCCGTGCCAATTAGATTGACCTAAAAAAGGGGGAAAGATGAGAACCCTGAAATATAAAAAAAGGTAAAGCAAAGTTTGAAAAAGGGATACCTTTAAAGAAGCATGCGCTATATCATTCATCTAAGTCAAGGAACTGTGGCCATCAAGTTTAGCTCTTTCAACTGGACCAATCAAAGGTTTCAACCACACGTCAGCTCGACCTGATTTCCTCAAAAGGTTACCCTCAGCAGGAACTTCAATGGTAACTTGCCTCATAGCTTCACCTCTACTTGAGGAACCAACCTCGGTATGATGGATAGTTGAAGTAGGAACTGAAGAAGGAGGAACTGTAGAAGGAGAAAAAACATCCTGGGGAGTAGAAACAACCTGGGGAAGAGCAGCAACGGTAATAGTCATGACTGGCAAAGAGGGTATCAAAGGAACGTGTGTAGAAAAGGATGCAAGGGCTGCTACATCAGAAATTGGCCCAAAACTTTCACTACCAAACCCGCGAGCAAAAAGATGTTCAGCAGAAACATGAGCAGCAGCGGGAGAATCATCATCAGAAATCACCAACGAGGCATCAACAAGCTTGGTGTAAGGAATAGAATGAGAGGGAGATGCTTCATCATCTGAAATAATTCTTTTTCTAGCCCTTGGCCGTTTTATCAAAGAGCCCTCATCTTGTTCTTCTTCCTCCCCAGAGTCTTGATCAACAGAAGCTTTCCTTTTTGATGAAGAACCCAAAATTATCTCTTAGGCCATTTCCATAGAAATTCTGGAAGCTGTGACGGCCTCAGCACTTACGCCTCGAATGGGAAATCCTGACAAAAAGAAGGATCAAAATAATTTATGAAGAAAACAATGAGTAAAATAAGAAAAACTCTTACCGTGAGTTTTCACTTTCCAGCCAAAACGATAAGAGAGATTTTTCCAAGATCTATCGTCCATCGGAGCGGTACGTAATAATTTTTCTACCCAACCACGGAAATTTGGAATTTCATCAACAACTCCCATGGTTGCTGGAAAAGAAAAGAAAAATTAAAATAATGATCATCAAAATTGAGGAAAAAAAGTTCGAGAAAGTTATTAAAAAGAAAACTTACGTGCAAAATTCCACTTTTCAGGGAAGAGAACATTTTCATCACCCACTAAACCAACAGTGGGGGCAGCAACAAACTGGGCGTACCAGCCACGGTCTTTGTCATCTTCTAGATTGACCAGAACTCTTTTGCTTCTTGGCACTACAGTAAAGACTCCTTGGCGAAAGCGTTTAAGAGAATAGAGATGGATTAAATGAGAGAAAGTAAAAGGCACGCCAGCCATGTTGGTCAAATGCTTCAAACAGGCAACAGCCCTCCATACAATAGGGCTAATTCGACCTAAGCAGACGTTAAAAAATGGCAGAATTCAAGTATAACAGGGTCAATATCAGGCTTAAAACCCAATGTGAAAGGGTAAGTGTAAACAAAATAAAACCCAGTTAAGTAGGAGGTGATTCTTTGGTTCGCATTAGGGATTATAATGGGAAAGTCATGGCCCCAATGGCAATCTCTACGAACTATTGAAATCAGACCTTAAGTGATTTGAGTCGGATAAGTATCAGCACGTTCTAAAGAGGATAATTGGTTTCTAAGGGATTCTCTATCGTTGTAGAAAGATAGTTCCGCAGGGACTATTTCCTCTACTAAAGGTTCACGAAGAGGTTCAGAGGGTTCTTTAACTCTAGAAGAAGACCTTTGAGAAAGGGAACCTCTAGTTCTAGACGGAGGAGTAGAACTCGATGAAGGAAGAGAGGGGATTCGTGATGAAGAAGACCCTAAACTACGAAGCCTTCCTCCTCTTCTACTTCTAATAGGAGCAAGAGAAAGGCTGTTAACAATGGGAACTCTCCGAGGGTTAGGGTTTGAAGAAGACATAGTAGTACGAGGAAGAAGAAGATTAGAATTGAATATTCTGAACTTTTGTGAAAAGGACAAGGGTAAAAAGTTATATTTATAGTCAAAAGCAACCGTCAAAGGAAAAGGTGCAATGATGGAAACGTCATAATGAAAACTGACGCTTTGTAATTGGTGAAGCCGTAAAAAAGCCTTAAAAGGAACTGAAAGGTTGCAGAGCCAACCATGAGACGCCACGGGTCATGGACATTAAATGGAAGAGAAAGTTGAAGCATCAGTTCCAGGGAAAAATTAAATGACGGCAAATATTCCCGCTTTAATAAGGTCTACTTCCCAAATATTCTATTGATGAATAAATGGCAAGTGGGGGACTATCTGTATTGGGAAAAATTAAGTTTATATATGGAATTCATTATAAGATGACACGTCATGACACGTGGACAAGTTAAAGAAAACAAGTGATGAAGAATAATCAAAGAGGCACAAGCTTCAACAGGCACAAGCAGTCATTCAGATAAAAGGCAAGGAAGGTAGTGCTCGAACCTCTTTATGACGGAAAAGAATGAATCTGATAGAAAATAAGGAATAGATACGAACTATTGAGCATTAAATACAGAAACATTAAGGAATCTGTATTAAATCAAATATGATTGTTGATTGTAACGTTACATTAAATGTCATTAAATGCCATTAATTGACAATAATGGCTCAATTATGGAAGAAACGAAATGTACCACTTAGAAATAACTATAAAAGGAGAAGATTGATCATTTGTAAGGACACGAAATATCACCGAAATATATTGATTTACTTGGTTTTCTTCTGTTCATCTGATTATTATCAAAGCCAATTTCTTTTATTCATTTTATATATTGATTATCAGTAATCCGAATTCTTTTAAAATAAAGCTTTGACCGAAATTACTATTTTTGGTTAAACAAGATGATCTATCAATCTAATGCAACTACTTCCTCGGCTGAGGATCATCGAGTCAGGGCTGAGAAAGTTGCAAAACTTATTAAACTCTAGAACAATGAAATGGATGAATTTGTAAAAAAGATGGAGAATGTGATAAGAGATCATGAAGATAGGCTAGCTTCCTTGAGACACAAATATTGGCTGCAATACTCGGAAGAGGCGGTTGCACTCGAGAAGAAATTGGACGTCGAACTGGCCAAGCTTAGGTCATCTCCAACCTTACCCCCATTCCCCATAATGGGGACAATTTTTGGGGTAATTTAGCTCCAACCCTCTCCCATTTTTGTCCCCAAAATGGGGTATGAATAGTGTTACCTCAATATGGGTAAACTATTCATCTCCCCCATTACTATTCATTATTTTTTTATTATTATTTTTTTATTTAATCTTTTAATTTATCTCTTTATATATACCTAATTATGTTTATGTAATGTCTTTATAATATTAATTTTACATCTTAACTTTGGTGTATAATTTGATAAATTAATTTTCGTGCATTTATTATTTTTATGTAAAA
Source organism: Nicotiana tabacum (assembly GCF_000715075.1). NCBI lineage: Eukaryota > Viridiplantae > Streptophyta > Magnoliopsida > Solanales > Solanaceae > Nicotiana > Nicotiana tabacum. Next base: position 11,701,858 of record NC_134082.1, read on the forward strand.
GTGTAAGTTAATTTTATTATAAGTTATAATTGTGCAAAAAATATATAATTATCTCAAAAAAGGAATGGTGCAAATATAAAATATTAGATGTTGCTAAAACTGGAAGGTGTGAATATAAAATATTAGATGTTGCAATGATTTTACTTTTATTTGAATTATTAGTTAATCTATAATAATTGCTTATAAATTATATTATTTAAAATTTTATGGAATTGTTTTAATGAAAATTACAAATTAATAAAAATAAAAGATGAAATTTGTTCAATGGAAATTAAAAAATGAAATTGAAATGAAAGATAATAATATAATATAGAAGAGAGAGAAGAATATAAAAAAGTTTGGGAAAAAAAATGGAAGAATGGTTGGAGTAATTTGTTCCCATTTTAGGGACCAAAAATGGAGTAAAGGTTGGAGATGCCCTTAGGGGGAGGAGTCTGGAACCAAAATGTGGTTCTTTTGGACTCAAACTACACAAATAGGTGGTAAAAAAAATGACATTTTTATACATAGCTCCATAATACCTGGCGCTATATACTAACAGTAACGGTACCGTTAAAGTATAGCGCCAGGTATTGTGGCGCTATACTGTAAAAGCTGACATGGCCAGGTATAGCGCCACAATACTTGGCGCTATATATACAACATTAATGTAGCGCCAGGTATAGTGGCACTATACATAGATTTTCCTGGCCCCACCAATAATTCATGACTTCAATAATTCAAAAGCGTATAGTGCCAACTTTTTGGGCGCTATACCTATATAAAAAAATTCTCGGCTAGCCATTTCCTATATAAAGAGGTTAGGATTGTATAGAAATTCATTCAAAAAAAATTTTACCTCTTGTTGAAACGTTTATTGTTCTTAAATTCTCCAGCATTTTTTCATTATGTCTGAAGAGCGTAGAATAAGAGTTTCATTATATTGGGGGGTGAGGTTGTGATGGAGAATAACTCTGTGGGCTATAGTTTACCTGCTCAGTGTCATGTTAAATTGCCACTTACAATAGAGTACGATAAATTGATATCGTTGTTATGCAAAAAAAAATGAGTGTGAGGAAACGTTTAGTGATACTTAAAGTAACTGGAAGATATCCGTATTCCGTCACTCTACAAGGGGTTGCTTTTTACTCGGAGTTTAACATCGACGATGATGAAACTTTGAGTGATTTTCTGAGAACTCCGGACAAATGCCGGGAATTTCTTGTAATCACAATGTTGGAAGGTCGAAGACGTTCCAAAAATGAGGTTGTGCGTAGCAGAGATAACCCCCAGTCAACGGGTGGTTATTATGGAGCAGTTTTTGCCGGACAGGTTTCGGATGAAAGAGTTTTCCTTGATTTAAACTTATCACCGCCGGCGAATGAGCAGCGAGAAAATAATTTATACCCTGCTTTCCATAATTCACAAGACGAGTGGTAAATTTCAATTTTCATTTGTGTTAATTATGTATATTTTTGGCGTATTGAATTTGTATTAACGCTCATATATTTAATAGGGGGTACCGGCCGAATATGAATTTTACAAGTGGCCCATCTGGTAGTCATCACTTAATTGAAAACGTCCATCATGAAATTTCATCACATTACGACTTGTAAGTGAAGTGATATAGCCATATGGAAATCATTTATTAATTCAGTAGCTTATATTTTTGTTGGTTGTGCAGTGAAAACGAGCAAGTTGAACCACCCGTACTCACTCAATTGACCAAAAACGACGTATTACATCGGGATCTGGCAGATGCACAGAGTGAGGAACAGAACAGTGATTACGATAACAATGCCGATGAATCCGGAGACGAGACACCCTTTTTCGTGAGGATGGTGATGAGCAGGATGAGGAGGAAGGACCTGATTTGAAGAGAGACCCCCCGAGATTAAGAGTGTACGAGTCTGAAGTGTCGTTTCATTCAAGGGAGATTCCTTACATTGATAACTTGCCAACCGTGCCGGATGTGGAAGCTCTAACAACGGATTTTGATGAAATCCGTACAGCAATATGGGATGAGTCTAGACCAACGGTGCTTGCAAAGGGGATGCTTTTTCCTGATAAAACGCGCTTAAGCAGGGCTTGTAAAATGCACAACGTAAAAGAGTGTTGTGAGATGCAGGTATGGGAGTCAAGTCCGATGGTATACAAGGTTGTTTGTCGCAGGTGGTTTTGGCCATGTAATTGGATGTTGCGTGCGACCAAGAAGAAGACAGGTATGTGGAAAGTGGGTAAATACATTCCCACCCACACATGCGAAATGGACACATTCAACGGGAATCACTTCAACTTGGATATTGACTTGATTTCTCTTGTACTTATTCCGCATATCGAAGCGTCCATAAGGTATACAATCAGTTTGAAATTGTCTACGGTAATTAGGATAAGTCATTTGCATCTCTGCCAAAGTACATGGCCGCACTGCAGCACTTTAACCCCGGGACAATTGTTGAATGGAAGCTTGAGCAGAGTTCGGGAACACCAGAATACATATTCAATTACGTGTTCTGGGCGTTTAAGCCAACAATTAATGGTTTTTCGCATTGTCGGCTAGTAATATCCATAGACGGAACTCATGTCTACGGAAAGTATGATATCAAGCTATTGATAGTTGTGGCAGTGGATGTTAATGGACAGATATTTCCTCTAGCTTTTGTTGTTTGTGCCAATGAAAGCACAGAGACGTGGACGCTGTTTTTGAATCACATGAAAGAGCATGTTCTCAAACAGCGTTCAGGTATTTGTCTAATATCTGATCGGCACAATGGTATATTAAGTTATGTGGAGAACTTACCTGCATGGCAAGAACCTTATGCATACCACCGTTACTATGTGAGGCAATTTAAGGCCAATTTCCAGAAGGCACATCCCAATAAGGATCTACATGATTTGATGTGGATGGCAGCAACAGACCACCAACAGCATAAATTCCGGAGGCATATGGATTCTATCAGGCAAGAAGACGAGGCAGCCTATCGTTGGTTAATGCGACATGACCCTGAAAAGTGGACGTTGCATGCAGATGGTGGCAGACGATGGGGAATTCTTACTACAAACGTGTCAGAGTCCTTCAACGGGTTATTGAAGTCGGCAAGAGGATTTCCCATCATATCCATTGTGCGGATGTCGTTTAAGCAGATGGCAGAGAGGTTTGTTCAACGGTCTGCAGCTGCAACGGAATTGATGGAGAGGGGTGTTGAATTTATGTCAGTGCCTATAAAGAGATTTGAGAAATACAGACGGCGAGCACATTGGCATTTATTTTTGCAGTATGATAATGAAAGAGGTGTTTTTGAAGTTCGCACTGCTATTCATAATAATCAGGGTAATAATGTACATACTGTAAATGAATCTGTAAGGTTATGCTCCTATGGGAAATGGTCTGTCTACCACATGCCTTGCTCACATGCCATCAAGTGTTTTCAACGTGTTGGTTATGCGGATACCAACTATGTTGATCAACAATATAGTGTTTCCAAGTACCTAAACACATATAGTGGTCAGTTGCAGCCAGTGGGTGCTGTAAGCACGTGATTTTTGCCCAATATGAGAATTACTCCCAAAAAATTCAAAAATAAAATAATTTTCCTTGGTGTGCAATTTTGTGATATTTTGAATAATTAATTGTATTTGTCTGTGCATGTTTATTTGCTAAATTAATAAAAAATACAAAAATATGTCGCATTTTGCATGTAGGATTTAATTCTACAATTTGTTAGTAATTAAGTTTGTTTACAAAAAATAAAAATTTACAAAAATAGGCATCGTTTGCATTTTTAGCATTTAATGTCCAAATATACAATTTTATGCTTAATTATTACTTAATTGTGCGTTAATTGTTATTGGGAGTTAATTTGCGCTTTTATAACTTAATTTAGTTCTTAATAATAATTTAAGTATTTTTATAATTTAGTTTTAGAGAAATAAAAAGAAGAAAAGAGAGCGAAAATATAAAGAAAGTCGGAATTGGGCCTCTTCTTCGATTTCAAGCCACAGGCCCAAAAAATGGCCCAATCTTCCCAAACGACCCAGTCCATTTCAAACCGGGTCAACCCGGTCCATAACCCAACACCCCCTATCTTGCATTTCAAAAAAAAACAAAAACAAAACAAAAAAAAGAGAAAAACAACACAAAAAACCCTAAAAACTATCTGCCCGCCCCCACCCTCTCTTCTTCTTCTCCATCACCAAAATGAAGACCTCCCATGGCTGCCCTCAACCGCACGTCCAAATAGAACAGTTGTTCAAGCTTTACCTTCTCCGACCATGGATGACCCAGCTGCGTCTTCATCTCCTTCGTCAAGCTCAAAACTTGCTTGACATCCATGGTTGCCAACGCTGCGTCGACTGCTTCTTCAGTTGGTGCTGCTGCTTCATCTTCTTCGTCCAAACGACCATCGTCGTCTTATTTCCAAGCTGCTCACCCTCGCCATGGCCAGTCGCCATTGTTGCTCACGCAGCTGCTACTGCGCTGCCTGCTGCTACTTCTTCTTCATGTTTTCGTCGTCCCAGCGCCGCCTGCTGCCTCGTCCAGTCCCCCCCACGTTGCTGCGTCTTCACGATTCCAACAGAACCAGTCGACCAAACGACCACAATCCCGTCCAAACACCCAGCTCCACCATGTCGATGAACAGTTCGTCGACCACTGCTCCGACACGTCGCTACTGCTGCCCGTGTCCAGCTGCGACGAGCAGCCATGGCTGCTCCAAACGGATGTCGTTGCTCCAGCTTCGGCGTGGACATGGCTACCATTGCATCGCCTCAATGTCGAGCAGTTGTCCGTCGACCTCCCCGTCGGCTTTGTCGCCGCTGTTTCTCCTTTTCCTCCATTGATGCTGCGTCGAACCTCCATTGTTACTGCTTCGACGTTGCTTTAGTCAACTTCTTAAATTCGAGTTCGTCGTTGGTTAGTCGTTCATCGTTTCAGTCCGGTTAGTAGTTTTTGAATTTTATTTTGTCCGTAATTCGTTTTGATATTTCTCGAATCTAAAATCGATAGATATTTGATTTTTGGTTTTGTTCATGTATTTTGATTGAATTAATTTTCATATTTCAAATGGAAAGTTAATTATTGGCTTTTCATGTTTATTTCATGTTTGTTTTATTGTTTAGGTAAGAATTTGTTAGTTTGATGTTTGTTAGATTCAAATTGAAATTTAATTAACGGTTTCTTCAATTTGTTTCATGTGTTTATGTATTGTTAGAAATTGTTAATATTGTTAAGTTCAAGCTTAAGTTCATAATTGTTTCTTCGTTGATCTTGTTATTTGTCTAAAAAAAATTTAGTTGTGTTAAAGGAAATATATTGATTTAATCGTTTGAATCCGTCATGCTTGTTGTTTAATATAGATTTCATTCATGTTCATACTTTGTTTGTTTGATCTTGAATCCGAAATTTGTATAGCTTGATTTCTTGTTTACCATTTATGATTATTTCTTGAAATTGTCTCATAATCTTGTTTAAAGTTTAATATAGGAATTGTTTATTGTAATGTTGTTAGAGTTAATTTTAAGTTCAATATTATTGAATTTAGAAATCTAAATATGCTTGTTTGATTGTTGTTGTTGTTGAATCCGAAAATAGGTTTGTTGTTGCTAAAAATATTGTTCAAACAAATTTTAGTTGTTCTTTGTTGTTCAATTTGTGTTCATGTGATATTGTTGTTATGATGTTCATCCGTGTTCATATTGTTGTTTGAATTTATATAAAAATTGTTCATATTGGCTATATTTTGGTTGAGTGTGATTAATTGATGTGTTATAGCTGATGGGTAGTTTGGTAATTTGCAGTACGTTCAGGGGTAGTTTGGTAATTTCAGTAAGGTCGGAGGGGTAGTTTAGGAATTGTACATTTTGTAATTTTTTTATGTGAAGCATGGGGGACAAAATAAAATGAGGTGGGTTGTGATATAGTTGTTTAATATAAAGGGGGGACAAGACAAAATTTAGTGGGGAGGAATCTTATATTTGTTTAGTGAAAGCATGGGGGACAAAATATAATGGGGTGGGGTTGATATATTTATTTAATGTAATGGGGATGAGTGGGAAGATAATGGGTTTGGTAGGAGAAAATGGGTTAATTTTAATTGATTAAAAGATTTATGGGATGAGATATATATATAGAAGTCTTGAATACAGATAGGGGAGAACAGAATACAGATAGGAGAGGAACGAATCTGAATATAGAGAAGAACAGAAAGAAAAATAAGAGAGAGAAAAAAGGGCTAAACATTTAAGAGAGAGAAAATTCCGAAAAATATTTAAATTTTCAAAAAATAAAAAAAAAATAAAAAAAATCTTCTACTTTCTTTCATTGTTTGAAATCAGAATTAGTTGTTGTTTCATCAAAGCTTGAAGCTTTTATTTTTTTTTTGGATTACTGCTCCACTGGTTTGCAAACTCTGTTCCTGGGTTGTTACTGCTATTGGACTTTTGTTGCTGTGCTGTAATGTTATTACTGCGTGGCTGACTTTCTTCTTCTTATATTGGCAATACCAGGTACACAACTGTAATTTTGGCATTTTGTAAGCTGAAATGAAGAACGGAATGTTAAATTTTTAATTTAGTTTTTTTTTTTGTATTGTATTTAGATTATTCATGTATTATTATTCTGTAAATCACTGTCATTTGGCATAATTAGGCATGTTATAGCGATATATTAAATAACGCCTTAACCGGATTATTAGGAAATATATTTAAGTCTGATTACTAATTAAAACTGTTTAATAATCAAAATAGAAGAAATAACGTAAAAATGACGTTATTGAATCAGTTTGGCAAAAAATTGACTGACACTCAAGTATTAGGACATGATGTGATTAAAACAAGGTTAGTTAAGGTTAAATTGTTTAATTTTTAGAAATATAGTTTAGTAACCAAGTTTTTTTTTAAATTTTCAGTATTTGTAAATAATTAATTTCAATAAGCTTAAGTCATACTAATAATATGAATTTTAATCCAACTATGGGATAATTAGTTTTTTTTTATTATTTTTTGACAATTTCATGTTGTTTGTAATTATAATTTTAGTAATATTACTTTCCATTAATATTCGTTTTAAATTAGTAATTAATATGTTATTTTTAAGTATGTAGAGATTGACTTCATAATTATATACAAACTTAGTAATAATAAAGATGTAGTCATTAAAGGGTATTCATAAAAATAAGGGAGGATCTCGCTAAAAAATAAATAAATATAAATAATACAAAAATTGCAGTCCTCCAATCTTATTTTTTTTAATATAAGAAAATACCTAGATTCCGAGATGGGCAATTTAGTAAAATTCACAGTCCTACATAATAGTATCATAACGCGTAGTATTTTGGCGCATATTTAATAAGGTTATTTTCTTAAAAACGGGTGTACATTTATGTAACCCAAATCACGATCTTGACGAAGACAAAATGCGTAAAACAAAATCACGTGTGCACTGGTTGTGGCGTGGTTCGAGATGCGTTTTTCACGACGTTGCAATTTTGTATAAAATAAATAATGATAAAAGCGGTTTTCAAAGTTAAATTAGCACATAAGTTCTTAATTGTTTAAAAATCAGACAAATGAGCCAAATATGACAATTGAGCGACCGTGCTAAAACCACGGAATTCGGGAATGCCTAATACCTTCTCCCGGGTTAACAGAATTCCTTATCCGGATTTCTGGTTCGCGGACTGTAATACAGAGTCATTCTTTTCCTCGATTCGGGATTAAAATTGGTGACTTGGGACACCCTAAATCTCCCAAGTGGCGACTCTGAAATAAATAAATAAATCCCGTTTCGATTGTCCTTTAATTGGAAAGAACTCCCTGCACCCCTCGCGGGGGCGGAAAAAAGGAGGTGTGATAGCTCTGGCGACTCTTGGCCTCTGGAACCATTTAAAATGGTGTGTAACAAGTCCTATTTGCGTAAAAGACAGGTGCAGAAGAGAACACGTATACGGAACCAAATTGATGTTAGTGACACCGTTTATGCGCGCAAATGTGGTATATGCTCGCACAGGACACGACCGTCGCAAATGTCCTTCAGCTGGTTTGGGTGGCAAAACTAATCAAGCTCGTGGTGGGTGTTCTTCTAGTGTACCTAACTACCCATGAGTTGATGTTGTAATAATTAGTTGTTATATCTATGTTGCAAGATTTATGAAATAAAATTATGCTTGTTAACTATTATTTGTACTTTCCCATTTTACCTATTTAAATAATAATTTGATAAAATTATCTGTATATTTATTATGTGTGCGTTGTCTTGTCGAACTGAAAAAGCTGACCAACTGACATAAAGTTGTCTTGTCAACATCATGATATTTAACACGCAAAGTATAGCGCCATTAGATAGTCCGTTATGTGTGTGTTGTCTTGTCGAACTGAAAAAGCTGACCAGCTGACATAAAGTTGTCTTGTCAACATCATGATATTTAACACGCAAAGTATAGAGCCCTACATTTTAGGTACTAATACTTTATTCAAGTTATTTTATGGTTCTAAAATTTTCTAGTATTAGTTTGTTTCAAACTCCTATATTTTAGGCACTAAATATTTATAATTTTATGCCATATTCTAATTTTTTTTAGGAAATAATTCAATTTTGAAGGGTATAAAAGTCGATCAATATTTCAAGAATATTTTTGTCGTTCAATATTTGACTTGCCTTACTTACTGCTTATATATATATATATATATATATATATATATATATATATATATATATATATATATATATATGAAATTTGGTTCGTCTCCATCTTTATTTTATGGAATACCGTAAGCATATTAACTATTTGTAAACTACAAAAAAAAATTTATGGAAGAATACAATTCCAAAATTAATAGAGTAAGAGAATAAGTATACAATAAAAACCTAAAAAATAAAAGCATACCAGAAGCATGAGGGAGACATGTGCATAGTGTTGTCCAAGAAGAAGTAGGCGGTGAGGAGTAGAGTCCGAAAAAGAATAAGACCCAAAATCGACTTTGTAGGCTCGGTGCACGTGTAGTTTAAATGGAAAAGAAATTGACTCTTAAGTGATTTACAATTATATTCTTATCCTATACAAATATTTAAGGTCATAAAAGTCAATATTTTGGGGATATTTTAGTCGTTTAATATTTAACCTAAATTATTAGTGCTTTTATAATAATATAGATGGATATAGATAGATAGATAGATAGATAGATAGATAGATAGATAGATAGATAGATAGATAGATAGATAGATAGATAGATAGATATATAAAATATAAATGTAAATATAATTATAGTCATACATAGATATATAAATAAGAAAATAGTTGAAAATAAACAAAATTTTATTATACATGCTTTCCAACTATGATAATATCTTGATTTAACTTTGTATAACTATTAAGAAATTGGGAATAACATATCTTCCATTTAGTAAATAAGATATGATGTGACTTAATTTAATTAAAATATAAGAGAGAAAATATTATATAAAGAAAAATAAATATGAATCTTCATGCGATTTTGGACAAAAATGTGTTGCTTCCCATTTTAAAGTAATGTCTATCTTTCGTTTACTTGTCATCAAATAAACTCTTTAAATGAAATTTATTTTAAATTTGTTTTCGTCTTTAAGTTTCAAATTGACACGTCACTTAAGAAGAAGAGTGAAAAGTTCTACTATTTGGTAAAAGAATATTCAAGTCCAAAGAGTGTTTTAGTATTTGAATTAAAATTATTGGTTAAATATTTGGTGTTGAAGTAATAATTCTAAAAGGAAAGAAATTATAAACTAAAATCTTACTCGGTTTCAACTTCTTAATTATATAAGTTTGTACATAGTTCGAATATGGAAAAATTAAATCAATAAATTTTAATTGATATTGTAATCCTTAATATTAGGAAAATAATTATTACTTTTCTAAATATTAGAGAAATAATTTAATTAATATTCCTAAATATTAGGTTATGCATTAAAAACTAAAAGACAATTTTGTCCAGTGTGAACTCTATTTTTAAAGGGCAAAAACGACGAACGATATTTCGCTAAGAGTCTTCGTGTTTTTAATATAGTATAGATAGATATAGATTATCTATTTAATCTTATTTTTCTTATCGAGTCTATTCTGTTTTTCATGTCATAATGTGTTCTTCCAGTGAACTGATGCACAAATGCAAATTTGGCCAGCAGCTGTCATTGTTCTTCTTTGTTATTTTTATTAAGTTTTGTTGTGTATTCCTTGATACCTTTAGTTTTGATTTAATGGCTTTGGATTAGTCTGCATGTCAATTGTCAAGCACTCAATATAGACAGTAATCCATTAGAATTTGACAAAGACTGGAGCCATTCTCATTGTCAATGGTTGAAAGATTAAATTAAAATTTTAATTGTGATAGACGTAATAACAAAGGCACATTTATATGATGAAATAATATATTGGATCAAGTGCCGTCAAGTTAAATGTGGCAAATTATCATAGACCGATAAAAGAATTCTAACCTGTATAAGGATTGCTTATTAATCTTTGATTGTACAGTGGAAACAGCCTCTTGCAGAAAATATAGGATAAGGCTTTATACATAGATTCTTGTGGTCCGGTACTTTCCTGGACCCCGCGCATAGCGGGAGCTTAATGCACTGGACTGCCCTTTTTTATCAATCTATTTATCCACGAGCTAACCTTATAGCTATGGGTTCAGCAAAACTCAGTAGCTTTGGTTCTAACACTACATCAGTCGCCAAATCTAGAAGAATTGCTTCGGTTGTCCAGTATGTGAGTTCTTCAGATCTCGTGTATATGCCTTTTCATCTGGATTTTAAATTTCAGACTTAACAAGAGGAAAGTTTATTGCATCTCTTAATTATTAAAAATCTGTTTAGAATAACTACCTCTGAAAGTAGAGATCCATCTGGAGTGTGTTTTCTCAAACAATATGTGTAGACGTTTCTGTTAGACCAAAATCTGGATCTTCTTGGATGCTTACATTGGACTTGAGCACAGCAATTTTGAATTTGTTGGAACAATAATTAGTCATATACAGGTGGTTTCTTTTACATTCTAGAGGCAAAAAACGCTCGAGAAAACTTATTATACTCGTTCTATTGAAGAATTTGCTAAAATATTCTTTATCATGCTGAAAATTAGAATATGAAGCGTCAAACATAAAGGCGACTCATGGCGTAAAACACTTTTAGCAGAAAAATGATGGTGTTAGAATTGTTCTAGCATTGGGAAGTTCCATGAGTCAGGAAGAGTCTTTTCGAATTGGCTGTATAAGTATCTTTCCTTGTGATGCACATAGCCTTTTTGCATGAATTTCTTTTCTTAGATAAGTAATATCATTGTTATAACAACAACAACAACAACAACAACAACAACCACCCAGTATAATTCCACTAGTGGGGTCTGGGGAGGGTAGCGTGTACGCATACCTTACCCCTACCCAAGGGTAGAGAGGCTGTTTCCGATAGACCCTCGGCTTCCACCCGACAAAAACTCTCCGCCTTGCTCTTGGGGTGACTCAAACTCACAACCTCTTGGTTGGAAGTGGAGGGTGCTCACCACTAGAGCAACCCACTCTTGTCTAATATCATTGTTATAGTAACTTAATAATAAGGTTCTTGCAGGTAAGTTTTGCATCACCTAATGAAGATGAACTTATTGCCATATCCGGCAGAGACATATTTCATTCAATTTGGAAAGATCATGAAGCTGTCCAAGGAATCTTTGTTCCAAATGCTTAAACCTGCAATATGGCTTTTGCGAGACAAAGGTATTAAGGTAGTTGTTATAACGCTTGGATCACATGGGGTATTCTTATGCTCCAATGCAAAGTCCAATCTTGAGAAACTTGCTTTCAAGGAAAACCAACCTCCTCACCTCAGTATACAGTTATATGAAGTTGTTAATACAGTTTGCCCAAGGAATCAGCTTTTTGGGGCTTCAAAGTGTGGGCCGATGTCAAATCTTGTGGCTGTCCATTTTCCTGCACTTTCTGCATCAGTAGTGAGGCTTACAGGTGCTGGAGATTGCTTAGTTGGTGGGTCGATAGCTTCGTTGTGTGCTGGTTTGGATGTCATGCAAAGTGTAGCTGTTGAGATTGCAGCTGCTAAAGTTGCTGTTGAAGTAGTAAGCAATGTCCCTGCAGAGTATCGTTTGGCCAGACAAGCAGGTATATTCACGGTATGGTTAGGCCTGTATGTGTGACATTATTCACATTCTCCATTGACATTACATGCAAAAATACAACGCATATTTAAAAGATTGCAGTAAGCTTTGTGCTCAGAAGGTCTATTTTTATGCTAATATTGGCAGGGGCGGACGTAGCTTGTCTCAAGCGGTGTCATCCGACACCGCTTGGTCGGAAATGTTTACTAAATAGTATATGAATATCTAACTGACATGCAAAGATGAGACAAAAACAAAAAGTGGCATTGCTTTAACGTAAAAGCTCCTAGGTCACTTGGTCGGGCGTTGTAGTTTTGTCATGGAGATCAGGAGTTCGATTCCTTGTAGCTGTGTGTGTTGTTTAGTTTTAGAAATTTTTTTCCCCATATATTGTATTTTAGAAATTCTTTTCCTTATATATTGTATGCTAAAAGGATAAAAATCGAGATATTGAACCCTCGACCATTAGTTAAGGGTAAAGTTACCACTACATCACTAATTGCCTATAATATTAAGGCCATAATAAATAATTTTAAAATGAATATGGAAAAAACAGTATTTAGTATTAATTCTAATGAGAATGTAATACATTAAAAAATGAAATTTGTCTAGTAGAATTGTAATAACATACTTAATTGTGTTTTATGTATATATCACAGATGGTATTTTTAATTTTTTATATGATATGTCATTACAACAATTGGTTTATTTGATTATATTTTTAAATGTCGACACCGCTTACACAAAATTCTGTGTACGCCCCTGAATATTGGCTAACATATAAGCATATTAACTCCGCAATACCATTTTGCTGTGGACTCCTTTTCACAAAATTAGTCCTGTCTCATAACAATCATGGTGAAAGGTGGAATAGTGAAATGTGTGCAAGGTGACTCGGACACCACTATTATTATGTGTGTGAGAGAGAGAATGCTGTTAAAAATCATTAATGACACAAGTCGCAACAGAAACTTTAATCCAAAAGGATAATATAAAACCTTCTGCAGATTGTAATAGCTTCTCCATGTGTGTTTGCACCTCTTTGAAGTCTCAGTATTTCTATCTGTCTTAACACTTTCTGCATCTTCATGACTTCTCTCACTTTCAGTCCTCAATTTCAACTTCACAAATAATTCACTTTTGTTCAGATTTTCCACTTTTCACTGCTGCATCCTTATAGAGCCAAAAGGAAACGTCGAAAGAATTTGAATTAGTAAATCCTATCATGTTTAAGGGTATGTTTTGGTATAACAGAAAATGTTTTCCAAGAAAAAAAAATTCTTGGAAAACAAGTAATAATCTTATTCAATTTCCGGTGTTTGGTACGCAAATTAAGGAAAATGATTTTTCAAGAATATTCATAAATAATTTTTGATATAATAAACATGAACCCATAAACTTTCAAACCAACAACCTTTCGAACCCACAAATTTCATAAACTTTCGAACCGCTAAACTTTCGAAATCGTGGAATTTCGAACCCGTAAACTTTATAATTTCTAAACTCGTAAACTTCCAAACACATAAACTTCCAAACTCATAATTCTGGAACTTGTAAAATTTTGAACCTTTAAACCAATAAATAAAAAAATTAAAACTGAAAAATATATTTAAAAAATATTTTTTCCGGGGGAAGGGTGGGGTGGGGTGGGGGGGTGACAGTAAAACGAAAAAAAATAGAAATTTAAATTTTTAAAAAAAGTAAATTTTTTTTTGTCGGAAGGGGGGGAGGGGGGTTGAGGTGAACCCGAAGCTGAAATGATGTCTTTTTTGACATAAAATATGTTTATACAGTTAAAAAAAAGTTACATTTCTACATAAAACGCAGTATAACGGAAAGTTAGCCGTTAAAGTAAAAAACAATATTATACTGCGTTTTACAACAATTTGGGCCCACCAAATAAGTGTTGTGCAGGACTGATAATTTGCTTTTTAGTGTAAAACATATTATAATACTACGTTTTACTGAAACGTAGTATCATACTGCATTTTACACTAATTTTTGGGCCCACCAATAAGTGTTCTGCGGATAACTGACATAACAATAATTCAAATACATAAAACGTGGTATTATACTGCGTTTTACATAAAAATATTCTGCACCCCAAGCTAGGACTTGCCTTATTTAAAGGCGTTAGAATTTTATGAAAATTCATTCAAAACTTTCCTTCAAACTTCCGTTCATACTTCTCTTCTTCATATCAAGCATTTTTTTATAATGTCTGAAGAGCCAAAAATAAGGGTTTCATTATATTGGGGTGAGGGGTGAGGTTGTAATGGAGAATAACTCTGTGAGGTATAGTTCACCTCCACAATGTCATGCTAAATTGCCGCTTACAATGGAGTACGATAAATTGATATCGTTGTTACGTAAAAAAAATGAGTGTGAGGAAACGTTCGATGAACCTTAAAGTAACCGGTAGATTTCCGTATTATGTGACTCCGCAGGGGTTTGCTTATTATTCTGAGTTTAACATCGAAGATGATGAAACTCTTAGAGATTTTTTGCAGATTCCAGATGAATACAGGGAATTTATTGTAATAAAATTATTGAAAATGTACGTCAAGGTTGAAGACGTTCTCAATAATGAGGGTGTGCATAGTAGGGATAACCCCTAGTCATTGGGTGGTTATTCTGGAGCAGTTTTTTGCCGGACAGATTGCTGATGAAAGAGCTTGCCTTGATTTAAACTTGTCACCACCGGCGAATGAGCAGCCACAAAATAATTTTTCGACTTTATATAATCCACAAGACGACTGGTAAACTTCAATTTTTCTACGCTTTAGCGATGTTTATTTTATGTTTGAATTGGATTTGTATTAACACTCATATTTTTTATAGGGGGTACCGTCTAGATATGAATTTTACAAGTTATGACCCCGCTCCTAGTTGGAATATGCGTAGTTCTGGCGTGTTGGACCACGGTGGTCCATCCGAGAGTCATCACTAACAAGAAAATATCCATCATGGAACGTCAATACAGTACAACTTGTAAGTAAAGTGATATATCTATATGTAAAATATTTATCTAGTTGAGTAGCTTATCATTTTGTTCTTTTTGTGCAGTGAAAACGAGCAACTTGATGTTCTTGACCTCACACAGTTACCCATAAACGACGTATTGACTCGTGATTCGGCAGATGCATAGAGTCAGGAAGATGATAGTGATTATGACAACAATGCCGATGAGTCTGGAGATGACACACCCTTCTTTGATGAGGGTGATGACGAGGAGGAAGTGGATGTC
Source organism: Nicotiana tabacum (assembly GCF_000715075.1). Classification (NCBI taxonomy): domain Eukaryota; kingdom Viridiplantae; phylum Streptophyta; class Magnoliopsida; order Solanales; family Solanaceae; genus Nicotiana; species Nicotiana tabacum. The sequence goes on from NC_134082.1 coordinate 11,717,218, forward strand.
GAACCTGAGCTGACGAGGGAGTATACTCCTCCACCTCCCGTTAGACCAAGAGTGTATAAGTCTCACGTGCCATTTCATTAGCGGAATATTCCCTACCTTGATAATTTGCCAGTATGTCGGACATGAATGCCCTCACAAGGGATGATGACAAAATTCAGTCATTAATGTGGGATGAGTCTAGACCAGCGGTGCTGGCAAAGGGCATGTATTTCCCCGATAAAGCTCGCCTAATCAAGGCTGTAAAAATATACAGCGTAAGAGAGTGTCGTGAGATAACGGTAAGGGAGTCAACTACGGAGGTTTACAAGGTTGTATGTCGTAGAGACTTTATGGGTTGTCACTAGATGTTGCGTTCCAGCAAGAAGAAATCAAGGTTATGGAAAGTGGGTAAATTTATTAGCACCCACATATGTGAAATGGACACATTCAATGAGAATCACTTCAACCTGGATGTAGACTTGATTTCTCTTGTCTTGATTCCATATTTAGAAGTGTCCAATAGTTTCAAGATTAAAGAGTGTAGTACAGCCTTCCACCAGGAGTATGGTTGTACTATAACCAAAAGAAAGGCATATCTCGGTCGCAAACGTGCCTTTGAACTTATTTATGGCGACTGGGATAAGTCTTTTTCATCTCTGCTCAGGTACATGGCCGCACTGCAACACTTTAACCCCGGGACTGTTGTTGAATGGAGGCGTGAGCGGAGTCCGGACATATCCGAATATATTTTCAACTATGTGTTCTGGTCATTTAAACCAGCAATTGATGGTTTTGTGTATTGTCATCCTGTAATTTCCATAGACGGAACTTATGTCTATAGAAAGTATGATATTAAGCTTTTGATTGCAATTGCAGTAGATTCCAACTGACAAATATTTCCACTAGCTTTTGCCATTTGTGCCAACGAAAGCGAAGAGACGTGGACGCTTTTTTTGAACCACTTGTAACAGCACGTTGTCAAACAACGTTCAGGTATTTGTCTAATATCTGATTGACATGGTGGTATTTTAAGTTCTATACGGCACTTGCCTGAATGGCAGGAACCCTATGCATACCACCGTTACTATGTGAGGCACCTGAAGGCCAATTTTCAGAAGAAATATTACGACAAGGCCTTGCATGATTTAATGTAGATGGTTGCAACTGAGCACCAGCAGTGCAAATTCACAAGCCACATGGAAGCGATCCGGCAGTTAGATCCACGAGCCTATACTTGGCTGATGGGACATGAGCTTCATATGTGGACATTGCATGCTGATGGCGGTAGACGATGGGGAGCCCTGACTACAAATGTGTCGGAGTCATTCAATGGCTTGTTGAAGTCTGCCCGTGGATTGCTTGTCACTGCCATGGTCTGCATGACATTCAAACAGATTACGGAAAGGTTTGTTCAAAGGCATAGAGCTGCATTGGCATTGATGAAAATGGGTGTTCAATTTATGCCAATACTGATGAGAAGATTTTAAAGGTACAGGAGGCGAACACATTGGCATTCATTTTTACAGTACGATCACGACCGAGGTGTTTTTGAAATTAAGACCGCTATCCGCGGACACCGGGGAAATAATCTACAGACGGTGAATGAAGCCAGCAGGTTGTGTTCATGTGGGAAATGGACCATCTATCACATGTCGTGCGCACATGCCTTGAAGTGCTTTCAACAAGTTGGTTTAGGGGCAACCAATTATATTGATAGGCAATACAGTGTTGTTGCATACGTAGATACGTATAGTGGGCAGTTACAGCCATTGGGTACTGAGCATTATTGGCCGCCGGAACCTTTTAAAATAGTGCGTAACAAGGACTATTTGCGCAAGCTGCAAGTGCAAAAGAGAACACGTATACGGAACCAAATAGATGTTGGTGACACCGTTTATGTGCGTACATGTGGCATATGCTCACAAACAGGACACGACCGTCATAAATGTCCTTCAGGTAGTATGTGTGGCGGTGGTAATCCAGCTCCTGGTGCAAGTTCGTTGAATGTACCCAACTATCAAGGATACACCTAGTTTTTTGTAATATGTGTCTGTACTTGTGTATGTTGCAATATCTATCAAATAAAATTATGTTTCACAATCTTGTTACATCTTATTTTTTAACATGACCTTTTGAATTGGGATGCTGATATGGTTGTTCAAATATTCAACTTATTGGTGTTAGTAAAGAAGACCAATCGAAAAATTAAAAAAAAAACCTATAAAATCAAGACATCCTTTGTTATCCTTATTAAAATTTAATATGTAAAGCATGGTATAATACTACATTTTGTGTGTTGTCTTGTCATTCTGAAAAAAGCTGAACCAACTGCGCAAAAGCTGTTTCGTTTCAGAAAAATTTAATATGTAAAGCGTGGTATAATACTATGTTTTGTGAGTTGTCTTGTCGTTTTGAAAAAAGCTGAAACGATTGCGAAAAGTTGTTTCGTTTCAGAAAAATTTAATATGTAAAGCGTGGTATAATACTACGATTTGTGTGTTGTCTTGTCGTTCTGAAAAAAGCTGAACCGACTGCGCAAAAGCTGTTTCGTTTCAGAAAAATTTAATATGTAAAGTGTGGTATAATACTATGTTTTGTGTGAAATCTTGCCTATAAATAACGGACGTAATCTAGTTATTTTCTGCGCTTAACAATAACCAATAGCAAATATTCCCATAAAACTAAGGTTTCTCTTTACGCTTTAACAAATGTCTCAACAACCCCTTTATGTCCCAAGGTGCGAGTGCGGAAAAAAATGTATAATGCACGATTGTTGGGAAGAAGCTGGACGCCGCTACTGGGTATGTATGAAAAAGTTTTATAGGCAACCCGACGAACCTACATGCAATTTTGAGGTATGGATTTATGAACCATGTGAGCAGAAATACTACAAAGACAAGTTGTATCATCTTCATAGTTTGTGTTTGAAGCAGTGGGAAAGAGAGCGACAATCCAAGCAAGAAGTTGAGGAGTTGAAGGCGAAATTCAAGGAGGTGGAAGAAGAAAAAAAAAAGCTGGAAGACCAACTCAAGTAGTTGGAGCAGAGAATACTAGGCGGTCGTGACTAAACAAACATGTACGTGTTGAGCGTAGTAGTGTATCTTTATGTTTCCATTGTCATATGTTTTCATTAGTTGTACTAAATTTATGTTTTGTTAGGTTTGGTGTGTTTGTGTTGTACTGTTAAAATAAAATTGTTGTTAAAATAGAATTGTTGCCATTATTTACATTAGGGGTGTTCATGGTTTGGTTTGGATCGGTTTTTCTCTAAAAAGAAACCAAGCCAACTAAGTCGATTTTTCAAATATTAGAACCAAACCAAACCAAAGTAATTCGGTTTTTTCTGGATTCGATTTATGTCGGTTTTTCGGTTTTTTCGGTTATTTGTCGGTTTTTTCTTAAGTATACGACATACACTACCAAACACACATTTCGGTGATCACATTTTCAACGTAACACTATCAAATCAATTGCCCTTTGAGAAATATATTACTTACCAAGATATATTGATGATAATTGAATCAAATAGTGATGAATAATTTAAGGACTCAATTAAAAATATATTATTTTTAACATGAAATAGATTCTTACACTTAACAAAAGAAAACTACCAATTAAACTAGAATGTAAAGGTAAAGAACTGTACTAAAAGTGCAAACGGTTAATATTTATTATAAATTTTTTAAAACTTTGTATAAAAGTATACATATATATAGGGGTAATAATAAATTTAAAATAGCTACTCCTATATTCGGTTTGGTTCGGGTTTTTTTAATTAAAACCAAACAACAACAACAACCCAGTATAATCCCACAAGTGGGGTCTGGGGAGGGTAATATGTACGCAAACCTTAACCCTACCCCGAGGGGCAGAGAGGCTATTTCCAGGAGACTCTCGGCTCAAGAGAGCAACAAGAGACAATATATTAGTACTATCAATAGGCTCATAATAAAACATATAATACATAACATAAAATAAAAATAACAACAATATAAGAAATATAGGAAATACGAAAATGATGGAGAAAAGGATGTAAGGTATACTAATATCCAACAGATATAGCGCTGCATCAGTAGCTGATCAGTAGCATCCTAAGACTAACTCCTAAATGGTTAGTCTCACTCTAGTGCGCTGTATTAATATTCACAAACTACCCTCTAACCTACAACCTTAATGCTCGACCTCCACAATTCCCTGTCAAGGGTCATGTCCTCGGAAATCCTAAGTCGTGTCATGTCCTGCCTGATCACCTCCCCCAATACTTCTTAGGCCTCCCTCTACCTCTCCTCGTGCCCACCACCGCCAGTCGCTCACACCTCCTCACTGGTGCATCAGTGTTCCTCCTCTGAATGTGCCCGAACCATCTGAGTCTTGCTTCCCGCATCTTGTCCTCCATGGGGGCCAAGCCCACCTTCTCTCGAATATCTTCATTCCTCATCTTGTCCATCCTTGTATGCCCGCACATCCACCTCAGCATCCTCATCTCTGCTACTTTCATCTTCTGGATGTGTGAATTTTTAACCGGCCAACACTCGGTCCCATACAACATAGCAGGCCTAACCACTGCTCTATAAAACTTACCTTTTAGTAACGGTGGCACTTTCTTGTCACACAAGACTCCCGTTGCTAACCTCCACTTCATCCACCCCACCCCTATACGATGTGTGACATCCTCATCGATCTCCCCGGTCCCCTGAATAACTGACCCAAGGTACTTGAAACTACCCCTCTTAGGGATGACTTGCGAGTCGAGCCTCACTTCCACTCCTGCTTCCGTCGGCTCGGCCCCAAATTTGCACTCGAGGTATTCCGTCTTCGTCTTGCTCAGCCTGAAACCTTTAGACTCAAGGGCATGTCTCCAAACCTCTAGCCTCTCTTTGACTCCGCGTCGTGTCTCGTCAATTAGGACTATGTCATCCGCAAATAGCATGCACCATGGTACCTCCCCTTGAATATGATGCGTTATGGCATCCATCACCAGGGCAAATAGGAAAGGGCTGAACGCAGACCCTTGATGTAACCCCGTAACAACCGGAAAATGGTCAGAGTCGCCTCCTACTGTCCTAACCCGAGTCTTAGATCCATCATACATGTCTTTAATCGCCCTAATGTAGTCAACCGGGACCCCTTTAACCTCTAGGCATCTCCAACTAAAACTAAAACCAAACCAAATTTGATCGGTTTTTAAATTTTAAAACCAAAACCAAACCAAACCAAAAAGTATCGGTTTTTTTGGTCGGTTTGGTTTGGTTTTCGGTTTGGTTCGGGTTTTCGAATTTTTATGAACACCCCTAATTTACATAATGTAGTATTTACACAAAATACAAACAAAAGTAAATCAATGAGGCCCGCAGCATGTGTGCTTCAGTGTAGCCGCTGGCCTGAGTTGCATCCTTTATCGCCCGGGTACACTATCAGGATCATCATCATCAAATTGCCTCTTTATGTGAGGATGCGCAACAGTATCGACAATACAGTTGGCAGGATTGGTAGAAGGGGTTGTCGAGCCGTCAACAACCTACAAAACAATTACTAAGCTTAGCATATGAAAATGTATATTAATAATGTACGTGTTAAGTCAAAAATATTTTCTCACCATAGTCACGTCGGCCTCCTGATTATAAGCATCCGTGGTGTCCTCATCATCACATACAGTAGCCTCCGTGATGGGCTGGGAAGAAGCCTTAATAAAAAATTAAAAATTAATTTATGGCAAATAATTAAGGAAAAGAAAACAAATTAAAATTTTACAGTAATACAAACATACCTGCGCCTGTGGTAGATCCGCATCAACCGCTGGGGATGAGTCATAACTCAACCTGTGCCCGCCATCCACGTCTCGGGTCGGCCGATCCTCAGCTGCGGTAGATGGGCCTGAAAAGAACTGGTTTACATCTCTGTCAAATGTACCCGTGATCAACAATGGATATGACGGGGTGACCTGCGATGCTGGCAAAGACAGTTGAAGGCTGTACGATGACATGTTGCTGGAAGGCTCGTCTAGCTGAGGGAAATAACCTGACTAATCATCTCCAAGATCCTCATTAGGTGCCTCAACAGGTGGGTCGACAGGTGCCTCAATGTCCCCTTACTGGTGACCACCTCCTCGCCGTCCCCCGCGACCCCATGGGGAACCCCTGCCTCATGTGACAGCGTTGGCTCGTGCCCGACCCCTGCCTCGTGGGAAAGACCTACCCCGATAGTGCTCCACTAGCGCCGCATACTCAGCCTCGTGATCCAACCTCACACCCTCTCTGGCTCGCTGCAGGGTCTGGAGAGCTAGCTCTTCCACCCACCGGTCATACTGAACGACTACAGCATTGTTGTCATGCTGCTGCATCTCATGTCCCAACTGGTAGAACATGTGATGTCCAATAGCCTGCACAACATTTAAAATATTAATTAAATAATGCTATATCACAATTATAAGACTTATCCCACAAAAGTATACCAGTGCCTCGTGCCTCCCGGCGTATGGTCTGTACCGACCGCCAATTACATGAACGGGGTTCCCGATCATCAGTCGGGTGTGACGGTGGTACCATGACATATAGAGCTCAATAGTCGCCTCCTGGATCTGTGAAGGTGGTGGCGGAATCAAGTCCTCTCGCTGGTCCCAAATATGGACCTGCGCCTCTAGCTATCCTACAAATTCGTCATCCATCATAGAACGATCATCCCGCTGATAATGTGTAGCCACCCATGCAGGCTCCCTCGGTATAGTCTGGGGATGATCAAACTGGCGAAGTACACGCTCTGTGGCATGATGCTCCACCACATCGAGGCACATCATCGGGACAGAAGTGCTCCAAAGCAATCGGTCGATCGAGCAATAATCGGGCAGATTAGTAGCAACTCGTCGTTATATGGCATCCAGATGAACTATCAAATAATAACATAAAAGTGAGTATGCGCAACACAAGTAAATTTATAACAAGTAACTTTAGGTACATATTTACCTGTCCGGCTACCAGTATATCTAACACATCCCTGACAAGGGGGAGATTATGATGAGCATCACTGCCTCGGTAGTTCCCACGCCAGAGAACTCACCTCGTAGCCAGAGGGAGAAACGGAGGTGCTACACCCGGCTCTAGTGGTAGTAGAGGTGGCTGCAAAGGCAGGATCTGCTCCCAGGCCCAAACCTAAGATAAAAGGTTGACGTAAAATTTAAGAGTCATTTTGACTATATAGAATTCGAAGTAATGAATAGAGTATTCGAATATGTTGTCACCTATAGAAGGGGCAGAAAACCACATATGTCCAATTGGGTGCCCATGCTAGCCCGGCACATACTCCTGTACAGGTATGCTAGAACAGCAACACCCCAGTTGTAGTGGGGTAACTCATCTAGAAGCTGCAGATAATGCAGAAAGTGCAGACTCACTAGATTTCCCGAAGTGTTCGGGAACAAGACACCCCCAAAAAGAAGGAGCAGCGCCAACCTCGTGTACCGGTCAATATGGAGATCCTCTGTCTCGCCGGTAATGTCGGGGTGCAATACATCCATATGTTGTCTGATAGCTATCACAGAAATGTGACTGCCCCCTCTAACTACAGCCTCACCCTGTGGTCTGAAACCAGTATACTGCCCCAGCAAATCCAAATACTGGGGACGCGTCAAAACTCTCATACACTGGGGCAGTGCAACGGCCAGTCCATCAACACGCAGCCCATACAAAACCTGAACATTCTGAAGCGTGATGGTGGCCTCTCCAATGGGCAAGTGAAAAGTGTGTGTCTCCGGTCGCCACCGCTCTATCAACGCCGTAATGAGAGACCAGTCGAGCTGCATCTGCCCAATCTCAAAAATCCTAAGGTAGCCCGTATCACGCAGGCGATGGAGTACGCAGATATGAAAAGCTCTCTCCCTCAAAAAGTCTCACAAGTCGTCCGGTCTCCTGGCACGGAGAGTCTGATCCAATAGATGTCCCTCTCATACATAGGCGGTCTATGGTCGCCCTGTAACACTAATATCTGATCTGCGGCTAGTCTAGGATGCACAGGCGGCAAGTCCATGTCGTCTACTGTAATTTAAACAATATTAATTATTTATTTGTGTTATAATAAATTAAATAATTAATTATTTAATTGGACAGAATAATTATCTATGGGTTCCAGGCTCGATATTTGATGTCAGTAGCATCAAGAAATCCTTAATTATTATGTGTGTCAATTTCAATATTTTTAAAATTTTGTTAGTTTAATAAATTAAATAACTAATTATTTAATTGGACAGAGTAATTATCTATGGGTTCCAGGCTCGATATTTGAGGTCCAGTAGCACCAAGCTAACCTTAATTATTATGTGTGTCAATTTCAATATTTTTAAAATTTTGTTAGTTTAATAAATTAAATAATTAATTATTTAATTGGACAGAGTAATTATCTATGGGTTCCAGGCTCGATATTTGAGGCCCATTTTCACCAAGTTATCCTTAATTATTGTGTGTGTCAATTTCAATATTTTTAAAATTTTGTTAGTTTAATAAATTAAATAATTAATTTTTAATTGGATAGAGTAATTATCTATGGGTTCCAGGATCTATATTTGAATCCCAGTAGCACCAAGATATCCTTAATTATTATGTGTGTCAATTTTAATATTTTTAAAATTTTGTTAGTTTAATAAATTAAATAATTAATTATTTAATTAGGCAGAGTAATTATCTATGGGTACCAGGCTCGATATTTGAGGCCTAGTAGCACCAAGCTATCCTTAATTCTTTTGTGTGTCAATTTCAATATTTTTAGAATTTTGTTAGTTTTATAAATTAAATAATTAATTTTTAATTAGACAGAGTAATTATCTATGGGTTCCAGGCTCGATATTTGAGGCCCAGTAGCACCAAGCTATCCTTAATTATTTTGTGTGCCAATTTCAATATTTTTAGAATTTTGTTAGTTTTATAAATTAAATAATTACTTTTTAATTGGTCAGGGTATACAACTATGAGTTCCACGCTTGATATTTATTTTGACAACATATATTAATTTGTTAGTTTTGTAAGTTTATTTTATAAATTAAATAATTAATTTTGTAAAGTGTAATTGGATAGAATTTGTAGTTAGTACATACTTAAACTACAGAGACTCTACGCTAAAAGGCTCTATATTTTACTATGCTAAAAGGCTCTATATTTTACTACGCTATAAGGCTCTATATTTTACTACGCTAAAAAGCTCTATATTTTACTACGCTAAAAGGCCACTATTCTTTAAGCAAATAAATAATTTAAACTAAATAAAAACAACAAACATATGAACATAACATTCATAAAATTACATATAAAATAGTAAAAGATATTTGTGAATAATTTCATTAACAATAAAAATAATTTCTCAAGTTTTAACTATTTTTTTAAAACACTAACTAATAATTTAATCCGGGTAAAATAACATACAAATTTAATCGCAAACATAAGACAAATCAACGTGGAAACACATTAAGAAACAAATGTGCATATGCTCTACGAGTTTCGACATAAACTAAATCGGAATACCTCGATTTATGATTTTTGAAATATTGAAAATTTGAAATTTTGACTCCAAAAGAAGGAATCCAAGGCTTGGGTTGTATGCGGGACCTACGCTCTTCACTTTTTGTGTGACGGGTGGGACCCAAGATTTTTTTTTAATCGAAAGGGGGACCAGCGGAAATGGTGGGGTTTTTTTTTTAAATTGTCGACTGGTTCTGTCGTGGGGAAGAAGGAAGGGTTTTATTTTTTTTATAGGAAAACGGAGTATAATACTACGTTTTCCTTAAACGTAGTACTATACTGCGTTTTTCTATAAAAAAATTTTTTTTTTAGTAAAACGTAGTATAATACTGCGTTTTACTTTAACGACTAACTTTCCGTTAAAGTAAAACGCAGTAGTATACTGTGTTTTATGTAGAAATGTAATTTTTTTAAACTGTATAAACGTATTTTATGTCCAAAAAAGCTTCATTTCAATTTCGGTAGTGTAGAAAAACGAAAAAACAGAAATTTTAAATTGCAAAAAAAAAAAGAAGTTAAGTAAAAAAAAATTGTGGGAGGGGGGGGTGGAGGGTGGTAACGGAAAAACTGAAAGTTGAAAAAAAAAACTTTTTTGAAGAGAGGGGGTGGATGGGTTGGTGAGAGTGGGGAAGGTTGAGAAGGAGTTTTGGAAAATATTTTTCCTTCTCTTGATAAGGAAAACATTTTCGTCCAATTGGAGAAAAATGAGTTCATAAGGAAAATATTTTTCAAAATATTTAAGTCAACCAAACATGAGAAAATTGGAAAATCTTTTTTTCATACCAAACACACCTTAAGTTTTACGTACTGATAGTACACGCTGTAGCAAATTGATGTATGATTTTTTCTTTTTGGTTTCCAGATTAATTTCCCCGCAAAGAAACAAAAATACACAAACTTTGTAAGGTTAATTTATGCGTGATCACTAAGATTTACGACAATTATACATTATGCTTGTAAAATATTAACTCAACATTAGCGAAGGCACGCGAAAAATAATAACAAGGCATCCAAAAACTAAAAAGAATTTTTAATTCCTTTTAGGTTTAGGACTCCTTATATAGATAGGGAAACAAGATTGAAACTAACGTTTAAATGGATATGGTCAAATTGATTTGTTACTCATAAATTTTATGTTGGATATATTGACTGAGTTGATTGAGAACTTTTATGGGGTAGAGTTTCTTCCTGTATATTAGATAAGTTAAGTAAACATGATCAACAGTCATCGTTCTCAAACTTATACCGTTTTCTATTATAACACAAACACAAATTTTTAATATAATAATTACATAACTTTACAAATTTGTAATTATAATTAATATATATTTTTTAAATTCTACCAACATCTTTATACTTTGAAGACAAATTTATTCATTTTAAAAAGATATTTTTTTGGAAGGGGGACGGGCGGGTTATGTTTTAGGTATGGCGACCATTTCAATTAGGAGCTTGAGAATAAATTATTACGTATTATTTCAACCTAAACGCTCCCCCCCCCCAACAACCCCCGCCTCTTCAAGTCTGCGATTTTTATTGACTATTTGAGGTAAGCAAATTCTCTATTTCTTGCATATTTGTATATGTGATTGTGTATTAATCTTTGAATTGTATGTAATAAACGAGGACATGTCAAATTTTTGGTGTATTGCTTTTTTAAGTGTTGATATCAGATATGAGGATGTTGAGATGGATGTGCGGGTACACCAGATTAGATATGATTCGGAATGAAGTTATTTGGGACAAGGTGAGTATGACCTCCTATTGAGGACAAGATACGGGAAGCACGACTTTGATGGTTGGACATGTGAGGAGGAGAAGCACACACGCTCCGATAAGGAGGCGTGAGAGGTTGACATTGGAGGGCCTTAGGAGAGGTAGAGCTAGGCCGAAGAAGAGTTGGGGTGAGGTGATTAGGCATGACCGGTAGCGTTAGTACGTACTCTCGCGTTTGGTTGGTAGTAGGCTTATTTGAATACCTATTTTTTTTTTTACACTACCTTGTTGCGTGTGCTGCTTTTACATGATTTTTCGGTGTTGTCCCGTCTTGTTTCTTGATAGTATTGTGGTACCTATGCTTGCCCGAACCGAGGGTCTATTGAAAACATCCGCTCTACCTCCACAAAGGTAGCGGTAAGGTCTGCATACACACTATCCTCCCCGGACCCCATTATGTGGGATTATACTGGGTATGTTATTGTTGTTGTTGTTGTTGTTGTTTTTTAAGTATTGTGGTGGTGAAGATAGTGTTTCTCTTCAAATATTTTATCTTATTTAGGTTTGTTTTTTTATTGAGAAACTTTTGTCAATTTATTAATTATTATAACTTATGATTATATGTTTATCATAAAATAAATTATATTTATCATAAAAATTATCTTATCTAATCAAAGTTGTATTTAAAATAAAATAACAAATAGAATATTTTGTATTTGAATTGATCTCGAATCTAAAATTTTGAAGAAATTACGCCCTTATAAGTGTAAACAGTTCTAAGGTTATTCAAATCATTTTTATAAAAAAAATAGTTTATCAGCACTTTTTTATTAAATATTGCAGCACCTTGTTATCAATTTCAGCACTTATATCAAATACGTAACTGCTTATTTATCAAATCAATTTCAACACTTAAAAGTGTTTTTCAGCACCTAATGCTTATCAGCTACTTCAAATCAGCTAATCCAAACGGACTCTTAGAGTTGAAAGGCTTGAGCACAACCATAGAGGAGAGAAAGCCTAACTCCTTTCTTGTAAAGTAAGATCAACGTGCACACGCTCTGTAATTGCAAATTAGCGTTCTATTATTTGGTTTGATTCAATTAGTTATGTTGAATATGACATGATTTTTTGCCATCTATGCTTAGGGTTATGCAAATTGTAGGACGAAAGGGTAGCGCAGTACATAAAGTATTCCTCCTTTACATATGGCTCAAATTAAGGTCTCATCCCAAGAGGGTGTGATGTAGATAGCCTCCCTGATGCAAGCATCAGGGGCTCTATGGCTCTAACTCGTAACCTATAGGTTATATGGATACAATTTTACCGTTGTTCTAAGGCTTCCTCGAAATTATCGGGAGAAACTATTAAGTTTATTTAGCCTACTGGAGTTTGAGGTGAAATATATTATATAAGCCTAAGCTGTCAAATACCTAAATTTCTAAGTTAATTTGATCAAATATTGTACTTTTTTTTGTTCTTCTCTGAATTGTGCTTAATGTCCGTTGATAAGGTTAATAGAAGCTAAAGGCTACATTAGGGGTGTCAATGGATATTCGAAAATCGATTAAACCGACCGAATAGTATTGCACCAAACCGATTTTTAGGTTTCTTTTACGATTTTTATATAAATCTATAGCCTCACCGATAATTAGGGTAGGTTTTTTATTTTATAAAAATAAACCGAAAAAATACCGAACCATATGGAATAAATTTTACATGTGGAAAATATATTTATATAGTAAGTTTAAAAATATTAATGCATTAAATTTTTCTTTGGGCCTTGGAATTATTAAAACTGTTACAAACCAACAAGTAATTAAACTCAAAATATTAATTCCTAAAACCTATTATGCTACTTCTACTTAAATTAAGTTATTTCAAGTATCTTAGCAAGACACAAAACATTCTAGTGATTATGAGTAGCAAACTATAATGTATTGAATATATTTCCTTTCATATAATTCAGATTTATCTATTTGAATATTTAATCTTCTATAGACTTTATTCTTGAGTCCTGACTTGGTTAATATCTTTCCACTCGTGTGATTTATATTTTCTTTGATTTTGCTTGGTTTCTTTTATGTTGTTGTAGAATAGTTGATGGATCTGTACTCTAGCCATCCTTCATTTTTTTAATTCATCACTCTTTAAACGGTAAAAATATCTAGAAAGTTTTGTTATGTCCTATAAAAGAACATATGTTATTGCATTCTACTTTTACTAGTGACTTTTACATAATATTTAAAAAAATACCGAAAATTAACCGAACCGTACCGATACCGAAGAGAAACCGACATGATTGGGATGATTTCGAAAAGTCTAATTTTAGTTATACATAATAGAATAACCGAAAAATTAGTATGGTACTAATTTTATAAAATAATCGGCCGAACCGAACCATTAACACCCCTAGGCTACGTGGTTCTATTCTTTTGATTTTAACTTTATAATGATATCAAAGCCTGGATAGTCCTAATACAATTTTATTATATTAAGAAGAGAATATTTATGAAGGATTTGAATGAGAGCACACCCTTTCGTCTTACAGTTATGGCATATTAATTTGGCAATTTTCATCTGCAATTCTGTCCAAATAGTTTGGAGATATTCCTAATCTTCGTATTCTTGTTTTCTTTCCTACAGGTTCTTATTGGTGAATATTGTTAAATGATGCCTCCTAAGAGGAAAAAACAATATTGCCGTCAAACTTTACCTCCCGATGTACTTGGCAACCTTTGGGAGAATATAACTGATGATATTCTTCTGCATTTGCCTTTCAAGGATGCAGTAACGATAAATATCTTATCGAGGAAATGAAGGTATAACTAGTGCAGGCATCAAGAGTTGACACTTGATAAAACTGTTTGGGCAACTAAAAAGGGTGTAATTAGGGGTGTACAAATCGAACCGAAAAATTGTTATTCAATCTGTATTGCTGTAAAATCAACAAAACAATAAACTTTCTGAAAAATAGAAACAGAATGTTAGTAGAACTAGAACGTCAAAATAAATTCTGAAAACAATATAGGAATAAATCGAGCCCACTGAATACAGTGTGTTCTTAAGGAAATTATTCCCCTCAAGTACCCGAGGTTATGGAATATATCCTCCCAGGATAAAATGATTTAACTCACCAGCGTATTGGTACCAAAAACTCTGGTGATCGGTGAACCACTCAATGGTCGTAAAACACACTGGAAAATATTGTGCAGAAGAAGAAGATAATCAGAAAATTTTGTAAGTAAAAATTCTGGTATTGAAGGAAAATTTATAGCCTATTTGGCACTATTTCTGAAAAGGTTTGCAACCTTTCAGAACAACTGTAGTTGTTGTAACAGGTGGGAAAATATTGCGGGAAAAACAAACGGGTTTAAAATAATCCGAGAAAGAAAGACCGGATCGGGTCGCGGGTCATGGATTATTCCGGATTGAATTTTCGTTAATTAATTAAATATTTGAAAAGAATTTTGTCCAAAAAGATTAATCAACCAATCGTTAAGCCGAAGCCGAGCCGAGCGAGCGAGCGACGACGACGACGCGAGGCTTTCCTTCTTCTTAACTCTTTAAGAGCTAAAAGATGATCTTCTCTATATATGCACAAAGATTTTCTTTCCTTCTACCAATGAGGGACAAAATGCATTAGTAAAAGTGAACTAATTTAAAATTTCACTTCCCTCCATTTCTTTTCCCACCATTTTCCACTCACACATCTTTTGTTATTAATAACAAAACCCAACAATCCCTCACATGAATGGGGAATGACTATAAACTTAAAGGAATGCACGGACGTGTGTGTATTTTACATGCAAGAATTAATTGCATCTGGATAAGTATGTTTCCCTTTAAACTTTCCGTAGTAAACTTATATCGGATATACTGGGAGAGGTGATTAGACACGACATGGCGCTACTTCAGCTTACTGAGGACATGACCCTTGATAGGAGGGTGTGGAGGTCGAGGATTAAGGTAGAAGGTTAGTAGGTTGTTTATAGGTGTTCACCGATAGTCTTAGTAGCATGCATGTTCCTTCATATTCTTAGATTTCTATTATGTTTATGTGGTTGTGTTCGCCTCAAGTATTTTATTCCCTGCTCCTATTATTTGATACTACTTATCCTTTATCTCCCCCCCCCTTTTCTTTTCTTTTCCTTCTTTCTTCCTTCCTTGCTTTCCTCTTCTTCTTCTTGTCCTTCCTGAGTCGAGGGTCTATTGGAAACAATCTCTCTACCTGCATTAGGTAGGGGTAAGGTCTGCGTACAGACTATCCTCCCCAGACCCCACCTGTTGGGATCAAACTGGGTTTGTTGTTGTTGTTGTTGTCGGTCAATCGGTAGATTTGATATCTTTGAACTGCCGAGCTTTGTTGTATACCTAGACAACATAAGTCATACAATCAATCCTTAACCATCTATGGTTCTCACAGTTGTGTTCGTTTCAGCCATGAACACCGCCTGGTTTTATGAATGCTTAGAGAATGGGCCTTTACATTCATTCTCTTTGAAGCGGCTTACACTTCACACTCACATAGGTGATTCCTAAACGTGTAATCCTAAAGATACACTATCTAGTCATATCATGTCAGACTTAGCAAATCATTAAAAAGCTTTAAGCTTTATTGACTCATCAAAAAACCTTAATGCTTTACCTCATTTTTTGAACATTGTCTTCATCACGAGAATTGGTTGAGTTATTTGACAATGTTGAACAGTCATTCATAACTTTGTTTGATCTCCTTGAACCTAGCTATTGGGATCTTCGGTCTGCTAGATAGAGTTACCGCCATGATGACTTATCATAGGCCTTAACCCTATTCCATTTGATGATCTTTCAACTGCCTCTCTAGATAGGCCTTTTGTAAGTGGATCCGACACGTTATCTCTAGACTTTACATAGTCATTTGTGATAACACCACTAGAGAGTAGTTGTCTAACAGTATTGTGTCTTCGTCTTATATGACGAGATTTTCTGTTATACATAACGCTCTCTGCCCTATCTATTGCCGCTTGACTATCACAATGTATAAAAATAGGTTCCAAAGGTTTGAACCAAAATGGAATATCTTCCAAGAAATTCTGGAGCCATTCAGCTTCTTCACCAGCCTTATCTAAAGCTATGAATTCAGATTCCATTATAGAACGGGTAATGCACGTTTGTTTGGATGATTTCCAAGACACTGCTCTACCCCCAATTGTGAAAACATATCCACTCGTGGATTTAACTTCAGATGATCCGGTGATCCAATTTATATCACTATATCCCTCGATCACGAAGGGATATTTGTTATAATGCAAAGCATAATTTTGGGTATGTTTTTGATACCCCAAAACTCGTTTCATTGCCATCCAATGTATTTTATTGGGATTACTTATAAACCGACTCAGTTTGCTTATAGCACATGTTATATCTGGTCGCGTACAATTCATGATATACATCAAACTTTCCAATACTCTTGCATAGTCCAATTGTGAGTCACTTTCACCTTCATTATTTTGAAGTGCATAACTCACGTCAATTGGAGTCTTGGAAATTTTGAAATCCAAATACTTAAACTTGTCAAGTATCTTTTCAATGTAGTGAGGCTGTGATAATGCTAGACCTTGTGGAGTCTTGTGAATTCTGATTCCTAAGATCACATCAGCAACTCCTAAGTCTTTCATGTCGAATTTGCTAGCCAACATGTGCTTTGTAGCATTTATATTTGCCATACTTTTGATCATTATCAACATGTCATCAACGTATAAATAAACAATGACTTCATGGCCTAGAGTGTTTTTAATGTAAACATATTTGTCACACTCGTTGATTTTAAATCCGCTTGCCAATATTGTTTGGTCAAATTTTGCATGCCATTGTTTGGGTGCTTGTATAAGTCCATAAAGCGACTTAACAAGTTTGCATACTTTATTTTCTTTACCAGGAACCACAAAACCCTCAGGTTGTTCCATGTAAATCTCTTCCTCCAATTCTCCATTTAAAAAAGTTGTTTTAACATCCATTTGATGGATTTCAAGACCATACACGGCCGCTAGTGCCACTAACACCCTAATAGATGTTATCCTTGTTACTGGCGAGTAAGTGTCAAAGTAATCAAAGCCTTCTTATTGTTTATAACCTTTAACAACAAGTCTTGCCTTATATTTGTCAATAGTGCTATCAGCTTTAATTTTTCGTTTAAAGATCCATTTCAAACCTAAAGGCTTATTTCTCGGAGGAAGATCAACCAATTCCCATGTATGGTTATCCAAAATTGATTGAATCTCACTATTGACTACCTCTTTCCAAAACGCTGAATCAGAAGACGACATAGCTGCTTTAAAAGTTTGAAGCTCATTTTCAAGCAAAAATATCACAAAATCTGGTCCAAAGGAAGTAGATGTTCTTTGACGTTTACTACGCCTTGGATCTTCTATACTTGGAGTATTTTCCTTTGGTTCTTCCCGAGATCATTTAGGTCTTTCACTTAATGACTCACATTCAGTTTTATATGGGTATATGCTTTCAAAGAATTCAGCATTATCTGATTCTATTACCATATTAATATGAATCTCGGGATTATCAGATTTATGAACCAAAAATCGACATGCTTTACTGTTTGTAGCATATCCAATGAAAACGCAATCTACTATTTTTGGTCCGATTTTAACCCTTTTAGGTAAAGGAACTTGTACCTGTGATGACCCAAAAGGTCATCACTCGATTTGAAAGTAAATTATGCATTCTGAGGCCTTAAAACTTCTTTTTGTCTTACCTCGATTTGCGTGCGCAGTCCGAGTGCATTTCTGGAAAGCTTTTATGTGAAATCTAAGAAAAATAAGGAAATTAGCCTTTAAAATTGATTAAAGTTGACTTTGGTGAATATTCTTGGTAAATGGACACAGACCCGTGATCTGACGGTCTCGTAGGGTCCGTAGTAAAATTTGGGATTTGGGCCTATACCCGGAATCGAATTCCGAGGTCCTAAACCCGAGAAATTTAGAAGAGAATTTATGTAATTTCTTGACGGTATTGGGCCTGTATCTTGATTCCGGAGCCCGGTACAAGTTTAAAATAATAATTAAGTTGAATTTGTGAAATTTGGTAAAGATCGGAAATGATTTGGTATAAAACAGACATATAATTGAGAAAATAGTAATTTCAATGTTCTTGAGTGATTTCATGAATTTGAGGTTTAATTCATAGTTGTCGATGTTATTATATGATCTGATTGCATGAGCAAGTCCGTATGATATTTTTGGACTTGTGTGCATGTTTGGTTTGGATCCCCGAGGGCTCGGAGGAGTTTTAGATAGGCCACGGAGTGAAATTGGACTTAGGAAAATTGCTGGTGTGTTACAGGTCTGCAGACTTTGCAATTGCGAAGCATGGCTCGCAAATGCGAGCTCGTAATTGCGAAGATGGGCTGGGCAGGGGGACTTTCGCATTTGCGAAGCTCAATGTCGCAAATGCGACTTCAACAGGGACCGCAATTGCGAACAGTAGTTCACATTTGCTAAGAAAGCAGGACAGGTCTACCTTCGCATTTGCGAAGCCTGGGCTGCATTTGCGAGTTTGCATTTGTGAACCTAGTATCGCAAATTCGATATCTGCACCTGTGCAAATTATAACTTAGACGAAATTTTTTCATTTTTCAAACTCTCTTAAACCCTAAGCTCTCTTGGGCGATTTTCCAAAGAAAAGATCTTCTCCAAATCATTAGTAAGTCATTTCTAACTCATTTTCTTCAATCTATAACATCTTTCTCCATGATTTCAATTCAAAATCAAGGGTTTTTCATGGGAAATTGGGTGATTTTGGGTAGAACTTAGGATTTTCAAATTTGGTGGATTTGGACCTCGATTTGAGGTCCAATTTCAAAATAAATTTTATATTTGAATTCGTGGGTGAATGGGTAATCGGGTTTTGGTCGGAACCTCGAGTTTTGACCAAGTGGGCCTGGGGTTGATTTTTTGACTTTTTGGGAAAATCATTTAAAACCTATTTTCATGCATTAGAATTGGTTTATTTAGCATTTATTAATTTTATTAAGTAAATTGTGACTAGATACAAGCGGGTTGATGGTGGAATCAAGAGATAAAGCGGTAATTGTGACTTGATTGTGTTCGTGTCATTGAGGTAAGTGTTTGGTCTAACTTTAGCTTGAGGGAATAGGAGTTGGGGTCGTATTTGCTATGTGTTAATTGTTGAGTACGACGTATAGGTGTGGTGACGAGTATCTATACGTCGGTGTCAAGCATGCCCGTGAGTCCTATACTATGATTGTTGTGACTCCGTTATGTGTTGTCCATGCTTAATATGATGATTTCTAATGTTTAACAAGGCTCATGAAAGTATTCTTGGTAATTTCACATTTTAGAGCATTGGCTCAAGTTGAGAATTGAGTTGTGATGTAATTGTGGAAAAGAGAAGAGGTTTATGATATTTTTTCCCTTGCCGGGATGTTATTGGTTATGATATTGTTTCCCTTGTTGGGATGTTATTGCTTATGATATAGTTTCCCTTGCCGGGATATTATTGTAATACTATTGTTCCCTTGCCTGGATTCTATTGTGATTTCATTGATTCCTTTGCCCGAATTGATTTGTGATTGTTGCTTGGGTAAGAAAGAGTATAAAAGCATAAAGGGTGATTCCATGTGTGATATTTGTGAGTGAGTGTTAATGCACGAAGGGTGATGCCGTGCCGATATTGTAAATATAAAAACACGAAGGGTGATGTCGTGCCATGATATGAGTGATAATGCACGAAGGGTAATATCGTACCATGATTATGTGAGGTAAAAGCATGAAGGGTGATGTCGTGCCGAATATATTTATTCTTATGGTAAGAACGAGAGTAAAATCACGAAGGGTGATGCCATGCACTTGTTATTATACTCTTTATTCTTGCTTATAGTTGAATTTTGGTGTTTCGTATGCTTCTTTACTGAATTTCTGTTTGTACATGATATTTCCCCCGAGCATGGTTTCCCCTTTCCATCTTTAACTGCTAGTTTCTGTCGTTATTACTTGATATATATGATATAACTGCACAGGTTTATTTGGTAGTCTTGTCCTAGCCTCCTCACTACTTCGCCGAGGTTAGCCTCGATACTTACCAGCACATGGGGTCGGTTGTGCTGATACTACACTCTACATTGTGTGTAGATCCCGGTGCTGGAGCTTTTGGACCACAGTGAGGTTGCTGCCTTCAGTCCAGCGGCAGAGACCCAAGGTAGACCTGCAGACGTCCGCAGGCTTTGGCGTCCCCTTCTATCTTTCCATTCTGTTTTTATGTATTTCATAGACAGATTTATGTTTTCATTTAGACCGTTGTTTGTAGTATTCGTAGATGGTCTGTGACATTGTGATACCAATTCTGGGTAGAGTTGTATGTTGGATTCTGTACTAGTATTTGGTTAAACTATTAGTTTTCGTCTTTCACATTTCTGTTTATTATAATTATTCCGCTGTTGATCACATGTTAATTCGTAAATGTTAAAAGGTTAAGGAAAAAGGATAATGAATCCATAATACTCGGCTTGCCTAACTTTCAGGAGTAGGCGCAATCATGACTCTAGAGGGTGGGAAATACGGGTCGTGACAAGTTCGTATCAGAGCTCTAGGTTGCTTAGGTCTCACAATTCACAGACAAGCTTAGTAGAGTCTGAGGGATCAGTACGGGCACGTCTGTATTTATCCCCCAGAGGCTACAGAGTTAGGAAAACTTCACATCTATTCTTTCCTGTCGTGCGACTTGATTTCTCAATGCTAATTGAACTTCCACTCTATTCTTTCACAGATGGTGAGGACATGTACCGCTTCATCAGCTGACCAGCAGCCCGAGCCCCCCAGTAGAAGCTCCTGTGAGGGGCAGAGGCCAAGGCTATGATAGGGACCGAAGTAGAGGCGGGGCTCTGCCTAGAGCTCGAGCAGCAGCACCAACGGCAGAGCCTCAGGTTGAGTTTGACAATGAGGTTCCAGCCTAGAAAGTTCCAGCAGGACTAGCTCAGGTCCAAGAGGGGTTCATCACCACCCCGATACTTTAGGATGCTCTGGTCCATCTAGTGGGCCTTATGGAGCGTGTCGCCCAGGCAGGCTTGCTTCCTGTAGCACCAGCCATCTCTCAGGCTAGAGAAGGAGCCCAGACTCCTGCTACTCGCACTCCGGAGCAGATGGCTCCCCAATTTCAGACTCTAGCAGCTTAGCTAGCTGGGGTAGTTTAGCCTGGTGTTGTGGCACAGACCGGTGAGGGGCCAGCTATGTCTGTTGATGCCTTATGGAGGTTGGACAGGTTCACCAAGCTTTTTACTACTACTTTTGGTGGTACATCTTCTGAGGATCCCTAGGATTATTTAGACAGCTGTCATGAGGTTCTACGGAACATGGGGATAGTGGAGACCAATGGGGTCGACTTTGCTGATTTTCATCTGCCTGGATCCGCCAAGACTTGGTGGAGAGATTATTGTTTGGATAGACCAGCTGGGTCACCGACTTTTACTTGGGATCAGTTCTCTCAGCTATTTCTGGAGAAGTTTCTTCCTATCACTCAGAGGGAGAACTATCGGAGGCAGTTTGAGCGTCTCCAGCAGGGTTATATGACTGTTACTCAGTACGAGACCAGATTCATTGACTTGGCCCGTCATGCTCTTCTTATACTCCCCGCGGAGAGAGAGAGTGTGTATGTGTGTTGAGGTTCATTGAGGGACTCATTCAGCCTATTCGATTCCAGATGGCTAAGAAGACGGGAAGCGAGATTTCTTTTCAGGATATGGCCAATGTGGCCAGGAGAGTTGAGATGGTTCTATCAATGGGAGTGGTCAGGGGTCTGACAAAAGGCCTCATCATTCGGGGAGGTTTAGTAGTGCCTCATCTGGAGGCAGGGATTCTTTTGGTAGGGGCCATCCTTCCAGGCCGTTTCATTCAGCACTACAGGCTTCTCACTGTGCGCCAGGTGGTCGTGGTTCTTATATACAGTATTTTGATCAGTTGCCCTACAATGCACCACCAGCTCCTATCAGTGCACCGCCGCTCCAGAGTTTTTAGGGTGGTTATTCGGGCCGTCAGGGTCAGTAGTCTCAGTAGCCAAGGGCTTATTATACTTATGGCAATACGAGGCATATTGCTAGATTTTGACCTCGAGCACCATGCAGCTCTCAGCATCAGGGTTCCCGTGCCATGGTTCAGGCACCGAGTGTTCCACCTCCCGCTCAGCCAGCTAGAGGTGGGGATAGCGATTCTAGAGGTGGAGGTAGATGTATTAGAGGTGGAGGTCAGGCCGCTAGAGGTGGAGGCCAGCCAGCAGGAGGCCATCCCAGAGATGTAGTTCAGAGTGGTGGGGCCCAGCCCCGATGTTATGCTCTTCCAGCCAGGCCTGAGGCTGAGGCCTCCGATGCAGTTATCACAAGTATTGTTCTGGTTTGTAGTAGAGATGCTTCAGTTCTATTTGATCCAGGCTCTACATACTCCTATGTGTCATCTTATTTTGCACCGTATCTGGTCATGCCTAATGATTCCTTGAGTGCTCCTGTATATGTGTCTACACCGATGGGTGATTCTATTATGGTAGATCGTGTCCATCGTTCATGTATAGTTGTGATTGGGGGTCTTGAGACTCGAATAGATTTGTTACTTTTGGATATGGTTGATTTTGATGTCATATTGGGGATGGACTGGTTATTACCTTACCACGCTATCTTGGACTGTCATGTCAAGACTATGACCTTAGCCTTGCTGGGTTTACCTTGTTTAGAGTGGAGAGGGACTCCTGGTCATTCTACCGATAGGGTTATCTTATATATGAAGGCTCGACATATGGTTGATAAGGGATGTTTGGCCTATTTGGCGTATGTTCGTGATTCTAGTACCGAGGTTCCTTCTATAGATTCTATGCCTGTTGTTCGTAAGTTTCCTGAGGTATTTCCGTTAGACCTGCCGGGTATGCCACCCGACAGAGATATTGAGTTCTGCATTGATTTGGCTCTGGGCACTCAGCCCATTTCTATCCCGCCATATCTTATGGCCCCGCCTGATTTGAAAGAATTGAAGGAGTAGTTGCAAGACTTACTTGATAAAGGCTTTATTAGACCTAGTGTCTCGCCTTAGGGTGCACCAATGTTTTTTGTTAAGAAGAAGGACGTATCGATGAGAATGTGTATAGATTATCGGCAGTTGAACAAGGTCACAATCAAGAATAAGTACCCATTGTCGAGGATTGATGATTTGTTTGATCAGTTTCAGGGTGCCAAAGTGTTTTCGAAGATTGACTTGAGATATGGCTACCATCAATTGAGGATTAGGTCATCTGATGTCCCTAAGATAGCTTTTCGCACTCGGTACAGACATTATGAGTTCTTGGTGATGTCATTCGAGTTGACAAATGCCCTAGTAGCTTTCATGGATTTGATAAACCGAGTGTTCAATCCTTACTTGGATTCATTCATGATAGTCTTTATTGATGATATTTTGATCTATTCTGATAGCTGGGAGGAGCATGAGTAGCATCTGAGAGTGGTTCTTTAGACTTTGAGAGATAGACTGTTGTATGCTTTGATTTCGAAGTGTGAGTTCTGGTTGAGTTCAGTTCCATTCTTGGATCACATTGTATTAGCAGAGGGTATTCAGGTAGATCTGAAGAAGATAGAGGCAGTCAAGGACTGGCCTAGACCCTCGTCAGCTATAGAGATCCGGAATTTCTTGGGTTTGGCAGACTATTATCGTCGGTTTATGGAGGGGTATTTGTTAGCTTATATGGGTCCACCAAATCGTAGAGTACCTGGTCCTCTACAAGTTTTTGCTGAGAGCACTTAGTAAAGCAGTAAGTAAATGAGGCAGAGGATTTTTACGTGGAAAATCCCGCACAAGCGGATCAAAAAACCACAACCTACACCTGTAGGCATTTAACTTTACTAACTTGTAATCTTACCTATTACAATCCACTTTACAATACTTCCTATTGCAAAGGATTTACTCAACTAACTTGCGGTACCTTTACCATAAGCCACTTTGTGACTATCCTAATTACAAAGGCTTTTTCTAACTTGTGGTGCTATCACCATAAGCCACTTTGTAAGTCTACACTTACAAAGAATTTTCTTTATGATTAAATCTAGTCACAACCTAAACTCAGCGAGTTTAAGGATTTACAAGAGGATTCCTAATTAGTATGCTTCAAAGTAAGCGATTTAGGAGATATAGTAAGTACAATAACAAGGTTACAACTCAACTAGGAAAGCAACAATCAATCTTTTAGGAACTGGTCCGTAGTGGCGTTCAACCTTGTGCTTCAAGCTTGAGAGGATGATTTTTCTGTTTTTGCGAAAGGCTTGAATAAGAAACAGAAACCTTCCAGTGATGTCTTTGTATAAGGCTTCATCGGGTACATCTTGATCACGTCACTTGAAGTGATGTGAGTGCTTTGTTTGGTTAGAGAATGAGTAGGCTGACAGTATATTGTAGTGCGGCAGAAATAGCGCCGTCAATCACTTCAGTTCCAACTGTGTCCAAATGACTCTGTACTGCTACATAGGAACCACAAGAGCATCAGGTCCTTGTTTGGTTCCTAGCTCCTGAATCTGTAGCAGTTCATCCTTAGCTAGGATCTGTTCCAGTTTGCAGCAATCCAAGTAGGTCAGGTTCCCTATCTGGTTCTTATCAGTAAGTTTGTTAGATCATCAAAACATAAGGTAAGAGTATTTAAGATCTATCAATTTCCCCTTTTTTGATGATGA
Source organism: Nicotiana tabacum (assembly GCF_000715075.1). Taxonomy (NCBI): domain Eukaryota; kingdom Viridiplantae; phylum Streptophyta; class Magnoliopsida; order Solanales; family Solanaceae; genus Nicotiana; species Nicotiana tabacum. Next base: position 11,742,121 of record NC_134082.1, read on the forward strand.
CAAACTTAAACAGTTATAAGTTCAGGATTAAGGCAACAGAGAGCAGTGTTAAAGAGTTTCCCCTGAGACAATGCCCTAATCTGTCAATTTTTCAATTCTTATATAAGAACCAGTTCCCCAACCAGTCCCCCAATGTGGTTCCCCCTTAGTCCGATACTTTTTCCCCCTTTTGGCATCATTAAAAAGAATAATAGTACAAAGAAGTCCAGCAAAGCTAACTAATGCCACTTATATGCACACTAGCATGAGGAAAAATAAAACACAAAGAGAAAGGACAAGACAAACATCCACCAACCATCAACAAGGAAACAAAAAGAAATAGGAACATATCCAGATAACTGGTCACTGAGGGGAAACTTAGGGGGCACTAGGAGGAAAAGGCTTGGAAGCTGCAGCAAGTGTTTGGAGAACAAGGTCTATTCGGGCATTTCCCGACTTTTGCTCATTTAGCAGTTCAGCCTTCAGGTTCTCAACTTGTGCCCTGAGGTCAGCATTTTCTTGGGTCAAACGAATCAGCTCATCATTCGAAATGGGAACAAACTATTTCAAAATCGACGTATTTCCTCAGTTGCACTGTTTTGGGCATTGATGAGCTGAGACATAGTTGAAGTGCTTCCTACACCCCCCATATTTCTCAATACACTCGCACTCTTCCAAGGTTGTCTGTGAGAATGTCTGCTTACGGGTCCCTACTTTACCTGTTCCCAGTGGAACCTCAAAATATTTGAACACTTACGTGAGCAAGAATCTATAGGGAAGCCCGTGATTGGCCATCCTTGAAATCAACCACTTTCTGCATATGCTCAATCATTATGGCAGGCAAACTCACAAGGTTGAAACTGTCCAATTGCTCTATTAAGAATAGATCAGAATTGGAAGTGACAGATCACCTTTCTGCTCGAGGCAACAGAACTTTGTTAACTAGCTCAAACAATAACTGGTAGACAGGAAGTAGTGCTTTCTTATGGACCTGGTCCCCATTCTGATTAGAATTATCTTTCACGACTGCATTGCGAAAGTTTTATTGACAGACATCTCGTACACTAGACACCCCAACTATAGGAACCTGCAGAATTTCCCCAAGCAACTTCACGTCAAAGACAATATCTACCCCATTGACTAAGGCACACACATGGTCAGCATCAACTGGATAGATACTGGCGAAGAAACTCTTGACCTCCTCCTCATACACTTTAGGAGTGTCAATGTAGAATAGATGCGTCCATTGCTCAAACTCCACCATTTCTAGAAGCTGACGTATTTCTGCCATCTCAGAGATTGTTGGGTCAAACATTCGGCCCAACAAAACCTTTTGATGCCTTAGTCGCTCAGAGCCAAGGCAAACGTCATTTCTGGCTTTCTTCCTAGAACTGGGTTCTTCAACTGTTTCAAACTTGTGTTTCCTATGCTTTTCTACACTAACTTTACCTTTCCCCTTGGACTTGACAAGAATATCTTCATCATTCACTCCCTCCTTTATCTTGAACTTGGAAGTAGATCCTTTTTCCATGGAAACAGACACAGCCTTTTTCGAGGACCACCTTACAAGGGAACCAAGTTCCTCAGGAGTTCCTTCCTCCACCACAACTACAGGGATAGCTTCATCACTCATAGGGACACCATTCTTTACCAACTTTCTCCTTTTCTTCTTACTACTTTTCTTTCTCTTTTGGAGTGCACAATCGTAGGCTACTTTAACTTGAAGCCTGGTAGCAAGCCGCTTACTTTCAGACTCAGGGGTGGTGACAACCCTGCGCTTGCTTATTAATGCATCTAGGTCCACGTTGTCCAGGTCTTCTTCATCACTAGATCACATTTTTGGTGCTTGAATTTTCAGGGGCACAACATCGGAAGCAAGTACAGCCCTATCCTAGGGATGAGAGTCCTGACCTGGGTCTTCCGGAGAGGGATCAGGTTCCTCATGTGATAGCCCAGTAGTGTATACTGATGCATCCCCTTCAACAGCCAGAAGGGCCCCTTCTACGCACACGCTTTATGACTCTTTTCTTTGAGAAATAACTTCATGCAATATTCCATCCGCGGATACGACAAACACAGTCTTTTCTTCTTTAACAGGTGCTTCTACAACCATGGAGTCGACGACAACGATGGCGGAGCCTTTTGTGAAGTCAGTATTTTCACCTTGTTTTCCATTTAGGGTTTGACTGGTGTGAGCAATAGACGACGGAGAGGACAAAACAATAGTTTTATGGGTTTCTGAGTTGGGAAGAGGTGGGAAACTAGGGAAGGTGTGATTGTAGCAGTAGGAGTGATAGAGGGTGACATAGACTCAGTGAAAGAGAGAGGTTCCATGGATGGGTTGGAAGTTTTCTCAGCCCTTGGAAGAGGTGGTGTGATGATCCTTCCTTTTAGGTGAATCTAGAGTAGGGCTTATGGTTGGGAAGGGCAAAAGAGAGGGGTTTTTAAAACGGAGAGGATAATTATAAAGGGAGAATAATAGGTAACGGTTCTGAAATGGTGGTTGGGCGTGGAGAATTGTGACATTTCAGAGGGAGATGAAACGTTTTGAATTGAAGGAACGTGACAGCCGGATCTGAAAAGTTGATGACATGGCAGTTGTATTTTATGCCTTTTAAGATGTGTATTAAAGGATGTACAAAACTACTAACCTTTAGTACAAGAACCTGGTTCTTTGAAAAACATTTTCTTTAAGCCCCTTTTTTGAAAAGGATTAATCCTCTTTTATCAGTCATGTACTGCATCTACTGCTTCTATGTTCATCATGCGTGTTTACCTGCAACGGTATTGAAGTAAGTTAGACAGGGCCAGAAAACACTTTGAACCTATTATTTCTTAATAACTCGAGCCAACTTAAAAAGGAATAAGGTTCTTAATTTGGCCTCAACAGTCCCAACTTTACTCTGTTTCTTTCAAATTGTTCCCTACTTAGTGCCTTGGTAAAAATGTCTGCAATTTGATCTTCGGTTCTGCAGAACTTCATGCATATCAACCCTTTCTCCACATTATCTCTTAGAAAATGATGCCTCACATCAATATGTTTGGTCCTTTTATGTTGAACTGGATTATTTGTCATGTCGAGTAAACTGTTGTTGTCACATAGGAGGGGCACACTCTCAGTGAGAACTCAAAAATCCTCCAGTTGCTGCTTGATCCACAGAAGCTGAGCACAATAATGCTGCAGCTACATATTCAGCTTCAGCTATTGAAAGAGCCACTGAATTTTGCTTCCTTGTACCCCAAGAGATAAGATATGATCCTAAGAAGTGAGCCATCCCAGAAGTGTTTTTTCTGTCCACAAGATAACCTACATAGTCTGCATCAGCATACCTAATTAGATTAAAATTGTCACCTGATGGATAGTCTAGCACCAGGTCCTGCGTGGCTTTGAGATATCTCAGTATTCTGTTGGCAACCTTCAAGTGAGATTCCTTGGGATTTGATTGAAATCTCGCACATAGCCCCACGCTGAAAACAATATCTGGTCGATTGGCAGTGAGATAGAGAAGAGACCCAATGATGCCTCTGTACATTGTTTGATTCACAAGAGATTCGGTTTCATCCGTGTCCAGTCGAGTGGCAGTTGCAATGGGAGTGTCTCTCACCTTTGATGCTTCCATGTCGAACCTCTTCAAGAGTTTCCTAATGTATTTTTGCTGACAGATGGAGGTACCCTTTGGGGACTGTTTTACTTGAAGACCCAAAAAGAAGTTTAATTCCCCCATCATGCTCATTTCAAATTCACTTCCCATAAGTTATTCAAATTCTTCACACAGAGAATCAGTTGTTGCTCCAAAAATAATATCATCAACATAGACCTGAACAATGAGCAGGTTCCTTCCTCGTTTCTTTAAGAAAAGAGTGTTGTCAATTTTCCCTCTCTTAAAGCCATTTTCTAAGAGAAATTTTGACAATCTTTCATACCATGCTCGAGGAGCCTGCTTTAGCCCATACAAGTCTTTGTCCAATTTGAACACATATTCATGGTGCTCATGACATTCAAACCTAGGGGGTTGCTTCACATAGACTTCTTCCTTAAGTAGTCCATTCAAGAATGCACTTTTGACATCCATTTGGAACAAAGTGAATTCCATATGAGAAGCAAATGCAATCAGAATTCTGATGGCTTCCATGCGAGCCACTGGAGCAAAAGTTTCATCACAGTCAATCCCTTCCTCCTGATTGTAACCTTGAATCACTAGCCTGGCCTTGTTCATTGTGGTAATTCCATGCTCATCTAGCTTGTTTCTGAATACCCACCTGGTTCCTATAATGGTTCTATCTGGGGGTCTGGGTACCAGGTGCCAAACACTATTTCTCTCAAACCAATGCAGCTCGTCATGCATGGCTGTAATCCAATCTACATCTTTTAAGGCCTCCTTGATGTTTTTGGGTTCTATCTGGGAGAGAAAGGTTGAGAAGGCAAGTGAATTTCTAGCTCTTGACCTGGTTTGGACTCCGGAATCTAGAGGATGGATTATGTTGTCTATGGGGTGAGAACTTTGATGTCTCCAGTTAGATGTCTGGGGTTCATTCTGATAGGAAGAAGGTATGTTTGGCTAATTTTCCTATATCCTTCTCTCATATGCCAGTGGAGTTCCCTGAACTGCATCAACCACTCTTTCTTCAGCTTCAGTGGTTGTAATTGAAGTGCTTGGTTCTGTTGATGATGAGGCAGTGTTGTCATCATTTGCCTCCTTCACTTGACTCATCATATTTGCTTTTCTGTTTGTCGTGCTAATGACTTCACCAAGAACAAGTAAGGTTCTCCATCTTGATCTTCCTCAGTATTCTTCTCAAATGATGGATAAGATTCATCAAAAATAACATGGACGCTTTCTTCAACACATTGAGTTCTCTTGTTATATATCTTGTGAGCCTTACTTTGAGAAGAGTATCCAAGAAATATCCCTTCATCACTTTTGGCATCGAACTTACCAAGCTGATCTTTTCTATTATTGAGAACATAGCATTTGCATCCAAATATTCTTAGGTAAGTTAGCTTGGATTTCTTCCATTCAGCAATTCATATGGGGTTTTGTTCAGAATTGAGCTGATCATGCACATGTTCACTAAGTAGCAGGCAGTGTTGACAACATCATCCCAAAAGTTCTTTGCAAGTCCACTGTCAATCAGCATTGTTCTTGCCATTTCTTCCAGAGTTCTATTCTTTCTTTCTACTACTCCATTTTGTTGTGGAGTTATGGGAGCTGAGAAGTTGTGAGAGATGCCATTTTCATTGCAGAAATCATCAAATTTGACATTGACAAATTCTGTCCCATGATTTGATCTAATGCACACAACTCTAGACTCCATCTTCACCTGAATTTTCTTCACAAAGGCCACAAATACTTCAACCGTTTCATCTTTTGTTTTGAGAAACAGAGTCCGTGTGAATCTGGAATAGTCATCCATGATCAAGAAAATATATCTCTTTCCTCCTCTGCTTTGCACCCTCATAGGTCCACACATATCCATATGCAGGAGCTCAAGCGGTTTTGAGGTACTCACATCTCTTTTTGACTTAAAGGAGGACTTTACATGTTTTCCTCTGGCACAGGCATCGCAGACCTTTTGAGTTTTGAATTGTGACATAGGCAAACCATGGACTAGGTCCTTTTGAAATAGTTTGTTCAGAAGAGAGAAGCTTGCACGGCCCAGTCTTTTGTGTCATAGTTCAGCATCATCGTCAAGAAACTTCAGACAACTTAGATCACCACTCTGTAAGGATTCAAAATCAGCAACATAGATGTTCTTGTATCTTTTGGCCACCAGGACTATTTCACCAGTCACAAGGTCAGTGACTATATATATTTTGGACAAGAACTCCATTTGTTTCCCTTATCGCAAATTTGAGAGACACTCAGGAGACTGTACTTAAGTCCATTGACATAGTACACATTTTCAATAGAGTGAGTGAGTGACTTCCCAACTTTTTCAACTCTAAGAATGTATCCCTTTTTGCCATTGTCAAAGGATACACTCCCTCCTTGTAGGGCTTTTAGTGAAAGAAAGTTTGTGGTGTTCCCAGTCATATGTTTCGAACATCTATTATCCATGAACCATTGTTGACCACTTCCCTTCACCGTTCCCTGCACAAGAAATTAGGAGTTAGTTTTAGGAACCCAAACAAGTTTGGGTCCTTTGAAGTAACCAAGAGGATGAATAAGAGCTCTCTTAGTCCAAGCAGGTAATGTGCATTTTCTATGAGTGGAACCTGGTCCTTCTTTTGTGATCACAGTTTCAGCAACCACTTTATCTTTTGGGATTGATTGACTCTTAGCCTGGACACCTTCCTTGGAGTGGCCAGTGTTCCCACATTGGGTACGAGGCTAGTTGTCAGATGTAGGGGCGCTCTTACTGTGAGGGTTGTAAGGATCTTTCTTCCTTGGAAACCCTGCTCTCCACCCTTTTTCACTGTTATTAGTGAGCAATGTAGTGGTAGCCTCTACGGACCAGGTCCACTTTAGAGACTTTTCAAGATCATTCATTACTTTTTCTAGATTGGCTTGGAGGATCTCGTTTTTCTCAATTTCATCACTCATCCTACATCTCAAGGCCTTTACCTCATATTCAAACCTAGAATATTCCTCACTTACTATCTCCTTTCCTCTTTCAGAGCTTTCAAGTTTTGACTCAGTCAAGGGCTTTGCTATTAGTTCCCTGTGGTCAGCAGTTTCTGCCAAGAGATCAGTCTTTTCTTTTCTAAGAATTTCAATGGCCTTCTTTTGATCAGTGATTGCAGCCACTAAGTCTTTTTAATATGTTCAGATTCTTCTAGTTCTAAGAACAAGGAATCCCTATCCTTCGCAAGACTACAAAAGGCAGTAATTAAAACATTAGCTAAACACATAAGTTTTTTTGGAGAATAGGATTTCAGATTTTTCTGAACATCCATGAAGTTTACCTCTTCGTTGCCATTGTCTGATTGAGCCATCAAAACAAGTGTTGAGTCATTTATAATCTCCTCGCCTTCAACTGCCATCATCGGTATTAGATTTATCTTGCTTTACTTGTGTAGTTCCCTCATATGCTATTTGCAAAGCCTCCCATATTTCCTTGGCAGTGTCGCATGTAGATACTCTGTCGTACTCTTTAGGTTCCAAACATATACCAGAATTTTGTTGGCACGAAAATTCTTCTCTATTACTTTCTTGTCTGCTTCAGTGTATTCTCTGTTGGTCTTTTTTATTGAAAATGGAAATTCATTTAGCACCTTGATTGGAACAAACGGACCATCGCAGATAACATCCCAAAGCTCGTAATCCTCAGCCATGATGAAATCATGCATTCTAGCTTTCCACCACCAATAGCATTTTCCATCAAACTTGGGTGGGTGGTGTATGGATTGACCTTCTTCAAGATTTACTTCTTCATGAGGATCCTTCCTAGGTGTTAACCTGATAGGAGGAACCTAGCTCTGATACCAATTGTTAGCTTATATGGGTCCACCAAATCGTAGAGTACCTTTCTGCTGAGAGCACTTATTAAAGCGGTAAGTAAATGAGGCAGAGGATTTTTACATGGAAAAATCCCGCACAAGGGGATCAAAAACCCACGACCTACACCTGTAGGCTTTTAACTTTACTAACTTGTAATCTTACCTATTACAAGCCACTTTACAATACTTCCTATTGTAAAGGATTTACTCAACTAACTTGTAGTACCTTTACCACAAGCCACTTTGTGACTATTCTAGTTACAAAGGCTTTTTCTAACTTATGGTGCTATCACCACAAGCCACTTTGTAATTCTACACTTACAAAGACTTTTCTTTATGACTAAATCTAGCCACAACCTAAACTCAGCGAGTTTAAGGATTTACAAGAGGATTCCTAATTAGTATGCTTCTAAGTAAGCGATTTAGGAGATATAGTAAGTACAATAACAAGGTTAAAACTCAACTAGGACATCAACAATCAATCTTTTAGGAACTGGTCCGTAGTGGCGTTCAACTTTGTTCTTCAAGCTTGAGAGGATGATTTTTCTGTGTTTGCAAAATGCTTGAATAAGAAACAGAAACCTTCCAGTGATGTCTTTGTATAAGGCTTCATCAGGTACATCTTGATCACATCACTCGAAGTGATGTGAGTGCTTTGTTTGGTTAGAGAATGAGTGGGTTGACAATATATTGCAGTGCAGTAGAAACAGTGTCGTATGTCACTTCAATTCCAGCTGTAAGCACGTGATTTTTGCCCTATATGAGAATTACTCCCAAAAATTCAAAAATAAAATGATTTTTCTTTGGTGTGCAATTTTGTGATATTTTGTGATATTTTGAATAATTATTTGTATTTGTTTGTGCGTGTTTATTTGCTAAATTAATAAAAACAATACAAAAATATGTCGCATTTTGCATATAGGATTTAATTCTACAATTTTTAGTAATTAAATTTGTTTTACAAAAATTAAAAATTACAAAAATAGGCATCGTTTGCATTTTTGCATTTAATGTCCAAATATACAATTTTGTGCTTAATTATTGCTTAATTGGGCGTTAATTGTTATTGGGAGTTAATTTGCGCTTTTATAACTTAATTTAGTTCTTAATAATAGTTTAAGTATTTTTATAATTTAGTTTTAGAGAAATAAAAGAAGAAAAGAGAGCGAAAATATAAAGAAAGTCGGAATTGGGCCTCTTCTTCGATTTCAAGCCATAGGCCCAAAAAATGGCCCAATCTTCCCTATGACCCAGTCCATTTCGAACTGGGTCGACCCAGTCCATAACCCAACATCCTATTATCTTACAAACAACACAAAACAAAAAAAAAAGAAAAAAACCCTAAAAAGACCTAACCAATCCGCCCCCCCCCCCCCTTTCTTCTCTTTCTCTCTTTTCATCATCTTCCCCAAGCTAAAAAAAAACACAACCATGGCTGCCCCCCCCCCTTACACCCCAACCATGGCTTCCCCTCCATCTTCACGTCTTCATCTTTTCCGTCGACGTCGTCCATGGTTTCTCCGTTGCTTCATCTTCTTCGTCAAACCTCCGTTGTGCGCACTGCTGCCCGTTTCTGCTCCCCGCTACTTCTGCCGGTGCGTCGTCTTCCCGTCATCCTCCTCGACGGACTGCCGCTGCAATGGTCGACCAGCTACTGCTGCTTCTGTCTCAACCAAACAACCAAACGAACACAGCCATGGACGAGCTTCGACGTCGACCATGTCGTCGTCCATGGCTGTCCGCGCTGTGCTGCTGCCTGTCGCCGCCGCTGCTGCTGCCTGTCGCCGCTGTTGCTGCTGTCTTGACATCGTGCTGCTGCTGCTCGTCGCAGCAGGTGTTGGACGGACTGCTGCTGCTGCTCGTCGCGGCAGTAGCTACGGGCTGCTTCATCTTCTCTTCGTCTTCGTCGTCATTTGTTCGAGCTTTGGTCGAGGCTCGGACAGATTTGTTTACAATCAAAGTTTCGTTGATTCATCTCCGGTTAGTTGTTTTTGAGTTTTATTTTGTCCATATTTCGTTTTTATATTTCTAAAAGTTAAAATCGTTAAATATTTGATTCTTGTTTTGTTCATTGTTTATCGTTGAAATCATTTTTTCTAGTTTGTTCATGTTCATGTGCTTTGTTAAAATTAATTTTTCAGATTTCAAAATAGAAGTTTAATTAGTTGTTTTCATGTTTATTTCATGTTTGTATTATTGTTTAAATGAATATTTGTTAGTTTGATATTTGTTAGATTCAAATTGAAATTTAATTAACTATTTCTTCAATTTGTTTCATGAGTTTATGTATTATTAGAAATTGTTAATATTGTTAAGTTCAAGCTTAAGTTCATAATTGTTTATTCGTCGATCTTGTTATTTGTCTAAAAAGAATTTAGTTGTGTTAAAGGAATATATTGATTTAATCGTTTAATCCGTCATGTTTGTTGTGTTAAAATAGATTCATTCATGTTTATACTTTGTTTGGATGATCTTGAATCCGAATTTTGTATAGTTTGATTTCTTGTTACCATTTATGATTATTTCTTGAATTGTTCTCATAATCTTGTTTAAAGTTTAATATAAGAATTGTTTGTTGTAATGTTGTTAGAGTTGATTTTAAGTTCAATATGATTGAATTTAGAAATCTTCATACTTTGTTTGTTGTTGTTGTTGAATCCGAAAATAGGATTGTTTGTTGCTAAAATATTGTTCAATCAAATTTTAGTTGTTCTTTGTTGTTCAATTTGTGTTCATGTGATTTGTTGTTGAAATGTTGTTAAAATTGTGTTCATGTGATATTATTGTTATGATGTTCATCCGTGTTCATATTGTTGTTTGAACATTGTTAGAAATTGATCATATTGTCTATATTTTAGTTAAGTTTGATTAATTGATGTGTTATAGCTGATGGGTAGTTTGGTAAATTTGTAGTACGTTCAGGGGTAGTTTGGTAATTTCAGTAAGGTCGGAGGGGGTAGTTTAGGAATTGTACATTTTGTAATTGTTTATTTGAAGCATGGGGGACAAAATGAAATGGGGTGGGTTGTGATATGGTTATTTAATATAAAGGGGGGACAAGATTTAATTTAAAGGGGAATCTTGCATTATTTTAAATGAAGCATGGGGGACAAAATATAATGGGGTGGTGTGATATGTTTATTTAATGTAATGGGGATGAGTGGAAAGATAATGGGTTGGGTAGAGAAAAAGTATGGATTTTAATTAATTGAAAGGTTTATGGGATGGGTTATATATGTGAAGTCTTGAACACAAGACAGGATACAGAGAGAAAAATATAGAGAGATAGAGAAAAATACACAGATACGAGAGAGAGAAACAAATCTGAAAATAAGAGAGAGAAAAGGGCTGAATATTTAAGAGATAGAAAATTCCGAAAAATATTTAAGCTTTCAAATAAAAAAAAACTAAGAAAAAACATTCTGCTTTCTTTTGTTGTTTGAAATTAGAATTAATTGTTGTTTCATCAAAGCTGGAAGCTTTTGTTTTTTTTTGGGATTACTACTCCACCGGTCTGTTACTGGGTTGTTACTGTTGCTGGGCTATTGTTGCTGTGTTGTATTGATTTTACTGTTGCTGCTGATTCTCATATTCATTTTCTTTTGCTTCCAATATCAGGTACACAACTGAAAAGCTGGTTATTGTAATCCGAAATATGAAGCATGAATACATATGAAGAATGAAAATTTGAAGTTTTAATTTCGTTTTTTTTCTTTGTTCCTTTTGTTGATTGTATTTAAGCTATTTCATGAATTACTAAATAATGACTGGAATAAGAAAATAATATCATAAGTTAGTCTGTAATAAATCGGTTCGGCAAAATAAGTTAATTCACTAGTTATGAAGGCTTCAAGATTATAGGTTGATCATGAACAAGTAGCTAAATTTAGCTAAGACACGAATTTAAATTAAACATAGGCATTAAGGCATAACTTGAGCTTAAGCAAGATTAGAAGAACGTTTAAGTCTAATAAACTTTCTAATAAGCTTTAGTAATTATGGTTAAATTTAGTTTCAAATGATTGTGAATAATTAATCTCAATAATATTATTTTTTTTAAAAATAACAATGCTGAGTTTTAATCTAGCTATATTTGTTTATTTTGAATATTAGTTATTGAATTTTTATTTAATTTATAATTTTCGAAATTAAGAATAAAATTCCTTTTTCATCAATATTTGTATGAATCAAGCAATTAGCGTGTCATGTTTTCTTAAATAATAATAATAAAAAAAACGTAATTAATTAGGATTTTCTTTATTCATTTTAGAGACTAATTTTAAATAGCAAAATGTAGTCGCTTTAAGATTTATCCATTTAGGAAAATAAATGAGATGAGCCTCGCTTAATAAAATGTATAGATTGCGGGGCCCTCAATAAATGTACATTTAATTGCTTAGAATTAAGGAGGAGTCGTTTAGCAAATTTTACGGCCCTACCCCAAAGTAATAAATCGCTAATTGCTTTAGGCGCGATATAATAATAATACATTCTTAAACACGGGTATGCATTTATGCGACCCAAATCCAAATCCCAAAACATTGAATAAAAATACGTTCCGGATCGTGGATGCATTTTATGTGACCCAATCCAAAGACATGTTTTTAAACGATGTTCACATTCTTTAAAAAATATAATAATGAAAGCGGTAAAAAGATAAAACTTGCACATGAGTCCATATTTGTATAAAATCAGATAATCAAGCCAAATATAACAGTTGAGCGACCGTGCTAGAACCACGGAACTCGGGAATGCCTAACACCTTCTCCCGGGTTAACAGAATTCCTTATCCGGATTTCTGGTGCGCAGACTGTAATACAGAGTCATTCTTTTCCTCGATTCGGGATTAAAATAGGTGACTTGGGACACCCTAAATCTCCCAAGTGGCGACTCTGAAATAAAGAAATAAATCTCGTTTCGGCTGTCCTTTAATTGGAAAAAACTCCCTTGCACCCTCGCGTGCGCGGAAAAAGAGGTGCGACAGCTCTGGCGACTCTGCTGGGGAAAACACCCAGAACCACTGGTTCAGGGTTTAAGAATTCGAGCTTAAAATAACTGTTATAGTTGGCTTTATTTATTATCTGATTTTTTTTATATATGCCCAATGTGCTAAATGACACTTTTACCGCTTTAATATTATCTGAATTGTGTATATACAACTGTTACGAAACCCCCTTCTTTCTGAGTCTTCTAAATTTATGGTGCACACGTGCGCGTGGCCCACCTTTCTGTTAAAGTCATACCAAATAAGACGAAGTTGGGACAAGTAACTAGGCCGGGTAGACTTTCGTGTTCCCGGTACGTTGCCCCCGCTTCGGCTCAAACTGTCCGTTCAGGGCTAGATCAATATGCCTCAGGTTTTTTTACTTAGAATAACTCAACTTCATGTCGGATCCCTAGTAGGAGCGTTTGTTTGCATCACGTGCATTTGACTTTGGAGACTCAACACAGGGGTTGGGTCTGTCTAGGACAGGTGTACCAAAAAATAAAAATGACCATCCTGATGCATCTTACTTGCTCCTACTTGCGCATTTATTTGATTCGTACTTGTGTGCTGACTGACTTTTGAATATCAGGAATAATATTTTAAAATTGAAAAAAAAGAAAAAGAAATAGCGGTTAGGGAATTGACTATTTATTTTTGAAAAAAAACCAATGCCTAAATATTGTCAAAACTCTGCCGAAATTTCGAGAAAATGAAAAAAAATATATATATTTTATTAGTTTGTTTTACTAAAAAGCAAATGAAAAATAGAAAAAAAAGAGTCGTTGTTTTGTCTTATTTTTTAAAAAAAATATAAAAAGGAAAATAGTTTGTCTTCCCCTGAAAATGACAATGAAAAAGAGTCTTACTTTTAAAATAGTTTTTTTATTTGTTTCTGAAAATACCAAAATGAAAATGAAAAGAGTCGTGCTTTGAAAGTGGTTTTGTTATTTGTTGCTGAAAAAGAAAAAAAATTGTTTTAAAATAGTTCGGTTATTTTGCCCGAACTACGCGGGTTTGATTCTCATCGGATGTGAGATACGTAGGCAACCCTCATCGGGTCCAACCCCATTTTTGCTAAAATAGCCAAAAACCAATAAATAAATAAAAAACATGTCAAAATTTTAATTTTTTCATAAATAAGTCGGGCAGTGTCAAGCCTCCACTTTTTGCTAAAACAAAATAGCCAAAAAAAAATATGTCAAATTTTAATTTTGTCATAAAGAAGTCGGGTGACGCTGTTTTATCAAGACATAGCCGAATATTCCCGAAAGGGACGACGAAAGGCTGACTTCGCATAAACAGCCACCTTTGGGTCATTTTTAAGATTTGGTCCAGTTGACCCACACAACCTTAAACAATCTTCGTCCCCAAGGCGCTGAAGGGCCGTGTTGCAACACCTGGTTTTTATTGTAATTTAAAAAAAACAAAGAGTTAGCGGTCAGGTCAATACCGTTTGAATTTTGTCATAATAAGTCGAGCCAGCTTCGGCCGCGTCTTAAACCGTTCTTGCCAAAATAGGCTCAGAGTATCTTTCAGTTGTCGAAAGGCTATTTTCGTAAAAGAATGGACAAGTGTGTAAAGTGTCATAAAATAATCCTCTCCGGCCTTAAAATTTGGAAGGGGCCACATTTGCAAAAATAACCATTTGGTTGCATTTGTCAAATGGAGAAAGGAAGCTGGCCGTTTGTTTTGGAGTTTGTAAAACTTTTGATTATAATATGTGGGTCGTTTGATTTTCAAGTTTGCAGGTCATTTTTAAACCTTTGAAACCCAATATGAAAATTGAAAAAAAATGATTAGTATTGCTTATCTTTTACTGGTCCGAACTACGCAAGGTCTGATTCATGCGGGGTCATGATACGTAGGCAATCTCCATAAGATTCGACCACAACAAAAAAATGAAAAAAAAAATGAAAAAGAAAAAATGAAAAAAAAATGAAAAAAAAAAAGAAAAGAAAAAAAATGTTGTTAATAATGGGGACCAACGGAGTCCATTCTAACCTGTTTCGCTTTGAATCACAAAGAAAGTTAAGGTGGTTGGTTTGTGGTAAGCCGGAAATACAAGACCCAGAAGCATACTTTGCAGGGATCAGGCTTGATAACAGAAGCACTCGAATCTTATTGGGACTTGTTGACTAAGGTTGATGATATTAAAGCTGATAATGGTCTTGGCAGTATTGATGCGAACGCTCAACTGGCTAAGAAGTCAATTTTGATAAAGTGGGAGGACGCTCCGTTCCTTGGTTAGCAAAAGAGAAGCGGGTGGTGTCTTATTTTGTTGTCATTTCTGTTGTTCGGATTATTAGGATTGTAATCCGAATATTGTCTTGTGTCAAACCTTCTTATCTTTCCAGTTTGTCATATCAATTTGTTTAAGTTTTGTCAAGGTTGTGTTAAGATTTTATTCTGGTTGTTTTGTTTGTTTTATTATTCAAACCATTTCACCGGTAGTCTAATACAAAAGCCGGTCTTTTATTGTTTCCAGTCATCTTTTGTTTAGTCCTTTTATCATTTTGTTCAGCGCCGATTCCAGTGACATGACATGCGCACACAGTTTGGGCCTAGTCTTAAAAATTAATCATAAAACCCTGGGAAGGTGATCAAAGCATTTAAAGGAAATAAGAACGGTTTGAGATTATTTGGAGCCCGAGTCATGTGGAACTGGGGCAAGTTAAACACAAAGAAAACCGTTAAAGAAAGATTTGCCTAAATTGGCATGAGGGTCGTTCATAATAATGAGAATGAGAGTGTCGCCCAACGGTGCTTTAGAAGTGACAAATGAACAAACAGATGTTGAATATAATTGTCAAGTCCAGCACCATCGGAAGAGACTATAAATCTATTGTTCAATTGTGTTATTTGCACTTGGCATGTTTTGAAGACTGGAATGACGAAGGCATTTTATTCTGCTACCTAAACACTTTATCCTTCGTTACCCCTTTTGAGCCTTATTTATTTTCTTTCATACCCCTCGTTCGGAATCAATAGCAATGACTAGGAAATACGAGCCTAGAAGGTAAAAAAAATTTAAAAAAAAAACGAAAAAGAAAAAGAAAAATGAAAAAAAAAACAAAAAACAAAAGAAAGTCAAATGAAAAAAGAGGAATTGGGAACTACGTTTGACCTGATTCCTCAAAGAGGATACGTAGGCGCCTCACGGCTCGGTCATAGGGTGCATAGTGTGCATAATGTGCATGGTGTGCATAGTGTAACAAAAAATTAAAAAAAAATATAAAATAATAAATAAATAATCCCCAAGCAAGAAACTGGGGCAAGAGTTGCGCTTGTTATAAACAAATATGATTTCGAAGGTTGTAATTTTGAACCCCAAATTGATTTATTTTTGAGCCTTTAATACCCTTTCTTTCTAAGCCTATCCAAAAAACCCACATTACGGTCCAAAGAAAGACCTTCTGATCAGTCTGCAAAAGATGCCAAGTCAGACAAATGAGAGTCTTACCGGCGAACATAACATTCTGTTCCACAGCAGAAAGGACTCTAATCTCCGGCAGAGAGAGTCATACCGGCAACACTCCAAATCCCTAGCTGGAAAGTGATACAAATGAGAGAGTCTTATCGGTGAAAATCTTTACGGACACCATAAGGCGACGCAAGCTGAGAGAAAAACCAAAATGAGAGAGGCTTGATAGTGAAAACCCTTTGGGCACTACAAGTCGAATAAGATTGGGAATCAAATGGGGAATCGCCAATTGAAGGTCTTAAAAGACGATTGACGGCAGAGGATGGGCCACATGTGCATGTCATGACCATTAGAGTCGGTATTTGCGTTTGATAGGTTTTTATTTATAGTTCCTTTTGTTAAAGAGTCATCTTTTTCCGTTGTCTTTTATTTTGTTCCCTTTTATCTTTTCTTTTCATAAAAATTTCCCCAGTAGAGTCTGTTTGGTCAGAACCAGTGGGAAATGACTTCAAAATAGGCCATCAGCTTTCCAAGATAAGATCTGACTAATACATCCAAGTGATATAGTCAGGAAGGAACAAGCGCGAGGCCAATGTCAAGAAAGATATCCCCAGCAAAAGGGAATTGACAAAAGGATCGACGAGTGTCAAGAGGGATATCCTTGCCGAAATCAGAGGTTATTAAAACCTCAAGGCCAAGGCCCGTGGACAAAACAAGGAGAGCAATAAGCATGACTTGGAAAATTCATGCGAGACTAAAAGGTCGGGAAAATGCAAGTCTCCGAGCCATGCCACGAAAGAAGAGGGATATCCCCAGCAGAAAAGGATTATCCCCAGCAAATAATATCATCCCTTGTGGAATGCAAAGCAAGGAAGGAAAAAGGGAAAAGCCGTCCCAGTGGAGTATCACAACCAACTACCACGCTTTAAGCTAAAAAATTTTGTTTTGAAACAGGTAAAACAAATGGCATTGATGATAGAAATGCATGCCATAAGGGAGACTGTAAAACTGGGGCAGAAAATTTTTCTTTCATTTGGAAAATTTTCTGGAAGTCAGGTACCCATTTGAGGAAGAATAAAAAATAACACCAGTCTCAAGAGAAGTGGTCTTTGAACCAGTGTTGCCCCATTATAATAAGTTTCCAATGGAGGAAATTGATCCCCAGCAGACAGAACAAAGGGATGACATTTGTGCTCAGAAAAACAAAAGCCATTATCATCCCTAGGAGCTTCCAGAAGAATGAAGCATCGATTTGAAGGGATAAAATTCCCCAGCAACGTTATCCTCAACGACGTTATCCCAAGAAGATAACACTTTTATCCCCAGCAGTGTTGAGAGAAAATAAATTCTGGAAAAAAAAATTGAATTTGAAGGAGGGGAAGAAAGAAAACTACCGCAGTGGTATTATCCCCAGCAAGCAAGAACAAAGCAGCGCGAAGGGAGGAGAAAAGAAAAGAAGGAATTACGAAGGTAAGTTTTCTCAAATCATTGATCTTTACATTTTTTTCCTAGGATAAAAAGTCCTAGTCTGATGAATTTCCCTCCCGATACAATCTTGGTCTGATGAAATTGTTCTCCCAAGATAAAATCTTAGTCGGATGAATCTTTCTCCTAAGATCACAACAAAATGGACCTAGTCTGACGATTTATCTCCTAGAGTCAAAATCTTGGTCTGATGAAATTGTTCTCCCAAGATAAAATCTTAGTCGGATGAATCTTTCTCCTAAGATCACAACAAAATGGACCTAGTCTGACGATTTATCTCCTAGAGTCAAAATCTTGGTCTGATGAAATTGTTCTCCCAAGATAAAATCTTAGTCGGATGAATCTTTCTCCTAAGATCACAACAAAATGGACCTAGTCTGACGATTTATCTCCTAGAGTCAAAATCTTGGTTTGATGAAATTTTTCTCCCAAGATGATATAATAAAATCTTAGTCGGATGAATCTTTCTCCTAAGATCACAACAAAATGGACCTAGTCTGACGATTTATCTCCTAGAGTCAAAATCTTGGTCTGATGAAATTGTTCTCCCAAGATAAAATCTTAGTCGGATGAATCTTTCTCCTAAGATCACAACAAAATGGACCTAG
This sequence comes from Nicotiana tabacum, assembly GCF_000715075.1. Lineage (NCBI taxonomy): Eukaryota > Viridiplantae > Streptophyta > Magnoliopsida > Solanales > Solanaceae > Nicotiana > Nicotiana tabacum. The sequence goes on from NC_134082.1 coordinate 11,760,042, forward strand.
TCTGACGATTTATCTCCTAGAGTCAAAATCTTGGTCTGATGAAATTGTTCTCCCAAGATAAAATCTTAGCCGGATGAATCTTTCTCCTAAGATCACAACAAAATGGACCTAGTCTGACGATTTATCTCCTAGAGTCAAAATCTTGGTTTGATGAAATTTTTCTCCCAAGATGATATAATAAAATCTTAGTCGGATGAATCTTTCTCCTAAGATCACAACAAAATGGACCTAGTCTGACGATTTATCTCCTAGAGTCACAATCTTGGTCTGATGAAATTTTTCTCCCAAGATAAGATATCAAATCTTAGTCCGATGAATCTTTCTCCTAAGATAAGATATCAAATCCTAGTTTGATGAATTTTCTCCTAGGATAATTTGAAAAAAAGAAGAAGTTTGAATTTGAAAAAAAGAAGAAGTTGTTGAAGTCAGGAGCCCCCCCTAGAAGAATAGAATGGCGATTTAGTGTTTGAAATCTTGCCAACCTAAAGAAAGGAATGGCGATGTATGGTTTGAAGTCAGGAGCCCGCCTGAAGAGAGGAATGGCGATTATTTTCAAAGTTGTTGTCAGGAGCCCGCCTGAAGAGAGGAAAGGCGTTTTTAAAAGTTGTTGAAATCTTGCCAACCTAAAGAAAGGAATGGCGATGTATTGGTTGAAGTCAGGAGCCCGCCTGAAGAGAGGAATGGCGATTATTTTCAAAATTGTTGTTGAAGTCAGGAGCCCGCCTGAAGAAAGGAAAGGCATTTATTTTAAAAGTTGTGTATTTGAAGTCAGGAGCCCGCCTGAAGAGAGGAATGACGCTTATTTTTAAAAGTTGTTGTTGATGTTGGGAGCCCGCCCAGATAACAGAGGCATACATTTTAGTCTTTACATTTCAGTTGATGAAGTTGGGAGCCCGCCCATAGAACAGAGGCATACATTCAGTCTTTACATTTCAAGCATTGAAGTTGGGAGCCCGCCCATAAAATAGAGGCATACATTCAGTCTTTACATTTCAAGCATTGAAGTTGGGAGCCCGCCCAGATAACAGAGACATACATTTCAGTCTTTATATTTCAAGCGTCGAAGTTGGGAGCCCGCCCAGACAACAGAGGCATAAATTTCAGTCTTTACATTTCAAGCATTGAAGTTGGGAGCCCGCCCAGATAACAGAGGCATACATTTCAAATCTTTAATTTTCAAGTATTGAAGTTGGGAGCCCGCCCAGATAACAGAGGCATACATTTCAAGATCAAGTTAGAGGACAATAAAACAGAGGGTTAAAATATGAATCCCCAGCAGGAAACAATAAAATTCCCCGGCACCGGGAAACAGATAGTTGAAACAAGAGGTCACAGTACAAACTCAAGTACATGTGTCAAAAGAAGTAAAGCACCGAAAGAAATGCAAGCAGACAAGGAAGCAAGGCAACAAAAACAAATTGTACTCTAGCCTAGCTTCTTGTTTTTTTTAAGCACGGTGTAACAAGGAGATCGGTAAGCAGTAGTAATAGCATGCAACAACAGTAACATTGCAGTCCAACGGTAGTCCCAGCTACCAAAATTTCTCGAACTACATTGACCTGATTCCTGTTTAGCCCAGGATATGTAGGAAACCTTTGAAGCAAAGGTTCGGTCAAATCTTTTTCAAAAAAATGCTTCAACGGAGTACTCGGATGGGCAAAAATCGCTCGCTTTATCTTTGCACGAAAACCCTTCGTGTCTCCGGGCAAAGAGGGGCAGCTGTAAGCACGTGATTTTTGCCTTATATGAGAATTAATCCCAAAAATTCAAAAATAAAATGATTTTTCTTTGGTGTGCAATTTTGTGATATTTTGTGATATTTTGAATAATTATTTGTATTTGTCTGTGCGTGTTTATTTGCTAAATTAATAAAAAAATACAAAAATATGTCGCATTTTGCATATAGGATTTAATTCTACAATTTTTAGTAATTAAATTTGTTTTACAAAAATTAAAAATTACAAAAATAGGCATCGTTTGCATTTTTAGCATTTAATGTCCAAATATACAATTTTGTGCTTAATTATTGTTTAATTGGGCGTTAATTGTTATTGGGAGTTAATTTGCGCTTTTATAACTTAATTTAGTTCTTAATAATAGTTTAAGTATTTTTATAATTTAGTTTTAGAGAAATAAAAGAAGAAAAGAGAGCGAAAATATAAAGAAAGTCGGAATTGGGCCTCTTCTTCGATTTCAAGCCATAGGCCCAAAAAATGGCCCAATATTCCCTACGACCCAGTCCATTTCGAACTGGGTCGACCCAGTCCATAACCCAAAAGACCCAAACCACTTTGTCTTACATTTTACAAAAACAAAACAAAAACTAAAAGAAGAAAACCCTCCGCCCCCCCCCCCCCTTTCTTCTCTTTCTCTCTTTTCATCATCTTCCCCAAGCTAAAAAAAAAAACACAACCATGGCTGCCCCCCCCTTACACCCCAACCATGGCTTCCCCTCCATCTTCACGTCTTCATCTTTTCCGTCGACGTCGTCCATGGTTTCTCCGTTGCTTCATCTTCTTCGTCAAACCTCCGTTGTGCGCACTGCTGCCCGTTTCTGCTCCCCGCTACTTCTGCCGGTGCGTCGTCTTCCCGTCATCCTCCTCGACGGACTGCCGCTGCAATGGTCGACCAGCTACTGCTGCTTCTGTCTCAACCAAACAACCAAACGAACACAGCCATGGACGAGCTTCGACGTCGACCATGTCGTCGTCCATGGCTGTCCGCGCTGTGCTGCTGCCTGTCGCCGCCGCTGCTGCTGTCTTGACGTCGTGCTGCTGCTGCTCGTCGCAGCAGGTGTTGGACGGACTGCTGCTGCTCGTCGCGGCAGTAGCTACGGGCTGCTTCATCTTCTCTTCGTCTTCGTCGTCATTTGTTCGAGCTTTGGTCGAGGCTCGGACAGATTTGTTTACAATCAAAGTTCTTCGTTGATTCATCTCCGGTTAGTTGTTTTTGAGTTTTATTTTGTCCATATTTCGTTTTTATATTTCTAAAAGTTAAAATCGTTAAATATTTGATTCTTGTTTTGTTCGTTGTTTATCGTTGAAATCATTTTTTCTAGTTTGTTCATGTTCATGTGCTTTGTTAAAATTAATTTTTTAGATTTCAAAATAGAAGTTTAATTAGTTGTTTTCATGTTTATTTCATGTTTGTATTATTGTTTAAATGAATATTTGTTAGTTTGATGTTTGTTAGATTCAAATTGAAATTTAATTAACTATTTCTTCAATTTGTTTCATGAGTTTATGTATTGTTAGAAATTGTTGATATTGTTAAGTTCAAGCTTAAGTTCATAATTGTTTATTCGTCGATCTTGTTATTTGTCTAAAAAGAATTTAGTTGTGTTAAAGGAATATACTGATTTAATCGTTTAATCCGTCATGTTTGTTGTGTTAAAATAGATTCATTCATGTTTATACTTTGTTTGGATGATCTTGAATCCGAATTTTGTATAGTTTGATTTCTTGTTACCATTTATGATTATTTCTTGAATTGTTCTCATAATCTTGTTTAAAGTTTAATATAAGAATTGTTTGTTGTAATGTTGTTAGAGTTGATTTTAAGTTCAATATGATTAAATTTAGAAATCTTCATACTTTGTTTGTTGTTGTTGTTGAATCCGAAAATAGGATTGTTTGTTGCTAAAATATTGTTCAATCAAATTTTAGTTGTTCTTTGTTGTTCAATTTGTGTTCATGTGATTTGTTGTTGAAATGTTGTTAAAATTGTGTTCATGTGATATTGTTGTTATGATGTTCATCCGTGTTCATATTGTTGTTTGAACATTGTTAGAAATTGATCATATTGTCTATATTTTAGTTAAGTTTGATTAATTGATGTGTTATAGCTGATGGGTAGTTTGGTAAATTTGTAGTACGTTCAGGGGTAGTTTGGTAATTTCAGTAAGGTCGGAGGGGTAGTTTAGGAATTGTACATTTTGTAATTGTTTATTTGAAGCATGGGGGACAAAATGAAATGGGGTGGGTTGTGATATGGTTATTTAATATAAAGGGGGGACAAGATTTAATTTAAAGGGGAATCTTGCATTATTTTAAATGAAGCATGGGGGACAAAATATAATGGGGTGGTGTGCTATGTTTATTTAATGCAATGGGGATGAGTGGAAAGATAATGGGTTGGGTAGAGAAAAAGTATGGATTTTAATTAATTGAAAGGTTTATGGGATGGGTTATATATGTGAAGTCTTGAACACAAGACAGGATACAGAGAGAAAAATAGAGAGAGATAGAGAAAAATACACAGATACGAGAGAGAGAAACAAATCTGAAAATAAGAGAGAGAAAAGGGCTGAACATTTAAGAGATAGAAAATTCCGAAAAATATTTAAGCTTTCAAATAAATAAAAAAACCTAAGAAAAAACATTCTGCTTTCTTTTGTTGTTTGAAATTAGAATTAATTATTGTTTCATCAAAGCTGGAAGCTTTTGTTTTTTTTTGGGATTACTACTCCACCGGTCTGTTACTGGGTTGTTACTGTTGCTGGGCTATTGTTGCTGTGTTGTATTGATTTTACTGTTGCTGCTGATTCTCATATTCATTTTCTTTTGCTTCCAATATCAGGTACACAACTGAAAAGCTGGTTATTGTAATCCGAAATATGAAGCATGAATACATATGAAGAATGAAAATTTGAAGTTTTAATTTCGTTTTTTTTTCTTTGTTCCTTTTGTTGATTGTATTTAAGCTATTTCATGAATTACTAAATAATGACTGGAATAAGAAAATAATATCATAAGTTAGTCTGTAATAAATCGGTTCGGCAAAATAAGTTAATTCACTAGTTATGAAGGCTTCAAGATTATAGGTTGATCATGAACAAGTAGCTAAATTTAGCTAAGACACGAATTTAAATTAAACATCGTAAATTAGGCATTAAGGCATGACTTGAGCTTAATCAAGATTAGAAGAACGTTTAAGTCTAATAAACTTTCTAATAAGGTTTAGTAATTATGGTTAAATTTAGTTTCAAATGATTGTGAATAATTAATCTCAATAATATTATTTTTTTAAAAATAACAATGCTGAGTTTTAATCTATCTATATTTGTTTATTTTGAATATTAGTTGTTGAATTTTTATTTAATTTATAATTTTCGAAATTAAGAATAAAATTCCTTTTTCATCAATATTTGTATGAATCAAGCAATTAGCGTGTCATGTTTTCTTAAATAATAATAATAAAAAAACGTAATTAATTAGGATTTTCTTTATTTATTTTAGAGACTAATTTTAAATAGCAAAATGTAGTCGCTTTAAGATTTATCCATTTAGGAAAATAAATGAGATGAGCCTCGCTTAATAAAATGTATAGATTGCGGGGCCCTCAATAAATGTACATTTAATTGCTTAGAATTAAGGAGGAGTCGTTTAGCAAATTTCACGGCCCTACCCCAAAGTAATAAATCGCTAATTGCTTTAGGCGCGATATAATAATAATACATTCTTAAACACGGGTATGCATTTATGCGACCCAAATCCAAATCCCAAAACATTGAATAAAAATACGTTCCGGATCGTGGATGCATTTTATGTGACCCAATCCAAAGACATGTTTTTAAACGATGTTCACATTCTTTAAAAAATATAATAATGAAAGCGGTAAAAAGATAAAACTTGCACATGAGTCCATATTTGTATAAAATCAGATAATCAAGCCAAATATAACAGTTGAGCGACCGTGCTAGAACCACGGAACTCGGGAATGCCTAACACCTTCTCCCGGGTTAACAGAATTCCTTATCCGGATTTCTGGTGCGCAGACTGTAATACAGAGTCATTCTTTTCCTCGATTCGGGATTAAAATAGGTGACTTGGGACACCCTAAATCTCCCAAGTGGCGACTCTGAAATAAAGAAATAAATCCCGTTTCGACTGTCCTTTAATTGTAAAAAACTCCCTTGCACCCTCGCGGGTGCGGAAAAGGAGGTGCGACAATAGCTGTGTCCAAATGACTCTGTACTGCTATATAGGAACCACAGGAGCATCATGTCCTTGTTTGGTTCCTAGCTCCTGAATCTTTAGCAATTCATCCTTAGCTGGGATCCGTTTCAGTTTGCAGAAATCCAAGTAGGCCAGGTTCCCTATCTGGTTCTTTTCAGTAAGTTTGTTAGATCATCAAAACATAAGGTAATAGTATTTAAGATCTATCAATATTCATCTATTACAGCTCTGATGACCAGGTTGACCCAGAAAGGTGCCCAATTTAGGTGGTCGGACTAGTGTGAGGCGAGCTTTCAAAAGCTCAAGGCAACTTTGACTACGTCGTCGGTGTTGGTATTGCCTACAGGTTTAGGGCCATATACAGTTTATTGTGACGCATCTCGTATTGGACTTGGTGCAGTGTTGATGCATGATGGCAAGGTCATTGTTTATGCTTCGCGACAGTTGAAGATTCATGAAAAGAATTATCCAGTTCATGACTTGGATTTAGCAGCCATTATTCATGCGCTGAAGATTTGGAGGCACTATTTATATGGCGTGTCATGTGAGGTGTTCACGGATCACAAGAGTCTACAGTACTTGTTCAAGCATAAGGAGCTAAATTTGAGACAGAAGAGGTGGTTGGAGCTGTTGAAAGACTATGATATCACCATTTTGTATCATCCGGGGAAGGCCAACGTGGTGGCCGATGCTTTGAGTAGAAAATTAGTCAGCATGGGCAGTCTTGCGTATATTCCGGTCAGTGAGAGGCCGCTTGCTTTGAATGTTCAGGCTTTAGCCAATCTGTTCGTGAGGTTGGATGTTTCTGAGCCTAGCTGTGTGTTAGCTTGCACAGTCGCTCGTTCCTCATTATTTTAGCGTATCCGATATCGGCAGTATGATGATCCTCATTTGTGTGTCCTTAGGGACACAGTGTGGCACGGTGATGCCAAGCAGGTTACATTAGGAGATGATGGAGTTTTGAGGATGCAAGGTCGAGTTTGTGTGCCTAATGTGGATGGACTTCGAGAGTTGATTTTAGAGGAGGCCCATAGTTCTTGGTACTCTATTCATCCAGGCACTGCTAAGATGTATTAGGACTTGCGGAAGCATTATTGGTGGGGAATGATGAAGAAGGATATTGTTGCATATGTGGCTCGGCGTTTGAATTGTTAGCAGGTAAAGTACAAGCATCAGAAACCTAGTGGTTTGTTCCAGAGGATTGAGATTCCCGAGTGGAAGTGGGAGCGTATCACTATAGACTTCGTTGTTGGACTCCCACAGACTTAGAGAAAGTTCGATGCAGCGTGGGTTATTGTTGATAGACTAACCAAGTCAGCACATTTCATTCATGTGGCAGTTTTGTATTCTTCTGAGAGGTTAGCTGAGATCTATATCTGGGAGATTGTTCGTCTTCATGGTGTGTCCGTGTCTATCATTTCTGACCGAGGTACGCAGTTTACCTCACATTTCTGGAGGGCAGTTCAGCATGAGTTGGGCACACGGGTCGAGTTGATCACAACATTTCATCCTCATACGGACGGGCAGTCTGAGCGTACTATTCAGATTTTGGAGGATATGCTCCGAGCTTGTGTTATTGACTTTGGAGGCTTGTGGGATTAGTTCTTGACTTTAGCGGAGTTTTCCTATAACAACAGCTACAAGTCGAGCATTTAGATGGCTACCTATGAGGCTTTATATGGAAGGCGGTGTCAGTCGCCGGTTGGGTGGTTTGAGCCGGGAGAGGCTCGGTTGTTGAGTACGGATCTAGTGCAGGATGTCTTGGACAATGTTAAGATCATTCAGGATAGGCTTCCTACAGCTTAGTCCAAGCAAAAGAGTTATGCCGACCGTAAGGTTCGTGACGTGGCATTCAAGGTCGGCGAGCGGGTGTTGCTTTGGGTGTCGCCTATGAAGGGTGTGATGAGATTTGGAAAGAAGGGCAAGCTAAGCCCTAGATTCATTGGTCCTTTTGAGATTCTTGATCGAGTGGGAGAGGTGGCTTACAAACTTGCGTTGCCGTCGAGTTTGTCAACCGTGCATCCAGTGTTTCATGTGTCCATGCTTCGAAAGTATCACATCTGATGATGAACTCATCAGTAGGGAACCATTTAAAGATCTACTGAACCTGATCCTCGGTCAAATTGCTGAAAACCTGCGCCCACCCTATAGCATTTTCGGGTTGAGCAAATCTGTCTGGGATATAAGTCATTCTCTTATGATGATGGAAGGCTATGTGATCATTTCATGGCCTTCGTGAAAGCTCTTGACAGTATTGACTTTTTTAGAGATGCTCTAACAACAAAACTTATAGCAGCAGATTACAACCTTCGAAGTATTTGTACCCCTTCTGACAGCGCTCTAAGGCCCAATATATGTCTGCTATGATCATAGGGACAATAGTATATGTCTGCCCCTCGATCCCATCCATCAATGTTTTAGTTACCATGGCCAGTCTGGTGTAGATTCTATCCCCTTGGATCGGGAACACTATCGTACCCAAGAAACAGATGATGAACACAAAAACTCTGCGGTGAATCCAACCCAAAGAAGTTATAGAGAATTCGTCATCAAAAATACGATAAGATCTGTTGTGACCATATCGTTCATAGAGGAAGTCGAAGGGTATGTAGGAATTTTTCAGGCACTCCAAGTCATCATTGTTCTTTAATCCCATCATCTTCATAAACCCCCTAGTAGTGCGATTTTCTGACACCAATAAATCAGGACTATCCCAAGGTATCCTAGCAAATCCCCCTATTTCTCCAAGAGAGGGGTCATTTTTATGTTTCCAAAGTGAAACGCGGCTTTTTCTTTGTCCCAGAACATTGTGGCAGCTTCGATTAACATGTTGTTCGGCTGGAGGTCCAATAAAGAAGGCAAATTTCCCAAGACCCTTTTCACATGATTTTTATCACTTGATGGAAGATCCTCCCACCAATCTAGCAACAGTGGTGGTATGTTATGGACGATGCCAAACCTGAGGACTTCGTGCCTCATTTTCTTCAAAACAAATATGGTTAGGCCTTTTTCCCCTCTATATTTGACTATTTATACAACAATGATTAGCGTATTAGCACTTATTTCTCCAAAATTAATGCACAAAATCGTGGTTGCATCCATTGGGATTATGGAAAACCCGGTGGACTTTTGGATGAGGCTTGTCTTAAAGGGTTATTCTATGGACAACATGTTAACCCGGCTAGGTTTGACCATGATGCATGTACAATTAATCAAAGTAAGGTTTCTATGGATGTCTAGATTGGTACCCTCAAGTGGACAACTTGAGGGGGAAAGGCACGGAACTATCGACTGCACCGCTGATCGACTAGTTTTACCGCAAATACACATTTCCCAGTTTAAAGAGTGATATATAGGAAGGGCGCAAACACTCATCAAACGTTGCTATAATATTGATTACGCACGAGTGGAATATGATGTCGAGCATAATTTATGCAACAATAAATAGCATGTTGTAAAGTATTTGCATGTTTAAAAGAATGATAAATACAGTATTTAATAATTGAAAGATGTTTAAGAAATAAAACAAGGAGACAAGTCAGTTTCTGCAGTAAAAGAAATCATAAATGCTTGAAAATAGACAATTAAATCCAGATAAAGGGGAAAGGAAAAGAGTGCGCACGTATTAACAGAATAAAACATGCTTAAGACTAATTCACAAAAAGCAAGTTTGTCATAGTAAGAGCCTAAAAATATCCCCAGCAGAGTCGCCATGCTGTCGCGCTCCCCTTTTTCCTCGCGGAGTCCAGGTTTCGACATTTGGGACAACACCTTTCCTTTTGGGAATTGGGTATGAGACTTGAAGAGTCGCCACCTAACGGATTAAGATGCATTAGGGCACCTAGAGTAAATAACTCATGAACTAGTTTACACCACCAGAGATTGAATAAGGGCTCGAAATTACCTTGAGGGAAAAGTGTTAGGCACCCCTCGAGATCCACAACGGTGAGTCCCGGCCAAACTCAATTTAAGCGAATTGGTCTTATAAGGAAATAAAGCAATTTAAACAAATAGATATTACTTTTAAAACAAGGAGTAAAGGGGGTCCTAGGTTTTTTAGCCTATAGGATCACTTCTGTTCAATACTTGGTAATCGTCCCCAAGTTGGGGTGCTACACATAACATTAGCGCATATGTCATCATTTCCTTTTACTACCCAATTACCCTCCCCTTTTTTAATTATTACCTAAGCGTTCTAATAACGTCCAGTACGTACCTTATGCGTGCAGTACCCGTCCCTTACCTCTGGCCCTAGAGGTGTTTAGGGCCTCTATTTAAGGCGGTTCTAGACTCACCTATGTTGTTTAAAATGAGAAAACTAAGCGAAAAACAAAAGTCAAGTAGGACTGTCACACACGAAGCAATTAAGTGGGCTCATGTTAACCTCCGTAAATAGACAAATAAATGCATGTTGTTCAAACAATTATGAATGATTTTAGGGTCCTATAGGCAGGATATCTAAATGAACACAAACAGAATATACGTCAGTTTTATTAAAGCGAGCAGATGAATACCTATCAGTTTGCCTACTAACTTTGTTAATACTCTGAATCCGGGCACATGTCAAACAAGCAATCACAGTTTTTAGACCCACAATTTAATTAACCTGCAGGCTTGCCTAAGTGATAACCAGACAGAACCTTATAGACATGGCATCTAAGTTGTAAATCAACTACTAATTTTAACAGGCAGATTTTATCTTTAAATCCTATAGGCATGCTTTCTAAGTGTTGAAACGGGTTTTGAAATGCTATAGGCATGATTTCTAAATGCAGAAACTGATTTTAAAACCTTATAGACATGATATCTAAATTGCAGAAGTTGATTCCTTTATTTCCTACAAGTATGATTTCTAAGTGCAGAAACTGATTTTGAAATCCTATAGGCATGATTTCTAAATGCAGAAACCGATTTAAAAATTCTATAGGCATGGTATCTACAATTATAAACCTATAGGCATGATATCTATTAATCACACGTGGGCAGAATTCTTTAAACATATTGCCAGGAAAATTACTAATCGAATAGATAGGGTCCTATTGACATGGTTACTAATGCTTGTAAAAATGCGCATGGATCCTATGGATATGATTTCCATTGCAAAGAATTAAACATAAAGTCATATAAGCAGAATTTCTAACATACGGATGTGCAGCATAGAATCAAACGATCAGAAGAATCCTGCAGGCAGGATCACAGTATAGTATCCACATAATGCAATCAGTATAGTTAAATCCTATAGGCAGGATTTCTACCCAATTTCAACAAAAGATATGAGAATAGACCCCCTAGCTTTTACTAATAACCCCATATCTGTTTATTACAGAGATTATTATAGGCCAATATGAATAAATTACATAATAAGAATCATTATACTATAGGGAGCCTTAGCAGACCCAATATAAACCTAAGAGTCAGGCCTTCAGCACGACAGTCTTGAAACAGTAGCAGAGATCCATTTATAGCACATTAAACCAAACCCAGTGTGTCAAAGTTTCCAAAAAGCCTCAGGGACCCCGGGCAATGCTCACACTAGAGCCATGTATTCAACACATAATTCATAAAGTGTTGGAAAACCAGCCCCAATGTGTTAGAGTTCAAAAGAGTCTCAGGGACCCTAGGCAGTGCTCACACCGGGGTGGTAGGAACCTAAAGGACTAAGAGTAGCAATTTGAAAACCAGTACACAGAAGGTAAGGGGCAGTTTTAGAAGACATTTTAATTTTAGAAGCAAATAGATTCAGGCTATAGGGGTTGCAAATAGAGTCGCACAAACATGATCCATACTCAGTACATGATTTAAGAAGATTGATATTTTTTAGAGTGGATACTTATATCAGTGATCACAAAAAGCAAGGACACTTGAATTAACAAACATAGTTAGCCACATTACATGCTTGCAGTATCCAGCCATGTTCAGAACAGGGAACATACAACTGATTTAGACAGAGTTTCACATAACTTAGTTTATTAACTATCACTAGGTGGACTCATATAGACACATATTGAACAGAAGCATGCTGGAGTTTGAAATAACTAACCAAACAAACTTATAGCACAGGATAGCAAGAACTAAAGCTCTCTAGTATAGAAAGAAGTTAACAGAAATCAAGGGCCAGACATGCTAAGGTAAGCCCATCATATAACCACATAGAACAAAGCAAATTAACAGGATTTGAGGCATACTAGTCAGGGAGAATACAAGCAGGAAACACATGGCAAACAGAAACAGATCGCAGTTGGAAGTACACTAATCATATAATCACATGGAACAACAATAACTGAGGCATAACAGGTGAGAACAAGATGACCAGGAATCATGTATCAAACAGGAACATGTTGAGGTCTATAATAGACTAACCACATAGCATATAGAATAGAACATGGTAACAGGAATTGGGACAGACTAGTTAAGAGAGCAGTAAACAGGAAACAGAAGGGCAAACATAATCATATTGAAGTCTAACTACATAACATATAGAAGAGAACATGATAACAGAAATGGAGGCATACCAGTTAAGGAGATAGCAAACAGGAATGTGAAGACAAATGAAATCCAAGAGTCTAGACTTGGCTTTCAGCCGACTAGACAGTGCAACAAATCAAAGAAACTGAAATTGTGTAAGTGTGTATCAGTGTGTGCTTTCAAGTATATATGTATGAGTCTGAGCGTGAGTATGTTTAAAGGGTAATGGGGAAGGGTTTAAATAATGTAGGAGTTAAACACATAAACATGGAAAATCAATTAGTCAAACACTAGAAAGGTAAGCATTTAAATCAGTAAAATTGAACCCTAAACTTTAGGTGAAGATACACAAAATCAGTAGGGAAAAGGTAAAGAATTACATAAGACATATAACGAAAAGGGATACCAAATTTGGTTCAAGTAAAAAGGGTCTGAAACCCTAATTTAGGTACATCCCAAAATCAGCATAGAATAATGGCAAAGAATCACGTACTAGCGCAAAAATGAACATAGATAGGGATTATTCAAAAGAAGAGTAGGATTGAACCAGATTTGGTTCAAGTAAAAGGGTTTGAAACCTTAAATTTAGGTAAACCACAAAATTGATCGAAAATAAAGCAAATAATCACATATTTGCATAAAACGAAAAAAGATGGGAGATTATTCAAAAGGTAACACAGAATCGAACCAGAAAGATCTGAAATCCTAATTTAAAATAAGGTAAAAAAATAAATGAAAACACGTTAGATCAAACAGAAATAAGAAAAATATTAGTCAAATACAAGAAATGAAAGAGTATCAATCAGAGATCAGTAAAGAACAAGGAAAGGTCGCATACCCTAGTTGAGACTGATGCTTTGAATCGGACCAGAGATGCAAGAATCATTCAATAAAACATGCATATGGACGGAAGATCGTCCAGATTTTCATAGAATCAGGGTGAATTTATCCGTTATTGATCTAGTTCTTGCCAAAAATAGGGCAAGAATCTAATTAATACCATAGACGAGCGTATAATGATATGGTAACACAAAATAGGTAATTGATTCCATGTTTGAGCCAGAATAAGAGAGATTTGAGGGTGACTGTGCTAGGGTTTGACAGAGGGCATTGAGAGCATTAAAGGACGGCGGGTTTTGGGGGAATGGGGTAGGGTTTCTGACTAGGTTAATTAAAAGGGATAAGAATACTACGGGTCGCTAATCTCAGAGATCAACGGCCATGATTGGTCGGGGTTCTAGGTCGGGTAAATTAAGTGGGTAAGGGACTGGGCTAATGGGTTTTAAATAATTGAGCCGGGGTAATTGGGTTAGGTCCGAAAAAAATAGGAATTTTAGGGCTATTAGTTAAATACCCATTTAATTTAGTAAAATAATTTTATAAAATAATTTGTAAATAATAAAAATATCATTTGTACATGAAGATGATTTAAAATAATTACTTAATATTATAAAAATATAAAAAGTCATTTTCCGTGTAAATAATATAATTGTGCATGTATATATGCTATTATTGCAAAATGTGTAATTCTAGTCTGAAAAATGCAAATATAATTATAAAAAATGCAATAAAATATTTAAACACTTTATGGGCATAAATGATGAACTTAGATGATTAAATCATCATAAAATAATATGAGAGGTAATTATTTGGTATTTGTATACTAGAAATGCAAGGATCAATTGATTTAAAGCCCTTTACAAATTTATAGAAAAATTGTAAAAACACTTGTACATGCTTGTAAATCTAATAATAATGCATGTGCACTATTTTTAAAATATATATATGCATATTTAAAATATATGAGGGAAAAATTGGGTATCAACATCTGCATTCCTCCCTACGAGTCTGTGGCACGAACTTTCTAAGAAGAGAAAGGAGAACTCATGCCATATAAATGGTGCTGCACCGACTGGACTGCGCCTATCATAGGCCTCCTACCATCTAAAATAAGCCCCAGTAAACTGAAAAGTAGTGAATGAGACCTTACTAGTTTCCAGAATACCCGTCGTGCAAAGAATCCGATGGCACCTATCCAAGAAGTCCTGGGCATCCCCTGACTTAGCCCTACTGAATGATGGAAGTTGAAGCATCCCAAACCTCTCTAGTCTCCTCTACTCATCATCAGTCATAACGGGACCCAGCTAGACCTAAGAAGCTACAACCGGTTGGGCTGATAGTACTCCCGGCGTTTGAAGTCTGTGCATCACCTGCTCTAGAGTACGGGCAGCGGGAGTCTGGGTACCTCCCCTGACCTGAGAAGTGGCTGGCGTGGCCTGAATAGAAATCTCCCGAGCAAGGATGGTGCACACAGTCAAAATCTGATCCAAAGCCTCCTAAAGGCCTGGAATCACAATGGGCACAATTGGTGCTTGAGCTAGACCCATTGGCTCAACCATATGAGTTGGAGCAACTGGTGGATCTATTTGTGCTATTCTAGTTGTTGTACGAGCTGTAACTCTGCCCCTACCACGACCTTGGCCTCTCGTGGCCCTAGCTAGTGGTACTGGTGGCTGTCCATCCTGTCCGGTAGTACGTGTCCTCACCATCTGTGAGAGAATAGAACAACAGAAGTTTAGTTCCCGAAATCAACAAATTTGCATGATAAGAATACAAGAATGTGAAGTTTCCTAAGGGTCCGACAGCCTCTCAAAGATAAGTACAAACGTCTATGTACCGATTCGTAAGACTATACTAAACCTTCTCATGACTCGTGAGACCTATGTAACCTAGGCTCTAATACCAACTTGTCATGACCCAAACTTAGCATGTAGGGATGGCACCTACATGGTACTAGGCAAGCCAAAAACTCAAACATTTCCAACACTTTTAAATGAAAAATAAGCTAAAACAGGTTTAAATAATTAAAGCTCTCATAAACTGGATAAAGGATCAAAACTCAATATGGAAGTTCCCAAAACCAGGGTGTCATTGAGTAGATGAGTGTCTATACAACACAAGTCTGAAATACTGTCTAAGAAAAATTGAAACTAAATACATAAAGATGAAAGATATGGAAGGAGAGTCAAGGTCCGCGGACGCCGGGCAGCTACCTCAAAATCTCTGAATGACTAAGCCGCTCAGATATCAGCACCTACCGTGTCTAGAAACACCTGGATCTGTACACGAAGTTCAAGGTGTAGCGTGAGTACAACCAACTCAGTAAGTAACAAGACTAACTATTGGACTGAAAGTAGTGACGAGCTTCAGGGGTATAGTTCAATTACAGAATTATAGTACAAGAAAGTAGGCATGCTTTTAAGTTTGACAATTAAAGCCAAAACAGTTAAATCATGTCAAGTTCAATTGAAACAGGATATGGCACATCTCAGTAACTACATGACAGTTATATATGCCAACTGAAGTACAAACAGTAATGAAATCATGTGCATACTCTTAGAGTACCAGTCACTCAGTCCTCTCATTCACCTCAACCTCAAAATCTCTCATTCCTCACAGTCACTCCATCCTTACAACCACTCAATCCTCTCAGTCGCTCAGTACTTGCACTCAGTAGGTACCTACACTCACTGTGGATGTGCAGACTTCGGAAGGGCGATTCCAGCCCAATCACTATAATAAGCCAATCATGGCATGAATCAAACAAACATGATGTGGCGTGCATCCCGCTCCAATAAATATCCTCACAATCAGGCCCTCGGCCTCACTCAGTCATTTAATCTCTCTAGTCTCTCAGACTCTCAAGAATCATGATAATCAGCCTAAACAACGATGATATAATGTATCAATAAGGGACAACAAAGATTGAGATATAATATGCAAGTAAAAACTGTGACTAAGTACAAAATGGTAATTTAGCAGATAATTCAACATGTAACACGACCTCTATGGGTCCCTACAGTACAAATATATAGCCTAAGCATGATTTCTAATATGACAACAACTCAATTTCTTTAGCACATGGTGGAAATACGGGTAACAACAAGATTAATAACCCATATAGTTCCATGAAATCGAACAAGTCACAATTCTTAGGGTGCATGCCCACACGCCCTTCACCTAGCACGCGCGTCACCTCAACACCAATAACATCATACGTAGCTCAGGGTTTCATACCCTCAGAACCAAGTTTAAAAGTATTACTTACCTTGAACTGTGCAAATCCCTACTCTAATAAGTCGTTGCCTCACGAATCGGCCTTCAAATGCCTCGAATCTAGCCACAAATAACTTGATACAATCAACACGAGCTAAAAGAATCAGTTCCATAAGAAAATACTAAGTTCTTAGTCAAAAGACAAACAATCAACTCAAAAGCCCCCCTCCCCTCGAGCCCACATCTCGAAATCCAATAGAAGTCATAAAATTCGAAAGACCATTCAACCACGAGTCTCACCATATCAAATTTACCAAAATCTGACACCAAATCGTCACTCAAATCCCCAAATTAAACTTTCCAAATCCATAGCCTCGAACTCCCAAATTCCACCTCAAAAACACACAAACTAGGTGGAAAATTCAATGGGGAAACACAAGTATGGAATAAAAATAACCACAAGTGACTTCTCAAGAATCCCTTTGAAAACCGTCTCTAAATTGCCCTAATCCGAGTTTGCAAAGTCCAAAATGATAGAATCTCGGAAACCCTCGAATTTAAACATTGTTAGTGGTCTTGCACCTACGACCCACTTAACCGGATCTGCGGTCTCGCAGGTGCAGAAATTCCTCCGCTTTTGCGGCCAAGCCTAGGATTTCTGCCTTCGCTTTTGTGATCCCCCACATGCAGGTGCGAGTCCGCATCTGCGCTCCAAGGCTTCCTCTACTGAGCTCGCTTCTGCACCCCTTACTTTGCATCAGCGACCATGCAGGTGTGGAAATTCCCTCGCACCTGCGACCATTGCACATTCCTCTCCAGGCCACACCTACACTCCTCTGATCGCACATGCGAGCTCGCACTTGTGATCAAAGCTCCGTAGGTGCGATTGCACCAGAAGACTCACAGCTTCAGCAACCCTTTAACTCCAAACCTTGATTCATTAACCACCCGAACTCCACCCGAGGCCCCCGAGTCTCAATCAAATATTCCAACAAGTCTTAAAATATGATATGAACTTAGTCAAGCCTTCAAATCATATCAAACAATGTTAAAACCACGAATCGCGTGTCTATTCAAGCCTAATGAGCTTTTGAACTTCTAACTTCTACATTTGATGCCAAAACCTATCAAAATCACATCCGATTGACCTTAAATTTTGTACACAAGTCACAATTGACACAACGGGACTACTCTAACTCTCAAAACCCTAATCCGAGCTCAGTAACCACAAAGTCAACTCTCGGTTAAACTTCTAAATTTCCAACTTTCACCATTTCAAGCCTAATTCAACTACGTGCCTCCAAATCACTATCCGAACATGCTCCTAAGTCCAAAATCACCCGACAAAGCTAATGAAACCATCGAAACTCCATTTGGGAGCTATTTATACATAAGTCAATATCCGGTCAAGCTTTTCAACTTAAGCTTCTAACCTTGAGACTAAGTGTCTCAATTTATTCTAAAACCTCTCTAGACCCGAATCAACTACCCTGGCAAGTCACATAACAAAAATAAAGTAGGGAATGAGCAATAAATAGGGGAATAGAGCTACAACTCTCAAAACAACCGGTCGGGTCAACAAGGCCCAAGAATCTTCCACCTTGGATGAATGATTTTATGTCTCTTATTGATCATGAAAATGTTCTTTATGGCCTAGCCAATAATCTATCCTATGCTCAGCTCTCTCCTCAATATCAGACTTTTTTAGCCGCTTCTTCTTCTGAAGTAGAGTCTGCTTCTTCTACTGAAACTATTAAAGACCCTAAGTGGGTGGAGGCTATGAAGGTAGAAATTGTTGCTTACATAATCACAGCTGGACTGTTGTTTCCATACTTGAGGAAAAGATACCAATTGTCTACATGTGGGTGTACAAGATTAAGTACAAGGCTTCTGGAGAGATTGAAAGGTTTAAGACTAGGTTTGTAGCTAAGGATATAGTACATATGGGGGATTGACTATAACGAGACATTCTCTTATGTTGTTGAGATGGTTACTATCGGGTCCATTCTTGTGGTTACAACTGCTAAACATTGGAATACTCATCAAATGGATTTGTACAATACTTTCATTCAGGGAACCTTCATGATGAAATCTATATGGATATACCTTAAGGATTTAAGAGACATGGAGAGACAAGGCCTATATCACTAAATCCTTGTATAGCCTCAAACATGTACCAAATATTACTAGAAGCTTTTCTGCAATTCGGTTTCACTTAGAGCTAGTATGACCATTCTGTGTTCATAAAGAGCGTCAGAAGTGAAGTAGTAGTGATCCTAGTCTTTATAGATGATATGTTGATTACAAGAAGTAAGTTACAATTGATTGATGAAAATAAAGCTGCTTTGTATCAAGCTTTCAAGATGAAGGACCTGGAAGAATTGAAGTATTTATTAGGAACTGAATTTGACAGGTCTAAGCAAGATATTCTAATGCATCATAAAAAATATGCATTAGAGTTTAGCACTGAATTAGGCTTAGAAGAAGCAAAACCAGCACCAACATCACTTAAAATAAATGTAAACTTACTACCAAAGAGTTGGATAATCACTCAAGGAATTCAAGCAAATAAAAGTAAGAGCTCTTGCCAAATGTTGGTGTCTATCAAAAGATCATAGGTAAACTAATATATTTGACTATAACAAGACATGACATAGCCTTCAGTGTCCAAACCTTAAGCTAATTTTTGCATCAGTCCAAGAAGTCACATCTAGAAGCACCAATGATGGTGGTTAAGTGTGTAAAAACAAACAGGGGCAAAAGATCCTTTTGTCTTGCAAAAGGTAGAAGAAGATTCAAGCCTATTGTGATGCTGAGTAGGAAGCATGCCCTAACTCTAGGAAGTCTGTAAAAAAATTCTTAATCAAGTTTGGTGACTCATTGATTTTTTAAAAATTAAAGAAGCAGAGCACCGTTTCTAGAAGCTCAACATAAGTTGAGTATCGGGGTTTAGCATCAGTAGTAGCAGAACTAACATGGATTATAGGGTTGTTCAAGAAAATTGAAGTTGAAGTGAAATTTCCAGTTAAGGTGCACATTGATAGCAAAGCTGCAATGTAGATTGTTGTCAACCCAAACTTTCATGAAAGACAAAGCATATAAAAGTAGACTGCTACTTTGTGAGGAGAAAAATGCAAAAGGGTTTTAATTAAAACTGAGTATGTTTCCACTAGAGATCAACGGACAAACTTGTTAAACAAGAGACTAAGTAAGTGCAACATGAATATTTGAATTCCAAGCTATATGTGCTAAATGTGTTTGCACCATCTAGCTTGAGAGGGGGGTGGGGGTGGGGGTGTTTAGAGTAATGTCACTTAGGTAGAAGGGTAATTTGGTCTATTTATCTAAGTTAGTTATCTAGGTTGTTAGTTGTATTAGTACTTATTTAATTAGTTGCTATATCTATAGGATTACAGTCGTATCCAATTGTACAGTGAATGAAGCAGTTACACCTTTTGAGAACTGATCTCCTCTTCTCTCTCTCGATACTCTCTAACTCCTCTAAATTTTCTTCTCTGCTTCTGTAATTCATAAATTCAAAAACAAGCAAAGTACAAGGGTCATACAACTTGCTATATCAAAGTGGTGAAAATACATATTTTAAAAGTGCAAAATATTTTGAGAGAGCTTATTGTATTATTGTTATAAACATATTGTTAGAGCTCAAAAGATGAGGTTTGTACCTTAATTTGGTAAAATTTCTTTTTTTTGGGGTAACAAATGTAAATATTACCAATAACATCCAAAAACTATTACAAAATAAAGAGCACCTAATTTTGATCACAAACTTTATTCCTCGACAAAATAGACAACCAATCTCCAATTCATAGTATATGTTGCACTAATCTCCTGCATTTTTGTGCTCTCTTTGAAGTACCTAGAAGCCCTGTCCTTTCTATAATCTCCCTCCTTATTTGCCCAACTACTTTTGATTTATGTATCTTTATGTCTTGAAATAGTTTTCAATGTTTACCTCTACATGTGTGATATAACACATCTCCATAGACCACTGCTATCAGCTCCTTTTGAACATCTTCTAATGTTTTCTATTTTTTTGTCCAACATAATTCTCTAATCCTATCTTTCGAAATGAGCGGGCAACAAAAAATTAAAGACAAAAAAATTATTGTACAGGTTTAGCCATTTTCAAAAGCTGTAATAAAAACTAACAAGTAAAATTCATTCTATATAATTAAAACAAAAGGCTATAGTTTTTTTTGGTAATTAAGTAATTTTATTTACTAAGGACAAAATATGAACAAGCAACACAAAACCTGTAAAGTTGGACAGCCCCAGCTTTACACATTCATCTTCTCTTCCTCACTTTCCCCTTAGTTACAAAAGTAGACAGATTTAAACTAAGGAAAGAAATTCACCCTTCTTAATTATCCTATAAGTTTTCGATCCCACTGTCCCGTGCAATGAACATCTTGTGTTATTAATCTGCTTAAAACTTCAACACTTCTTGATTTCTTTTGGAAGATTCTTAAGTTTCGCTCTTACCACAGGTAGTACACATATCCTGTCATTGTTAACTATAAATTCTAGCTTTAGTATCCTTTCCATTTGCATTCTTAATTGTCCATGCCAGTTCTTGATTCCATCCCATTGGCCCTTTGTTTATTTCCATCCATGTGAGTATTTTCCCCATAGGACAGCAGAGAAGTTGCACTTGGAAAATAGATGCTCAATGAATACATCATTAGTGTCACATAGAGAATAAATTAGCTCAGTCTTCACACCCCACTTTGATAAACTATCTTTATTATATAACCTTCCTAGTGCTGACAGTTGTAGTGTGAATATTCACTTAGAATATTCTGAGTTATTGCATATTAGTCTCCTCTAACTTACCTTTGGATAAGTTCCTATAAATTTGTTGTATATCTTCTTGATTGGAGGTGGCTAGACTTCAAGATGTCTTCATATAAGTATCCTGCTTTCTTCAAGGTATCCTTTGCCAGCATCACCTTTTAACCATATAGGAAGCTTGTGGAGGGTCACACCCCCAGATCTATTTACCCTTCACATAATAGCCATGAATCCATTGTACCCAAAGTCTATTATTCTTTTGGCACATATTTTAGAAATGCTTGCATATTGTAACTTTATTTCATGGGAATATATTAGGACTGTCAAATTTGGGCCAAACCCAAATGACCCGTCCAAGGTTGGGCTAATTATTGACCTGCCCATTCATTGAACTTAGTCCATCTTGATCCAACTCATATCAATCTATTTAAAGTTGGGTTGATTTTTAGCCCAAATCGATCCACGAATAACTTTGCCAAAATATCTTAGAAATAATTATTTTTTTGTTCGATATGTTATATATGACCGTAACAAAAGAAAAAAAAGGTCTTATAATTATACAGTACATAAGAAAATAACACATATTAAGTAAAACTTGATAAGAGTTGGGTGGGTCGGGCTATGATCCAAATTTTAGCCCATCTTGACCCAGCCCATCTTACCTCAAGTAACTTTTGACCCGCCCAATTATTGACTCAACCCATTTTGACCCGCCCAAAATCGGTTCAACCCGCCCATTTGACACCCCTAGCATATATCGATGACATTGAATCCTCTAGTTGACTTAGGATAACACACATTTTCCCCATGATAGTAATGCCTTCTTTGTCATCTCATTGTCTCTCATCCAAAGATACCTTCTACATATAAATTCAATCATATTAAGTAGCTTTTTAGGCACAATAAATGTCTGGCATCAGAAGGTTTGTATTGATAACATGATACTTTTAATAAGCAAAAGTCTCCTTGCATAGGACAAGAACTTTATTGTTCATGTTGTAATTTTTCCCACTAATATGTCCACTAAAGGTTGGCATATTGAAACTGATAGTCTTTTGCAACTTAGTAATATACCTAAGTACTTTACTGGTAATGAGCCTTTAGAAATTCCCAACATGTTTAGAATAACTTGTTGTATATCCTCAGGTACTCCTCCAAAGAATATTGAGCTTTTGGGTTTATTTACTATATGTCTCGAGCAATGGGAGAACCGGAGGAAACATTCATATAATAACTGCACATATCTTATATCACCCCTGCAAAACAAAAGTAGGTCGTCAACAAAACCTAGCTGTACAATCTGCAGCTTCTCACATTTGGGATTGTAGTTAAAGTCTGATATCAGCCTCATAGTCTTTAATTTTCTTGTTAGAAACTCCATTGTTAATACATCAGGGAGGGTGATAGAAGGTCCCCTTACTTTAGTCCTCTCCTGACCACGAATGGTTGAGTAGGTCTTTCGTTAAGTAAAATGGAATATGTTATAGTGGTAACACAACCCATAATCCACTTCACAAAGACATTAGGGAAGCCCAAACCTACTAAAACTTGCTCCAAAATACCTACTTAAGTGAGTCATAGGTTTTTTGCATGTCCAATTTCATCACACATCTTGGTGATAACCCTTTTCTTCCGTATCCTTTAATCAACTCATGGCTTAGGATGATGTTGTCTGTAATTAGCATACCAGGGACAAATGCATTTACATTTATCAACCAAAGTATCTATCACCTCCTGTAGTCTCTTAGTTAGTACTTTTGACATAGTCTTGTAGAGAATGGTGCAACATAATATGAGCCTCAGCTCCTTTATAGATTTAGGATTATGTACTTTAGGTATGAGAATAACTGAAGTGCAGTTAATAGCTCTGAGCATGTTGGCAGTGTTGAATAATTGAAGAATAACTTCTGTAATATGCTCTCCAATCACAGGCCATCATTTTTTTAAAAAAAGCTATATAATTCTTGTATAGTAACTCGAATATGGTAGTCATAGTTTACGAGACCCAACAAATCAAAAGTGTATTGGATAAATCTACTAAAAGAGGTCAAATACTTCATATCAAAAGATTCTCCATTCTTAGAATTTGAATATTATTCCAACTCACATCTCGTTGGTCAAATTCTTTTTTCAAATAAATTAGTATAAATACGATATATTACCTGTTTTTATAAACTTCACATAAGATTAAAATTATTTTTATCATTAGAAACAATCTAATTTTCCTACCCGTAACATTGCATTACCATAATGAAAAACAAAACCCCTATTTCAAATATTTATTGACTCATTAATTTGAATACATATTAAATATATTTATTAGAAGAAATAAAATATTTCATACCAAGAGACTTTCATTTTTTTAATTTAAACTCGAAATTTAAGTAAAAGCTAAAGGATCCAATCATTTCGCCTCACATCTCGTTGGTCAAATCCTTCTTTCGGAAAAAGTAAAAATAAGGAGATATTTACCCAAAATATAAAAATCCTCCAAGAAGGACCAAGAATTCAACAAGAGCAGTTCCCAATCTAATTGAAGAGTAGACGTGGCATTTTGCAGATTCTTCTTTAGGAACACTAGGCATACCAACGTCACTTTATTTCTCTACATATATATCTATCTATAATATAAACTTCTTTTCTTTTTTCATTTTTAATTTTGGCTAAAAAGTGTTACTCACTATACACCTACGGAATAAAACTCTGTTTTCTTGCATTTAATCATTTCTTGCCTAATACTTACTTCAAAAAACAAAACCCTAAAAGGGATTGATTCGCCGCCAGAATTTCTTCTCTCCTCTCCCCATTTAACCTTCATCACCTCTCTCATTAGCTCACAGTTTTCTTTACCTGTTCTATGTTGAGAAAAAAGAACTTTCTTGGAGTTTAATTAGTCAAAGATTGAATTTTTATCAACACCAAAGCTTCAATTTTCAGCTTATACATGTGGGTTTTTGTACTTTTTAAGGTTTATATGATAAGTTTGGTTCTTTTACCTTTTTTGGGTTGCTAGGTTTTGTGGGTACTGATTATATTTGTTGTAGAATTGAGTATATATGGTCTTTGATCATGGAGCTTTCTTGGTACCATTTTATTTGATCAAAGATTGGATTTTTATGAGCTGAAAGCTTTGATTTTGAGGTTGTACTTGTGGGGTTTTGTAGTTTTAAGGTTTATGTGAATCTTTTAAAAAAAAAACCTTTCTTGGGTTGCTAGGTCTTGTGGGTATTGATTATACATGTTGTGGAATGAGGGTATATGTAATTGTTCTTTGATCATGGAGCTTTCTTGGAATTTTATTTGATCAAAGATTGGATTTTTAAGAGCTTAAAGCTTTGATTTTGAGGTTGTGCACGTGGGGTTTTGTAGTTTTTAAAGGTTTATATATATGACAAAGTTTTGATTTTGAATAGCTTTTTTGGGTTGTTAAGGCTTGTGGGTATTGATTATATTTGTTGTGGAATGAGTGAGTGAAGATGGTGTCTGAATTGGGTAGGAGACCGATGATTGGGAACAATGAAAATTCATTTGGAGATGAGTTTGAGAAAGAAATTGGGATGTTACTTCATGATCAGCGAAGACAAGAAGCTGACGATCGCGAAAAGGAGCTGAATATGTATAGAAGTGGCTCAGCTCCACCTACTGTTGAGGGTTCATCGAGTGCAGTGGGTGGATTGTTTAACAATAATGGTTTCATGTCTGAGGAGGAGCTTAGGTCTGATCCTGCTTACTTATCTTACTATTACTCGAACGTAAACCTTAATCCTAGGTTGCCTCCTCCACTTTTGTCCAAAGAAGATTGGCGGTTTTCACAGAGGTTGCAAGGAGGGAGCTCCGCTATTGGTGATAGGAGGAACGTAAACAAGAATGATAATAATGGTAATGGTAGGAGGTCACCCATGCCTCCAGGATTTAACTCAAAAAAAGCGGAGAGCGAGAATGAAACGGATAAATCGCAGGGTTCAGTGGAATGGGGTGGTGATGGGCTGATTGGTTTGCCGGGACTAGGACTAGGTAGTAAAAAGAAGAGCATTGCTGAAATATTCCAGGTGCATGCTTCAAACTTTATCTAGTGTATTTTTTTTTTGTTTTTACAATTTCAACATTGACTATTGGATGTTAGATTCCAAGATTCAGGTATTAAATGCTTTTGAAAGTGACGCGATTAACGTTTGGTATTTAATGCTTCATGAATTTAGCTCATTTATGTTACTGCCCGAATGGTATGTTTGGTATAGAAGGAAACAGTTCAACAAGTTTCCTTGAGGTGTTTTGGCTGTATTTGGCATTTTCGAATTGTGGAAATATTTTATTGTTGTGTGGCATGAATGCTAGGTGATAGTCGATTAGTCTTCCTATTGAACCCGCTTTGTTTACATGATGGTTTGGTAGACGTGTAGCTCCATTTCGCTCAATAATCTCTGCTAAGCTGATGAGATTTGAGGCAGTTCTGCATCTCCGAGGCCAACATTTTAGCATTATGATTAAAGGGGCGCCTTCAAAATTTTCATTTAACTTAACTTTCTCTCTATTTATTTATTCTTTTCTATCTCAAATTTTTCTATTGACAATTCATCTGGACATATATGACATAAATGAGCATTTTTTGTTCCTTTTATGAGAATGGTTTCTGCGATCACATGATAAAAACAAATTATTGTGACAATTAATGATATCAAGTGCGATTGGCTTTGAGAAAGTGTGGGCTCAGTGTGTTCCAATAAGAGCAAGCATCTCATGTCAGTCGGAACAATGTATTCTTTCATATATGGGACTGGATTTTTGCATTAGCAGGATAAGAGCAAAATAGTGTAACAATTGATGATAGTCTAGAACGATGTTGCATTTCTATGTATACTTAGTATAGTGCAGTAAGTTCATAGGCAATATAAGATACTGATATTGCTATATTAAGGAAAAAATAGAAATTCCTTATGTTGCGAATATATATATTTGTTTATGGATTACAACACTACAGGTATGCTGTATCATTTAGAAATTTTACCAAGGAACAAGTAGATGTTGGTTTTGTAATTGGAAGTTGGATTTTTCTTTTGGAAAGACCCGGTGAAATTATTGTGAAATTGCTTTTGGCTGCTTGTTTCAGTGGAGATTATATCTCAACTTTCATACCTCTTTTGCTTCTCCAAGTTGTGCCCCTTAAATAGAATGCCTCTTTCAATAGTTAGCAACTCTTTAACTCCAACATTCCACATGGCATATTTAACACCACAAAATTCAAAAGTTTCCTTATTTTTCTTAAATTCTGTGCCCAATCAAACTAGGGCACATAAATTGAAATGAAGGGGGTCTTATTTTGTCTCGGGAGAAACCTGTTTTACGTTTTATCTCGAGAAAGAGAATTTAACAGGATCATCTGATGGGTTTTAAGCCATGTTTCATCCAGGATGACTTCAGCCGTGTGTCACCTGCTCCTGGTCACCCTTCACGGCCAGCTAGTCGAAATGCTTTTGACAGAAGTGGTGATGCAGCAGAAGCTGAGCTTTCTCATCTTCGTCACGAGTTTTCTTCTTCAAAGCCTTTAAGGTCTGCATCAAGCACTCAAATCCCATCCGATGAGGTGGCTGCTTCCTATTCATATGCTGCTGCTTTATCAAGAAGTACCACTCCTGATCCCCAGCACATTGCAAGGGCTCCTAGTCCTTGCCTTACTCCTATTGGTGGAGGGAGGGTAGTCAATTCAGACAAGAGAAGTGTTAATAGTCCAACTGAGTCTCCAGAGCTTGTTGCTTCTTTTTCTGGCATGAATCTATCTAATGGTACGTCGGTTGACATCATTTCTCAGATTGAACAAGAAGTTGGTTTTAATACTATATTCACCAATCTTGCAGGTGGGCAGAATAACACAAAGCAGCATGAATTCTTGAAGCAATCTGAATCCCCACAGTTCAATAGGGCTTCTACTGCTCAGTCTGCAAAAGTACCATATTCTGTCGGCTCAGACCTTAATAGTTCTAACCCCCAAGCTGCTTTCTCCAATAGTTCATACCTCAAAGGATCGGGACTGAATAGTGGAGGTGGCGTACTTCCTCAGTATCCACTTTTGGATAGTCCAAATTCATCTTTTTCTAATTATGGTTTAAGTGGTCATTCTCTCAGTCCAATGTCAAGCCATCTTGGCAACTGTAATTTGCCACCTTTATTTGGAAATGCTGCTGCTGCATCAGCTATGGCTGTACCTGGATTGGACTCTCGGATGTTGGGGGGATCTAATTTGAGCTCTGCAACCTCAGAGCATAATCTCAGTAGAATGGGAAATCAAATGGGAGGGCCGTCATTCATGGACCCTATGTATCTTCAGTACTTGACAGCTGAATATGTTGCTGCTCTTAACGATCCTTCCTTGGACAGGAACTACATGGGAAATTCGTATATAGACTTGCTTCAGAAAGCTTATCTTGGTAATGTTGTACCTCAGAAATCTCAGTATGGAGTCAAAAGCAGTGGTTCAGGTCACCATGGCTATTATGGAAATCCTGCGTTTGGAGTTGGCTTGTCATATCCTGGAAGTCCTTTAGCAAGTCCTGTCATCCCAGGCTCTCCAGTGGGACCCGGTAGTCCTATGAGGCATAGTGATTATAATAATATGAGACGAATGAGAAACATAGCTGCTGCAGGTGTCATAGGACCATATCACTTGGATGCTATGGAAAACAACTTAGCGTCCTCCCTACTGGAAGAGTTCAAAAGTAACAAGACCAGGTGTTTTGAACTTTCAGAAATTGCAGGCCACGTTGTTGAGTTTAGGTAAACTTGCTCTTACGCGTCTTTTTCCTACTTGAACTACCTCTGTTTTTTGCCTACTTGAACTAGCCTCAATATATGTTATCTATGATCAGTGCCGACCAGTATGGGAGTCGATTCATTCAGCAAAAGCTGGAAACTGCCACCACTGAGGAGAAAAACATGGTGTTTCAGGAAATTTTCCCCCAAGCTCTTACTTTGATGACTGATGTCTTTGGAAATTACGTAATCCAGAAGGTATGTGGTGCATGTATCTTCCTATCTGTCCGGTTTCTCTTTAAATGGATCATAATGTCCATATTTCTCCTGCAGTTTTTTGAACATGGAATGGCATCTCAGAGGAGAGAATTAGCTGGCAAGCTCTTTGGGCATGTATTAACACTGAGCCTTCAAATGTATGGTTGTCGCGTCATACAGAAGGTATACCAAATTGTTTCTAGAAATGCTCATAAGTGTTATCTGCTAGTGTTAATCTTTTGTTTTGGTTCTTATTCTGTTTGGTTCACTATACAGGCAATAGAAGTAGTCGACGTAGACCAGAAGATTGAAATGGTTGAGGAGCTTGATGGTAATATCATGCGTTGTGTAAGAGATCAGAATGGGAATCACGTTATTCAGAAATGTATTGAATGTGTACCAGAAGATCACATTCAATTTATCATCTCGACATTTTTTGGACAAGTTATTACTCTCTCCACCCATCCATATGGCTGTCGAGTAATACAGGTAGATGAGTAGTGTGTCTTATCCATTTGGATTAGTAATTTAGTGTTTTATATTTACGAATATTCCTTGATCTGTCAGAGAGTATTGGAACATTGTAGTGATCCAGAAACCCAAAGTAAAGTGATGGAAGAAATCCTGGGATCTGTTAGCATGTTGGCACAAGATCAATATGGTAATTATGTTGTTCAGGTATGGAATACTTACTATCTATATATGTTGCTGCTGCTGGTGTCTTGACTGTCTTATTTTTTTTTTGATAAGGTATCTTGACTGTCTTATTTAGAAGCAATTATTTCCATTTTCTTTTTCTTGAGTTAGTAGTTCGTTATATCTGTTGTATTTTACACAATATCCTCACTTCTTGACTGTATGGAGCAATGCGTAAAATGTATCTGAGTTGGTGATTCCTGAATTTGTTGTTGATATGGGCACATGTTTTGCTTATTTTAGACTATGGTAATATTGCGCATTTCATTCAATTTTTTGATGGCTCTGTCTTGCTTCTTTATGATGTACTAGGAAAACATTGTTGTGTCACTGCTAAGTGCCAAAACGAGGTCATTGATTTTTACTATAAAGGCATTTGGTTGTTGAAGCGAAATCTTTTGCAAATTGTCTTCTTTTCCTATTTTGGAAATTTTATTTGTTTGCAAAGTATTCCCCTTCTTTTTTCCCTTAAAAATTAGAACCTTTGAAAAACTTAAAGTAGATGTTTTTTTTCCTTTGCCAAAAAAAGAAATAAAAAGGAAAAAAAAACCACAACCAAAACAAAGTTAGAAATTTGAAAAATTATTTGCAAAAAATTTTCAATCAACTTTCCAACTACATGAACATGCACATTCACCTGGTTCTCTAGTGCTGCTAATGTATGCTGCTGTCCTTAACATGATGCTAAATGGGGAACCTGTTCTGGCTAGAAAAAAGAATTTTGTAAGTAATGGGATTTTCCCTCTTTGATACCTCAAAAACCTTTCTTTCTTGCTGCCTTCCATTTGTTTTGCTAAAGTGCTAGTGTTTGAAGAAGCTTCTTTTGGTCAACTAAATTTTTGTTTGTGCTAACAACACTTTGCTATATTAGCAAACATGTCTTTCATTCCTATACTGAGGTACAATTCTACCTTTTTTTTTGTCTTTTCCTTTTTCTTCCATTTGTTGTTTTAAATGCAACACTTGCAGCATGTACTGGAGCACGGGAAGCCGCATGAGCGCTCTACCATAATTCAGGAACTAGCTGGGAAGATTGTGCAAATGAGTCAGCAGAAGTTTGCCTCTAATGTTGTAGAGAAGTGTTTAACTTATTGTAATTCCAGCGAACGACAGCTACTGGTGAATGAGATGCTTGGTACGACTGATGAAAATGAGCCTCTTCAGGTTTGTCTAAACTTTAGCCTTGAACGATCATTTGTCAACCGTGCTTCATCTGTAAGTGATGTTTCCTGTCTCTTAATTTGAGTCATTAGACCCTCTAAAGCAACTGTGCTTTATGTCAAACTGAAATTATGGAGTCTTGAATTAAATCAACTAGATCGCAAGAATGATTGGTGCCAGCGTGTCTAGACCTCTATTTATCCCCAGCTGGATGGTGAGCGGCATTGGACTTCCCCTTAACATGTTTGAAAGGACGTGAGGACGAAGACACATGCTGATGTCGCATATTAATGTGTTTAATTATTCACCATTTCCAAGCAAATCACATATTGGCAGTAGAGAACAGCTGAATTTCTGACATTTGTATTATGTTCGTGCTTTTGGACATTCTGGCCTGTTCCCCCTTTAAGTAGAAATAATTCATGTGCCTTGTGACCCTGTAGCACCAGATTTTGGATGCTGAGACTGTTGTCTTGGAAAAACAAAAGAGTAAGAGATGTCTTGGAGCATTGGGTAGTTCCCTAATTTCTGCTGGACTTCGCCCTTAAAGAAATAGTCCTATTTGTTGAAGCGGAAGAATTACTGTGAGCTTTAAGCTAGACTTCTTGTACTATATTCCAGTTGGACTTGAATGAAGCGTGATGGATATAGGACTCTTACACCCTACCCCGATAATTTGGGATTATGGCGGAGTTGGTTGATTGATGGGTTTCTATGTTGGGAACTTCCTTTCTCCCCACCTTGTACCTTTTTTCAATGATCTCACTTTATATTTGACCCACATTAAGTATCCCATATACTGAAAGTTTTGAGGATGGGCCACCTACAACTTCATGTTGGCTAGCTAAGAAGAAAGTCTTTTCTTGAAAGCTTTTGGCTAAAACATTTGTGCTGCTAATATAAAAACGTAAATTAGTTGTACCATTTCAAGCTCCATTGTAGCCTGAAAACATGCTACCTACTTATTTAATACGTTTAGTTAGAGGCTCAAAATTTCTGCTGGACAATCATTACGTTAGTGTATGCTAAAAGGATTTCCTCAAATGTCATGAATTAGTTTTCTATGATGTTCAACTCTTGATTTATCTATGTTATGCTATTCAATCATGAAAATCGTACCTTAGTGATATTTGCATTTTAATTTTTTGCATCTATGGGAATACAATTCATGTACGGAGGACAATCACATAGATAAGTGATTGTGATAATGGTGGTATTTAGTGCATCATATAAATTTTTAGTCTTGTTTCTCACGTTCTCATGTCTATCGTCGATCATCTTTTATAGAGTTAAAAAGTGAGAAGCCTTGGTATTTAAAATGTGCATCATGTTTCCTCATTTTTCTTCTTTTTGTCCAGGCTATGATGAAAGATCAGTTTGCGAATTACGTTGTACAGAAAGTTTTGGAAACTTGTAGCGATCAGCAACGTGAGCTGATCATGTCGAGGATAAGAGTTCACTTGAATGCTCTGAAGAAATACACTTACGGAAAGCATATTGTTGCCCGTGTTGAAAAACTAGTTGCTGCTGGGGGTAAGCAGTTTTCTGTTTGCATTTGGCTGGAGCATTGGATGCATCACTTATTCAACTTCAAATACACATTTTTTTTAATCAGTTCAGTCAAATATTGTCCGAACGCCATTATTAAATGATTTGTTATTCTGTTTTGCAGAAAGAAGAATTGCTGCTCAGTCCCTAAGCCCTGCTTAGTCTTGTAGGAAAGAAAGTTGTACAGCTAACTGAGGCTAGTTTGAGCTACCTATCTTCCTTTTCTCCTACATCTAGTGTTTAAACTCCATACATGTCTTCAAAGGTATGGAGTAAATTGCAAATAAAGTTGTTGCATGTGCTAGAGAACTGTAAATTGTGTAGTTAAAACATAAAATCAGGTATGCTGAAGCTCAGATGTCATATATTCGAGATCGGCTGTGCAGAGGAAGTCTCGTCTCCAATGAGTGTAAAAAAATATCAGACGACGAGGCAGTTTATATCAACGCGATTGTACAAATGTTGCCATGTGGAGAGTTGATGTTTAGGTGGTCAGAATTTCCATGTATGGGATTTGACAATTTTCTTTTATGGTTAAGTGTATTTTCCTTTATCTCAGATGCTCAGTTTACTGCAATTTTATGAGACTACGATTTCTTTATCTCACTGTTCTTAGCTGAGGGTCTATTGGAACAGCCTTTACCTTCATAAGGTAATGTGGTTGTGAGATTCGGTTGCAGTAGATGCAGCTCAAGCGACATTATGATCTCATAATAATCGCGTCTAAGGTGCATTTTCTTAGCCTATTGATTTAAGCTACTGATCACGCCCATTTCTAGGCGTGAAGGGCTAGCAGCGGTGGAAAGTATATTCGGCTAAAGAGTTCGGAGTCGAATTCTAGAGAGAACTAACATATAGTTGTAGCTACTCAATATCACTAAAAAAAACAGGTTAAAACAAAATTTGATTTCTACAGATTGTGGTTTTTATTTTACCTAATTGATTAATGACTATTTACATAAAAATAAGTAACTAAAGAGATGAGGTGTGTTCAATGAGTAAAAGCCCTGGGATAGTGATTTCTCTAATTATCTGGATGAGCGTCTAACGTATTTTTTGTAATTTTGCGGAACTATTCTTCATTGATCATGAGTTCTTGTGTTACAATAATTATCTTTTTTTAAAAGGAACTAATTTTGTAAAATTATTTTCTCGAACTAACTCAAGTTAGTAACTCAAACGACTCATAAAAATCGCGCTAAAGTTTTGTTATTTTTAATCCCGTTTTTTAAGTCTTCAAGATTAAACTCTTAATTACTCAAAAGTAAAATTGTTCAACAATAATCTAATCCTGTAAGCAAAACAAGACATGACGACACATTTAATCAAGGATTTTTTAATTAACTACAAGCAAAACGTAGTTGAACAAATAGATTGTAGAAATGACTTAGTTATAGATAAATACTGCTAACACGTCACTAATAATTGGTTCAAATGAATTGGCAGAGATTTTATAAGCATACTCATAAAAAAGAGAGAAGGTAAGATCGCCGACTATTTTTTTTCTTATGTTCCACATGTATATCCTATTCTTCTTTATTACTTCCTTGAAACTCTCTTGAGCATGCCATAAATTGTGGAATCTAAAATATTTCACATGTGATTGTTCACTTGAAGCTATTCTAAGAAGTAAAAGAGTATGATTAAAATTCAATATCACTTTTTTGTATGTGAAAATAATTTATTTTTAAAATTTTCATTTTGTCCTTAATCACATACTTTTATAATCAAGAAATTTCATAATATTTTTAAGATCATAAGTGACAAAAATCTTTTTTTCCTTAAGTTTTATGCATAGTCGAATAATATCATATAAATTGAATTGGCGAAATTCTATCCTTTAAATAAACCAATAAATGCTAATCATAGATAAGATTGTGTTTCAGACAATTACTGATCCTTGCAAAAGGCCTAAGAAAAAGGACAAAAAATTCTACATGTAAAGTATAGATGTTATAAATATATTATATTATGAATGTTCATTTAGTACTCCGTTGTAAATTATCTTCCTGAAGAAGCTTATCCATATAGGACTCCACCGTAAATATGTTTATCTATTTAGTACTCTATTGGAAATAAGCTTCCTGAAGAAGCTTATCACTTCGGTACCCGGTTATGGATAAACATTACCCTAGGTAGAAGATTATCCATACCGGGTAATAAGCTTATCCATTCAGTACTCCGTTATGGATAAACATTGCTCTCAGTAGAAGATTATCCATATCTGGTATAATAGCAACTTACACAGCAGCTTGCAGT
Source organism: Nicotiana tabacum (assembly GCF_000715075.1). Taxonomy (NCBI): domain Eukaryota; kingdom Viridiplantae; phylum Streptophyta; class Magnoliopsida; order Solanales; family Solanaceae; genus Nicotiana; species Nicotiana tabacum. Next base: position 11,793,998 of record NC_134082.1, read on the forward strand.
AGCAGCTTACACAGCAGCTTGCAGTAGCAACTTACACAGCAGCTTACACAACAGCTTGTAATAGCAGCTTGTAGTAGCAGCTTACACAGCAGTTTACACAACAGCTTCCTTTCTTCTATAAATAGAAGAGATTTCAGTTCATTATGTACATCAGTTTGAATTCGAATAATATATCAGTTTCTCTCTATACTTGTCTTTACTTTACAATCTTATTTTATAACACGTTATCAGCACGAGACTCTGCCATCTCGAGCAAATACTTTGAAAGTATCAAAGGTACGAACTTTCTTTTTGTAAATAATGCCAAATCTTTCTAAACGTGAATTTGTAGTATTGGATATATCGGGCAAAAGCTACGTGTCTTGGGTGCTTGATGCTGAAATTCATCTTGATATGATGGGTCTAGCAGACACCATCAAAGATAAGTTATGCGTTTTACTTGCTATGTGTGCTACTGCCATTAAAATAAAATAAAAAAGGTACTTAGGAACCTAGTAAGTGAGTCATAATCATTGGACGAGATTCTGGAGCATTTTATGAATTTTAAAACACTATAATTTGTATATCTTTATGTTTCGTTTTTCACTTACTCGTTTTCGAATTAAGATTTTAATTTTACTCCAGAAGAGTAATATTGCATAGGAAACTATAAAGTGGATGACATTGTTAGATCCACTTATACTCCAGCAGAGTTTGCAAGAAATATACAACCACCAGAAGTGGTTATGTTTCGCATATCTCATTGTAACTAAATTTTTGTTAACCAGCAGAAGTGGTATATGCCTATGGCCACTAGAAGTGATAATTTAGGCTTTCTGTGGTTACAATTGAAGATAAACTAGAGAAATATTCTCTATAGTACATGCATGCCTCGATTTGCTCCTGAAGTAGCATTATCGTAAAAGAGCTTCTAAGACATCACACGATTTGGTGTGATTAATGCACGTTCAAATAATTATGTTCCGTTCCCTGAAGGATGAGAACTTTTGATAAATATTAGCCCATTCCTGAAGTAAATGTGACAATATTAATAAAGGGCGTAAATAGGAACACGTTTTTGATGTGAATATATTACAATTCACCTCCAGAAGAGGTAATATGATTGAAGGAATATATACTCAATATTTCGTATTTTAAATTTGCTCCTGAAGAAGTAACACAATTGAAATTTTCTCCTGAAGCAAGAAAATATTATGAAACTGTGTCTTTCTGTGCTTAAACAAAATAATAAGCTATTCAAAGTTATTTTTGAAGCACATTTTCATTCCCTGGAGTGAATGAAGAAATACCACAACTCACCTCCTGAAGAGGTAGAATAACAAAGGATATAAATTTTGTTTTTGTGGCATAAAGATCATTACCGCACGTACCCGTTGTACGTAAAATATCTTGAATAATTTTATTAAATATCATTCTAAGGCAAAAAGCATTCTTGTAGAATGCTTTGTACTACAACCACATTAATATTTTATGGTTAGTTATCGAGTTCCCCGAAGGAAATAACAACTCATGTATCTTTCCCTGAAGGATGTAATGATTATGTGGTTGCCGCTTTGATATAAAATATTCAGATGTTAATGGCGTTTCTCCCTAAAGGAGATATTTGTCACAAAGTTGATGATAAAAATACTGAAATTTTTAATTTCTTACATTTATAAATTTATAATGTTTTTATAATGTTCATTTTATTAAGAATTTCTCTCATGATACCAGAAGTGTCTGAGCAATATTTGATAGTACAAAATATATCAACAACTCCTGAAGAGCTAACTGTTTGTCTAGAAGACATATGACACCAGTAGTGTCTGATAAATATTAAATTGTGGATAATAAATGAAGGCTCTCGAAGAGTTTATATACAAATATGTCATTCATATTATATGATTATGGTCAAAACATATGTTGTAGTAAACCTGAAGTTTACTAATACAAATGACTATCATATTGAGACTACAAATGATTGGAAGATTAAAAATCTTCATGTTTCCACAATCATAGGGGGTAAAATAATATGTATGTGCGAAGTTACCCGCCTTATTCTTCAATTTTGTACTATATCATGTATCAGAGTAAACCAGAAGTTTACTAATGCAAAAGCAGTCATAGTAAATCAGAAGTTTACTAATGCAAAAGTTTACGCCATAGTAAACCAGAAGTTTATTAAGAGATAACACATGACATGATAAACTTGAAGTTTTCATTTGCCATTTTTAAATGAGCTATTTGAGAATTCAGATAAGCATATACTAAAGAACTAGAAGATTCTTCAGGAATTCTCATGTGTTGCTTGTTCTCATAATGAATTGATTATACCAGCTAAAGTTGGGACTAAGACCCCTGATTCTGAAATATATAAAAGGTGAATATGGGACCCGTTCACCTATCATGTGAACCACTTATAGGTGCATATATGAGATGGTTACATGTGTAATTATTGTCAACCTGCAGTTTGACATTTGGAATTGCTTTTCTCGATTAAGAGCATAATTTTCAGATTATGAAATCAAGACAGTTCATCTTGATAATGCTGGTTTATATCCAAGCTGGTTTAGCATTGAATACCTCCTATTAATGGCTAAACCATTGCTTATGAGAACAAAGCTTCAAGTGTTGGTCTAATATTTTCTAAATTGCATATAGCAGCACTTGTATGCATCAGATCAACAATATATGATAAGTCCTCCCTTCACAATTGGTTCAGGATCAGAAACCAAATATTTTTACTATCTTTTGTTGTGTGGTATATGATTAATTTCTCTACCATAATACACAAAGATATGTTTCCCAAAGATGATTGGGGATATATGTTAGTTTTTCTAACATTTGGGGGATGAAATAAACAGTTGAAAAATATGCTATATGAATCGAATTATCATGATCCTCACTTAGAAGATAATTCAAGTCGAATGCCAGAAGCATTTGCTGATCCAAAATTAAATATCATATTTCAGCTTCAAATGCTCCTATTAAAATTAAAGTCCCTGAAGGATAAAGTCTACTGTACGCATGAAGCGTGGTAGACCAATCGGTTCCAAAGGTAACAATCCTTGAAAAATAGTAGGAGCTAATGATCAAAATGAGGAGGAAATAAGCTCTAGAAGAGCCCATGACATAACATTTAATGAAACTCCCGAAAAAGTTCTGGTACCTAAAAATAAAGAAAGTGATGAGATCTCCACAAGTTATGTCGCTTCGGAACTGCCACAAAATGATCGTCGACGATATATTTAATACAATATAGTGCACAATATTGTAAAAGATTGTGAGGATCGGACTAGCAGTCCAGACACTTGAAGATGTCATACCATTTAGATACAAGTCTTAACCTATATGACTTATTTGGCTAAATCTATATGAAGATCCTTGAAGGATTGAAAATGCCCGAAGCATATAATTCAAAGTCTTGAGAAATGTACTCGATCAAATTATAAAGATCTTTGTACGGTTTAAAGCAATCTGTGCGCGTGTGGTATAATCGCCTCAGTAAATATTTGCTGAAAGAAAGTTACATAAATTATGTTATTTGTCCATATATTTTTATAAAGAAAATGTCATCAAAATTTGTTACACTTGCTGTTTATGTTGGTGACATAAATCTTATTGGAACTCCGGAAGAGCTCCAAGAGGGTCTTAAAAATACTTTTACATGGACAAAGTGTACCCATTAAGTACACCAATGAATATTCAATCACTTGAAGTGAATAAGGATCCGTTCCAACCTCTAGAAGAGGATGAAGAGCTCCTTGGTCCTGAAATACTCTATCTCGGTGTAGATGGTGCACTTATTTATCTTGCTAATGCTAACAAAAGTGGTGCATATCGTATTGGTAATGCAGATGCAGGTTATTTATCTGATACCCATAAAGCTCGATTTCAAACCGGCACGCAGGGAGTGCATATGATTGAGATCAGTGATTCATTCGAGAAACATGTGGGTCGGAATGTGATAAAAGACCCACAATATTATACGGAGACAATGTTTCATGCATAGCACTATTAAAGGGAGGATTTATAAAACGAGATAGAACGAAGAACATTTCACCAGAATTATTCTACACACACGATCTTCAGAAAAGTGGTGACATTGATGTGCAACAAATCCGTTCAAGTGATAATCCAGCAGATTTATTCACTAAATCTTTGCCAACTTCAACTTTTGAGAAGATGGTATACACGATTGGAATGCGGAGACTCAAATATTTGAAACAAGGTTTTCATCAGGGGGAGTAAAATACGCGATGCACTCTTTTTCCCTTACTAAGGTTTTTTCCCATGGGGTTTTCCTTATAAGGTTTTTAATGAGACACCTAGCAATGCATATTACTAATGTGTACTCTTTTTTTCTTCACTAGGATTTTTTCCCACATGGTTTTTCCTAGTAAGGTTTTAATGAAACACATTATCTTTTAATGAACATCCAAGGGGGAGTGTTATAAATATATTATATTATGAATGTTCATTTAGTACTCCGTTGTAAATTATCTTCCTGAAGAAGCTTATCCATATGGGACTCCACCGTAAATATGTTTATCTATTTAGTACTCTATTGGAAATAAGCTTCCTGAAGAAGCTTATCACTTCGGTACCCGGTTATGAATAAACATTACCCTAGGTAGAAGATTATCCATACCGGGTATAATAAGTTTATCCATTTAGTACTCCGTTATGGATAAACATTGCTCTCAGTAGAAGATTATCCATATCTGGTATAATAGCAGCTTACACAACAGCTTGCAGTAACAGCTTACACAGCAGCTTGCGTAGCAGCTTGTAATAGCAGCTTACACAACAGCTTGTAGTAGCAGCTTACACAGCAGCTTGTGTAGCAGCTTACACAGCAGCTTCCTTTCTTCTATAAATAGAAGAGATTTCAGTTCATTATGTACATCAGTTTGAATTCGAATAATATATCAGTTTCTCTCTATACTTGTCTTTACTTTACAGTCTTTATTTTATAACAATAGACACATATTACCTGTCTTAATTTATGCGGCTCCGATCTTATTTCTCAAATATATTAATTTTGATGATGTTCGAACGTAGAATTTTTAAGTATTTGAAATTAAATTTATATTAATTAAAAAATTACATACAATAATTTATAGTTCAAAAAATATTAAAAAAATATATAAAAAGATTACGATAAAAAATTTATTTGACTCTTAAAATTCGAACGATGACACATATAATGAGAGGAAGGAATACTAATAGCTTGTTTGGATGGTTGTTACATGTCGTTTCATAATGGATCGTATTGTATTGTACTATATCATATCGTATTGTATTGTTTGATGAATAAAATGTGTAGATAGATTGTAACGTTTATAGTTGTTTCATGATATCACATACCAAAAATATGAAGAATAAACTTACAACATTACTAAGAAAAAATAAGATTCGAAGTAGAATCATTATAAAAAGTAGGGTAAATGATAAAATATATTTATTTAATAATAAAGGACAAAATGAGAGGAAAAAAAGGTAATGATGTCATCACACAAAATCCGCCGTTATATAAAAATAATACTTTTTGTCGCTATATAACGGCAAATTTAATAATACAATACAATAAAATTTAAGTAATAATTAAAATAATATTTAAAGTAACGATATAGTACAAAAACAAGCTATAAACTAGAAAAAAGAAAAGCAAAAAGAGGACACACACTAACACAATGTTGATAAGAGGAAAGCGAGAGAGATATTTCATAAGATTCTAAAGATAGAAAAAATATCTAGCTAAGCCATCCACGTTGGCAATCTTGGTGGGCCAATTTAGAATCAGATATGCACTTTTTCTCACGCCTTTTCTCCTTTATTTATTCGCTATTTTCCACCGCCCCATACCCCACCCCCCTCTTTCACCCACCCCACACTCTCCGTCTTCTTCTCGCCGGTGAAATTCACCGGAAATTCCTCTCTTTCTCTGATCCAATCCTCTACTGAAATCACGGCAGGTTTCATTAACTTGATATTTTTTTTAAAAAATTGTAATAAAAAAATTAAAAAATTGTAAGAAGTTCTATGGGCGAAGAAGTAAAAATCACCGGCGGTGATGCTTTCTCCGGAGACGATAACCGTGTTCTCGAGTGGGAAGACGGACTTCCGAGTCTCGACGATCTAACGCCGTTATCTCAGGCGTTAATCCCGCCGGAACTCGCGTCGGCGTTCAAAATATTGCCGGAGCCGGCAAGGACGATGACCGACGTCAATCGTGCTTCGGAGAACACGTTCTCATCTCTCCGAGGCAGTGGACCGTTGCAACAATTACACATTCTGTCCTCACCGGAAACGGATCCGACGGAAAACGGATCGGATCCGAGGAAGACCCGAAGGATTGACCCGGAGATGTTAGACGCGGATTCAGCATTACTGAGGAATGAGAATTGTGGAGGAGGAGATGATAGTAATAATAATTCAGCTTCTAAGCCGCTGAACAAGCGGCCGCGGCTCGTGTGGACGCCACAGCTGCACAAGAGATTCGTGGACGTGGTGGCTCATTTAGGGATAAAAAATGCGGTGCCAAAGACGATTATGCAGTTAATGAACGTGGAAGGATTAACGCGGGAAAATGTTGCAAGCCATTTGCAGAAGTATAGGTTGTACTTGAAGAGAATGCAAGGGCTGTCAAATGAGGGGCCCACTTCTTCCGATCATTTATTCGCGTCCACACCCGTGCCACAGAGTCTGCAGCAGTCCGGTGGTAATGGTCATAACAGTAGTGGTTATAACAGTAATGGTCATAATAGTAATGGTCATGCGCAGATGCCAATGCCTATGCCAATGCCAATGATGTATCCCCCACAAATGGTGCCAATGCCTATGATGGGAATGTCAGGACATGGACATGGACATGGACGTGGGTTTCATCATCAGTATAATATGGGGGCACAACAGCGAGATTGGTCTGGAAATAAATTTGGTTCTTATCATCATGTTGCTCCTAGTGACAAATAGCTATAGCAGACAAGAAAAAAGAGGTAATTCTTGGTTCTATAAAAGTTGCAACTCTACTGTTTGTGAACTTTTATTGTGTATGCTAATAGATAATTGCTTGTACAGGGTTGGTTACTGGATTGGTCCATCAGGAAGATTCTCACTTGGTGGATTGCAAACTAGGAATTCCAGTTAGTATCATTTAGGCTTTTTTTTACTTGTTTAGATTTGGTAGATTTATAGGGACAAAAATTTCATAAATTGCTCTAAATTTCTTAGAGCATATTGGCCTAAGATGAGCTTAAATGGAGTAACATGGTCAAGATTCATATAGCTAACCCCAACTTATTTGGGACTAAGGCAAACTAGTAGTAGTTGCTCCAAATTTCTTAGAGCCATGTCATTTCTGGTTGTAGCTTCTTATTCAGCAAGGAGCTTAATACATAATTAGAGAACAAGATAGAATTGTTGTTTCGATCACACTTTTCTTGAAAGATAGTACAATAATTTCGGATTCTCTTTTTTCCTTTTCTATTAGTAACTATTGTGGTGTATCTTTTGGTGTGCTTATTGATTTATTATACAAAATTGAGGGCAAAACCAGGATTTTCCTAGAAGTAGGTGTATACGATATAGGAGTGACTTCTTACTCTTACATCTTTTTTACCACTTGCTTTTTTGGTTGATTGCAGATTTTACTTTTGGGTCCCAAAAACTATGACATAAAAGAAAACTAGTTCTAAGAATTTGCGGGCCATTATAGCATTTTATCTAGCTGTTAGTGTGGGTGAAATATTATGAGTTCTGGAAGTGGATTTTTGTGAAATGCCTATTTTAATTTCTATAGCTGCTGAAAACTTCTTTTGTCCTCCTCTTGAAATTGATGCAAACTAAGATTGATGGTCAACTAAGAAAATATAATGCATTTTCTGCGCCGTAATCACCACTTCAATGGAGGGAGTCAACCCGTTCTAATTTTGTAATAAGCTAGCAAGAAGGGCAGCATGGTATACAAAGCATCCCGCGCTCACGCAGGGTCTGGGGAAGGGCCGCACCCCAAGGGTGTGATGTAGACATCCTACCCCAATGCAAGCGTTAGTGGTTATTTCCACGGCTCGAACGCATGACCTATAGGTCACAGGAGACAACTTTACCGTTGCTCCAAGGCTCTCCTTCTGTATTAAGCTAGTAAAGCAAAGAAATTTCTTAATTTTATCCTCCAACATATTTTAGTAGTAACTGTCGTAACACCTTGGTTGAAATCGTTTTCTCGCGATCATATTTATTTTTGCATTCTAGAAATATTTCTGCTGTATCTATTGTGATGATCTACCACATATACATTGCTAGTTTCTTGTATCTATTGGATCTCAAGTGTTAACACTGCATATGTCATTGTGCAATTTGAGAACATTAAAGTTTGATATTGCTTTGACTTTCATTTGCTTCATTCATTATCCAATGCTGGCTTCCCCTCCCCTCCCAACCATTTTTCATTTATTGATGAAGAGGAAAAATCTCATCACCATTATTTATTTATTTCTGGGCTGTTTACTGATCCATAGGTAGTTAAATGTGGCTGTATAAAGGGCAATTAGATGTCTTTTTTCTTATGGTGATTATGGAAGTGCATTGTCCCTTCACATTCAGAAATGGTTGGTGTTAGGGCAATAACTGTTTTCATCTGAATGTTTGATCAACATGTACAAATGAAGTTGTTCTTGCCTTGGTAATCTTCTGGCTCATGCTTTTACCTCAGAAGATAGGGTTAAAAATACTAAACGGCATATCCGATTACATGACTTTTGTCTCATTGATCATTGGTACTCAAATTTGTAGTGTGGACCAGCCAGATGCTTGAGCTTAGAGAATTCATGACAGAGACCACGAGGTATACTCTGGTAACATTTCAGACAAATTTGAGTTAGACAGCAAAATGTCACTATGTTTGGTCTATTCTTGTAAAGCATTGATGTGGACCCTGAAATAAATTTCACCCAACGGAAGTGGATCATTTGTACAATCTCAACATGATATCTGTTAATATTTTGTGTTAATGTTGGTATTTGGCATTTGTTTTCAGTAATGATCATAGACTCAATAATGTATTAGGAACATTGTCAGCTTCTCTAACATGGTTATATGAAGCTTTATCCTTCTTCGCCCAGTTTAAAGCCATATTTACTTTCTATAACAGAATACTTGATTGTACCATATGTAATTGGCAGACTTCATATCTCCTAAATTATTGTGCTTTCTTCAAGTTGAGTAACAATTACAAATATTTCATTTGGTTGCGTTTTCTCTGAGGTGGCATTAGGTTTCCCAAAACACCTAGATAATCTGCTACCCTGTTTCCCTTGTAATAATGAACATGATATGAAATTCTTTGGGAGGACCCAGTAACTCAATGTCTTATTTGCCCTTACTAAATTAATCAATTTTTGTGAGGTATATATATTTTTTAACTATCTATTTTATGGCTGAAATCATATGGTATTAAATTTTGAGAAGCTTTGATGAATATCTTTTGTGCACCACTTGGTTCACAATTTCACTAGACCTCTAGTAACTTCTCCGGTAACGATGCTCGTGCTTGAAGCCTTCTATTTATATGTGTGCCCTTTTCCCCCAATTTCAATATATATATATATATATATATATATATATATATATATATATATATATATACATACATACATACATACATGTGAATGTGTCTTGTACTTTTCCTTTCTTTTAAGCTAGTTCAAAGAAGCAACAGTGGGTAGGTAAAGTTCTGCTGATTGTAAGATGCTGCATTGCACCTTCTTCAGTACTTTCTCTTATTTTTTCTCGTCCTTCAAAGTGTTAAATGGGATATCTTTTATACGCAACTTCTATTGCTTTGAAACTCCGCCTATGTGAGCTTTGCAAAGCATAGCCGGTCCCAAGCCCGGATAAAGGAGGAGGGTTGCTGGGCAACATTAAACTAATGTAACTAGGAAGAATCTCTGAGTACTCTGGATGACTCCAGTTAAAACAGATGTTATTCGTCTTCCTGCTTTAGTCGAAACTTTCATGTTGATGCAATGAATCACAGCTCATGGAACTAATGAGGAATTTGAAATGATTTTGATGAATTGTTGAATTTGAAACTTTTTTGTAAACTAACGACTTGTGATGGTGGCTGATTAGAAATGAGTGGAAGTTGACATCCTTTCCTCTCGTTCTTGTAGGTCATTCTAGATTGATGCAGGCATCAATATTGTCCACACTATGCGTCCCCCAATTCCAGGGGAGATGGTTTTTCTTTAATTTTCTTAACTTTATTAACTACTTGATTCTGTTTGTTTTGCCTGAATATCATGATGTTCTTTTACTATCTAATAAATGTATCGTGGTTCGGTTTCCGCTTGTTTCTTGATGAACATTAAATGTATTGCTTTGGTTAATAATTGAACAGCCCAAGTAAATATTCTTTCAGATTAAACTTAGTTGGCTTTCCTAATTGTGTTTCTGGTGCTGTAGTTTCTCTTTCTTCTTACATCTCATCTTTCTCCTTATATCTGCTATGCGTCACCATGAGTGCATGTGTTAGCAACTCTGCTGTTAGGTGGGAGAGGCAACAAATTTCATGCTTTTTAGCGCTGAAAGCACCAGTCACCACCTTCATATAGCACAGGTTTTTAGACAATTTCAGAAAACATCTTTATGCAGGTATAAAAGACAACTGCTCCAAGTGCACACTCAAAGAGTGGTACTAAAGAAATTCTTTTAATTCTCTTTGCGAAATATACTGTCCCTATGTTCTTGTTCTTGTCAGATGGTAACTGGCCCATTCAGGTGTTTTTTATCTTCTGATTATTTGGCTGCATATCCTGTATGGGTAGTTGCTAATTTCTTATTGTCGAAAACATAGATTTGCTTATCATGTGTACGATGAAGTATAATGTCTGCGATTTTGCTTGCTCTGCTATTCTGTGGATGTGCCATTCTTCATAGATGGATTATGAACTGGTTGATAGAATCCTGTGTCCATTTGTTTTCTTGGTTGCTTCCATTTGCCTTGTTCTTATGTTCTGGATTGATAGAAACCGTACTTTTGAACTTGATAGTAGGTATGGAATCATCTCCATACTGTGGAGTTCATCAAGCAATGGACATAGGAAATCACGAAGTCATAATCGTACACCAAAGTAGTCAAAAGAGCAACGTGGTTTATTTCATCCTTCATTACAGAGGGTTTTTGCAATCTCATCTCATTCACTGTTGCTGGATATTGCTTCTGCACAAGGATCAAAAGTCTCATATTCTTGTAACTTATTTCGAATCATTGGTTTAACCTAAAACTACTTGTTGGTTCACCCTTTTGATTTTCTTGTTGTCCTCTTCTACTTAGTATTGGGTCATTTAACTTACTGGGGAATTGAAAATTTATTCATTTTAACTTCTTTTCCACAACACTCCAGAGAATGGATGGGAAAGCTAGAGCTATTTCTGTTCAAGAAATAATTATATCGAGATACGATGATTTTTTTTTATATATTCTGTTTATACCAGGGAAGTTACTGCTAAAGCATAGAGATTACTAGTCTCAGTTTGAATTATGTGGTAGCATAGATGAATCTGTTCAAAACGCAGGTTTCCCTTCACCCTGCAAACTCATTCAGCTGATGGAAATCCATGATTTTACATATATGCCAATCTTGAAAGTTTACCCTCATTGGTGGGGGTGGGGAGGGGGAGAAGAAAATGAGGAAAGCAGCACAAAAGTACTACTCACTACTCGGTACTTATTTCTTAAATCCCAGACCACGTACATGCATTTTATTTACAAGGCTTTTGACTCTGAAGCTCAGTGCAGCATCAAATTAGTAGCCAATAATCCGAAAGAAACTTTAAATTCTGATTTCACACCATATAAACCAGTTCTTTTGCTTGCGATACTGCTTACTGATCCCCCAGAGCACGGGATTTTTATAGGGTTGTCTTCTACATCTAGTTGGAGTTTTTTCAACAAACTGTTTCATCTCCTACACATTGTAGCAGGGCTTGATCCAACGGATCATTATAAGCTGAACCTTGGTCAGTCAAGAAATGTTTTGCCTCTTTGTTGAGCAGTACATATTTCTTCTTTGGTGCATCAGTTAACACTAGGGAGCAGAAATACCATTTGATTCCTCTGGGCATGCCTTTACCCTGAGCACACAACCTAGCTGTGTGCTCTTCCTGTCTAGACAAGCATGTGACAAATTTGAATGATCACGTTTGCTTCGGAAGTTACTAACCATTTCTGAAAGAAAAACCGTGTTTCATTTTTGGGCTACTTCTAAATGCCTCTAAGAGTTTGAAAACAGGATTTATTAACCACGTCTGAGAGAAAAACTTTCAATTCTGGGCTAGTTCTTTGCCTCTAGTGGCTGGTACCATCACGCAATCTGCATCACTTTTCCTCTTCAACTATTGCCCTGCGTAAGTTTTTCAGTTGATATGTTTGACAAAGCTTTACGTAACTATGAAAGGACAGAAATCTGGTTAAGACTCAGATTTCTGTTGGAACTTGGTTTGATTTAAACCAGGCATGTCCATTGGCAAATATATCTGACATTCAGCTCCTCTTACCGTCTAAAAACTTATGCAACTTCTACCCAACTACAGCCAGGAAACTTTTTCAGCTTCTTCTTCTTGATCACCCTTTTCACCTTTGCAACTTTTGCCCACTTACTTGCATCAGCATATAAACTTGATAGCAACACACTACTTCCAGCACTCTCAGGTTCAAGTTTAGCCAGTTGTTTAGCTGCAATCTCTGCTAAATCCATATTTCCATGCTGCCTACATGCTCCTAAAAATGCTCCCCAAGCAAATAAATCAGGTTCAATTGGCATGCTCTGAATCAAATTGTAGGCCTCAACAAGTTTCCCTGCTCTTCCTAAAAGATCCACCATACACGCAAAATGCTCCGATCTTGGCTTAATCGCGTATTTATCCTGCATCATTTTGAACAAACTTTCTCCATACTGGACGATTCCAGCATGAATACAAGCAGTGAGAGCTGCTGTGAAAGTCAAGTGATCTGGTTTCCTTTCTTCCTCTCTTAACATTTGATTGAATAGCTCAATTGCTTCACTGCAATACCCATGATTCGCGTAGCCAAAAATCATTGAATTCCACGTCACACTATTTCTTTCAGATGTCTTGGAAAACAATTCCTTAGCTTCAGATATAAATCCACATTTTGCATACATATCTATGAGAGCACTTTTTACATATACATCCTTCTCAATCCCTGTCACCACTGAATAACCATGTATCTCCTTACCAAGCATCAAGTCTGCAACAGTTGCACAAGCAGGCAATATACTACTGATTGTAGCTGAAGTTGGGCACAACCGAACATCCAACATTCGTTTAAACATACCAAAAGCTTCCTTGTTATGAAAATTCTGCACAAGCCCAGAAATAATACTAGTCCAAGAAACTACATCTAGCTCAAGACCATCATCATGCATCAGTTCAATAACTTTACAAACCATAACCTGATCATCTTCTTGTGAAAACCCCGCGATCAGAGTGTTGTATGTCACCACATTAGGCTTCATTCCTTGAACTTTCATCTCCTCAACTAATACCAACGCGTCATTGACAATCCCATATTGAAGATAACCCGCAACCAAAGCATTCATTGCCACCAAATCTTTATCAACCATACCATAAAACACCCTCTTCGCCTTCTCAACTTTACCACACTTTGAATACATATCTATCAATGCACTCACCACATACGAGTCATATTCAAACTCATTCTTCAAAATCACACTATGTAATATCTCTCCTATTCGAAAATCATTGAAGCGCCCGCAGGCTTTGAGAACACTGGGAAGAACAAACTTATTAGGCTTCATTCCTTCCCTTTGCATCTCAGAGAAAACACTCATTGCTTCCTCATAAAACCCATGTCGAGCATAGGCTCCAATGAGAACAATCCAACGGCGAATATTTGATTGGGGAATTTTGTCGAACAGTTTACGTGCATGGAGTAATTGTCTACATTCTGTATAAAAAGCAACAAGCTTGGTGGCAAAATGGGCTTTTTGAGCCAATCCATTGATAACCAAATGTGCATGTAAAGTTTTCCCTGATTGGAGGGCGCCACTTTGAGCGTAGGCTTCGAGGAGTTTCGTGTATACGTCCGGTGTGCAATTGAAGAAATGATAAACAATGGGGTTCGTAGAGACCCTGGCTACTTTGGCTCCAATGACCATTTTAGTTAGCTTTGAATAACTATAACTAGAAGTCCTTGTGTCAAACTAACTGCAATTTGAAAAGAAAAGTGCGCTTTCCATTTCAATTTGTTGGCTTGACACAAAGTTAATAAAGTAATGAAGACTTTCAGAACTTATAATTTTAAATATGACAAAATATTTGTATAATAATAAAAATTTTGAAACTTGTGTTTTAAACAAGAAATAATGTTTGTGTGACTATAAAGCTTCCTATCAAGGAAATCTTTTTGAAACAGATTAATAAGGAGATAATATCAATCTTTTTAAAACAGAGGTAGTACTATGTAATAGACTTTTTTAAACCCAAATGTTTCCTTATTTCATATTTTTTGAGCAAACTTCATTTATCGCTAGCTGTTAGAAACTAATATCAATCGCTAGCCAAAAATTGCAGTATGCATTTTATAGCCCAAAACTAATTAAGAGGCTAGCCCAAGAATCCTCCCCATCTTCTCCATCCTTGGTTTTGTCTTCGTCTTGGGCCTTGTCGCCACAACAGCATCCCCTCTATTTGGACTTGGCCCGATCCCACCCTCATCCAACACAACTCGTATCTCCTCAGCCCGGTGCAAATACTCGGTAAATTTCTGAGTAATCGCTTCCTTAATCTTATGATTTTTCTCGTACTTCAGTTGGTTTTTGAAGTGCTCCAAAGCGTTCATGTAAAGAGGGAATGCTATTTAAGAATCAATTTTAAGAAATACAATCACCCGCACCAATCAAAAAAATTTTCTCTAGAAAATATGGCAACCATACAAATATACCAAATAAAAGAAAATACTCATCGGTGAAGAACTGAGGGAACTTGACGGGCAAAATAACAGCTTCCTACAAAGCTTGCTTAGCACTTTCCAACCCGGCAACATCATTCCACTTAATATTAGGTTTCTCCCTAATAATCGCGGAGGGTGAGCATTTCTTTTGAATATTGGTATTATTACAAAATATATATACAAAATAGGCTGTTACTATACATAAATTATACAAAATAGACTATCACTATACAATTTTTATACAATACAATATCGCCATACAAAAATAGACTCTCATTATTATACAAAAAATATACTAAATAGACTGTCAGTATACAAAATATATACTAAATAAACTGTCAGTATACAAAATATATACTAAATAGATTGTCACTATACAAATAAATATACAAAATAGACTGTCACTATACAACAAATATACAAATAGATTGTCAGTATACAAAATATATACTAAATAGATTGTCACTATACGAAGAAAATACAAAATATACTATCACTATACAAAATAGACTGTCACTATACAACAAATATATAAAATAGACTGTTCCTATACAAAAATATACAAAATAGACATTTCGGGTTATTAGATGTAATATGTTTAGGCCGAAGGACTATTTTCTATCAATGAACAAAAATATGAGCTATTAAAATTTTAAGAGGCTGTAGAGGGTAGTTTTCTTATATTTTTTGGGGTTTGATATGTACTACTTTATGAAAAAGGGCCGAAATATAACTCAACCTATAGGCTATACATTTCTGAGTAATCACTTCCTCAATCTTAAGGTTTTTCTCATACTTTAAATGGGTTTTGAAGTACTCCAAAGCGCTCATATAAAGAGGGAATGCTACTTAAGAATCAATTTTAAGAAATACAGTCACCCGAACAATGAATTTTATTTCACTAAAAAATATGGCAACCATACAAATATACCAAATAAAAGCAAATACTCACCGGTGAAGAACTGAGGGAACTTGACTTGCAAAATAACAGCTTCCTGCAAAGCTTGCTTAGCACTTTCCAACCCGGCAATATCATTCCACTTAATATTTGGTTTCTCCCTCACAATCACGGAGGGTGAGCATTTCTTTTGAATATTGGTATTATTACAAATATATGTACAAACTAGACAGTCACTATACAAAAATTATACAAAATAGACTATCACTATACAATTTATATACAATATACTATCACTATACAGAATATATACAAATAATCTACTGTTATTATACAAAAAAATATACTAAATAGACTGTCATTATACAAAATATATACAAAATAGACTGTCACTACATAAAAATATACAAAATAGGTCGTCACTATATAATTTATATACAATAGACTGCCACTATACAAAATATATACAAAATAGACTATCACTATACAAAATATATACTAAATAGACTGTCACTATACAAAAAATATACAAAATATATTATCACTATACAAAAAATATACAAAATAAATTGTCACTATACAAAAAATATATAAAATAAACATTTCAGATTATTAGATGTAATATGTTTGGGCTGGAGGACCATTTTGTGCCAATGTGCAAAAATATTGGCTATTAAAATTATTTTCTGTCAATGAGCAAAAATACAGGTTATTAAAATTTTGAGGGGCTATAGAGGGTAGTTTTCTCATCTTTTTTTTTTGGGTTTAATATGTACTACTATATGAAAAAGGACTGAAATATAACTCAACCTATAGGCTATACATTTCTGAGTAATCGCTTCCTTAATCTTAGGGTTTTTCTCATACTTTAAATGGGTTTTGAAGTGCTCCAAAGTGTTCATGTAAAGAGGGAATACTACTTAAGTATCAATTTTAAGAAATACAATCACCCACATGAATCAATTTTTTTTCACTAGAAAATATGGCAACCACACAAATATACCAAATAAAAGCAAATACTCACCGGTAGCACTTTCCAACCCGGCAACATCATTCCACTTAATATTAGGTTTCTCCCTAACAATCAAGGAGGATGAGCATTTCTTTTGAATATTGGTATTATTACAAAATATATATACAAAATAGACTGTTATTATACAAAAATTATACAAAATGGACTATCATTGTATAATTTATATACAATAAACTATCACTATACAAAATACATACAAAAAATAGACTGTCATTATACAAAAAATATACTAAATAAACTATCATTATATAAAATTTATCCAGAATAGACTGTCAATATACAAAATAAATTGTCACTATATAATTTATATACAATAGACTGTCACTATACAAAATATATACAAAATAGACTATTATTATACAAAATTATATAAACTAGACTGTCATTATACAAAAAATATATAAAATATACTGTCACTATACAAAATATATACTAAATAGACTGTCACTATACAAAAAATATACAAAATAGACTGTCACTATATAAAAAATATACAAAATAGACATTTCAGGCTATTAGATGTAATATGTTTGGGCCGAAGAGTCATTTCGTGTAAGTAGGAAAAAATAAGGGCTATTAAAATTTTGAGAGGCTATAGAGGGTAAGTTTTCTTATATTTTTTGGGGTTTGATATGTACTACTTTATGAAAAAGGGCCGAAATATAACTCAACCTATAGGCTATACATTTCTGAGTAATCGCTTCCTTAATCTTATGATTTTTCTCGTACTTCAGTTGGTTTTTGAAGTGCTCCAAAGCGTTCTTGTAAAGAGGGAATGCTACTTAAGAATCACTTTTAAGAAATACAATCACCCGCACCTATCAATTTTTTTTCACTAGAAAATATGGCAACCATACAAATATACCAAATAAAAGCAAATACTCACCGATAAAGAACTGAGGGAACTTGACAGGCAAAATAACAGCTTCCTGCAAAGCTTGCTTAACACTTTCCAACTCGGCAACATCATTCCACTTAATATTAGGTTTCTCCCTAACAATCGCGGAAGGTGATCATTTCTCTTGAATATTGGTATTATTACAAAATATATATACAAATAGACTGTCACTATACAGAAATTATACAAATTGACTATCACTATACAATTTATATACAATAGACTATCACTATAAAAAAAATAGACTGTCATTATACAAAAAATATACTAAATAGACTGTCATTATACAAACTATATACAAAATAGACTGTCACTATACAAATATATATAAAATGGACTGTTACTATATAATTTATATACACTAGACTACCACTATACAAAATATATACAAAATAGACTGTCACTATACAAAATATATACTAAATAGTCTGTCACTATATAAAAGAATATGCAAAATCTATTGTCACTATACAAAATAGTCTGTCATTATACAATAAATATACAAAATAGACCGTTACTATGCAAAAAATATACAAAATAGACATTTCGGGCTACTAGATGTAATATGTTTGGGCCGGAGGACTATTTTTTGTCAATGAACAAAAATATGGGCTATTAAAATTTTGAGGGACTATAGAGGATAGTTTTCCCATATTTTTGGGGGTTTAATATGTACTACTATATGAAAACGGCAAAAGGCCAAATATACCACTCTACTTTCAAATATTGTTTATCTGTACCCTTCGTTATACTATTGGGCTATCCATACCCCTACCCTCATACTTTGGAACAAAAATACCCCAATTTTGGATGGAGTGCCACGTGGCAGCACCATATTAAAATGGCCCATTTTTTT
Source organism: Nicotiana tabacum (assembly GCF_000715075.1). Lineage (NCBI taxonomy): Eukaryota > Viridiplantae > Streptophyta > Magnoliopsida > Solanales > Solanaceae > Nicotiana > Nicotiana tabacum. Next base: position 11,812,660 of record NC_134082.1, read on the forward strand.
TTACCCAACCCATTTTACAAAAAACCCACGACCCGAAACATATTTTTATTTTTCAGTTTTTTTAAAGAATTTTCTTTTTGTAAAACTTTAAAAAAAATTGCAAAATATTTTAATTTTTTTAAACTGAGTAAATACTGAAAAGATTTTGCAAAACAAATTGTAAAAACTGAAATAAATCGTTTTTTTAAATATTGTTTTTTTGTAAAAACTATAAAAACATATTTGTAAAAACTGAAACAAAATTGTAAAAACTGGAATTTTTTTTCTAGTTTTTAACAAAATATTTTCGTTTTTTAAAAACTGAAAAAATATTTCCAACAAAATATTTTCGTTTTTGAAAAATGTTTTTTTTCCAGTTTTTCCAGTTTTTTTAAAGATTTTCTTTTTGTAAAAACTGAAAAAACAAATTTGTATAAACTGAATTTTTTTTGTAAAAACAGAAAAAAAATATTTTCATTTTTTAAAAACTGAAAAAATTATTTTCATCAAAATATTTTCGTTTTTGAAAAATATTTTTTTTTAGTTTTTTAAAAGAATTTGGTTTTGTAAAAACTGGAAAAACAAATTTGTAAAAACAGAAAAAAAAAATATTTTTTGTTTTTTAACAAAATATTTTCGTTTTTTAAAAATTGAATTTAAAAAAAAAACTAGAAAAAAATGAAAATAGGGGTCGGGCTGTGGTGTTTTTTAAAAACGGGTCGGGTAAAAAATAAGAAATGAGTCATTTTAATCTGGTGTTGCCACATGTCACTCCATCCAAAATAGGGGTATTTTTATTTCAAAGTATGACAGTAGGGGTATAGATAACCCAATAACATGACGGTTAAAATTTTAAGAGGCTGTAGAGGGTAGTTTTCTTATATTTTTTGGGGTTTGATATGTACTACTTTATGAAAAAGGGCCGAAATATAACTCAACCTATAGGCTATACATTTCTGAGTAATCACTTCCTCAATTTTTTTTGTGTTTTCCAAATACAAACATTTATGTCTCAAAATGATCAGAAATTGAAGGGATAATGTTACAACTTGCTACTTCACACATCTTTACCTGATCAATATTGACTAGACTTAATTTTGGACAGATAACCATGTGTTTATTCACACTCGATATTTTATCAATCCATATTAGTTTAACAAGATAACGTAATAAATGGAGGTGAGAATTCATATAAATTAACTATAGTTAAATGATAAAAATGAATTGGATTTGCTAGTAATTTCATAGATCTATACGGAAATTTTTATTAGATAGACTATACAATTACAACAAATCAAGCAGAGATAGAAGACTGACACCCACAACAACAACAAGCTGGATGTAAGGACGACATATAAACAAAAGTTATGATCCAAGTCAACTTAAATAAATATAACTTAACCTGACTTGAAAGGTAATACATTTTTGGGTATAGCATCTTCACAAAACTAGGGGCAATGGTCGAGATGAACCTTGATTAATGATGACAAGCTTTTAAATCAGTACATAATAAATAATTCTGTATTTATCAGTTTGATATAAACCTAATAAGTTTCTCCCGACGGCCTAAGTCCAAGTGAAAAACCTCTCAAACGGGGAATGATTTGACATAAAATGATTATAAGATCACCTGCATTTCACCTTTGCTACAACATAGCAAGACAAGCAAAATTAGCCAACCAAATTTATTACCAAGTTATAACAACACATAGCTACCTCGTGAAATACCCAGAAAATAATACCAACCCAAGCTTCAAAGACAAATATTATGACTCAAATAACGTTAATTTAGACGTCTTACCTCTGTTACATCAAAATGGTTTTCTATGTGACCAATTTAGCCTCAATAAAATCATCTCCACTTGTGCAAAGTTGGGTCTTTTCACTGTTGGGATTCAAACCCATTGTCAGATTATCAAAATTGGTTTCGATTCAAATGTATTTATCAACACTGCTCTTGTTGATATGTACGGGAAATGTGGTGTTATAAAACTAGCACAGAAACTGTTCGATGAAATGCCTGAGAGAAACGTGGTGACATGGAATGCTTTGATTTCTGGTTATTTGGACATCCATTACCCTGAAAATGCTGTTGCAATGTTTCTTGAAATGCTAAGAGAGGGTATTAGTCCAACCCCTTCTAGTGTTTCAGCTGTTTTAGTTGGTTGTACTCAGTTAGAAGCATGTGAACTTGGGGCTCAGTTGCATGCTTTGATTTGGAAAGCTGGTTTTGCTTTGAATCTTGTAGTAGATACTGTTTTGATTGATATGTATTCAAAGTGTCTTGATCTTGAGACTTCGAGGAGAGTTTTCGATCAAATGCCTGAAAGGAATGTTATTACTTGGACGTCCATGATTACTGGTTATGCCCAAAAGCAATGCCCTTTCCAGGCTTTGACTTTGTTCAAGGAAATGTTGAAGTTGGGAATTCGACCAAATTATGTTACGTACTCTAGTTTGTTGAACTCATTTTCTTGCCCAGATTACTTGGTTCATTGTGAGCAAGTCCACTGTCATGTAATTCAGCAAGGTTTTAACACTAACCACTACTTGGTGGTAACACTGTTGTCTGTTTACTCAGAGTGTAGTTGTAGCTTAGAAGATTTTCAAAAGTTGTGCTCTGACACTATGAAATGGGATGAAATCTCTTGGAATGCCGTCATTGCTGGTTTCTCTAATTTAGCAGTCGGTGGACAAGCCTTCGCATGCTTTGCTAGAATGAGACGGGCGGGCTTTACTGCTGACCATTACACTTTTGCAAGCATCTTGAAAGCTATTGGGAACATTTCGGGCCTAGGGGAGGGAATGCAGACCCATTGTCTAGCTCTGAAAACAGGATATACTTTCGAAGTTTTCATACAAAACGGGCTTCTTTCCATGTATACAAGATGTGGTAGACTTGAAGAAGCGGAGAGAATATTCTCTTCAATGGAGGAAAGAGACCTCATATCGTGGAACTCGCTTCTTACAGGCTGTGCTCATCATGGTTATGGTAGGGATGTGATGGTTATGTTTGAAGAAATGAGGAGATGTGGTATTAAACCAGATCTAACCACATTCCTCGCTGTACTTTCAGCATGTAGACATGCTGGCCTGCTCGACGAAGGGATTAAATATTTTGATTTGATGAAGAATGACAATTCCCTACCACCACCAAAGCTAGAGCATTATGCTTGCATAGTCGACCTTTATGGCCGTGCTGGTCATCTACTTGAAGCAGAGGCCTTTATTAACAATATGCCAATAGAGCCAGGACCTTCGGTTTTTAAAAGCCTATTAAGTGCTTGCCAACTTCATGGTAACAAGGAACTTGCCATTATTTCTTCCAAGAAGCTTGTTGAACTTTGCCCTAACGATCCTGCAACGTACATATTGCTAGCAAATGTGCTAGCATCGGAAGGGAATTGGAATGATGCAGAGGGACAGCGCAAGCTTATGTTGGATAGAGGTTTGAGTAAGAAACCTGGTTATAGCTGGCTATGATTCACAATGGGTGGTATCCTTAGTAATTGACATCGTTCGAACCCCTGTTCCAAACAAAAGCCTCATATTTAAGTGGAGAATGGTAAAGGGGAGGGGGGGGGTCCATTATCCATCGAGTTCATCACAGGCCATTGGCTCTCAGAGATTTCTCGATTATCCTAACTAATTGACATAACATGATCCAATGACAAGTGAATTCCTTGGTCTCAACAATTGTAGGATACTAATCTGGAACCAATCTGTACATACTAGATTCTCTTGATTCCTGTAGGCACAAACTGATTAGGTTGACAATGAGAGAAAAGGGTGGATTTTTCATTCCCTTGTATCTATCTACCTCTTCATTAATTGGTCTTTGATCACTTTATGTTTTCCCTTATAGGGTAAATTGTGCTTTACTGGTTAAACAATCAAATTGAGATGGTCCTGTTGATACCCAATTTTGCCTTCATATTTTTTTTCAAATAGTATATATATTTTCAAAATGTCATTCTGCATCATTACTCAATTTACAATTTTTTTTATAATTTTTAGAATTTCAAAATTAATTTTCTTGCATTTAAATTACTTAAACATTTATTAATTATCCCTCTAAATTATTAGTGATGACTTAATCATCCAAATTTATCATTTTATATCCACGTGTATGTTTAATAATATTTTACTTCATTTTATATAATTACATCTATATTTTAGTTATTTATGTAATTTTTGCAATAATAGCATATATTCATGCATAATTGCGTTTTTATTATATTATTTGTGCCAAATAACATTTTATATTTTTATAATGTTAAGTTATTATTTTCAATCATTATATTGCATAAGTAATACTTTTACTATTTATTAATTACTTTTATAAATTATTTTTTTTATAAATTTGGTGTATTTAAACTATGGCCCAGTTTAAGCCAATTTCGGACCAAATTTGGCCCAAATCCTTAGCCCAACAACCCCCAGCCCAAGCCAAACGATCCTTTACTAAAACCCGGTCGCAACCACTTCAAACGACCTGCCCGTTCAATTTTTAATCATGGCCGTAATCTCTCTAGATCAACGGCCCTCGTTCATCCCCCCCTTTTAATTAACTCAACCCCTAATCCTCATTTCCCACCTAACAGCCGCCTCTGAAACCTCTCCACTCCACTCGTCTATGAGAAACCCTAGCTGCCATACTCTTAAATCCTCTCCGATTCCAACCTAAACATGGAATTAATCCATGATCTACTTACCTATTTTGTGATACTTTACTATTATATGCGTGTCTATGGTGTTACTTAGTTCTTGCCCTATTTTTGGCAAGAACTACCTTTCAAGAACGGGTCTGATTTACTCATTTTGTGAAGATCTGGACGATCTTTCGTCTATATACACTCTACAATGGAGGATTCTTGCATTATTGGTTCAATTTAAGGCCGTTGGACACAACTAGGGTTTGAGATTTTCCTTTTTCCTTACTAATTTTGATTGCATGTGATATATTCTTTCCTTTCTTGTGTTTGAATGGTGATTTTCCATGTTCGTCCGCTTAATTTGAATACTATATAAATCCCTCCCTAATTTCCCCTTTAGACAAGCTTAATTTTCACTGCTATTACACTCACTATGCTCTTCTCTTACTCGTTCACTTCTTCTGAGACACTTGAATGTTTTTTGGAATCGTATTCTTGGCCGACTGAAAGCCAAGGCCATAATATTGTTAAAACGGCCTCCTCCGGTGCAAACACTGCTCAGAGCCCTTCTCGAGGCTCTTGTGAACTCTGAAGCATTGGGAATCTAGGGTTCTCTTGCTACCACATGTGTGTTCTATGTGCTAATGTTGTTTAAAAATTGTAAGCATGATTTAGTTTCCTTGTTCTTCATGGAACCCTGATCCTGTATTCTTTACTGCTATGATATTGTTTTTATAAGCTCCCTGCAATTTCATGTTCTTTATTAGTTGAATTCAGTAGGTTCTAGTTCATGTAATATGCTCTCATTATTGGAATGGATTCTAGCTTACTTAGGTGCTTCTAGACTAATATAGGTTCTCTACCTTGTCCAGTATCTCTATGTTTGTATTCTAGACCTTGTTGAGTTCTTCTTGCCCAATACAATAGGTCTCTGAGGCTGTATTAATTAGCTAAAGCATGTTTCCATTTAAGTTCTGTTGCATGTTTGGTTTAGAATGGCTTCTAGGGCAAATTGCTATGTTAGTTTCCCTACCGTCTAGGTAATTGGGACGAATGGTTATGTCTGCCTGTCTCATTCCCTTTAAGTGTTGTATGTTCTCATGAGTTAGGACACTGTTGAGGTTTATAGTAGACCATGCTATCAGTGTTGCTATGTTGCTTGTGGTCATCTTCATGTGAAATTGCATATCCCTCTAACTATAATTACTTTGAATAAGGCTCACTTGTTTAAGGTCATTTCTGACCTACTTTGGTTAATGTCTTATTCTAAACTTAATTTTTGGAAATCAACATGTGTGAGTGTCCTGTTAACTCAATAGACTTGCTTCCTAGGCCTTCTTAATGCGTAATTGTGTTCAATATGCTACACCCTTTTTGTTATATAATTGCTCAACATGGTGTCAGTTTTCCTATGTCAAACTTGCTATGTCAGAGCTGTCTAGTTGGTATGTTCAAGCACTTTTGTTTGACCAATATTGTCCTATTAGCTTCTAAGAATTATGGTCACTACTAATAGACTTTAGGTCTGTCGGTTGCTTATCATGTATGGTTTCTTCCTTCCAAGCCTCGTACAAGGTTTCTCCCTTCCGAGCCTCGTACAAGTTTGTAGATGATACACTCTCACTCTGGAATATGCTAGGCTCTGGGTTTATTGTTCGTGTGAGAGGTGAAGCTTGCTGAAGGCCCAGGTGTTACTGGGTTATATTCTTTTGAGCCTGCTCTATGTATTGGGCCTGTAATCTTTTAATATGTAATATTCACACTTGTATTCATTATTTTTGGGTCTGTAATAATTTGTGAACAAAAACAAATGGGAAAATTAGTAAAAAGGGGGAGGGGTAAGGTACTCTAATTCTCACATAAATGGGTAGAAAGCATGCCTATAGGATCTATGTGGTCTATTCACTATTTGCTTTACATGTTTTAACTTCATGAGTAGAAAACCTGCCTATAGGAGTCACACACACACACACACATCACTTAATTTGCCAACGCATGCTATTTCAAGTATCTGCTGTACCCGTTTCTGCTACTGTGTTTTCGTGGATAACATGACTATAGGGCGCAACAATGCAATATTCTACTTACCTAGGTGTTATGCCTATAAGACTTCGAATGATTAATCTATCAGTTGCCTCAATTATCATTGTACTGCTCGTGTCTATATGTTTAATAGTCAATCAACTGACCATATTGTTTGTATTGCTAATCTAGATAGCATGCCTATAGGGATAAAACTATATAAAATCAATTTCGATTGCCAACTATTAGATATCATGCTTCTAGGACAGTCACCTGCCTAAGAAACTTGTCTATAAAATCAGCGTTGGTAATTCATGATTCTAGGTTCGTTCCACTGCCTTTTGTGAACAATCTAGAAATCATGCCTATAGGTTTGTAATCTGCAAATCTATTGCCTGCACATTGCAAAAAAAAAAAAAATCAGAATCACTTAGAAATCATGCCTATAGGACCAAAGGACTCTGAGTCTTAAGTTCGAAATGTTCTACTGCTTAATCTAAAAACCAGGCTGCGTGCTTCTTTGTTTATGTGCGGAGGCTAACATGAGCCACTCTTTGCTATTATGTTTAGTTCTCTTTGTTTTTGAATGCGCATTTAGTTTTATCATTTTTGAGTAGCCTAAGTAAGTCTAGAACCACCCAGATAGAGGTCCAAAGCCTCCTGGACCATAAGCATGGGACAGGTAGTGCACGCATAGGGTGCAACTTAGAATTAAATTAGAACGTTTTAGGTAAACAACTTCAATATAGTAATCGGGTAACATGAGATGATAGTCTGTGCCCGCTAAATAATATGAGCAACTCCTATCTAAGGGAGTTGCAAAGTATTCTTTGTGTTGCACGAGAGTGATCCTTTAGGCTAAAAACTTAAGACCTTCCCCCTCCCCCCTTTGTATACTTGCTAATTCACGCTTAGTCATTTAATATAGATCATTGTAGTCACATCCTTGTAGCCCTTAAAAATTTGTACTCAATTCTCATTGTGTTATAATGAAACTTTTTGATTTTTATATTTCTTTGTTATATGATCACTTAGACTAATGACATAATCCACATAATCTTAAGTTCGGCCAGGACCCACAGTTGTGGACCTAGAAGAGTGCCTAACACCTTCTCTTTGAGGTAATTTGACCCCTTACCTGATATTTGGTGACACAGACTAGTTAAAAGAGAGTTATTTGCAAATAGGTGTCCTAACGCACCTTAGAATCGTTAGGTGACGACTTTTCTCTTTTAATACCTCCTTTAAAAGAGTTGTCACGTATCAAAACCCGCTTTCACGAGAAAACGGGGTGCGACAATCCCTATCCCACTTTTCAATTTGCTCCCATAAAACAAAAAAAAGAAAAGGTGAAAAATCCTTCACCCTCGTATTCAACAGTACTACAGAGAAATAGCTCCACGCCTCGGCTTATTTTCTCACTCAACCCTTTTTGTTTTTTAGTGTAATAGTACCAGAAAAGATCATTTTGATTCAAGGCCAAATTCCTTTTCACCGTTACGTAATTCTAATCTCTAAAATTGAAGGTCAACTATTCATGCAAAGATGCTCCGTGAAAGCTGGAGTAAGGAATTATGCACTTATTAATTCAAGCAATTGAGTCAGTCGGAAATTCATATCATTAAATATTAGGTAATATACAACCTCGTGAATGTTACAACCAATCATTTAAAAAATAACAATAATAGATGTTTTAGACCTCCGCCAATTGAGCTCGAATTGACAACGAGAGTGTTGTCATGGGGCAACAAGAGTGTTGTTAAGCTAAGGTGCACGAGCAGCACCAAGGCAAAAATGGGAAACATGCAAGTGATGGCCAAGGCTTTGACGGAGGCGAGACAGCTTGGCAAGGGCTTGACAATGAGTTGCGGGCTGAGGGTGACGCTTGATCATGGCAAAGGCATCAAGGCATGAGGCATTGATGCCAAAGCAAGGCAAAAACGAAGTGGCAAAGGCAGGCCAAAGTGTAACGGGAAGGCAGTGTGCGGGCAGACTTGTCATGGCATTGAGTTGCGGCAAACATGCCAAGTTCATGGGCAATGGCATAGGCAAATATGGCTACAATGCAGCTGGATATAATGGCATTGGCGCCTGATTCAAGTCAAGGCACAAAAATGGTCACCAAGCTTCAGATTGACTAAGTCAAGGGCGGTTACGGCACATGCTGTGCACATGGGCAGCAGTTGAGCTTTGCTAAAATGCTGGCAGGAGTATTAGCACGTTTTTGGGGCCATGATCCCACTATTCTTTAGCATGATTTACATGATCCTAGTAGTTGGGGGTTGTCAACTACACTAGGCTAAAGTAGTGGGCTGAGTGGGCAAGTGTTTAAGCCTAAAAATGGGCAAAGTGGGTTGTCTCATGTTATTATAAAATGGGCAGCACCCTTATGCTTTTGTATGAGAGAAAAACGTGTGGAGTGCACAATTGAGTTAGGAAAGAGTCCTAAGTTTGTTTTCAAAGAGTGAAAACGTTTAAGACTAAGAGTAGTCTTGTGAGGGTCAAGAGTGATCTTCTTTTTGTACCTGGATGTACCTTGAGTTGAGTTTCTTTATATGCTTGAGTTCAATCAAAGTTGGGAAAAGAGTTTTCTATATATTGTGCCTTGTGTTCATCTATATTTTCTGTCCCTTTACTTATTTTTCGTTGCCTAAAATCAGTCCTAACTTACTACGTTGAAAAGCTGCCTAAAATATTTTAAATCCAAAATTACTGAAATTTTGACTAAGTGTTGGAGCAGGCTGAAGTCAAGTTTGAGACTTGACTGCCGCGCGGGCTGTTTTTGTGTGACATAAAACACGCATGTGACAAGATGTATGGTGATGGAAACATGTGAATACCCAACTTCTCAAATGTCCGTTGCATATAACTGTCAATCCAAAAATATGAGCAACTCTTCTTTGTAGCCTTTCAAAACTGACCCCATACTTTCCGCTTTAAACAAGAGATAAACTATCACTCACAATTCTCCCTTTCCCCTTTAATTTTTCTCGTTCTTTACTTAAACATTTTTCAACTCTTCATCAATTTGGTCTTTTCTAGTATTACAACAAAGATTTCACCACACATTGTGTGACAATGGATATGAGCAACCCAATAGCCACCACTAATATGAATATTGATGATGATAACACTTAACAGAGGGCATTTCAATAATTGTATGGAAGATAGTTCTTATCATTGTCCAATTCCTGCGTTATCTCCACATATATTTTCTGTTACGTCTCGAGATGAAAATACTAAGTTGGATAGCAACAATGGTCAAGGCCAACATGTTAGGGAAATGAAACTTTGCAGATAATTCATAGATCCTTCAACAGTTTTTGCCTTGTTTCAGTCACAATGTTCGCTTGTCAACCCACAGCAAGGCTTTTTCTTAAGCTATAGTAGTGTGTGTTTGTGTTTCCGTTTTTTGCTTTAACATCCAGTATTTGAAACTCACTGACTCAACTAATCTCCAATTTAGCTTTATTTCACCAAGTGGCCACTTTTGTAGCTTTAGAAGGCTACTTTCAAAAGTTGACTTGTGGTTTGAATACTAGTTTTGAATATTATAATTTCAGAAGCCACTTTCGAACTTCAAACCATTGGTCGAATAAAATGTGGCTAATTTCTAAATACAAGGCAATGGAAGTGGCTATTTATGTAACTCAACCACTCCTAAACAAGATGTTCTCAATTCTTATGGCTCGAGATCGAGACATCTTGTTAAAGTGCAGAGATCTTAATCTTTCCACCATTTACTTTGACAGTGTGTAGTACTTGCTCTTTGTGTCTACGTTGTATTTGTTATTCGGGGTATTATCACTTTTAGCCCGCGCCAGAAATTATTTATATTTGGTAGCCGAAAAAGTGTATAAAACTTATATAATTTTTGTATATAACATACAGAATGTATATCTATACAAAAAATATACAAATTTTATACATTTTTCAGCTATTATTTTTACAGCGGCTATACACTGTCATTTTTACTTGTTCTTTTGGCTACCCAGCCTTGTTTTATTTGTCTTGCAACCATATTTTGTTCCTCTTCTTTGGAGATGAATAAAATGCCCCCTCCCCCCCCCCCCACCTTTTTTTTAAAGTTCATAACTAGAAGAACTTATTAAATACTGAGGAATGCGCTTCCATTTAATTGCTTTATTATTAACGAAATATTTTTAAGGACATGTCGAGCTTCAAATTTCATCACTTTCTTCATTATTTTTTCAACAAATATTTAATTATAGATATTATCTGTTCCAGAAGCAGCTGGATCACTTGTGCAAAGGTGTGGACTAGGACTCAACATTACTGTCTTCAAGAGAATATATATATATAGAGAGAGTGACCTCAAATGCCTCTAGTCTAGTTTAATGGATAAGTGTCAACTACAAAATAAATAGCATGAGGAAATCATTAGTAAACAATGATATTTTCTATTTAATTTTAAAATTATTGAACTACCATTTTAAATTAGAAAAAGGTATCAGAATTTAACATATGTTGACATATGAATATGAAAAAATAAAGTGATGGATGCATTTCAATAATATTTGAATAAGAAAGTGATTATACAACTCATTATTTAACATAAATAAATATGGATGCACTTCATAGTTCTATTTTATATTACATCCCATGAGAGAATCCCAAATATTTCTAAATATTTTCTAAAGAAAATTCTATATATAATCTTAAAAGTATATATTTATATATTAGGTTGGTTCGGGTTTTTTCACTCAATACCAAACCAAATTAAACCAAATCTAATGATTTTTTAATCGGTTTGGTTTGACTTTGCGATTTGGTGCTGTTTTCCGGCTCGGTTTAAACACCCATGACCAGAACCAATCTAAGCATTAAAAAAAATCAAAACCAAAACAAAATAATACTAACATAATGCTGGAAGAATTACACTATTTTTGAACCAATTATACATGATTGGCTTGAAAGTTTCATTTGTGGATAAAATATGACGTGGCTTTATCCCATTGGAAAGCCACCTAATTCCCCATCCAAAGTGACAAAAATTATTCAATCCAAAAACTTCTTGTTCTGAGACCAGAATCAAATGCCAACAGATATTGCTTAAGTTATTTTCACCATTCACTCTTTCTTTCTGTCTTCAAATGGAATATCATTAAAAAAAATTGCATGCAAAAAAATATAACTGAATAGGAAGAGAGTAGCATCTCTGCTATCTCTTTCCAAATTTCAATATTCATGGCTCCAACTCTTACTTCAAATTCATTTCTCCTTACAACTACACCCCATCCAAGATTATCATTCAAGAATTCAAGATTCACTGTTTTTGCTAAGAAATCTGGTTCTTTCCCAAATTTTCGTCTTGGCAAATCAGCTGAGTCTTCTAATGAGGAAAATCAAGAAACTACAAGCAATTCTGGCGTTCCTTTCAGTTTTGATTTTGGTAAAATTTAATTGTGTACTATAGGTCATTTCAGTTTTGACTTTGGTAATGGCTGAAGGGGAACTTTTGGAGCAACAGTAAAGTTGTCTTCGAGTGACCTGTATATGTCACGGGTTCAAGCCACGAAAGCAGCCACTAATGCTTACATTGGGTAGGCTGTCTACATCACACCCTTTGTGGTAACCTTTCCCCGGAACCTGCGTGAACGCGAGATGCCTTGTGCACCAGGCTGCTTTTTTAATGTTTAATTGTGCAACCATAAAATGTTGAATTGGTTACCTTTTCATCTTTGATTTTGGTAATGTTGAATAGTGTTGCTATAATATTAAACTGTGTTACCATTTCGTCTAAAAGCTTAAGCTGTTAGAGAGAGCACGCTTCTAATTATTTGATTATATTCTGGTGAATTGTGTGGACTTGATGCTTTTTCACGAGAGAGCACGCATTGAATTAGTATTCCCTTGAGTTTTAATTTTGGTAATGTTGAATTGTGTCCATAATATTGAAGTGCATTACCATTTCATAGTTATTAGAGAATACACACTTATAATTACTTAATTATATTATGTCTCAACAGGTCCTTTCACGTGCCAGCTTAATTCTTTTACATGAGTCAAACACATGAAAAAAAGCCCACTTTTTTGGATGTTGGTGTGATTTGAATCCTAGACCGCTTGCCTGTTCTGATACCATGTTGAATTCGGTGACCATTTTAGTTTAAGCCGTTAGAGAGAACATACTTATAATAACTTAATTATATTATGTCTCAACACATCCCTTCAAGAGTCGGCTTAATTCTTTTACATGAGTCAAACACGTGAAAATAACTTACTTTTTTGGGTGCCATTGTGATTTGATCCTAGACTTCTTTGCCTATTCTGATACCATGTTGAGTTGCGTAACCATTCATCTTAAGCTTTTAGAGAGAACACACTTTTAATTACTTAATTATACTATGTCATGAACAGGTAAGTTACCTGATATGAAGTCTTTGATACCTATTAGCACCAATTCATCTTCTGGTTTGGCTTTTGGAAGGCAAAGGGCAAAGGATCCTGGAACAGTTTTTGTTGCTGGTGCTACTGGACAAGCTGGTGTCCGCATTGCACAGACATTGCTTCGTGAAGGTTTTAGTGTCAGAGCTGGAGTTTCTGACCTTGGTGCAGCCCAAGAGCTAGCTCAGCTAGCCGTTAGCTACAAGGTTAGTCTCTTTGTCCCTGGAAATACAGAATTTGTTAGAGTATCCGGCATTGGTTGCAAGAATGAACATCATCTTCTATATGTTTTTGTGTGATATTACCTCATGAGCTAGCTTTCGGTTGAATTAGTCTCAAGGTCCATTTATCTCTATCTGAGCCATAGCCAGAGCCATCGTTGTTGTTGTGTTTCACAATACTGAGCCTGCGTGTTATATCATCCACGGTCTAGACGTCCAGCCTTGCGTGGGAGGGGAGATGAGTGTTAGATTGTCTCTCATTGGTTGAGGGAACGGGTTGTTGTCTGCTTATATGGTTTAGTTTCAAACAATACTCACCTCATAAGTTAACTTTCGCAATTAAGTTAGGCCCATTGTCCATTTTTCATAATAGAATTGATGCTGAACTTTGGGTGTATTTAACTTTTGCATATGGCGAAAGATTTTAATGAACGTTTTGAAACTTAGCAATACAAGACAATTTGCTGATGGTTGTCAGCTCTATTGGAGGAGTCATAAATCAATATTGTTTAACTCCTTGGGCACAGAGTGTTCCACTATGTAAGGAATTACGATAGAGGATCAATGTTCGAGCAGTATAGTAGGATTAAAGCAGCAAACATTCAATGTAAAATGCTCAACAATCTTGAAGGTAGCAAAAACTCAACCAAGAAGTGGAATATGATTTTCTGTACCATTCCTTTGAATGTTTAGGACCTAGACAAATTGACAATTCCCTGAATATCACTAAATGAAAGTATCTCCTGTGCAATGAGGTAATGAATCCTTGAGGCCAAATCAAAAAAGGATTAACCTTTAATTGGAGACTAGGCAAACAAAATGCTCTTATTGCATAGTAAGAGAAGTGGTGGTAGAAAATAGGCAGGGCAGCCCGGTGCACATGGTATCCCCCATTCAGACAGGGTCCGGGGAAGGTCGTATCCCAAGGGGTGTGATGTAGATAGCCTACCCTAAAGCAAGCATTAATGGCGGCTTCCGCTGCTCGAACTTGTGATCTATAGGTCACACGAAGACAACTTTATCATTACTCTAAGGCTCCACTTCATTGGTGGTAGAGAATAGATTGAAATTCTTTTAAAAAAAAATTGTTATTTTTTTCTGACTATGCATGTTGCATCATTGCAGGTAATCTCCAACGATGAGTCGAAACGCCTGAATGCTGTTGCATCTACATTTCAAGATGCAGAATCAATCGCAAAAGCAATAGGAAATGCTAGCAAAGTTGTGGTAACTATTGGTAAGGGAGAGGATGGTCCTACAACTGAAGTCACCACAACAGATGCCGTACAAGTAATACAAGCGGCACAATTAGCTGGTGTTGGACATGTGGCCATAGTCTATGATGAATCTTCTTCAGTAGGCTCTACCTACAATGTGCTCGATGGCATTACATCCTTCTTCAACAATCTGTTTTCAAAATCTCAGCCATTAACGATTACGGAGTTTCTGCAGAAGATAGTGGAGACAGATGTGAGATATACACTCATAAAAACCAGCTTAACAGAGGATTTCTCCCCTGAGAGCTCATACAACATCGTCGTGTCAGCTGAAGGGAGTGCTGGTGAAAACGCCTACAAAGTAATGTAATGTATGCAATATTTCTTTTACATTATGAAAATTCTAACAAAATCTTAAGTTTGAGCATACTACTTTTTTTAGTGGTGTACCTCTTAATTTTAAAAAAAATCAAAATTTTCTCTATACATTTGTCTTCCGACTTGGAGACAGTAGGTGCAATTTGCATGAACTGCTTATATGCTAGATCGGCCTTTAGCTACAAGTACACAACCTGCTATCTTTTCCTTTTCCCGTCCCTTCTGCCTTTATAAAGCATGAGGAGTAGATTGATTAAGCTTGTGATCCGTTACTATCTCGTTTTTTTTGTGGAAATCAGGTGGCTAAGTCTGAGATAGCTAAGCTAGTGGTGGATGTTTTCTCCAACACTGCAGTGGCAGAAAATAAGGTAATTATTTCACCAGTTGTCTTAATTTGCTGCTACTGTTACCATTACATTAGGTATGTCGCCTGTCAGGAATCTCTTTATTATAGTTAGCAATTGTATGCCCGTGCAAGGATAATAGAGCGGATACATAGATTCATATTATCAGTCCTAGCTAATTCAAAGTTGAGACGTAGTCGGTAGATTTGTTCACTGATAACTGGAAATTCTTTCCTTTTACAGGTTGTGGAAGTCTTTACTGATCCATCAGCATCAAAAAAGACTGTGGATGAACTTTTTAGGTAATTACGTCTTTTCCTCAATTGCTTACAACTTTTGGATGCCATATAATCTAAACGAAGGAACGATTGTATATACAGCACGATTCCTGAGGATGGCCGGAGAAAGGCTTATGCAGAAGCACTTGAAAAATCGAAAGCTGAGGAAGAAGCTCGACAATCTGCTGAAGCATCCAAGAGGCAGGAAGAAGAGGTGAAAAAGCTCGAAAAGAAACAAGCAAAGGCTGCTAATGTTGCTAAAGAAGCTGAAGAGAAGGATTCATCAGCCGCAGGTCCTTCTGTTGAAAGTCTATTGGACAAAGCAAAAGGCTTAAGTACCGGATTTTCATTTGAAATGTTCAGCTCACAATTGAAATCAGCTGTTGAAAAGGCCGGTGAGGAATCAACACAGGTTGCTACCGTTAGGGGACAGGCCAAGGCCAGAAATTTGCCTGCTCAGAAAGCAGTGATCAAAACTCCTCCTAGGAAACCATTTTCTTCGAAAAAGAATGAGGCGCCAAAACCAACTAAACAAACAGAGACTAAAACTGAGACGAGGAAGGTTTTTGGCGGGCTGTTTCAGCAAGAAACCATCTATGTTGATGATTAATGAGATGAATATATAAGAGACAAGGCAAAATCTTAATTTCCTTTATTGTTTTATTTTATCCTAATTATGCCGGACGAGTATTGAGGTTAAAACAATGGTTTAACTGAGGCTGAGTGAGAAGCATGTAAATCACTGCACATTTCTGTGGATCTTAGATTTGTATATTTTGCATGAAATGTAATATTCAAGGCACTTGTTCATTGTTTTTTCTGCTTCCAAATAATAATACTAGCTTGTTCACTTCGACGCTCAAGTCAGTTATACTAATCAAAGACAGCTCAAACCTTTAGAGATAGGGGCGACTTTCTTGTGGTAGTAACTAGGATTAAGCAAGTAGGGGGCGACAACTAAAAAGGTAGCGATACTGACCACAATTTCATGAATAGGTTGACTTTCTTTCAAAAACAAATGAATTATAATAAGAGAATAGGATTTTTGCTAGTTATGGTGGTGTCACACCTCCTTTTTACACACCTGAGGGGTATAAGAGAGTTTTTTCAATTTAAGTGACATTATTCGAAATGAGATTATTTACTTAATTCTAGAGTTGCCACTTGGAATATTTTAAATGGTGTCCCAAGTCACCGGTTTATTTTAAATCCCAAATCGAGGAAATTTCGACTTTCCTTTTTGAAGTCTGCGAACCAGAAATTCTAAGTAAGGAATTCTGTTAACCCGGGAGAAGGTGTTAGGCATTCCCGGGTTCCGTGGTTCTAGCACGGTCTCTTACCAATTTATACTCGACTTAAATTGTCTAATTACTTATTTTAGAACCTATGTGCAATTATCTTTTTACCGCATTTAAATCACTTGATTTATTCGTAATTAAAGAATTGAGTTACGCGTACGTATACTCTATTCCTCTGGCACGTCAAAAATCATGTCACGCGAACGTGTCCACAATTAATAACGCTTCGTTGATTCATTAGGAAAATTTGGTTGAAGGTGCGCGAACGCATCCCTCGAGTCTTTTAAGAGTTAAATTTGCAATCATATTATGCGAAAGTATATATAATCGCAGTACTAATCTAAATCGGGCCTAAAGCAAATTACGATTGTTCAAATTTTTAAAAGCAATATTTGTGAGGGCCATGGATGATTTAATTTATTTATGGCACACCTCAAACATTTTCTATAAGTGTTAGTTCTTAATCTAATCTTACGAGTGCCATGAATTATAAATTTTGTTTGGCATGACACATCTCACTTATTTTAACAAAAGGAAGTTGCGTTTTTATTTTAACAATTAATCACGCTATATTAATTATTAAGAAAGTTTTGCCGAAGTTGCGCGAACACATACCTCAATTTATTTTAGAATCATAATTATATCACGCGAACATGTACACAATCTCGATGGTTTATTTATTAATCATGCCTAAAGCATGCTACAAACATTTGTCATTTTATTTCTAAGTCGTGAAGTTAATACAGGGGCCACAAATGATAAAATTGTGAATGGCACACCTCAAGCTATATAAACTAAAATTAATTAATAGCCCATGGAAACCCATTTTTATTATTAACAAAAGTTTGATCGAAGTTGCGCGAAGGCATACTCCGAATTTATTATTAAAATCATGATCATGTCACGCGAACGTGTACACAATCACGATAATTGCTAATTCAACTGCAATGACTAACTAAATTACAGAAACTACATATCCTCCAGTCCAAGTAATTATCAAAACATAACTCGTGGAAGATTATTATAGAATTCCTTTTGTGAAGATGAAACAGTGTAAAAATCACATATTGCACTTCTTAAAGCACTTGAAGGATGGAAAGATGCTAAACATTATAGAAAAGAAAGAGCTTTCTGTTGGGAAAAGCTCTTGTCTCCTGCGTATATCATTAATCAAAAAGGTCACAAATAAGTGTCATTACAATATGTATACGTCTTCCAAATGACACTTATTACAATTTTACAAAATGTATATATTAACAATTACTTTATATGAATTAATGAATATAATCCTTAACTGAAAATTGGATGGTTTTCTATTATCAAAATGACGGGCAGTACCGTTTTCTTCTCCTTATAACCAAATTAATCATGTTTCCCTACTTTTTTGTAAATCAAACAAAAAATAATACTTGCAAAATAAACTCAAAATGAATCCACACCATTACCATTAGAGAAACATAAGAAGAAGTAAGAATTGCACCTGAAAAATGAAGTTTTAATTCCTCAAAGCATTCAGCAATTACACAAACAAAATCGACACCACAGCCATGACAGGAACTCAAACGGACGGGAGCTCGGACCTCGACGGAACCTCGTCGGATTTTTTTTTTTTTAAAAAAAAAACAGTCGGATCTGATTTTATAGAACAAAGTCACTAAAATAACTGAAAAATGAGAGGAGAATAGTGGAGGGAGACAAAAATGCAATTTCGTCGGCGTTAATGGAGGTCGCCGGAGTTTCTCGAACTAACTGAAGTCCACGAATTCATGTTCTTTCTTTTGTTGTGTGTGTGTGTGTGTGTGTGTGTGTATCTGTTTCCAACAGTGAGGACGAAGAAGACGAAATAGTGGTCGTCTGGGGTAGGGTTCATGACCTTGTATTTTTCAATGGCTTCCCGTGTATATCCAGTGTATATCGAGAGTATCTCTAGTGTATATAGAATGTATAGTGACTGTATATCGAGTGTATACCCCCTGTCTCCTTTAAGAAGAAGCCATCCTTTTTTTTTTCGTCTGTGTTTTGAACTTCTCCTCTCGTTTCTTCTTACTTGAATTTTTTTCTCCCTTTTTCTTCTTTTTATTTGTGAAGTGTATTATATAGATGTGTATGTGTGTTTTTGTGTATGATCGTGTGTGTGTGCCAGTGATTGTGTGTGTGCGCATGATGTGAGACGTGAAGGAGTGAGCACTAACATGAGGAAGTGGGGATTGAGACATGACCACTAACACGAGGAAGTGGGGAAGTCACTAATATGAGGAAGTGGGGAAGTCACTAATATGAGGAAGTGGAAAAGTCACTAATATGAGGAAGTGGGAAAGTCACTAACATGAGGAAGTGAAAAAATGGGAGTTAGAAGGAGAAATCGTGGGGCGGTTGAGGAGATCATGGGTAAAAGGGATATTATTTTGTATCTTTCTTAATTTACTGATTCTTGTTCTTCTGTTAGTTTATTATTTATTTTATTTTAACTTTTCTTGGCACCCCTTTTTTTCTAAAGTAAAACATATTAAAAGTAAGATAATTTTTTTAAAAAATATTAAGATTAGACCTAAAAGAAATATTTACACTAAACTAGTATAAAATTTGAGTGCGGTAAAAAATTAGGTGTTCACAGCTGCCCCTCTTTGCTCGGAAACACGAATAGTTTTCGGGCAAAGATAAAGTGAACCATGTGACTAATTTTTTGACCATATTGGTATTCAAAAGAGGAAAAAAAATAAAAAGAAAAGGTGCAACCGAGTCCTGGTTATGGACAGCCTACATATCCCGGGTTATAAGGGAATCAGGTCGCGTGTAGTTCAAAAATGAATGAGGTGATGAAGTGATGTTCGAGAGTCGAGTGAGGTTCTGTCCGAGGCTCCGATCCGCAATCCTGATGTTACATCAAAAATCAAAACATGGAAAAAACTAGCTAAGCCTATCAACTATGAGTTACAAGATTCCTATCTATAAGTCTTCTGAAGCTAGATCTTGAGTCTTGAATGGTTCTTCATGCAGACTTTGGATTTGAACCTTGACGCTTGCTAGTTGCAGGTGCTAGCCCGTTCTTCTTTAGATTTTCGGATCAAGACCGGACATGTAGTGCTTGTCACCTTAACCATGTCTTGAGAAGCTCACATCTTTCATCAACTTCTGCATTTGGATTCACTTCTTGCCTTTCTCTCTCTTTTTTTTGGATCGTGACTAACTTTTGTTGATCAGCTCGGACTGTTGACTCGCATTCTTGCCGCGAACTTCTTTTGTTGTTGACTTTAATTGTAATCTGAGATGTTTTCCCTTTCCTCCAAGTAGATGCCTGACCGCTGAACTTGAATTATACTCCCATGCTCTCCAGATGGGCTCCTGATTGTTGAAACTTGAATTGTATTCCCTTGCTCTCCAGATGGGCGCCAGATTGCTGAAACTTGAATTGTATTCCCTTGCTCTCCAGGTGGGCGCCTGACTGCTGAAACTTGATTTGTATTCCCTTGCTCTCCAGGTGGGTGCCTGATTGCTGAAACTTGAATTGTATTCCCTTGCTCTTTAGGTGGGCGCCTGATTTCAACAAAATAGACAAAAACAAAGAAAAATTTCTGCCCCAGTTTGGTAGCTAGGCATATATATATGAGTGTAAACTAAATCATGTTACCAAATATCAGTAAGAACTTGAAAGCTGAAACTTGAATTGTACTCCCTTGCTCTCCAGGTGGGCGCCTGATTGCTGAAAATTGAATTGTTGTTCCTTGTTCTCCAGGTGGACGCCTGATTACTGAATCTTCAACTGCTTTTCCTTGTTCTGAAGGTGGACGCCTGATTGCTGATACTTCAACTATTGTTCCTTGTTCTCCAGGTGGACGCCTGATTGCTGATACTTCAACTGTTATTCCTTGTTCTCCAGGTGGACGCCTGATTGCTGATATTTCAACTGTTTTTTCTTGTTCTCCAGGTGGACGCCTGATTGCTAGTACTTGGTCATGCTCTTATCTTTAACATCCGTGTTGTTCTCCCTGTTCTTCAGATGGGCACCTGACATCAACAAAAATAGACAAAACAAAAGAAAATTTTCTGCCCCAGTTTGGTAGCTGGGCGCATCTGTGAGTGTTAAACTGAATCATATTACCAAATATTACTAAGAATTTGAAAGCTAGGTCCCATTATCCAGGGGGTCCTGACAACTCTTAACTAAACGACAATTTTAAATCTAAGCTATATCTTTTAAAGGTATGACTTCTGCTAAATCTTGTTAACTAAGAAGGTCTTAAACTACTCCCCATTATCCAGGAGGGTCCTGATAACTCTTAATTAACAACAATTTTAAAGCTAAATTATATCTACTGAAGGTATGTTTTGACCTCATGACTGATCCTTAACTACAGGATCCCCAACTGTTATTTTTCACTTCTGACCCTTTTATTCGTAACCATACATCTCTCATGACATTACTGAACCATTCCACCAATTTAACCTTTGCTTACACCCTAGTTCCCACTTTTCATCATATTATCTCCAGCATGTCCTAGCCGTATTTTGCTTTGTGCAATTTTGAATCTGGTAGTACACTTTGACATTCCTTCTTATTTGTTGGAACAAGGCTAACCTTGGAAGAGCTTTAGAGGAGTAAAAATTAACAGCAATGAAATGCGATGATTTTGAGAATTAAGAATAAAGAAGAAAATCCAAATTTGGATGACTGTTGGAGATAGGACAAGGAACTTATCTGAGTGGAGTCACTGGCACCAATGATCATGGTATGCATTCTGGATTAATCAGCCCAGTCTATTTAACCAATCTCCTTTCCAATTGTTTTACTTTGTTCTCCAAGATTTCCACAACCCAATTTTACTTTCTGCCAACTTACGGACCTTGTTCGACTTGCAGTGCCCTGAAGGGTTTTCACCGACAAACCTCTCTCATCTCTTGACTGCATCGGAATTGATGGCCATGTCTATGCATTTTCCTTCGATGTCTGTTAAACATAGAGCACCATTGGACAATACTCTGGTTACAATAAATGGACCTTGCCAATTCGGGGCGAACTTGCCTTTTGCTTCAACCTAATGTGGAAGGATACGTTTCAACACTTGCTGACCAACTTCAAACTTTTGAGGACGCACCCTTTTGTTGTATGCTCTTGCCATTCTCTTTTGATATAACTGGCCATGACATACTGCTGCCAATCGTTTTTCATCAATCAAGTTCAACTGCTCCAAACGGGTTTTGACCCACTCATCATCATCAATCTTAGCCTCAGCGACAATCCGAAGGGAAGGGATTTAAACTTCTACAGGTATTACTGCTTCAGTGCCATATACTAACAAATAAGGAGTTGCACCTACCGAAGTACAAATAGTAGTGCGATATCCCAACAACGCAAATGGTAATTTTTTGTTCCATTGCCTTGAACCTTCTACCATTTTCCGAAGTATCTTCTTTATGTTTTGGTTGGCTGCCTCGACTGCTCCATTCGCCTTAGGACGATATGAGGTAGAATTGCGATGTGTAATCTTAAGCTGTTGACATACCTCTTCCATCAAGTTACTGTTAAGATTAACACCATTATCTGTGATGATCACCTTTGGGATTTCGAATCGACAGATGATATTTGAGTGAACAAAATCGACCACTGCTTTCTTGGTCACCGATTTGAAAGTTTTGGCCTCAACCCACTTGGTGAAATAATCAATGGCTACCAGAATGAACCTGTGCCCGTTGGATGCTACTGGCTCAATTGGTCCAATGACATCTATGCCCCAAGCAACGAAGGGCCATGGTGCCGACATTGTGTGCAATTCCGATGGTGGAGAATGAATCAAATCTCCGTGTATCTGGCACTGATGACATTTGCGCACAAAATTGATACAATCTCGCTCCATGGTAAGCCAATAATAGCCTGATCGGAGAATTTTCTTTGCCAACACATATCCGCTCATATGTGGTCCGCAGACTCCTGAATGTACTTCGGACATGATAGCCGTAGCTTGTCTAGCATCTATGCATCTTAATAATCCAAGGTCTGGTGTTCTCTTATACAAAACTCCTCCACTTAAGAAGAATCCATTTTCCAACTGTCGAATTGTTCTCTTTTGATCCCCCGTGGCTTGCACCGGATATATCCCCATTTTGATGTACTCCTTGATATCGTGGAACCATGGTTTACCATCAAGTTCTTCTTCAATCATGTTACAGTAAGAATGCTGATCTCGGACTTGAATATGTAGAGGATCGACATAAGCTTTGTCTGGATGGTGCAACATTGATGCCAGGGTAGCCAAAGCATCGACGACCTCATTATGGACCCTTGGAATATGCCTGAACTCCACTTATCGAAACCGTTGACAAAGATCATGCAAGCATTGTCGGTACGGTATGAGCTTCAAATCTGTGTTTCCCATTCTCCTTGAATTTGATGTACCAGAAGATCCGAGTCTCCAGAGACCAAGACTTCCTGGATATCCATGTCTGCAGCTAGCCTTAGACCCAAAATACAGGCTTCATACTCAGCCATATTGTTGGTGCAATAAAATCGAAGTTGAGCCGTAACAGGATAGTGATTCCCTATTTCAGAAATAAGCACAGCTCCTATTCCGACTACTTTCATGTTGGCAGCCCCATCAAAGAAAAGTTTCCAGCCTAGTTTTTCAATTTTCTCCAGTTCATCAGTATGCATCACTTCTTCATCGAGAAAATAAGTTCTCAATGGCTCGTAATCTTCATCGACCGGGTTTTCGGCTAAATGATCGGCCAATGCTTGGGCTTTCATCGCAGTCCGAGTCACATAGATGATGTCAAACTCTATGAGCAATATCTGTCACTTCGCAAGTCTCCCTGTCGGCATAGGCTTTTGAAAGATATACTTCAACGGATCCAAGCGCGAAATGAGGTAAGTAGTGTAGGATGACAAATAATGTTTCAATTTCTGAGCCACCCAAGTTAGGGCGCAACATGTCCTTTCCAGATGAGTGTACTTAACCCCATAAGCTGTGAACTTCTTGCTAAGATAGTAGATAGCCTGTTCCTTTCTATCGGTAATGTCATGCTGCCCCAGTACACAGCCAAATAAATTTTCCAAGACTGTTAAGTAAAGAATCAAAGGTCTCACTGGTCCTGGCAGAACCAACACGGGTGGGTTTGACAAGTATCCTTTTATCTTATCAAATGCTTCTTGACACTCATCAGTTCACTTAACCGCATCATCCTTCTTCACCAATTTGAAAATAGGCTCACAAGTTGTCGTGAGCTGAGCAATAAACCTGTTGATGTAGTTCAACCTCCCTAACAGACTCATCACTTCAGTCTTGTTCCTCGGAGGTGGCAATTCTTGGATGGCTTTGATCTTTGATGGGTCCAACTCGATGCCTCGTCGGCTGACTATGAATCCCAACAGCGTTCCGGATGGAACACCAAATGCGCACTTGGCAGGGTTAAGCTTGAGGTTGTACCTACGAAGTCTCAGGAAGAATTTCCTCAAATCCCCAATGTGGTCGGCTTGACGCTTTGACTTTATGATCACATCATCCACGTATACCTCAATCTCCTTATGTATCATATCATGAAACACCGTAGTCATTGCTCTCATGTAAGTTGCCCCGGCGTTCTTCAAACCAAATGGCATTACCCGGTAGCAATAAGTTCCCCATGGCGTGATGAATGCCATCTTTTCTGCATCTTCTTCATCCATTAGAATCTAATGATACCCGGCATAGCAATCCACAAAAGATCCTATCTCATGCTTGGCACAATTATCGATCAAAATGTGGATATTGGGTAGTGGGAAGTTGTCCTTCGGACTTGCTTTGTTGAGATTGTGGTAATCGACGCATACTCTAATCTTGCCGTCTTTCTTTGGCACAGGCACGACATTAGCCAACCAAACAGGATATCGAGTGACCTGAATAACCTTTGCATCCAACTGCTTGGTGATTTCTTCTTTAATCTTCACACTCATATCAATTTTGAATTTCCTCAACTTTTTCTTGACTGGAGGAAACACTGGATCAGTGGGCAATTTGTGGACCACTAAATCAGTGCTCATACCCGGCATGTCGGCATACGACCATGCAAAAACATCTTTGTATTCGATGAGTGCTTTGATTAACTCTTCTCGGATCTTTGGCTCGAGATGGACACTTATTTTAGTCTCTCTGACATTATCTGTGTCCCTTAAATTGATGGGTTCTGTTTCATTTAGGTTGGGTTTGGGTTTTTCTTCGAAGTGAATTAACTCCTTACTGATCTCTTCGAAGGCTTCATCTTCATCATATTCTGATTCGTAGTTACAATCTACTTCTTGAACTATTATTTCAGAATCAGATTGATTTTTAAGACTGGGCTGAGGATTCCTCATGCATGTCATGTCATTAGAACCAGAGTAAAAAGAACTGTACAGAAAAGAAAAGAAAAACTATCAGGAATGATAAAGAAAGGGAAACCGCATTTCATTAAATGATGAAAGATAACAAGGTTTGCACACTTCAAACAGACTGAAAGATAAAAAATCTGGATTACAACCCTGGAATAACCCAGACAAACTGAAGGAAACTCAAAATAAACTACCAAGACTCCTTCTGAGTGGGGAGAGGAGTAGCCTTCCAATTGTTAAGCTTTGTTTTTAGCCCGACAAATTGCACTTCCACGTTGCTAGAACCCTTTCCAATTTCCACCATGTTCACACTATCGAACAACTTCTCAAATCTTTCAATTAACTCCTTGTCAGGATCAGTCACAAAACTGGGAATTGCTGTTATTGGGTGACTTCTGGTACCGGACTTGACAAATGATTTGGAAAGACGTGGGACTGGCTTTGAAAGGACCCATGCCTTCTGTTTTAGCTTTCTAGCCTTTTTTATGTCTGCGACAGTAGGCTTGAATCCCAAACCAAATGTTCCTAAGTTTTCGGGAAGAAACATCGGCTGTATGATGCCTTGCAAAGATGAGCCCAAGCCTTTACCGAGTACAAAACCATTCTTCAACATCTCATAGGATACCATGACTGATGCGGCGGTTATCTTTGGATTTGGAATGTATTTCCTCTCCGGAACTTTCTCTACCAACATCGTGCCAGAAACCTGGTAGACCCATGGTCCCTGGTCATCTTCCACTTCAATGACTGGTACAATGGCATTGTTGCGAGACATAAACTATCTTCCCCATGCACAACTATTTCTTGTCTATCCCATTCAAATTTGACTACCTGGTGTAGTGTTGATGGGACTGCTTTAGCGGCATGGATCCATGGTCGACCCAATAGTAAATTATAGGAAACAGCTATATCCAGCACCTGAAACTCCATTGTGAACTCAACTGGACCTATCGTCAGCTCTAGCACTATGTCCCCAACTGAATCTTTACTCCGCCGTCAAATCCTCACACGTAAATACTGTTCTTATGGATCCTCTCATCTTCTATTTTCAACTTGCTTAGAGTGGAAAGAGGACAGATGTTTGAGCTTGACCCGCTGTCAACCAATGCCTGGGTCACCATAGAGTTCTCACATTTTAATGTGAGGTAAAGAGCTCTGTTGTGCTCAGTACCTTCTACAAGCAATTCATCATCAGAAAACATGACTCTGTTTGCTTCGAAGATTTTGTTGGCTATTTTTTCTAAGTGATTCACGGAGATCTTATCGGGAACGTGCGCCTCATTCAAGATCTTCATTAAAGCTTGACGGTGCTCATCCGAATGGATTAATAATGACAATAGGAAAATTTGAGCAGGCGTCTTTCTTAATTGTTCCACAATAGAGTAGTCCTGTAACTTCATCTTCCTCAAGAATTCTTCTGCTTCTTCTTCTTCAGTTACAACTTTCTTTACTAGCGCTGGATTATCTTTAGCTCTTCTTAACTCCTCGGGAGTAAAACACCTTCTCGAGTGAATCAAACCCTGTACTTCATAGATTTCTTCTTTGACTTCCTTCCCTTTGTACATCACCGTTACCCGTTCGTAATTCCATGGAATAGCCTTGTTGTTGATTATTGGTAACTGGGTTACTGGCTTGATAATAACCCTATATGTGCGGGCTCCTTCCACAATTATGATGGGTTTGCTGGCCGCTCCCGGTACAATCACCTTTACCCCTTCCTGTTTCGTTGCAACTTTGCTTAAAGACCCCTCCTCAACTGCCACAGATGGATCAACACTCTTTTTGCTCTGCTTGAGCACCAACTTCTCATCTACTGATTGTTCATCTGTCTTGACTCCACTAGACCGAATCATCATGACATTCTGTGATGGCTTCTTGGGTTCTCCCTCCGCATGCACTATTTTGATCATATTTGCCTCCTGATGGGCTGGCATCGGATTCCTGTTGATATTGGGTGCTTCGGGAGCTTGAACTTCAATTCTATTGGTATCAATAAGCTTCTGTATTTCACTTTTCTATATCATGACCTGGAGTACCAGAACAATACTCACAACTGACAGTATAGTCAAGATTCTTTGGAGGAGGATTTGGTAGTTTGGACTATATCGGCCTTAGCATATCTAGCTGTTTTAGCCTGTGGAACATACTAGTGTATGATTCTCCCAACGGAGTAAAGGTTTTCTTTTTCTGCAACCTTTCACCCTTGAATGCTTGACTAGGCCTGAAACTTGGTCTGGGAGTGTTTTGGTAGGCTTGTGGATGTGGATAAGTATTTGGTAGGACAGGAGCACGCCACTGAGTGTGGGCAGGAGGTTGGTTGTATGCTTGTGCATGGTGGACGGAAAAATGAGGTTCTGGTGGGGGATAGTAGTGTTGGGGTGGATTGTGGTGATAAGTTTGTTGGTGGGGTCGAAGTTGATTATAGTGGTAAGGTGAACCTCTGGATCCGGACCAAGTTCCTGAATCAACCATTGCTGCTTCCTCTCTTTTCTTCTTCCCAATCCCTCCTATGCCTCCCTGAATAGCCTGAGTAGTCACTTTGATAGCCGAATAGCTCATGATTTTATTCAACTTGAGGCCTTCTTCTACCATGCCCCCCATATTTATTACTTCATTGAATGACTTTCCCACAGCTGAGACCAAATGGCCATAGTAAGTAGGTTCCAAAGCCTGTAGGAAGTAATCTACCATCTCACTTTCCTTCATTGGGGGATCTACTCTTGTTGCTTGCTCCCTCCATCTGAAACCATATTCTTTGAAGCTTTCACTGTGCTTCTTATCAAGTTTAGTCAAGGACAGTCGATTTGGAATAATCTCAAGATTGTATTGGAAGTGACAAGCAAATGCTTGCGCCAGATCATCCCATGTGTACCATCCCTCATGGTCTTGGCGGGTATACCATTCCAATGCTGATCCACTCAAACTCTGACTGAAGTAAGCCATTAACAATTCATCTTTTCCTCCAGCTCCCCACATCTTGCTGCAAAAACCCCTCAAGTGGGCAACTGGATCGCCGTGCCCGTTGTATAGATCGAACTTGGGCATCTTGAAACCTGCCGGTAATTGCACATTCGGGAACAGACATAGGTCCTTGTAGGCCACGCTGACTTGCCCTCCCAACCCCTGCATGTCTCTGAATGATTGTTCTAAGCTTTTAACTTTCCTGAACATCTCCTCCTGTTCGGTATTTTTGACTGGTTTACCAGCTTCTATCGGGAGGTCAAAGTGAGGAGTATAGGAAAGGGTTTCTGGAGCTTTGAAAGTGGGCTCCGAGGGGTAGTATTGGTTGTCCTGGGCCTGGAATATAGGCTCGCTAGGAGATTTGTGGAGTGTAGCTGGTGGAGATGCTACGAAGACAGGAGTTACTGGTGGAGGGGGTATGGAATCGGTTTAGGGGGTGGAGATTGTGGTGTATGAGAAGTGGTGCCCCGGTAGTGTTGGTAAATGGGAAAGCTCGGGGATAGATCGGTGGCAGGATGATCCTGAGTTTGAGCCGGTGGTGGAGTGAAGGTAGGGTTAGCCGGGTAGGCGGATGGCGGTTGTCCTTTAGCCCAAGCCTGATACATTTCGGCCATTTGTTGTTTTAATTTGTACATCTCTTCTTTTATGGCGTTAACGTCCAACTCTTCTCCTTCAATGACACTGGTGTCTACATCTGGGATAGACATGATTATTTCTCCTTTGGATCTGGTTTGGTAGGGGTGGGTTGCCAGTATGCTTAGGTGTACTAACTGCTTGAATTCTAATAACAACAACCAAACTTGTTAGTGATTAGAGTTTTAACAAATAAACAACCATACATAGGGATGCAATGCACCTAGGCAATTAGTCATTTCTACCATGTATTTGCTCGGTTGCTTGTGTCATCCCAGCTCTTCCTGACCTTTCCCTTTTATTGTCACTCACGCCTATCTTTTATTCCTCTCCCCCTTTATTCATTTTATTCTTTTCTTTTGGTTGTGGTCGAATTTTATAGAGATTTCCTACGTATCATGACCCCGCATGAATCAGACCAAGCATAGTTCTGGCGGAAACAATTATTATTACTTTTATTTATTTTAACAAACAACACAGTACAAAGATAGAAATGACATTACATTTGGACAGTACTTAAAAAAATGGTTTAAAAGACTCAACATGGACTTAAACTAAAACATGACTATTATATGAAAAGTTCCAACAACTATGACCACGCTTCACTCCACAATCTTTTGGTTTTAATCACTGGAACATCTGCTCACGGTGGGGCTTGACCCGGCTGACCTCCTAGTGTACGGTACATCCTCTCTAACTCCATTTCAAGATGACGGGGAAAAGTAGGTGCATGCTCTAGAAACCTCTCATAATCCATCCCTTGGCAGTTCACATAACTTTGAGAGGTGTAAACAGCCAAATCATGGATTTGTGCTTTGAAGTCCTGGAGATTCTGGTCTTGGTTTTGTAACTGTTGTTGGCGAGTGGTGGCTATATCTCTTATGTGGCCTTCGCGATCTAAAGCCGACTCCAATTGAGCCCGAAGTCTGGCCTGATCGAGTCTTGCCTGTGCTCTCTCCCTATCAATATCTGCGTGCTGATGTTCTCTATTGTACCTTCTCATTTCTTCCAACTGTGCATGGAGTTGAGCTTCTGAATGTATCCAATGGTCCTTCTCTCTCTTGAATTGAGCCATTTCTTCTTCACATCTCATTACTTGGCGTTCCTTACTAGATTTGGCCTCCTCATTTAACTGTATGATTTTTTCCTTAGCTTTGTCTAATGCCTTTTCAGTCTTTGTCAAGATGGAGTCATAATCTTGCATTTTTTCCATCAGATTGACAATGATTTTCTGATCTTTCCAACTTATCACTGGCGCTTCAGAGGCTTTCTTCATCTATTGAAACTGAGCGCGGAGAATTTTATTCTCGCTAATCAGACTCTTCTTTTCACCTTCTGCTTCTTGTGCTTGTAAGTCTTTCTCCAAATTGAGGTTCCTTAGGCTTTCTTCTAAGGCATAAATAGTTGCTTTGTACCCCTTTTCCTTTTCACCCCAAGCCAACCGTTCTTGGATTTTGTCATCAAAGGCTTAAACATGCGGTCTTTTTATGGGCCTTCTAGGATCAGGTTCTGGTGCATCATCCACACGGGATCTTTTCTCAAACCACCTAGCATAACCAGGATTTATCTCACCTTTCGCAGGATCTGGAACTTGGGTATCATCTTTCAAGTATCGACAACCATTCCAAATCCGCTGGATTAAAGCCTCAGTGAGAGTGGCTTCGGGGTGTAGCTCAATCACTTGCACACTCAAATCTTCATCATCAGGCACCACTTGGTATCTCCCTAGCTGTCTTAGAACTCTCTGTGGCGCATACGGCTGGACACTTCTTAAACCCAACAACAACAAATAACTCTTTAAGGTTGACATGTGTATCACCTCTCTTACCGGGAGCCATCCCAAAGTCCACTCAATTTGACTTGCCATTAAAGATCTTAAATGGGATATCCAGGCTTCCACCCCTTCTGGAGATTTATAATCTTTTATTCTTTCTTCATAACTCTCAATAAAATTGTCCTTGCTCAGACCATACTGCATGAACTTAGGGTGATGTCGGAGATGTTCAGTCAACCACATTTGCAACAAAATATTGCACCCTTCGAAGAATTTTGCCCCGGATTTACACAAAGTCAACGCCCGATAAATGTCTGAGAGAATGATCGGGGCAAGAGTGTGATGTTATTTGGTAGTGAGGACTTGTACGACTCTGGATATGCGAATATCAATCGTCCGCTCTTTGTTTGGGAAGACCATGATTCCCAGAAAAGCCACCATGAAAGCGAAGCGACGGTGAATCTGCCAGGTGTCCTTGTTTTGTTTGTTAGTAAGGCCCTTTTCATGAATTTCAAATCCATCCGACTTTCCGAACCTTGAATATAGGAAGTTGAAAGAACAACACCCTTTGACAACGTTGCTTTTTCTGATTTGATTACTGATATTCAGAAGACCAAAGAATCGGTGTACTGAGGGAGCCTTTGAGAATATAAGATTCTGGTTTCTCAAATCTCCGTCAAAACCGGAATATCCAGCTATTTCTTCTAATGTGGGAGTAAGCTCGAAATCATAGAAGCGAAAGACATTGTGAACAGGGTCCCAAAAGTCACTAGTGCCGTAATCAAATCATCGCGTGATTTAACTTTCATAATATCTGTGAGAGCTCCCAAATACTTAATGACCCATTTATGACCATCTCCTCCTAATTCATACCACCACATCTGAAGCCGAAATAGAAACTCATCTATATCTGTGAACGGTGGGTTTTGGATGGTGCTCATTTTGTACCTGCGAGTGATTTTAGTTTTAAAAACAAAAATCAAGACTCATTTTGAAAAAAAAAATTTCATAAAAAAAAAACACTTCGATGAAGAAGATTTAAAGGCTGTGTTTGATAACCGGCAATTTTTTTTTTATTTATATTTTTTTTAAAAAAAATGACCAAAGGCGGGTGTTCTTGCAAAAACAACCTTCCGACGCCCTTTTGGGGACATTCGGCATATTTTGGACAAGAATGACATCGCCTTACTTATGATAACACAACGACATTTATGTACCCACACTTTTGTTTATTTATTATCTATTTCTCTTTTTTTTTAATAGCTGGGCCCGATGTGGGTTACCTACGTATCTCACATCCGGCAAGAATCAAACTTACGTAGTTCGTAATAATAAAACTATTTTTAAAAGAAACACAAAATTTCCTTCTTTTGTTTTTTCAAAATTTCGAAAGAATTTCAAAATATTTTGGAAATTGTTTTTTATTTTTTTCGAAAAACAACCAATTTTCTTTCTCGGTCCTCACCTTGATTTTTCTTTTCTAACTTTTCCTATAAGCTGGTCAACATGCAAATCCGAAACAAATGAATGCACAAGTAAGATGCATCAGGATGGTCTTTTCATTTCAGGGTACACCTGCCCTAGACAGACCCAACCCCTGTGTTGAGTCTCCGAAGTCAAATGCACATGATGCAAACAAACGTTTCTACTAGGGATCCGACATGAAGCTGAGTTATTCTAAGGGTAAAACCTGGGGTATACTCTTCTAGACTTGGCTTTCCCAAGCAGACAGCTCGAGCCGAAGTGGGGGTAACGTACCGGGAGCACGAAAGTCTACCCGACCTAGTTACTTGGACCAACTTCGTTCTATTTGGTATGACCTCTAACAGAAAGGTGGGCCACGTGCACATGTGCACCATAAATTCAGAAGATTCAGAAAGAAGAAGGGTTTCGTAACAGTTTATATATACAGTTCAGATAATATCAAAGCGGTAAAAAATAATATTTCGCACATTAAGCACAAACATGAAAAAAATAATAAAGCCAAATATAACAGTTACTGTAAGCTCGAATTCTTGAACCCTGAACCAGAGATTCTGGGTTCTTGTCCCCAACAGAGTCGCCAGAGCTGTCACACCTCCTTTTTACACTCCTGAGGGGTATAAGAGAGTTTTTCCAATTTAAGTGACATTATTCGAAATGAGATTATTTACTTAATTCTAGAGTCGCCACTTGGAATATTTTAAATGGTGTCCCAAGTCACCGGTTTATTTTAAATCTCAAATCGAGGAAATTTCGACTTTCCTTTTTGAAGTCTGCGAAGCAGAAATTCTAAGTAAGAAATTCTGTTAACCCGGGAGAAGGTGTTAGGCATTCCCGGGTTCCGTGGTTCTAGCACGATCGCTTACCAATTTATACTCGACTTAAATTGTCTAATTACTTATTTTAGAACCTATGTGAAATTATCTTTTTACCGCATTTAAATCACTTGATTTATTCGTAATTAAAGAATTGAGTTACGCGTACGTATACTCTTTTTCTTTGGCGCGTCAAAAATCATGTCACGCGAACGTGTCCACAATTAATAACGCTTCATTGATTCATTAGGAAAATTTGGTTGAAGGTGCGCGAACGCATCCCTCGAGTCTTTTAAGAGTTAAATTTGCAATCATATTACGCGAAAGTATATATAATCGCAATACTAATCTAAATCGGGCCTAAAGCAAATTACGATTGTTCAAATTTTTAAAAGCAATATTTGTAAGGGCCATGGATGATTTAATTTATTTATGGCACACCTCAAACAATTTCTATAAGTGTTAGTTCTTAATCTAATCTTACAAGTGCCATGAATTATAAATTTTGTTTGGCATGACACACCTCACTTATTTTAACAAAAGGAAGTTGCGTTTTTATTTTAACAATTAATCACGCTATATTAATTATTAAGAAAGTTTTGCCGAAGTTGGCGAACACATACCTCAATTTATTTTAGAATCATAATTATATCACGCGAACATGTACACAATCTCGATGGTTTATTTATTAATCATGCCTAAAGCATGCTACAAACATTTGTCATTTTATATCTAAGTCGTGAAGTTAATACGGGGGCCACAAATGATAAAATTGTGAATGACACACCTCAAGCTATATAAACTAAAATTAATTAATAGCCCATGGAAACCCATTTTTATTATTAACAAAAGTTTGATCGAAGTTGCGCGAAGGCATACTACGAATTGATTTTTAAAATCATGATCATGTCACGCGAACATGTACACAATAACGATAATTGCTAATTCAACTGCAATGACTAACTAAATTACAGAAACTACATATCCTCCAGTCCAAGTAATTATCAAAACATAACTCGTGGAAGATTATTATAGAATTCCTTTTGTGAAGATGAAACAGTGTAAAAATCACATATTGCACTTCTTAAAGCACTTGAAGGATGGAAAGATGCTAAACATTATAGAAAAGAAAGAGCTTTCTGTTGGGAAAAGCTCTTGTCTCATGCGTATATCATTAATCAAAAAGGTCACAAATAAGTGTCATTACAATATGTATACGTCTTCCAAATGACACTTATTACAATTTTACAAAATGTATATATTAACAATTACTTTATATGAATTAAAGAATATAATCCTTAACTGAAAATTGGATGGTTTTCTATTATCAAAATGACGGGCAGTACCGTTTTCTTCTCCTTATAACCAAATTAATCATGTTTCCTTACTTTTTTGTAAATCAAACAGAAAATAATACTTGCAAAATAAACTCAAAATGAATCCACACAATTACCATTAGAGAAACATAAGAAGAAGTAAGAATTGCACATGAAAAATGAAGTTTCAATTCCTCAAAGCATTCAGCAATTACACAAACAAAATCGACACCACAGCCATGACAGGAACTCAAACGGACGAGAGCTCGGACCTTGACGGAACCTCGTCGGTTTTTTTTATTTAAAAAACCGGATCTGATTTTGTAGAACAAAGTCACTAAAATAACTGAAAAATGAGAGGAGAACAGCGGAGAGAGACAAAAATGCGATTTCGTCGGCGTTAATGGAGGTCGCCGGAGTTTCTCGAACTAACTGAAGTCCACGAATTCATGTTCTTTCTTTTGTTGTGTGTGTGTGTGTGTGTGTGTGTGTGTGTGTGTGTATCTGTTTCCAACAGTGAGGACGAAGAAGACGAAATAGTGGTCATCTGGGGTGGGGTTCATGACCTTGTATTTTTCAATGGCTGCCCGTGTATATCCAGTGTATATCGAGAGTATCTCTAGTGTATATAAAATATATAGTGACTGTATATCGAGTGTATACCCCCTGTCTCCTTTAAGAAGAAGCCATCCCTTTTTTTTCGTCTGTGTTTTGAACTTTTCCTCTCATTTCTTCTTACTTGAATTATTTTTTTTTTCTCTTTTTTTTTTGTGAAGTGTATTATATAGATGTGTATGTGTGTTTTTGTGTAAGATCGTATGTGTGCGCATGATGTGAGACGTGAGGGAGTGAGCACTAACATGAGGAAGTGAGGAAGTCACTAATATGAGAAAGTGGAAAAGTCACTAATATGAGGAAGTAGGAAAGTCACTAACATGAGGAAGTGGAAAAATAGGAGTTAGGAGGAGAAATCGTGGGGCGGTTGAGGAGATCATGGGTAAAAGGGATATTATTTTGTATCTTTCTTAATTTACTGATTCTTGTTCTTCCGTTAGTTTATTATTTATTTTATTTTAACTTTTCTTGGCACCCCTTTTTTTCTAAAGTAAAACATATTAAAAGTAAGATAATTTTTTTAAAAAATATTAAGATTAGACCTAAAAGAAATATTTACACTAAACTAGTATAAAATTTGAGTGCGGTAAAAAATTAGGTGTTCACAGCTGCCCCTCTTTGCTCGGAAACACGAAGAGTTTTCGGGCAAAGATAAAGTGAACCATGTTCATTTCTCTGAGTTCTGGTAATTTTGATCAAATGGTTGTGGCCAAGGACGGCTGAACTATAAGGCAACTAAAGCAATGGCTTGGAACCCCAACTTTTTTGGGCCCCCCTTTTTTTTCTAAAGATGTATGTTAGTATATATTATAAAAAAAATCATACATATACTGTTGGAAGCGAAATTTCTTAGAAGATGTAACTTTTTACCTTTTATGGGGGGACCGTTGCATTAATTGGGGAATGGAATAAATCTTTAGGTAATTCTAGTTTCCGTTCGGTGCCTAATTTCTTGCCTCAATTATATCCTAACAACTAACATGGGCCCACATGACTATTCCTATATTCATCTTTTTCATTCTGTATTCTCGCTTTCACTTATTCTTAGTCTCTTCTTATTAACTATTCCTCTATTTCATTCCAGAACTTACTGTTGCGTGCTCACAAAAGATCAAAGTTTGCTTTTGGATGTCTTCTTCAAAATTTCAAGCATTGCAACAAGACAAAAATGATCGTTATTTTGAAGCAGGGAACCACTATTTCGATATCGTTATATCAACTTATCAAATTTTGGAGCCAGATTTTATTATTCTAACTTTATATTATAGTTTTTCATTGAAAAGTCGGCATTATTGTTATTCTTACTTCCTAAGTATATATTCTTGTTTTAGTTATTATTAGATTTTATTCAATTTAAATATGTCAACTAGAAAATATGAATACTCTTATGCAAAAAGAGAGAATTGTAAGAACAAATCAATTAGTGATAATAATTAGAACAAATCGATTATAAGATAATAATTAATGATTTTGCATTTAAAAAAACTAGAAAAGTAGACTTTAAATAAAAATATACATGACGATCTTATCTTTTTTTAAAAAACAATTAGGGCCTCTCTGTGAAGTTTTTAATTTTTTTTAGGGTCTTTCTGTGAAATTTGGCTTTAGGCCCCCAATCTTGTTGAGCCGGTCCTGGTTGTGGCGATTATCTCCTAATGGAGATGACAGATGGTCTAACACTTTTTTTTCCCAGAGATATGTGACGACTAATGTTGATGAGACTTGTTGCGACATGAGAGCGTTGATGATTGTGTTTTTACTAGTTGGTGGATGGAAATGGTTCTTGACTAGTACGCTCTCGTCATGCTCCTAATCCTCGATTTGAGAAGCTGAGGTGGATGCTCGATCTCTCACCATACCCCTGTACCGACTTACTCCATATGTTCTAGTTTATATGAACCTATTTCCTTTTTGGTCCGTTCCAAAAAGAATGACTCCTTTCTAAATTTGGTAACAATTTAGCTTAAACTTACAATTCTACCCTTAATGAGAAGCTTTTATAACCACACAAATACTCTGAGCCCCTTTTTGGCTTGTTTAGGACCACAAATTCCAAAAGTCTTCATTTTTCCTTAAACTCCGTGCCCAGTCAAACAGGTTCACATAAATTGGAACGGAGGGAGTATGTGTTTTGTCTCCTAGTTGTATCACAAACTAGAAGACTCATGAAACATACACAAAAATTATAGGAAAAATGACAATGTAGGGTCGCTCTCAAAATAATAGTAAAAAAATGTATATGTTGGTATATTTTTTGTATATTGATACATTTTTGTATGTTATATTAAAAAAATACAAATTGACATATGCTATATATATAAAAAAAATATACAAATATTATATATTTTTGCGACTATCGGATGTAAATAACTTTGGTCGCGAGCTAAAAATTGTCTTTGCCCAAAATTATACTCCAATAAAGATGAGTATGCTATCCCAAATCAGGGGGACAGTAAGTGTTAACAATTACAAATTTATTTTTAAGTCATATTGGACCGAAAGTAGACTTTGACCGGTAACTTAGAATAAATCGCAGTTAACCTGATATAATAAGTTAAATTACATTGATGCTGTAAGATTGTTTACACTGTAGTGTATACAATTTAAATCCTACGCTAAATTATTGTTCATAATAGCAAGAATTATGCTTGTTAAACTTACAGGGCATAAAATCAGTCATTGCACAAGGCTAAACAGCATGTTATGTGTATAATAAAACTCGTGGATTGGCTTTAGGGGCACGAGAAAATTTGAACTACGTTTATTGTAAATCTCTATTTTTACATTTTTCACGTTCAATTCACACTTTATTACTAGTATATAGTTTACACGAGAAAAATAACGTCATATTAACATGCATCTTGTGTTATACTTCTGACCAAAACCCATAAAATTCTACTTTATCAACCTTCCAATACTCTTACATATATTACATCCAATTCTTGCTATAATATAAAATTTCCTTTAATTAAAATACATTATTTATTCAAGAAATTGGTATCCACCTTCAAAAAAAAATTCCTTAAAATTTTATTTTCATGTCTTTCATGGTTTCCACTAACTTGATTTCTCTTATTAGACGTAAGATCACGCAATTATCTGATGTATTAAGTGGAAAATTGTGCAAATCATTGCTAATTTCAGGATTAATTCTCTATGTTATCTACATTTTGCTCTCTAATCATCCATGTTGCTACTCAACTACTATGTTCAATAACTTGATGAGGTTCAAAGGTGACAATCAAGATGATTCTCCCACCAATGTTAGTCATCTAGTTTTCGG
The DNA here is from genome assembly GCF_000715075.1 of Nicotiana tabacum. NCBI lineage: Eukaryota > Viridiplantae > Streptophyta > Magnoliopsida > Solanales > Solanaceae > Nicotiana > Nicotiana tabacum. The sequence continues at coordinate 11,850,677 of NC_134082.1, forward strand.
AATAACAAGCTCGTCTAAAATATGGGAGAACAGAATATCATACGTTGAGTCCTGGTGGAGACCTAATGTAACACGTGGATTCGTGTTTCTAGAAAACTTTCCAAATGAATTACTTCCGTGGCCTTCTTCGTGTCCCCCTTTCAAGATCTCAGAAAACACGTCGAGATACAAAATGTATGATAAACATCCAATCCCGCAAACCATACGAATGGCGCGCGTCGTAGCGGAGACATTCAAGATGGAAAATACGAGTGCAAGATGGTATATTATGGCTGATGATGACACTATATTTTTCCTAGATAATTTGGTTGAGGTTTTGTCTAAGTATGATCATAGGAAATATTATTATGTTGGGATGAATTCAGAAACTCATGCATCAAATTTTGTTCACTCTTTTAATATGGCTTTTGGTGGAGGTGGATATGCTTTTAGTTATGCTCTTGTGGAGGCAATGGTAGAGAATTTGGATATTTGTATTAAAAGATATCCAACTTTTTATGGGGGTGACCGTATTTTACAGTCATGTGTAGCTGATTTAGGCGTCTCTCTCACTCGACAAAAGGGCTTCCATCAGGTATTTTTTTCAGAAATTTTTACACAAATAGCTGGTTGTATTCACAATTTACTTTTTTTTAGTGGTTTATATAAATTATATAGTGATTATACATAGATATATACACATATCATACATGAATATACATTATGCATCTCTCACCTATTTTTAATTTAAGCGTTTGGGTGAACGGCTATTTACGTTAATTCTTCTTTTTGCAGAATCTTTTGGCATGTTTTTCAAGATAACTATAAGTGATTTTTAATTGATGATAGCTTGTTAGTTAATATTTACGAAGTTACTAATTAATGCTTAATTATCATAAAGATTAAGCATATCTATTAAGTTATGTAATATGATAATGTATGAATTTTTTATGTATCAGGTTAAATTGACTTATAATAATGTGTAATTAATATTAACAAGTCTAATATGATTACCTGAAAATACAGTAATAACTTATTATATTCGGCCGGTATATATGTAAATTAACTACTAATTTTTATAAGTAATACTTTTTTATCTTTGTTATTGCAGATGGATTTGCATGGTGACATATCTGGATTCCTATCAGCACATCCACAATCTCCTCTTGTCTCTCTTCACCACCTTGATTTTATAGACCCAATATTTCCCTTAATGAACAAATCTCAATCATTAAACCATCTTATGAAAGTTGCAAAATTAGGAGATGAATCAAGAATCCTACAACAAAGTATTTGTTATTACAAGCCTAAAAATTGGACATTTTCAATATCATGGGGTTATTCAATTCAAATTTATGAGTCCATTTTTCCTCCAAGTCTTATAACAATACCATTACAAACTTTTATTCCTTGGAGTAAATTGTTTAAACCTTGGTTTGTTTTTAATACTCGTTTACCTTCTAATAATCCTTGTGAAGCTCCCCATTTGCTTTTCTTTGAGTCTATGCAGAAAATGAAAAATTATTTGCTTATTAATTATACAAGGAAATATCCACGTAAATTACCTCCTTGTTCATTCAGTGGTAATCACTCAGCAAATCACATTTCAGAAATTCATGTCCTGTCTCCTATGAAGAAGCTTGACTCGGTGAGTATCGGTACTCTTGATTTAAGTTATATGCATTGACAATTTAAATATTTCTATAGCATTAGTGAAATTTAATAGTATGTAATAGCATGCTAGTTTTTATTTTTTGCCAACTTATTCACAAATTAATATTTATTATAGAGATTTTACTTATAAGTGACCTTATTATTTAAATATCTTTTACACCATAAATACGTATAATTTAAACTCTTTTTTATGGAACTTAAATTATAAGCTGATATCATATATAATTTTTATAATATTAGGGACCATATGGTCACAAAGAGGGATATTCAAGGCTTAATAATCCTAGGATTATACTCCATATATAATATGGGATTGTTAACACCAAGATTTTAGTATAAAATCTATACCAGTATTAGCTAATACCCATAACAAAACATGGGATAAATATAATGCCAAATTCTATTTTGAGACTAGTATCCTAATGCCGGTAATTAAACGACCCCTTAGTATATTTTAACTTAATGTAGTAGTTAATATCTTATTTTTCAGGTTGCTAATCTAACTTATGGAAGGTTACATGTAGTTATTTTTCAGATAATCCGATAGTATAAATTTTTTTATAAACTCTTTTTAATGATTTAATTTCTATGCACTTAAATTTAAAAGAATTTTTATGTTATCATGTCACATAACTATAGATAAATGCCTATAACAAGTTAAACTAGTTAAACTAAAAGAGTCAGATAAATTAAAATATTATAACATGCTAAATTATACTGATGACGTAAAAAAATTACAAGGTTGGTTTAATAATAAATATGTGGTATTTATGTGACTAGAATTTGTTTTCAGGTGGGTAGTAGAAGAGAGTGCTGTGATGTTGTATACAAGGCTGACACGAACGTTACAGAAATCAAACTTAGAGACTGTATGCAAAATGAAATTATCCCATGATTGATTGCCAAGACGGTGAAAGAGTTGCTCTCAGTTGAACTAACACTCTGGAGATAATTCTGAATGTACTCAATTCTTAAGTTATTTGAAAGTTTGTCTGTAACGAACTAGAAATAGACAACTCTCTTTAAATAGAACTGACTGATTATTTTTGAATACTAAACTCAGCGCTACAAGCAATTACTAACAATTGCAAGGAAATTGCAACAGAAAACTAAGAAAAAATAGAACAGGTAATCAGAAAGAGACGAGAACTAGACAGAAAAGGGGATAAGATACAGATTCAAAAGATAGGTGAGAAGTAGTGACTTGAGCTGAAGTTGCAACATAATTCGGATAATCCTAGTCCTTTTTAACCACTTGCTCACTGGGTTTGGATCCCAAATATAATTCTCTTACATTTTACTCGGCCCAATAATTCCAATTGATCCAGGCTCATTCATCTCTTCTAGCCTATAGTCCGTTATGGAGTCTGACATGGTTCACAACATTGTCGGTATATAATGAGAATTCTGCACTTGAAAAATGTTATATTAAAAATAAAATATTTAATTAAAACTCTGCAATTTTTTTTAACTCTGCCTGTTGATTTACTAAAAATATCTTTTGAAAAAAATACATCAATTGATGCTCAAATTGTCTTATTACGAAACTATGTGATTGGATTCATCATATTTTTCGATAATAATTTTATGAAATTGCATGTATAGATTCCTGCACGTCGCTTTCTATTTCTCCTTTTTCGGTTTGAAAAGGAAAAATATATAGAAAGTAAAATCTAAACTTTTGAGTTGTAAGGGCTTGAACTCCATATTAATTGGGGATTATTTGCAACGAATGGCCTTTTTTAGGGACACTCTTCAAATTTTACTTCTGGTCCCTTCGGGGACATCCGACAAAAGGCTAGTGATCGTTTGGGCTATTGGACTTTTGTCATCAAGGGGTGCAATATTCGGGTTGCTTTGCCTAGCTGCACATGCTTGTATTGTTCTTACACAACTTTGTTCACGGTTTAAGGAGAAATGAGTATATGTCGATTAGATAAGCCAAAAAAAAAAAAATCACCGCTTAGTTTTGACACTCAAGCGACCCACGCATTTAAAGAAAATTAAATTTTACTTGTTAGCCAAATGGGATAAATTTCTCCTTTAAGAGTAGTTGGATGATTTTCCTTTTGGAATATTTGCACCAGTAGCCACTTTGTGGAATGTATTTAAAATTCGGAAAAGGCTAAAAATGCCACTCAACTTTCAGAAATGGTCTATCCATGCCATCTGTTAAAAAAATGTTCATTTCTTGTCACTACCGTTATACATTTGGCCCATCCATGCCATTATTGACTAACGGCAGTGGCATGGATGGGCCAATAAAAATTGAGCCGTTAGTCAATAATGGCATAGGTTAGCCATATGTGTAACGACAGTAGCATAGAATGAGCATTTTTTTAACGGATGTCATGGATAGGCCTTTTCTGAAAGTTGAGTGGTATTTTTAGGCCTTTCCCATTTAAAATTTTATTCAACTATTCAAAAAAAAAAAGGCAGCCTATTTGAAGAAAGAAGCACTTTTTTTATTTCCCCAACTTTTTTCTTGGTCCAGCCACTTGAGACACGCAAAGAGAGAGATGAAACTCACAAATTAAAAATCTTTTCACAAATTTAGCTTCCTTGACAAGGTGGGTTGCTCTGATGGTAAGCACCTTCCATTTCCAACCAAGAGGTTGTGAGTTCGAGTCACCCCAAGAGCAAGGTGGGGAGTTCTTGGAGGGAAGGATGTTGGGGGTCAGCGAGAAGAAGGATTAGGAAGGTAGAAATTGCACGAGACGTCCTATTTGATCGTTCCCATTTAACCTATACTCATATTTTTAAAATTATTTAACCTATATCTTAATTTTGACAACTTCAAACCAGTTGTCGCCTCCTCTTCTTTCTCTTGCGACCTATGCACTCATTTTTTCCTCCTCTTCTTTTCTCTTTCAAATACATGAGACTCTGTGTAAGTATTATTAATTGGATACAAAGTATATAGTGATTTAGCACTAAGGTATGAGTTTTGAGTTAAAATCACCATTAAAGGAACTTAAAAACTCAAATTAGAAATTGAGATGTTGAAGATCTAATCTTGAAATCATCTGATTATTTAAATATGGAGTTGAATGAATGTATACCAACTTTGATTTTAAGATTTGAACTAGAAGTACAAATCAGGAAACTCCATTAAAACTGTTTGAGTCTCGAGTTCAAATTTTCGGAGATATTTCGCTATGACAATTTCAGGTTTGTTAATTCAGAATTATTTGACTGAAATACTTGGCTGCATTCCTCGTTGGAAACATGATTGAACATTGTCCGGGAGCGTGAAACTCGAAGAAGCATCTGGGACTCAATTATTGAATATCTCAAAGATCCGAAGTTTGGGACTGTAGGGCCAAACTTCAGACATTACCATGTTAAACTTTGCCTGAAGTTTGCAACTAATAGGCCAGACTTCAGAAAAGATTATCTGAAGTTCAAATATGATTTTATCTAAATTTTCCACTACAAACCGAAGAAATTCAGACTAATTTGTCTGAAGTTTGCACTATGAACTGAAGTTTTTCTAATTGTCTTTGCAAGTCAGACCAAACTTAAGGCGAAAATATTTGAAGTTTTGCTTTGATAAGACCACATTTCAGGCAGAAAATGCTGAAGCTCAAACTTTCAGACATACGCAATTGAAGCTTTACTATAGAGTTTGTGCACTGAGGCATTGATGGTTGTTCTGCTGTTAAGTAGTTACTGTTGATACCCAATTTTTTTTTGTATATTTTTATATGCAAGATACTTTCAAAATAGCATATGTATGCATATATAAGTATTTACAAATATTTTTATTGTTTTTCCTTAATTTTAAAGGCTTTCAAAATCAATTTTATTGCCTTATTTTATCAAGAAAAATCCAATAAGTGTCCAAAATTATCATTTTTTGTGATTCACTTGTTGAGTTCTCATATTTATGCTAAACTACAATTTAGATAATTTTTGCATATTTTTACAAATTTATTTAGTATTTTTAAAGCTCAACTGCATGTAATTGCAATATTAGCCTCATTTATGATTTGATTGCTTTTATATTTATACAAATTAAGTCCAGAATTTTTTAATTGATAATTATATGTTATAAATCATTTTAGTACTTTCAATTTATTTCCAGAATTTAATTTGCTATTTTATATAAAATAAAGGGGAAAAATAGCTATTTAAAATCTCGCTAGATTTATTTCAATTGTAGCCCAAATTCTACCCCAATTAAACCCAATTGAACCCCAGCCCAATTCTTAAACTTACCCGACCCACAGCCCGTTTGAATGACCCGTCTGACCCCTCTTTTAATCCAGGCCGTTGATCGAAATGATCAACGACCACATTTCAACCTTACCTTTTTTAATTCACCAACACCCCCAACCCTAATCATTTTCACCTACCAGCCACCTCTGAACCCTCCACTCTCTCAAACACTCTCGAACCTTCTCAAACCCTAGTCGCCTCATACCATCTCCGCCCCGAAAGCCACCAGAATCTATGGCTTCCAAGGCTATGAGAGTCCTACACTGGCCTCCTATGACTCCCACGTGCCTGATTTCTGAAGATTTAAGGCCTGACTATGAAGGGTCGTATCTAGACCTCTGTCGATTCGAAGTTTCATGGTCATCTCCAACTTTGCTTCGGCGTACCATGGTTGTTTGAGCCTGATTCTGACCTCTCTGACTCAGATCAGTGACTTTTCAAAGCCTTTCTTATTTCTAGGGTTTTTCTGAAACCCTAACCCTTCGAGGTTTTCTCCGATTCCTTTAGATCTGTTGTGTTTCTATGCTTTCCCTGAGTTTTCAAAGGATTTCTCTGATTTTTCTTTCAAAAATTAGTTTCAAAAACATTTCTTCTCCGATCTAGGGTTTTCTGAAAATATTTCTCTGACTTTCTTCCTTTTTCCTTTGTGTGTATTTGCCTCTACTGTGGTCTTGTATTTCTCTTTTACCATGTTCTTGTATGCTTCTCCTACTGTGTTTTCCTATACTATGTTCTCGCATGCTTTTCTACTGTATTTCTTTTCTCCTGTGTTCTTGTGTTTCTTCTACTCTATTTTCAGTTCTTAAGTTTCCTTATTTAGTTCTTTCTACTGAGCTCTCTTTAAGTTTCTTCTAAAATTTCTTAGCATGCTTCTTCTACTGTTCTTATCAGTCTTTTCCATTATGTTTCATATTAGCTTGTTCTACTCTGTTTTCTTTGAATTCTTCTACTATGTTCTGCTTGTTACTTGCTATCATTTTTTCCCATGAGTTTCTGCTGCTGAAAGAAACATGCAAGGGGTCTCAGTTCTTCTCTAAGACCTCTGAGCCTGTTTCGATCACTTACCTTCACATCTCTGTACTCGGTTAATGGTAGAAACCCTAGAATTCGGGGTTCTTCCAAGTTTGGTTATGTGATTGGCTTGAACTAGGGTTTTATTTCATAACCCCTAATTCTTTCAAACCAATTTCGGGTCTCTAAACTGAGTTTGGACATCTTTTGATTCTGGCTTTTTGCTAAACTCTTCCACACTGGATTTTTCTACTGATTTTACAATGACACAACAACCTTCTTTCATGCTTAACATGTTCGTATGCTCTTTATATATGACGAACTTCCCTCTAAAGTAGTTTTTAAATTTGTGATTAGTTCATACCTCCCTCTGAATATGGTCTGATTCATTCCTTTCCATTGATTGCTGATTTCCCTTGAGTTAAAACCTTTCTCACCTTTCTTGACTCGGTTCATTCATACAAAAATCCCTGACCTTTGATTTACTGGCTGTTAATTGATTTTCTTACCTTATTTGTACAACCGTGTACTTCAAAACCCTATCCTTAAAATAACCTTTTATGTATTTGCCCCTAATTGCATGTTGTGCACAAAGTGCTTACTCAATTTCTTTCCTTAAATGGTTTTTACCCGTTTGAATCTGAATCCCTTAATTAAAGGGAGTCTTGTGTAATTGATTGACAATCAGTTCCTCAACTATTTTCTTACCTTATTTCTGCCTGATTTTGCACTATAAAAGGCACGACCTTCTTCACAAACAATAAGACTTTTTCAGAATCCTTCTGAACTCATACTCTCTCATAATAATATTCTCTTCTTGTCTGCACTGTGTCCTGTTTTACAAGACCTACTGTTTTTCTTTACTTGTTTTCCTGAAAACTGGTATGTCCGGATTTAATTCTTAGCACCACAACAATGTGTATTTGCTGCTTTTGTATCCATGTTCACCTGCTGTTCTGTATATCTCAGCACTTAAATTGGCATGCTGATTTCCTTATGTGTGTTCCCCATTCCCCTATCACCCCTATGTGTTTTGAGTTGTCACTTAAGGCATGGCAATGCAAGTTGTTGTCCACGAATTAAGTTTGAACCATTGGGGTTTTGACTATAAGCAAACAAGCTGGAAGGTGTGCCAGTATCTCCCATTGCTGGGTATGCCCTTCAGCCTGCTTTTCTTTTGCCTCTTGCAACTTCCCCATTCCCCTATACCCTTATGTGTACTGATTTTGTAATGACCTGACTGGTCATTTTGAGCTTTTGCACTTTGCTCGCCAGTTCTTGGGCATGACTAACCCTGTGTGATGAATTATAACTTATTTAAATCGTTGGTTTTGGTTTTTAGGAAAATTGGAATGAATTTGAAAGAATAGTCTCAGATGAAAGCTTTGAATAGGAGTGTGATCGCAAATGGTTTTGGAGGTCCGGTGTAGAATTAGGCTTGAATTGGCGAAGTTAGTATTTTGGCGATTTTCGGTTGGTAGGTGAGATTTTGATCCGAGGGTCGGAATGAAATTTTGAGAGTTGTTGTAGCTTCGTTATGTCATTTGTGATGTGTTTGCAAAATTTTAGGTCATTTGGACGTGGTTTGGTTGGGTTTTTGATCAAAAGCGTATTTCGGAAGATTTTAGAAACTTAGGCTTGAATCTGATGTGATTTGGTAGATTTGATGTTGTTTGAGGTGTTTTGACGATTGGAGAAAGTTTGACTAAGGTATTGGGTTATGTTTGTGCTTTTGGTTGAGGTCCCGGGGCCTCGGGATGATTTCGGGTGGTTAACGGAGAAGTTTGATGTTGATTACAGCTTCATATTTTACTGGTTCTGGTGTTTTCACACCTGCGGTTTGGGGACCGCATGTGCGGTGTCGCACGTGCGAAAGGGAAGGCGCAAATGCGATTTGGAGGAGTAGAGCTAGGAGCCGCAGATGCGGTATATGGACCGCACCTACGGAGTCGCAGATGCGATGAGGTGACCGCAGATGCGGCTCAAGCCGGTTTTAATGAATTCCGTAGAAGCGGATGAGTTGACCGCATATGCGGTACCGCAAAAGCGGATTTTTGGACCGCAGATGCGGTTATGCCTGGGGCAGAATGTTTAAAAGATGGGTTTCGCGATTTTTGGTCTATTTTCTCAATTGTTGAGCAATTTTTGGAGCTTTTGAGAAGAATTGAAGAGGGAATCAAAGGGAATCACTTGGAGGTAAGATTTTTGGACTCAATACTCGATTCTTGTGTGAATTCCACCTAATTAATCATGGAATTAAGCCTAAAAATTGAGGAATTAGGGCTTGAAATTGGAGAGTAAATTTTTAGAATTTGAGTGACCATATGAGGTCGGATTTTGGTAAATTTGATATGTATGAACTCTTGAGAGGATGAGGATTTCATTGATGTTAATTTCTGAGTTTCGAGAAGTGGGCCCGGGGCTCGGGTTTTGCTAATTTCGGAATTTTTGGTATTTTTCAATTGTTTTTGCTTGGGCTTTGTTCCCTTAGCATATTGTGACGTATTCGTTCTGATTTTGGATAGATTCAACGTGCGTGGAGGCCGATTTGGGGGCAAAGGCATCGCGAGCTAGAGATTTAGCCGGTTAGAGGTAAGTAATGATTGTAAATGCTATTCTGAGGGTTGGAAACCCCGGATTACACATCGTTGTGCTATGTTGAGGTGACTTATACGCTAGATGACGAGCATGGGGTAGAGCACCGCTGGGGATTGTGACTTAGTCCATTCCGAATGATTATTTTAATGCGTAATTGATAGTTAATTGTTTGATGTTATTATATTTTGGGTTGTATGCCATGTTTGGGGCCTTGTGCCAACCTGCTGAGACCCTTAGGGGCACTTCCACTATTTTTCCTCACTCTATTATTTTGAAAGCATATCCTCAATCGTGTTTTACCTATTTATTGTTTAAATCTAGTTTACCATTTTATTTCTTAAAAATATGAAAACTGTTTGGGTTGAGTTCCCTGTTTTACTGATGGTCCGAGTGATCGTGAGGTTGATGACTGAGATAGACCGTGAGTCTGGTGGTGAGGTTAAAAACTGAGAGAGGCCGAGAGCCTGGTTGTGAGGATTATATAGTTATGGATCGGGCTGTACGCCATAACAATACTTATATAGATCGTGTTGCATGCCGCATCGATATAGTTCTTGGGCTGTAGGAGTCCCTCCGGAGTCTGCACACCCCCAGTGAGCGCCGTCGACGAGATATATGGATCGGGCTACACGCCGCGGCGATATATGGATCGAGCTACGCTCCGCAGCGGTTACTATATGGTACCTATTGAGCGTGAGTGCTGAGTGTGAGCACTGATTTAGTAAGAGTTAAGTCACGAGTGACCGAGAGGCTAGCCCGAGGGGCGATAGATATATACATGCACCTGAGTGATGCTTTGCCCGAGAGGCCTGTTTAGGAACTTATTGATTTTTACTCCTCTTTAAGTGAGTTCCCATCAAATATGTAGATTTATTGACTGCTTTCACTCATCTTTATATCGAGCCTCTGTCAAAAATGTTGAATTAATGTATTTAAACAACTTTCATTTAAGCTGGGGTTTATGAGATGTTCAGAACTTCCTCACTGATTTGGCTCTTGTTATTTCTACAGAGATTTCCTTGTTAGGAGGTATTTATGACTCCTGTTTTGCCGAGGGGCCGATTTTGGTTTTCATCTCTTTTATTATAAATGGTATTGAATTCCTACTGAAACCGTTAGAAGGTATTTTAACTGATTTTTACCAAAAGCTGGATTTTGAAATGAGACAAATGACTCGTATTCTGATTTGAAAGCCTGTTGCGCTTATTGAGTTTATCATAACTGTGGATTCATCTTTTCCTACTACTCAGTCTTTATTTACTCTTATTACTTACTAGGTTGGAGTACTCACATTACTCCCTACACCTCGTGTGCAGATTCAGGTATTTTGGAACCCGGTAGCGAGTGTTGGTTTCTCAAACGCGGAGTCATTAGAGTTAGCAAGGTGGCTGCACGACGTTTGCAACACTGCTTCCTTCCTCTCATTTTCATTTCTGTACTTAGTACATTTTGGCTATTTTTGTTGTATTCAGACCTTGTTAGATGCTCATGGCTAGTGACACCCCGATATCGGGCTTGTATGTTATTTCCTCACTATTCATTCAAACTTATATTATGAAATATTATTTAATTAAAGGTTTATAAAGGAATCTTATTGATTAAAGGGTTAATATGGGTGTTGTGTCGGCTAGCCTTGTCTTCACGAGAGGTGCCATCATGACTGGGCCTGTTCGGGGTTGTGATAAGTTGGTATCAGAGCCTAGGTTACATAGGTCTCACGAGTTATGAGCAGGTTTAGTAGAGTCTCGTGGATCGGTACAGATACGTCTGTATTTATCCTTGAGAGGATGCAGAACCTTTAGGAAAACTTCACATTCTTGAATTCTTATCGTGCGTTCTTTGATTCAGCTTGAATGTAACTCTTTGAATTCCTTCCATGGGTTCGTGTGTGCGCATGAGCTCTCAGTATTGGATGTGCATCGATGGCTTGTGATTCCCTGATCGAGGGGGAGATGTGATCTCTGTGTGTTGAGGTTGGGCTAGTCTGGAGGACTTGAGGCCGGATTTTTGCCTATAGCTTGAGCACCGAGATGCTGATTGTGTGAGCAAGTGTTTTTGAACTTATATGTTCGGTAGTGTCCTTGTTTGTGGGAGTGATGGCTGGATGGCTTCGTGATGAGTATATTATGACTGCGAGATATGTCCGTTCGAATTAGAAGCGACGAGAAGGGTCTGTTGGAGGATAGAAGAACTATTAGATGCTTGAATTCCATTTAGGTTCGAGGTATAGCCCCGAGTTGTAGGCGTGTGAAGAGTTTTTTCATGTTTCCTAGTCGGGAATGAAGTAAATTTTATGTCGCGGTATGAGTTCAGACTCAGGAAGACTAAGTGACTGTGTAATGTTTGTGACGGTGGGAGGTATACAGGAATGTTAATTGACGACAAATAGGTGGATTATCTCCTGCGGAATGTTCTGAGGTTGTGTGATCCTCATGTTGTCGGCTAGAAGATCTCATTTACAAAGTGAAATATAAGTGTTGAAGATTTAAATTTGGGCCGCTTAAGAGAGTGGGCTTGACTGTTGCGGGGATGAATGCGAGATTGGCAGAAGATTCAAGTACTAGATGATCTGTGTCTTCACCATCTTACAAAGGATTTAAGTTTAATCTCACTACAGTATTATGGCATCAATAGAGTATATGCGTTATGAGTTATTGAGTATGTGTTGATCTATGGCTTCGAGCCAAGTGGGGGAGTCCACTATCGATTAGTTGATTGCACGATTATGTTCTATATTGGTTCCAGTTGGAGGCATGCAGGTGAATCAGTTATGGCTTACGGAGGTTTGAGACCGAGGATGGCTCGAGCAAAAGAATTTTTTTACATAGGTTATGTCATGCTTCATAGGTGTATAAGAATCACGGGATGTCTTGAGCTGTTGTTGGTAAAGGATGCTCGGTGCATAGAGCAGGAAGTTGCTTGGTTGTATTGGGATGAGGTTGCATTCTGTAGTGTCTGAAGTGCTAATGAGGCACAGGTTGTCGGTTATTTTGATCGGGCTAATTGCAGTTTGAGTAGAGTGAATGACTCTCGAAATGGTTCTACTGTGTCCAAGATTTTACATGTAACAATTGGGTATTTTCAAGTTGTATATGTGGCTAGAAACTGAGTTTCGCTGGAAGATGTCAAGAGTAGTGTTTTCTATATTTATTATGAGTTTCTATAGGTATTTCGCGGCAGTGCTCTTAGGTTTTGATGGCTTGTGTAGCTTGGTCAAGTTAGAAAGATTCAGTCTTGGCGGGTCTGGTTTGTGCAAGGGGAACTCGGAGAGTTCTTGATAGTTTCTACCTCGATTGGAGATGTATATTTCCTATGGGCATAAAGAGCATGGTATGTATAGTGAGTTTCTTCTAGATTGGAACAATGGAAAGTTCTTGGTTGGCTGAGCACAGAGTTGCTGGTGGCTCAGAAGGGATATGAAGTTCTTGCAGTTATCCTAGAGTGGTATGGTTGGTGCGGTATGTTGTGTAGGATGGAGATTGGCATGTGTAGGTCACGGTTCAGATTTGAATAGAGGGTCATAAATTCTTAGGCAGCACTGGCAGTTTCAGATAACTAGAGAAATGAGCTTCAGATGATTTGAGAAATGATCTTCAGATGATTAAGGAAATGGTAATGCTAATTGAGGTGATTAGACGATGGTATATGTTTCAGAGAGAGGCAAGGTGATTAAGTTGATGGTACTTCGGTAGTATTGCAACACTTCTTGTTAGATCGACTGCTGATATTTGAGTTTGCTTGATGGCACTAGGGAATTTTAGAGAATCTCTCGTGGAATGATTGGGATCAGGTGTGGTGATTCGTGTGCTATATGGAGTTGGAGACTAGGAGTTCTCGTGTTCAGGCTATGTTGTGGTCGTGGGTTGTATGTATTGGCACTGTTTAGTGACTATCAGGGTTTGGAGAACCAAGCGGATCTTTTGTTACTTGGTATGCTAATTTTTGGATGTGATATTGGGTTTAGATTGGTTGTCTCCATATTGTGTCATTTTGGAATATTGCGCTAAGGCGGCGCTGTTGGCTATGTCGGAGATACCACAGATTGAGTGGCAAGGTTCGACGGATTATGTCCTAGTAGAGAGATTTTATATTTCGAAGACCCAGCGAACGGCTGGGAAGAATTGTCTTTCTTATATGGGCTTTCGTGATAGATGTTAGTGCAGAGGCTTCTACCATTGATTCAGTTTCGGTGGTGAGGGACTTTTTGGATGTGTTTCTTGTGGCGGGGCATGCCGCTGGGCAAGGTTGTTGATTTCAGTATTGATTTGATGCCGGGCACCGTGTATCGTATAGCACTAACAGAGTTATAGGGGTAGAAGGAGCAACTTCAGGACTTTCTTGACAAGGAGTTCATTGGCAGACCAATGTAGATGCCTATTCTAACTTGAGTCGGCTTGGTTGGCACCAAATTGTATTATTGAGGGATGTATTGATTCGATTGTTATTGAGCTCATTAGTAATCTGGGGTCTATGAGTTACATTTCTATGTTGCGAGATGTATGATTTGTTGGTTATGGGCACATATGGTGAGGTTCTATTGGGGTTTCATAGTAGAAGTTGAGCGGGAAGAGTATTGGGTGTTGTTCAGTGAATGGCGTATCGATTATGTCCTTTCGGGTTTGTGTGATATATGTTATTGGCTTCACCGTGGTTATGATGATTTACTTTGGTTCTAGACATCAAATTGTGCGTGGTTGTCAATTTCGAGCATAGTGACTCGAGGAGTTTCGTGTGGAGCAACATTTGGATAGGATCACACGTTGCAGCGAAGATATGTGGAGTTATGATCTTGCAGGTTAGATTCATGTGTTCTATTTCTATGATGAGAGACGGGTTCTCAGCCTTGTGTTGTGATGGTATTGGTGAGCTTGAGGGGCAACTCTTTCGTTAGAGTCATTTTCATGATTTGAGTATGTTCGGACCGTTGCTTATTGGTGCGTGTATTATGCAAGTTGTGGCTTAAGCCTGTATTGATGTGTCATGTTACCAGGGTAGTGTGTTGGATCAGAGGAGATCATTGGGATCATTAATGAATACGAACGGATTTGATTTCAGCATGTTGGAAGGATAATATCGAGGTTCGGCTTAGAAATTGCTATGGTTTTTTGCCAAAGGAGAAGTGGCTTCATGAATGGTTGATCTGAGGAATGGTTATGTCTTACGGTGTGGTTTATTTATCATTGGCAGTATATGGAAGTTGGGGATGAGACTTTGGTTGATAAGAGGTTTTCTACCAGTATTCGGTTGTTATGTGCAGCTGTTGCGATTAGAAGTTATCGCTACAAGTGGTTGAGGTATGTGGTATACCATGTAATTGCACCTGAGGTTGCAGGCATGGGTTATTACAGCCAGTTCGGGCTTATTCGGAGTATAGATGTGAGATTTTGATCTTGTGGATGATCTCAGGAGTGGAAATGTGGTTCTAAGGTTTATGGGCTAGGTCGGATTGTGAAATTCCAGTTGCATTGTATTATCAGACCTATATGTGATAGGGTGACATGGGATCACCCCTGGTATGTGCATAGTAGGGTTATTCAGTGATTGGTTGGCTTTTGGAACAACTCTGGGCACGTTCGAGGACGAACGTATGTTTAAGTGGGGGAGGATGTAACGACTCGACTGGTCATTTTGAGCTTTTGCACTTTGCTCGCCAGTTCTTGGGCATGACTAGCCTGTGTGATGAATTATTACCTATTTAAATCGTTGGTTTTGGTTTTCAGGAAAATCGGAATGAATTTGAAAGAACAGTCTTAGATGAAAGCTTTGAATTTGAAAAGTTTGGCCAAGAGTTGACTTATTTGTATATGAGCTCGGAATGGAATTTTTATGATTTGGTTAGCTTCGTTGGGTGATTTATGACTTAGGAGTGTGATCGGAAATGGTTTTAGAGGTCTGGTGTAGAATTAGGCTTGAATTGGCGAAGTTAATATTTTGGCGATTTCCGGTTGGTAGGTGAGATTTTGATCCGAGGGTCGAAATGAAATTTCGAGAGTTGCTGTAGCTTCATTATGTCATTTGTGATGTGTGTGCAAAATTTCAGGTCATTTGGACGTGGTTTGGTTGGGTTTTTTATCAAAAGCGTATTTCGGAAGATTTTAGAAACTTAGGCTTGAATCTGATGTGATTTGGTAGATTTGATGTTGTTTGAGGTGTTTTGACGATTGGAGCAAGTTTGAATAAGGTATTGGGTTATGTTTGTTCTTTTGGTTGAGGTCCCGGGGGCCTCGGGATGATTTCAGGTGGTTAATGGAGAAGTTTGATGTTGATTGCAGCTTCAGATTTTGCTGGTTCTGGTGTTTTCGCATCTACGATTTGGAAACCGCGGGTGCGGTGTCGCACGTGCGGAAGGGAAGGCGCAGATGCGGTTTGAAGGAGTAGAGCCAGGAGCCAAATATGCGGAATATGGACCGCACCTGCGGAGTCGCAGATGCAACGAGGTGACCGTAGATGCGGCTAAGGCCGGTTTTAATGAATTCTGCAGAAGAGGATGAGTTGACCGCATATGCGGTACCGCAAAAGCATATTTTTGGACCGCAGATGTAGTTATGCCTGGGGCAGAATGTTTAAAAGATGGGTTTCGCGATTTTTGGTCTATTTTCTCCATTGTTGAGCAATTTTTGGATCTTTTGAGAAGAATTGAAGAGGGAATCGAAGGGAATCACTTGGAGGTAAGATTTTTGGACTCAATACTCGATTCTTGTGTGAATTCCACATAATTAATCATGGAATTAAGCCTAAAAATTGAGGAATTAGGGCTTGAAATTGGAGAGTGAATTTTTAGAATTTGAGTGACCATATGATATTGGATTTTGGTAAATTTGATATGTATGAACTCGTAAGAGGATGGGGATTTCATTGATGTTAATTTCTGAGTTTCAAGAAGTGGGCCCGGGGCTCGAGTTTTGCTAATTTCGGGATTTTTGGTATTTTTGATTGTTTTCGCTTGGGCTTTGTTCCCTTAGCATATTGTGACGTATTCGTTCTGATTTTGGATAGATTCGACACGCGTGGAGGCCGATTTGAGGGGAAAAGGTATCGCGAGCTAGAGATTTAGCCAGTTCGAGGTAAGTAATGATTGTAAATGCTGTTCTGAGGGTTTGAAACCCCGGATTACACATCGTTGTGCTATGTTGAGGTGACTTACACGCTAGATGACGAGCGTGGGGTAGAGCACCGCTGGGGATTGTGACTTAGTCCATTCCGAACGATTATTTTAATGCGTAATTGATAGTTAATTATTTGATATTTTTATATTTTGGGTTGTATGCTATGTTTGGGGCCTTGTGCCGACCTGCTGAGACCCTTAGGGGTACTTCCACTATTTTTCCTCACTCTATTTGTTTTGAAAGCATATCCTCAGTCGTGTTTTACCTGTTTATTGTTTAAATCTGGTTTACCACTTTATTTCTTAAAAATATGAAAACTGTTTGGGCTGAGTTCCTTGTTTTACTGATGGTCCGAGTGATCGTGAGGTTGATGACTGAGATGGACCGTGAGTCTGATTGTGAGATTAATGACTGAGATAGGCCGAGAGCCTAGTTGTGAAGATTATATAGTTATGGATCGGGCTACACGCCGCCGCAATATATATATATATATATATGTATGTATATATATATATGTATGTTTATAGATTGGGCTGCACGCCGCAGCGATATGTTGGATCAGGCTGCACGCCACAGCGATATAGCGCTTGGGCTGTAAGAGCCCCTCCGGAGTCTGCACACCCCCAGTGAGCGCCGTCGACGAAATATATGGATCGGGCTGCACGCCGCAGTGATATATGGATCGGGCTGCGCGTCGTAGTGGTTACTATATGGTACCTATTGAGCGTGAGTGCTGTGTGTGAGCACAGATTTAGTAAGAGTTGAGTCGCGAGTGACTGAGAGACTAGCCCAAGGGGCGATAGATATGTACATGCACCTGCGTGATGCTTTGACTGAGAGGCCTGTTTAGGAACTTATTGATTTTTACTCCTCTTTAAGTGAGTTCCCATCGAATATGTAGATTTATTAACTGCTTTCACTCATCTTTATATCGAGCCTCTGTCAAAAATGTTGAATTAATGTGTTTAAACAACTTTCATTTAAGCTGGGGTTATGAGATGTTCAGAACTTCCTCATTGATTTGGCTTTTGTTATTTCTACAGAGATTTCCTTGTTATGAGGTATTTATGACTCCTGTTTTGCCAAGGGGCTGATTTTAGTTTTCATCTCTTTTATTATAAATAGTATTGAATTCCTACTGAAACCGTTAGAAGGTATTTTAATTGATTTTTACCAAAAGCTAAATTTTGAAATGAGACGAATGACTCGTATTCTGATTTGAAAGCTTGTTGCGGTTATTGAGTTTATCATAATTGTGGATTCATTGTTTCCTACTGCTCAGTCTTTATTTACTCTTATTACTTACTGGGTTGGAGTACTCACATTACTCCCTGTACCTCGTATGCAGATTTAGGTATTTTGGAACCCGGTAGTGGGTGTTGGTTGCTTAGACGCGGAGTCATTAGAGTTAGCAAGGTGGCTACACGATGTTCGCAACACTGCTTCCTTCCTCTCATTTTTTTTCCGACCATATTGGTCTTGATGTGTTTAGACAGTTGTAGTAGATGCTCATGACTAGTGACACCCCGATGTCGGTCTTGTATGTTATTTCCGCACTGTTCATTTAGACGTATATTATGAAATATTTGTTTAATTAAAGGCTTAAAAATGACTCTTAATGATTAAAGGGTTAATATGGGTGTTGTGTCGGCTGGCCTTGTCTTCACGAGAGGCGCCATCACGACCAGGTTTGAGTTTAGAGTCGTGACACAATAGGTCCTGAACTTACAGTTACAAGTTCAAAAGTTAAGGACAATAGGTCCTGAAGTCCTGAACTTAGACTAACAAGCTCAAAAGTTAAGGACAATAGGTCCTGAACTTAGCCTAAGATGCCCAAAAGTTAAGGACAATAGGTCCTAAACTTAGAGATACATTTGGATGTAAGCACTGCCCGAAGTTCTTATGAAACTCTTAGGGAACTCTGACACATCCGGATGGGAGAAAGACTTTGAAATAAGATCTCTTGGAGTTGGTTTACTTCATACTTCAGACAGGAAGTCTAAATCAGGCTCTCCTTGGTTGTACTTTTTCTGATTGTATATTTTTCTTTACTTTACTCTTTCTGGGCTGTAATAACTTTGTAATAAAACTCTTGGGGATGGCTAGTGAAAAGGGAAGGGTAACTATGTATGCAAAAAGGGGTAGATAACCTGCCTATAGGAGTTTATGAATTCCTGCATTCTCATATAAACACCATGTCTATAGGAATCTTGCATTCTCATATAGATACCATGTCTCTAAGAATTTCTGCATTCTTATGTATAGATACCATGTCTATAGGAATCTTTCATTCCCATATAGATACTATGCCTATAGGTTATTTCTGAATTTCTACATATCATATAAATATCCTGCCTATAGGAATTTCTGAATTTTCTGCGTATCATATAGATATCCTGCCTATAGGAATTTTTGAATTTTCTGCGTATCATATAGATATCCTGCCTATGCATTCCTTATTAGGCAAACATGTTTATAGGTCTTAAATAATCAACCGCAATCAGATATCATGTTCATAGGCTTTAAACGAAATTCAGCATCTAGATGCCATGCCTATAGGATTTCTGCATTTTTACTATGTTTATAAAAGTGTCCAAAATCGACAACACATAGAAAGCATGCCTATAGGAGCTTTAATCGAATCTGAACTGCTTCACTCGCTTATAAGTCTAAAACCAGTAATAGTGACGCATGCTCTTTTGCTAAAACTAGCCTTTTTTAATAACAGACGATTTTTTCTTAAATCAGTATGTATTCATGTTTACTTCATTATTTCTGGAATAAGTAGATATCATGCCTATAGGGTCTTTGTCTAACACTTAGGCAAGCCATAGGGTGAAAGTTTATAAACTGAATCAGATTTAATATGCTACAACCAGCAGGCAGGCCTGATTCGGGCTTCTTATCTGAACTATATAATAAATCAATTTGCCTTGATCCTTTTAAGTTTTAATGAGACTCTAAATAGTACATGCAAGTCATGCTACATTATGTGCTTTCTTTGGTTTAAAGGAGGTCTGTTTGAGCCCTTTTATTTGTTTATATGCTTCACCACACTTGCTATATGTGTTTTGTTTGTCGCCTTAGTATTTTATCTTTTGAAACCACAAATAAGCACAATACCTCCTCCCTTTAGTATTAGTAGTCCCAAGTGCCTTCGGGGTTGATATGATTGGGGCGGGTAATAGCATGCAATAAGTAAATGAGACCATTCCGCGCTTTAATACCTTAACAGGGTGGGAATGGTAGATATGGATATGATGATCACGAGATAACATCACGTGTAGCCCCTCACTGAGGAGTGATTACCGGATGTTGTGGGGGGTGATCATCCATATTATTAATAAACTTAGGACCCCCCTTCCCTTTGTTTTCTTTGTTTCTTTTAAATCTTTTAAAACCATTTCTTTTAAGAAAATCAACTCTTTTTAGTTCCTTTTTCTTTGTTTATTTGTAACCATTACGTGAAAATTCCCTCTTATTTGAAGCCTATATTTTCCTATATGTTATTTGCACTTAAGTCACAATAATAGTTTGGCCGGGAACCACAGTAGTGGATCTTGAGGGATGCCTAACACCTTCCCTTTGGGATAATTTCAAGCCCTTACCCAATCTCTGGTTACTCAAAACAAACCCCTCCTAGTGTCCTAATGCACTTTAATCATTAGGTGGCGACTCTTCAATTCAAAACCCAATTCCCGAAAGGGAACGAGTTGTCTCCCAAATGTCATAAACCCGATTTTGCGAGAAAAAGGGGCGCGACAGTTACGACTTACGTATTTATAGTTTTTTTTTCCAAAGCACTTGGGTCGCTCCTTTAGTACTGGTGCATGTATTAAATAAGCTTCTGTCACGACCCCAACCCCGGTCGTGATGGCACCCAACACATTGCTAGGCAAGTCTGACCAACTATCAACCACAACCCATATTCTTATAAAGTCCAATATCAGCTAACACAGTTTAATTGTCAAATTAACATAATAAGGTTCTAAAATAGCAAGTTAAATATGCGGAAGTCAAAAGGTAATACTACTACATGGCCCACAGTGATCCGGTGTCACAAGTCTCGAGCCTCTAATACAAGTTCAATAGCCTACTACACAAACAGTCCAGGAATGCAGAATACAATAGAACGGAAGGGAAAAATCAGGGATGCGGACGCCATGCAACTACCTCGATACTCCCGAATAATGTTGATCGACTGGAAAACTCTCACTCAGCCTCTAGAACACCTGGATCTGCACGCAATGTGCAGGGAGTAATGTGAGTACCCTAACCCAGTAAGTAATAGGCATAAATAATGACAGAGAGTAAGAAATCACGTATAAATAGGGTAATCTATAATGCGGCAGTTAAACAAGTAGTATAAAAGAAATAAACCAATGAAAAATGGAATGAGATAATTCTAGAACAGATAAACAGCTAAGTGACAGACAATTAAAGAAAAATAAATATGTAGAACAGTACCAGCCCCTCTGGCTCTCTCTCTCATATCACAACTGGTTACCCGCGCTCACTGGGGGTGTGTAGACTCCGGGAGGGGCCCCTTACGGCCCAAGCGCAATATCAAGCCATCTTGTAGAATCAAATCTAGGCCATCGGCCTCATATCAATATCAGCCACCTCGTGGCGTATGTATGTATCTTAGTCCCTCAGCTTCATATCAGTATCATTGTATCCTCACATCTGTCCCTCGGCCATACTCAGCCCAAAAATCACATAAGCCCTTCGGCATACAGTAGTCCTCAACCCAAAACATTATTTAAAATATTATTTTAGTTCCAAAACCGAGTAAAAGTGGTTGAGTTGTAAAACAAGGGAAAACAGTACGACTGAGTTCAAACAGTGAGGAAATAGTGATAAAAATCTCCAGAGGGTTCAAATAGTTGGCACGAAGCCCAAATATGACAATCAGTCCAAATAATGATGATAACAAATAAGTTTCAATTAAATATGCGGTAAAATCATCAATCGGGATGGACCAAGTCACAATCCCTATTAGTAAATGACCCCACGCTCATCATTAAGCGCATGTTTCACCTCAATATAGCACTACGATGTGCAAATACGAGGTTTCAAACCCTCAGTACATCATTTACATTCATTACTCACCTTAAACCGGCTAAATCTCTAGCTCGCGATGCCTTTGCCTCTCAAATCGTCCTCCTCGCGCGTCGAATCTGACCAAAACTAGAATGAATACATCACAATATACTAAGGGAACAAAACCCAAGCGAAAACAATCGGAAAATATCAAAAATCCCGAAATTAGCAAAACCCGAGCCCCGAGCCCACTTCTCGAAACTCAGAAATTTTTACACCATTAGATTCCTTATCACCCCACGAGTTCATACATACCAAAAGTTCTCAATTCTGACCTCAAATAGTCCTTCAAATCCCAATTCAAATGTTCAAAATCCCAAGCCCTAGTTCTTCCATTTTTAGCTTAAGTTCCAAGAATTTCTAGGTTAATTTCACAATAGATTCGAGTTTTAGGTTTGAAAATCTTATCTCCAATCAATTCTCCTTGAATCCCTCTTTAATCACCTTCAAAAAGCTCTCAAAATACTCAGTTATGGAAGAATAATGGCTCAAAATCGCGGATAAGATGACTTATTGCCCATGGGGTTTCGCATTTGCGATCCTACCACCGCTCCCGCGGTACTGCTTCTACGGTAACTCCTCCACATCTACGGAAATCACTTAGGGGGCTAGGTTCAGCATCTGCGGTCCACGAGCCGCATCTGCGACTCCGCAGGTGTGGTCCATATGCCGTATCTGTTGTCCTTGGCTATTCTTCCCAAACCGCTTTTGCGGCTCTTCTTCCGCATGTGCGGCACCGCACCTGCGGTCCCCAATCTGCAGGTGCAGAAATACCAGAAGCAGCAACTTCTGAGATCTCTTAAGTCCAAAATCTTCTCGTTAACCATCCAAATTCACCCCGAGGCCCCCCCGGACCTCAACCAAAAGCATCAACATGACCCAATACCTTATTCAAACTTGTTCCAATCATCAAAGCACCTCAAACAACATCAAATTACTCGAAACACATCGGATTCAAGCCTAGTTTTTGAGAAATCTTCCGAAATACGTTTTCGAACAAAAACCCAACCAAACCACGTTCGAATGACCTGAAATTTTGCACACACATCCCAAATGACACCACGAAGCTACTGAAACTCTCAAAATTCCATTTTGACCCTCGCATCAAAATCTCACCTACCAACCGAAAATCGCCAAAATACTAACTTCACCAATTCAATCGTAATTCTACACCGGACCTCCACAACTAATTCCGATCATACTCCTAAGTCATAAATCACCTACCAAAGCTAAACGAACCATCGGAACTCACATCCGAGCCCTCTAACTCCTAAGTTAATATCCTCTTGACTTTTCCAACTTAAACCTTCTTAAAAGAGACTAAATATCTCATTTCTTACCAAATTCACTCCAAACGTAAACTACTCAACTTGATCACATAAAACACGGATAACAAAGCATAATGAAGTAAAAATGGAGGAAATGGAGCGGTAATTCATGAGACAACTGGCCGAATCGTTACAGCTTCCAATGGTTCAGCCTTTTTGAGAATTGAGGCGAGAGCTTTGCTAATAAAGTTTGCACTATGAACTGAAGTTTGCCTAATTGTCTTTGCAAGTCAGGCCAAACTTCAGGAAAAAATATCTGAAGTTTTGCTTTGATAAGACCACACTTCAGGTAAAAAAGTCTGAAGTTCAAACTTCAGACATAAATTTTTGCTACTTCAAGCCTGTATATCTGAAGTTATCCAAAAAGTGGATAGACTTGTAATTTTTTGTGCAAAACATGTGTAAGTTCAATCGTGACCCCAAAATTTGGTATAGATACAAATTCCCCACTAGGAAATTGTCTATTAAAGGGGACCATTGGCATAAATAGTTGTATCTAGTGTTGTTACTTGAAACATGATCACAAGTTAAAAAGAATTGTGCAACTATAGCCATCCCTTCAAAACCTTACCATCCGATTCTCTTTCTCTCTCTCTATTCGCGTGGTATATAGAAAAGTTAAAATTGTATGACTAATCTAGGAACCTTTTTGAAATACATTTCATTGATGTTTCAACCCATTTTTTTAAAACTCAAATAGAAAGATGGTTTTTTTTCTAGTGTTGTTGTTGAACTGAAAATAAAACAAGAATTTTCAGGAAGTTGATTTTGGGTTGGCTATAGCAATGGTGATAGATTTTTTTTTTAAAACTCAAATTAACGATACTCCACAGTGTAACAATGTTTATTTTACAATGATTTGTTCATAGTACATGGAGATACATTTATAGTACTTTACATGTACATAAAAATGACTATACTATCCTTAGGTACAATATATATTACTCCCCCTCAAGAGATACATGATCGGAAAGAACACAGAGCTTGTCATGTAAATATAACAATCGCAGAGAAGGAACTGCTTTGGGTAACAAATCAGCAAGTTGATCTTGACTTGGAACATATAGAACTTGGAGAGTGCCTGATGCAACCTTTTCACGAACAAAATGAACTTCAATTTCAATATGCTTGGTGTGGGCATCATGGTCACAATTGTGATCCAAATAAATGGTGCTAACATTATCACAAAAAAATTGTGGAATGTGAAGAAACACATATATGAAGATCTTGGACAAGAGAGTGTAACCAAGTGAGTTCAGCAACAACATGAGCAACTGATCTTTATTCAGCTTCAACACTTGATCTATTTAACAAAAAAATAGTTTTTGTGGTCAAAGTCAATATTAAAGAAAATCGAATTCTAATAACCAAGTTTACTTCACTTTACCAAAAGTAAGAGAATAAAACAAGAGAGTAAAAATCAATTAAAACTCAATATTCAGTAAACGAGGGAAAGAAACCTTATTGATATTGATTATTTTCTCCCAAGAATTATGGACAAGAATCTTCAGTCAAGAAGGGATAAAGTAAAAGATTGATTGCATATGTTCGTGAATATTATGATGATCATACAAAATAAAGTAAAGACCATAATATAAGGATACAAAGATGCAATAGTTCCCCCTCACTTAACTCCTACCTATTATTAACATTAACTGCATTAACTATCCATTACAAATATTACTCGTAACAGCTATGGTAATAATAAATGATCGTGTATAATCAGGGATAATGTTGACCCCCTTTGCATATTCACAAATTTTTCATGAATCTTCCCTTTTAAACTCTTCATGCATCTCATGCCTATTTCTTCTTCCCAACTGTCAGATACAGTGCCTTCTTTCATAAGTCCCGTAGGTATTTTAACCGCACCTCATCATCCTTCTTCATTAACCTAATACAAATTCCACTTGTCACTATATCATTAATCCAGATGTCATGCCTATTTTTCTACCAATATAGATAATCCCCCCACTTTCTGAATATTCATGAAGTGTCAAGTTTATTTATGGCGGGAATATCTTTTTTCCTCTTCCCAACATCATTATGCTTTTTTCGAAAGCGAAAATACGTATGTCTTTTCCATTTAATGCTCGAGACACGTCTCTTGTTATGATTGGCTCTGCAGTTTATGGCGTCTTTTTAGGGTTTTATGTGGCTGCGTTAGTTTGAAGTGATGATTCCATGATGACGGTTCATAATGATGGATCTTCCCTATAAATACTACATTACATATCATCCAAAAATTCATTCTTCTTCCATTCATGACCACACTTCTTCTGTAATTTTTCCCTTTCTTCGTGTTTTCACCATTAAAAATAACTTCCCATTCTTCAAATCCTTCTCCATCATCAGACCCTCATAATGTAATTATTAGTGATGAACTTCCTCCCTCTTATGCTCTAGTTAGTAGTAGAAGAGGCGGTAGATTTTGTAGCTCAGGTTCTTTATCAAGCCGAAGCTTTAATCCTTCCTAGAAAAATACTGCAAAACCTTCCAAAGCCAAAACTTTATCGAATCCTTGATCCTCCTCTAGATGTAGAAACCTGATCTCGTCCAAATCACACCTCAAATCAAGGTTATGAAATGGTCAACTGCAATAGTAATACCCAACAAGGAGTCAGAGTCGATTTTCACAGGGAGCTATGTGTGGGATTTATGAGTATAGATTGTAGTATATGAGTATGAACTATCTCAATTTACACTTCCACAAATTGGTGTTGGTTCTATGTCTACTTTAAACTAAAATTGCATGATTAAGAAATGAAACTAAGAAATTATTTTTGTTGTTTTTCAAGTTTTGTAAAAAGCCTAGGGCTATGACAATCACCTAGGTGTTTGCCTAATGGGATTTGAACCTTAATACTTGTTCTGTAGATCGAGGTGTATTATATCTATCAATACTCAATTACCCACTCAATACCTCTCGATCAGAGAGTGATTTTGCCCTATTTGATTTTCTCAAGGCCAAATGGGTATTGCACAAAACAGTTGATAAAAGCTCAAGCCGGGTTATACTATCTCTAGGTTGAACCCTTTAATTGGGATTATCAATCTCTCGATTAACCCAATTTCCTGTTAGCCAAGTTTTCCTAGACTAAGTTTCTCTTTCTCAAGTAGAGACTAAGTCAAATAGGCATGAACTAATATTTACAACCATTAATTTCAAAAATTAAACCATGAACAAGGCTAAATAATAAACACCCAACTATAAACAAGCATTATATCAAACGCCCATAAGCTTTACACACAAGGGTTGGGTCACAACCCTAGTAAAAATCTAGCTACTCAAGCTTGAATTTAAAAAAATAGAAGAAGAGATACTAATTAAACTCATACTGTAAAATTAAAATGATAAAATCTATGTTAAAATATCCCAAAATATGAAAAACAACTAAAAGAAGTAAAGAGAAATGGCTACTATAGCTGGTGATGTCAAAAGTTGACCTAAAAATATGAAACTCGCCTATTTATATAGGGCTGAAAATTTCGGACAAAATACCCTTTGGGAGGTTCTGCGTCCGCAGAATTCTTCAACTTGTTAGGATTGGAAGTCTCCAACTGCATAATTCTGATATGCGATCACATGGCACTCTTTCGGCGGTCTGCAAATTTGTAACTGCGGCCGCATCTTGCTCTTCTACGGTCGCATAGCTCTTCTTTTGCAGCCGCACAATTCTTGTGTGGTCCGCACTTCTGGGGGACTTGGAATGCACTTTCTCTGAACTTTTGGTCCTACCTTCATTTGCGGCCGTACAATTCATGTGCGGACAACACTTTGCACCTTTCTCTACTGACCTTTCCTTCATACTCTCTGGCCGCAGATGATATTCTGCGGTCCGCACTTCTGAGCTTCTATGCCTTTTGTGTCCTTGAGTTTAGATTACTCCTTCTTCAGTTGGATTTCATTTCAGGAGTTCACCTTCTAATATTCCTGCAATTAAGCACATTTCATCAGTTTTCGGGAATACAATTGAATGCTTTTAGACTAAAACAAAAGCTAAAAGGCTCTAATAAATAGTCAAAATACTCACTTAGCAAAACCATAACCAACCTTTGCAGGAACCTGCTCTTTCTGAAATTGTTCCTCAAGAATTTTCTTTCAAATCAGACTGTGAGGCTATGAGAAAACAAGTTTCTTCCATAGCAACACTTAACCCCGCCGATCATTACCCTACTTTGATCATCCCTGGTCTTCTTCCTCTGGTTCATCGTGAATACCATTAAAGACCTAATTTTCCTGTGGTATCTCCTAGTGTTGATAATAGAATAACCTCTTATCGTGAAGGTTATTTGTTTGTTTACTCCTACTCTTTTAACCTAGGATTCAACCCACCTATCGACCCCGTGATCATTGAGTTATGTCATTACTTTAATGATTGTCTCAGTCAAATAGGTCCGATAGTGTAGATGGGAGTCGCTTGCCTTCGTTATTTGTCAAATCTAGTCTCATCCCCTTTCACTTTTCAACACTTACTCTATATGTGTTACCTCGAGCTTTTTCGCAAAGGTGTTTCACTTGTGGCGAGATGCAAGAGAGTTTTAGTCAGCTCCAATAATGATCGTGATCGTGGCTAGCATTCTCGGTTTGTGGCTGCTCCCACTTATGTTTAGGAGGTGATGAAAGCCTGCCTTTCCCTAAGAAGTGAAACTTTGCAATTGAGTATTTTTCTTTATTTTTTCTACTTCCCCTAGGATTTCAATTTTCTCATGCGTTTGTTTTAACTTTTTAGCAATCATAGAAGTTTTTAGTGAACTTCCTAACTTTTGCGATTGGGTAGAAAAAATATTGACCGCCGCTCCTATGTAGCAAATATCATGGAAATTTCTCTCCCAAAAGTTTGGGTGGAAAGTTAAAATCCATGGTGTTCTTCTTTACCATGAGTTTACCTTATTGTATCTTCCTTTACTCTAACCTTTTTCGATGTTCATAGGATTTGCTGTTCGTGGAATTCGTCCCATTTCTGTTCCTACTGCTAGGCTTTTTATTAGCACAACACAGGAACAGATTTTGAGCGTGTCCTCTTTATGAAACCCGTGACTCTGAAGAAGAAGATGATGATAAAGATAGCTCTCTAATGAAGAAGCTACGAGTTAGAAGATGCGTGGTTTTAGATGATAAAGCCACCATTCCTCAAGACCTACCTTCAGGCTTCGTGCCTTTAAAGCTTGTCGATGAACCTGAGAGTGTCCATTTGTACATCTCTGAAGATGAAGATGTTAACCATCCTGGTAATACCCCTGTAGGCATGTAAAATTTATTGGATTCAAATTCAATAAATAACTTGGATTATATTTTAAATATACGAGTCCAAATAAATAATTTAGGCTAATATAATTGGATTAATTATATAAGTCCAATATCATTGGGCTATCCCATTTAATTGGGGTACAAATGATGAGCATTAGGCCCAAGATATCATATCCTAGAGGCCCAGTTTGGTGCCACATGTCAAATAACGTGGCACGACAAGTCAAACAGAAAAGCCAATAGGATCATGCCACATGTCAAAATGACAAGGCATTCCAAGTCAAATTAAAAGGCTAATAAAATCGCGCCACATGTGCAAGTGACATGTTCTGGCCAATCAAATGTGGCCTTGTCACTCTTCAATCTGATTGGTCGGAAAGAGTTTGTTCTTATCATAACTCTTCTCTCCTACAACTATAAATAGGGGTCTTCATAACTCAAAAAAGAGACCAGAAATTATAACAAGAAGCAAGAGAGAGTTCGTGGATCAAACGCCGTAAATTTCTCTACAAGTTTCAGGTTTCAAGCAACCAAGCTCAAGTTCAAGAAATTAAGCTTAAGTTCAAGAACAAAGAACAAATCAAGTTCAAGCTCAAGAATGAAGAACAATTCAAGTATTCAAGATCAAGAACAAAGTCAAATCAAATACAATGAGTTCAAGATTAAGGCTACTTGTTCGTGATAGAATTCGTGGCAACAATCAAAGTGTTCGCGACGAATAAATCAAATTAAAATTCAAGATCAAGATCAAAGGACCTTGAATTTAATTACTATTAGAAAGAAGAATCAGAGGATCCATAGAGATTGTAACACTCAAATATTTGAAATCAAATATTACGATTGTCGCAATATTTTTCGGTCTTGATTTTATTTTCTCGACGTAAATTTATTGTCTACAAATTCTGACACACCCAGTGGGACCAAATCTGCCCTTCATCTCTTCTCTCATGTTGAAAAGAATGTGGTGTCTTCTTTACTGATACTTCAAGCCTCATCTACGTGACCTTGTAAATCTACGCCCCGGCAAGCCTTGAAGTAGGGGCATTTGTAGACATCAAAATTTTATCTGTTCAAATCCATATAAAATTTGGGAAAAATCCCAAATTTAAGATACTACAAGTAGAGTCCATCGAGGTTTCTTGGAGGCTACTCTATCTGAAACCTTAACTTGGAAGTTACTCTACCTAAAACCTTAGCTTGGAGGGTAATCTACCCAAAACCCTAGCTACACCTATAAAAGGAGGCCACATATTCCCTTCGAAAGCATCTCGAAATTCTATAAAAATTCATGGAATATTCATAAAGAGATGAAATATTGTTTTTCTCAAAGCCACAGAAGTGATCAACAGATGTTCTTCCTTTTCCTGGAGATCAAATACATCTTAAGTGTCACGACCCAAACCGATGGGCCGCACGGGTGCCTGAGTCCTACATGTCAAACACCACTACGAATACATCTAGGATATGAACCTGTATAACATCTTCTGAATTACGAAGATAACATACATGACAAAAACCTGCTAACAAGGCATATGTACGTATACATGCAGAATATAGTGGGCGAGCCAGCAAGGTTGCAATAGACAACTATACATCCAATAACTGAAAGCCGACAAGGCCACATACAACCCAACTAGACATACTGTCTACAGACCTCTAACAGAAATATAACTGTACAAAGACGGGACTAAGCCACATCATACCCATAAACATATATATATATATATATATATATATATATATATATATATATATATATATATATATATATATATATACACACACACACACACACACACACACACACTCCGGATCAAATAAAGCATGCCAACTCTCACTGATCAGGGATCCTAAGAAGGGGGGCCGTCAGCTTGCCTACCTACACCTGCAGGCATAAAATATAGGCCCCGTGAAATAGACGAAAAATATACTGAGTATGTAAGACATGAAAATTTGTACGTAAAAGACATAGATGAAACATGGAATATAGAAACACATCTTTAAATCTGAATTACTTTGTAAATTCTGAAACGTTTATAACGTCATGTACATGCGTACAAATGTGTGTACATAATATCGTCAAGCCACTGAGGGCATCCCATCATATCGTCTCGGCCACTGTGGGCACATCATCAACATATACCAGTTGATCAGGTGGTGGTGCGTATATAACGTCATAACCTTTTCCCATATCTCATATACATATATTTACATATATATGTGTATATAACGCCATCTGGTTATGGGTCAATGCACATGAGTGAAATGCATGAAAAATACGTAATACTCTTATGGGCAATATCATCATCATATACCAGCTGATTAGGTGGTGGTGCGTATATAACGTCGTAACCTTTTTCCCGTATCCCATATAAATATAATATACATATATATGTGTATATAACACCATCTGATCATAGGTCAATGCACATGTATAAATGAGTGAAATGTATGAAAAATACGTAATAATCTCAATATTTCTTCCGGATAAACTTTTTCAACTGTGTATTATTCTGAGACCCATAAATAGAAGATAATAATATTTTTCATGGGGAATCAAGAATATAGACACCCCTTCTATTTCTATGAATAGAGTAATTTATGGAAACTGTGTATTTGCTCGTTTCTTCAGTATAATTTGGACCATGCTAAAAGAAAGAAGGGAGGGCCTTAACATACCTGGAGAAGGAAAAACTCCGTAAAATATTTCGTTGGAAAACCTTCGTTGATTGAACGAAATTTTCCTTTGCTCCTTAGAAATTCATGGACAAAAATATTTTCTGGTTCCTAAAATTTTAGAACGAATAACATTGAATTCATTCGATTTTTGGAGGAACACATTTCTGGTTCTTCTTAAGTTTTGAAAGAATGATATTGAACTCATGTGATTTTGGTGGAAAACGTTTCCGATTCTAGCCTTTGAAAGGGGTTAGTACTAAATTGTGATAATATCACATTTGTGGGTTTATTAGATTCCTACGAGGTGATAAGATTTAGACACCTCTTTACAATTGTTTATGAGTCATATCTTTAAATTGGTGGCCTTGTGTCACATGGAGAGTGGTGTATTTTAGTTAATATTTATCCACTTATTAGTTAACTAGGTAATGTCCCATTACCCAGTAATTAACCAATTACTATAAATATAATATACATATATATGTGTATATAACACCATCTGATCATAGGTCAATGCACATGTATAAATGAGTGAAATGTATGAAAAATACGTAATAATCTCAATATTTCTTCCGGATAAACTTTTTCAACTGTGTATTGTTCTGAGACCCATAAATAGAAGATAATAGTATTTTTCACGGGGAATCAAGAATATAGACACCCCTTCTATTTCTATGAATAGAGTAATTTATGGAAACTGTGTATTTGCTCGTTTCTTCAGTATAATTTGGACCATGCTAAAAGAAAGAAGGGATGGCCTTAACATACCTGGAAAAGGAAAAACTCCGTAAAATATTTCGTTGGAAAACCTTCGTTGATTGAACGAAATTTTCCTTTGCTCCTTAGAAATTCATGGACAAAAATATTTTCTGGTTCCTAAAATTTTAGAACGAATAACATTGAATTCATTCGATTTTTGGAGGAAAACGTTTCTGGTTCTTCTTAAGTTTTGAAAGAATGATATTGAACTCATTTGATTTTGGTGGAAAACGTTTCCGATTCTAGCCTTTGAAAGGGGTTAGTACTAAATTGTGATAATATCACATTTGTGGGTTTATTAGATTCCTACAAGGTGATAAGATTTAGACACCTCTTTACAATTGTTTATGAGTCATATCTTTAAATTGGTGGCCTTGTGCCACATGGAGAGTGGTGTGTTTTAGTTAATATTTATCCACTTATTAGTTAACTAGGTAATGTCTCATTACCCAGTAATTAACCAATTACTATAAATATAATATATATATATGTGTGTGTGTGTGTGTGTGTGTGTGTATAACACCCTATGATCATAGGTCAATGCACATGTATAAATGAGTGAAATGTATGAAAAATACGTAATAATCTCAATATTTCTTCCGGATAAACTTTTTCAACTGTGTATTATTCTGAGACCCATAAATAGAAGATAATAATATTTTTCATGGGGAATCAAGAATATAGACACCCCTTCTATTTCTATGAATAGAGTAATTTATGGAAACTGTGTATTTGCTCATTTCTTCAGTATAATTTGGACCATGATAAAAGAAAGAAGGGAGGGCCTTAACATACCTGGAGAAGGAAAAACTCCGTAAAATATTTCGTTGGAAAACCTTCGTTGATTGAACGAAATTTTCCTTTGCTCCTTAGAAATTCATGGACAAAAATATTTTCTGGTTCCTAAAATTTTAGAACGAATAACATTGAATTCATTCGATTTTTGGAGGAAAACGTTTCTGGTTCTTCTTAAGTTTTGAAAGAATGATATTGAACTCATTTGATTTTGGTGGAAAACGTTTCCGATTCTAGCCTTTGAATGGGTTTAGTACTAAATTGTGATAATATCACATTTGTGGGTTTATTATATTCCTACAAGGTGATAAGATTTAGACACCTCTTTACAATTGTTTATGAGGCATATCTTTAAATTGGTGGCCTTGTGCCACATGGAGAGTGGTGTATTTTAGTTAATATTTATCCACTTATTAGTTAACTAGGTAATGTCCCATTACCCGATAATTAACCAATTACCCGCATAATTTAAAAATTACCACAAATTACTTAAAATTCTAATTATTTTTAAATTACTTCATATATACTGTTAGTGGAAATGTAACAGAAAGAACATAAGATTTAACGTGGTTCGGATTAAAATAATCCTACGTCCACCAGAGAACAATTGCCCTTTTAATATTAACAAAGGAAGGGGAGATTTCCCAATTACACTTAAGAGAATTTCTCTCTTAACTCTCTACTCACTACAATGTATTGTATTATTTTGGGATGATATCTACAAGTGAAGGAGTGCATCTATTTATAGAGGTAAAGACCTCCTCTTGATGTCATTGGTGACATCAAACTACCTCCTCTTGATGTTATGGGTGACATCAAAGGAGGAAGCTTCCTCCTAGCATCCACACCAACTCTTTCCACCAACTCTTTCAATTGGCATGCCATTATTGACTAAACATAAACCAACATTTTCAATCTCCACCTTGGTTTGTGTTTCGAGCGTGCGTGTGAACAACTCTGGCCAAAATTTCTAAGCTTACTGGGCAACCCCGTTGTAAGAAACAAGAAGAATCAAACCACTGTTCTACATACCACCTTCCCCTAACAACTATTCTCTTTGGAGTCGCATCAGTTGATGCACACCCCCGCCAAGTCTTTGCAGTATGCAAACTTACCGAGCGGGACTATCTTGGTCAACATATATGCAGCATTATCGTCTGTGATAACCTTCACGACCTTGATAGTTCCCTCTTCGACAATATCTCGAATAAAATGAAATCTGATTTCAATGTGTTTAGTGCACTCATGAAATCTCTGATTTTTCATTAGATGAATAACACTTTGATTATCACATCTAAGAGTTGATTCCAGCTGAACCAAACTTAATTCCGCTACTAAACCTTTCAACCAGATAGCTTCCTTCACCGCCTCCGCTGCTGTCATGTATTCTGCTTCTGTCGTAGACAAAGCGACAATCGATTGCAGAGTCGACTTCCAACTAACGGCACTGCCAACGAGGGTAAAAATGTATCCAGTTGTGGACCTTCTTCTGTCAAGATCTCCTGCATAGTCAGAATCCATATAACCGAAAATTGAAATACCTCTACCACTTTTTCAAAAGGTCATACCAACACCAGAATCTCCTTTGAGATATCTAAATATCCACTTGATAGCTTTCCAATGCCTCTTTCGTGGGATGGACATGTATCTACTTACCACACTTACAGATTGAGAAATATATGGACGTGTGCATACCATAGCATACATAATGCTACCAACTGCACTGGCATAAGGAATCTTTGACGTATGTTCCACCTCATCCTCGGACTGAGGCATTTGTAACTCTGAAAGTTTTAAATTATGAGCTAATGGTGTACTTACAGACTTGCACGTATGCATATTGAATCTCTCGAGAAGCCTTTCAATACACCTCTTTTGAGAAAGATGTACAACACTGTCTTCTCTTGAAATCTCCATACCAAGGATTTTCTTTGCAGCTCCTAAATCCTTCATGTCAAATTCCTTACTCAACAGTTTCTTCAAAGGATTTATCTCTATAATATTGTTAGCAGCAATAAGCATATAATCAACATACAATAGTAAATAAATCATTGAGTTACCAGACATCTTCTTGTGATACACACAACTATCAAATGCACTCCTTGAGAATTCATATGTAGTCATGAATGTATCAAACCTCTTGTACCACTGTCTAGGGGATTGCTTCAAACCAAACAAAGAGTTCTTTAGTTGGCATACGTGATCTTCTTTTCCCTCAGCTAGGAAACCTTCAGGCTGATCCATATAGATTGTCTCTTCTAGATCACTGTGTAAGAAAGCAATTTTGACATCAAGCTGTTAAAGCTCCAAGTCAAATTGTGCAACCAATGCTAGTAGCACACGAATTGAGCTATGCTTCACGACTGGAGAGAAAATCTCATTGTAGTCAATTCCCTCCTTCTGACTGAAACTTTTTGCAACCAATCTCGCATTGAACCTAGCATCTTCCACTTTAGGAATTTCCTCTTTCTTTCGGTAGACCCACTTGCATCCAATTGTCCTCTTCCCCTTTTGTCTTTTCACTATGACCCATGTATGATTCTTGTGAAGAGACTCCATCTCTTCAATCATGGCTAACCGCCATTGTACAACATCCTTGCAAGAAGTTGCTTCAATATACGAGGAGGGCTCCAGATCTTTAATCTCTTCTTGTGCACCTACGAACGCATATGCAATCAAGTTTGCTTGATCTATAAGGCGTTTCGGTTCTTATGTCTGCCTCTTCTCCCTCCCCTTCGCAATTGTGTATGGTTCATTGACAGCGAGTTCTTCAAGGTCTACATCTTCTGACTCATCTTTAACCTGAGTCTCTTGATCTTTTTCCTTGGCAAGCTCCACCGGAAGCTCCACCTGCTCGTCGTTCTTGTTTCCTGAAAACTCCATGAAAACTTTATGGGGATTAAGTATAGAGGATTCAACGAAGGTGACATCTCTACTAACTATAAATTTGAGTAAAGACAAATACCAAAGTTTGTACCCTTTTAATCCATCCACATACCCTATGAATATGGCCTTCTTAGCCCTTGGTTCAAGCTTTCCTTCATTAACGTGATAATAAGCTGGACACCCAAATACTCGTAAGTATGAATAGTTAGAGGGTTCACCTGACCATACCTCATTAGGAGTCTTAAAGTCAACTGCCGATGTTGGAGATCGATTGACAATATGAGCAGCAGTGTGGACTGTTTTAGTCCAAAATACTTTGGACATTTTGGCTTGTAGGATCATACAACGAGCCTTTTCAAGAAGAGTTCTGTTCATTCTCTCGGCAACTCCATTCTGCTGTGGGGTATGCCTAACAGTCCTATGCCTTGAGATCTCGTGAACCTTGCAGAATTCATTAAACTCTTCATTGCAAAACTCCAAGCCATTGTCTGTGCAAAGATACTTGATTTTCCACTCCATTTGATTTTCAACCAAAATCTTTCACTCTTTAAATGCTTCAAAAGCATTACTTTTTGCCTTCAAAAAATGCACCCAAACCTTTTATGAGAAATCATCAATAAAAGTGAGAAAATACTTCTTTTTGCCCTTCGATGGAAGTTTAGAGGGACCCCATAAATTTGAATGGATGTAGTCAGCACTCCTCTTGTCATGTGTTTGCCAGTGCTGAAGCTAACCTTCTTATGCTTCCCTAGAATGCAGTTCTTACAAAAGTAGAGTGTGCTAATCCTCTCACCTTCCAAAAGGTTACGATTGCTCAACACCTCTAGTCCACGTGCGCTCATATGACCCAGTCTTATGTGCCATAGTCTTGCCTTGTCATCATTAGATAACTGCACTGTAGATGCATTTGCAGAGCCAACAATGGTGCTTCCGGCCAATGTATAAAGGCCGTTCTCCAGCTAGCCTTTCAGCATGACTAAAGAACCTTTAGTCACCTTTATAGTTCCTGCTTTGCTCATGTACATGTACCCTTGTTCAATCAGAGTACTCAGGGAGATCAAATTCTTCTTCAAATCAGGAACATGATGGACTTGTGTAATATTCCTCACGACTCCATCAAGGTAGTGAACCCGAACTGAGCCAATGCCAACTATTGCACAAGTTGCATTATTGCCCATTACTACGGTTCCTCCACTTTTCTCATAGCGGCTAAACCAGTCTTTTCGGAATGTCATATGCAGAGTACAAGCAGAGTCTAACACCCATTTGTTTCCATAACTACTAGTATTATTACACGATGGTGTTAGTACATAATCATTATCAAAATCATGTACCTGTTCAACTGTAGATGCACTCGCCTTTTCCTTGGACTTTGACATTGGGCAATCTCTTTCAAAGTGCCCCTTCTTGCCACAACCCCAACACTCTGTATTCTTTTTGTTCACACGAGACTTTGATCTGTGCTTTGATTTGCTCTTTCCCTATTGGCTAGTCCGACCTCTCACAAAGAGCCCATTTGCCTGATCATCTCTATCTCCTTCAATGTGCCTCCACACATCACTAGAGTTAAGTGTCTGTCACACTTTCTCAAGCTTGATAGGCTCCTTGCTATAAATCATTTAATTCTCAATATCACGATATCTTGAAGTCAATGAAAATAGCAAAGCACATGCAAGCGTCTCCTCCTCCTTTTTAATTCCTGCAATCTGTAAGTCCATGACAAGTTTATTGAACGCATCTAAATGATCTTGTAACGAAGTATCTTATCCCATCTTAAATGTGTGAAGATGTCATTGTAACAACATTCTTTTTTTCACTGATCGGTCTTGGTATAGCCCTTCTAGCTTTTCCCATAACTGTTTGGCCGTCTCTTCGGTACCCGTACTCACTTCACAAAGCACGTTAGGTGGAAGGGATAGTTGGATTGTACTCAATGCATCCCCTTCAATCTTCTCCTTGTCGGGAGCTGATATATCCTTAGGATACTTTCCGTCAATAGCATGGATTGAACCTTCCTTCCGCAGTAACGCCATCATCTGGATCTTCTAGATATTGAAGTTGTTGCGGCCACTGAATCTATCAATTTCAAACTTCATGGAACTTATCTTTGCTTGTTCTTCCTCCTTAGATCGTTAAATAATCATGCAGCTCTGATACCAATTGTTAGCGGAAACGTAAAAGAAAGAACACAAGATTTAATGTGGTTCGGATCAAAATAATCTAGCGTCCACCAGAGAACAGTTGCCTTTTTAATATTAACAAAGGAAGAGAAGATTTCCCAATTACACTTAAGAGAATTTCTCTCTTAACTCTCTACTCACTACAATGTATTGTATTATTTTTGGGATGATTTCTACAAATGAAGGAGTACATCTATATATAGAGGTAAAGACCTCCTCTTGATGTCATTGGTGACATCAAACTACCTTCTCTTGACGTCATGGGTGACATCAAAGGAGGAAGCTTCCTCATAGCATCCACACTAACTCTTTCCACCAACTCTTCCAATTGACATTCCATTGTTGACTAAACATAAACCAACATTTTTATATACTTTATATATTATACTACCGTGGTTATATGGTACCTTGCATGGTACTAGTTCATAATTATTAGGTATTATCGCTCGACCGTATTTTATTCCAAATTGGCCACTTTCAACGAAACTCATTTTCTTTAATCTGTGTACCCCTTTATACTTCATAACACTTATTTATTGCTTGTTATAAATAGCGTAAGTATGTTAACGTCAAGATGATCTCATCCCCGAGTCTACGTTGGTTAACTGAAAATGAAAATTTAACGTATGAAAATGCGAGATGTAATATCCTTCCCCCTTAGAAACATTCGTCCTCGAATGTTCAACTCCCCGTAATCCATATAACTTTGGCAGGGTCGCCTTTGTAACAACATCACTACCAACTCTCCCTGTAGAAGCTTAATAATCCAACGCCACACCGGACCACAATCATCAATAGCGACAATAACCAACACAAGAATTTATACACGTACCTTATGATTATGATGTCTCAGTCGGACCCTTCTATGGAGAAGGAAATAAGTAGGGATATCTATACTTCATGTCTTCCTCGGCCTCCCAAGTTATTTCTTCCACCTTGCTGTTCCTCTAAAGTATCTTTACGGAGGCTACCTTCTTATTCCGTAGCTTACGAATTTGTCGGTTTAGGATGGAAATCAGAATTTTCTCGTATGACAAGTCCTTTGTAATCTATACATCACTCGTGGGCACCACTCGGGTAGGATCGCCAATGCACTTCTGCAACATAGATACGTGAAAAACCGGATGGACAGACTCCAATTTTGAGGGCAATTCTAATTCATAAGCTACTTGGCTCACTCTCCGGATGATCCTATAAGGCCCAATATACCATGGGCTAAGTTTTCCTTCCTTTCTGAACCTCATGACAACTTTCATTGGTGATACCTTTTTGGAATACCTAGTCATCCACCTGAAATTTCGAGTCTCGTCGTCGATTATCTGCATAAGCCTTCTGACGACTTTGACAGCCAATAGCCTTTCTTGTCTAAGCTTAATTCTCTCAATTGCTTGTTGTACTAATTTTGGTCCTACTAATGTAGTTTCCCCAACATCGAACCACCCTATAGGAGATCTACACTTCCGTCCATAAGGAGCTTCATATGGAGCCATCTGAATGCTGGAATGGTAGCTATTATTATACGCGAACTCAATAAGCGGCAGATGATCCTCCCAACTACCTTTGAAGTCTATTACACAAGCTCGTAACATATCCTCTAGTGTTTGTATAATACGCTCAGCTTGTCCGTCTGTCTGGGGATGAAATGTTGTACTAAGACTTACTTGAGTCCCCAATCCTTTTTGGAAGGACCTCTAGAAGTTAGTTGTAAATTGAGCTCCTCTATCCGAGATAATAGATACAGGGACACCATACAGTCATACTATCTCCTTAATATAAAGCCTTACATAATCCTCTGAGGAATATGTAGTTGTAACGGGAAAAAAATGGGCTGACTTTGTAAGCCTATCAACAATCACCCATATCGAATCGAACTTACGTTGGGTACAAGGTAAGCCTACGATGAAATCCATATTGATTACTTCCCATTTCCAAGTCAGAATCTCCATAGCCTGCAATAATCCACCGGGTTTTGATGCTCAATCTTAACCTGCTGACAGTTAGGACACTGGGCAACAAATTCTGCTATATCCTTTTTCATTCCGTCCTACCAATACACTTCCCTGATATCATGATACATCTTTGTTGCTCCTGGATGGATAGAATAATGAGAATAGTGAGTTTCTCCCATAACCTGCCGACGCAACCCTGCAACATTAGGCATACATAATCGCCTTGATATCTGAGGACCCCATCTTCTGTAATTTCAAACGGTGTCTTCTCCTTCCGAAGAGTAGTATCCCTATAATGAACTAGCGCAGGATCCTCGTACTGGCATTCCTTTACTTCAATTACTAAAGAGGATGTTGTCGTATCCTGAATAGTAATTCCAATATTTCCTGAGTCTAGTAACCAAACTCCAAGACTTGTTAGCCGATGAACTTCATGGTCTATTCCTCTCTTTTCTGGCTGCAAATACGACATGCTACCCATCGATCTATGGCTGAGGGTGTCGGCTACTACGTCACCTTCCCCGGATGGTATAAAATATCAACATCATAGTCTTTAAGTAGCTCCAACCATCTCCTTTGACGTAGATTCAATTCCTTTTGCTTGAAGATGTACTGGAAGCTCGTATGATCTGTATAGATATCAACATGAATGCCATACAAGTAGTGCCTCCACATCTTTAGTGCATGAATCACCTCGGCTAACACTAAATCATGGGTTGGGTAGTTCTTCTCGTGTTTTTTTAGTTTTCTGGAAGCATAAGCTACAACCTTACCATGCTACGTTAGCACACGACCCAATACAATGCCTGAAGCGTCACAATAGATAATATAACCATCGGTCCCTTCTAGGAGCGGTAGAACCTGTGCTGAAGTTAATCTATCCTTCAATGCCCGGAAACTCCATTTGCAAGGATTGGTCCATTGAAACTTAGCTCCCTTCTGAGTTAACTTACATGGGTATCCTAATCTTTTACAATTCAGGAATTTCCCCTCTTCGGAGGCCCAAACTTTATCCTTTATCCATTACAATTATGCCCTTATCCTACTATTAGGGCAACATTTCATTTGTTCTAAAGATTACTAGTTTTAGACTCCTTTGAGTTCTTTTAGGCTATACTGAGCCTTCTGTAATTTAGAGAAATCATCAGCTTTCTTATAAACTTATTCCCAAGGACTTATCCATTCTCGTTACCTTTTTCACTCATCTTTTCGTATCCTTCCTCCTGTCTTCCTAAAACCTTGTCGCTCTACCATACTTTAGCTTTGCGACCTACACATATCTATTTATACTTATTCGCAACCTTTCTTCAACTTACCTGCATCATAAATTTCCTTATGTTATTCCAGAACATTAAGCGAGACACCACATGCTATTTTGGTTGAAGGTGCTTAGAAGAGAAGAAAATTTCGTTACAAGTTTCCTGTAATAACCTACCAAACGGAGAAAGCGACGAACCTCTGTCAGTGTTGTGGTTCTAGGGCAAGTCTTCAATGCCTCCCTCTTTTGTGTATCCACCCGGATGCCTTCATCCGAAATAATATGCCCAAGGAAAGTTATAGAGTTCAACCAGAATTCACATTTAGAGAATTTTGCATACAACTTCCCCTTTTGTAGAACTCTGGATACAATACGCAAGTGATATGCATGCTCAGCCTCTGAACGAGAATATACCAATATATATCACCTATCAATATGATTACGAACAGATCTTAAAAAGGGCCCGAAAACACGGTTCACTGAATCCATGAATACTGCTGGGGCATTGGTCAAACCAAACGACATAACACAAAACTAAAAGTGCCCATATCTAGTCCTGAATGTTGTCTTTGGAATATCTTCATCCTTAACCCTTACTTGATTGTACCCGGACCTCAGGTCTATCTTTGAAAAACACTTGGCACCTTGCAACTAATCAAATAAATCATCAATTCTCAGGAGTGGTACTTATTCTTGATCGTCACCTTATTCAACTGCCTATAATTAATACACATTCGTAATGAACTATCCTCCTTTCTCACAAACAACACAGGTGTCCCCACGATGACGTACTAGATTTGATAAAATCTATTTCAAGCAAGCCCTTAGTTGTTCCTTTAACTCATTCAGCTATGCAGGGGCCATTCTATAGAGGGAATAGATATTGGATGAATATCTAGTAGTATTAGGTTAATGACAAGCTCAAATTCTTGCTCTGGAGGAAGATCCGGAAGCTCATCGGGAAAATCATTAACTACATGAAAGAACTGAATGGTTGGTAACTCTACTTCCACATCCCAAGCCCGAACTCAGTGATAAATGTAGTCCTTTTTGATTATCTTCCTTGCCTTGAGATAGGAGATAAATTTACCTTTTGGCGATGCGGTATTACCTTTTCATTCTAAAACAGGCTCTCCTGGGGACAAAAATCAAACCATCTTTGACCTACACTTGATGTTAGCATAACAAAAAGCCAACCAATCCATGCCTATTATAATATTAAGTTCTACCAACCGAACACCACGTACCATATCCTTGTTTATTATCAAATATATCACGGGCCATTACGGGCGACATCCATATATATAAGTAACAATATTAAGACTTTACTTGTATAACTAATTTTAGAAAAAAGGTTTATATACATTGAGTTCAACTAGGCCGTAGACATATCATATCCAAAACTATATACAGGATAACGTCTGCAAAACCTCTAAGTAGGCATAACCATAATATATACAAGTTGTGACGGCTCTCCCTACATTCTCATAAAACAACCTAGCACATTTAGAATTTTGACTTGGTAATATTGCAAGAAGAGGTGGAACTTACCAACCAAAAATTGACAATTGGAGGAATTCTATAGTAGAGAGTCCTTGCCTCGTCCTATATAAGAACCTCGATCGGACATACTTCGAAGCGGAATCGTCATGTCCTTATTAGTTACCTTCCCCCTCTTGGCCCGACTAGTATCTTTTTCCTCTGTATATCCTATAACATACACCGACGAACCTTGATTGACGGACTCCCAAGATTGTGGACTATCTGGAACCCCAGAAGAGCTGGTGTTCTCAAATACCTTGACATAGTTTTGAGCCTGAGGGAATCCCGGCTGTGCCAATCCATGCACTACTCCCCTCATACCCTAATCAATGGGCTGTGAAACTAAGTGCCTTGGTGAGGCCGGAACTCCTCTCACCCCATCTACTGTCGGAGTGGTCGAAACAACTCAAACAGATTACTCATATGGATCCTCGGATGGATCCTTCTCAATAAAACCGATGATCTCCGATGGGTCTGAATCCATAGTATAACTTATCTCTCTTTCTAACACCTTCATAACCTTCTGACCCGTGCTGGCGGCTGTAGTCTTCGGAGGCATCGCTGAAAACATAACGCATCGTTAGGAACATGAATTCTTATATCGCACAATCTAAGATAAGAAAAGAGGATAACATTCTATATGTCCTGTAGCCTCCTGTCTATAAGTGTAGTGCACGACACACCCATAAACAAGACTCTACTAGACATAGTTTGTAGGCAAACCTAGGACAGAACTGCTCTGATACCACTTTTGTCACAACCCAAACCGATGGGCCGCGACGGGTACCTGAGTCCTACCTATCAAATACCCCAAAGTATACGTCTAAGATATAAACCTGTATAACATCTTCAGAATTACGAAGATAACATACATGATGGAAACCTACCAACAAGGCATATGTACGTATATCTGCAGAATACAGGGGGCGAGCCGGCAAGGCTACTATAGACAACTATACATCCAATAACTGAAAGCCGACAAGGCCACATACATCCCAAATAGACATACTGTTATAGACCTCTAATAGAAACATAACTGTACAAAGACGGGACTGAGCCATGTCATACCCATAAACATATATATATATATATATATATATATATATATATATATATATATATATATATATATATATACACAAACGTATCGTACCAAAATCAAAAGCAGCTCCAGATCAAATGGAACACGCCAACTCTCGCTGATCAGGGACCTTAAGAAGGGGGACCGTCAGCTTGCCTACCTGCACCAGCGGGCATGAAACGCAGGCCCCGTGAAATAGGGCGTCAGTACGAAAAATGTACTGAGTATGTAAGACATGAAAATTTGTACGTAAAAGACATAGATGAAACATGGAATATAAAAACACATCTTTAAATCTGAATAACTTTGTAAATTCTAAAACGTTTATAACGTCATGCATATGCGTATAAATGTCGTGTCATGCATAAGTACGGGTGTACATAATATCATCAAGCCACTAAGGGCATCCCATCATATCGTCTCGGCCACTGTGGGCACATTATCAACATATACCAGCTGATCAGGTGGTGGTGTGTATATAACGCCGTAACCTTTTCCCATATCCCATATACATATATATACACAGATACGCGTATATAACGCCGTTTGAGTCATGAGTTAATGTACATGTATAAATTCATATTAAATACGATAATAAAATCTCTTATTTCAGACACTAAGGGCAACATCATCATCATGATATACCAACTGATCAGGTGGTGGTGCATATATAACGCCATAACCTTTTTCCCATATCCCATATAAATATAATATACATATATACGCGTATAT
The DNA here is from genome assembly GCF_000715075.1 of Nicotiana tabacum. Taxonomy (NCBI): domain Eukaryota; kingdom Viridiplantae; phylum Streptophyta; class Magnoliopsida; order Solanales; family Solanaceae; genus Nicotiana; species Nicotiana tabacum. Next base: position 11,894,809 of record NC_134082.1, read on the forward strand.
AACGCCGTCTGAATCATATTTCAGCCACTGTGGGCAACATCATCATCGTATACTAGCTGATCAGGTGGTGGTGCATATATAACGCCGTAACCTTTTCCCATATCCTATATATATATACTATACATATATACGCGTATATATCATCATCTGGTCATGGGTCAATGCACATGTATAAATAAGTGAAATGCATGAAAAGTACATAATAATCTCAATATTTCTTCCGGATAAACTTTTTCAACTATGTATTATTCTAAGACCCATGAACAGAAGATAATAATATTTTTCATGGGGAATCAAGAATATAGATACCCCTGCTATTTCTATGCATAGAGTAATTTATGGAAACTATGTATTTGCTCGTTTCTTCATTATAATTTGGATCATGCCAAAAGAAAGATGTGAGGGCCTTAACATACCTAGAGTAGGGAAAACTCCGTATAATATTTCGTTAGAAAACCTTGTTGATTGAACGAAATTTGCCTTTGCTCCTTAGAAATTCATGGAAGAAAATATTTTCTGGTTTCTAAAATTTTGGAACGAATAACATTGAATTCATTTGATTTTTGGAGGAAAACGTTTCTGGTTCTTCATAAGTTTTGAAAGAATGATATTGAACTCATTTGATTCTGGTGGAAAACGTTTCTGGTTCTAGCCTTTGAATGGATTTGGTACTAAATTGTGATAATATTACATTTGTGGGTTTATCAGATTTCTACAAGGTGATAAGATTTAGACACCTCTTTACAATTGTTTATGGGTCATATCTTTAAATTGGTGGCCTTGTGCCACGCGGAGAGTGGTGTATTTTAGTTAATTTTTATCCACTTATTAGTTAACTGGATAATATCTCGTTACCCGGTAATTAACCAATTATAATTTAAAATTACTACAAATTACTTAAAATTCTATTTATTTTTAAAATACTTCATATATACTTTATATATTATACTACCGTGGTCATATGGTACCTTGCATGATACTAGTTCATAATTATCGGGTATTGTCGCTCGATCCGTATTTTATTCCAAATTGGCCACTTTCAACGAAACTCATTTTCTTTAATCTGTGTACCCCTTTATCCTTCATAACACTTATTTATCGCTTGTTATAAATAGAGTAAGTATTTAACATCAAGATGATCTCATCCCCGAGTCTACGTCAGTTAACTGAAAACGAAACTTTAACATACGAAAACGTGAAATGTAACATCAAGAAAGTTCGCATCATCCTACATTCGAAAAATATGCTGGTGAAGCTCTCGAATCACGGAGAACAATCTAAAGAGAAGAATCAAGAAAACAAATAGAATTGTACCCTCATTATTTTATCAATAAAATTATATTTCTTCATATTTATATTGTGGTTATAATTTATTTTTGTATCACAAATAATTTGTTGCAAACAAATGGACACCGCATTTAAAATTATCTTCCATATGGGATTCGGCCACTGCAATGTCTCTTCGAAGAAGGATTTGTTTTTAAGTTTGGCGGTAATATAGGAACTCGAGAACAACTCAATTGTTGTTGGAAGTGTGAACTGAAAGTGAAATTCTATCTAATCATTACAGTAAGGAAAGATTCGTTTAACGGGAAATGTAGTCACTGGAGGTTATAATTTTATATTAAAATTATAGTTTGTCTTTGTCCCTATTCAAGGGTAAATAATCATGACTTTGTTCAAGTAATTGACTGGATGTACATGTAACAAATTGCATGGATGATACTCTACGTTCTAATCTGGCCCGCGACAAATTTGATAGTCCCCTAAAACTTTATGACCCGTTTTCGATTACAGCAAGTCTATATCTTAACAAGTCTTGAAGTAAGGGGGCATTTATAGGCATATAAAATTTATTGGATTCATTCAATAAATAACTTGGATTATATTTTAAATATACGAGTCCAAATAAATATTTTGGGCTAATATAATTGGATTAATTATATAAATCCAATATTATTGGGCTAGCCTATTTAATTGGGCTACAAATGATGAGCATTAGGCCCAAAATATCATCTTCATAGAGGCCCAGTTTGGTGTCACATGTCAAATGACGTGGCACGACAAGTCAAACTGAAAAACCAATAGGATCATGCCAGGTGTCAAAATGACAAGGCATGCCAAGTCAAATTAAAAGGCCAATGAAATCGCGTCACATGTGCAAGTGACTTGTTCTGGCCAATCAAATGTGGCCTTGTCGCTCTTCAATCTGATTGGTCGGAATAAGGGTCTTCATAACTCAGAAAAGAGACCAGAAGTTATAACAAGAAGCAAGAGAGAACTCGTGTATCAAACGGCGCAAATTTTTCTACAAGTTTCAGGCTTCAAGCAACCAAGTTCAAGTTCAAGAAATCAAGTTCAAGTTCAAGAACGAAGAACAAATCAAGTTCAAGCTCAAGAACGGAGAACAATTCAAGTATTCAAGATCAAGAGCGAAGTCAAATCAAATACAAGGCGTTCAAGATCAAGGCTATTTGTTCGTGATAAAATTCGTGGCAACAATCAAAGTGTTCGCGACAGATAAATCAAATTAAAATTCAAGATCAAGCTCAAATGACCTTTAATTTATTTACTATTGGAAAGAAGAATCAGAGGATCCGTAGAGATTGTAACACTCAAATATTTGAAATTAAATATTCCGATTGTCGCAATATTTTTCGGTCTTGCTTTTATTTTCTCGACGCAAATTTATTGTCTACACCCCCCTCAAGTCTTATTGATAGCCTTCGCTTAAGGATTTGAGGGTGAAGAATATTTTGGCCCTGCTTTTGAAGAGAGACCTCTTGCTACCCTTCCAATGACCCCCGTCGTTCCTACTGTTAATCCTTCCATCTTTGTTGCTACTACACCTGCGATTATTTCTACCACCGCACCGACTGTTAAACCCCGTGAAGAGGCTGGCCCTTATAGTGGGAGAACAGGCATGAAACAGGTGCTGATTGAAGTCCTCGATAGCGGGAATTTGTTGAAGACGTCTAGACAAGCTGCAGTGTGGTTAAAACTATTGATCGGCCCCGTGGAGAAGAAAAAACTCGAGTCTCACATCTATTTGAACTTAATGAATGATGTTATACATTCTACCCTTAAGGTATATTCATCTTCTCTATGAAGCCTCAGAAGCTGAAAAAGAAGACCCGAGGGTAGAGATAAAGCAGCTGGAGAAAGATTATGAAGCCATTGAAGATAAACTAACACTTAATGTTAGTTGGACTTTTTTAAACACCCGTCTAGAAACTTTGACCGGGGCTAACTAGGTGGGATTTGACCTTTGATATTTCCAAATCTAAAGAGGCAATTAAAGATACTCAGTAACTTCAAAGTTTTTTAACACTTGAAGATGAAACTTCCAAAGGTGATAAAGACAGGTCCCATAGCTACCAACCTTCGTCTTCTCAAGTTGATATTTTCACCCCTGTTGATGATACTCCTTAGTTTTTCACCTTAAATTTTTCTTTTGTTGGTGTTTATGAAACATTTTGTTTGTTTTTATTTGAAGTTGATTTGGGGAAACTTTTCCTTCCTTGTTTTTGGGTATCAATGTTAGTATTGTTTTGTTACAGATCTCGTATTATGTTTTTTGCTCTTAAGTTTTCGAGCCTTTATTTGAATTTGAAATGCTTTAATAAGTTTTTAAGTGTTGAAGCATGAAAACTTGAATACTGGATCAACTCATTTCTTTGGTCGTTTCCCTGTAAAAGAAAATTGTAACGACCCGGCCGATTGTTTCATGAGTTACCGCTCTGTTTCCCCCATTTCTTCTTCTTATTGCCTTGTTCAAGTGTATTTTGTGTTACCGGGTTGGTTGGTTAGGGTTCGTGGAGGTTTTGGTAAGGTTTGAGACACTTAGTCTCTTTTGAGGAAGCTTAAGTTGAAAAAGTCAACCAGATGTTGACTTATGTGCTAAAGGACTTGGATGTGAGTTCCGATGGTTCAGATAGCTTCCGGAGGTGATTTGGGATTTAGGAGCATGATCGGAATGTATTTTGGAGGTCTGGAGTGGATTTAGGCTTGAATTGGCGAAATTGGAATTTTGGCGTTTTCCGGTTGATAAGTGAGATGTTGATATAGGGGTCGGAATGGAATTTCGAGAGTTGCAGTAGGTCCGTTGTGTCATTTGGGATGTATCTGCAAAATTTTAGGTCATTCGAACGTGGTTTGATAGACTTTTTGATCGAAACCGTAATTTAGAAGATTTTTGGAATTCTTAGGCTTGAATCCGATGTGAATTGATATTTTGATGTTGTTTTGAGTGTTCCGAAGGTTGGAACAAGTTTGAATGATGTTATGAGATATGTTGGCATGTTTGGTTGAGGTCCCGAGGGCCTCGGGTGAGTTTCGGATGGTCACCCGAGAAGGTTGGAACAATGTTTCATGTTGTGAAAAATTGCAGAAATCTGATGTTGGGTGTTGCAGACAATTGGCCTTCGCGTTCACGAGTGGGCCCTCGCATTCACGAAGGGTTAGCAGGTGAGGCTGAAGATTTGGCCTTCACGTTCGTGAGGGAGGTCCCGCGTTCGTTAAGGGCTGGGGCCATTGAGTTATGCATTCGCGAGAAGGGGAGCCACGTTCGCAAAGGTTTGGAGTCAGGAAGCATCGCGTTCATGAGAGGGCAGATGGGTTTGCGAAGGAGGAAAATGTGGTCAACGTCAGGTTGTGCTTCGTGAACGCGAGGCATTGACCGCGTTCGCGAAGAAGGGTTTGAATGTCTGGGCAGAATGCTTAAATAGCCATTGTCCGCAATTTTGGGGCTAACTTTCACCATTTTTGAGTGATTTTGGAGTTTTTTGAAGAGGATTGAAGAGGGAATCAAGGGTGACACTTGGAGGTAAGATTTATGGACTTAATACTCGATTATAATGTGTTTTCTACCTAATTAATCATGGAATTTAAGCCTAATATTGAAGAACTAGGGCTTGTAATTGGAGACCTAGAATTTGGGATTTGAGGGGTCGTTTGTGGTTGGATTTTGATGCTTTTGATATGAATGAACTCGGGGAGTGATAAGGATTCTATTGATGTAATTTTTATCGGAATCGAGACGTGGGCCCCGGTATCAGGTTTGGCCAATTTCGGGATATGTGTTGTGATTTGATTTCTTTCGAGTGGGCTTTATCCCCTTAGCATATTTTGATGGTTTTGCACTGATTTTGGTTAGATTTGGAGCATTCGGAGACCGATTCGAGAGGCAAAGGCATCGCGGGCTAGAGTTTGGACCGGATTGAGGTAAGTAATGATTGTAAATGTTGTCCTGAGGGTATGAAACCCCAGATTTCACATCGTTGTGCTATATTATGGTGACGCACACGCTAGATGACGAGCGTGGGGTCGTGCACCATTGGGGATTGTGGCTTAGTCCATCCCAAATGACTGTTTACCATGTGTTTGATTGAAAATTGTTTGCTATCATCACGTTTTGGGCTGAATGCCATATTTGGGCCTCGTGCCAACTACTTGGACCCGTAGGGGTTTTTTACTGCTATTTTCTCACTGTTTTGGTTTTAATATCTGTACTCAGTCATGCTATATTACACCGTTTTCATAACTCAGCCATGTTTACTATGTTATAACATATTAAATGATATTTTGGACTGAGCATCATGTTTTACTGTTGCCCGAGTGGCTTATGAGATTCTGACTGAGTAAGGTCGAGGGCTTGTGTTGTGAGGATACTTTTGGGTCGGGCTATACGCCGCAGTAGTGATACACTAATTTATGATTATGAGGCCGAGGGCTTGAGATTGTACGCCACAAGGTGGCTTGATATGATCCCGAGAGCCTATTGATTATGCCACGAGATGGCTTGATATTGCGCTTGGGCCATAAGGGGCTCCTCCCGGAGTCTGTACACCCCCAGTGAGCGCGGGTACCCATTGTGATATGAGATATAGCCCGAGGGGCTGATTCTGTTGGTATTGTGCCCGAGAGGCGGTTTTTATGTGTTTATCTACTCTAGTTTCCTGCCATTTACTTGTTTAACTGTTAAAAAGATATTTTAAAGAATCTTATTCTGGACTAAGGTGTTTTTATAAGGTTTCACTGTTTCTTTGCCTTTTATTGGGTTTTACACTGCTTCCTTATAGTATGTTGTTGTATTTTTACGTGATTTCTTATCGCTCAGATACAGGAGCCTCGGGTCCCGCTAGCGAGTGATGATTGCTTCCAGCTTAGGTAGTTTGGAGTTCACTAGGTAGTTGCTTGGCGTTCGCAGCCCAGTGCTTCTCCCCCTATATTATGTTCCCTTGTTTTAGTTCTGTAATAGACTATGTAGACTATTCCTACTTTTAATCGGTTATTAGATGCTCATGACTGGTGATACCCCGATATCGGGCTGTGTTTATTCCACAAATTGTACTGTTTCACTATTTCTTTAGGATTAAATCATGTTAAATGACTTAAATTGTGTTATTTTAATTGCTTAAAAATGAATTGGGTGATGTGTCAACTGGCCTTGTCTTCACGAGAGGCGTCATCACGATCGAGTCTGGGTTTAGGGTCGTGACAAAAACACGTACGGGACTCAAAGGTAACTTTTTAGATGGTGACTGCTTAACCCTTTTCATCAGAATTATTGTAACCTAGACCAAGAATAATTAAGTATTCTGCATGTCTTTCAGATCTAATGTCATCATCTGGTATGTGATTGCTTTATGCCTACCATCTAAAATGGTTATTAAAACTTAAATCAACAAAGTAAACAATAAACTTTTAGGATACCTGACCGTGGGTACTCGTGTTCTCAAAAGTAATATATTTTCAAGTGAACTGCATTCCAATGAGATGATAACACCTTGTCATCCATAGTCTCTAATTCATATGCTCCTTTCCCACAATACCTTTAACTCGATATGGGCCTTTCCAATTTGGACTTAACTTTCATGCATTTGCCGCGTGTGTTGATCGAAATACCTTTTTAAGGACAAAATCCCCAATCTTGAAATATCTCAATTTGCATTTCCGTTGTAATATCGTTCAATCTTCTGCTTTTGTGTTGTCATCCGAACTAAAGCTACCTCCTTTCTTTCTTCCGTCAAATCTAAATTCATATGAAGCTCTTCCTCATTTAATGCTTCATTTGCATGTGTGTACCTTGTACTTGGTTCTCCTATTTCTACTGGAATTAAGGCATCGGTTCCATAAACAAGCGAGAACGGTGTTTCTCTCGTATTTATTTTTGTCATTGTTTGGTAAGCCCATACCACCCCAAGTAGTCCTTCAGGCCTCCTGACTTTTGATTTTTCTAATTGCTTCTTTATATTGCTGATAATAATTTTATTTGTGGACTATGCTTTTCCAATATATACGGGACAATAAGGTGCTGAAGTAATTCATTTAATTTTCCAACTCTTCAAAAAAGCAGTAATATTCTCACCCACAAACTGTGGCATGTTATCGCAAACAATTTCATTTGGGGCTCTAAACTGACATATTATACTCCTTCAAATGAAGTCGAGAACTTTCTTTTCTCGTACCTGTTTGAATGAACTTACCTCTACCCATTTTGAAAAATAATTAGTTAAAATTAACAAAAAAAACTTACCTTTCCAGGTGTTTGAGGTAAAAGACCTACGATATCCACCCCCTACTTCATAAATGACTATGGTAATATAATTGAATGGAGAAAATCTGCCGGTCAGTGCTTATTATTTTCATATTATTGACACTTATCACACCTCATTACGAAATTTTCTACTTCATCCTGTATTTTTATCCAATAATATTCCATGCTTTTTAACGTTTTTACCAGCGATCTTCATCCTACATGATTACCGTAATGTCCTTCATACACTTCCCGCATCACATATTCAGTTTGTGATGGTCCAAGGACTGTGCTAGGGGTCCTCCAAATATTTTGTGATATAAATTACCTTCTATTAGGCAATACTGAACAACTATCATTTGTAGCAATTGGGATTTCTTTTTATCCTAGGTAAAATTTAATACTGCAAATAAATCACAAATTCGTTTCTCCAATCCCAATTATTGAAATTTACCTCATTTATTATTTGATCAAGGGATGAATAGAACAAATGTACAACAATCACATTTTTCGCGTTTGACACATCTGCCACGAACCCCAGATTGCCAATACATCGGCTTCTGTGTTTTCTTCCCTGGGTATTTGGATAGCTTTCTAACTCTAGAACTGCCTCAGTAATTCTTGTACCTTTTTCAGGTATTGCTACATTTGCGTCTCTCTTGCCACGTAGTTCCCTTGCATTTGGTTTACTATTAGCTGCGAGTCACTTTTGATTTCGATTCGTTCAATCCCAAGCTCCCTCACGAGTTCTAAACCTACAGTCACGGCTTTGTACTCTGCCTTACTGTTAGTAATTAGATAACACTTTACTGCTTATTTTATAATGTCTCCCGAAGGTGAAATTAAAACTATTCCCAAATATGCTCCTTTTACATTTGAATAACCATCGGTATATAAGGTCCAAGTCCCCAAATTATATCCAGTAAACACTCGTACCTCTTTTTCTGCTTCAAGAAGTAGGTTCGAGTTGAAATCTCATACGAAATCCTCTAGTACCTAAGGCTTTATGGCAGTTCTAGCTAATAAATAATATCATATTCACTAAGCTCTATGGTCCATTTAGCTAACCTCCCTGATAACTCTTGCTTGTACAAAATATTCCTTAGCGGGAAAGCAGTCATAACATAAATAGGATGACATTGAAACTAGGCTGTAACTTTGTTGATATCATTATTAATGCTAATGCAAGTTTTTATAAATGAGGGTACCGTATCTCGGCATCTAATAAAGAATTAGAGATTGCTTACCCTTGTCTTCTCGCACCAGCACAATGCTTACTGCCACCTTTGACACAGCTAAGTAAACAAGTAATTTTTCTTCGTCCCTTAGTTTTGCTAATAGGGGCGGTTTCGATAAGTATGACTTCAAATCCTTCAAAGATTGTTGACATCCGTTAGTCCATTCAAATTAATTTTGTTTTTTCAATATTGAAAAGAATTTAATTTTTTTTTTGAAGATTTGGATATAAAACTTCCTAAAGTTGTTACTCTACTTGTTAACCTCTGTACCTCTTTTTTTTCTTCTTATAAGTATATTTGGTATTTCCTCAATTGCTTTAATTTGAACGGGATTCACTTCGATGCCCGTGTTAGAAATAAGAAATCCAAAAAATTTACATGAATCGACACCAAAGGCGCACTTTTTCGAGTTTAGCTTCATATTATATTTGCCGAGAATTTCGAAGGTCTTAGTCAAGTGCTGGAAATGATCCCCTATTCGTGCTGAGTTGACCAACATGTAATCAATGTGAACATCCATAGTCTTCCCCAAGTGTTCTTGAAATATTTTGTTCATCAATCTTTGGTATGTTGCTCCTGCATTTTTTAAGGTGAACGACATAACTTTGTAGCAGTAGGTCCCTCTATCTGTAATAAACAAAATATTTTCCTCATTTAGAGGATCCATATTTATTTGATTTTAAACAGAATATGCGTCTAAAAACTTAAAAGTTCATGATTTATGGTAGAATCAATTAGTTAATCTCTATGCGATAAAGGAAACGAATATCTAGTGCAAGCTTTATTTAAATTAGTATAATCCATGCATACTCGTCACTTCCCATTCCTTTTTGGGACTACAATTGAATTAGCTAACCAGTCAGGGTACTTTACCTCTCTAATTAGACCAATTTTTAGAAGTTTTTGTACCTCATCTTGGATTACATGATTTTTAAATTCTCTTTGCTTCCTTTTATTTTGTTTGACAGGTGGATGTAGTGGGTCCTTATTCAGTTTATGAGTCATTACTTCTAGTCAAAGGCGAATCTAGAATTTAATCCTATGAGTTTAACTTTTAATTTTTTTAGCATTGACCCATTATATTTTAAAAGTTATGGGTTCATATCTACTATTTTTGAAATTTTAATAAATTTTTACTCTGCGTTAAAAGTTATGGGTTCAATTGAACCCGTCAAGTATATGCTACATCTGCCCCTACTTCTAGTGGTATACCTATCATGTCTGAATGTGACCAAGCAAAAAAAATCGGCATTAGCACATAAGATTTCAATTAACTTACCTTTCATTTCCAAGCTCAAGTTTATTCCGATGTAAGCTTTTTTGTCAGGATAATGGACGAATAACATAACAACTTTGAGCTCCTCCTTGGTTGTTTTGATATTCTCGTTTTCCTTTGGTTCTTAAATCATATTAGGCCTTCAATCTATATCAACTTCATTCTTTGGACTTTCCATTAAGGTGGGTAATAAATTATCCTCAACTGAATACCATAATTGCTACTTCTTATCTTCATTCTCGAGTGTTCCACTTGCAGTTGTAACTGAGTTGATATCACTCGCTGCCTGTTTATCTCCTTTAGTTTGACGGATTCCCCATTGTGATGGGAATTTAATCACCTGATGCAACGTTGACGAGACTACATCCATATCATGAATCCATGGCCTTCCTAAAATTACGTTATATTCTATGGCTCCATCTAGCACCTGGAATTTAGTGTGTTTGTCACACCTTCTACAAATGTTGTCAATATGATTTCTCCTTTTGTGATGATACTTGAATTATCAAACCCAGATAACGACCATGTCTTAGGTATGATTTGATCATTCACTTGCATCTCGTTCACTAATCTCATTAGTATGATGTTTATTGAGCTACCTGGTCAATTATAACTTGTTTAACATTAGTATCATGAATAAGTAAAGATATTACCAGTGCATGGTTATGAGGAATGATCAAGTCGTCCACATCTTCATCGTCAAACATTATGCCATCCCTTTCCAAAATTTGACGAACCCAATTTCCATGGGTAACAATGACTTTGGATGTCTTTCTTGCTATCGTGTATGTCATCCAATTGATTTCTTCATCCCCGATTATAATATTTACCGTTCTATTTGGTGACGGGGTCTTTGGGTGTTTTTTTCCTGTTTTTCATGTATGGTTGTTTACCTTTTTCACAAGCAGATCAGTGGTGTAGCCTTGCTTCAATAGATACTCAACTTCTCTTTGTAAGAGCCTACAATCTGTTGTTCTATGGTCATGATCATTGTGAAATTTGAACCAAAATTCCTAGCTCCTTTTGTTGGGATCTAACTCATCTCTTTCAACAATCGCACCTTGTCACCCATTCCTCTTAGAATAGCTACCAACTCTGACGTACTAATGTTGAAATTATAATCTCCTACTCTTGATCTAGAGTTTGAATCACTATTTCTGGCCGTGTCCCGCTCCCTTTTGAATTGGAAAGAGGAACTCATCTCCTTCTATCTCGATCTTGAATCATACCATGCTTGTTATTGTTTAGATCGGGAATCGCATCCTGCGGGTCCCATGTAAGGCTCGTACCTGGTCTTATTAGATCTTTTCTCTATCTCTGAACGTCTAGATCTTGACCTATCTTCTACTTTTGGCTGGGAAACTGTATTTTGTTCTATTCGTAACTTCGTACTGTATTTGCTGTACACGTTATTCCAGGTGGTTGCAGGAAACTCCCGCAAAATTTCTTTCAATCTTCTCATGTCTTATGAACTTATCTCAGTTAAATTTCTTGTAAATGTCATAGCTGCCCAATTATCAGGTACATGTGGTAGCATCATCCTCGCCCGCTAAAATCTATTAATGAATTCCCTAAGCAGTTACGTGCTTTCTTGTTTTACTTTAAAAATTTCTTCCATTCTCTATTCTACTTTTTGAGCTCCCAAGTGTGGTTTTATAAATGAATCTTCAAGATCAACAAAAGTACTAATAGAATTTCCAGGTAAGAGTAAATACCACGTTAGTACACCTTTCGTGAGGGTTTCACCAAATATTTTCACTAAGACTGATTCAATTTCTTGCTTGGTTAAATTATTGCCCTTAACCCCTGTAGTAAATTCGGTAACATGATCCCGTGGGTCAATGGTCCCATCTTATTTATGGATATTGGGCATCTTAAATTTTTGTTGGGATTGGCAAAGCTGATGCACTTGGCTTCCAAGGTTGTTGAGAATATTTTATCAATATTCACTCCTTTGATCACCGGCGACACTCCAGATATCTGTTCTATCCGCTCATTTTGTTCCTTGAATTGTTTATGCAAGGTTAGTACCAAAATTTGTAAATTATAATTATTTGGTGTACCTGAACCTCAATCTCTAAAATCGTTTGGTATTCCTCCACTTCCTGGATTGTCAAGCCTTGAACGAGCATTTTCTAGAGTTGTATTTACTGGTGGAGGGGTCTGCGTAACATTAGGCAATCCACTTTCAAATGCTCATAAAGCTTCACAAACTTGTTGAGCAATCATTTGCCTCAAGTTATCCTGCTCGTTGGTCTGCTCGACAACTCATTACCCATCATTACGAGTAGTAGAAATTTCAGGTGAATTGTCATGTGAGCGTGGTGGATTTGATGTGGGCGTACGGTGTGGTTGAATTCCACCTTGTTGTCTTTCTTGGACTCCCTCATCCACCTGAAAAATTTCATTAGTAGTTGTAGTGCTTTGTTGCTAAAGATAAAAGTATGGAAAGTGAATAGATTATCAAATTTCCGGTAACAAAATTAGTTTATTTAACAAAAAATATTTTTTGTAGTCAAAGTCAATATTAAAGAAAATCGAGTTTCTAATAACCAAGTTTACTTCACTTTACCAAAAATAAGAGAATAAAACAAGAGAGTAAAAATTAAAAATCAATTGAAACTCAATATTTAGTAAACGAGGATTGATAATTGTTGTTTTCTCCTAAGAATTGTGGACAAGAATCTTCAATCAAGAAGGGATAAAGTAAAATACTGATTGCATATGTTCGTAAATATTCCGATGATCATACAAAATAAGGTAAAAGCCATTATATAAGGATACAAAGATGTAATGGTTCCCCCTCACTTAATTCCTACTCGTTACTAACATCAACTGCATTAATTGTCCGTTACTAAAATCTCGTAATGACTATGTTGGAAATAATAAATGATCTTACAGAATCAGGGATAATGCTGATTCCCTTTTCATATTCGCAATTGTTCATAAATCTTTCCCTTTTATGGTCTTCACGCATCTCGTGCCTATTTATGTTTTCCCAGCTATCAGATACAATGCCTTCTTTCATAAATCTTGTAGGTATTTTAATCGTGCCTCATCATTCTTCTTCATTAACCTAATACAAATGCCATTTTTCACCATATCATTAATTCACGTGTCATGCCTATTTTTCCACCAATACATGATCGAGAAACAATATTTTAATTTTTAGAAGATCATGAAATAAGATTAGGGCCAAGAAAAATACAGTATACCGAAGTAGAACGGCGAGTTGTAGGACAACCGGCTCAATCTGCATTAGTATAACATTGCAAACTACCAAGAGAACCACCAGAAACAAATAAACCATGATTTAAAGTTCCGTGCAAGTAATGTAAAATCTGTTTTACTGCAATATAGTAAACTTTCAAGGGAGAATGCATAAACTGAGAAACTTGATTAACTGCAAAAGAAATATCGGGGCAGGTGAAAGTTAGGTATTGAAGACCACCAACAAGACTCCTATAAAGAGTTGATCAGAAAATAAAGAAGAGTCGTTTGAATGTAGAGATGATTTGAGAGAAAGAGGTGTTGAAACTGGCTTTAACGCTAGTAAATTGGAGCGACTAATAAGGTCTTTAATATATTTTGATTGACAAAGAAAATTTACCTAACCCCAAATCACTCATAAAAAAAATCAAACCTAGAGAGTCCACATTAAAGATTGAAGCAATGAAGGAGAATATGCAGTAAAAAGAATATCATCAACATAAAGAAGAAGAACAACAAAGTCTGAATTTTGTTTGTAAATAAAGAAAGAAGAACCAAATAAGCTATTATGAAAACCATGAGTTAGAATAAAAGAAGTGAATTGTTGAAGCCATGCCCTATGGGCTTGCTTTAAGCCATAAAGAGCTTTGTTCAATTGACAAATATGATGAGAAAATTGTGGATGAACAAAGCCACTAGACTGCTTTATATATACCAGTTCATTAAGATTTCCATGCAAAAAAAAACATTCTTAACATCTATATGATGAACATGCCCAGAGGCGGAGTTAGAATTTTAAGTGTATGGGTTCTAAATTATAAATACAGGGTCTCGAAAAAAGTCATTGAATTTTCTTCTACTGTAGCTCTACTGTAGACATATGAAAGTTTTCTTCTTAATAAGGGTATAAGTCTAGCAGTAAGTGAAGCATGACTCTATTCCAACAAATAAGCAAATTAAGAGTAAGGGATGATGTAGTTAAACGAGACCCAAATGCCAAAAATGAATATGTTGTGCAATTTTTACTCCTTTGAACAAATGTCAAATAAATCGGGAAATGGGAGTACCTGGTAAGCTTCAAAATCATCAAAATTGAATCTTGATCGAGCAACAGTAAATTCAACATGATCAAGAATATCTTTTTGTAAACTCGCTGCATCATTCTTCAAGAACCCATCCATTAACCCAAAGTCGGAACATCTTATCTGCTTTCGCTTTCCTCTCCTAAGTTCAACCCAGCTTTCCTCACAACCACTCCTCTCCCACTACGACTGTAAAAGGGGGATTTTGGGAGCTGATTTTCGCTGATTTTTGTGGGAGTTTAATGGAGTTTTGTAGCTGAAGTTTGGTGTGTTTTGGAGCTTGAGTTTGAGGCAGTTTTCACGAAGAAAAGCTATTGGTTTTCGATTGAGTAAGAAGGCTCCTTTAATGGTGGAAAATAGTATTTTGTTGCTGTAAAAGAAAGAGTTGGTGCGCCTTTTTCATCTAGGTTTTTTTAATCTCTTGGCAGCACCCCAACGTTTTTGATTTGGAAGTTGAGAAGATTAGAATAAACAGCCACGACATCGTCTAATTTGTGCTATTTGTGCTTTCTTAAAAATAAAAACCATAAAAAATAAGAAAATAGCTAACTTCGTTCAGCGTGATTCGAACCCGTGTGTTCTCCAAGAGAACCCTGAACTCTTACCATTGAACCCAGACCCCTTTTGTTACTGGGTTTGGTAGTATATATTTATATATAAATAGTAAATTCTTCAATACAAATACAGGGTCTCAAAAAGGTCACTGGGTTCGTGCGAACCCACACCCCCTACCGTAGCTCCGCCCCTAAACATGTCATCATTTAGACGTATCAATAGCAAGAACCGTAAAAATGGTAATTGGTTTCACCACATGATCGAACGTTTGATCATAGTCTAATCTTTATGGTTGATTATAACCCTGAGCCACAAGACGAGCTTTATGGCGCTCAAAAGAACCATCTAATTTTTGTTTAACTCTATATACCCAACGACAACCTATAACATTAGCATCAGAAGGGAGGGGAACTAAATCCTATGTATGGGCAGCCATAAGGGAATTATATTCTTCTGCCATTGCACGTCTCCAATGAGGACACTTAGAGGTTTCAGTAAAGCATGGGGTTTTAAAAGGAAGAAAAGAAGTATGAGAAAGTAATGATGGAAGAATACAAGGCGTAGGAGAACCTATTCTTTTGCGGGTAATCATGTGATGAATTTTATTGTTAGAAAAATGTTTAGCAGGTTGAAGGTCGATTCACCACGAGGATGTGTTTGTATGATATAACGAAAATTATTTGAGATAGACGAGAGTTGTCCTGCTCATACAGAGGACTTAGCAACATCAATAGTTGGTTGCGCAGAACAAGGATAAACAGTTAAGGGAATATCACAATGTGACAAGGAGTAAGGAAAAGGAGGTAAATTTTTAGAGTGTATTTGATTTTATTATAGTTAGTTACATGATGGAGACTGTAGAGATAGGGTAGAAAATTGAATCAACATTGGAGTAAAACTATTTTCTTGTAACGTATTGCTCCTTACTTGACCAGTAGGATGGGGAGAAAAATAAATAGGAGATGCTTTAGAAGTAGTAGCAAGCTAGTGCATTGAATTATGAGTAGTAGTTGAAATTGAAGAAGCATCGGTAGCTTTAAAATATTGTACAGGATAAGGGTAAATATCTATTACAGAAGGAAGCTCAAAATTAAGACTTGTTAAACTAGATTTAGGTGAGGATAAAGAGAGAAGATGAGGATAAGGAAAAGAGTCCTCATTGAAAATAACATGTCTAGAGATATATACGTCATTATTTGAATGATCAAAATACCTATTTCCCTTATAATTAAAGGGATAACCAAGAAAGATACAATGTGGATCTATGACTCAACTTATGTGATGAATAATCACGTAAATTAGGGTAACACGAACAACCAAAGACACGTAAGTGATGGTATGCGACATGCTTGCCAAAAAGAAATTCATATTGGGTCTTAAAATTAAGTTTAGATGAAGGAATAACATTTAAGAGATGGAAAACAGTGTGAAGAGCTTCAACCAAAAATGAGATGGAAGATAGGACAAAAATAATAGAGAACGAACCATATTTAAAGTTGTACGATGCATATGTTCAGATTTACCATTTTGTTGGTGAGTATGGGGCATAAAAAGCGAAGCAAATCACCGTTGTTATTAAGAAAGGAACAAAATTCCTGAAGCTTAAAACTCAGCAACCCTATCACATTGGAGAGCTTTAATTTTTATAGAAAATTGAGTTAATGCATATGCATAAATCTGCTTGAATATAGTGAAAGCCTCATATTTACACTTTATAGGAAAAAATCAAGAAAACTTAGTGAAATTAGAAACAAAATATAATATCTAAAACCAGAAATGAAGGAATTGGATAAGTCCAAATATCACTATAGATTAATTCAAAAGGAGATTTAATAAAGGAACATAAATTCCTAAATGGTAACTTGTGATGTTTGCCAAGTTGACAAGCATTATATAAATTGTTTAAGCCTTGCAATGTAGAACAAGATAAGTTGTTGATCCTAACTAATCTAGCTAAAATTTCTGAGCTTGGATGTCTTAGCCGACGATGCCACAAGTTTGGAAAGGCTCAAACACTGGCAAGAGTAAGAGTGAGATGTATCAACTAGACCACCAAAAGGCGAAGAGAGAGTATAAAGAGGTCCAGAGCTATTGTACCGATGAAGTAGCCTCTTCGTCTTGAATTCCTTAATAGACAAACCAAAAGGATAAAATTCAATAGAATAACTATTATGTAAGATCAATTTACGAATACTTAGTAAATTAGCAGAAAGATGAGAAGCAATTAAAATATTCTTAAGAGAAAAGACGGAATGAGGAGTAGAAAGTGTACCATGCCCTATAGGAGATATGAACTTGAATACTATTACCCACGGTTACACGATTGGAGCCATTATATGGATGAATAGATGATAAGTTGGATATATTTGGGGTCATGTGAGAAGAAATGCCACTATCCACAAACCAAGAGGCATCACCAAGCGAAGCATGAGACGATAAAGAAGATTAAAGTGAACATCTGAAACAAAAGCTTTAGAACCCAATGATGGATAGTCATGAGCAGTATGGTAGGGATGATAGTAACGTTGAAAAGAAAGAATTCCATGAGTGGTTGGAGAGGGAAATAACGAAGCTTGACTGGAAAGGGCGGAGGACCTAATATATAACGAAGTCGGGGGGTGAGCAGAAATCATGAGGGGCACATTAAAGGATTTTGAGAATCCTTGATTGTGTCAACTTCTACCATGCCGACCATTAAAAACTTAGCCACCATTGTAGTGCCTACCATGTTCATGGTCATTAGAGGAAAAAGACTATTGCTTAGCCACAAAAGCAGTAGTAAAATTATATGTAGATGGATAGAAGATACTACTCAATTGAGCTTCATGAAGAAAAAGAAGGGATCCGGTTTCAACAAAGGCGGGAAGAGGGATACAAGTAGAGATAGAATTGCTCACACACATGTATTTAGGAGGTATACCAGAGAGTATTTATAAAATGAGATCCGAATCAAAGACGAGATTACCAATGGATGTTAACACATCAGTAATGGACTTGAGACGATGAACATATTCATTTATTGAAACAAAATCTTTCTTAAGATTTATATCCTAGAGAATCTCTTGAGAAATTGTTGCCTTAATCCATGAGAGAACAATAGAGTCCAGTTGAACCCATTGTCTGAAAGCAGGATTGAATACAAATATGCCATCATCATGAGAATTACAAGGCTTGGGACAAGGGATACTTCCATCAATGAAGCCATAGACACCATGACCTTTGAAGACAAGCAAGAAAAATTCTCTCCATAACATATAATTTGTGTAATAAAAAACCGTGGGAACAAGATTCTTAATGTTAGAGATAGAAATAGCATAATGAAATCATAGGAGAAGGGAAGAAGCCTCTACCATGGAAGTGGGTAGAGAAAGTGTTGATTCCGTAGAGGAAGAGGAAACCATAATTCGAGGAAAGAGAGGAATAATCAATGTAGAGATGACATATATATTGGAAAAAATTAAGTTTATATATGGGATTCATTATAAGATGACTCGTCATGACACGTGGACCAGTCAAAGAAGGATAGGTGATAAAGACTAATCAAAGATGCACAAGCTTCAACAGGCACGGGAAGATGTTCAGGGAAAAAGCAAGGAGGATAAGCACTTGAACCTCTTTATGATGGAAGGGAATGAATCTGATAGTAAATAAGGTATAGATACATACTATTAAGCATTAAATACAGTAAACATTAAGGAATCTGTATTGAATCCAATGTGATTAGTGATTCTAACGTTATATTATATGCCATTAATCGACAATAATGGCTCAATTATGGTAGAAACGAAACGTATTACCTTGAAATAGCTATAAAAGGAGAAGACTGATCATTTGTAAGGAAACAAAAATCTATTGGAATATATTGATTTATTTTGCATTCAGTTATTATTTCTCAATTATTCCTATTTCTATTTGATTATCAGTAACCCGAGTTCTTCTAATATAAGCTTTGACCGAAGTCCTTATTTTTGGTTAAATAAATTGGTTCTGTTACCGGGAATCTGATAATCGTTTACTTTCTTAATCAATTCTTTCATCAAAAAACTTACCATGTCGAATAACAACGACAATAGCCAACAAGATCCTCAATATCAGAAGAATGATGCGGGTGACAGGACCCCACTTCCCTCACCGCGTGATTCACAACGTCACTCACTAGAAGGAACTCCAGATGGATCTGAAACAAATAATGGGGTTGCAAATCAAAACAGATTCGAGGCAAATCAAAATGCTGGAGTTGCGAACGAACAAGCACTCGATGATGCCTTAAAAAATCTCATTGCTCAACAAGTTAGCAATGCTCTCCGAGCTTTTACCAGCCAATTGCCAGTTGCACCACCAACACCAACTCCGAATCAGAATACTCTAGAAAATCCACATTCTGGGCTCATTAACTCAGGCACTGGTGGAACTCCAAGCGAGTCTCGCAATGGCGAACCAAGTAACATAGTTAATTCTGATTTACAAAATTTAGTTCTAACCTTGCAGAAACAGCTCAAGGTGCAAAGTGATCGCATAGAGCAAATACCTGGAGTACCACCTGTAATCAAAGGAATAGACATGGATAAGTACTCACAACAACCATGGAAGCCTAGTGCTACTCCAATGCCGATACCAAAGAAGTTTAAAATGCCTGACATTCCAAAGTATGATGGCACAACGGATCCACGAGACCATGTGACCGCATTCACAACTGGTGTGAAAGACAATGATTTAACCAAGCAAGAAATCGAATCAGTATTGGTCAAGAATTTTAGTGAAACACTCACCAAGGGAGCATTGACATGGTATTCTCTTTTGCCAAAAAATTCTATAAATTTTTTTTCTGAGCTTACAGATTCATTTATCAAAGCGCACTCGGGAGCTCAAAAAGTTAAAAACGAATGGAAGATATTTTCAAAATCAAGCAAGGAGATTCAGAGTTGCTTAGAGAGTTCGTGGATAGATTCCAGCGTGAAAGAATGACGTTACCACGCGTACTTGATAACTGGGCAGCTATGGCTTTCACTAGTAATTTGAATGAGAAAAGCTCAGAATCCACGAGACGACTCAAGGAAAGTCTGCGTGAATTTCCAGCAACAACCTGGAATGATATTTACAACAGATACAGCACGAAGCTAAGTATAGAAGAAGATACTATCTCCCAATCCCAAAAAGAGGAAGAAATGAGTTCAAGACGTGCAGAAATTGAAAAACGATCCGGTAAAAATAGATACGAACCATACATGGGCCCAGCAGGAAAAGACTCACGATCAAAGCAGGATAATTCAAGGTATGATCATAGATCGAGGAATAGAGAGTCGGGTTCATCATCAAGGTTTGGGAACGATCGAAACACACAAGAGATGCGAGATGATGATAGGAACTTGAAGGCAAGATTTGGCGGTACAATTTTAATGTCAGCACTTCAGAGTTAGTAGTGGTATTAAGAGGCATGGGTGATAAGGTGCGGTGGCCAAAAGAAATGAGATCAAATCCAAATAGGCGCAAATCACTGGTGCGAATTTCATAATGATCATGCTCATAAAACTACAGATTGTAGATTGTTACAAGGTGAAGTCGACCATCTATTAAAGCAAGGGTATCTTACCAAATTATTTAGTGAAAAGGTAAGCAAGCATACATGAAAAACAGGCAGGAGCCCCCTAAACCTCCTTCTCCCAAAATGATCGTTAATGTGATAAGCGAGGCGAAGAAATCAATGGTGTGACATATACAGCGGCCAATAAAGTTTCTTAAGTTACAATTACTCACGGGAAGCGGGTCCGACATGTCCTGGAGGAAGAAAGTATAATATTTGATGATACAGATGTGGATGGCGTGATAACTCCACATAATGATGCACTGGTAATATCTCTACTTGTACATGATACTAATGTAAAACGAGTTTTGATTGATCCAGGTAGTTCCGTGAACATTATTTTGCTAAGAGTACTAAACGAGATGCAAGCTGAAGATAAGCTAGTACCAAAGGCACATACTTTGTCTGGATTTGACAATTCAAGCGTTGTGACAAAAGGGGAGGTAACACTTACCACATTCGCAGAAGGGGTTGTGAAAGAAACGAAATTTCAAGTGGTAGAGATGGAAATGGCTTACAATATGATTTTCAGGAGACCATGGATTCACGAGATAGATGATGTTCCATCTACCTTACATCAAGTTATTAAATTTCCATCACCATGGGGGAATACGTCAAATCTGTGGGGATCAACAGACATCTAGGAGCATCAACTCTGTAGTAGACTCAAATACGAGAAACGAAAAAAAATAGCAATTATAGAATCCAATTGAGGATACCATAACACAAGCCTCAACTGAACAAGGGCGAACAGATGTGGACTCAAGGCCCGATTCCATTCAAGAACTAGAGGAAAATGAAAATATCAAAACATCGATTGAAGATTTGGAGGCTGTAGAGTTATTTACACAATGGCCTGAAAGGAAAGTCTACGTTGGGGGCAACCTAAGCCATGACATGAAAGGTAAGTGAATTGAATTTTTAAAAACTAACGTGGATTGTTTTGCCTGGTCCCATTCTAATATGACAAGAATAGCCCCAGGAGTAATGACTCACAAGTTAAATGAAGACCCATCGTATCCACCCATCAAACAAAAGAAGAGAAAGCAGGGGACTTTCAAAAATCAGGTGATTCAAGATAAGGTTCAAAAACTATTAAAAATTGGATCTATCCGCAAGGTAAAGTATCCTAATTCGTTAGCCAATACTGTTGTAGTACCGAAAAAGAATGGCAAATGGCGAGTTTGTGTAGATTACATAGATCTTAACAAAGCGTGTCCTAAAGATTCTTTTCCATTACCACATATAGATCAAATGATTGATGCTACTGCAGGACATGAATTATTAAGCTTTTTAGATGCATATTCAGGGTATAATCAGATGAAAATGGATCCCCTAGATGAAGAAAAAACTTCATTTATAACAGACATGGAGACTTACTATTATAAAGTAATGCCCTTTGGTCTCAAAAATGCTGGTGCAACGTATCAAAGATTGGTGACCAAAATATTCCAAGAACATTTAGGAAAAACTATGGAGGTCTACATAGATGACATGCTCGTTAAATCTCAACAATCAGGGGATCATATATCGCACTTGTCTGATACATTTCGAGTCTTACAAAAATTCAATATTAAGCTAAATCCTGAGAAATTTGCATTCGGCGTTTCATTAGGTAAGTTTTTGGGTTTTCTTGTTTCTAACCGTAGAAGTGAAGTAAATACCACGCAGATTAAAGTCATTGAAGAAATTCCTGACATGCTTACAAGTAAAAAAAAAGTGTAGAGACTGACAGGAAGAATTGCAGCCTTAGGGAGATTTATTTCCAAGTCATCAAATAAAATGTTTTAAATTCTTTTCAGCTCTTAAAAAGCAAGATCAGTTCGAATGGAGTGAGGAGTGTCAACAAGCACTCAAAAACTTGAAGACATACCTGTCAAATCCATCGTTGCTCGCAAAACCAAATGTTGGAGAAAGATTGCTCATCTATCTGGCTGTTTGAGAAGTAGCGGTGAGTGCTATTTTAGTTCGTGAAGACCAAGGTAAACAGTCTCCAATTTATTATGTTAGCAAATCATTATTAGATGCAGAGACGCGGTATCCTCAATTAGAAAAGCTTGCACTTGCACTAATCATGGCATCTAGAAAACTAACGCCTTATTTTCAATGCCACTCTATTTCCGTAGTAACTGCTTATCCATTGCGCAATATATTACATAAGCATGAGTTATCAGGTAAGTTAGCCAAATGGGCCATAGAAATAAGTGAATATGACATCATATATCAGCCCAGAACCGCAAATCTCAGGTGTTAGCAGATTATTTGGCTGATTTTAGCCAAAGGATGCAATTAGAAGCAGAAAAAGAATTACAGGTGTTCAACGGGTCTAATCTAGGAATTTGGACCTTATTTACTGATGGCTCATCTAATGTGAATGGGGCAGGTTTAGGAATTTTTTCGGTACCACCTACGGGTGAAACCATTCGACAAACCATAAAATATCATTCTATAACTAACAATGAGGCAGAGTATGAAACTTTGATTGCAGGTTTAGAACTGGCACGAGAACTCAGCATTAATTAGACTGTAATCAAAAGCGATTCACAGCTTGTAGTTAACCAAATGCCAGGGACTTATACAGCCAGGGAAGCATGAATGTAGCAGTACTTAGAGAAGGTACAGGATCTGATTAGGCAATTCCAAACCTGGAAAGTTACGCAGATACCAAGAGATGAAAATGTCAAGGCAGACACCCTAGCCAATCTCGCATCTGCGGCAGATGTGACGAGCAATGAAAATGCCTCCGTAATTCATTTGTTTCATTCAGTACTCAATCCAGACAAAAATGAGGTAAATTTTAATAATTTAACTTGAGATTGGAGGAACGAGATTGTTACTTTTTGCAGTATGGTACCGTTCCTGAAGACAAAAAAAAAAGCTCACGTGCTTCGAAAAAAGGCTGCTCGATATTGTTTAAAGTAAGGCAATCTTTATCAAAAAATGATCGGTGTACCCTTAGCAAGGTGCCTCGGGCCTTCTCAAACGGAATATGTAATGAGAGAGATACACGAGGGGCATTGTGGAAATCACACAAGAGGGCGATCACTGGTAAGAACCATGATTAGAACAGGCTATTATTGGCCTAAAAATGAAGAGGAAACGGAAAATTTCGTGGCTATGATAAATGCCAAAGATACGGTAATAACATGCATAGACCTATGGAGTTTCTACATCCGGTCATTGCACCGTGGCCTTTTATGAAATGGGGGATGGATATCGTGGGTCCACTTTCACAAGCAAAAGGAAAGGTAAAATTCTTGCTTGTACTCACTGACTACTTTACTAAATGGGTAGAAGCAGGAGTATTTAAACAGGTACGAGAAAAAAAATCAGAGATTTTATTTGGTGAAACATCATATGTCGATTCAGTGTACCAAAGGAAATCGTGTGTGATAATGGCCAGCAATTTATAGGCGCACAAATCATAGAATTTTTTCAAAGTTGGCAGATAGGATTACCTCCACACCTTACCATCCGGTGGGTAATGGTCAAGCTGAATCAACAAATAAAGTCATTGTCAACAATTTGAAGAAACGATTGGAAGAATCAAAAGGCAATTGGTCAGAATTGCTACCCGGTGTTTTATGGGCGTACCACACGACAACAAAAACAAGTACGGGAGAAACACCAATATCATTAGTGTACGGAGCTGAAGCCTTAATTCCAGTTGAGATAGGGGAGCCAAGCATGAGGTATACGTAAGCGTCAGAAGAATCCAATGAAGAAGAAATGCGCATAAACCTTGATTTACTTGAAGGAAAAAGGGAAGCTACATTAATAAGAATAACAACACAAAAACAAGTCATGGAACGACACTAAAATAGGAAGGCACGTCTAAGATACTTCAAGATTGGGGACTTCGTACATAAGAAAGTTTTTCAATCCACAAAGGCAACTAATAAGGGCAAATTAAGTCCATCCTGGGAAGGACCTTACAAGATTCATGGTATCGCGGGAAAAGGAGCATACGAGTTGGAAACAATTGATGGCAAGATATTACCTTCACATTGGAAAGCCGTTCACTTGAAGAGATACTATTTCTAAGAAGTACCCACAGTCAGGTATCCTCATTTTAAAATTTTATTTTTGAATTGTTAAAATTTTACTAACGATTTTAGATGATAGGAAAAAAGCTAACCCATACTAAATGATGAATAACGACCTACAAGGCACGTGGAAAAATATAAATTTCCGTTCTAGGGTTACAACTATTCTGATAGAAAATCAAGCGGGTTAAGCAATCTTCATCTATAATCGCACCTCCGAGTCTCGTATGTTTTTTTCTTTTTAGGGAAAGGACCAAATGAGAGGAATAATCAAGTGCTCGAGACTTCATACTTCAAATCTCAAACACTTGGGGGACTATATAATATAAATAAGGCAAAGAATATTGGGAAATAATCAAAGTTCAAGCCTAAAAAGTTTATTCATTGAATGAGTCAAGTGCAGAGCAAAGTTATGAGCTGAAGCCAAAGAAAACCTTATTATAGTTAGGTTAAAGACAATGTACTGAAACGAGTTATAAATAAAAACCTTGTGTTTTATTGACTTTTTTGAAATCTGTTGTAAATAAAACAGTTACGAAAAAGTTATAAAAGTTATTTAAATACATGTAAGGTGTTATTTAAAACTTGACTAAGTTCAAATAAAAACTTGTCAAAGTTATTCCAAGAAACATGTGTATTCCTATTTCTTTTGTCGTACATTAACATCATTATGAAGTTGAGACGTCTTCTTCATTAAGTGTCGAATATAAAAGGGTCCTCTTTTATAAAATTCATAATTGATTTAAACATTCATGGAGTTAAAAAAGCATTTTGCAAAATAAAAGTGCAAACTACTGAATAAGTCCTTAAAATATAAAGGCAAGAATGAGCAAAATAAAAGTTCAAAAATAACTACGAAAACTTCTTAGTATTAAAAAGTTTAGACTAAATATGAACTTAGTCATAAACTAAGAGTTATTTATACAAAACGCCCCGAAAAAGATCTGGGGACTTGATGTTTTTAACAAACCCTCAAATAAGACTGAGGGTTGTAACCACATTCCACCAAAAAAGAAAAAGAAGTCACATATCATAGACTTGTCACTGAGGGGCTGAAGTAGGAACCGAAGAAGGATCACCAGCAGCAATAGACTCAAGTTGATTTGAAGGAGTTGTAACACTCACCGTACCCAAATCATCTTCAATATGTTCAGAAGTTTCAGCCACGGGAGAGGGAAAGTCTTGGCCTTGCTGAGTCTTTTTAATGGTTTCTTTAATTTTAGCTAACTCAGCTTCCAAGTTAAAGTTCTCTTGGCTAACTTTCACAATGGTATCATGGCGGGAATTCAAAAACGCCTAACTCACTTCAATTGCGGACTTGTACTCAAGAATCTCATAATCTTTCTCCCATTCAGCAATTTCATTTTTGAGCTTCTTATTCTCAGCCAAGGCAGAATCATAAGAAGTTTGAAGAGAAGCATGCAAGCTTTCTAAGGAACGAACCTTATCAGAAGATTCCCGGAGGTCTTCTTGAGTCTGGGTTAGAGTTTGCACGAGTTCATCGGCATACACTTCTTTCTCACTTGAGAAAGCCTTCAACTCTCTGATTTCTTCACTAGCCTTGGAGAGTTGCTCGGAAAAAAAAAGTTTCGAGAAGATTCTTGTTCTTACCGGCTTGATTTGAGGAAGCTCTTTGAACCGCCAATTCCGAAGTTAAACCCTCAACTGCTGCTCTAAGGTGCACTTGTTCTCTTCTAACACTTCTATGCCAATTTGAAGGCTTTCATATTGTTCTCTCAAGTTGTCTGCTTCAACTTGATACTCAAGCATTAATTGCTCCGTGTGAGAAACCCTCTTCATCATTGCTGTACCAACAAGGTTAATCTAAAAAGAGAAAAGAAGAAGAAGTAAG
Organism: Nicotiana tabacum; assembly: GCF_000715075.1. NCBI lineage: Eukaryota > Viridiplantae > Streptophyta > Magnoliopsida > Solanales > Solanaceae > Nicotiana > Nicotiana tabacum. Next base: position 11,921,186 of record NC_134082.1, read on the forward strand.
AACCTTAACAAAAGGGAATAACAAATCATTAAAAAAGAATACCTTTAATGATGATTGTATTATATTGTTCATCCAAGTTAAAGAGTTATGGCTCTCAAGCTTGGCTCTCTCGATTGGACCAATTAGTGGTTTCAACCACACGTCAGCCCCACCGGATTTTCTCAAAAGATTACCATCGGCAGGGACCTCGATGATAACCTGTTTCATGGCTCCACTCCCGCTTGAAGAACCAATCTCAATTTGTTGAACAGTTGTAGGAGGAACTATGAAAGGAGTCAAAACAACCTGGGGAGGAGTAACAATGGCAACAGTCACGACTGGCAAAGAAGGTACCACAGGAGCAGATATAGAAAAAGAAGCAAGGGGTGCTTCATTAGAAACTGGGCCTAAACTTTCATTACCAAAACCGCGGGCAAAAAGTTGTTCATCAAAATCATGAGCAGCAGCGGGAGTATCATCATTCGAAATCACCAACGAGGCTTCAACAAGCTCGATGGGAGGAATAGAACGAGGGGAGATGCTTCATCATCTGAAATAATTCGTCTTCTAGCCTGTGGCCTTTTAATTAAAGAACCCCCATCTTGTTCTTCTTCCTCTTCAGAGTCTTGATCAACAGTAGCTTTCCTTTTCGATGAAGAACCCAAAATTATCTCTTGGACCCTTTCCAAAGAAATTCTGGAAGCTACAACGGCCTCAACACTTATGCCTCGAATGGGAAATCCTGACAAAAAGAAGGATCAAAATAATTTTTGGAGGAAGTAATAAGTGAATTTATAAAAATAAAAAAAAACTCTTACCATGAGTTTTTACTTTCTAACCAAATCGATGAGAAAGATTTTTTCAAGACCTACTGTCCATTGGAGCAACATTCAATAGCTTCCTTACCCAACCACGGAAGTTGGAAATTTCATCAACAAATCTCATGGTTGCTGAAAAAGAAAAGGAAAATTAAAATGATGATCATCAAAATTGAGAAAAAGATACGAGAAAGCTATTGAAAGAAAACTCACGTGCAAAATTCCACTTCTCATGAAAGGGAACATTTTCATCACCCACTAAACCAACAGTGGGAGCAGCAACAAACCTGGCGTACCAGCCACAGTCTTTATCATCTTCTGGACTGACCAGAACTCTTTTGCTTCTTGCCACTAGAGTAAAGACTTCTTGGCAAAAGAGTTTGGGAGAATAGAGATGGACTAAATGAAAAAATGTAAAAGGTAGACCAGTCATGTTGGCCAAATGCCTCAAACAAGCAACAACCCTCCACACAATAGGGCCAATTTGTCCTAAACAGACGTCGAAAAAGTGACAAAATTCGAGGATAACAGGATCAATAGCAGGTTTGAAACCCAACGTGAAAGTATATGTATAAACAAAAGAAAACCCAGTTAAATAAGAGGTGATTCTTTGGTTCGCATTGGGGATTATAATGGGAAAGTCATGACTCCAATGGGAATCTCTGCGAACTATAGAAATCAAACCTTCAGTAATCTGAGTCGGGTAGATGTCAACACGATCTAATGAAGACAGTTGGTTTCTGATGGATTCTCTATCATTGTAGAAAGATAATTCTGCATGAACAATTTCATCCACTAAAGGTTCACGAAGAGGTTCAGTGAGTTCTTTAGTCCTAGATGAAGATCTTTGAGAAAGTGAACCCCTAGTTCTAGAAGGTGGAGTAAAACTCGATGAAGGAATAGAGGGGCCTCGTGATAAAGAAGACCCTAAACTACGAAACTTTCCTCCTCTTCTACTTCTAATAGGAGCAAGAGAAAGGTTGTCAACAATGGGGACTCTCTGAGGGTTAGGGTTTGAAGAAGACATAGTAGTACGAGGAAGAAGAAAATTAAAATTGAATACTCTAAACTTTTTGTGAAAAAAACAAAGGTAAAAAGTTATATTTATAGTCAGAAGCAACCGTCAAAGGAAAAGGCGTAATGATGGAAACATCATAATGAGAACTGTCGCTTCGTAATTGGTGAAGCCGTAAAAAAGCCTTAAAAGGCGCTGAAGGATTGTAGAGCCAACTAGGAGATGCCATGTGTCATGGACATTAAATGGAAGAGACAGATGAAATATCAGTTCCTGGGAAGAATTAATGGCGGCAAATATTCCCGCTTGAATGAGGTCCACTTCCCAAATATTCTATTGATGAATAAATGACAAGTGGGGGACTATCTGTATTGGGAAAATTAAGTTTATATATGGAATTCATTATAAGATGATACGTCATGACACATGGACCAGTCAAAGAAGGATAGATGATGAAGAGTAATCAAAGAGGCACGAGCTTCAACATACATGGGTAGATATTTAGGGAAAAAGCAAGGAGGATAGGCGCTCGAACCTCTTTAAGATGGAAGGGAATGAATCTGATAGTAAATAAGGTATAGATACGTACTATTGGGCATTAAATACGGAAAACGTTAAGGAATCTGTATTGAATCAAATGTGATTACTGATTGTAACGTTACATTAAATGTCATTAATCGACAATAATGGCTCAATTATGGTAGAAACGAAACGTATTGCCTAGCAATAGCTATAAAAGGAGAAGACTGATCATTTGTAAGGAAACGAAAATACTATTGGAATACATTGATTTGCTTTGCATTCGGTTATTATTTCTCAATTATTCCTATTTCTATTTGATTATCAGTAACCCGAGTTATTCTAATATAAGCTTTGACCGAAATCCTTATTTTTGGTTAAACAACATAGACTTGTGATACCATGTAACAATGTATATTTCACAAAGATCTGTTCACCGTACATGGAGAGATATTTATAGTATTTTATATGTTCATAAAAATGACTAAACTATCCTTAGGTTACAATATCTATTACACAATTTTCACCATTCCAGGTAATGGAGAAACCAACTACGATTATAGGGGAGTAATATTTTCATCCTTAACAAGAGGTCTCGAGTTCGAACTTTGGGTATAGAGTTCGTTAGAGAGTGTTTTATGTAGAATTTCCTGCACGAATTTAGATTTAGTCGAGCCTCAATACAGGTAGCGAACAAAAAGTGGAACACTAAAAAAGAATAATTGCATGGACTTCCCTTCATGCTTGGTTTTATCACAATAACCTCCCTTGTGATTTACAATATGAAGCCAAACGTCTCTAAAATTATCTATAAAAAAAAATTGCACTTAGGCAACAGTGAAAATCTTTAACTAATAGCCTCAAAGAAGGCTATTTGTGCAAATAACCCTTTATATCTAACAGAGAGGGTGTTTGCCTAAACTTATAAGTTGGTTAAACTAGCTTATAAGTATTTTTCGGCTTATCTACGCATTTGGTAAAGTTAAAAGTACTTATATAAGCCAAAAGTCATAAGCTAGACACCCCCAACTTATGAATTTTTAGCTTATAAGCACTTTTAGTTTGACCAAAGTTTTTACTATTTTATTTTATCCTTAAAATATTCCTTTCTAGAAAAAAACTCTTACATCAATACTCACTGCCTCAAGTATTTTATCCTATTTAAGTTTATATTTGACTGAGAAACTTTCGCCAATTTATTAATTATTATAACTTATAATTGTATATTTATCATAAAATAAATTATATTTATCATAAAAATTATCTTATCTAAGCACAGTTGTATTTAAAATAAAATAATAAATAAAATATTTTCTATTTGAATCGATCTAGAATCTAAAATTTTAAAGAAATTACGCCCTTATACTTGTAAACAGTTCTAAGGTTATTTAAGTCATTTTAACAGAAAAAGAGCTTATCGGCACTTTTTTATCAAATATTATATAGTAACTTATTATCAATTTAAACACTTATACCTAAACACATAACTACTTATTTATTAAATTACTTCCGCCACTTAAAAGTACTTTTAGCTGCTATGCTAATGCTTGTGAGCTACTTCAGATGAGCTTATCCAAAAAGGCTCCAAATTCCTCAATCCCTTGTCAGTTGTCTCTCTCTCCTATTTCTGTTTTCTTTGCAAAACAAAGGAAAACAAGACAAGGAGCGGAAATCCAAAAGAAAATGTCGGAACCCCTCTTCATTTCACACACCGTTGCTGCTTCACTCAAGCACAAACTTCAACTTCCAAAACCCAGAAACTATATAATAAACCCATGGATGAATTGCAGTTCAGTTCGACTCACAACTAAATGTTGTGGCAAAGTCAATAATAGATGGTCCCTTAATGGCATGAATGCTCTTGTCACTGTTGGCACTCGAGGCATTGGGTACTTTTTCATTTGCTAGTTCATGATTCATGTTCTGTTTCATTGTATATGACACTATGATTATTCCGGAGTCAACCAGTTTTTAGTTGACTTTAATTTCTTAAGGATTTATAAATGAACTGCAATTTCATGCTGTAGAATGTTTACTGCCTTAATTTTTTTCTTAATTATTCAACCTACTATGGGTAGTTAACTTTAATTACTTATAAGTGTTATAAAATCTTTTTACACGGTAAGGGGTCGTTTGGTTACTGGGATTAGGATAATAATCCCCATATAAAATCTGGGATTACAATTTTCATTTACCCATGTGTGGTTATTGGTATTAGCTAAAATCGGTATACTAAAATCTTGGTGTTATCTATGCCATACTGAATGTGGGATTATAATCCCAGTATTGTAATCCGCGGATATCCTTTTCCGAAACAAACGATCCCTAAGGGTACTAGTTGTTAGAAAATTTAGTATAAGAAATGTGGTTTTCCGGATGATTTTGTAAACAGTATTCTTTGTGGAAATAACAAATGTAGCCATTGGCACATTCACACAGTCACAAACCCAATTACGATTTTACTGTAAAAATTTCGATTAAGAGTAGTGTATGTGTAGTTTTTAAATATATAGGTTATATGTCAAGAAGATTAAGCACATGAAACATTTACGATTTCAAGCCAAAAATTAGGTTCTTTGGTCTTGTACTCTGTATCATCATTCTTTTTTAGACGGAAGAAATAACTACTACAGCCGCTGGCACATGTTCAATCACAAAATCCAGTAATTTGTATGTTGTTTTCTTGATTACTCATATTTAATTGAGTATTTGCATTCTGTCGATGTGAATTGTTCTACAATTAGGCATGCAATTGTGGAGGAATTGTGTGGATTAGGAGCTACTGTGCATACGTGTGCACGGAATGAAGATGAGCTTGGGACATGTTTGAGGAGCTGGAAAGATGAGGGCTTTGCAGTGTCTGGCTCCTTATGTGATGTGTCTTCTCAAGTTGATCGCCAGAAGTTAATGGAAGTTGTTTCTTCTACATTCGACGGGAGGCTCAATATTCTTGTAGGTGTCTCATTCACTTAAGCACTTACTAGTAGCATTATATCTCAATGATATTTGTATGTAGCAACATTGTTAACCTTCATTCCGCAGTTAATCAGCAATTGGCAAATAGCACATTACAACGAAAGGCAAAATCTACAAAGCTATTACCAAAGTTGTAATGTGTTACCAGAAAAGAATGAAAAGAGAAAGTAGATCCAATTGGAACTGAAGGGTTTTTCTTTTTTAAGCTGAAAAATTAGAGCAGGGTTAGATATAAACAATACGTTCATCGGATATCAGTCTGCAATGGTTTGGAGAGTTAGGTAATGGAGATTAAATTGGAGTAAAGGCTGCCAAGGATCTTGAAAGAGTAGAAATAATTTGTCTTAAAAGATTGATAAAGATGATTCTGCCTCCCATTTGTTATCTCTATCTCTTGTCATTTGTCAACATCTCTGTCAACAATTTTAAGAAAGTATCAGAAAACAGGTCGAGCAATCTGACTCAAAATCGTCTTGTTTCATATGATGTTTCTGGGAAGCTTTCCATCTATTTGAGCCAATTAAGAAGCTCTGGTTGTTGTTATTCTCTATGCTCCTCTCGTCACTCCTAAATTCTACCTCTTATTTACTGCTTTCTGTGTTAGGTTATGTATAACTATTTCCTTGTAGAGAATAATTGGTAAAAGTAGCATTTATCCAGTTGCATATAATTACAACTAAAGAGTAGGAGACTGGAATTTGAATCATTGTTGGGTAATAGATACATTGCATCATGTATCACTTTGCTCCTCGACTTATACATGTTGTCTGATATCCTACTTCTTCTTGATAATTGACCTGGCATCTCTGTTGACAGTTGACGCAACTATCTTTGAACTTATTTTCATCTAGCTTTGTTGGAGCACTTGCATGCATTAATAGATGAACTAATAAGTCAATTGGCTTTGATTCATTCCTCAGTAGATAAACAACGTGGGGACCAATATTCGCAAAGCTATGGTGGATTTTACAGCTGAAGAGTTTTCCACTCTCATGGGAACAAATTTTGAATCTGTCTTCCATCTGTCTCAGTTGGCTTATCCCCTTCTGAAAGAATCTGGAGCTGGAAGTGTTGTGTTCACTTCTTCTGTCTCAGGTTTTATCTCATTGAAATCTATGTCTGTACAAGGAGCAACAAAAGGTAAGACCTTCCTTCCCATTTATTTACAACATTTGGGTTGATAGAGAGTATGACGGTGAAATGCCATCATCTTTTCCACTTGACTTCTTTCTGTAGGAGCAATTAATCAACTTACAAAATATTTGGCATGTGAGTGGGCTAAAGACAACATCAGGAGTAATGCTGTTGCACCTTGGTACATCAAAACATCCATGGTGGAACAAGTAAATATGAACTTTCTTCTTTTCAGTAGTCCTATTACAAATGGTGTTGTTTTTTATGAACTGCGTCCTTTTGATATCCTCTGAGGTAGTCTTTGGTCTCAAATACACGTATCCCAATTTTTCTAGCATACCAGTATCATGTATTTGACTTTCAATTCTTAAGATTAGCATAATCAGAGGGTTACATGACACTTTTATCATTTTTATTGAGGTTCAGATTCAATAGTATCTATGTCCTACATGTATCCCGATGCTTATGCGTTTTCATGCTATAACAAAACTGAACACCAAAAGAGTGGGTTCTTGGGGGGCGAACAAGAGGTCAACTAAGGTTGAGAAGTTCAAGTGCTATATTATAAGGATTCTATATTATAAGGATCATAGAATCTTCTAAAGCAACAGAGTCATTGGGTAAACTGGCCACAGGTCATGATTGTTTGAGCTTCTAGAAGACAAAGGGAAATTACTGGTGTTTCATGAAAAGTCAATGTGAGTATTGCAGCACAATGCCCACCTTGGTCCTTCATTCCCTTTGTTCCTGGAGAAAAGAAACGTTAGTATCAGAAGGGAAATGCTCATGATCAACAGAGTTCAGACCTGACAAGAGATGTCCAGTCTGGATTGCTTTCACATTGTGATAGCCTCGCGCCTTTGTAATCACTGTTGCCCATTTTTGCTATCGCAATTCTTTTGAACCAGAAAATCAAGTGTCAAATCCTGGTATAGACAGCTGAAGGGAGAGGTGCAGTGATCCACGAAATCGGAACTCTAAATCCTCAAACTATGCTTCTGCCAATACAGATCAAAAGTGCCACCCGCCCATTGCTCAGATGAGAGTAAATTAATAGTAGCAAGAGGAGAGTTTGTGTACTATGAAAAACGAGTTGGCAAGAAGAAGTTGAGCTAAGCGAGAGAGCAGCACTGGCGAGTTTGTTCAAATTCGATTGCCATTCCAATAAAAAATTTTGAGGAAGAAGTGGAAAAAAAAAGTAAAAAAAAAAAGAGAGTAGCCATGTGGAGGTCGAGAAGAGGTCTCGAGCAGCCTAAGCCTGCAACCTGCGCCTATGTGCACTTTACGGCACACATTTTGTGCCATGCATCAACTACTCGTTTGTGGTGGTGGGTATACTCACATGTTATATAACTATTTTGTTGAAATGTTACTTTATAGTTTATACATACATACATATAGTGTGAGCCAAATGCAGCATTGTAAGAGTAGATGTAAGGAAATCGGATGTAAGGGCAGTTCATAAAGCTCAGGGTAAATACAAGAATGATGGCTCTTTTCCAGGCCCCCAGATTGGGAACAACTTATTTGGTGCTTTCTTTATGCTGATCCTCACGTTAGCAATCATCTATGAAAAAGCCATTCCGTTAACGTCATTGTATTGTCAAATTGCTAGCTGCATCAAATGTTCATTTTCTCTGTTTCAGGACGTCAACCAAACAGCAATTCATGTTTGAGTTTCTGTTTTTTCAATTGTTTGTTAATACTTAAATAACTGATGCCCTTTTCATGTTCAGGTGCTGAGTAACAAAGAGTATTTGCAAGAAGTATATGACCGGACTCCACTTGGGCGTCTGGGAGAACCATCCGAGGTTTCATCTCTTGTGGGATTCCTTTGTCTTCCTGCATCTTCGTACATCACTGGCCAGATAATCTGTGTTGACGGTGGAATGTCTGTAAATGGCTTTTACCCTCACCATGGCTAGAGGAATAGAGCCTCTAGGTATGTAGTATCACAACATTTCATAGGAAAATTTTGTCCAAATGCATTAAATGCATCGTTGGCTGGACCTTCCATTGTGTTGGAAAAAGTTTTTTTGGAAGATCAATTTTTGACTGTTGGCTCATTGACTAGTGGTAGCTTAGGAATTAAATTACTATTTAGGTAATCTTAACCTTAGTGCTCGTTCATTTTGGCAATATGAGCATTCAAACCAACTGGTTGAGCAGGCTAAAAGTACTATATCATTTCGTCCCATTTTTCCAATGCAGTGCTGGTTCTGCTATTTTAACTAGATTTCTTCATGTAAAAAGTATAATCTTGGCATTCATTTTTACACTGGTGCCATATATTAAGCCCTGCTTGCATCTCTTCAAACTCACTAGTGCAGTATATGCAACATTTCTGCAGCTTTCCTGTGCAACAGGTTTCTGAAATTGAACCATCATATCTGCCTTGTTGAGCCCTTTCTTTTGTGTTTTGATTATGTTGGAAACTCTCTTCCTTATGATGATCACTCATGGTGCCGTCTTCTCTGGCTTGATATCTTCATCCATTAACTAGACCAAGTCTTTTCCCACATAATGCTCCATGTTAAAATACCAACCTGCAGTTAGTTTGGCTAAAATGCATTTGAGTTGAGTTATCAAATGCGCACACAACATCAACAACCCCCCTCTACCGAGGGGCGGAAGAAGGGGGTTCGTGGTGTGTAGGGTTTTCCAAGAGTGTGTGTAGTATGTTAAACATTCTTGAGTTGAAAGAATTGAACTTCCAAGTTACCTGATAATGTGATCCAGATCTCTGTATCTTCAATAACTGACCAATGCATATTGAATTTCTCCAATATTATGTTTGATTAGCTTCAGATTGCAAGAGGTCAAATTATGTTGTCTGACAAAAAAAAATTATTTCGAAGTTGGTATGGATTTACAGCAATGTGAAGTATTGAAATTTGGTCACTTGATTGTCCAAATTTTCTACCTCTCCCCTGTCCCTTCTTGTCTTTGTTAGTGGAGAAAATAATCGAACTTTCATTCAATAGTATATGCCTCGTGCTTAGTGGTGGCAAAATGGTTCAAAGAAAAACAAGTCAGATATGGATAAGAACCATATTATCCATTTAGAAAATGGATAATCAATAGGTAACCAATGGATATTACTTTTACATTTGTAAAGCCTCAAATTGGGAGTTCCTCAAGTTAGGGAGACTAACAATTCTCTCAAAAGTGATCATATGCAAGAAGTCATGGATAATATGGTTACTCATATTATCCGCCGGTTAACCCGTTTTTTATCCGTATTAAATATGAGTCGGATTGGATAATTTAGCCGTTTTTCATTACCCGTTTCGACCCGAACCATATCCAACCCGACCCGTCCGTTTTCCACTCCTACTCGTGCTACAAACTTATGCTAAATAATCAAGGTCTATTAGAAACATGGAAATCTACTTATGAAGCAATGTTTCAATGTAAAGGTAACTACATATAGCAGCGGACCTCAAACATGTCTTACAAGTTTTTTACGCTCTCTATCTCAATTTATGTAACGTTCTTAGCGAAAATGTAGTTTACATATACGATGACATTTGCACAACCATAAAAGCATGCCATTAAGGGCAATTTTTTTTTTTAATTTAAATTGTTCCTACTCTAGAAATGTAACATTTTCTTAAACAAACTAAAAAGAAAAAAAATACACAAATTAAGCATACTCAATTAAAAATACTTTGTTTAGACAACTCCAAGGGATAGGCTATTTATGGACTCAAGAAACTATTTTGAAGTCCAAAATTAGTATTTAATTGGTACTAGTGACAGGGTTCAACTATTAGCAGCACAAGAAACAATCTATCTTGTTTTATAATCATTCAGTTTTCGAAACACACTAACCCCCCACTAATATTAAAGTTGTGTAGGGTCTAGGAGAAGTGCTTTCTATCAAGATTTTTTCCATTCCCATGGCTCGAATCCGCGACCACTGGGTTAAGGGTAGAGAATCTCATCCATCTCACCACAACTCTTGGTGGCGCATAAGAAACACTCGAAAGAATGGAACTTACAATCATATAAGAGCAAAAAGATGGGAGTGCAGATTTGCAGGGAGAAAAAGTTTTCCAGCACAATCTTCTAATTGATCCACCTTAACATAAAAATGTTTCTCTTAAAACCACAGACGAATACAACAAGCGCACAAGATGACTAGTTACAACAATTTGACCCTTGGCCTATATACTATTTCTACCGGAAACCCGTAATGTGATGCCCAAGAAGGCATAGTTTTATTCCCTTTCCCATCTTCTTCACATTTCTTTGCCCACAGCTTCGAAACGTTCATTTTCCTTCAGGGACTTCAATTTTCTGTAACCTTTGTCAGTACCAAATATCCTAACAAAACAGAGAGAGGGATCCTTCAGATCACGAATTCTACAAAGATCTCTTATTTCTATTGTTCTGGCAACAAAAGTAATAAGACATTAGCAAAGACAACACTGAGAGACAGAGGTAGTCAACACAAACACAATGTGGTGGACATATGAAATCGCTGTCTCTGTCGAACTACAAAGAGAAATCATACAGAAAATACACATTTTTATCAAGCATACACATGCAGTATTTAGCTTCTGTAACCTCCCATGCACACAGGAATAGAGCCACATACCATAATAGGCTATTTAAGTTTTAGAAAGAACTGCCAATGAAATCAAATTTTACTCTCATATTAAAGGAGTTCTCTGGAAACCTTGTCTTAAGATTAGCACAAGTGGAAAAGAGGAACTTGAAATGCCACAACCAGATTACTCAGCGGTTTCAGCTTACCACATATTAGAGATCCATCACCAAGAAACTTTAACACATGAAGAGAAAGTAGTAACACAATAAACAGCTTAACGAAGTTTTTGTCAGAGAAAAATGGCTGAAACTCCCCAAATTGCATTGATCCTTGTGAGGTGCACGAGTGAAAAATCTATTTTTTTTACAATGATACAATGAACTCTATATATAATATATATTCTACTCCTACTAGGCTACTACATATGGGACTAGGACATATTCTACTCCTACTACATATTGGGCTAGGACTATTTACACATAACTATCTAACAATCCTCAAAGCTTCCTCCCAAATTCGTGTTAGCATTTTCTATCAAACTAATAAGTGCATCTATGATACTTCCTATTATGCCTGGTGAGACATTTCTCTAAGCATTATGCTCATATAATCATGTTGTTTAGTTTGTTTCAGTTATTGTATTCTCTTGTTATTACTAATTTGGTGCTACTTACTCTGTCCCCTCCCCCCCCCCCCCATTTCTTTCTTTTCTTCTTCTTTCTCTCCCTCCGCTTCTTCTTATTCTCCTCCTCCCTACTTTTTTGAGCCGAGGGTCTATTGGAAACAACCTCTACCTTCACTAGGTAGGGGTAAGGCCCGCGTACACACTAGCCTCCCCAGACCACAAGTATGGAAATATAGTGGTTATGTTGTTGTTGTTGTTCTGGATTTCACAAAACCACATACAAGAGATTTACATTGTGTTGGGAATGCAAAATGCATAAACACAAAAGTGCTAAGAACTTCACCACTGACAAGCATGAGTAGATTACTTTCAGAGATGTACTCAACTTTTTCTGAAGTTACAACATATTTGCTCATTGTGCCCACAATTACTATTTAAAATGTAACTTCCTCTCTTTTCTCCAAGTTGTGAATATACCAATTTTACAGATTTTAATATTCAATGTATTTTAATCTATCCAGTTTACATTAACAACTCCTGGCTAGCTGGTTCTAAATTTTTCTAAAAATAAAAAAAGTAAAAAATAACTATCCAATATCAGGCATCGCCTTTGCATCAGGGGGAAAACAAGTTCCCTGTGCTATTGTTTAAAATAAGGTTGTAGTAATAGAGGAAGATGGAATGAAGCCCATCATGGAATTAATACTGAATTAGTTTACAATGCACTAAGCCACTAAACCAACAGAAACTATGGCACAAACCTTACCAGGTTGACTACAAACACAACTTTCACTATTAGCTCATAGTATCTGCCTATTCCCATACAAATGTTGTCTGTAGTAATCTGTACTTTATCCTACAACTAAAAGATACTAAGGAACTAATAATGTTTTAGATACTCTTCATAGTACATTAGTTCATGTTTATGGGTCGACTGGGCTCCTTATGTTACTTCATAAAACTTCATGGCCTTCTCTAAAGGGCTTACTGCCCCATCCATTGCAGCTTAGCTTGCATAAACGATAACCAGCCCTATAGAATTACATAGAGAATCTTAACCTTTTTCAATTGTTTGACAATTTGTTGTTTTCTATTGTCATATTTTATATATTTTTTTTTCTTTCGGGTGGGGGTTTTTTTTTTGGGGGGGGGGGGGGGGGTTGTTTGTTGGGCGAAAGGAAAGTTAAGCACAACTCTTTCAGATAAGAGTCACATGTATTCATATACTGAACCAATCAGAACTTGACATTTTTCTGTTAGTTAAATTACACTAGGGTATTAATGTTTAAAGCAATGCGCGGTAAGTGTTACCAGTCCATGTATACAAATGTTGACGAGTAGTTGCCGGACTTCGTGTAGAGCAGTCGATGATGATAATCATGAAAATCAGCCCTGGGAAGAATAATAGCAATTTCAGGAATCTGGAAAACAGATAAATACAAATGGGTGATTTCTAACAGTAATAAAGTAATGTACAGACCCCCCATATAGTGGCAAGAAGTTTGACGGGCTCCAAGGGAAATGGTACCCGGAATGTGCCTCAACTGTCTCAAGGACTCTAAGTGAGACCCAGAGATATAATGTTATCAAATGGGGGCCCGTGATTGCAGGACCAATTATTGTAGCAAATCCAAGGAAGAGAATTTCAGCAGGGTGAGCATACTCAGAAGTCAACCCAAATGGTGTTGCGTACCTGTGGTGTAAACAAGCAGACGCTCTGACTGCATGGTGAAAAAAAAATAGAAACCCAAGTATTAAGCAGAAAACATAATGTTGTTCACATACTCATGATGGACACTGTGGACATGCTTGTAGAGCCATTTCGTATGTAAAATCCTGTGTCCCCAATAAAACACAAAATCCTCCAAGATGAAATAGAATATTATTTGTGTTGAAATCACTTTCCTGCACAAGCAAAATATTTGCAATTTACTCTAATGAATAAACAAGAACAGAAAATCACTGCCACACCTACTAAAAAATTATACAACAATTACGCCTCAATTCCAAGCTAGTTGGAGTTGGCTACATGATTCCTCATTATCCCAAAAATAAAACGAAGTCTCATTATCCATGTTGTTCCAGTTAGGCCCATCCTTATCAATGTCGTCTACAGTTTTACTAACATATAAATCTCTAACAACATTATAAATCCCCTAACAGACATTGTACTTGAGTAAGTTTACCAACATAACCAAATCTTAACCCCTCACTATCTTTTCTTTCTCTGTTATATCATATTTTTTGCTAAGTTTGCCTGAATTCTAAAACCAAAAATAAAAAGAAATAAATAGCAAAACCAAAGAAAGGAAGATTAGAAGACCAAAAAAAAAGAAAAGAAAATACAACGATTATGTGTTGCCATCACATCACTATAGCTTGGCATATGAAAAATCGAAATTACCAGGACGGCAGTGGAAGACTACTTCGCGTCCCCATGAATTTAAAGACAGGATATGATCCAAGCAGGATTGGGAGATTAACACAAAGATGATACATCAGCAGACGAGTGATACATTTCTCCTGAGCTTCCGGGCTGTTATTCTTCTTCTGCACCAAAAGAGGTCAAGAATGCAAAAATATGAAAGTTCATCCGAATAACGACAGAATGAACTACTACGAAAGAAAAACATCATAACCAGATTTTATCAAAGTACTTGTGCCAAACACGAATGCTTTTGCAATATTTTCACAAAGCTTTTTCCAGAAAATGTTTTCCGAATGCAAACCAAAATAGAATTCGAGCACCAGTCTTAAGTTGAATATAATTACAGTTTGGGAATGTTTAATCAAGAAACATCATTCCATTAGAAGAGTCAAAAAGTAATACCTGAATTTTGTACTTTCCAAACCACCCTGCTCTTTCAAAAAGAATGAACGGGAGTCCAGACAAGAAGAAGACACTCTCATGAAGAACAAACCCACCAAGACAAGTCAATTGGAAATCGCTGAAATTTGAAATGAGATACTGAAAAAGAAAGAATAAATCAAAAGTCTATTAAACAGGTAACTAGTACCTCATTACTCTAAATAAGAATGAGTGCACTGGTAGGACTAGTCAGTCCACATAACCGAATAGACTTTTAATTGGAAGCAGACGAGAGCCAGATTGCAAACTTGATTGAGAACAAAGAAAAATAAGTTCACATTAAGAATGTGTTTTGTCATGTTAGGCTACGTTAGTCTCAAACATTTTACCATGGAGAAGTGGTGAATGCTAACAAGCTTGAAATATTGCAGCGTAACGAGCCATGGCTTCACCCCTGCTTTTTCTTTTTTCGTGCACTTCGAACCAGCATTTTTTAGAAAAAATTCATTGAGCATGAGATTTGAGATTGAACCGCTCTCTTTCTCTCTCTCTCTCTCTCTCAAGGCAGCTCATGATGGGGTTTGAACCCCAAAGATGGAATCAACCTCAAATTTTGGGACTAGCAAACTAAGACATCAGTCCAAAGTTTCTGTGAAAAGATTGATTTGGACTTCCCTGAGTGCAAAATGCATGTCAAAAACTTCCAAACCTGAGATGGCTACGTTGTTTCCAATTTCCTAAGTTATTTTTCAATCAAGGGCGGATATACCTTTTCCCAAGCGGTGTCTTAGGACACACCTCTTCGTCAACATTTTTTACTAGATGTGTGTATAGATAATAAGCAAAATGAAAATATTGGATATAAATATTAAAAAAATGGCACCACTTGTCATTATACTAATTTATTCATTTGTTCAATTCTTCAAATACTAACATTGCTTATGAAAAATCTTGCATACACTGCTGGTTTCAATAATACCATGCTAACAAACTTAATAAGCATCGGATAACTTCATGCTCTTACTCCCTATCCATCTCTAATTTCCATGCTTGCTGCCACAACAGAATTCTAAAAGTCCAACCAGCTTTTGCTCCCACTCCTAATCTTGTTTCCAAACCCACAACAACAACAAAAAAAAAAAAAAAAAACCTAGTGGAATCCCACAAGTGGGGTCTAGGGAGAGTAATGCGTCAGACATTACCTTCAAACTCACTATGACTACATAATTACAAACTTATCAACATTTGAGCTCCACCTACTTCAAACTTGGCCGCTAACTCTCATGTGTGATATATAAAAAATTATCAGAAAAAATATTTTGCAAAAATGACTTATTTTTTGAAAAAAATTTATCAGATTTTTTAACATAATTTTCAATATTTAATAAATGTTTTTTTAAAAGTGTTTTTTGCATTTGGTTGGATATTAGAAAATATTTTCCAGAAAAAAAAATTGTTCAATATTGACAAAAATGTTACAAAAATCGGATAGTGGTTTTTGAATAATAAAATTTAGTACTAATAAAGATTGACAATATCATCAAAGTGTATGTTGAAATGACTTCTGTATAAAAGTGAGGGAAGTTATTTTCCCTTTCGGTGGAAATATTTTCCTTGAAAAAATATATTCCAACAATCATACACCAAAAAATGACTAATTTTCTAAAAACATTTCCCAGAAAATATTTTCATTATGCCAAAGCCCAAACACACCTGATCAGTAACTTCAGAAAACAACAGAATAAACAGAATTTCCACGGCATATCAAATTTTAGTTATTTACTTCAATAATCAGCTCCAGTAGGACAGTAGATCAATCAATTAACTACATCAATTTTTTTCCTTTTTTGATGATGGTGGTGTCCAACCACCTTGCACGAACCTCGACTGATTCCATCTGGAACCTACTATCTCTCACCAGCACTAATTCCATCAACTACTTCACAAACTTGATGTCGGCTATATGAAACAGAGAGTCCCATAACTTAACAATCACATAATGCATGGAGCAATGAAATTATCAAAATGCCACAAATTCATATTCCAGTCAAAGTCAAAGTCAAACACATTTGTTCATTATTACTACTGCTACTACACATGAATGCTAAATGCTAATGATACAAACAAACAATCAATGTTGCGCCCATTCTGCTCATAAATGTACTGTTCCTCATGCATCTAACCAAATATAACAGCCGCATTGGGCGAAAACGCAGAATGTAGTTCTAGAACAAATTCGAACCTTCTAGAAGGTAAAAAAAAGGAACAAATTCGAAGCTTCTGGAATATTAAGAGAAAAAAAAAGGATAATCAGGTGAAAATTGATGTAAAAAGAAAAGAGAAGAGTACCGTCCAAGCAGATTCAATGATGGAAGCCATTGTTGAAACAGATTCGATCTATTTGGTATTTAGTGGCATTAATAAATAGAGGGAGAGAAAGTAGCAACTGGAAAATTGAAGAGAGTGGACCGCTATAGTTTAACGGGTAGGTGTCTAGTGACTATCAAATTTAATTAATAATATATATATATATATATATATTTTGTAAGTAATTGATATTTCCATTTTAATTTGTAACTGTTAAAATTGAAATAGTAAGTAATTTGATGTAAAACAGTATAAATATTTTGTGTCTTTTACATGTCTTGGAAAAGCACCAAGGAGAGAGACGGTTTCATTAAGATGTGAGAGGTGCAGTAGAGACAAAAACGATGAAATGTACAAGTGGGAAATAGTAGATTTTTTTGTTAAATAATTGAGATGTGTGTATAGTGGTCTGAATTTAAAAGAATGATTTTACGTGTTAATAATTGACTTCTGTTATGAAATAAAAGCAATTTAGTAAAACATGAACAAGAAATAAAGACAATTTAGTAAAACATGAACAAGAAATAGAGATAGAGAGAAAGGAAGAGATTTTCTTCTTAAATTGTGTGTATTTTCCTATCTATTATAATGCCTTTATATAAGCATGAAAAGTGAAGAAAATATGTCATGGAATATGTCATTGAACATAGAAAATATGTCATTAACCATTTGAGAGAAAGACCATAGAGGAAGAGTAGACATCCACCATATTTTGATTTTTATCATAACACTCCCCCTTGGATGTCCATAAATAATGTGTCTCGTTAAAACCTTATTAGGAAAAAACCCTATGGGGAAAAAAAATCCTAATGAAGGAAAAAGAGTACACATATTTAGAAATACGCCTTTTGGTTGCCTCGTTAAAAACCTTGCAAGGAAAACCCAATGGGACAAACCTTGTAAGGGAAAAAGAGTACAACGCGTATTAACTCCCCCTGATGAGATCATCAGTCACATCGTTGAGCCTTCGTATCCCAATCTTGTACACTAGTTTCTTGAAGGTTGATGCCGGTAGATATTTGGTGAAAAAATCAGTCATATTATCACTTGAACGAATCCGTTGCAAATTAATATCACCATTCTTTTGAAGATCATGTGTGAATAATAATTTAGGTAAAATGTGTTTTGTCCTAGCTCCTTTATGAATCCTCCCTTTAATTGGGCTATGCATGTTGTATTTTCTTCATACAAAACTGTGGGTAGTTTATCACACTTCAAACCACATTTGTCTCGAATAAGATATATAGTAGACCTCAACCATACACATTCTCGACTTGCTTCATGAATAGCAATTATCTCAGCATGATTAGAAGAAGTAGCCACGATTGATTGCTTAGTCGATCGCCAAGATATGATAGTGCCACACATGTAAACACATAACATGTTTGAGATCAAGCCTTATGTGTGTCAAATAAATACTCCACATCGACATAACCAACAAGATCGGTATTGCAATCATTGCCATAAAATAAGCCCACACTGGTAATCCCCCTTAGATAACGCAATATGTGCTTGATTTCATTCCAATTTCTCCTTGAGCGGAGCTATATCTTGCTAAGACATTAACTGAAAAAGTTATGTCATGTCTTGTAGTGTTAGAAAGATATATTAGCGCACCAATTGCATTAAGATATGGTACTTTAGGACCAAGAAGCTCTTCATTATTTTCATGAGGTCGGAGTGGATCTTTATTTATATCGAGTAATCTCACAACCATCGAGGTACTTAACGGATGTGCTTTATCCACATAGAAGCTCTTTAAAATCTTTTAGGTGTATGCTGATTGAAGGACAAAAATTCTATATTTCATATATTCAATTTGTAGACCAAGATAAATTTTTGTCTTTCCAAGATCTTTCATTTCAAATTCTTTCTTTAAATAGTCTACTGCTTTAGGAAGCTCTCCGGGAGTTCTAATGATATTTGAATCATCAACATATATGGAGATTATAACAAATTCAAATCCATATCCTTTTATAAGGACACAAGGGCAAATTGAATTATTCTTATACCCTTCTTTCAACAAGTACTCTCTCGGGCGATTATACCACATGCGCCCTGATTGTTTCAATCCGTATAAGGATTTTTGAAGCTTTATTTAATAAATTTCTTGGAAACCTTAATATGCTCCAAGACAATTTAAATCTTTCAATAATATCCACTATACGCATATCAAGTTTTTCATATATTGCCAGATTAAAACCTGAAGTGACTATATCCACTATAAGAGAACATGTCTCCATATATTTAATGTGAGGATATTTACTAATTTTCTTGTGCCACAAGTTGTCTTTATGTCTATCGACTTGAACCTTTCGCACAAGAACACATTTATACCTCAATTGACTTTATACTTTCAGGTGTTGGACTATCCGTCCAACTTCACATTTTTCAAGTGAAGTCAATTTCATTGCGTATTTTTTATTTGGCCAATCTTTTATCCGTCCAAATTTCATGACAGATTTGATCTCAAGATCCTCGTCAATATTAATCATATTGAGCACTACATTATATTAACAATATCATCGACAATCATTTTATGTCGGTTCCATTATTACCCAATAAAGACATAACTTATCGAGATCTCTTTATTTCATTATTTTCAGGTACATGAGCCTCTCCCATGAGGTCTTATGAAGTGTTATGTCGTGGTACTCTTCTAGGGAAATTGTCGCCTTATTATGACCATTTTGAATATTTTCCCCTCTCCTTCTTCAAGGAGTTTTATCTTTGGAACCGATTGGTCTGTTACACTTTATGTGTGCCATATACTCTGTCCCTCATGGACTTTATTCTATTTGGAGCATTAGCAGCTGAAATATGACATTTAGCTTTAGGTCAGCAAATGCGTCTGGCAATAATTTGTAAATGAATATCACTTGAACTTCAAGTTTATATTTTCTTGTACGAGGATCTATATGTATTCATAATAATTCATTTCACGTATCACTTTCTCAGCTGCCCTTTTTCCCCCCTAATGTTGGGATCACCAACACATTTCCCAACCAACTTTGGGAACTCATTTTTGTGCATTTTGGTGGCATAATTAAATCATATAGCACATCAATATTTCTATATAGAAATTATTTGGTTCCTGACCCTGAACCGATTGTGATAGAGAGAAATTTTTATAACTTGGCTAGATGCGTACAAGTGCTGCTGCATATTAAATAATAAATCTCATACCAAATTTTGTTTTTGGGAGTTTTGTTCTCATAACCAATGATTTAGCTATAATTGGAGGCATATAATTTCTGCTAAACCAACTTGGATTTAAACCAGTATTATTAAGATAAATCATCATAATTTATATTCTGGAATTGTGCTCTAATAATTTGAGCAAGCAATCTTGCAAAAACCAAACTGTAAGTTGATAACAAATGCACATGTGACCATAAAATAGATGCATCTATTAAAATCATATAATAGTAAACGGTCCACATAGCAGGTGACTGGGCCCATATATATATTACATTTTATTCCTTCCAGAAATCAAAAGATTCAATCCCAACCTTTAACTGATATATCATGAGAATAAGCAGCACAAGAGAATTCTTGAAGAATCTTCTATTCTTCAATATATGTCAATGTAATTCTTAATTAATTTTTCGTATCATAATTGAACCGAGATGGTCAACCGGTCATGTCAATTAATATTTGTTTTAGTAAACCTCTAGTTTACTTGTGGCATATGATTCCAGCATCATGCTTATTTATGTGTAGTACAAATAGAAAGAAGATCGGGTAACCTTTCATAATTACCCGGTATGATTATAGAAATATGAAGATATTCAATCTTCCTTTCATTTATAGTCTCAATATGCCAATCACTTTGACTTATATAGTTGAAACTCAAAAAGTTTCTTTTGAGACTTTACAATATCAATGTCATGAATAAGTTTATTCATCCGGGTAGTAACAAATTAGTTTTTTCGGAGTTCTTAACAACTTTTGTACTACAAGATCTTTTATCATACCATTCATATGGTAAATGTCTCCTTCACGGAGAAAATTATATCATAATAAATTGTCATGGTCAAAATCATCATAAGCAAAATCATTTCTTGCTTTAACTTTGCCTTTAATAACTTTTATAAGGCATGACAAAATAATATTTGGCATATCACATGTACACGACCAATGATATATTCATGTAACCACACAATAATATTTATTCTCTTTATTTTACTCAAACCTCCCTTAGAGGTGAGTTGTGTGATATTTATATAATCATGAATTGCATGTCTTTATTCATTGCTTTTATCACATATTGCCACATTCAACTTTAGGAACGGGTTTGCATTCTCAATGCTTATCACAAGTCACATTCTCTTCAAGGAATGGATCATAATCAGCGATGTGCTTTATTATTTTCATACCAATTTGATGGTAAGCATTGCCTTCACATTTTGAAGGACTATTTTGAGAACCCTTATTGTTCTCCTTTTATAATCATAGTGATGATTATTATTATTTTGATATTTGGAACGCCCACGTTCATTGTTCAACCACTTGTCTTCATTGAAACTTATTATGCACTGTTATCACATTCACTTCAAGAATGGAGCAAATCAAGTGGGATAATTTTTATGCCTTTTCATGAAAAATATATTATTTTTCTTTAATCATCATTATATCATCAATATGGTACATTGAGACTCAAACCCAATGTCTTACCAATATAAAGGCATGTTAGGCCATAATAAATTGGGACTCAAACCCAACTCTTATCATTATGGAGCATCAGGACTTGATCCTGATGTCTTATCCTCAATTAATGACATAATAGGCTAAACAATATTGAGATTCATTCTCAAGCCTTAATTTCAATCACATGCCAAGAAAGTTATACACTACTATTTTGCAACTTAGCAAATCAAATTTGCTTTCTTAAATAAGTGTACAAATCTCAAATCAGCGTAAAGCTTTATTAATTATTTGTGACATCTATATGAAATAAAATTGTTTGTAGTCAAAATATTTCTTCTAAATTCTATTAGAGTTTAAAAGGATCATAAAATCATTGTCTTAATATTTATTGAGTCTCTCTCAAAAATATTGTTGTTTTCGGGGTATACCCTACCTATTGGATTTGATTTAACGCCATGACTTTCATTCACTCAATTCAACCAAGTAATTAGTGAATAAATTTATCAAAAGTATACCATATAGGTAACAACACATATAGTACTAATACATAAATTCAACATTTATATTACCTGAAAAGTGACATTATAGGTAATAACTTACCAGTTGTAGCTGGTGCATCATTCATATAAAATACTTAAAAATGGTAAATCAGTAGCAAACATCAAGTAGGTCATGGATACTCAAAAATACCTCTTCTAGTAGTCATACTAATCGTTGTTTGCTTTCAAATGATACGACCATAAATTATGAAGTATACTTTCTCAATAGCTGGTTTGTTTTCCAAACTTCAAAGAAGTAATTAATCAACCAAGATAAAGATGTGAAGTATTTCTTGTTTTCTTCAAGATGATTTATGCTTTTAATCAGTATGACCAATTTTATTTTATTTTTTATTCCTTTTTTGTTTGGTACTATATGCAAGTGTAAAAATCCAAAAGGAAAAAAATATTCATCCAAGTAAAAGAAAATGTTAAAAGCGGCAGGACAGATTGAAGATAGTTAACACATAAATATGCATAAGACAATTTATATAAAATATCTTTGGTTACCATGTCATGCATCATATCAACAATTAACTGCTACTATGATTTTAACATATAGAACTTCGAAAATTTTATTCCATTCATGTGATATAAAAGATGTAATATTAATATATGCTTATGCAATACAAGTGTAGTACGAAGTTGTGTGCATATGAGATTTTAAAGGAATGACAAGTATAAGATAATCATACCTTCTTACATTTCATTACTTACCATATGTAGTTTTTCTTTACATTTAACCATGTGATAATATGTATGGCTTCTAATTGTAATCTTTCTGGATGTAGGAAATTTTTTGTAGATATATATATGCAATTGGTTAGAGACTCGTGATGATAACGTGTTATGAAATAAAAGCAATTTAGTAAAACATGAACAAGAAATAAATAGTAAAACATGAACAAGAAATAGAGATAGAGAGAAAGGAAGATATTTTCTTCTTAAATTGTGTGTATTTTCCTATCTATTACAAAGCCTTTATATAGGCATGAAAAGTGAAGAAAATATGTCATGGAATATGTCATTGAACATAGAAAATATGTCATTGAATATGTCATTAACCATTTGAGAGAAAGATCATGGAGGAAGAGTAGACATCCACCATATTTTGATTTTTATCATAACAACTTCTAATTTTTTGAAGAATTTTCAGAAACCATTATTGTTTAGTGTCTATTAATTTGCTATAGCTACCATTTATTTAATTACTTCCTATAGCTATGTTTTCACTTGTTATAGAGTGTATTCGATGTATTCAAGCTGTTGTATTAATGACTCGGCAGAAAACAAGGAAGTTTAGCTAAACATAGACTGTATTCATATGTATTCGCAAGCTGTATTCGTGAATACAGTAATGGAAACCTGCGAAAAAAAAGGTCTTCAGCTATTTTAAAACGGTAAGTAAATCAATTAACGCGATAAACTCCTAATATAACTCAACAAACTCAATTATAACACGCAAAATTTGCATTTCCAATTATAGAAAAGATTCTCAGCCGAAAAACACCCCAAAAACAGAGCAATCTTCAGAGATTCAATCTGTCCTTTCTTTTTTTAGTGGTATCTTTACTAAAATATTTTTTTACCGGTATCGTTACAAATAGATTTATATATTGAAATTATATAATTACATTAAATACAATTAAATACATAAAAATATATTGAATACATGAAGTATAACATGTCATCTATAATGCAAAAATATATTAATACATACTGCAAACACATTTGAATACATATATACACCTGAATACATAAATTATATTAATTAAAAAATATATAAATACATTCTACAATACATTGAATATATACTACTCAATACAATTAAATACAATGAATATATTGAAAAAGTAGAAAAAACTAAAGACAATGAATACAATAAAATACATGGAATACAACGAGTTACATTGAAATACAATGAAAATAAAGGTAACAGACTCTTCAAGTTCCTCAGCTCCAAACTCCATCCTCAATCCACCGATATCCAGGCCGCCGCCATGTGGGGCGTCGCCGCCGGTACCGGCACCCTCTGGGTCGTCCAGATAGTGAATCTCTAATTTCTGCTTTGAAAATTTAGAGAGAAATGGAAGAAGCACAGTACCAGCGAAAATCTAACAACTTTCATACTTACCACGACTCTTTGGAGCAAAAAAGTTGAAAATTGAGAGAGACAATGGAGATAAATCAGTGGAGAATCGTGGATAGAGAGAACGGGGAAGAGAATTGCGCTGTGACTAAGAGAAATTGGAGAGAGAAATTTACCTCCTATACAGTAATTTTGTGAGAGAAAAAATAGAAAGAAGAGAGTAAAATAATACACAGCGTAATTAATGGCTTAACAGTAGGAAGTGGTCATAAATAGATATTTTGCTATAAAAATTAAAAGGTAGCTATAAGAGATAATTTTTTAAAAGGGTATTTATTTATAATAAATAAGGTGTCAACTTTTGCTATATGAGGTAAAATTTTCTATTTTTTATGTGTATGGGCAATCCGATGCACTAAGTTCTCCTATGCGCGGGGTTCAGGAAAGGATCATACAACAAGAGTATTGTACACAACCTTACCCTGCACTTCTGCAAGATGTTGCTTCCACGGCTTGAACCCGTGACTTCCTAATCATATGACAACAACTTTACCAATTACACCAAGACTTCCTCTTAATTTTTATATGTATATACATTTCTATTTTTTTTAAAATACAAATTTTTATTTGAACAAAACTTAGTGCGTTTGGCCAAACTCATATTTAAACTTCTACCTTTATGATGCGCTACGTCGTCCCCTATGTGTGTCTGGGAGTAATCCAAGTATCTTTAGTGAGGCAATGAAGTCTACTTATAGCCCGTTTGGCCAAGCTGCAAAAATCAGCTTATTTTGAGAAGTACTTTTTTTTTTAAAGTGTTTTTCTCAAAAGTACTTTTGGTGAGAAGTAGTTTGTGTTCGGCTAATTAGTTTGAAAATCACTTCTGAGCAGCAATTAGTGTTTGGTCAAGCTTTAAAAAACTACTTCTAAGTGTATTTTTCTCAAAAGTGCTTCTAAAAAAGTGCTTTTGGAGAGAAACTACTTTTTTCTGCTTCCCCAAAACTGCTTCTGCTTCTCCTCAAAAGTACTTTTTTTCCTTACAAAAGTTTGGCCAAACACCTCAAGTTTTGGCCAAAATTGCCTTTGGCAAAAAAAAAAAAGCACTTCTGGCCAAAACGAAGCTTGGCCAAATAGGCTATAAGTGGGCATAGGGTTGAAAGTTTGGTGCGTACTAGTATAGTACTTAATAGGATGGAGTAGTTGTTGAACATTCTATTTTCTTGAAAAAGATCATGTAGTTTTTTATTTTCAATTATTAATCTATTCCTCCAAATATAGAAATAGGAGTAGTGGTTAAATTTTTATTGTATTTGTCACCTCGTGCACCTACCTGTATCATCACTATCCATGTCAGCATATTAGCGCAAGCCATACTGAAGATTCTTTCTGCTATCTTAGCCCACAAGCCTTAGAACTAAATTCCAACATTCTAAATTCTCTATGAAAACTGATTCTAATATACGAACACCGTATCAATCTCAACATGTTGAATCCAAAACATGATCATCCACCCATATTGTAATCACACATTGACCGCTTAATTCGTATGCCCAATATAACATCCTCCAACCACAATAGCTGCAAATTCACAAATCTGATGCCCGTAGTATATATCATAACACATATAAGTCTGGTTCTGACCCTCTCAATGCTGCAATGATGAAAGAGATTTGTACGTAGAAACTTACAACCACCTGACAAATCAATAATTCATGGAATTCCTCCGCTCAATAAGAACCATTGCCTCATTCTGAACTGAATAGTGACATTTTTCCTCTAATATACCTTATATAAATTTGATTGCAATGATTTCAGGCCCGACAACCTCGTCTCACCTAGTACAAGCTGCTTGCCGACAAGCCATATCAAATATCACCTAAAATCTCATACGACAACATCAATGCATCAATAAGACACAACTTGAATATGACCAATTAAAGAAAATAATGAACTATGGTAAACAACTATTCAGCCCGACTATCGAATAAAATGGCCAAACAGATGCTATGAACCTATCCCAAAGATGAGAAACAAGGCACACAAAATAAATTTGAGGAGTCGTCCTTAACATCTCACTGTTGCAGCATGTAACCCGATCCACACATGAGGAGACATATAGTGCCATGCGCTACAAAATACCAAGCACGACTAAGGAGCAATAAACGACATGCATCTCGAGAGCCATCTTGCTCATATAATACCACAAGGTACACGGAATCACAATACACATGCGAATAATCAAGCTGTATCACAATCCACATGGCGTAAATAGAGTATTACATAGAATAGTTGACGACAAGAATAACGTACAACACCCGAAGATTCCTCCATAAGAAATGTTATGCTAAATGAACACATCCAAATTGATGTAGAACACACATTTACATTATACCTACCAACGGATCTCAATCCGATTACGCATTTCAATATCCAACATTTCTACCATAATACAAACCATCCTTAGGCTGCCCAAAATTAGTGTCAGCATACCATAAACATCTGAAATCCCCCTCCTCCTCCGAGGTCATGACATTCTTATCAACATCGAACCACAACCTTGATCCTCAACTTCAAATTTTCATACCATTCACTGCACCTATTATGCCGCTACGGGAGAGTATACGAATTTCATCATAACCCCTGAACCACTAATAGAATAAACACTTTATCGGCTAGAACCTTTTTACTCAACTCATTTCAGAAGAACAATTGCAACACGCAACTGAATTCCCATAATCGTAGAAAATTCAAACCTCAAATTGTAGTCTAAACCGCCATAACTTATCTAGGATCCATTTTACACATAACAAGGCCATCAGAATAAAATACCTCCAAATCAATCAAATTACGGTGGCTGTCAAACTCGCATGCATAGCCACGAATCACCTATATAGCTTAACACATCAAATGAACTGATCATTTTCACAACCATGCTGATTCAAACTATTACTCGCTGACTCAACTTCTACCAATTTACTCTTGACTTGCCTTCAAAATAATAGTTCTATTCAAACACATAATGGACCTCAAACAACACTCATCCCGAGTGACCCAAATCACGATACCACATCATCTCAATACCCATAAGCCATCTTATACCATCCTTATGTACTCAATAGTATCTCCAACTAATATACCCATTTTGAAAGATCTTTTATGAATCTGAAGTCGTTTCCTTCTATCTCTCTAACATCGCGTCGTAGACCTTGGTGCTAACATACAAACACTACAAGTCCCTTTCATAATCCTCTGCAAAAACTCTATCATTTACCACATAACAAACCCAAAATCCTTAGACAATGCACCTTAATTCTTGAACCCACTAAACCATCATTGAGAGTCACCCACTCTGACCTGGTCCTGAATATAACCAAACTCTAGTGCTCTGCTAGCACATAAACACTCCCAAAAAAGCAATCAGATGAATTCTTTTCCTTGTACATCACATCCACAAGAAGCATAAACTCTGAGTCATTCCAAAATATGCAGATAAATCAATAAGGCAAAATGTAGCACACATTCATCAAGTCCTTTGCCCGAATTACCATTGGTGTTTTCTTTCCTTAGTCATAACTAATCTACCAATGTACCAATAACCTGATACTGCCAAAGCACACGGCCACGTGACCCAATCATACACAGTGGGATCCCCACTTAGATTTAAGCTACAATCACATAAATCCAGAACTCATAATAACTCCTCCTTCTCAATTACCATGATCTCACACCGTTAACTCGCCAAATTTCTCCAATATCTTATTAAACTTTTCATAAAACATTCAGAATTATCATCCACCATCGCATATTCGACCTCTTGATAGTCATACCATTTTCTTCAAGCGATCCAAGTTCACATCATAGTACGTGCCTCTCACCATGCAGAAAGTAGAACTCTTTATAGGAACTTCATAAAAAATCACGCAACTGCTAACCTGCTCACAAAAGATATCCCACCCGTGTAATTCCATATCGACATCTTCCAACGGCATTGATCTAGTTACAAATACCACAAAATCAGTTAACCCTCCTGAGCCCGTGCTCGTCCACCAGTTGTAAGAGTCCGTTCATTCCCCATTGGCATCAACTAAAGGCCCAACTACATGTTCCAATATTCAAAGGCATGTTGCATCCCAAAACTTTAATCAAGCTTTCACACCCATCTTCATTCCAAGCAAACTCCTTTTCGTCATATTCAACCTTCCTCAGTACAATAGCCACCATCCTAAACAAAATTCATAGACTTAGTCATTTGTCTACCATGATCCCCAAATAGCTCTAAACTTTCTCAAAGCATGTGACTATCCTACCACAGAATTCATATGTTACTCTGCAACTCCCGCTTATGTTAAACCATCTCCTTAGGCAACTACTCATTCTCTGCTGTTCATACTTGATCTGCTAGCAATTAAACCATCGCAAGACACCTCCTACCATGTCCTTCCTCCTTCTTTACCACCAAAATACTGCTTCAAATCATAATCCATCTCCGTAGCACCCAAACAGATAAATTTTCACCAACTCTGAGCCTCTATAAAGATCATCTCTCTCGAGCCATCAATACTAAAAACACCGATTCGACTCTGAAGCTGTCACACACTGCCATCTTGATAACCGCTGCTAAGGCACCATTCCACAATACCCTGCCTCAAAGGAAATTCAAAGGAGACCATAATACCATGAGCCTTAATGCGTGCCAACAAGGATAACGACACCACATTACAAATGAGAATTCCACCAAGTTGGAAATACCAAATCTCGCTACACCGTCAACCAAAACTTGAGAATTCGTAGACCATTCTCACTTCTAGTATTGGAACAAATACCAAACCCATGAGTCGAATAATCCCTCCTCCTGAATCATTCATCTTAAATCTAAATCTAAGTTTTAATGCTGACAACCTATTTACATTGATTTCAGAAATCAAGGTGTCAATAAAAGGAAAGAAGCTGATGATGTCTAAACCAAAGGAGATGATGCTGAATCAAAGGAGTTGATGATGTCTAAACCAAAGGAGATGATGCTAAATCAAAGGACAAGAAGCCATCAAAAAGGAAACCAAATCTGTCATGCCCTCTCAGTCTCAATCGAAAGAGATTAAGGCTATCAAACAAGGAAATATATCAAGAGATGATCAAAGAATATCCAGCATCTTCAATCAGCAAAGTCGAAGGCTCAAATCTCTCCATAAAATAAGGACGTGACAAGGAAAGTCATGAACGAATCCAACCCATCTCAAGTACAGGATTCGAGAGGCACCTCTTGGGTCAAATCTCTTAGAGGATTATGTGCCTCAATCAAGATAAATTGTAACGGCTCTCAAACTCTCCTATAAGAAGTCTACTCAGTTCATAAAGAAGACTTGTGCAACTACAAACATTGTCTTCTAAGTCTCTTTACTTCTTAATATAAACATTGTATTCTTTAGTTTACCAGTATCATAAAAGATAGTAAGAGTTAGAATGCAAAATAGAGTTGTGTCAACATTCAAAATATATAGCTGCTACATTTTGTTGGTGGTGAACGAGTTAAAACCATCATTACTGTAATTTTTTTCAAGATCTAAGAGAACCCTTGTGACCCAAGGGAAACTTCACGTAAGTACCACATCGGTACTGAACCGGTATAAAAATTCCTTTGTGTTGTTCTGTTTACTATTCTCTCTGTTTATCTCTATTTAAATTCTTAGTTGTCTTTCTCCCCTTTTCCTTATCGTCCTTCGTCCCTATATTTTTTCTTTTTCTTTCTCCTTCGTCTTCTTCCTTTCTCTCTTTTCACTTTTTCTTGAGCCGAGAGTATAGTCTTTCTACCTCGCCAGGTAGGGGTAAGGTATGCATACACACTACCCTCCCCAGACCCCACTTGTGGAATTATACTGGGTATGTTGTTGTTATCTCTATTTGCATTCTGCACAAGATCTAGTCGAGTAAACTCATCTTTAGTCAACTATTTTTTAATAGACCACAATTCCTCCCCCCCTTGTACTTTCAATTGGTATCAGACTAAGGCTCAGAAACTTAGCTTAACAGCTAGTGAGAAAAGATCATGGTATCGAACACAGTCGTTGGTGCATTATTTCAAGAAGGAACCTCTCAAGTACGACTACCATATTTTAACGGACAACACTTTTCTCATTGGAAAGTGCGTATGGAAACATATACCATGTCATATGACATCAAAGTCTGGCAGGTGATCACAAAGGAAAATCTTCCAATTCCCCTAAAGAAAGATGAGAATGGTCAAGTCATAGTATCAATTGATCCACTTGATTTGGATGATTACACTGATGAGCAAGTTGCTGTCATAACTATGAATGCTAAAGCAAAAAATCTACTGTACAATGCTATCACTAGTGAAGAGTATAAAAAGATCTCAAGCTGTGAAACTGCTACGGAAATGTGGGATAAATTGGAGGTCACATATGAAGGAACCAACAAGGTAAAAGAAACAAGGATAAATCTTTTGGTTCGTGAGTATGAGCTACTCCAAATGAAGGATGGAGAATCTGCAGAGGAAATGTTCTCCAGGTTCAGCAAAATTCTTGGAGATCTAAAATCCTTTGGTACAACAATAAAAAGCGGAGAACAAGTCAGAAAGATTCTCAGAAGTCTACCCACGATTTGGCAGCCCAAGGTCATTGCTCTCGAGTGTCAGGATCTTGACAAAATGTCCTATGATGAACTTAGAGGTGATCTAATTGTCTTTGAGAAAACTCACTTGGATAGACAAAT
Source organism: Nicotiana tabacum (assembly GCF_000715075.1). NCBI lineage: Eukaryota > Viridiplantae > Streptophyta > Magnoliopsida > Solanales > Solanaceae > Nicotiana > Nicotiana tabacum. The sequence goes on from NC_134082.1 coordinate 11,951,990, forward strand.
TCAACAAGAAAAGAAGAAAATAGTTACTTTTAAAGCAATTGTTGCTGAACCAGAAAATGAAGAGAAAGAAAAAGAAGGAGAACAAGATGAAAACATAGCCATGATCTCTCAAGTTGTAACAAGCATGATGAGGAAGAACAGAAATAGCAAAAAAGGGAAGTCTAACTTCAGGAAAGGAAGGATAAATTTGAAATTGATAAAAATGATTGAAGGTGCTATGAATGTGAAAAGTTTGGACACATTCAAGCTGATTGTCCTGAACTAAAGAAGTAGCTCAGCAGAAACATGCAAAAGAAGAAATCTTTTGGAGCCTAGAGTGATGAAGAAGAATCTGATCATGAAGAAATTGCAAATATGTGTTTCATGGCTATTGATGAAAATGAAGATTCAAGGGAGCTTGAGCTGATGGTAGATGAAGAAGCAGATGAGCAAGAAAACCCAAATAAGCTTGGCCTTATGGCAGACGAGGGAACCAGTGAGGTACGTTTTCCTACATGTCCCAACAGTTATGAACTTTAAGAATTTGTTGGCATTGCTATTGCAAATTTTGAAAAAGTTCTGAATGAACTCAGAAAGATCAAAAGAGAAAAAAAAGATTGGGCTTTGAAGCTAGAAGTCTGTGAAATTGAGCATTATATGCTTCAAGATGAAGTAAATGAACTTCAACTTTGACTGAATGGATTGCAAAAATCCACCAGCCATAGTTTTGTCAAATCAAACCAGACTGCTCCTCACAATCCTAACAAATCTCATGCATGCTCCTTTTGTGGTAAAAATAGTCACAATACTAACCAATGCAAGAATAAAATCCGAGCAGAAAGAGGCTATGAAAATCCCAGTAATCCATCATGTTTTTATTGTGGTAAACGTGGTCACACCTCTAATCGTTACAGGTTCAAGGATAACAGGAAATGGGTCTGGCTACCTAAATCTTCTAATCAAATTAACACTCAGAAACTTAAATATTAAGGACCCAAATAGGCTTGGGTACCTAAAAATAAGTAATTTTATTTTGTAGGAATACTGCAAGAAGAATCGAAAAGGAAAATTATATCTCGATAGTGCGTGTTCTAGACATATGAATTGTGACAAACAACTGTTCAAAACAGTCACCAAACTAGATGGAGGAACAATCACTTTTGGAGATAAATCAAAAGGTAATATAATTGGAGTTGGAAAAGTTCTTCTGAGCTTAGCATGTGATGTAGACGAAGTATACCTGGTTGATGAACTCAGCTACAATCTTCTCAGTATCAGTCAGCTATATGATAATGACTATGAGGTTCATTTTAAAAAATACGGTTGGTTTATAGAAGACGAATCAGGTAAGGTCATTTTCTCAGGTAATAAAGATAGGAATATCTATACTATTAGCAATATTAATAATCTTGGGGATCAAATTTGTCTTGTTTCTATGATTGATGATCCCTGGGTTTGACATAGAAAACTTGGTAATGCTAGTATGCATACTATTCAAAAACTTTCTAAACATGATCTTGTCATTGGTCTTCCAAAACTAGATTTTTCAAAAGATCATATTTGCGATGCATGTCAACTAGGAAAACAAACTCGCTCATCTTTCAAAATCAAAAACATTATTTCTACCCCTAAACCTACTCAACTATTGCATATGGACTTATTTGGTCCAACTATAACTGTTAGTATAGGTGGTAGGAAATATGTTTTTGTTATTGTGGATGATTTTTCTTTATTTACATGGGTTATGTTTTTAAGTCATAAAGATGAAGCTCTAAGGAATTTTGAAGTATTTTGTAAGAAGGTTCAACGAGAAAAGGGATACTATATTTCCACTATCAGAAGTGACCATAGAGGAGAATTTGAAAACATAGCTTTTGAAATTTTTTGCAATGATCAAGGAATCTCTCACTTCTCTTCACCAAGGTCACCACAACAGAATGGAGTGGTAAAACGTAAAAATAGAACTTTACAGGACATTGCAAGAACTATGATTGTGGAGAATTCTCTACCTCAACATTTCTGGGCAGAAGCTGTAGGCCCAACATGTCATATCATCAACATGTTTCTGATTCGACCAATCCTTAAAAGGACTCCATATGAACTATGGAATGGTAAGAAACCCAACATCAGTTATTTTCACCCTTTTGGATGCAAATGTTCCATTCACAACAGTGGAAAGGACAATCTAGGTAAGTTTGATCCTAAAAGTGACGAAGGTATATTTATTAGATACTCTCCCTCAAGTAGAGTATATAGGGTTTATAATAAAAGAACCTTATGTATTGAAGAATCAATTCATGTTGTTTTCGTTAATACTAACCCTCACTTAAGGAATAAAAAACTACCTGAAGATGAGAAAATTTCTATTGTCCCCAAATCTGCTACTGTAGGAAACGATCATCAAAATGAGTCAATTGGTCAGCAGACTCAGTCAACTGAAGAGCATATTGAAGATCATGAACCTTCCCAAATAGATCCGTAGACTAATGTGGAAAGAGAGCCTTCCTCAAACACTCCAAATGAATGGAAAAGTGAACCTGGATATCCTCACAAATTTATTATCGGAGACCCACATAAAGGAATCACTACTAGAATATCCCAAAAGCTCAAATCACATGTGGCTAATTTCTCAACTTGAGCTAAAGAAAGTGGATGAAGCACCAAAAGATGTTCACTGGATCAAAGCAATAAAGATGAACTTGATCAGTTTGAGAGAAATAAAGTGTGGGAATTGGTTCCAAAACCTTCAAACTCCTCTATTGTAGGAACAAAATGGGTGTTCAGGAATAAATTGAATGAATCTGTACAAGTAGTTTGAAATAATGCAAAGCTAGTTGCGCAAGGATACCCTCAGCAAGAAGGAATCGACTATGATAAAACTTTCACATTTGTAGAAAGATTGGAATCTATTCGAATATTTCTTGTATTTGCCGCTCACAAAGGATTCAAACTGTTTCAAATGGTTGTAAAAAGTGTGTTTCTAAATGGCTACATCTTTGAAGAAGTATATGTGAAGCAACCTCCTAGATTTGTAAATGTCACTCTCTCGGATCATGTATACAAGCTGACTAAAGCTCTATACGGACTCAAGCAATCTCCTCGTGACTGATATGAAAGGTTAAGCTCTTTCCTTCTAAATCAAGATTTTAAACGAGGTAATATAGATACAACTCTATTCATTAAGCATTCAAGTTCAGGTAATCTTATTACTCAAATTTATGTTGATTGAAATTATTTTTGGTAGTCCTAACTATGTTCTATGTGAAGACTTTGCTCTTTCTATGAAAGGAGAATTTCAAATGAGTATGATGGGAGAATTAAATTTCTTTCTTGGATTGCAAATCAAACAGTCTCCTAAAGGGATCTTCATTAACCAAACCAAGTACACTAAGGAACTTATAAACAAGTTTGGCATGGAGAATGCTAAGACTATTGGAACTCCAATGAATCCAACAACGATGCTTGATGAAGACAGTAATGGAAAAAGTGTTGATGAATCTATGTATAGAGGAATGATTAGATCCTTATTATATCTCACTGCTAGTCAACCAAATATTATGTTTAGTGTTTGCAAGTGTGCAAGATTTCAGTCGGCTCCTAAGGAATCCCATCTTACTGCTGTCAAACGCATTATAAGATACCTCATTAATACCTCTGAACTAGGATTATGGTATGCTCATTCTAACAATTTCGCTTTAAGAGGATTTTCAGATGAATTTTGCATGTGATAAGATCGACAGGAAAAGTACCAGCGGTACATGTTAACTTTTAGGAAATGCACTAGTTCCTTGGCATAGCAAGAAATAAAATTGTGTTACCTTATCAACAACTGAAGCAAAATATTTAGCTGTTGGAAGCTGTTGTACATAAGTTCTGTGGATAATGCATCAACTTCTCGACTACGATCTATCTCTTACCTCTACTCCTATATTTTGTGATAATACTAGTGCCATATGTTTGTCAAAAAATTCTATGCATCATTCTAGAGCAAAGCATATAGAAATCAAGCATCATTTTATCCGTGATCATGTTGCTATAGGTGATATTGTATTAGATTTCATTAGCACTGAATCTCAACTTGCTGATATTTTTACAAAACCTATTTTAGAGGAAATATTTTGTTTACTACGGAAAAAGATCGGCATTGTGCCAAATTTTTAAAACAAATCTTTTGTATCTTTATAAAATATTTTATTTCCTTTATTATGAGTGTTTAACGTTAATTTGCTGTAAGTATCATTATTACTTTTCCATCTGTACCGCCGAACATCCTTTTAGAAAGGTCACTTCCATTATGAATCCGCCCTTTCAATTAACGAAGACGACTCTTCAATCTTTCCAACACCCTGTTAAAAACCCTTTCTTCTTCTTTTCACTCCTCGTTCTCATCTTGCAAATTTTCTCACCATGGCAAAAGGAAATCTTTCCTCTTCCACTGCAACCAGGTTTCAAAAAACCCTCAACCCTGAAGAAACTGTAAACCTGGAGTCATTCAATTCGACTCATATTTTCTCAAAATAGACAATGAGAGCAGTGAATCTTCAGAAAATCTTCCTATTAGCTAGAAAAAAGGCAAGACAAATGCCCATGGAGCAAACCCCCAAAAAGTCTGCATGCGAGAAAGGAAAGGTGGAAAGCATGGAATTCGGACCAGAGGGCAAATTGATCTTCTATGAATCTAGTAAAAAATCAAGGTTTGAGACTTACAAGTCAAATTCTATGTCTTATGGACGCTCTGTAAGTCTTTCTCTTATGAAAAATCTGCACTGTGATGTGACTGCTATATTTGATTTTCAACATCTTTCTTCTCTGCTTGATACTAATGGGAACTCTGTTTATGAAGAGCCTATGAGAATGTTCTATGCAAATTTGTTTGTGAATGATAAAGACGATTTAGAATCCATGATTTTAGGCACTCGAATTATTCTGGACTCTTATCAATTTGAAAAGATTTTCTCTGCTAAGTTTAGTGGGTTTGAGGTCTTAGTGCAAAATTATTGGCCAAAAGATTTTGAAGCCTCTTTTGAAGAAGCAAAAGCCTTTCTGTCTGATAACCCTTCTGATATTGGTCCCAAGAATATGAAGTTTGAATATCGTGTTTTGGCCCACATGATTGCTACTACTTTACTTCCCAGAACTGGGTCCCTTAGTACTTTATCCACTTGAGATGTTTTTTTCCTTTATATCTTGTTAATAATAAAAAGCTGGACTGGTTTGTGTGAATTCGCCAATACATGCTTGAGAGTATCAGGGACATATCTTCTTCTTCTGCTGCTTGTTTACCATATGGTCTCCTTATCTTACATATTCTTGAAGTTATGAAGGTAGACTTGGCACCTTTCTCACCCAAACATATTACCAGCACTTATGATAAGACAACTTTTTCAATGATGGGTTACATCTTGGGTGATGATGGATGGGTTAAGCACGCTAAAGTTGAAAGCATTCCAGTGCCAGTTGAAGCTCATACTGCACAACAAGAATCTCAGTCGACTGCTTCTCAAAATCTTCAGTAGATTCAACAATATCTAGATGAGGTAAAACTACTGCTCGTTGAGATGAAGGAACAGGTGGACAAGATCAGGGAAGTCTCTAAAGAGATAGGTACAGATGTGGCCAAGCTTAGGATAGATATGGGAGTCATACGGAGACAAGGAACCAGCGCATTCAACTCTATGACAGAAAAGATGGATAAGCTTGTCAAAGATGTCGAAAATTCCTATGACTCCTTCTGCACCAAAGTGATCAATACCCTCAAGTATTTCCTGGGGAGACACTAATGCGTATTTGTGTGATGATGTGGTTAAAAATAATCTTTCTTGCTTTGTTTTTCTTGCTTGCTTTTAGTCTTACAACTTATTTTTGCATAGGTCTGTATGAACCATCATCAATGACTCTATTGTAGGCATTACTTTTGCTGCTCTAACTAGTCTGTTCTTATAAATATTACTTACTATGTTACTCGGCCTGTATTTTTTTTCCTTTTCGATTGATGTCAAAGGGGATAATAGTAGAGAAGTAAAGTATCAACTCACGGGGAGCAATGATAAGTACAAACGCAGGGGGAGCATGCATAATGAAAAGGAAGTATACATGGTTTATACTTATCTATATTTATTTACTGTTTACTCTCTCTTTATTGTCATCATAAAAAATGGGGAGATTGTTAAATCTAAATCTAAGTTTCAATGATGACAACCTATTACATTGATTGCAGAAATCAAGGTGTCAACAAAAGGAAAGAAAGTTGTCAAAAGGAAAGAAGCTGATGATGTCTAAACCAAAAGAGATGATGCTAAATCAAAGGAGATGATGATGTCTAAACCAAAGGAGATGATGTTGAATCAAAGGACAAGAAGCGATCAAAAAGGAAAACAAATCTGTCATGCCCTCTCAGTCTCAATCGAAGGAGATCAAGACTATCAAATAAGAAAATATGAAGAGAAGATCAAAGAATATCCGGCATCTTCAATCAGCAAAGTCGAAGGCTTAAATCTCTCTACAAAATAAGGACATGACAAGGAAAGTCATGAACGAATCCAACCCATCTCAAGTGCAGGATTCGAGAGGCACCCCTTGGGTCAAATCTCTTAGAGGATTCTGTGCCTCAATCAAGACAAATTATAACGGCTCTCAAACTCTCCTATAAGAAGTCTGCTCAATTCATAAAGAAGACTAGCGCAACTACAAATATTATCTTCTAAGTCTCTCTACTTCTTAGTATAAACACTGTATTCTTCAGTTTACCAGTGTCATAAAATATAGGAACAGTTAGAACGTAAAAGAGAGTTGTGTCAACATTCAAAATATTTAGCTGCTACATTCCGTTGGTGGTGAACGAGTTAAAACCATCATTGTTGTAATTGTTTTCAAGATCTAAGAGAACCCTTGTGACCCAAGGGAAACTGGACGTAAGTACCATACCAGTACCGAACCAATATAAACATTATTGTGTGTTCTTCTATTTACTATTCTCTTTGTTTATCTCTATTTGCATTCTGCACGAGATCTAGTCGACTAAACCCATCCCTAGTCAACTATATTTTAATAGACCACAATTTACCCCCCTCTTGTACTTTCAATTTATTCCTGCAATACATAAATAAACACCCTACCATTTACACCAGCACTGCATGATAACAACACATAAATTTCATAATACATAATGCATAACCTCGAAACTGTAGGCAACACTAACACTAAGTTGAAATGACAGAACACCTTTTCACAAGGCGACTATAATAGCCCACCCGAATACGCAGGGAGAAACATTCTGCACCACATCTACAGTACCACTACAACTCCTCGATGCCACGTTCATAACAAGCTCTCAACATCGTATAAGAATGAGTAAGATGGAAATGAAGGCATAAGATTCAATGGAATCAAATAGCACGATGAGGAATCAGTAAGGGACGTGCTCCTAATAGCCCTATAGTCCCGAAGATAAGCACAGCCGTATCCCTACCGATCTACAAGACTCTACTAGACTAGCTCATGACTTGTGAGACCTAAGTGAACCTAGACCCACTTATAAGTGCATATAATTTTAGTAAGACATAAATTAAAAGGTGACAATATTAAAGCAAAACCATTAACATCACTAGAATGTCCCAAAACCTGGTGTCACAAGTGCATGAGTATTTGCAAATGAGTACAATAATAATATAACATCTGTCTAGAATGTAAATTAGATAGGATAAATTAATAAATATAATAGAGACTTTTTAGGCTACGACATGTAGCCTGGAATACAGCTCACCATAAAGTCTCCTCAGTAATTGCACCTACGCGCTAAGATGACCACCAAATAAACCTGTCAGATCCTACACATTAGTACAGAAGTGTAGCATGAGTACGTAAATCAATGCATACCCAGTAAGTATCTAGCCTAACACCGGAGAAGTAGTGACGAGGGATCAACATCGACACTTACTAGTGGTCTAGTAAAATAATATAATTATTAACAATACGTATCACACAACAACCATGGGTAAAAAGAGTAACTCACATAATTCTCCAATATTTATTTTGACGATATAAATCTCTTGGATCTCATATTCTATCTCCAAAGATCAGATATATCAAGTGCAATCTCAAATGGATGAGGAATATCATATAAATGTCAGGTCTCAATCAAAGGAAAATCTCATAAATATTCAGACTCCTAACAGTATCACGCACGATTATGCCGAGTTCGTATGACCCGATCCAGAGTGGTGTGTACAGTACCTAGGGTCGATCGGCGCAAATCAGATATGCATCCAAATATAATGATGAGGGGTTCGGCCGATCCACAGAAAAGGAAGAAACTTATCAAATTACGGGTCATGTGTTTGCAACATAAGCATATGATCATAAAGTAAACATGACTATCATAAAGTAAACATACTTTTATCTACGTATGGACTCTCGTCACCTCATGTGTATGTAGCACCCACAAATAGTATCACATAACAATTTAATACCTACAGGTAGTTTCTCCCTCACAAGGTTAGATATGAGACTTACCTTGCTCCGACGTTCCCTAACCGGCTCCAACGCTATCTAACACCTCAAACCGATGCCCATCAATCCAAAACTAGTCAAACAACATGCAAAAGAATAAACTCTAACACTGATAATTAATCAATTTATATCAATTCTCAACTCCGCTCGAAAATTCAACAAAGTCAACCCTCGATCTCGGATTCCGATTTTTTTTTAATATAATCATCTGCCATAACACCAAGAACTTAAATATATGAGTTATACCCAATTCTATGTCGAATTTCGTGGTCAAAATCCAAAAATATCAATTCTAGGTTTTCTTCCAAAGTCCCGCAATTTTCATAAATTTTCATGATTAAATCCATATATAACTCATGTATTTAACTTACGACAAGTAAGAATCACTTACCTTGTGTTACTTGATGAAAACCTTCTCAAAATAACGCCCTAAATTTGGCCACCCAAGTAAAAATGAGAGAAAAGATGCGTAGGATAACTTCCTGGTGTTCATCTCCTGCCTACCCTTCTACACTATCACGTAATCACCCTCGCGATCGCGAAGCACTGCCTCCGCCAAGGCTTCACAAATGTGTGACCCTATTTGCGAACGCAATTAACAAATGGCCAGACACCCAACAAACCTTTGAGAACACGACCCTATCTTCGTATTACAAAGAAGGACGCACCGGACCTCAGAAACAACAGCTCAAACATGGCGAAATGACTCGTAGCCCATCCGAAACACACCCGAGGCCCCTAGGACCCCGTCTAATCATGCCAATTAGTTCCAATACCTTGTCCAAACTTATCCAAAGGCTCAAAACTTTACGAATAACATCAAAATCGCAAATCAACGATCAAATACTTCTTTTAAACTTTCAAACATTCAAACTTCGACGAACGTGTTCGAATCATATCTAAACATTTCGGAATGATGCCAAAATTTACGTACAAGTCACAAATCACAATACGAACCTAGTCCAAAAATCAGAATCCCAAATGGACATCAATAAAATCAAAGTTCATATTAAATCAAATTTAGAAAATTTTAAAACCTTCAAAATGGCAATTTTCCACAATAAGCGCTGAAATGCTCCTAGACCACCCGATACTCAACCCGAACATACTCCTAAGTCCAAAATTATCATAAGAACCTATTTGAACCTTTAAATTCCAATTTCGAGGTTATTTACTCAAAAGTCAAACCTTGGTCAACTCTTCCAACTTAAAATTTTCGAATTGAGAATTTTCCTTCCGAATCAACTCTGAACTTCCTGAAATTCAATTCTGACCACACGTATAAGTCATAAAATATAAAATGAAGCTACTCAAAGTCTCAAACCTCCGAATAACGGTTAGAGCTCAAAACGACCGATCAAGTCATTACAGTATTTAAATTATGCTTTACTGTCAAGAAAAGGCAGCTTATTCCCAAACTCAACTAAGATTCTATTCACCCCAAGTAGAACCAATTTTTTTATAGACTTGATCAGGACCTATAATTAGTATCAGAGCTATGTCAACTAACAAAGAACTCAATGAACTTTTGGAGACCGGTCTTGGTAGACTACAAAATTACTTCTCTTTGAAGGGAAGAAGACTTGAATAAAAGACTTAAACAATTAGAAGTAACCATTAACAAGGTATCTGTTTTAGCTTCTTCTAATCGAGTACTTTACAATTCTTCTGTTTTTGAACTAGCCGATCATCAACCAACTTGCAGAAGACATGACACAAGCCCTCATAGAAGGAGGTCAACAATTGTACTTATCAAAATTAGCAAAATTAGAATTTCCATGATTCTCAAGAAGAGATCCAACAGAATGGTTTGCCAAAGTCGATCAAGTTTTTGAATATAATAACAGTATGGAATCACAGAAGATACCATTAGCTTCTTTTCATTTGGAAGGAGAAGCTAATCAATGATGTTAGTTATTGCGACACACTTGTAAAGAGGAATTACAAGAGTTAACATGGAAGATGTTTCAAAAAGTTCTTTTAGCTCGATTTAGGCAAATTGATTGTGAAGACTTCAATGAAACATTATCCAAAATCAAATAATTGAGCCCTTTACGAGAATATCAACAAGAGTTTGAAAGACTGGGGAGTAGAGTTCAAGGGTGGACCTAAAAGGCTCTTATTGGTATATTTTATAGGATTCGCGGATCAACATGGGTGCCTGTAGGTGCTTAAACACCATTAACTTTGACCATATTTGGTAAATTTGTATATACAATTATAAAAATATTTAGATTAATATTGAGTGAGTACCCACCACTTAACTCCTTTTTCTTGTTCTTTTGAATTTTTTTTTGGCGAGAACCTATTATTTTAAAATTCTGAACCTGCCACTGTTTATAGGAGGTCTTAAAATCAGAGGTAGCTAAAGGCATAAGGATATTTGAACCTAAGACCTTGAAGGAAGCTATTAACGTTGCGCGTATGAGAGATGAATAACTGTTACGTCAACAAAAATCTACAAAGTTCAACGACCATAACTCTCATGATTCTGCTTCTTTAGCAAAGACAAGAACCACAACTACCTTCAAGAGTCTATCATGAGATGAGATGCAAAAACAATGAGCACAAGAATTTTGTTTCAATTGCGATAAGAAACTCTTTACTGTTAGAAGGCTAGATGGTGAAAATGAGACTGACAGTTCATTGCCGGATGAGCCTAAATTTTACTCCACGTAATTTTCGGGTTCATTACTTAGAACATAATGAGCAATTTGGCAATATTTGGCACTAAAGCATTGTTGGTTTTGATGGATAGTGAATCTACACATAACTTTATTAGTGAGAGACTTGCTAATCTCTTGCAATTGCAGCCACACCAACAAAAGCATTTCAAGTCAAAGTTGCTAATGGAAAAACCTAAAATTGTCAAGAGCGATATAATAATATTTGGATTTTCCTCCACGCCCTTTCTTTTGTCCTCATATTTTATGCACTACCTTTGATTTGATTGGATGTGATATTAAGAATTCAATGGCTTGTACAATTAGTATCACGATTTAAAATTCCTACCAGTTGTGATGGCGCCTAACACACTGGCTAGGTAAGCCGAAACATGATAACGAAGGCAGGAGAATAATGAAAATTTATAGAAATAGCACAAATTTGAGGTCTCAATACAATAAAACTGATAATACAAAGTAAATCCCCAGAAACTGGTAAGTACAGAGTCATGAGCTTCTACAATGGAATACAAGTCTGAAACTAAATAATAAATACACTGTCTGAATTATAGCAACAATATGAAAAGAAAAGGACAAGTCAAACTGCGACCAAGGATGCAGCTCTACCTCGCCTTTGGAAAATAGTCCAACAAGAGAAGATTTGTAGTTAAATCAGACAAATGATCAAGGAAATTACAAGTAAAGATAAAATGCAAAATCCAACAAAAAATTAGCCAGATTTCCTCAACTTTTCCATATCCGTACCAAATCACTGATCAATTCCTCAATAACTGCGTGTACACCTAGGGGGATGGATCCATATCCACACGCAAGCACGACCAGTTCAACGTGCTGCTAGCTCGGTATGATCACATGCTCTATATCATAACCCGTCCGGCGTGGTCACATGCATAACATTACACTTCGCCCGAAGTGGTCACAAGCATAACAACATAATCCACCCAGCGTGGTCACAGGCATAACAATACAATTCGTCCGGTGTGGTCATATCCACCCAGTCCAATCACATCACACGAGAGCAAATCAACAAATATACGTGTATGAAATGAGTGAATAATAAATCTCATGCCCTTGGACTGGTATAAATGATATGCTCAAGTGTAGGCATGTGCAAGTATACTATCACAGCTCAAACCGATAAATTTCATCAAAGAATAACATTTATCAGTTCATTCAAGGATTAAACCCCTATGTAGCCTGAAACATAGCCCAACAAATTCACAACAATGTCACAAATGCTCAAAGCATCATAGCTTAAGGTTAAACAGTCAAATTCTAGGCATAAAAAAGCCTAAGCACAACCCGAACATGAATAAATAACCCCGGTGCCCCCACATGAGTTTAACCCCACGCATGTGCGCACTCAATAGTACGTAGCTATCACAATAATTCAGGCAACTAGTGCCTCAACCGAGTTTAGATAAGACACTTACCTTAAGTAAATCAAATCACTCCATTAGTAAGCCCTTCCCACGCGTATCAATCTCTGGAAGGCTCGAATCTAGCCAAAATATAACGTAATACTATTATTAAAAGCTATAGGAATTGAGTCCAAATGATAAAGCTAAGATCTTTAACTAAAGTCAAAAAGTTAACCTCGGGCCCACATCTTGGAATTTGACAAAATTGATAAAACCCTAATACCCATTCGATAACGAGTCCAACCATATTAAAATTATTCAAATCCGACCTCAAATCGCCTTTAAAATCCTCAAAATACGGTCTATGAAGTTTTAACAATTTTTTCCCTAATTTTTCTTACCTAAAACACTAATTAAATGGTAAAAATAATGATGGGTTCATGCAAAATAATCAAATCCGAGTTAGAATTACTTACCCCAGTCGATTCCTTGAAAGTCCTTTTTAAAATCGCCACAAACCAAGCTCTCTAAGTCATAAAGATGAAGAATGAAATAAAACCCTTGTTTTTGAAATCTAACACTGCTGCCCAGTTATCCTCTTTCGCGATCGTGGACAAACTCTCGCGATCACGGAGAACAATTCCTCCCAGCTCACAAAACACCCTACGTGATTTTGTGACTACAGTCGCGAATGTGATGCCTGGACCTCCTAAGACAATGCGATCATGGACAACTCCACGCGAATGCGAAGAACAACTCGAGCCCCAACACCAACTCTCCTTCCTTATACGTGAACGAGGCCACATCCACGCGTTCGCGATGCACAAGCTCCTCATCCTTCGCGATCGCACTCCTCACTTCGCGAATGCAAAGAGTAAAATTCCAGCAGTCCTCAAGAACCCTTCGCGATCGCGGGCCTTACCTTGCGATTCCAATGAAGGAAACCAGAACACAGAAACCAATAATATCATTTCAAGAACAATTGGTCTGAACTCGATCTGAAACACGTCGGGGACTCCCCGAGACCCCGTCCGAACATACCAACAAGTCCTAAGAATGATACAAACTCGCTCGAAGCCTCAAATCCCATCAAACAATACTAAAACCACGTATTGCACATCGATTCAAGCCTAATGAACTTATGAACTTCTAACTTCTAAAACAAATGTCGAAACATACCAAACCAACTCTAATTGATCTTAAATTTTGCAACAAGTCTTAATTAACACAACGGACCTATTCCAACTTCCGGAACCGATATCCAAACCCGATATCAGTAAAGTCAACTCCTAGTCAAACTTCTTAACTTTCTAAACCTTTAACTTTTCAACTTTCGCCAATTCAAGCCAAAACGACATACAGACCTCTAAATCAATATCCGGACACACTCTTAAGTCCAAAATTACCATACAGAGCTATCAGAATCATCAAAACTCTATTCTGAAGTTATTTACACAAGTTAACATCTGCTCAACTCTTTCAACTTAATCTTTCAACCTTTGGACTAAGTGTCTTAATTCATTCTGAAATATCCTCAAAACCAAACCAACCATTCCGGCAAGTCAAATAACCATAAACGAATATAAAACAAAAAATAAATGGGAGAACTGGGCTACAATACTCATAACGACAGGCCGAGTCATTACAATTAGAAATTGTGACTTGCAATTGAAAACAACTATCTATGAATTTCAATGGAATGATCGAAACTGCAAAATTGCAAGGGAAAAATGCTCCAATCATTCGGTCATTACCGAATCACACCATCTCTAAAATTGCTCAAGGCAACTTTATAATTATCATTTGTATGCAATTGCATGAAATCAAATTGACACCACAACTTCATTATGAGATGGTCAAGCTGCTGGAAGGTTATAATAATCTATTTGCGGAGCCATTGCAGCTACTGATCCTTTGAAGGAAGGAGCTGATCCTACCAATGTAAGACTGTACATGTATGCCTATTTTCAAAAGGCTGAAATTGAAAAATAGGTTCATGATATGTTACAATTAGGCTAGTTCGACCTAGCACAAGTTCTTTCTTGTCTTCTTTTTTGTTAGTGAAGAAAAAAATGACTCTTGGCGTTTTCGTACTGATTAGAGAGCACTAAATACTATCATTATTAAAGATAGGCTTCCAATACACACGGTGGAAGATATGCTGGACGAACTCCATGGAGTCATTTACTTCACTAAATTAGATTTAAGGGTGGGCTATCACCAAGTTCGCATACATTCCCCTGATATACATAAAATTGCATTTCATAGCTATAATGGCTATTATGAGTATTTGGTCATGCCTTTCGACCTTTCTAATGCCCCTTCTACATTTCAAGCTATCATAAAATTTATATTTAATTCTTACCTTCGCAAATTCATATTAGCTTTTTTTTAATGACATCTTGATTTATAGCCCCAATTGAAATTTACATTTTGAACAGGTTAAAACAGCTTGCAAGAACTTAAATATGTGGGTGACGTTGTTAACCAACAAAAAATTCAAACTATTAACAGAAGTTTGATTGCGACTCTGGTATTATTGCTAGACCATTCACCAACTTATCCAAAAAAAAAATGCAATTTGGTGGATAGAAGAAGCTCAAATTGCTTTCATTCGTCTTTAAGAAGCCATGCCTACAACACCAACACTTTTTACACCAAATTTTAATGAGCCATTCATTGTGGAATCTGACACTTCTGGAGATGGGATCGGTGCAATTTTAACTCAACAATAAAAGTCAATTGCATTTATGAGTCGTGACTTAAGCCATTGGGTTTTAAAGACTAGAAGGGTGAATTGGGAAATGGTGGGAAATAATATAGAGGGAAATGAAAATTTTGAATCAAGTGAGCCTTTTCATTTATGACAAATGAACTTTGTCCCTCATTGGTGAGAGACAACTACATTTGTGTGTATAAATATAGGATCACTTCTTAGATCTCTTAAAGGAGTTGAAGAGAATGAAGCCTCGCGCCGTCGTCATCGCTCGGCTACGACTTCGGATTTGTCAAATAATCGATCGATGAGATTAATTGTGTGTCAGTCAGTTCATTAACGGAATTAGTTACGCTGCTTTCCCTTCTGTTCACATTATAAACAGACATCACACCTCTTCCGACAATTGCTTATAAATTTCGAGGCATGGCTTCCTTTTTCACATACTGAGAAAATATAGAACTTCCGTCTGAAAATCCAGCATTCTACTTCGCAGTTTCTCTTTTAAATTCGTAAGTGTGATTTTGCTCCATTCTTTGAGTTTATTGGTATCCTGCAGTTTGTATTGCTACTGTTGCAGAAAGGTTTATTCCGTTTCATCATGGGAAGATTTAATCCATTACCTTGGCAACTTGTGAGGGAGTTAAAATTCCTTAAGGACGCACAAGGAAATTATGGACTCGAAATATTTCTTATCGTTACTGTTTTTCCAGTTTCTTCTAATAGTTTTCTAATTTCTGTTTTAACACAGTAGCGACGACAAGCTTAAGGAATATTATATTAACGTTTCTATGTTGAAATCTATATTGAACTGTGATATATATATTTTGTATACTGGTTTGGAGACTAAAGCCTTGGTGCTTTCTACTCTGATATATTTTTTACTCCGGCTTAAAGAATATAAAAACTTTACCGGGGTATAAAATTTGAATACGGTTTGAAGATTATAATAAACTTCACCGTTTATGTTTTGAATGTTTGGTTTGGTATTCTTTGAAGATATAAAACCTTCACTGATTTTGAAAAGTTCTGTTTGTTGCCAACTTTACAAAAAAATGACAAATGAGGACCAAACTAATGCTAATGGAATGGGTGCTACTGTTACGAGTGTTGCTGCCTCGTCGAGCCGTTCAACTCCTGCTCATGCTATGGCACCAACAGAAAAACACGAAAAGTTTTCCGGTATTGAATTCAAACGTTGGCAAATGAAGATGCTCTTCTATCTTATTACGTTGAGTTTGCAGCGATTCATCAAGGAGGATCCTACGGTCGTGGCTGAAGGCACTCCGGATGACGAACGATTTGTTGTAACTGAAGCATGGAAACATTTTGATTTTGTGCAAAAACTACATTTTGAGTTGTTTGGAAGATGGCTTGTACAATGTCTATAGTGTCATGGAAACTTTAAAAGCATTATGGAATGCGCTTGAGAAGAAGTACAAGACTGAGGATGCCGGACTTAAGAAGTTCGTGGCTGCAAGGTTTTTGGATTTCAAGATGGTTGACACTAGGTCGGTCATAACTCAAGTCCAGGAATTACAAGTCATTGTGCATGACCTCCTTGCTAAAGGTATAACCCGAATCAATAATTTTATTAATAAGATTTATCTTATTATTAATTATGAATTTATTATTGAAGGTATGGTCATAAATAAGGCCTTTCAAGTCCCCGCTTTCATTGAGAAGTTACTTCCGTTGTGGAAGGACTTTAAAAACTATCTAAAACACAAGAGTAAGGAAATGACACTTGAAGATTTGATTGTTCATTTGAGGATAGAAGAAGACAACAAAAATACTGAAAATAAGTCACGTGGCAACTCGACAATAATAAGGGCTAACATTGTTGAGGAGGAGCCACAAAATAAGAAGAGTAAGAAGGCTTCTGGACCAAAGAATTACCCATGCAAGAAAAAATTCAAGGGTAATTGCCACAACTGTGGAAAGTCAGGGCATAAGGCCGTGGACTGTCGTGCACCAAAGACTGATGTACAAAAGAAGAAGAATAAGAAGAATCAAGATAACATGGTTGAAAATATTGAAGAAACGGAGGACTTGTGTGCCACGTTATCTGAATGCAACTTGGTAGGAAATCCTAAAGAATAGTGGATTGATTCTGGAGCCACCCGCCATGTTTGTGCTAACAAGGAGTTATTTTCTTCTTATGCCCTCGCAGGACCCGACGAGACAATTTTCATGAGAAATTCGTCTATAGCCAAAATTGAAGGAGTTGGCAAGATTGTGTTGAAGATGACATCAGGAAAAATTGTGACTCTAAACCAAGTTCTCCATGTTCCAGAAATTCGCAAGAATCTTGTGTCTACCTCACTTCTTGTCAAGAATGGATTCAAATGTACTTTTATTTCTAATAGTATTGTACTAAGTAAGAATAATGTGTATGTAGGAAAAGGTTATCTGAATGAGGGCCTTTTTAAGCTAAATGTAATAGCAGTTCCTATCAATAAAGTTAATGTTTCTTCTTACTTACTTGAGTCAAACACTTTATGGCATGCACGCCTAGGTCACATCAACTTCAAAACATTGCGAAAAATGAAAAATTTGGAAGTATTGCCAAAATTTGATTGCATTAATTCTAAATGTCAAATATGTGTGGAATCAAACTGTGCTAAGCATCCTTATAAGTTTGTTGAAAGGAATTCAAGTCCTTTAGACTTAATTCACACAGATATTTGTGACATGAAGTCAACACCATCTCGCGGTGGGAAAAGGTATTTCATTACTTTTATTGACGATTGTACGAGATATTGCTATGTTTACTTACTTAATTGTAAAGATGAAGCAATTGATGCTTTCAAGCAATACAAGAGTGAAGTTGAAACACAGCTAAACAAAAAGATCAAGATGATAAGAAGTGGTCGGGGTGGCAAATATG
Organism: Nicotiana tabacum; assembly: GCF_000715075.1. Classification (NCBI taxonomy): domain Eukaryota; kingdom Viridiplantae; phylum Streptophyta; class Magnoliopsida; order Solanales; family Solanaceae; genus Nicotiana; species Nicotiana tabacum. The sequence goes on from NC_134082.1 coordinate 11,970,128, forward strand.
AATCTCCTTTTGAAGAAATATGTTTGGAAAACAACATTATTCACCAAACAACTGCCCCTTACTCTTCATAATCTAATGGAATTGCAGAGAGAAAGAATCGAACGTTGAAAGAGATGATGAATGCGTTGTTGATAAGTTCTGGTTTACCACAGAACTTGTGGGGGGAAGCTATACTTACAGCTAACCGAATAATCAACTGTGTACCTCATAGTAAAACACAGTCCATTGCTTATGAAAAATGGAAAGGAAGGAAGCCCAACTTGAAATAATTCAAAGTGCAGGGGTGTTTAGCTAAGGTACAAGTTCCTAAACCTAAAAGGGTTACGATAGGTCCAAAAAAGGTTGATTGTGTATTTATTGGATATGTAACCAATAGCAAGGCATATCATTTTCTGGTTCATAAATCAGAAAATCTTGAGATCCACGTTAATACGGTAATAAAATCAGATAATGCTGAATTCTTCGAAACTATTTATCCGTATAAAAAGGAAAGCGAATTGTCCTACCAAAAGTCAAAACGACCTCGGGAGGAAACAACAGATGGTATGCCTAATGAGGAAAATCCGAGAAGAAGTAAATGTCAAAGAACATCTACTTCATTTGGTCCAGATTTTCTGACTTTCCTGCTAGAAAAATGAGCCTCATACCTTCAAGGAAGCAATGTCTTCCTCAGAAGCACAATATTGGAAAGAGGTTGTCAATAGTGAAATAGAATCCATATTGAGCAACCACACTTGGGAATTGGTTGATCTTACTCCAGGTAACAAAACTTTGGGTTCTAAATGGATTTTCAAGAAGAAAAAAAAATGATGGTACTATTGACAAATACAAGGCAAGACTTGTTGTCAAAGGATTTAGACAGCGAGAATGCCTTGACTATTTTGACACATACTCGCCGGTAACAAGAATTACATCCATTCGGATGCTAATAGCGTTAGCCGCCTTATATGGTCTTCAAATCCATCAAATAGATGTAAAAACAGCCTTCTTAAATGGCGATCTAGAGGAATAAATTTACATGAACCAACCTGAAGGATTTGTGGTTCCGGAAAAAGAAAAGAAGGCGTGCCGACTTGTTAAGTCCCTTTATGGACTAAAACAAGCACCCAAGCAATGGCATGCGAAATTTGACCAAACAATGTTGTCAAATGGCTTTAAGATTAATGAATGTGATAAATGTGTTTACATTAAGAACGTTCCAAATCATATAGTCATTGTTTGCTTATATGTTGATAATATGCTAATAATGAGCAAAGACATTGCCGACATTCAAGCTACTAAGCGTATGCTTGCTAGTAAGTTTGATATGAAAGACTTAGGAGTTGCCGATGTAATTCTAGGAATTAAAATCCAGAGGACTCCTCAAGGTCTAGCTTTGTCTCAATCACATTACGTGAAAATGGTACTTGAAAAATTCAAACACTTGGAATTTAGAAGTGCAAGGACTCCAATTGACTTAAACCATCATCTTATGAAGAATAAAGGTGAAAGTACGTCTCAATTGGAGTATGCTCGTGTGTTGGGAAGTCTAATGTACATCATGAACTGTACCCGACCTGATATAGCTTGTGCAATAAGTAAACTTAGTCGATTCACAAGTAATCCCAACAAACATCACTGGTTGTCAATGAAATGAGTTCTGGGATATTTGGAATATACCCAAGATTACGCTTTGCACTACAATAGATATCTTGCGGTTATCAAAGGATATAGTGATGCAAATTGGATAACCGGCTCAGCAGAAACAAAGTCCATAAGTGGATATGTTTTTACTGTTGGCGGAGGATCAGTATCTTGGAAGTCTTCCAAACAGACGTGCATCGCTCGCTCTACAATGGAATCAGAGTTTATAGCTTTGGATAAGGCCAGCAAAGAAACTGAATGGATTAGAAATTTCTTAGAAGACATTCCGTTCTGGCTAAAACCTTTGGCTCCTATATGCATACATTACAATAGTGAGGCTTCAATAGGACGGGCAGGGAGAGTTATGTATAATGGAAAGTCTCGTCATATACGATGAAGACATAAAACCGTTAGACAACTACTCTCTAGTGGAATTATCTCTATTGATTATGTAAGATCAAAGGATAATGTGGCGGATCTGCTTACAAAAGGCCTAACTAGAGAGGGAGTTGATAAATTATCTAAGGGAATGGGACTATGGCCGAGGACAAGTCATCATGGCGGTAACTCTACCTAGAATTTTGGATATTCTGAGATCTAGGTTCAAGGCACTCAAACAAAGTTGTGATTGACCAGTTCAACATTGTCAAAGTAAAATCTTTGGTCCCTTCTCGTGATGAAGACAATGTTCAGTAACAAGGATAGAACTTTACACGTTCTTTAATGATTACCTAAGTTTAATGTGGTATTTATCAAATAGTGTCAATCTAAAGGATTACACATTTAGGAATCACCTATGTAAGTGTGAAGTGGAAGCCGCTTCAATGAGAATTCTGTAAGGCCAATTCTCTACGCACTTATGAAACCAAGCGGTGTTCATGGTTGAAACGAACACAACAATGAGGACCAAAAGACGGTTAAGGGTTGGTTGTGTGACATATGGTTGTCTAGGTATACACTAAAGTTCGACGGTTCAAAGATATCAAATCTACCGATTGACTGAGTATATCCGACATATGCTCACTACGGAAAGTTCAAAGGGAAACCTACTTATCTAGATGCAATTAATCCTTACTTGTAAATCACATAACTTTTATCTATGTTCATTCTTGTTACAGTCATTCTCATTCATGTGGGGGATTGTTGGACTTTAAGCCATTGGGCTTTAAAGACTAGAAGTGTGAATTGGGAAATGGTGGGAAATAAAATGGAGGGAAATGAAAAATTTGGAAAATTTGAATCAAGTTAGCTTTTTCATTTATGACAAATGAACTTTGTCCCTCATTGGTGAGAGACAACTACACTTGTGTGTATAAATATAGGATCACTTCTTAGATCTCTTAAAGGAGTTGAAGAGAATGAAGCCTCGCGCCGTCGTCGTCGCTCGGCTCAGCTTCGGCTTCAGCTTCGGATTCGGATTCGGATTCGGATTTGAATTTGTCAAATGATCGATCGATGAGATTAATTTTTTGGACAAAGTTTATTTAATTAATTATTTAAGAATTAATTAAGTGCCAGTCAGTTTATTAACGGAATTAACTGGAATGAACGCTGAACGCTGCTTTCCCTTCTGTTCACATTATAAACAGACATCACACCTCTTCTGACAATTGCCTATAAATTCCGAGTCATGGCTTCCGTTTTCATATCCTGAGAAAATATAGAACATCCTTCTGAAAATCTAGCATTCTACTTCGCAGTTTCTCTTTAAATTCGTAAGTGTAATTTTGCTCTGTTCTTTGAGTTCATTGGTATCCTGCAGTTTGTATTGCTACTGTTACAGGAAGGTTTATTCCGTTTCATCCTGGGAGGATTTAATCCATTACCTTGGCAACTTCTGAGGGGGTTTAAATTCCTTAAGGACACATAAGGAAATTGTGGACTCGGAATATTTCTTATCGTTACTTTTTTTCCAGTTTCTTCTAATAGTTTTCTAATTTCTGTTTTAACACAGTAGCGACGACAATTTATCGGAGAGGAAGTTATATCACTACTAGAAAACTGCTAAAATTCGTCCACAGAATACCGACTGATTTCGGTCAGAATAAATATATAAATATTTCGACCGATTTCGGTCAGAAATTAGTCAATATTTGACCAAGACCTGGTCAAACTTATATATTACCTACAAAAATATTTTTTTAATTAAAAATTTTCGAATATACCGACCGATTTCGGTCGGTAAATTTGAAATTATGCTTTCCCGCCCAAGGCAATTGATTTTTAATATAACAAAAACTATATATATATATATATATATATATATATATATATATATATATAATTTACCAACCGGAATAAGTTTTAATTAAATTTTTTCGATCGAGTTCGTTCGGAAAAACAATTTTAAAATAATTAAAATATAAATTTAATGAAATTGCCGATCGAAGTCGGTCGGTTTTTGTCAACCTTTATATAAATAGCTTTTAAATAAATAATATTTAATACTTAATTGATACTATATATATATATATAACGGGAAACTATCAAAACATATTTTATTATTACCGACCGATATTTTCGACCGAAGTTGGTCAGTAATATCAGAATTAGATCTACCAGACGGGAAATCTTTCCTATTTTCATCTTTTCCCTCTCTCTCTTCTTTCTCTCTTCCACCTCTCTTTCTCACACCTTCTTACCCAAATCCCACCCAAAATCAAGTCCCCTACCCCCAAAATCGAAATCCCACCTCCTCCGCCTGCCGCCGCCGCCTCCACCTGCCGCCACATCCACCACTGTCACTACCCTCCCGCCGCCACCACTACCATTCTCTTTCAAGGTTACTGTTCTACCTTATTACTCTTTTAATTTATTGCATGCCTAATATCATATTATGCAATTTTTTAGGGTTTTTGTCTAATTTTTAATTTAGTGCATGCCTAATATCAGTTTTTGAACTACATTATAATTAAAGTGAACAACATTGTAACTAAAATTGATTATGCACTAATAGAGGTGTATAAATTATTTAAACTAGTTAATTTGTGGTGTATAAATTATATAAACTAGGGTTTAGTGCTCTTAATTTATGAAGTTGGATGCGCTTAATTTTGTTTATTACTTTTAGAAATAATTTATTATTTTTGGGTTTAATTTATTATTGTATTAGTGTTTATTGCTTTTAGAAATTTAGGGTTTATTAATTTAGGAGATAATACTGTTCTATTAGCATTTATTGCTTTTAGAAAATTAGGCTTAACTAATTACGCTAGATTAATTGAGTGTGCTAACAAATTATAATTTATTATGTAACTTAATTCTATATATTAATTTGAATTATGATTAATATAACATGTAATTTATTTGTTCTTTATGTAGATGGAATATAGTAGTTGGATGTATAATAGAAATTATCCTAATCGTCAGTTTTTGAGGGAAGAATTTATAGAAGGGGTTAAGGAATTTATTAGACATGTAATGTCACTTGAACCATTTCGGATTGGAAGAATGATTAGGTGTCCTTATGTGAAGTGTAAGTGTTTGCATTTTTTTTGAATCGGAGGATGTTAAGACTCACCTTTATAAAAAAGGGTTTTATTAATAATTATTTTGTGTGGACTAGTCACAGAGAGATTGATGGTAGTGATGGTGTATTTCATAACGTAGTTGTTGGTGAAAGTAGTAGGTCAGCGGGGAATAATGTTCAACATCCTAGATACCATAAAATGGTTGTAGATGCTTTTGGGATGCACTTCGATTTTGAAAACCATGAAAGTGTTGAACAACCTCCTAACGAAGAGGCAAAATATTTTTATGAATAGTTAGAAGCTGCTAGTCGTCCACTAAGGGAAGGGAGTATGCACTCTCAGTTGTCTGTTGCGGTTAAATTATTAAGTATCAAATCAGATACCAATATTTCTCAAGCGGGAATAGATTCTTTCATTGGCCTTATGAGTGAACTAGTTGACCCAACTTTCAACATACCTGAAGATTTTTATAAGGCTAAAAGATTAGTTTCTAAGTTAGGACTTTCATCTATGAGAATCGATTGTTGTGAAGATGGTTGCATGTTGTATTATAAGAGTGATGCAGATTTAGAAAGTTGTAAATTTTGTGAAAACCTCGTTTTAAGCTGGTTTCCAGTGGGAAGAAGGCTGTTGTGAAGTCGGTGCATTATTTACCTCTTATTCCTAGATTAAAGAGGTTGTACACATCGATGAGTTCCGCTCCTCATATGAGATGACACTATGAAAATAAAAGGTCGCCCGATGTTATGTGTCATCCTTCAGATGGGGAAGCTTGGAAGCATTTTGATAGGACGTATCCGGATTATGCTAGTGAATCGAGGAATATTCGGTTGGGTTTGTGTGTTGATGGTTTCATGCCATTTTCTGTTTCTGCAACACCATATTCATGTTGGCCGGTCTTTATTACACCGTATAATCTTTCGCTTGAAATGTGTATGACTAGACCATATATTTTTTTAAATTGTGTTATTCCCGGTCCCCACAATCTAAAGAGTTTGATTGATGTATATTTACAACCTTTGATTGATGAGCTTAAACAGTTGTGGTATGATAAATTGAGACATATGATATATCAAGTAAGAAAAATTTCAACTTGCGTGCTAACTTAATGTGGACCATTAATAATTTTTCTGCGTATGGAATGTTGTCTAGGTGGATGACTGCCAAAAAGTTAGCATGTCCTTACTGCATGGAAAATGGTAAAGCGTTCAATTTAAGACATGGCTGAAAGCAGTCATGGTTTGATTGTCATTATCAGTTCTTACCAGTTGATCATGAGTTCAGAAGGATGAAGAACATATTAAAAAAGAATACAGTTGAACATGATTTGCCACCTCCAATTTATTCCGGTGAGGAAATTTGGGAGAGGGTTCAAAACTTTCACTAAAGTTACTGAGGCCCCACCTTCTAGATTTTCTAGATATGGTGTTACTTATAACTAGACAAAACAGAGCATATTTTGGGAGTTGCCATATTGGAAGGATAATCTTCTCCGACACAATCTTGATGTCATGCATATTGAGAAGAACTATTTTGACAATTTGTTCAACACAGTGATGGATGATAAGAATAAGACAAAAGATAACCCGAAGGCTAGACTGAACTTACAAGAATATTGCAGGCGACCTGAATTACATTTGCAGTCTGCGAACAATGGTAAGGTGTTCAAGCCCAAGGCCAGCTACACATTCACTTTGGAAAAAAGACGACAAATTTGTGAGTAGGTTACAAACCTAAAGATTCCCGAGGGCTATGCTTAGAACCTAGGAAAACATGTCGATATGGTTGAGGGAAAAAGACGAGTATGATCACTATGATACTTTTATAATTGCAGAAAAAGTTAGGCAATTGTCCTATGATCCATATCCATTGCAAAGGGATAAGGCTGATTAGTTGGTTGTAATCAAAACAAAGCCTTTTGGTAGGGTGGAAGTTGAGAATATGCTAGATGTTTCTTACCAAAACGATACCTCAAATATTAACCAAATGATGGATGATCAGTTAGAAAATGACTTGGAGCATCCTCAACGCATATTAGAAGAAGTTTATATGGTGGAAATAACAATCATAGAAAATGAGGATGAAGAATCACATAATGAGAATGAAATAAGTGAAGAGAAAGGATTTTTAAACGAGGAAGGATACATCGAAGACGACTAGCATGTTAGTTTTTTCAAACGCTCTCAACTTATATAGATTTATATTCTCAATACTAACATTTTCTTTAATTTATGCAGATGACCTGTAGGGGTCGAGGTAGGTCTAGGAAGAATAAAAGACCTATTGATCATGATGATGGTGCTATACCCTCTCTTCCTTCCGCTCCACACTTGCATCCCTATGCTGCTGATGGCCGGAAGCAATATTCTAGGCACACATCTATTCCACCACATCCATCTACTCATCAGACTACCTACTATTCGCCCTTCCAACAGTATTATTACCATTCTCCGCCACAGGGCTATACCCCGCTTCCTTCATACAATCCTATATATAGTTACATGCGTCCATCAAGTCAACAGTCATAGGGCCATGTGGTACGCTCGTCATCTGCTCCATTTGCTTCAACACTAGCTGGATCGCATCCATCTACATTTCAGCCAGCCGCATCACAGTAGTGATCTGGATCGCAACAGGGGTCTAAATCGATGCAGGGGTGTGGATCACAACCATTTTCATCAGGGATCTCATCTCCCTCTCCAAGGAGTTCGTCTCCTAGCATTTCTAGACGTCGTCTTCGGGATAGTAGCGCTGAGCCAGATTCCTCCCCTTTTGTGCACGCTTCAGATTCATCGGAGGATAATGATTTAGATGAAGTGTGGTATGATCGTTATCATAGGATGACCATCAGGCCTGAGGGAAATGGGTAAGATTTATTTATTAGTTCTTTATTTTTTCTAATAATAGATACTCTTGTTTATTTAATGTAATTGCTATGTTGCAGGTTCATATCTAATCATCAGGTTACAAAGATAATCACTGAAGTTCTTGGTCGGTTGTGATGACCCAAACGGTCATCACTTGCTTTTAAATTAAAATCTGTGTTTCTGAGGCCTTGAAAACCTCATGTAGCATCACCTTGATTTGCGTGCGCAGCCCGGGCACGCAACCGAAAAGCTTATATGTGAAAATCTATGAAAATGATAAATTTTTACTGTAAAATGAGTTAATTTGACTTCGGTCAACGTTTTGGATAAACGGACCTGGATCCGTGATTTGCCGGTCCGAGAGGGTCCGTGAGAAAATATGTGACTTGGGCGTATGCCCGGAATCGAATTCCGAGGTCCCAAGCCCGAGAAATGAATTTTTAAAGAAAATTGTTTTTTGAAATTGTTTAAAAGAATTTGAAATGAAATTTGATTAGAACATGATGGTATCGGGACCGTATTTTGGTTCCAGTGCCTGGTACAGGTCTTATATATGATTTAAGATGATTCTGTGGAATTTGGTGAAAAACGGATGTCATTTGACGTGATTCGGACCTAAATTTCAAAATAATTTATGTTTAAGAAGTTTGAGGAAGTTCTTTGGTTTTGAGGTTTAATATGTTGTTATTGAGGTTATTTTGGCGATTTAGTAGCACAGATAAGTTCGTATGATGTTGTTGAGTTAGTACGTACGTATGTTTGGTTAGGAGCCCCGAGGGCTGGGGTGTGTTTCGGAAGTTTTTGGACTTATGAAAAGTTGCAGGTTTTTGCTGTTCAATGCCCAGGGATTTTGTTCGTCGCGTTCGCATGGGTCCACTCGCGAACATGTAAGGCAAATTTCCCAGGAGCCAAACTTCTTCTTCGCGAACGCGAAGCTGGAGTCGCGAATGCGAGGCTAAGGAGGGATAACCTTCACGAAGGCGACACAGCTCACGCGAACGCGATGGCTAGTGAGCCTAGGCAGGGGGAGGGGCATTTTACCTACGCGAACACGACCCATTGGACGCGAACGCGAGGCTCGAGGAGTTTCTTCGCCGCGAACGCGAGCTGGCTTCCGCGAACGCGAAGGCTTATCAGTCTTAAACCATTGCGAACGCGTTGAGTTTATCGCGAATGCGATGAGTAATTTCGCCCAATTATTTTAAAAGACCAGAACAATAGCCATTACGGGATTTACACCAAAACTCATATCTTCTTCATCTTAACTCCAAATTGGGAGATTTTTGAAAGGGGATTCCACCACCAATTCATAGGTATGTAATCTTAGACTCATTTTCTTCAATTTCCATTAACACCCATTAGATATCTAGGCTTAAATCATGTAATTAAGGGTAGAAAATTAGGGATTTGGGTAGAGTTTGGGCTTTTTGATTATTTGTGATTTAGACTTCGTTTTGGGGTCTTTGAAAACAAATTATATATTCGGGCTAGTGGGTGAATAGGTGATCGGGTTTTGGTCCGAACCTCGTATTTTGACCAAGCGGGCCCGGGGTCAATTTTTGATTTTTTGGGAAGAATGATTAGAAAGCTATAATTAAGCATTGGAATTGGATTGTTTAATGTTTATTGATGTTATGAAATCGATTATGTATAGATACAATTGATTTGGAGCCAAATTCGCAAGAAAAGGTGGTGTTTGAGGCTTGAGTTGGTCGTGGAAGTTCGAGGTAAGTGTTTGGTCTAACCTTAGCTTGAGGGATTAGGAGTCGAGTCCTATTTTCTATGTGATAATTGTTGAGTACGACTTATAGGCATGGTGGCTAGTATCTATACGCTGGTGTCAATCATGCCCATGAGTCTTATATTGTGATTCTCATGATTTCGTTGTATTATCCATGCTTTAGAGTTGATTTCTATTTGTTGTGAGAAGTTTGTGGAAGGAATTGTGAAAAGGAGCATTGGCTCAAGTGGTAAAATGAGTTGTGAAGTAAAAGTGAATAAGATAAAGAAGTCACTAAATTGTTCCCTTGCCGGGATATTGTTGCTTTATTGGTTATCTCCCTTGTCGGGATGTTGATATTATTGATGTTGCTCCCTTGCCGGGACTTAATTGTTATATTGTTGTTCCCTTGCTGGGATTCCTATTATAATCTTGTTTATTCCCTTGCCCCATTGTTTGTGATTGTTGGTTGGGTGAGGACGAGTGTTAAAACACGAAGGGTGATACCGTGTATTGTTTGTTTTGTGAGGAAGAGTGTAAAGCACGAAGAGTGATGTTGTGTACGATTGTGAGGAAAGAGAGTAAAGCACGAAGGGTGATGTCATGCCGCACGATATACCATTCCGTGCCAATTTTATTGATTATATGGTGAGGAAAGAGAGTAAAATCATGAAGGGTGATGTCGTGCACACTTTTATTATATAATTGCTTTGGTGAGGACGAGAGTAAAAGCACGAAGGGTGATGCCGTGCATTTGTGGATTTCTGATTCTTTGTTGATATCCGAGTTATGTTGTTGCTTTCCTTACTTGATGTCTTTCTATTCGGAATTGCTATCTCCCTCACAGTATGCTCCCCATCCTATATTGACTGGTTATCTCTATACTTCTTTTCTAACGTACATATATTTTAACTGCACAGGTTTATTTGGTAGTCTGGTCCTAGCCTCGTCACTACTTCGTCGAGGTTAGGCTAGGCACTTACCAGCACATGGGGTCGGTTGTGCTGATACTACACTCTGCACTATGTGTATATTCCGGAGCTCCTTTGGACCATAGTGTGGAGGCTACCTTTAGTCCATGCAGAGATCCAAGGTAGACCTGTAGGCATCCGCAGGCCCTAGCATCTCCTTCTATCCCTACTTTCCTATTTCATTTTCCTTACATTCAGAAGCAGTGTATTATAATTTCTTCGGACTTTGTATGTAGTAAATCTTAGACCGTCTGTGATACTGTGACACCAAGGTTTGGGTGGTTAAGACTTAAGTATTTGTAATACATGCAGATTTTAGACATTTAATTGTTATCTTCCGCTTAATTATTTAAAGTTCCGCTGTTTTCATGTTATCGACTTATATTTGTTAGAAGAAGTAATTTGATAATGAAGTAAGTAGTTAAGGATTGGCTTGCCTAGCTCGTCATCATGACTCCCGAGAGGTGGGAAATTCGGGTCGTGACAAGTTGGTGTCAGAGCTCTAGGTTACATGGGTCCCACAGTTCACAAACAAGCTTAGTAGAGTCTGAGGCATCGGTACGAAAATGTCTGTATTTATCCGCAGAGGCTACAGATTTAGGAAAAAACTTCACATTTATTCTTTCTTGTTGTGCGGTTTGGTTTCTCAATGCAAATTGAATTTCTACTCTGTTCTTTCGCAGATGATGAGAACACGCGCTTCCTCATTCATTGACCAGCAGCCCGAGCCCCCAGCATTAGCTCCCACGAGGGGCAGAGGGCGAGGCCGAGGCTGCGCTAGAGGCCGAGGTAGGGGCAGAGCTCAGCCCCGAGCAGTAGCACCAGCGGCGGAGCCTCAGGTTGACTTTAATGATGAGGTTTTGACCCCAGCAGTTCCAGTGGGCCCAGCTTAGGTCCCAAAGGGGTTTATTGCTACCCTAGTTCTTCAGGATGCTCTGGTCCGTCTGCTGGCCTTCATGGAGAGTGTTACCCGAGCAGGCTTGCTTCCTGTAGCACCAGTCATCTCTTAGGCTGGAGGAGGAGCCCAGACTCCTGCTACTTGCACTCTAGAGCAGGTAGCTCCCCAGATTCAGACTCCAGTGGTTCAGACAGTTGGAGCAGTTCAGTCGGGTGTGGTAGCTCAGACCGGTGATGGAGCAGCTATATCTGTCGATGCTTTGTGGAGGCTGGATAGGTTCACCAAGCTCTTCACTACTACTTTTAGTGGTGCATCTACTGAGGATCCCCAGGATTATCTAGACAGCTGCCATGAGGTTCTCAGGAACATGGGGATAGTTGAGACCAATGGGGTCGAGATTGCTACATTTCACTTGTCTGGATCCGCCAAGACTTGGTGGAGAGATTATTGCTTGGCTAGACCAGCCGGATCGCCAGCCTTGACTTGGGAGAAGTTTGCATAGTTATTTATGGAGAATTTTCTCCCCATTACTCAGAGAGAGGCCTATCGGAGGCAGTTTGAGCATCTCCAACAGGGTTCTATGACTATTACCCAGTATGAGACCAGATTCATCGACTTGTCTCGTCATGCTCTTGTCATACTTCCTACCAAGAGAGAGCAGGTGAGGACGTTTATTAACGGTCTTATTTAGCTGATTCATCTTTAGATGGCTAGGGAGGCTCATAGTGAGATTACTTTTCAGGAGGCGGCCAATGTGGCCAGGAGAGTGGAGATGGTTCTGTCATAGGGAGGTGGTCATGGGTTAGACAAGAGGCCTCGTTATTTAGGCTGATTCAGTGGTTCCTCGTCTGGAGGTAGGGATTCATATGGTAGAGGCCATCTTCCTAGGCCTTTCCGGTCAGCACTTCAGGTTTCTCATGGTACTTCAGGTGGTCGTGGTCTTCAGATGCAATATTCTGATCAGCAGTCCTACAGTGCACCACCTACTCCTATCAGTGCACCGCCACTTCAAAGTTTTCGGGGTGGTCATTCAGGTCATCAGGCCAACAGTATCAACAGCCGAGGACTTGTTACACTTGCGATGATATGGGTCACATTGCTAGGTTTTGCCCTCGAGCACCCAATAGCTCTCAGCATCAGGGTTCCCGTGCCATGGTTCAGGCACCAGGTGTTCCACAGCCCACCTAGCCAGCTAGAGGTGGAGGTAGAAGTGCTAGAGGTGGAGGTAGAGGTGCTAGAGGTGGAGCTCAGACCACTAGAGGTGGGGCCAGCCAACTACAGGCCGTCCCAAAGAGGTAGTCCAGGGTGGTGGGGCCCACCCTGATATTATGCTCTTCCAGCCAGGCCTGAGGCTGAGGCTTCAGATGCGATTATCACAGGTACTGTTCTGGTTTGTGATTGAGATGCTTTAGTGTTATTTGATCAAGGGTCTACATACTCGTATGTGTTATCTTATTCTGCACCATATCTGGTCATGCCTAGTGATTCATTGAGTGTTCTTATTTATGTGTCTACACCAGTGGGTGATTCTATCGTGGTAAATCGAGTCCATCGCTCTTGTGTAGTTGTGATTGGGGGTCTTGAGACTCGAGTAGATTTGTTGCTTCTGGACATAGTCAATTTCGATTTATTATTGGGAATGGACTGGTTATCACCTTACCATGCTATATTGGACTATCATGCTAAGACTGTGACCATAGCCTTACCAGGTTTGCCTCGTTTAGAGTGGAGAGGGACTCCTGGTCATTCTACCCGTAGCGTTATCTCTTATGTGAAGGCTCGACGGATGGTCGAGAAGGGGTGTTTGGCCTATTTGGCATATGTTCGTGATTCTAGCGTAGAGGTTCCTCCTATTGATTTTGTGCCCGTTGTTCGTAGTTTCCTGAGATTTTCCCTTCAGACCTGCCGAGTATGCCACCTGACAGGGATATTGAATTTTGCATTGATCTGGCTCCGGGCACTCAGCCCATTTCTATCCCGCTGTATCGTATGGCCCCGCCAGAGTTGAAAGAGTTGAAGGAGTAGTTGCAAGACTTGCTTGAGAAGGGTTTCATTAGACCCAGTGTTTCACCTTGGGTGCGCCGGTATTGTTTGTTAAGAAGTAGGATGGGTCAATGAGAATGCGTATTGATTACAGGCAGTTGAACAAGGTTACAATCAAGAATAAGTATTTGTTGCCGATGATTGATGATTTGTTTGATCAGCTTCAAGGCGTCAAGGTATTTTCAAAGATTGACTTGAGATCTAGCTACAATCAGTTGAGGATTAGGGCATGCGACGTCCCTAAGACAGCTTTCCGCACTCGGTACAGGCATTATGAGTTCTTGGTTATGTCATTCGGGTTGACAAATGCCCTAGCAGCTTTTATGGACTTGATGAACCGAGTGTTCATGCCTTATATGGACTCGTTCGTGATAGTCTTCATTGATGACATCTTGATATATTCCCGCAGTCAGGAGGAGCATGAGTAGCATCTCAGGGTGGTTCTTCAGACTCTGAGGGATAGTCAGTTATATGCTAAGTTCTCGAAGTGTGAGTTCTGGCTGAGTTCAGTTGCATTTTTGGGTCATGTTGTATCAGCAGAGGGTATTCAGGTTGATCCAAAGAAGATTAAGCAGTCAACAACTAGCCTAGACCAACATCAGCTATAGAGATTCGGAGTTTCTTGGGATTGGCAGGTTACTATCATCGGTTCGTAGAGGGGTTTTCATCTATCGCAGCCCCGATGACCAGGTTGACCCAGAAGGGTGCCCAGTTCAGATGGTAGGATGAGTGTGAGGCGAGCTTTTAGAAGCTTAACAGCTCTAACTACGGCACTGGTATTGGTTTTGCCACGGGTTCAGGGCCTTATATAGTTTATTTTGATGCATCTCGTATTGGACTCGGTGCAGTGTTGATGTAGGATGGCAAGGTCATTGCCTATGCTTCACGGCAGTTGAAGATTCATGAGAAGAACTATCCGGTTCATGATTTAGAGTTGGTAGTCATTGTTCACTCGTTAAAGATTTGGAAGCATTATCTATATGGCGTGGCATGTGAGGTGTTCACGGATCACAAAAGTTTTCAGTATTTGTTCAAGCAAAAGGAGTTGAATTTGATATAGAGAAGGTGGTTGGAGTTGTTGAAAGATTATGATATCACTATCTTATATCATTTGGAAAAGCCAATATGGTGGCCGATGCTTTGAGTAGGAAGTCAGCCAGTATGGGCAGTCATGCTTATATTCCGGTCGGTGAGAGACCGCTTGCTTTGGATGTTCAGGCTTTGGCCAATCAGTTCATGAGGTTGGATGTTTCTGAGTCCAGCCATGTGTTATCTTGCACAGTCGCTCGTTCTTCATTATTAGAGCATATCCGATATCGGCAACATGATGATCCTCATTTATGTGTCCTCAGAGACACGGTGCAGCGCGAAGGTGCCAAGAAGGTTACCTTAGATGATGATGGAGTTTTGAGATTGCAGGGTCGAGTTTATGTGCCACATGTGGATAGGCTTCGCGAGTTGATTTTAGAGGAGGCCCATAGCTCCCGATACTCTATTCATCCGGGCGCTGCAAAGATGTATCAGGATTTGCGGCAGCATTATTGGTGGCAGATAATGAAGAAGGATATCGTTGCATATGTGGCTCGGTGTTTGAATTGTCAGCAGGTTAAGTATGAGCATCAGAGGTCCGGTGGTTCATTTCAGAGGATTGAGCTTCCCGAGTGGAAGTGGGAGCGGATCACTATGGACTTCGTTGTTGGACTCCCACGGGCTCAGAGGAAGTTCGACGCAGTGTGGGTCATTGTTGATAGGCTAACCAAGTCAGTGCATTTCATTCCTATGGCAGTCTCCTATTCACCCGAGAGGTTAGCTGAGATCTATATCCGGGAGATTGTTTGTCTTCATGGTATGCCTGTGTCTATCATTTCGAACCAAGGTACTATGTTTACCTCATGTTTCTGGAGAGCAGTTTAGAGAGAGTTGGGCACGCGGGTTTAGTTGAGCACAACATTTCATCCTCAGACGAATGGGCAGTTCGAGCGGACTATTCAGATTTTAGAGGATATGCTCCAAGCTTGTGTCATTGACTTTGGAGGCTCGTGGGATCAGTTTTTGCCTTTAGCAGAGTTTGCCTACAACAATAGCTACCAGTCGAGTATCCAGATGGCTCTTTACGAGGCTTTATATGGTAGGTGGTGTCGGTCTCCGGTTGGGTGGTTTGAGCCGGGAGAGGCTCGGCTATTGGGTACAGATCTGGTTCAGGAGGCCTTGGACAAGGTTAGGATTATTCAGGATAGGTTTCGTACAGCTCAGTCCAAGAAAAAGAGTTATGCCGATCGCAAGGTTCGAGTTTGGCTTTCATGGTCAGTGAGCGGGTATTGCTCTGAGTGTCGCCTATGAAGGGCGTGATGAGATTTGGGAAGAAAGGCAAGCTTAGCCCTAGGTTCATTGGTCCGTTTGAGATTCTTGATCGAGTGGGAGAGGTGGCTTATAGACTTGCATTGCTGCCGAGCTTATCAGCCGTGCATCTAGTGTTTCATGTGTCCATGCTTCGGAAATATCACGGCGATCCATCCCATGTGTTAGATTTCAGCACTGTCCAGTTGGACAAGGACTTGTCTTATGAGGAGGAGCCGGTGGCTATTCTAGACCGGCAGGTTCGTCAGTTGAGGTCAAAGAATTTTCCTTCTGTTCATGTTCAGTTGAGAGGTCAGCCTCCTGAGGCAGAAACATGGGAATCCGAGTCCGATATGCGGAGCCGTTATCCCCATCTTTTTCCCGATTCAGGTACTTCCTTCTTCTGTCCGTTCAAGGACGAACGGTTGTTTTAGAGGTGGAGGATGTGATGACCCAAAAGGTCATCACTTGCTTTTAAATTAAAATTAATGTTTTCGAGGCCTTAATAACCTCGTGTAGCATTAACTCGATTTGCGTGTGCATCCCAAGCGCATAACCGGAAAGCTTATATGTGAAAATGTGTGAAAAATGATAAATTTTGACTGTAAAATGAGTTAATTTGACTTCGATCAACGTTTTGGGTAAACGAACCCAGACCCGTAATTTGACGGTCTCGAAGGGTCCGTAGGAAAATATGGGACTTGGGCATATGCCCGGAATCGAATTCCGAGGTCCCAAGCCCGAGAAATGAATTATTAAAGAAAATTATTTTCTGAAATTGTTTAAAGGAATTTGAAATGAAATTTGATTAGAACATGATGGTATCGGGCCCGTATTATGGTTCCGGCGCTTGGTACAGGTCTTATATATGATTTAAGATGGTTCTGTGGAATTTGGTGAAAAACGGATGTCATTTGACTTGATTCGGACCTAAATTGCAAAAATATTTATATTGAAGAAGTTTGAGGAAGTTCTTTGATTTTGAGGTTTAATTCGTTGTTATTGAGGTTATTTTGGCGATTTGATAGCACGGATAAGTTCGTAAGATGTTGTTGAGTTAGTACGTATGTTTGGTTAGGAGCCTCGAGGGATCGAGTGTATTTCGGAAGGTTTTGGACTTATAAAAAGTTGCAGGTTTTTGTTGTTCAGTGTCCAGGGATTTTGTTCTTCGCATTTGCGTGGGTCCACTCGCGAACGCGTAAGGCAAATTTCCCAGGAGCCAAACTTCTTCTTCGCGAACATGAAGCTGGAGTCGCGAACACGAGGCTAAGAAGGGTGCGAACGCGACACAGCTCACGCGAACGCGATGTCTAGTGAGCCTGGGCAGGAGGAGGGGAATTTTACCTACGCAAACGTGACCTATTGGATGCGAATGCGAGGCTCGAGGAGTTGCTTCTCTGCGAACGTGAGCCGGCTTCCGCGAACACGAAGGCCTATCAGGCCTAACCCATCGGAACGCGTTAAGTTTATCGCGAACGCGATGAGTAATTTCACCTAGTTATTTTAAAAGACTAGAACAGTAGCCATTACGGGATTTACACCAAAACTCATAACTTCTTCATCTTAACTCCAAATTGGGCGATTTTTGGAAGGGTATTCCACCACCAATTCATAGGTATGTAATCTTAGACTCATTTTCTTCAATTTCCATTAACACCCATTAGATTTCTAGGCTTAAATCATGTAATTAAGGGTAGAAAAATAGGGATTTGGGTAGAGTTTGGGCTTTTTGATTATTTGTGATTTAGACCTCGTTTTGGGGTCTTTAAAAAAAAATTATATATTCGGGCTAGTGGGTGAATGGGTGATCTGGTTTTGGTCCGAACCTCGTATTTTGACCAAGCGGGCTCGGGGTCAATTTTTGATTTTTTGGGAAGAATGATTAGAAATCTATAATTAAGCATTGGAATTGGATTGTTTAGCGTTTATTGATGTTATGAAGTCAATTATGTATAGATACAATTGATTTGGAGCTGAATTACGAAAGGAAAGGTGGTGTTTGAGGCTTGATTTGGCCGTGGCAGTTCGAGGTAAGTGTTTGGTCTAACCTTAGCTTGAGAGATTAGGAGTCGAGTCCTATTTTCTATGTGATAATTGTTGAGTACGACGTATAGGAATGGTGACGAGTATCTATTCGTTGGTTTCAAGCATGCCCGTGAGTCTTATATTGTGATTTTCGTGACTTCATTGTATTATCCATGCTTTAAAGTTGATTTCTATTTGTTGTGAGAAATTTGTGGAAGGAATTGTGACCTTTGAATATTGAGGAGCATTGGCTCATGTTATATTATGAATTGCGAAAGTATATGAGTTGATTGAACCCTTTGGAGCATTGGCTCAAGTGGTAAAGTGAGTTATGAAGTAAAAGTGAATAAGAGAAAGAAGTCACTAAATTGTTCCCTTGGCGGGATATTGTTGCTTTATTGGTTATCTCCCTTGCCGGGATGTTGATATTATTGATGTTGCTCCCTTGCCGGGACTTAATTATTAGATTGTTGTTCCTTTGTGGGGATTCCTATTATAATCTTGTTTATTCCCTTGCCCCATTGTTTGTGATTGTTGTTTCGGTGAGGAAGAGTGTTAAAGCACGAAGGGTGATGTCGTGCATTGTTTGTTTTGTGAGGAAGAGTGTAAAGCACGAAGGGTGATGCCGTGTATGATTGTGAGGAAAGAGAGTAAAGCACGAAGGGTGACCGTGCCGCACGATGTACCATTCCGTGCCGATTTTATTGATTATATGGTAAGGAAAGAGAGTAAAAGCACGAAGCGTGATGCCGTGCATAGTTTTATTATATAATTGCTTTGGTGAGGACGAGAATAAAAGCACGAAGGGTGATGCCGTGCATTTATGGATTTTGATTCTTTGTTGATATCCGAGTTATGATGTTCTTTCATTACTTGATGTCTTTCTATTCGGAATTGTTATCTCCCCCACAACATGCTCCCCCTCCCATATTGACTGGTTATTTCTGTATTTCCTTTCCGCTATATACATTTGAACTGCACAGGTTTATTTGGTAGTCTGGTCCTAGCCTCGTCACTACTTCGCCGAGGTTAGGCTAGGCACTTACCAGCACATGGGGTCGGTTGTGTTGATACTACACTCTGCACTATGTGCAGATTCCGGAGTAGCTTTTGGACCATAGTGTGGAGGCTACCTTCAGTCTACACGGAGATCCAAGGTAGACCTGCAGGCTTTCACAGGCCCTGGCGTCTCCCGCTATCCCTACTTTCCTGTTTCATTTTCCTTACATTCAGAAATAATGTATTATTATTTCTTCAGACTTTGTATGTAGTAAATCTTAGACCGTCCGTGATACTGTGACACCAGGTTTTTGGTGGTTAAGACTTAAGTATTTGTAATAGATGCAGATTTCAGACATTTAATTGTTATCTTCCGCGTAATTATTTAAAGTTCTGCTGTTTTTATGTTATCGACTTATATTTGTTAAAAGCAGTAATTTGATAATGAAGTAAGTAGTTAAGGATTGGCTTGCCTAGCTCTCATTAGTAGGCTCTATCACGACTCCCGAGAGATAAAAAATCTGGGTCGTGACATCGGTTGTATGATGTACCCTATCCGACATGGAGTGACTTTCCACCGGAGCTTGTGCAACAAATTTTCAACCAATTTAAAGTTTTAATACAATTATTATCTATTTAAGCGTTATTAACAATATTTTCATCTAACATTACATACTTTATTTGCAGACTAAGTGTTCCTGGGAGGACCGATATAACAGTGAAATTTGTGCAAATTTTGTGTTCAAATGTCGTAAGAGACTATCTGATTCCTTCTGCTCTGGTCGAAAGAAGAACAAGAAGCCTTCATGGGTTCTACCGCATTTATTTGCTGAAGCAGTGGACCATCGGATCACCGAGAAATTTGAGAAGAAGAGTGAACAGGAAAAGAAGGCCCGGACATCTGAGAAGGGTGGCTCCTTGCACTGTGTGGGTGCAAGGAGTATGAGGCTACAAGTAGACTATTTGTAATTCCTTAAGATATTTATATCTATTTTTATCGAACTATATCTATATATTTTAATTTAGTTAACACGTTTTATTATATTTATAGAAAAAAATATATGGGAGGAAGATGACTCATGATGAGTTCTTCATGGAGACTCACATCCGAAAAAAAAAAAGGCACCCACAGATCCAAGTAGATAGGTTGAGGACCCTGCAAAGACTGCATATCTAAGTTTCATAACTACTATAAATATTTATAATATTATATAGTTAATAATTTTCTATCTTCTAAATAAGGGGTCGCTACGAGATTAATGTGGAGGAGTACACTCAGAGCTTGCCACCGAATGAGCAAGGCGAGCGACCACCCCTTTCAGACGAAGAAGCACAGAGGATATGGTTGGATGTTGTCGGTGGTCATAATAAGGGGATATCATACGGCCTCTAGAGAGATCAATTCGGCGCTACAGGGCTAGATTGCAATGTATAGGGACTTCCGCCAAAGGAGAGGTAATTGATAGGTCGACTATCTCGTCTATGGAAAAGAAGATCACAAAACTGATAGCAGAGCTTGATGAGAAAAAGGCTAGATAACAAAAGAGAGATGAACAATTTGGTACCCTTTAAGTTCAGCTAGAAAAAATGGACGAACAATTTAATCTCCTTCAAGGTCAGCTGGCCAATCTTCTTGCTAGTGGTGCTTTCCCCATTCCCCGATCTTGTGAGCCTTCCCCATGTGCTAATCCTTCTCGTGGTGATCCTTCGAACCATGCCTGCGATGAAGGTTCTAGCAATAAAGATGGAGATGATGCAATATAAAACACTCATTGAATGGTGTGTATTGTTAAACAAAGTCTTGAACTTGTGAATATTTACTTGGGAATAGTTTTGAATGATGATTGCATTGTCGATATTATTTTGTTATTGAACATTTGTATGTTGTGGTGGTTGGCTTTGTTGTTATTATTAGCGTTGTTGTTGGATAATTATTGTTGTTGGTTAATTGTTGTTGTTGTTGTCAGTTAATTATTGTTGTTGTTGGTTAATTATAGTTAAATTGCAGCAATATAATGTTGTCATTATAGGATGGATATTGGTTGTAATTGGCAGGTAGTGTAGCTTAAAAGCAGGCATATTCTGCTCGATTTTTACGTAGTAAACCGACCGAAATCGGTCGGAAATATCTTTTTTTTCCCCAGAAATTCAAAATTTTCGACCGAATTATATCGAAAATTTTAAATGAAATCTCCAGATTCTTGAAATTTCTGACCGAAGTCGGTCGAAATTTTGAATTTAAATTTATTTATTTAAATAAATTAACAATTTACAAATAATTATATATTTAAATAAAAGTATTATATATTTAAGATTCCGACCGATTTCGGTCGGTATATGTAGTTTGGTTGTCAGTCAACGACCATTTTCTGACCGATTTCGGTCGCAATACCTTAGCGACCATTATTTTTTCGACTAATTAAAAGCAGTTAGAAATCGATTACTTTTTCTTGTATTCCGATCGATTTCGGTTGATTTTCTTGGACTAAACTAGCCTATTTTAGTAGTGTATATTCCTACTGACCAATAAAGTTTAAAACACTTATAGTAACAACGTATTGTTACTCCTTAGCAGCAAATATAGGTGGCTAAATTGCTGGGGTATGACTATAGGACGCAAACCAGGATGAAGGGATAATAATGCGGCATATACATTGTCATGAACGGTTGAAAGTTCGCGCCTTACAGCTTGTTTGGATGGTTGTTACGCATTGTTTCATAATGTATCGTATTGTACTGTATTGTATTGTACTGTATCGTTTGATTCATACAATTTGGATAGATTGTGTCGTTTACCATCGTTTCATGATATCACACACCAACAATATGAAGAATAAACTTGCAATATTATTAAAAAAAAAATTATGATACAAGGTAAAATTACTATATAAAAAAATAGGGAAAATGATAAAATAAAATAGTTTAATAATAATAAAGGATGAGATTGAGAGAAAAAGACAAGGTAACGACGCGACCACACCAAATCGGTTGTTACATAAAGTGGTACATTTCGTCGTTATGTAACAATGGATTTTATGATACGATACAATAAAATTTAAGTAACAATCAAAACAAATATTGTATTTAAAGTAATAATACGATACGATACAATGGGTAACAACCATCCAAACAAGTTGTTAATGCAATAATCATTTCCCAATTTATATTAAGGAACGACATATAAAGTGAAAAAAATAATGCTGAATGAACTCCATGGAGCTATTTACTTCACTAAATAGATTTAAGGGCAGGCTATCACCAAGATCGCTTACATCCATCTAATATACATAAAATTATGTTTTTTACCCACAATGGCCAAAATGAGTATTGGTCATGTCTTTCGGCCATTTCGTCTTTACCTTCACAAAATATTAGTTTTTTATGACATCTTGATTTATTGCCCTAATTGGAATTTGCATCTTGAACATGTTAAAATAATTTTTAAAATAGTGAGGAAATACCTATTTATTATGAAACTTTTCAGATGTACATTTGATTTGCAAGAACTATATTATTTGAGTCACATTGTTACTCTAGATGGTGTTAAAGTTGACCAATGAAAAATTTAAAAGATGGTGGATTGGCCTACACCTAATAACATCTCTGAGCTGCGTGAATTTTTAGGTAATACAGGTTATTTCCAAAAGTTTATCCGCAACTATGGTGTCATCACTACGGGCGTACAAACGAAATCGACAAACCATACTAATCTAATAGTCTAAATTAAACCGAGAAAATTTTTTTAACTATAATTTGGTTTGATGTTCGGCAAAAAAACCCGACCATAATTGGTTTGTTTTGGTTTTAACTAAAAAAAATCAAACCGAAACCAAACCAAACCAATCCGACATTATATGTATAGAAGTTTTAAATATATTTAATATATAAAAATATTTATTGTAGTGTCGTTTATAAATATTTCTTAAACTTTTTCATAGTTTTATCTTTTAATATATTATTTCAAGCTTAGGCATATAATTTTTGGATGCTCCAATAAGTTTTATAATCCATAAATATTAGTTACTCAAATAAATCCTAAACCAAAATCAAATCAATAATAATGCTAATAAAAGACATGCAATTTAATTGTACTATAATGAAAATAGTGTTGGATATCTATTTCTAATTTTTATTGTTTAGATAAAATGCATAACTTATTTTTCTTTTAGTGTTTAGTTGTGTAAATAAATAGAATTTATTAGTCGTACTTATTTTAGCAGCTTAGTAATTTAAATTATGTTTGTTTTTATTATGGTTTATTAATAATATTTATTTTATGCGATTTTATTATCTTTATTGTTGAATATTTTAGTATAATATCATGACTCATCTCATATTTATGTTATTTTATTGAAAAACACCTTATATAGTTCTGTCTAATTACTAGGATTAAAGAAATATTTGAACACAAATTCTATGTTTTGTGCTATGAAGACTTTATGAAAAAAAACCCGAAAAATCGAAAAACCCGAGATTACAAAATCCGACTTTTATTGGTTTGGTTTGGTCTTTAGATTTAATAACCCCACACAATTCGTTTGATTTGATAATTAAAAAATCTGAACCAATCGATCTATGTACACCCCTAGTCATCACTAGACCACTCAGCATTTTTGAAAGGTTCTATATATATATATATATATATATATATATATATATATTGACAAGAAGAGTCTAAAACATTTGTTTAAACAATGTATTGTCACTCATGAGCAGGAGTGACAAACGGGTGGGTTGGGTCAGATATGGTTCGGGTTGAAAACGGTTAATGAAAAAATGGGTAAATTATCCGACCCGACCCATATTTAATACGGATAAAAAATGGGTTCATCGGCGGATAATATGGTTATCCTAGTTTGAACCTTTACAAATGTAAAAGTCAGACTCATTGGTTATCCATTGGTTAACCATTTTTTAAATAGATAATATGATTCTTATCCATATTTGATCCAATTTTAAAAAGTTTATTATCCAACCCAATTTTTTAGTGAATAATATGGATGGTTAAGTGTTTTCTTTTAACCATTCTAGTTATGAATAGCAAAAATGGGTGGACAAACTTCTAGGGTATGAGAATAAAATCAGGTGCAAACCAGGAAGGGATAACAACGTGGCCGATGCATTGTCACGAGTGGCTGAAAGTCCAAAAGTAAAGAGATAACAACACGACAGATGCATTATCACAGATGAATTGTCACGAATGGCCTTAACTCATTCATACACATCAAACTTGATAGCTAAAAAATTTATTGAAGCAGGTTTGAAAATTCATGAAATGCATAAGTTAATTATTTTGGACATTATTGCCGGTGCTGCGTAGGAATAGGACAAAGTAGTTGTTTAATATTCTATTTTCTTAAAAGATCATATAGTTATTTATTTTTACTTATTAGTCTATCCTCCAAATCGTGTACGAGGAAGTAAGAGTATTGGTTGAATTTTATTTGTATTTAAACTATGTTTTACTGTCAATAGAAGGCAAGCTTATTCCCAAACTCAACTGTGGTTCTGTTCTCATTCTTAGCAGAATATTCAATTTCTTATATAATTTTGACTGGGACCTGTCATTCTACCTCTATGTGTGCAACTTAGCCCAAATTTTACCATCAGTGGCGAAGTTAATAAGTTTAGGAAAGAGAATTCAATTGAATTCCTTTAGGTGAAAACTAGTATTGAACATAATGGTAAAGGTAGTTCAACAAAAAATTTAGGTCACAAGAATCTTAGTTGTGGTATTTTACATTTTTTTCCCGAATCTTCTTGTTACATCTTTATCATTATCAGGAGAAAGAAAGAGATAGAAGGCCGGAAGATCTGAACTAATAACTTCTTACATAAGATATTTTTTTTATACATATTCTATAGTCTGACTACGCAATTAATATATATTAATTGAGCTATTAGGCTATATAATAATAAGTCACTTGGATGTAGTTTTGATAACAAGTGTGAATAAGTAACTTGCAGAACACCAAAGGTTGTGGCTGAAGGATTAAGTTGTGTTGAGCCAAATGGTCATCTTGTATTTTAGAACTCGAATCCGGGTTCGAAGGCCTTGAAAATCATATTTTTCTTCTTCTCGATTTGCGTGTGCAGTCCGAGCACGTTTCCGGAAAGCTATTATGTGAAATCTAAGAAAAATATTGAATTTAGCCTTTAAAATTGATTAAAGTTGACTTCGGTCAATATTCTTGGTAAACGGACTCGAACCTGTGATTTAATAGTCCCGTAGGATCTGCAGTAAAATATGGGACTTGGGCGTATGCCCGGAATCGAATTCCGAGGTCCCTAGCCTGAGAAAAAATTTAAAAAAAAATTATTTGCTGGAAAATATAAGGACTTTTGGAAATGCAATGGTGTGCGATCTTGATGGTACCGGGGCCGTATTTTAGTTTCGGAGCCCGATACAGGTTTAAAATAATATTTAAGTCGAAACTGTGAAATTTGGCAAGAATCGGAGTTGATTTGACGTGATTCGGACGTTCGGATGTGAAAATAGTAAATATGAAGTATTCTTGAGGAAAATTATGAGTTTGAGGTTAAATTAGTAGTTGTTATTGTTGTTGTTGTTGTTGTTATTGTTATTTTGGCGATTTGATCGCACGAGCAAGTCCGTATAATGTTTTAGACTTGTGTACATGTTTGGTTTGGAGCCCTGAGGGCTCGGGTGAGTTTTGGATAGGCCACGAAGTGAGTTTAAACTTAGAGAAATGGCTATTGCAGGTGTTCAGTTTTGTTGGAGGCTCTGATCTCGCAATTGCGAGGTCAGGCTTCGCAATTACGAGCCTATCAGGCTTGGCAATTGCAAGGGGCTTTATGGCAATTGCGAGGGGCTTTATCGCAATTGCGAAGAAGCCCCGGCCAGCTTTGTTCGCAATTGCGAACACTCCTTCGCATTTGTGAAGTCAACAGGGCAGGGGGACCTTCGCATTTGCGATAACAACAGAAGTGCGGAAGGTTCACAATTTCGATTCCTTTCTCGCATTTGCAAGCTTTGCAAATACGATGCTCCAGTCGCAATTGCAACATCTGCAGCTGATATGTTTGGACTTAGACGGGATTTTCACTTCATTCTTCAAAATTTCAAAACCTAAATTCCAAAGTGCGATTTTACTAGAGCAAGTTCTTCCCTAAATCATAGGTAAATGAATCTTAACTCTTTTTCTTCAATCTATTTCATCTTTTTACATGATTTCACTTCAAAATCTAGGGTTTTTCATGGGAAATTGGGTGTTCTTGGGTAGAAATTAGGATTTTTGAATTTTGAGGATTTGGACCTCAATTTGAGGTCGGATTTCAAAACCAATTACATATTTGAGTTTGTGGGTGAATGGGTGAATGGGTATTTGAGGTCCGCAGGCCCTGGAGTCCCCTTCTATTCCATTTCATTTTCTGTTTTATCTACTTTCGAGACAGATGTAAACATTTTGTTCAGACCATTATTTGTAGTATTCATAGACAGTTCGTGAGTTGTGACACCAGTTCTGGGTAGATTTTATCTCGATTTTTCGTATTGCATAAAGTTAAGTTTTTAAACTATTTTCTTCCGCATTTATTTCTGCCAGTTTATTTGGTTGTCTTAAATATATGAAAGATAAAGGAAAAAGGTAAGCTATTCTGAAACGTTGGCCTGCCTAGCGAGTACGATGTTAAGCGTCATCACGGTCCCGACGGTGGGAAATTCGAGTCGTGACAAGTTGATATTAGAGCTCTAAATTGCCTAGGTCTTACAATTCACAGACAAGCTTGGTAGAGTCCGAAGGATCGGTACGGAGACGTCTATGCTTATCCCCTAGAGGTTACAAAGTTAGGAACAATTTCACTTTTATTCATCTTTGTCGTACGGTTTGATCTCTCAATGTAATTGAACACTCTACTCGTTCTTTCGCAGATGGCGAGAACGCGTACCGCTTTATCAGTTGATCAACAGCCCGAGCTCCCAGTAGCAACTCCTACGAGGGGCAGAGGCCGAGGAAGAGGTAGGGCTCAGCCTAAAGATCGAGAAGCAGCACCAACGGCAGAGCCTCAGGTAGAGTTTGAGAATGAGGTTCCGGCCCAGACAGTTCCAACAGGGCCAGCTCAGGTCCCAGAGGGGTTCATCGCCACCCCGGTACTCTAGGATGCTCTGATCCATCTAATGGGCTTTATAGAGAGTGTTTGTCAGGCAGGCATACTTCCAGTAGCACCAGTCGTCTCTTGGGCTTGGGGAGGAGCACAAACTCTCGCTACTCATACTCTGGAGCAGGTGGCTCCCCAGTTTCAGACTCCAGCAACTCAGCCAATTGGGGTAGTCTTGCCGGGTGTTGTAGCACATACCAGCGATGGAGCAACTATGTCTATAGATGCTTTGTGGAGGTTGGACAGGTTTACCAAGCTTTTCACTACTATATATGGCGGTACACCTTCATAGGATCCCCAAGACTATTTGGACAGTTGCCATGAGGTTCTACGGAACATGGGGATAGTGAAGACCAATGGGGTCGACTTTGCTGCTTTTCGCTTATCAGGTTCTGCCAAGAAATGGTGGAGGGATTTTTGTTTGGCTAAACCAGCTAGGTCGCCTGCTTTGACTTGGGATCGGTTTTCTCAGCTATTTCTGGAGAAGTTTCTCCCTATCACTCAGAGAGAGGACTATCGGAGGCAGTTTGAGCGCCTTCAGCAGGGTTCTATGACCGTCACTCAGTACGAGACCAGATTTATTGACTTGGCCCATCATGCTCTTCTTATACTTCCCGTCAAGAGAGAGAGGGTGAGGAGTTTTATTGAGGGACTCGCTCAGCCTATCAGTTTGCAGATGGCTAAGGAGACAGGGAGCGAGATTTTCTTCCAAGATGTGGCCAATGTGGCCCAGCGAGTTGAGGCAGTTCTATCTCAGGGGAGTAGTCAGGGGTCTGACAAGAGGCCTTGTCATTCGAGTAGGTTCAGTAGTGCCTCATCTGGAGGCAGGGATTCTTTTGGTAAGGGCCATCACCCCAGGCCGTTTCACTCAGCACTTCAGGCATCTCATGGAGCTTCAGGGGGTCGTGGTCCTTATGTACCTCCTTCCGGACAGTCAGCTCATAGTGCACCGCTAGCTCCTATCAGAGCACCTCCTCTTTAGAGCTATTATTGTGGTCAGCCGGCCCACCAGGGTCAGTCTCAGTTTCCTCAGCCTCAGTATTCAGGTGGATGTTTTGAGTGTGGTTAGTATGGTCATATTCGGAGGGCTTGTCCGAGATTAGTGGGTGTTCAGTCACAGCAGTAGAGTTCTCGCGCCATGATTCTGGCACCGCCTACCCAGCCAACTAGAGGTAGAGGTTAGGGAGCCAGAGGTAGGGGTCATCCCGCTAGAGGTGGAGGTCAGGCCACTAGAGGTGGAGGCCAGCCAGTAGGAGGTCGTCCCAGAGATATAGTTCAGGGTAGTGGGGCCCAGCCCCGATGTTATGCTTTTCCAACCAGGCCTGAGGTTGAGTCCTCCGATGATGTTATCACATGTACTATTTTGGTTTGTAGTAGAGATGCTTCAGTTCTGTTTGATCCAAGGTCTACATACTCCTATGTGTCTTCTTATTTTGCTTCATATTTGGTTGTGCCTCGTGATTCTTTGAGTGCTCCCGTATATATGTCCATGCCGGTGGGTGATTCTATTATAGTAGATCGTGTCTATCGCTCGTGTGTGGTTTCTATTGGGGGTCTTAAGACTAGTGTAGACCTCCTACTTCTTGACATGGTTGACTTTGATGTTATTTTGGGGATGGATTGGTTGTCGCCTTATCATGCCATATTGGATTGTCACGCCAAGATCGTGACCTTAACTTTATCGGGGTTGCCTCGATTGGAGTGGAGAGGGACTCCGGGTCATTCTACCAGCAGGGTTATCTTTTATATGAAGGCTCAGTGTATGGTGAAGAAGGGGTGTTTGGATTATTTCGCTTGTGTTTGTGGTTCTAGTGTTGAGGTTCCTTCTATGGATTATGTACCAGTTGTTCGGGAGTTTCCAGAGGTTTTTCCCGCATACCTGCCGGGGATGCCACCTGATGGGGATATTGACTTTTGCATTGATTTGACTCCGGGCACTCAGCCCATTTCTATTCCGCTGTATCGTATGGCCCCGCCAGAGTTGAAAGAATTGAAGGAGCAGTTGCAAGATTTGCTTGATAAGGGCTTTATTAGACCTAGTGTCTCGCCTTGGGGTGCGCCAGTGTTGTTTATTAAGAAGAAGGATGGGTCGATGAGGATGTGTATAGATTATCGGCAGTTGAACAAAATCACCATCAACAACAAGTATCCATTGCCGAGGATTGATGATTTGTTTGATCAGCTTCAGGGTGCCAAGGTATTTTCGAAGATTGCTTTGAGGTTTGGCTACCATCAGTTGAGAATTAGGGTATCCGATGTCCCTAAGATAGCTTTTCGCACTTGGTACGGGCATTATGAGTTTCTAATGATGTCGTTTGGGTTGACAAATGCCCCAGCAACATTCATGGATTTGATAAACCGAGTATTCAAGACTTATTTGGATTCCTTCGTGATTGTCTTCATTGATGATATTTTAATCTACTCCCGCAACTGAGAGGAGCACGAGCATCTTCGAGTCGTTCTTCAAACTCTGAGAGATAGCCGGTTGTATGCCAAGTTTTCGGAATGTGAGTTTTGGTTGAGTTCAGATGCATTCCTGGGTCACATTGTATCGGCAGAGGGTATTCAGGTGGATCCTAAGAAGATTGAGGCAGTCAAGGACTGGCCTAGACCCACATCAGCTACAGAGATCCGGAGTTTCTTGGGTTTGGTGGGTTATTACCGTCGGTTTGTGGAGGGGTTTTCATCTATTGCAGCCTCGATGACCAGGTTGACCTAGAAGGGTTCCCAGTTCAGGTGGTCGAACGAGTGTGAGGAGAGCTTTCAAAAGCTCAAGACAGTTTTGACTACGACGCCAGTGTTGGTGTTGCCCACAGGTTTAGGGCCATATATAGTTTATTGTGAACCATATCATGTTGGACTTGGTACGGTGTTAATGAAGAATGGCAAGGTTATTGCATATGCTTCACGGAAGTTGAAGATTCACGAGAAGAATTACCTAGTTCATGATTTGGAGCTAGCAGCCTTCGTTCACACGCTGAAGATTTGGAGGCATTATTTATATGGCGTGTCATGTGAAGTGTTCATGGATCATAAAAGTTTCAGTATTTGTTCAAGCAAAAGGAGCTCAATTTGAGGCAGAGAAGGTGGTTGGAGCTATTGAAAGACTATGATATCACCATTTTGTATCATCCCGGGAAGGCCAATGTTGTGGCCGATACTTTGAGTAGGAAGTCAGCCAGTATGGGCAGCCTTGCATATATTCTGGTCGGTGAGAGACCACTTGCTTTGGATGTTCAGGCTTTAGCCAATCAGTTCGTGAGGTTGGATGTTTCAGAGCCCAATCGTGTTTTAGCTTGCACAATTGCTCGGTCTTCATTATTTGAGTGTATCAGAGATCAACAGTATTATGACCCTCATTTGCTTGTCCTTAGGGACACAGTGATACATGGTGGTACCAAGCAAGTTACAGTCGGAGATGATGAAGTTTTGAGGATGCAGGGTCGTGTTTATGTGCCTAATATGGATGGACTTCGTGAGTTGATTCTGGAGGAGGCCCATAGTTCCCAATATTCTATTCATCCGGGCGCTGCTAATATGTATCAGGATTTGCGGCAGCATTATTGGTGGAGGAGGATGAAGAAGGATATTGTTTCATATGTAGCTCGGTGTTTGAATTGTCAGCAGGTAAAGTACGAGCATTAGAGACCTGGTGGTTTGCTTCAGAAGATTGAGATTTCATGAGTGGAAGTGGGAGCATATCACTATGGACTTCGTTGTTGGACTCCCATGGACTTAGAGGAAGTTCGATGCGGTATGGGTTATTGTTAATAGGCTGACTAAGTCAGCGCATTTCATTCATGTGGTCGTCTCATATTCTTCAAAGAGGTTAGCTGAGATCTATATCCGGGAGATTGTTCATCTTCATGGTGCGCCTATGTCTATTATTTCTGACCGAGGTACGCAGTTTATCTCACATTTCTGGAGGGCAGTTCAGTGTGAGTTGGGTACAAGGGTCGAGTTGAGCACAATATTTCATCCTCAGATGGACGGACAGTCCGAGCGACTATTCAGATTTTAAAGGATATACTAAGGGCATGTGTTGTTAACTTTGGAGGTTCTTGGGATCAGTCCTTGCCGTTAGTGGAGTTTGCCTACAACAACAGCTACCAGTCGAGCATCGAGATGGTTCCCTATGAGGAATTATATGGTAGACGGTGTCGATCACCGGTTGGGTGGTTTGAGCCGAGGGAGGCTCGGTTGTTGGGTATAGATTTAGTACAGGATGCCTTGGATAAGGTTAGGATCATTCAAGATAGGCTTCGTACAGCTCAGTCCAGGCAAAAGAGTTATGCCGACCGTAAGGTTCGTGATGTGGCATTCATGGTCGGAGAGCGAGTCTTGCTTCGGGTGTCGCTCATGAAGGGCGTGATGGGATTTGGGAAGAAGGTCAAGCTAAGCCCTAGGTTCATCGGACCTTTTGAGATCATTGATCGTATGGGAGAGGTGGCTTACAGACTTGTATTGCCGCCGGGTTTATTAGCTGTGCATCCAGCGTTTCACGTGTCCATACTTCGAAAGTATCATGGTGATCCATACCACGTGTTAGACTTCAGCACTGTCCAGTTGGACAGAGATTTGACCTACGAGGAGGAGCCGGTAGCTATTCTAGACCGGCAAGTTCATCAGTTGAGATCGAAGAGTTGTCCATTGGTTCATGTTCAGTAGAGAGGTCATCCCGTAGAGGCAACTACTTGGGAGTCTGACTCTGATATGCGGAGCCGATGTCCCCTATCTTTTCACCGACTCAAGTACTTTTCTATGTCCGTTCAAGGACGAACGCTTGTTTTAGAGGTGGAGAATGTGATGACTCAAAGGGTCATCTTGTATTTTAGACCCCGAATCTGGGTTTCGAGGCCTTGAAAACCTTATTTTCCTTCTCCTCGATTTGCGTTCACAGTCCGCACGCGTTTCCAAAAAGCTTTTATGTGAAATCTAAGAAAAATATTGAATTTAGCCTTTAAAATTAATTAAAGTTGACTTCGGTTAACATTCTTGGTAAACGGACCTGGACCTGTGATTTGACGGTCCCGTAGGGTCTGTAGTAAAATATGGGACTCAGGCGTATGCCCAAAATCAATTTCTGAGGTCCCTAGCCCGAGAAAAGAATTTTTAAAAAAATTATTTGCTGGAAAATATAAGGACTTTTGGAAATAAAATGGTATGTGGTCTTGATGGTATCGGTCCCGTATTTTAGTTCTGGAGTTTGGTACAGGTTTAAAATTATATATAAGTTGTACTTGTGAAATTTGGTAAGAATCGGAGTTAATTTGAAGTGATTCGGACGTCCGGATGTGAAAATAGTAAATTTGAAGTGTTTTGAGGAAAGTCATGAGTTTGCGATTAAATTCGTAGTTGTTGATGTTATTTTGGCGATTTGATCGCACGAGCAAGTCCGTATAATGTATTTAGACTTGTGTGCATGTTTGGTTTGGATCCTCGAGGGCTCAGGTGAGTTTGGGATAGGCCACAGAGTGAGTTGAACTTAGAGAAATGGCTGTTGCAGGTGTTCAGTTTTGTTGCAGGCTCTGATCTCGCAATTGCAAGGTCAAGCTTCGCAATTGCGAAGGGCTTTATTGCAATTCCGAAGAAGCCCTAGCCATCTTTGTTCGCAATTGGGAACCCTCCTTCGCATTTGCGAAGTCAACAGGGCAGGGGGACCTTCGCATTTGCGACCAAAAGGTCGTATTTGCGATAGCAGCAGAAGTGCGGAAGGTTTGATTGCGATGCCTTTCTCACATTTGCGAGCTTCGCAAATGCGAAGCTCCAGTCGCAACTGCGACATCTGTAGTTGATATGTTTGGACTAGACAGGATTTTCACTTCATTCTTCAAAATTTCAAAACCTCAACTCCAAAGGGTGATTTTCCTAGAGCAAGTTCTTCCCCAAATCATAGGTAAATGAATCTTAACTCTTTTTCTTTAATCTATTTCATCTTTTTTACATGATTTCACTTCAAAATCTAGGGTTTTCATGGGAAACTGGGTGTTCTTGGGTAGAAATTAGGATTTTCGAATTTTGGGGATTTGGACCTCAATTGGAGGTCGGATTTCAAAACCAATTACATATTTGAGTTCGTGGGTGAATGGGTAATCGAGTTTTGGTTCAAACTTTGAGTTTTGACTAAGCGGCTCGGTGTCGATTTTTGACTTTTTGGGGAAAATATTGGAAAATCTATATTCATGCATTAGAATTGGTTATTTAGCATTTATTGATGTTATTAAGTAAATTATGACTAGAAACAAGCGGATTGAAAGTGAAACCGAGAGGTAAAACAGTGATTGAGTGTTGAATTACCTGTTGACTTGAGGTAAGTGTTTGGTCTAACCTTGACTTGAGGGAATAGGAATCCCCGACATGTGTGCTATGTGAAATTTCACGTGTGTGGCATATAGGTGTGGTGACGAGTACCTATGCGCCACCAAATTACCATTTTTAGCTTGATCCCTTCCCCGTTTCCTATTATACTATTTCTTGTATTAATTGTTACCTGTTCATAATTGCTTCCATTTCTTAATTGCTACCTATTCTTAATTGTTTCCATGTCTAATTGTTTTGTATTACCTATTGCTATATTTATTGAAGTATTCAATTGGTTCGTGGTTTCATTTTAGTACTCTGTTGGTCTTTATTGGTTTATTGGTGCCTTATGGTATATCATGGTTGGTCTCTCTGAGTAGTTTACACTAGTGAAGTTTCATAAGCATAGTGATACTCCATTACGTGGATTGAGGTGTAAGTATTGTGGAGGATTTGAACTAATTGGTGAAACACTTGTCCTTATTTTTGTGTTTGGTGCTGATTTATATATATTGGGATTGGGTTGCAAGCTGCAACATGAGGAATAAGGTTGAATGTGATTGTCAGGTGGGATCGGGTTGCATGCCGCAACTTGAGGAATAAGGGTGATATGTGTGGAGGAGTAATAAGGGTGGACAGGTGGGATCGGGTTGCACGCCACAACAAGGAGGAATAAGGATGAATATTGATTCTATTGTTGTTACATGATGGGATCGAGATGAGCGTCGCATCCGTCGTTGTTATGTGTTCGTACCTGTTGAGGTCCGTTATTGTGATGTTGAAACACTCTTAAGGGTTGGTTATAGCTGAATACTAGTAGAATAGTTGGGTTACGGATTTATTTAATGCCAATTATTGCTTTATTACATTCTGTATTTCCTTTCTGTTTAGTATAAACTGTTGCAGGTTGTATATGTTGTACGCCCCGCCGTAGCCTCGTCACTACTTCATCGAGGTTAGGCTCGGCACTTACCAGTACATGGGGTCGGTTGTACTGATTTTGCACTATGCACTTTCTATGCAGATTTTGGAGCTAGTGGCTTATCATGAGGTTGGTTGTTATCACTGCGTACCGAAGATCCAAGGTAGTCCAGCAGGTGTCTGCAGCTCCTGGCATCCCCTTCTATTCCATTTCATTTTCTGCATTAAATTTATTTTATGTTTGGTTGACCGTCAACCAAATAAAGTATAAATTTAATCATACACCTTATCCCACCTCATCTCACGTACCCAACGACTCCTTAGAGATTTTGAATATAGTCCTAAGTATGGAATCACCTTTAATAAGGAACACTTTATCCCATCAGAGTGAAACTGTAATGACCGGTCGTTTTGAGCATTTACACTTCAGTCGATTGATTGAAGGCATGAGTAGCTCTGTATGATGTATTATGACTTATGTAAATCGTCAGTTTTGATTTTTAGGTTATTCGGAATTGATTTGGAAGAATGATTATCAGCAATAAGCTTTAAATTTGAAAGTGTTGATCAAGTTTGACTTTTAGTATTTGACCTCGGATTGGATTTTTGATGGTTCCGTTAGCTCTATTGGGTGATTTTGGACTTAGGAGAGCGTCTGTATTGTGATTTGGAGGTCCATAGTAGAATTTGGCTTGAGATGGCGAAAGTTGGAATTTAAGAAAGTTTGACTGGGAGTGGACTTTTTGATATCGGGATCGGATTCTAATTACGAAAGTTGAAGCAGGTCCGTGTAGACACCTGATTTTTGACCCTCCCCGAGAATTTTCACATTTTTAGCGTGAATATGTGAAATTGGGTCTAATATAGTTATTTTAACTATTTTACTTTATTTCGTTGCAAAAAGAAAAAATCACAAAAATACATACATAAATTTTAGTTTATGTATTTCTCATAAACTTGAAAAAAATACAAAAATTGTACTTTATTTTGGTACTTTATATAAATTCGAAAATTACAAAAAAATATAATTCTATTAATGTTTTGTAGTCATTTTAATTTTGGATAAATACAAAAAATATTACTTTATATTTTGTCTTTATTAAAAAACGAAAATTACAAAAAATAGTTTTATTAATATTTTGTAGCTATTTTAATCTTGGAAAATATTAAAAAAAGATATAGTTTCGTTTTAAATATTAGTCTTATTTTTGGTAGTTAGTAGTTAAGCAACGTCGTGTTCTTATTCTCGGATCCGGGCAAAAGAATAATATTCGGGTTCAAACTACCCGTTTTTAGGCCTAATTTCGGACCTAGCCCATAATAATCCGAGTCCACCACACATGAGGGGACACACGTGGGGAACACGGACGGAATCCCGTACACGGGGAACCCTACCACGCGTGGGGAACATAAGTCTTGAACCCCACCACGCGTGGGGCTCATTTTTCTGGACAAATGGGCATTAATACACAGACAAAAGAATTTGGAAAGGGGGACTTTTAAAAAATTTGAACGAAGAGGACAGATTTTGGAAACAAGGAGTACTGTAGATCATCTTCTTCCTAAAGAAGAAGAAGAAAAAACCCTACTCCAAAACCTTCACCATCCTCACGTCCGCAACCCTTTCGTCGAAACCATCTCTTCTCCTTCGTCGACCACCTTTTCCGACGTCCATTGATG
Organism: Nicotiana tabacum; assembly: GCF_000715075.1. Lineage (NCBI taxonomy): Eukaryota > Viridiplantae > Streptophyta > Magnoliopsida > Solanales > Solanaceae > Nicotiana > Nicotiana tabacum. The sequence goes on from NC_134082.1 coordinate 12,006,100, forward strand.
CCGCTACCAGCTCCCTCGCCTACCCCAAAACCACTATCAACACCCCAAAACCAATCCATCACCTTTCCCATCGTGACCCCAAAACCACCGCTACCAGCATACCAGCCCCACTCCCCGACGCCATAAACACCATATCCATCAACGCTTGAACCACCGGCCCCGTCGAGCAGCAGTTGTTGCTGCTGCTGCTGCTGCGTCACCTTCCCTACTATCCAAACACCACCTCCATCGCCAACACCTCAACGCCTACCAAAACCACCCTCAACCCTCCTGCACGAACCACCATCAACAATCCACCATCCACCACGAACCAGCAGTAGCGTCAACAACCCACCACCAGTCGACCAACCTCCTGTCTGAACTCCCGTCGTCACTGCACAAACGACCCTCCATAGCCGCGTCGACCACAACCCCAAGCAGCCCTGCGGTTGTTTCCCCTATCCTCACGCCACTAGCTGAACCAGAGTTCATGGAGGTGAGCTGCTCGACCTTGTGTTGAAGTCGAGTTCCAGTCCAAAGTCCAAAAGTTGAGTCGAGGTCCGGTTCGTCGAGTTTGTTCCGAGGTTTCGTCTTTGTTCCTCGTTCAGTGAGGTCCGGCTTGAGTTCCGTCGGGGTCGTGTCTGTCGTTCTGAGGTTGTCAAGGTTCAAAGGTTATTGTTCTTCATCCTTGTTTCATTTTGTTCGTTTCGCATGTTATGATTCAAGGCGAATGAGAGTATTTGATATTGATGAATGTCGACAATGCAATTTTTTGTGGTTTTGTTAAAAATGTTTATTTTATGGATAGTTACAGCATGCTTAAAATGAATGTGAGAACGTATGAACGGTTTGTGAGTCGTCTTGGTTGAATCGCTTTTTCATTTTACCATGGATATTATTATTTATTAGAATCGTTGTTTTCATTTAACCTCAGATGACATCATGGGTAGAAAATCATAATTATTTTTAGGCTTGCCTTTAATAAAAATGAGACTAGCCTAGAAAAATGTAGAAGCTGCGGGGCCCTCTAAATGTATATATTAAAATAATTAGAATTCGGGACATGCCGTTTAGCGAATTTTACGGCCTTCCCCAAAATAACAATGCGCTAGTTGCTTTAGGCGCGCCTTTAATAATATTATCTCCTTAAACTCGGGTGCACATTTATGTGACCCAAATCCAATTCTCAACGGAGTCGAAATGTGTTTCTAATCACGGGTACATTGATTGTGACGTGGTTCGAGATGCGTGTCCATGACGTTGCAAATTCATTTTAAAAAATAAGAATGAGATGAGCCTCGCCAAATAAAATACAAATTGCGGGGCCCTCAGTAATTATTTGCTTTAAAAATTGTTTAGACTTCGGGATGGACCGTTTAGTAAAATTCCACGGTCCTACCCAAAATAAATACGCTAGTCGCTTTAGGCGCGCCTTTAATAATTTGATTTCCTTAAACTCGGGTGCACATTGATGTGACCCAAATCCAAATCTCAACGGAGTCAAAGTGTGTCGACGACTACGGATACATTGATTGTAACGTGGTTCGAGATACATTTCTATAACGCTGCAATTCTTGATAAAAATAACAGTATATGATAGAAGCGGTTAAAAAGTTAAAATTTGCACATAAGTTCATATTTTGTATAAAATCAGATAATCAAGCCGAATATAACAGTTGAGCGACCGTGCTAGAACCACAGAACTCGGGAATGCCTAACACCTTCTCCCGGGTTAACAGAATTCCTTATCCAGATTTCTGGTACGCAGACTGTAATATGGAGTCATTCTTTTCCTCGATTCGGGATTAAAATTGGTGACTTGGGACACCCTAAATCTCCCAAGTGGCGACTCTGAAACAAACAAACCCATCCCGTTGTGATTGTCCTTTAATTGGAAAAAACTCTCTTGCGCCCTCGCAGGTGCGTAAAAAGGAGGTGTGACAGCTCTGGCGACTCTGCTGGGGATTAGACCAAAAATAAAAATAAAAAGAGTCGGGCGTTGAATGTGATTTTATTATTTGTTCCAAAATAAGTATATATATATAATCCAAAAAAAATTCAAAAGAAAATTCAAAATTCAAAAAGATAAAATAGATAAATAAAAAATCTGAAAATATTTTGATTCTTCTTTAGAAAATTCAAAATTCAAAAAATACTTTTTTTAAAGCATTTCTTTTATTAAAGGTAAAAATTCTAAAAAAACATTTTCTTTTTCTTTGGAATAAGAAAAACAAATGAAAAAAAAGAAGGAATGTTTTACGTAAGTTAGTTTGTTTGTTATGAATGAAAATAATAGTTTGTTTGTTTGCTAAAAAAAAAGAATAGAAAATGGAAAAGGGTCTTCTCAAAAATATTTTATTGGCCCGAACTACCCGTGTTTGATTCTCACCGGATCTGAGATACGTAGGCAACCCTCATCGGGTCCAACCCCACCTTTTGCTAAAAAGCCAAAAACAAATAAGTAATAATAAAACAAAAACACATAATATGTCAAATTTTAATTTTGTCATAAAGAAGTCGGGTGATGCTGTTTTGTCATAAATAGCTGAATGTTCCCGAAATGGACGTCGGAAGGCTGACTTTGCATAAACAGCCACCTTTTGGGTCATGTTTAGGATTTTTGGTCTAGTTGACCCACACAGCCTTATAAATCTTCGTCCTCGAGGCGCTGAAGGGCCGTGTTTGCAACACCAAGTTTTATTGTAATTTAAAAAAAAAAAAAGTCGGCGGTCAGGTGAATACCGTTTGAATTTTGTCATAATAAGTTTAGCCAACTTCGGCCGCGTCTTAAACCGTTCTTGCCGAAATAGCCTTAGAGTATCTTTCAGTTGTCGAAAGGTTATTTTCGTAAAAGAACGGAGAGGTTTGTCAAGTGTCATAAAATAAGCCTCCCCGGCCTCAAATTCATGTGAAATATGGAGGGGCCACATTTGCAAAAATAACCGTTTGGTTGCATTTGTCAAACAGAGAAAGGGAGCTGGCCTTTTATTTTTGAGTTTGTAAAGCTTTTGATCAGAATATGTGGGTTGTTTGATTTTCGAGTTTGTAGGTCATCTTCAAACCTTTGAAACCCAGTTTGTTCTAATATGAAAATTGAAAGAATGTTTATTATTGTTTATCTTTTATTGGTCCGAACTACGCAAGGTCTGATTCATGCGGGGTCATGATACGTAGGCAATCTCCATAAGATTCGACCATAACAAAAAGAAAAAAAATGAAAATAAGAGAACGAAAAAAAAGAGAATGAAAAAAGAAAGAAAAAGAAAAAAAGAAATGAAAAAAGGAAAAAATGAATGAAAAAAAAATCGAAAAAAAAAGAAAAAGAAAAAAAAGATATTGTTAATAATGAGGACCGACTGAGTCCATTCTAACCTGTTTTGTTTGAATCACAAAGTTAAGGTGGTTGGTTTGTGGTAAGCCGGACAGTGACGCCCAGAATCCTTTGTTTGCACCTCATGGTATACACTCTGCGGGGATCAGGCCTGATAACAGAAACACTCAAATCCTATTGGGAACTTGTTGACGGAGGTCGATGATATTGAAGTTGGTCATGGTCTTGACAATGCTGATGCAAAGCTCAGTGGCTAAGATGCCAGTTTTGATAAAGTGGGAGGACGCTCCATTCCTTGGTTAGCAAGAAAGAGGCATTTGGTGGCGTATTTTTTTGTCATTTCTTTTGTTCGGATTATTAAGATTGTAATTCGGATATTGTTTTGTGTCAATGTCTTTCCGCTTATCTTTCCGTTTTGTCATAGCGATTTGTTTAAGTTTTGTCCAGGTTGTTTAGGATTTCATTCTGGTTTGTTTGTTTGTTTTGTTATTCAAACCATTTTCACCGGTAGTCTAATGCAAATCCGGTCTTTTATTATTTCCAGTCCTCTTTTTGTTTAGTCCTTTTATCATTTTGTTCAATGCCGATTCTAGGGATAGGACATGCACACCCATGTTTGGGCCTAATCTTAAAAGTTAATCATAAAACCCTGGGAAGGTGATCAAAGCATTTAAAGGAAATAAGAACGGTTCAAGATTATTTGGAGCCCGAGTCATGTGGAACTGGGGCAAGTAAAACATAAAGAAAACCGTTAAATGCAAGATTCGCCAAATTGGCATGAGGGTCGTTCATAATAATGAGAAAGAGAGTGTCGCCCAACGGTGCTTTAGAAGTGACAAATGAACAAACAGATGTTGAATATAATTGTCAAGTCCAGCACCATCGGAAGAGACTATAAATCTATTGTTTAATTGTGTTGTTTGCACTTGGCATGTTTTAAAGACCGGAATGACGAAGGCATTTTGTTCTGCTACCCAAACACTCTATCCTTCGTTACCCCTTTTGAGCCTTATTTATCTTCTTTCATACCCCTCGTTCGGAATCAGTAGCAACGAAGAAAAAAAAAAGAGAAAAAAAAGAAAACAACAAAATGAAAAAAAGAGAAAAGAAGAGAAAAATGATAACAAAAACAAAAAGAAAACAAAAGAAAGTCAAATGAAAAAGAGGAATTGGGAACTACGTTTGACCTGATTCCTCAAAGAGGATACGTAGGCGCTTCACGGCTCGGTCATAGTTTTGAAAAATGAAAAAAAAATAATTAAGATATCCCCAAGCAAGAAACTGGGGCAGAGGTTGCGTTCGTTGTAAATAAATCTACTTCCGAAGGTTGTAACTAATAACCCAAAATTAATGTATTTTTTGAGCCTTTTATACCCTTTCTTTCTAGCCTATCCAAAACCCACATTACGGTCCAAAGAAAGACCTTCTGATCAGTCTTTAAAAAATGCCAAGTCAGACAAATGAAGAGTCTTACCGGCGAACATAACATTCTGTTCCACAGCAGAAAGGACTCTAATCCCCAACAGAGAGAGTCGTACCGGCAACACTCCAAATCCCCAGCTGGAAAGTGATACAAATGAGAGAGTCTTATCGGTGAAAACCTTCACAGGCACCATAAGGCGATGAAAGCTGAGAGAAAAGCCAAAATGAGAGAGACTTGATAGTGAAAACCCTTCGGGTACTGCAAGTCGAATAAGATTGAGAATAAGATGGGGAATCGCCAATTGAAGATCTTGAAAGATGATTGACGGTAGAGGATAGGCCACATACGCATGTCATGGCCATTAGAGTCGGTATCTGCATTTGATAGATTTTTACTTATAGTTTCTTTTGTAAAAGAGTCATCTTTTCCTTTGTCTTATATTTTGTTTCTTTTTATCTTTTTCCTTTCATAGAAAAATTCCCCAATAGAGTCTGTCTGGTCAGAACAAGTGCGAATTGACTTCAAAATATGCCATCAGCTTTCAAATTATACAAAATGAGATCTGACTAGTACATCCAAATGGTATAGTCAGCAAGGAACAAGCGCGAGGCCAGTGTCAAGAAAGATATCCCCAGCAAAAGGGAATTGACAGAAGGATTGACAAGTGTCAAGAGGGATACCATTGCCTTTATCAAAAGTTATAAACCTCAAGGCCAAGGCCCATGAACAAAAAGAAGAGGGATATCCCCAGCAGAAAGGGATTGTACCCAGCAAATAAAATCGTCCCCAACAAGTTGTGCAACGCAAAGCAAGGAAGGAAAAAAGGAAAAGCCATCCCGTTGGGAGTATCACAACCAACCACCATGTTTTAAACTAAAAATTTTTGTTTGATTTAAAACAGGTAAAGGAAATGGCATTGATGCCAAAATGCATGCCGCAAGGGATGTTATCAAACTGGGGCAGAAAATTTTCTTTTCGTTTAGGAAATTTTCTGAAAGTCAGATACCCATTCGGGGAGGAATAAAGATAACGTCAGCCTCTAGGGAAATGGTCTTGGAACCAGTGTTGCCCCCAACAACAAATGGATGAAACTTGAGCTCAGTGAAGCACTGGTTCTGAAGGAATCAGAATTCCCCAGCAGTGTTATCCACGACAGCGTTATCCCCAGTTGATAACATTTTACCCCCAACAGGTAAGTAAATAATTCCCCGATAGTGTTATCCCTAGCAGTTTCGAGGAGTCCAACACAAGTTTGGTGAAAATCGGTATCCTCAGCGGTCCCTTTCGGGGAAAGGCAAAGCGAGTCTCAAGGGAGATAATAATAATAATAATAATAATAATAATAATAATAATAATAATAATAATAATAATAATAATAAATAATAATAATAATAATAATAATAATAATAATAATAATAATAATAATAATAAAATAAATGGGGAAGGTAGAAAGGGAAAATTCATCCCAATCCCCAACAAGTATTCAAGGTAAGACATCTTCAAGTCTTAAGGATATGTCGGGTTCATCCGCCCTCGAATAGGATACGTCGGGTTCATCCGCCCTCGAATAGGATATGTCGGGTTCATCCGCCCGCAAAACAGGATATGTTGGGTTCATCCGCCCTCGAATAGGATATTTTGGGTTCATCCGCCCTCGAATAGGATATTTTGGGTTCATCCGCCCTCGAATAGGATATTTTGGGTTCATCCGCCCTCGAATAGGATATTTTGGGTTCATCCGCCCTCGAATAGGATATTTTGGGTTCATCCGCCCTCGAATAGGATTTTATTTTCTAAATTGTTGTTGAAGACAGGCGCCCACCTGAATAACGAGGGGAATACGTTTCTGTCTTTTCATTTCTGTTCTAGGTCACCCACCAGTATAATGCGGGCATATCATTTTTCATATCTTTACTACCAGGCGCCCACCTGTATAACGAGAGGAATACATTTCAGTCTTTAAATTTTATACCAGGCGCCCACCTGTATAACGAGAGGAATACATTTCAGTCTTTAAATTTCTTGACAGGCGCCCACCTGAATAACGAGAGGAATACTTTTTGTTTGTGCATTTCATATTTTAGGCGCCCACCTGTATAACAAGGGAATACATTTTGTGTCTTTACCATTAGGCGCCCACCTGTATAACAAGGGAATACATTCCACGTCTTTACCCATAAGAGATGCATTTCCTCCTAAGTTTAGTTTAGTTTCACCCATAGGAGATGCATTTCCTCCTAAGTTTAGTTTTACCCATAGGAGATGCATTTCCTCCTAAGTTTGTTTTTTACCCATAGGAGATGTATTTCCTCCTAAAGTTTATTTTTACCCATAGGAGATGCATTTCCTCCTAAGTTCATTTTACCCAATAGGAGACGCACTTCCTAAGCTTATTTCACCCAATAGGAGACGCACTTCCTAAGTTCAGTTGTACCAATAGGAGACGCACTTCCTAAGAAGTTTCACCAATAGGAGACGCACTTCCTAAGTTAAGTTTCACCGATAGGAGACGCACTTCCTAAGTTAAGTTTTACCAATAGGAGACGCACTTCCTAGATCCATTGTACCAATAGGAGACGCACTTCCTAAGAAGTTTCACCAATAGGAGACGCACTTCCTAAGAATAGTTGTACCAATAGGAGACGCACTTCCTAAGTTCAGTTTTACCAATAGGAGACGCACTTCCTAAGTTAAGTTTCACCGATAGGAGACGCACTTCCTAAGTTAAGTTTTACCAATAGGAGACGCACTTCCTAGATCCATTGTACCAATAGGAGACGCACTTCCTAAGAAGTTTCACCAATAGGAGACGCACTTCCTAAGAATAGTTGTACCAATAGGAGACGCACTTCCTAAGTTCAGTTTTACCATAGGAGACGCACTTCCTAAGTTCATTTTACCCAATAGGAGACGCACTTCCTAAGCTTATTTCACCCAATAGGAGACGCACTTCCTAAGTTCAGTTGTACCAATAGGAGACGCACTTCCTAAGAAGTTTCACCAATAGGAGACGCACTTCCTAAGAATAGTTGTACCAATAGGAGACGCACTTCCTAAGTTCAGTTTTACCATAGGAGACGCACTTCCTAAGTTCATTTTACCCAATAGGAGACGCACTTCCTAAGCTTATTTCACCCAATAGGAGACGCACTTCCTAAGTTCAGTTGTACCAATAGGAGACGCACATCCTAAGATCAGTTTCACCAATAGGAGAAGCACTTCCTAAAAAATAATTTCACCAATAGGAGACGCACTTCCTAAGAATAATTTCACCAATAGGAGACGCACTTCCTAAGGAGACGCACATCCTAAGATAAGATTCACCAAGAGGAGACGCACTTCCTAAGAACAGTTTTTCCCAATAGGAGACGCACTTCCTAAGTTTATTGTACCCACAGGAGACGCACTTCCTAAGTTTATTGTACCCAATAGGAGACGCACTTCCTTAAAGTTTAGTTTTGCCCATAGGAGACGCACTTCCTAAGTTTACTTTTACCCCATAGGAGACGCACTTCCTAAAATACTTTCATTCATAGGAGACGCACTTCCTAGTTTAAAATCATTAAGGTTTCACCCATAGGAGACGCACTTCCTAAATTAAGATTTCACGCATAGGAGACGCACTTCCTAAATTAAGATTTCACGCATAGGAGACGCACTTCCTAAATTATTTTCATTCATAGGAGACGCACTTCCTAGTTCAAATTCATTAAGGTTTCAACCCTAGGAGACGCACTTCCTAAGACTATTTTACCCCTAGGAGACGCACTTCCTAAGTTTAATTTCATGCACAGGAAATGCACTTCCTGAATTAAGTTTTCATTATTAGGAGACACACTTCCTAGTCTGGTTCGCTCAGGTTATACTTTTGCTTTAGGAGACGCACTTCCTAGTTTGGCTTTTTAGATTATATTTTATTTCAGGAGACGCACTTCCGGAATTGAGATTTCACCCTTAGGAGATGCACTTCCTAGTTTGATTCATTTTAAGTTCGACCATAGGAGACACAATTCCTAGTCCAGTTTTTGAAGTTTACCCGTAGGAGACGCACTTCCTAATCAAGGTCTTTCAAGTTTTTTTAGGAGACGCACTTCCTAAATCGAGATTTTATTCATAGGAGACGCACTTCCTAGTTCTAGTCACTGAAGTTTTCACCCTTAGGAGACGTACTTCCTAGTTTAGCTCATTCCGATTCAACCATAGAAGAAGCACTTTCTAGTTTGAGTCATTGAGGTTTTATTTTAGCAGACGCATTTGCTAGCAAGAGTTTTTGGTTTTACTCGTAGGAGATGCACATCCTAGTCTAGTCTTTAGTTTACTCTCATCATTGCATCAGTAGTGTAAATGAGTTACAATTTTGCTAACGACTCACAAATCTTCCCAGTACAAACTGGGTTAGGAAATTTTGTTTGTTTGTTTGTTTTGGTTGTCAGGGACCCGCCTGTAGAACGGAGGTTGTTGTATATCGAAGAAGTCAGGAGTCCGCATGTAGAACAGAGGAACATTCTTCAAGATCAAGCAGTGACCCACTGGAAAGCAGAAGGTTACAACAGAAATCCCCAGCATTCAATCCAAGTTAGAAATAGTAGAAGCTCGCCTCAAGAATGCGAGTCAATAGTCTGGGATGATCAACAGAAAGCTGGTCACAAAAACAAAAACAAGAAGAGAAAAAAGGCAAGCATAGAAAAAAAAAGAAAAAAAGAGAAAAAAAGAAAAAGAAAAAGAACCCAAAATACGGAAGTGGAGAACAAATGTGGTCTGCTCAAGAACTAGCACCTACAACTAGCAAGTCAAGGTTCAAATCCAAAGTCTGTATGAAGCACCATTCAAGACTCAAGACCAAGTTTCAGAAGACTTAAAGATAGGAATCCTTGTAACTAGTAGCTGATAGGCTTAGTTAGTCTTTTTTAGTTTTCATTTTTGTTGTAATGACAGGACCGCGGACCGGAACCTCAACGGAACGGCACCTCGATCGGCTCTTCACCTCGGTACACTTCACCATCTCTCTCATTCCCGAACTACACGTGGCCTGATTCCTTTATAACCAAGGATATGTAGGCAGCTCAGATACCAGGGCTCGGTCACATTCCCTCCCTTTCCTTAGTGTAGTTCGTCCAAGTAATGGTCGGGTCAAAACATGTCTAGTCGTTCTTTGTCGGAAAACTCTTCGTGTTTCCAGTCAAAGAGGGGCAGCTGTAGACACCTGATTTTTGACCCTCCCCGAGAATTTTCACATTTTTAGCGTGAATATGTGAAATTGGGTCTAATATAGTTATTTTAACTATTTTACTTTATTTCGTTGCAAAAAGAAAAAATCACAAAAATACATATATAAATTTTAGTTTATGTATTTCTCATAAACTTGAAAAAAATACAAAAATTGTACTTTATTTTGGTACTTTATATAAATTTGAAAATTACAAAAAAATATAATTCTATTAATGTTTTGTAGTCATTTTAATTTTGAAAAAATACATAAAATATTACATTATATTTTGTCTTTATTAAAAAACGAAAATTACAAAAAATAGTTTTATTAATATTTTGTAGCTATTTTAATCTTGGAAAATATTAAAAAAAGATATAGTTTCGTTTTAAATATTAGTCTTATTTTTGGTAGTTAGTAGTTAAGCAACGTCGTATTCTTATTCTCGGATCCGGGCAAAAGAATAATATTCGGGTTCAAACTACTCGTTTTTAGGCCTAATTTCGGACCTAGCGCATAATAATCCGAGTCCACCACACATGAGGGGACACGCGTGGGGAACACGGACGGAATCCCGTACACGGGGAACCCCACCACGCGTGGGGAACATAAGTCTTGAACCCCACCACGCGTGGGGATCATTTTTCTGGACAAATGGGCATTAATACACGGACAAAAGAATTTGGAAAGGGGGACTTTTAAAAAATTTGAACGAAGAGGACAGATTTTGGAAACAAGGAGTACTGTAGATCATCTTCTTCCTAAAGAAGAAGAAGAAAAAACCCTACTCCAAAACTTTCACCATCCTCACGTCCGCAACCCTTTCGTCGGAACCATCTCTTCTCCTTCGTCGACCACCTTTTGCGACGTCCATTGATGTCGCTACCAGCTCCCTCGCCTACCCCAAAACCACCATCAACACCCCAAAACCAATCCATCACCTTTCCCATCGTGACCCCAAAACCACCGCTACCAGCATACCAGCCCCACTCCCTGACGCCATAAACACCACCTCCATCAACGCCTGAACCACCGGCCCCGTCGAGCAGCAGCTGTTGCTGCTGCTACTGCTGCGTCACCTTTCCTACTGTCCAAACACCACCTCCATCGCCAACACCCCAACGCCTACCAAAACCACCCTCAACCCTCCTGCCCGAACCACCATCAACAATCCACCATCCACCACGAACCAGCAGTAGCGTCAACAACCCACCACCAGTCGAGCAGCCTCCTGTCTGAACTCCCGTCGTCACTGCACAAACGACCCTCCATAGCCGCATCGACCACAGCCCCAAGCAGCCCTGCGGTTGTTTCCCCTATCCTCACGCCACTAGCTGAACCGGAGTTCATGGAGGTGAGCTGCTCGACCTTGTGTTGAAGTCGAGTTCCAGTCCAAAGTCCAAAAGTTGAGTTGAGGTCCGGTTCGTCGAGTTTGTTCCGAGGTTTCGTCTTTGTTCCTCGTTCAGTGAGGTCCGGCTTGAGTTTCGCCAGGGTCGTGTCTGTCGTTCTGAGGTTGTTGAGGTTCAAAGGTTATTGTTCTTCATCCTTGTTTCATTTTGTTCGTTTCGCATGTTATGATTCAAGGCGAATGAGAGTATTTGATATTGATGAATGTCGACAATGCAATTTTTTGTGGTTTTGTTAAAAATGTTTATTTTATGGATAGTTACAGCATGCTTAAAATGAATGTGAGAACGTATGAACGGTTTGTGAGTCGTCTTGGTTGAATCGCTTTTTCATTTTACCATGGATATTATTATTTATTAGAATCGTTGTTTTCATTTAACCTCAGATGACGTCATGGGTAGAAAATCATAATTGTTTTTAGGCTTGCCTTTAATAAAAATGAGACTAGCCTAGAAAAACGTAGAAGCTGCGGGGCCCTCTAAATGTATATATTAAAATAATTAGAATTCGGGACATGCCGTTTAGCGAATTTTACGGCCTTCCCAAAAATAACAATGCGCTAGTTGCTTTAGGCGCGCCTTTAATAATATTATCTCCTTAAACTCGGGTGCACATTTATGTGACCCAAATCCAATTCTCAACGGAGTCGAAATGTGTTTTTAATCACGGGTACATTGATTGTGACGTGGTTCGAGATGCGTGTCCATGACATTGCAAATTCATTTTAAAAAATAAGAATGAGATGAGCCTTGCCAAATAAAATACAAATTGCGGGGCCCTCAATAATTATTTGCTTTAAAAATTGTTTAGACTTCGGGATGGACCGTTTAGTAAAATTCCACGGTCCTACCCAAAATAAATACGCTAGTCGCTTTAGGCGCGCCTTTAATAATTTGATTTCCTTAAACTCGGGTGCACATTGATGTGACCCAAATCCAAATCTCAACGGAGTCAAAGTGTGTTGACGACTACGGGTACATTGATTGTAACGTGGTTCGAGATACATTTCTATAACGTTGCAATTCTTGATAAAAATAACAGTAAATGATAGAAGCGGTTAAAAAGTTAAAATTTGCACATAAGTTCATATTTTGTATAAAATCAGATAATCCAGCCGAATATAACAGTTGAGCAACCATGCTAGAACCACGGAACTCGGGAATGCCTAACACCTTCTCCCGGGTTAACAGAATTCCTTATCCAGATTTCTGGTACGCAGACTGTAATATGGAGTCATTCTTTTCCTCGATTCGGGATTAAAATTGGTGACTTGGGACACCCTAAATCTCCCAAGTGGCGACTCTGAAACAAACAAACCCATCCCGTTTCGATTGTCCTTTAATTGAAAAAAAACTCCCTTGCGCCCTCGCAGGTGCGTAAAAAGGAGGTGTGACAGTCCGTAATGTCAAACGTGACTTGTGTGCAAAATTTGAGGTCAATCGGACGTGATTTGATAGGTTTTGGCATCAGTTGTGGAAGTTTGAAATTTCAAAGTTTATTGATTTCGAATTGAGGTGTAATTCGTCGTTTCAATATTGTTATGTGTGTTTTGAGGCCTCGTGTAGGTCCGTGTTATGTTATGGGACTTGTTGGTATGTTTGGACGGGGTGTCGAGGGGCTCGGGCATGTTTCGGATTGATTTTGGATCATTTTTCCTTCATTTTTCACTGTTGTTTTCTTCTGGTATCTGGTGTTGCATTTCTTCATCGCGATTGCGGACTTAGTGGTGTGATCGTGTAAGTGAAATTGGAGCAGAGTAATTCTTCTTCTACGCGTTCGCGAGTGATGGTTCGTGTTTGCATATGTTGTGGCAGTTTAAGCATCGCGTTCGCAATGTTGAGAATGTGTTCGCATTGTGATTGGGTATAAGCTGAGGCAGTGTTGGTTATCTCTTCGTGTTCGCGGAAGATCCGCGAACCCATAGTTTTGTCAGCTGTGTTTACCGCGATCGCGAGCTAACTTATGCGATCGCGTAGGGAATTTTACAGGAGCATTGTTTTTCTTCTTCGCGATCGCAATGCATTAAGTTGCCTAGTGATTATAAAGTACTCTATTTCGAGGGTTTCAGGCATTTTTATATTTTTAGAGCTAGGGAGATCGGATTGACGCGATTTTTGAAGCAATTTTCACTATATGAATTGGTGTGAGTGTTATCTAACCGGTTTTGGTTATATTCCATGAATCTATCTTCGATTTTAGCTTTGGGTTGTTGAATTTTAAAGAGGAAATTGGGGATTTTGGCCTAAATTTTTGATAATAAAAATGTTTGAGTTTTGAACATCGATTTGGAGTCGGAATTGAGTGAAACTAGTATGGTTGGACTCGTAATTGAATGGGTTGTCAGATTTTGTGAGTTTTGTCGGGTTTCGAGGCGCAGGCCCGGGTGTGACTTTTGGCCGGTTTTGGGTTTTGATTAAAAATTCAATATTTATCATTTGGAATTATTTCCTTGGGCTTTATTTGATGAATTTGAGTTGCTTTTGGCTAATTTTAATCTGTTCGGATGTCGCTATGCACGTGATGGAATTTTTGGAGCATCGATTGGCTTGCTCGATATTGGAATTGGCTTCTTCGAGGTAAGTAACTCTTCTAAACTTAGTGCTGAGGGTATGAAACCTCGAATTACGTTCTATGTGATTGGGAAGTGACACACATGCTAGGGGACAGGGCATGTGGGCGTGCACTATATAAATTATGACTCCGTTGTTTTTATGGCACCATTTAGTGGCCCTATTTTATTGATATCTGTGTTTTCACCATGTGATAAGGTAACTGAGGTGCCAATCATGCTAGATATTATATTTAGGCTTTATGATAATATTGTTAGGACCCATAGTGGTCGTTTCTTGCTGTCATCTCACTGGTTTCATTAATATTTCGTACTCAGTCATATTTATGCATTCATATCATATCTCAGTCTCAGTTGTTGTTTATTGATACATCATATCATTATTGTTGGGCTAGTTTCATGGCATTGTGAGCCCGTGAGTAAGACTGGAGAGATTGATGACTGAGTGAGGCTGAGAGCCTGATTATGAGTGAAAGTTATAGGATCGAGCTGCATGCCACAACATGTTATATTGATTTATGTGGGGATCTGGCTTATGATAGCGCTTGGGCTGTAGGAACCCCTCCGGAGTCTATACATACCCAGTGAGCACGGTTGATTATATTGAGGGATGAATCTCCCCTGGACATGGATCGTGTCCGAAGCATTTATATACCTGGAGATGGATCTTCTCCATGGGGCCGGATTGACCTTCCTCGGTATTGAGTGACTGAAGGTCAGTGATGTATATATTCGGGAATGGATCTTTCCTGGGTCGTATGGGCCATATACAGTACCGAGTGGTTGAGCATTTATATACCTGGATATGGATCTCCTCTACGGGCCGGATTGGCCATCCCCGATACTGAGTGACTGATGGTCAGTTGATATATATATTTAGGGATGGATCTTTCCTGGTCCAGATTGGTCATATACAGTACTGAGTGGTTGGGCATGTTGATTTGAAAGTGTGAGACAGTGAGATTGAGTACTCTGAGAGTGTGAGTATATGATTCATCTCTGAGATATATGGCATTGGCATGCACACATGACATACAAGCATAGAGATGCATTTTTTTCCTCATGATGTACGGTATCATGTCATTCATGACTTATTTTTACATTGATATGTGGGCATAGAGTGGTATTTCACACTTGCTATCTGGAAAGAAAATGAAACATCTTATTTATTGTGGAAAGGATTTTTGGAAAAAATACAATTTTCGAACTATCTCATATTTTTCAACGATTTCAGTAAAGGATTTGGGTTTTCACTAATATTCTTGAAAAGCAGAACTATTTTTGAAAAACTGTGAAAAAGCTGAGCATTTTATCTCTGAGTTACTTCCTTATTTATATGCTCTACATTGTTATGAATTGTTGTTGGCTACTGGTGTTGTACCCGACCATGTTCCAGCTCATCACTACTTTCAACCTAAGGTTAGGTTTGTTACTTATTGAGTACATGGGGTCGGTTATACTCATACTACACTTCTGCACCTTGTGTGCAAATGTTGGTTGCTATTGTTGTTGTGTTCGATGGGGGCTGGATTTGAAAATGTACATGCGTCCCTGTTGTAGCTGCCTTTTGTTCATGGTAGCCTTAAATTATATAACTCGATTTATGTACTTTTCAAACTGAAGATGTATTTACTTCATATCAACTTTGTAAATTTTATTCTTAGAAGCTCATGATTTGTACTACCAGTTCTTGGGGAATGGATAAGATTTAGATAATTCCTTTTATTTAATTGTCTTATTAATATTATTGGAATTGGATAGTTATTAGTTGGCTTACCTAGCGGGTTGAGTTAGGTGTCATCACGACTCGTGGATTTTAGGTCGTGATAGATTGGTATCAAAGCTCTAGATTTAGAGGTTCTACAAGTCATGAGCAAGTGTCTAGTAGAGTCTTGCGGATCGATATGATGATGTTCATGCCTATCTTCGAGAGGCTATAGGGAATTTAGGATATACTTCCCATCTTTTTTTCCTTATCGTGCAGCATCGATTCAGCTTGAAGCGTAATCTTTTGAATTCCTTCCGCGCATTTGTATGCACACATGAGCGTTCAGTATTAGTTGTACGTCGACGACTTGTGATTCCATGGATGAGGTGCAAGATGTGATTTTAGAATGCTGATGATGGGCCAGTCTGGAGGACTTGAGGCTGGATTTTGATTGTAGCTTGAGCATAAAGATGTTGATTGTGTAAGCACATGATTTTGGATTTATATGTCCGGTAGTGTCCCTATTAGTGGAATTTTTGCCTCGATGAGTGATTGGATGGCTATATAATGAGTATGATGTGACTGCAAGATATGTTCAGATTGTTTGAATGTAACGAAAAGAGTTTGCTTGTAATGTAAAAAGGACTATTGGGTGCTTGATTTCTGTCTTGGTGTGACATATAGTCTCGAGTTACGGGTGTGTTGGAGGATCTTACATATTGCTTAATTGTGGAACGAATTAGATTCTCATGTCTTATTGATGAGTTCAGAATCAAGAAGATTAAATGATTGCATAGTAGTTGTGACTGTGGAAGGGTGTAGAAAGTTGTCAGTTTGAGACAAAGTAGGTGGGTTATCTCCCGCGGGTTGTCCTGAGGTTGTGTGATCCCTGTGTTGTTTCTTAGAGAGCGCTCCTTTACCACTAAATTATATGTGTTGCAATTTGAGTTTGGACCGTTTGTGAAAGTTGGCTTGACTGTTACAAGTGTGAATGCGAGATTTGCACATGATTTGAGGTATTAGATAATTGTGTTACATGAGCTTATGAAAGATTTAGTTGAATCCTATTGCGGTATTATGGCAGTATGGGGGTGGCTATTGTAAGTTATTATATGCTTTATTCCTTGGCTTTGAGCCAAGTGGGGGAGTCTGATATTGATAAGTTGATTGCATGATTATGTATTGTATTGGTTTCGGTTTGAGGTATACTTGTGAATAAGTTATGATTTGCAGAGGTTGAGATCGAGGATGACTTGAGTAAAGGAATTTCTGGATACGGTTGTATTATGCTTTATGGATATATGGGAAACACTAAATGATTGAGTTGTTATGCGTAAAGGATGTAGTGTGCATAGAGTAGGGATTCACTTGGTTGCCTAGAAGTATGGATTACTTCTTTGGGTATTGGTGTTGTCGCGCCCCATTTTCCCATCCTCGCGGAGGGAGGTCCGGAATTTGACATTCATGGGGGTGCAATGACTCATTTCCTTTTGAGAATTGGGTATTTGAAGAGTCTCCACCTAACGGATTATGGTGCGTTAGGGTACCTAGAGCAATTAACTCTTGGGTTGGTTTGCATTACTAGAGATTAGGGTAAGGTCTCAAAATAACCTCGAGGGGAAGGTGTTAGGCACCCCTCTTGGTCCACAACTGTGGATCCCGACCAAACTTATATTTACAAATTAGTCCATATAAACAAGTAAGTTGTAAAGCTCATTGAACAAGTCAAGTAATAAAATAAAGGTTTGAACAAATTATAAAAACAAAGTTTTAAATAAGGAGAGGATTTGGGGTAAGAAGGGGTCTTAGGTTGTTTATCATATAGGATCGCCCCACGCAATGTTCGGTAAACACTCCTCAATGAGGGGCTATACGTGACATTAACGCGTAGTCATCATATCCCATGTCTACCCTTCCCATCCCCTTATTGGTCATGCAAAGCGAGTGTTTGGTCATTGATTCCTATTGCATGCTGCTACCCGTCCCTTCTTAATAGTCCCGGAGGGAGTTGGGACCTCTACCTATAAGTCGTTCTACACGTACCCCTAAGGTTTTAAAGGCAAAACTCTAAAGGCAACAGTCAAAAAGCATCTAGGACTTTCACATAATGAGAGATAGTAAAAGGCTCATAGTTTCCTCCGCAAACAAGCATGCATGTAGCACGACTCAACCACAAGTAAGGTCTTTAGTAATCAAAGTCCTAAAGCAGTATCTCTAAGTGATTATGTAGAAATAAACTACTTTCAGATACATAAGTCATAATTTTATTAGTTGCCTAGGACCTCCGCTTTAAAAGATTATTAGAATTCAGAGACGTCGAGTGCCAGAAACAGCTTCAGAGAAATGCAAGTTTTGAAAATACCCTAAGGCTTGCCTATATGTAGAACTGTGTCTATGTTAGTGCAGAAACAGACAAGTTTTCAAAATAGAACCTTTCAATACCCATAGGCAGAATATCTAACGGGATTAAAGCAATTATGAAAGGACCAGTTTTAGAAAGTTATCGCTTGACAAGGCCAGTTTTAAGAAGTAAACTAGGTGAGATAAAATCGACTCATTAGACTAATTAGATTATCAGACATAATTGCGAGTAGAAGTCCCTATAGGCATGGTATCTAGGCATATTACTGGTTTTAGGCAATTTGCAGTTACTTATTGAATCGGAATTATGTCCTATAGGCATGGTATCTATACTTGAATTGATTTAAAACATGATGGCTTAGAACCTAGAAACATGGTTTCTAACATGACAAATACAGAATTTATGAACATGGTTTATATATGATGCAAATGACATTAAAAGTGAAAACCTATAGACATGATGTCTATTATGCAAAATGAAATCAGATTCAACAAGAGTCACACCCTATGAACATGTTTTCTATTAAGTAAAGCAGGCAGATTTGAAAGTAAAAACCTAAGAGCAAGATTTCTACCCATATTACCCCACAAAGTATACATCTACCTACCCCTTTTACTAAATTACCCCAAATATCTGTTTACAAAATATTACAGGCCAACAAATGAATTACATAAATGAAATAAAAAACTAAGAAGCTATTTTATAGGGAACCTGCAATCAGGCCCAAATTTTCCAATGCCTCCAATGGTCTTTCAAACCTCATTTCCATAAACAAATCAGGGTCTAGGTGCATCAAAGTTCCCTAAGGGTCTTAAAGACCTCGGGCAATGCTTACACCTAGACTTAGCAGCCAAGCATTGAACTAGTGCAGTATGGAAAGCCAACCTCAGTATGCCAGAGTTCCAAAAGTTCTCAAGAGGATCCCAAGGCAGTACACACACTAGAGGGGGAGAACTTATTAACTAAGAGTAGAGTGAAAGTGCATGACACATGTTTGAAAGAACTTTATTAAAGACTGGACTTAAAGGTCTATTTTGAAAGCAATTAGTAAAGCAATGGAGGTTGTTTGAAAGAGGTTGGAGTAGTAAACAGAGTTCAAACACTTCAGGATAAGACCACACACAGCAAGTTCACAGAATCTAAATGTATTCAGTAATCACATAGGGGTTAAGGGATTTGGGGATACATAGACATTGCCTGCAGACACATGACCCCAGCGGGAGTATTGGGACTGGTATGGACATGCTCATAGATAGCTTGACACTAGCATAATCACAAACTATTCATGAGGAACATAAACATTTAAAGGGGAATATGGATTTGGGATTCACAAAATGGTAAGTGCATAGTAGGTAAAAGAAAACAATTGTCCAGACATGCTTGAATAATACAAGGGAACAAATGAGCTTAAAGGGAGGGGTGTCATACTAGCATGTTTAACTACAAACTCCACAATAAAATCATAAGTAAAAGCAGGATAGAAATAAAAGAAACTGAAACAAGAAAAGAAACATGTTGTTGTTATGGCTGTAAATTAAACTAGGACATACCAGTGAAGATAGAAGTAAGCATAATGAAAGAACCAAAGAGCACCGATGATTAGCCTTGGCTTGCAACCGTCTAATAGTAATAGAATAACACAGAGATTTTAATAAGAGAGGGGTTTTTTGGAAGCCAAGTATGTCTTGTTTGTGAAAGACTTAGGGTATTTATAATTGAAAGTAGATAGTGGAATAAGGTAAAAAAATAGTAGTATACTAATTTAAGAACTCCGAATCAATCACTTAGAGAATCAAGGAAGTACTTCCTTGAGTTAGGGGAATCAAGGTCAAATGGAAGATTCAGTACCATATAAGGGGGAAATGAGGAATCAGTGCATAATTAAACAAGGAAAGGAGCTAAAGTCCATTAGGCATAAAGTAGTCGATTAGGACTAAATTCAGAAAGACCCAATTAAGGAAAGACTAAGTAAAACCAAGTTTCATAGTAAATAAGGTAATAAAATCGGTGAATTCAAATAGACGAGTAGAATTCTAGGGCCTTGAAGGAAAATCTTTCAATTTCCAACAGTTAAGGAAAATCAGAATCAATCATGAGGGGTCATGATTCTGCGTGTTTCAACATATAAATAGAGACGAATGAACAGAAGTAGCAAACAAAACAAGGCCAACTATATAGGCAGAAAGAAATAAGAGATGACCAAGAACAGTCATATAGAGGTGATGTAAGTAGGCTAGAGATTCAGCAGGACATATTCGAAGCATGGTGACCACGAGAAATTAACAAGACCAAGGCAAAGAAAGTTATGCTAACACACAGATCCTAGGCAAAGAGAATCATGCTAACACACAGAACCAAAGTGAATAAAATCATGCGAACATACAGAAACAAGTAAAGAAAAATCAGGCTAACACACAGAAACAAGTAAAGAAAATCATGCTAACTCACAGAAACAAGTAAAGAAAATCTTTTTAAAAATTAGGGCTTTTGACAGAGTCGAGTTAAAAAGCAGTAGGAACATAAAATCGGTCAAAATAAACAAGGGAAAAAGGTTTATTCATGAAGAAATCGGTTGAACCAGGTACCTAGTTTTCAAAGAAAGTAAGAACGGTTTAGACTAGAGGATCTTTTAGAAGAAAGCTCAAAAATAAGCAAATCATATAAGGAAATAGGTTTAAAGCATGAAAATAACACAGCTCTGAGAGATCCAGAAGAGAGTTAGGGTTTCAAAAGGAAACCTAGGTAGAAATCGAAAGAACCTGTTGTAACTTCATAAATCATAACACACATGGTGTGATTTTGCCCAAAATCACACCAGAGAAACCTCGAACAATAGAATCAGAAACCCTAGGTCCGAATCGACATGGCCCAGGACCCTTGAATGCCTTAGAGATGATGAGCAAGGTAATGAGAATGACCATTGGAGGCTTGGGGTTTGAGAGATAGTTGTTGGAGATGACCGGAGAAGGAGGTGAGTGAAGGAGTCTAGGGTTAGGTTTGAGAGAAGAGTGGAGATGAGAGAGCATTTGAAGGCGACACCTTGGAATAGTGACTTAGGGTTAGGGGTCGTTTGAAAATTAAAAAGGAAAGGAATTATTTGGACTGTTGATATGGGAGATCAACAGTCAGGATTAAAACGAGTAGGTGGGTTCCGGATTTGGGTAAGGATTAGTAGGGCATGGGTCGGGTGATTTAGGTGTGAAATTGGGCTGGAAAGGGGTCCAATTTTGGCTATAATTGAAAGCCAAATTTGGTTGTTATTTAAA
The DNA here is from genome assembly GCF_000715075.1 of Nicotiana tabacum. Lineage (NCBI taxonomy): Eukaryota > Viridiplantae > Streptophyta > Magnoliopsida > Solanales > Solanaceae > Nicotiana > Nicotiana tabacum. The sequence continues at coordinate 12,027,351 of NC_134082.1, forward strand.
TAGCCAATTTTCCCCCATTTAATTTATAAAACATAGTAGGTAATTTCTAGAAAATAAATTAAGGTACCAAAATGATTTAAAATACATAATTAATAATTTAAAAATACAGGATCCAATTTTATGCATATAAACATAATTATATCTAAAAATGGGCTAACATTGCAATTATATGCAATTTAGCTTTAAAAATATCAAATGTAATTGTAAAAATACAAAAAAAATTACATTAGCCATATTTTGGCGTACATATAGAAATTAAATAAAAGAATTATCAAAACAATAATTTTGGAAATAATTATTAGGATTTTTATGGATAAAAGAGGAGAAAATAAATCAATTTAAACCCTTAAAATTATGGGAAAATAATAAAAACCTTGTGTATGCTTATATATGCTATTTTAAAGGTATTTGTGCATATTTAAAATATATAGGAAAAAATTGGGTATCAACAGGTATGCAAATAGGGCACAGGTCGTACGGTCCGTTTGATCTATTTAATTAAGATTTGAGAAGAGTGGATGACTCTTGAGAATGGTTCTAATGGATTCAAGATTTATATGTAGCAATTGGGAATCTTCAGGATGTGTATATGGCTAGAAATTGAGATTTACATTGGATGGTGTCGAGACTTGTGGCATTTCTATATCCTTATGGATTCTACAATTTAGTGTCAGGAAGGTGAATGAAATAGCTTTAGATTCACAGAAGGTCTCTTCGGAGTAGGTATCACAGTTGTGATACTTTTGGGGTACTTAAGAGGGAATTCAGCGGCTTGTGAGCATTAGGGCGGTGTGGTCCTATGCTAGAGTTCGTGGGGCAAGTTTTGGTGAACGATAGTAGTGTTCTAGCAAGGAGGAGTATCAATTTGAACGCAATTTGGGAAGAGCTTGGAGTGTTAGGACAACTTGGTAGTAGGTTGGATCAGCACAGTAATGGATATAATTGGTTCTTTAGGTACTTATGATGTGGCTAGCCTCTACAAGTGTCTCGTGGTAATGCTCTTGGACTTTTGGTGACCTGCATGGCTTGGTTGAGTTAGAGAGATTTAGTTCTGATGGTTTGATTATGTGCAAATGGTTTTTGAAAAGTTCTCAATGGTTTATACCATAGTTCAAGGAGTATAGTTCCTACTGGCGTGAGGAGCATGTGGTGTATAGTGATTTTCACCTGGGTGAAATCAAATGGAAGGTCCTTGGTTAATTGAGTATATAGTTACTTGTGACTCGGAGAGGATTATGATGTTCTCCTATTTTTCATATGATGGAATAGTATATGCAGTGTGTTGTGTGTGATCGAGATTTGCATGTACAAGGTCACAGTTCAGTTTTGAAGGGAAGGTCATAAAATTCTTAGGCAGCATGGATGATTTCAGATGACAAGGTAAGCGCTATTAATATTTGGTATGGCTTGATGAGAGTATATATTTCAGAAGGGGCAATGTGTTTTGATTTATGGATATTTCACTGGTACTGCGGCACTCTCCTGGTTGATCGACTATTGGTATTCAAATATTGCTATGTGGCATGGAAGAATTATAGAAGTATTCCTCGTAGGATGATCATGTGTGAGAGATGTGTTAGACATTCAGGCGGTGGAGTTGAGATCAGATATGGTGACTCGTATGTTCTATGGATTTGGAGACTGAGAGTTCTCATAAGTAGGTTGTTTCATGGTTATGGACTGTGAGTTATGGCCGAAGCTATCTAGATGATAGTATGTGTTATGATTCAGTCATTGTGGACTTTTGGAGGGTTATTTATCTATTTGTGGGTGACTAGAGCTGATTTGGGGGTCCATTGGTAGGCCCAATTAGGGTATGTATTCTACACCGAGTCGGATTGGTTGGCTCCATACTGCTATTGTTGAGGGATGTGCCATTCGGTTATTGTTGAGCTTATTCGTGTTCTGAAATGATCTGTGAGTTGCTCTTCATGCTACGAGGAGTTGTAATTCATTGGTTATATGCACGTATGGTGTGGTTCTATTGGGGTCTTATAGCGGAATTTGAGCGAGAAGAGTATTGGGTATTGCTTGGTTGATGGCGTATTGGTTATGTTCTTTCGAGTTTTGTGTGGCGTTGTGTCATTTGCTTCTCCGTGGTTATGGTAATGCACTTTGGGTGCTTGATGTCGAATTTTGTGTGGTTATTGATTTTGAGCAGGGTGGCTGGAGGTATATAATATGGACCAACATTTGGATGGGGTCATTTATTATAGTGGAGTCATATTGAGGTATGATCCTTTGTGTTAAATTCGTGTGTTTTGGTTATGTGGTGTGTGATGGGTTCTTAACATTGCATTGCGTTGGTACTCATTGAGCTTGCAAGACATTTCTCTTGTTGAGTCATTTTCCATGTTTGAGTACATTTGGAATGTTACTTATTGGTGCACGGATTGCACGGGTTGTTTCTTTAGATTGTATTGATGTGGTATGTCTATAGAGTAGATGGTATTTGATAAGACGAGGTCGTTGGATCTAGGATGGATACTATCGAAATTGATTACGGCATGGCTGGATGATAATATCGAAAGTCGGCTTAGAAAGTGGCTATAGTTCTTGTCGAACGAGAGAGAGCTCCATGACTTGTTGATCTGATGAATGGTTATGAGTTCTGCGTATTTCTTTCATCATAGGTAGTGTACAAAGGTTTTAAAACGAGGCTTTATTTGATATGAGGTTTATTACCGGTATTGGGTTGTTTTGAGCAACTACTGTGATTAGAAATTATCGCTATGAGTATTTGAGTTATGTGGTATATCATGTGATTACATCTTGGGTTATGATTATGGCTTGATACATCTTGTTCAGACTTATATAGTGTGTAGATGTGATATTCTAATCTTATAGTAAATTTCAAGTGTTGGAAATTGAATTCTAAGGCTTATGGGCTAGGTTGAATTAAGAAATTTCAGTTATGTTGTATTATCAGACCTATATGGGATAAGGTGACATGGGACCACCCCTGGGTATGTGCATGGTAAGGTTACACAGCGATTTGATGGCTTTTGGAACAACTCTTGACACGTTCGAGGACGAATGTATGTTTAATTGGGGGGATGTAACGGCCTGATCGGTCGTTTTGAGCATTTACATTTCGCTCGGTTGTTTGAGGGCATGAGTAGCTACGTTTGATGTAATATGATTTATGTGAATCGTCGGTTTTGATTTTCAGGTTATTCGGGATTGATTTGGAAGAATGATTCTCAGCCATAAACTTTAAATTTGAAAAGATTAACCAAATTTGACTTTTTAGTATTTGACATCGGATTGGATTTTTTATGGTTCTGTTAGCTCCGTTGGGTGATTTTGGACTTAGGGGCATGTATGGATTATGATTTGGAGGTCCGTAGTAGAATTTGGCTTGAAATGGCGAAAGTTAAAATTTTAAAAAGTTTGACCGAGAGTGAACTTTTAGATATCGGGGTCAGATTCCAATTTCGGAAGTTGGAGTAGGTCAGTAATATCAAATGTGACTTGTGTGCAAAATTTGAGGTCAATCAGACGTGATTTGATAGGTTTCGGCATCGGTTGTGAAAGTTTGAAGTTTCAAAGTTTGTTGATTTTGAATTAAGGTGTGATTCGTCGTTTCAGTATTGTTATTTGTGTTTTGAGGCCTCGAGTAGGTCCGTGTTATGTTATGGGACTTGTTGGTATGTTTTGACAGGGTCCCAAGGGGCTCGAGCATATTGCAAATTGATTTTGGATCATTTTCCTTCATTTTTAACTGTTGTGTTCTGCTGATATATGGTGTCACATTTCTTCATCGGAATCGCGGACTTAGTGGTACGATCGCGTAAGGAAAATTGGAGCAGAGTAATTCTTTTTCTACACGTTCATGAGTGATGGTCCGCGTTTGCATATGTTGTGGCAGTTTAAGCATCACATTCGCGATATTGAGAACGCGTTCGCATTGTGATTAGATCTGAGCTGAGGCAGTGTTGGTTATCTCTTCGCGTTCGCGAGGTTTCTTCTGCGAACGCGTAGTTCTGTCAGTTGTGTATACCGCGATCTCTTAGGGCATTTTACAGGAGCATTATTTTTCTTCTTCGTGATCGCGATGGTGCTTCTGCGATGCATTAAGTTGCCCGGTGATTATAAAGTCCTCTATTTCGAGAGTTTCGACCATTTTTACATTTTTGGAGCTAGGGATCTCAGATTGAGGCGATTCTTGAAGAAATTTTCACCATATGAATTGGGGTAAGTGTTCTGTAGGTTTTAATTATACTCCATGAATCTATCATTGATTTTAGCTTTTGGTTGATGAATTTTAAAGAGGAAATTGGGGGTTTTGTCGTAAAGTTTTATAATATGAATTTTTGAGTTTTGAACATCGATTTGGAGTCGGAATTGAGTGAAACTGGTATGGTTGGACTCGTAATTGAGTGGGTTATCGGATTTTATGTGTTTTATCGGGTTTCGAGGCGCGAGCCCGAGTGTGACTTTTGGCCGATTTTGGGTTTTGATTGAGAATTCGATCTTTATCATTTGGAATTGTGTTTTGGCTTTATTTGATAAATTTTAGTTGCTTTTGGATAGTTTTGATCCATTTGGAGGTTGATACGCATGTGATGGTATTTTTGGAGCATCGCTTGACTTGCTCGGTATTGGAATTGGCTTGTTCGAGGTATGTAACTTTTCTAAACTTAGAGCTGAGGGTATAAAACCTCGAATTATGTGCTATGTGATTGATGATGAGGTGACGCACATGATAGGTGACGGGGTGTAGGCGTTCACCCTGTGAATTGTGACTCCGATGTTTTCATGGCACCCTTTAGTGGCCCTATATTGTTGATATCCATATTTTCACCATGTGATAAAGTAATTGAGCTGTCAATCATGCTAGATATCATGTTTAGGCTTTATGTTGATATTGTTAGGACCCATAGTGGTCGTTTCTTGCTGTCATCTCAGTGATTTCATTAATATTTCGTACTTAGTCATATTCATGCATTCATATTATATCTCAGTCTTAATTGTTGTTTATTGATACATCATATCATTGTTGTCGGGCTAGTTTCATGACATTGTGAGCACGTGAGTGAGACTGGAGAGATTGATGACTGAGTGAGACTGAGAGCCTGATTATAAGTGACAGTTATAGGATCGGGCTTCACGCCGCAGCATGTTATATTGATTTATGCCTGGATCTAGATTATGATTGCGCTTGGACTATAGGAGCCCCTCCGGAGTCTGTACACACCGCCAGTGAGCGAGGTTGATTATATTGAGGGATGAATCTCCTCTGGACATGGATTTTGTCCGAAGCATTTATATACCTGGAGATAGATCTTCTTCGTGGGGCCGGATTGGCCTTCCTCGGTACTGAGTGACTGATGGTCAGCGATGTATATATTCTGGGATGGATCTTCCCTAGGCCGTATGTGACATATGCAGTACCGAATGGCTGAGCATTTATATACTTGGAGATGGATCTTCTCCACGGGTCAGATTGGTCTTCCTCGGTATGGAGTGACTGATGGTCAGTTGATGTATATATTCTCGGATGGATCTTCCTTCGGCCGGATTGATCATATACAGTACTAAGTGGTTGAACACGATGAGTAGAAAGTGTGAAACAATGAGATTGAGTACTCTGAGAGTGTGAGTACATGATTCATCTCTGAGATACATGGCATTGGCATGCACACATGACATACATGCATAAAGATGGATTTTTTTCCTCATGTTGTACGGTATTACGTCATTCATGACTTTTTTTACACACATGATATGTGGGCATAGAGTGGTATTTCACACTTGCTATTAGGAAAGAAAATGAAACATTTTATTTATTGTGGAAAGAATTTTTCGAAAAATTACAGTTTTCAAACTATCTCATATTTTTCGATGATTTCGGTAAAGGATTTGGGTTTTCACTGATATTCTTGAAAAACAAAATTATTTTCAAAAAAATATAAAAAAAAAAAAGCTGAGCATTTTATCTCTGAGTTACTTCCTTATTTATATGCTCTACGTTGTTATGAATTGTTGTTGGCTACTGGTGTTGGACCCGACCATGTTTCAGCTCGTCACTACTTTCAATCTACGGTTAGGTTTGTTACTTATTGAGCACATGAGATCGGTTGTACTCATACTACATTTCTGTACCTTGCGTGCAGATGTTGGCTGTTGTTGTTGCTGTGTTCGATGGGGCTGGATTTGAAGATGTACCTGCGTCCTTGTTGTAGCAGCATTTTGTTCATGGTAGCCTTAGATTATAAATTCTGTTTATATTCTTTTCAAACAGAAGATGTATTTACTTCATATCAGCTTTATAAATTCTATTCGTAGAAACTCATGATTTGTACTATCAGTTCTTAGGGAATGTATAAGATTTAGATAATTCCTTTTACTTAATTGTCTTATTAATATTATTAGAATTAGATAGTTATTAGTTGGCTTACCTAGCGGGTTGGGTTAGGTGCCATCACGACTAGTGGATTTGGGTCGTGATAGTAATTTTTGATGTAAATTCTGAGCCTGTTTGGGCATAAGAATTTTTTTTCGTTTTTTCAAAATAAATCACTTTTTTCCGAAATCAGCATTTGTTCATAAAATTTTCAAACTTGAAGATGTATTTTGGAAATTTTCAAAAATTTGAAAAACTCCAAAAACTTGTTTTTCAAAATTTTAACTCAAATCACTCACAAAACTTCAAAAACAACCCAAAATTATATTCATGTCGAAACATAATTTTAAATTTCAAATACCATTTCACTTAGAAAAAAAATTCACATTTTTTAGAATTTTATAGTAGCCGACACCGAACGGCCAAAAAGTAACTTGCAGAATGTTACATTGACAGAGTCATGTTTTTCTAAATATTTGTGTACACAATTTAAATCTCTTATACACGTGACTAGTGAGGTGCAGAAACCTACACGTGCGTGCACAGAGATCAATAATAAGCAGACAGAGTAGCAAGTTGTTAAACTTGATTTGTTGACTCTGATGCTGTTTGCATGGCAGACAAAGTATTGGGGCGACTCTTTCCTTGTTTGTCTTTTTTCCCTTGCGTTGTATGCTAGTAATTTTTTTGTCCTGTCGAAAAAAGAAGTTTTTTTTTCACTCCGTCTGTTTCAATTTATTCCCTCCGTTCATTTTTATTAGACATATATATTTAAAATATATTTTTATTTTTATTTGTCACTTTACGCATATTAAAATAAGATAATTTTTTTTCCTGCTATACCCATAGTATTTGTAAGTTATTTCAAATTATTTTCTCAAATTCAATAAAATATACATTAATTAATATGTGTATCATGGTAAATTATGCACTTCATTTATTATTCTTAAGGAGCGTGAAAAATCAAAACGTGTCAAGTAAAAGTGAATGGAGGGAGTATGTGAACCTATTTGACTGAGCACAAAATTTAAGAAAAAATGAAGATTTTTGAAATTTGTGGTCCTAAACATGTCAGAAAGGGGTCCATAGTATTTGTGTAATTATAAAAGCTTTAAGGGTAGAATTGAAAGTTTAAGCTAAATTGTTTTAAAATTTAAAAACAGATCATTCTTTTCTGAATGGACCAAAAAGAAAATAAGTTAATATAAACTGAAACGAAGAAAGTAGCTTTTTTTCTAGGGAGATGATTTGTAAATGGTGTGGAGAGTAAAAATTAGGAGTAATGAGTAGTTTTGGTGGTTCCTCTTTACCTTTTTCAAAAATTATTTAGGTAAGATAAGTTGACTCTCACGTAATTATCATCCTAATTCAATTAATTGTATTCATATATATATTTTTGATGATAGCAAGTTACTACTCCTTTGTTTTAAAAAGATTGAAATAATCTTATATTTTCATAATGAGAAATTTTTACAGCCACATAAATATTATGATTTGTTTAAGATTATAAATTTTAAAAATTTAAATACTTTGACATATTTGAACCATAAATTTCAAAATACTTCCTCTATTTATTAAACCTTATTCCAAGTCAAATTAAGACATAAACATTGATACAGAGGGAATATTAAATTTGGAAGGCCTAAATATGCTATACATACATGAAAGCTAATCAAGAGGCAAATATACTTTGGTAAAAGTTAGGATGCAGTCGGATACTATCGATGACAAGAAGATAATATTCCCTCCGTTTTAATTTATTTGAATATATTTTTTTTTTAATCTGTGCCAAAAAGAATGACATATTTTTATATTTAGAAATAATTTACCTTTATGCAATGATTTATAGCCACACAAAATATATATGCCTTATTTTATACTATAAATTAAAAAGTCTTCTCTTTTCTATTAACCTCTTTGCCCAGTCAAATTATCACAACCCAAAATCCAATAAAGGTCGTGATGACGCCGGACACAGCTGTCAGACAAGCCAACCATAAATACTTAATTTAGTTCTCGTTTTAATATTTTCGAAATCACGATTTTTCTTCAATTTAATAGTAAAAAGATAAAATTTCAGGATGAATAATATTATTTTTAAGCATGTCAATAATGAATAATCCATAATCATCTCAGAATCCGGTGTCACAAATGCATGAGCATCAACTAGGAAAAATAAAATAAATACAGCATCTATCCGAAATACAATTTGGACAGGAATAAAAAATACAACTGCTTTGAAGGAGACTGTGTTGGCTGCAGATCATGACACAAGATGCAGCTCACCTAAGTCCACGTATCAACCACGCCACTCCGCCATAAGGCCACTAAATGTATATGCATATACAACAAAATGTACAGAAAGTGTAGTATGAGTACGAAAATAACGCGTACCCAGTAAGTATCCAGTCTAATCTCGAAGAAGTAGTGACGAGAGGTCGACTCTGACACTTACTAGTGGTCAACTCAAGAAAATCATGAAGCAAGTAAACAATCCCTTTGTTAATGGGCGATTTTCAAATTCATTTTCATCATTTATCAATTTATCTCAGGTCGGGGAGGCAATATCACTATTTATAAATTTCAAAGCAAGCAATACAAGCATGCGCAAATCATGCCGACGTCGTACGGCCCGATCCAACATAATATTTAAACTGTGCACTGCCAGAGGGTCGAATGACGCGAACTATAGATGCATCTATTCAACTTTCCGAGGCATTCAGCCGTTCCACAAAAGAAAAACATATTCAAACAGTAAATCAAGAATTCATCAAGAGGCAATTATCCAAGGTAAAAGACAATTTCTCTTTTAACGGTCAAGAAAATGATGTTTAGCCTTTTAGAGATTTATTTACCAACTTTGATATGATTTAAGCATTTTAAATTGACAACAAGATTGCAAATGTTGCAAGTAAAGCATACTTTTGGGTCCTAGATTACTCGGACTTAAGCATAATAGTAGCTACGCACGGACTCTCGTCACCTCGTGCGTATGTAACCCCCATAAATAGGAGCACATATTGATTTATTTCACCTATAGGGTAAATTCCCTCTTACAAGATTAGAAAGGAGACTTACCGCACTTCGAAGTTCAATAACCGGCTTTCGAGCCCTTCAAACAACTCGAATTGATGCCCAACGCCCCAAAATTGGCCAATAATTATGCAAACCCATTAATATATACTCAAATACTCAATATAATATAGTTTATAACAATTTCTAACCCCGATCGAACAATAAAAATCACCATCGGGCCCACATGCCTGGATTCCGAAAATTTTCGAAGATAAACTTTACCCATAACCTCATGAACTCAAATATATAGTTTATTCTCAATTTCATGCCCAAATTCGTTGTCAAAATGTCAAATTCTAGGTCTTCTACCATAAACCTCACAATTTATACTAATTTCTATGTTTAAATCCTTATACAAACCATGTATTTAACTTATCATAAGTGGGAATCACTTACCTTGGTATTGATGACGAAGAATGAGCTCCAAACTCGCTCCAAGACCGGCTCTCATGGAGGAAAATGAGGTGAAAATGAGCCAAGCGCTCCTTTTTAAAGAACACACTGCCCAGCTCCGACGTTCGCACCTGCGGTCAAGTAGCCAGACCTGCGGCTTCGCCGGTGCGAGACACCTTCCGTCTCTGCGCCTTCTTCCGCTCCTGCGAGGCATTTTTCGCTTTTGCGCTTGCGCAGATGCGACCAAAAGCTCCGCACCTACGGTCCTTTACCTGGAAGGCCTGCTCCGCTTCTGCGACTCCAAATGTCGCTTCAGTGCCCTCCGCACCTGCGGCCAAAACCTCGCAGGGGCGGGTACACCACATATCAGCTGCCTCAACTCTTCTTCAAATTCTAAATTCGATCTGTTAACCATCCGGAATCCACTTAGGGCCCCCGGGACCCTATCAAATTGCACCAACCAATTCCAAAACATATTACGAACTTAGTCGAGCCTTCAAATCACATCAAACAACGTCGAAATCACGAATCACAACTCAATTCAAGCTTTATGAACTATAAAACTTCAACTTCTACATTCGATACCGAAACCTATCAAATCACGTCCGATTGACCTCAAATTTTGTACACAAGTCATTTTTGACATTACAGACCTAGTCAAACTTCTGGAATCAGAATCCGACCCTAATATCAAAATGTCCACTCCCAGTCAAAATTCTCAAAAACCTTCAAATTTCTAACTTTAGCCAAATGACTCCAAAATGACCTACGGACCTCCGAATCCACTTCCGGACGCGGTCCCAATAACAGAATCACCATATGGAGCTATTCCCAGACTCAGAATCTCAAACGGACATCGATAACATAAAATTCACCTCCACCTCAAATTCATGTAATTCTTCCAAAGTGCTAACCTCCACAATAGGCGCTAAAACGCTCCCAGGTCATCCAAAGCCCGATCCGAACATACGCCCAAGTCCAAAATCATCATACGAACCTATTGAAACCTTCAAATCCTGATTCCAAGGTCGTTTACCCAAAAATCTAATATTAGTCAATTCTTCCAACTTAAAGCTTTTGAAATGGGAATTTTCTTTCCAAATCAACTCCGAACTTCCCGAAATTCAATTCCAACCATGCGTACAAGTCATAATACCTGAAGTGAAGCTACTCATGGCCTCAAACTGTCGAATGAAATACCAGAGCTCAAAACGATAGGTCGGGTTGTTACATTCTCTCCCACTTAAACATACGTTCATCCTCGAACGTGCTAAGAATTGTGCTATGAAAGTACAAGAGGGGATGAGGGTGAATTGTATATTTTTAATCTTAATCTCTATTAGTTGACTGGTTTTTCAATTAGTCGACTAGATGCAATAACCTAACATTTATAATAGCAGTATATAAAACACAGAAAGTAAGTGCAAAAATTAAAGACACCGGAATTTTATAGTGATTCAGATTCAATGTGAATACTAGTCCAGTCACCTTGGGTTGCAAGGGAGTTCTCTTTAGTAAATGCGTTTCTTCGAGTACAGTGGAAGTGACGTGATAACTCAGTTCCTATAACACTCGTCTCTTTTGATACAATGCCTCACCGGTGTTGTTCTCTCTTTTTTTCTCTGACTTGTTACACAACAGGTCTTAGAGAACTACAATGTTTGTTTGCAGTAGAACAAAGAGAGGATTTTTGGTTCGATCAAAGTATATTTGTCTAAGGCTTGATGCTGAGTATAAATACTTTGGTGAAGGTCGTTTGCTGACGAGACTTGACAACCCAAGAAATTTGATCCTTGGAAAGAGATTGATTCTTTCCAAGAATAAGATTGCTTGTCGTTGCTCTTCCTTGATGAGAGGAAATTGACAGCTTTCCTTCTACTGTTGTTGATGATGAAGGTTTACTCCTTTATTGTTGGTCCTTTTGAAATTAGTAGCTCAGCTAATCTTCTTACAGAATCTTCGATGCTTTTTGACTGATTCAATCTTCCAGATTGAATATGCTAGCCTTGATTGATGTCTTAAGTTTAGGCTTGCTTGATTCTTTCCATCGCATCTGTCCATAATTTCGTAATCTTTGCTGATTGATTTCTTTCCTTAAGCATCCAGATTGACTTCAGCAATCTCTTAGTATCTCCTTGATTCCTTGATCTTGTCTAATTGATTTCCTGCACAGATATATTATTTGCATCATTGAAATTAGATCTAACAATCTCCCCCTTTTTGATGATGATAAAATAATATATGTGTATAAACAACAGTCGACTTCCCTGTGTTTACTCCCCCTTTATGTATGTAGTTGACAGGTTCATGGTACTCCCTCTCAATTAATGCAGTTGAATAGTCTATGATTGGAGTCGACTCCTGCCATGAAGGATGCTACTTTTGCCACAGTCAACTATACCTGTATACAGATACAACATATACTCTTCTCCCCCTTTTTGGCATCAGCAAAGAGGGAATAAACCAAGAACTAAACAGAATATATAGCATTAAGCATTAGAGTTATAGTCCAAACAGAAACAACTAAAACAAAATAAAAATAGAAATTGTCAAATGGCTAAGATAACAACCCAAAAATAGCACAATAAAAAAAATTGTCTTAAGAAACCACATTAACGACGTAGAAAATAGGTAAGAGTATTGCAGATGGCCTCCTTTAATTACTCAAAGCTAGCATTGGCTGATATGCTCATTCCATCCAACCTGTCATGAATCTCCCTGAAAGCTTTGACAACATTCTCCCTAACTCTGAGAACATCAACTCTTATCTTTGACACATCAGACCCTGTTTCCTTGGAGATGACATGAATGTCACCAACAGTAGATTGAGTGGTTGTGAGGAGTTTTTTGATTTCAGAGAGTTGAATGTCAATGGCACGAAGCTTTTCACCAAGATCAGGATCACTAGGGCTGGGATGGGAGGCAAAGGGTTTAGGTTTGGGCTCTATAGGAGCATGCTTTACATCACCTTCGTGCTTCTTAACCCAGGAGCCCTTCACACTCATATATCTCATACTTGCAAAGGCTCTAGAATTGTAAGATTTTGAAATAGTGATAAAGGGATAGTCGGACAGGGAAATTTGATGAGCTTCCAGGATGTGAGTGATGGTCATGCCATAGGGTAGACTGGTGGGATCTTCAGCACTTTCAATCATGAAATTAAACCTAGGAGGATAACATGACTTTGAGTTTGGTCACAAGGTAGTATACTAAGAAAATGTCTCTTTGAGAAAAGGTTGAAAAGGAACCAGTACAGGGAAGCAGAGTAGTTACTACAATGTGAGCCAGGACTCAAGTTTCGAAACTAACATCATTGGGACCTAACTGGTTGGGAAGGGAGTTAGAGGGACACTCAGCATTACACCGTTTAGCTTAGTCAAAGGAAATTTCAAAATCATCGGGCCATGTGTTTTTGAAAAGTATAGGAAAACCAGAACATCTACACTGAAAGAGTGAATCAAACAGGTCATAATCAAGAACAATGCGCTTACCTAACACTAAGATTCCAACCTGTCAGGTTTACTAGAGTGGAGATTAGCATAAAACATCTTTGCCAGGGGTTCATAGACCTTAGGTGGAGGAATAGAGAGGAACTTAGCCCACCCTTGATGAACAAAGAAATTTTTACCTTACAATTTAGGGCTTCCATATCGTCAAGGTCGACTACCATTCCATGAGCAATGGGCTTGTCTTTCAGAGCAATGAAGAAATCTCTATTTGGAGAATCCCAAAAATTCAAGTCAGATTTTAGATAGTCAGAAAGATCAATCTTGGATTTCTTTGGGGTAGAGGAAACATGGGGGTCTTCCATAGGTCGTTTTCCTAGGGCTTTTTCTCCTAAGATTTGAGAGTGATAAGACAAATCTCCCTGGGAGGAAGCAAAACCCTCAGAGTGATCGGACCCTAGGTATACTTGTTCTGGGGGAATAGAAGGGGGTTTTGCTTTGGAGAGGGTACTTTTTTTGGTGGAAGCGGATGGATTCCTGGGTTGTTTAGCCATTGAAGAAAAGTGGTTTGAGCAAAGCTTTGGAGAAGGGCTTTCTAGATGATAGGGATGAAAGTGATTGAAAGGGGTTTTCCGCCTTAAGAAGAGAACCTTCTGACGGTTGAGTACAGAAAAGGAAAAGGCATCAGTTGAAGGGACGTGATGATTGGCTTTCCAACTTTGAACGATGAATTGATGTGAAAGAAGAAGAAAAGAGAGGGAAAAACGGAGGCGTAATTAATGCATGAGTAAAGGACAATCATTAAACCCACAAAAGTAACTGTAGTACACATAGGTCCTATATGTTATTAGTTAAGCAAGTAATGCCAAATAATTTTCTTAAAGCACAAAATCTATCCTCTAAAAATGGCTTAGTAAAAATATCTGCTAACTGATCAGTAGTTCCAACAAAAGATATTTTTATGTCTCCCTTAAGTACATGATCTATATGCTTGCTCTAGAATAATGCACATGATTTTTTTGACAGACAAATAACACTTGAATTATCACAAAAAATTTGTATAAGTTTAAAAGAAAGTTCATAGTCACCTAGTTGATGGGACATCCACAGTAATTGTGCACAATATTGTCCAATAGCAATGTATTCAGCTTCAGTGGTAGATAATGCAACTGATGCTTGTTTTTACTGTTCCAGGATATCAATGCCTTTCCAAGTAATTGACATGTACCACTTGTGCTTTTTCTATCTTCCTTATCACCTGCAAGGTCAGCATCTGAAAAACCTTCTAATTTAAAAGAGTTAGAGCGAGGATACCATAGTCCATGAGATATAGTCCCAATGAGATATCAAATGATTCTCTTCACTCCAGTCAGATGAGATTCCTTAGGAGCTGACTAAAACTTGGCACATTTACACACACTGAACATAATATCACTTGCCGTCAGATACAGTAATGATCCAGTCATTCCACGATATTTAGTTTCATCAACAGGGATTCCCTGTTCATCTTTGTCTAGATTTGTTGAAAGACTCATTGGTGTGCCAATGGATTTTGCATTGTTCATGCCAAATTTTTGAATCAGTTCCTTTGTGTATTTGGTCTGACATATAAATTTTCCTTCTTCAGATTGTTGAATTTGGAGTCCAAGGAAGAATGTTAGCTCTCCCATCATGCTCATTTCGAATTCGCTTTGCATAAGATTTGAAAATTCCGTGCACATAAGAGTGTTATCACTACCAAATATAATATCATCAACATAAATCTGAATAATGAGATTATCTTCTGATGATCTTTTAATAAACAAGGTAGTGTCTACTTTACCTCATGTAAATCCATGATCAATAAGAAAAGAACTAAGTCTATCATACCAAGCACGTGGAGCTTGTTTTAGTCCATATAGTGCCTTAGTGAGCTTGTATACATGGTAGGGAAATTTTGAATCTACAAACCCAGGCGGTCGTTTCATGTATACTTCTTCCTCAATAAATCTGTTCAAAAAGGCCATTTTGACATCCATCTGAAACAGCCTAAATCTTTTAAACAATGCATATGCCAGAAGAATTCGTATAGACTCCAAGCGAGCTACTGGAACAAAGGTTTTGTCATAGTCGACTCCTTCCTGTTGTGAATATCCCTGAGCAACTAGTCTGAATTTATTCCTTACAACCTTTCCATCCCCGTTCAATTTATTTCTAAAGACCCACTTTGTTCCAATTACAGAAATATTTTCAGGTTTGGGTATCAGTTTCCACACCTGATTTTTACCAAACTGATCTAACTCTTCCTGCATTGCTTGAACCCAACTTGAATCTTTTAGAGCTTCCTCTATCTTCTTTGGTTCAACCCGAGAGATTAATGCTAAATTTGCTCTCTTTTTGAGAGCTCCCTTGGTTTTCATTCCTTCATTTAGATCCCATATGATGAATTTTTAGAGGATATTCAGGCTCGCTTCTCCATTCATTTGGACATACTACATTCGTAGTCGACTCGATTGGATGCTCTGGTACACTGCTGCTGATTTCATTAGTTGACTCTATCGTAGCAGATATATCAGTTGACTCTTGAGTGCAGACATGTGATTTTTGACCCTCCCCAAGATTTTTTATATATTAGCATGTAAATATTTAGTTTAGGCCTAATATCATTATTTCAACTAATTTTGACCCTTTTACTTTATTTCGTCACAAAAAAAAATTACAAAAATATTTTAGTTTACGTATCTTTCATAAATTCAAATAAAAAAAATATACAAAAATAGTACCTTATCTTTATTTTCATATAATCTTGAAAACACAAAAAAATAGTTTCATGTTTTAAGATAGTTTAGTTTAACCAATTAAGATTATTTTTATATTATAAATTGTATATTTAGAAGGAAGAGTTAGTTTTGGGTTGGTTTATCCCATTTTAATCTTGTAGTCCATTTTTTAGTCTTTGACCCAATTTTAAGGCCCAATAATACCAAACACATACCCCCTTAACCTAAAAACCCTTTCTATATAACCAAAAAATTAGCCTAAAATACCTAAACCCCAAAACCTAGAGCTAACGCCTAGGAGACCTAAGCAGCGTCGTTCAACATCAGAGACCCCCTGACTTCGTCTTCTTCACGTCAGACCTGAAGCAACGCCGTTTAACACCAAAAAATGACCCCCCCTCCCGTTCTGGATCTGGGTCTTCTTTCCATAGACACCCCCCCCCCCCCCGTAGATGGTTTCTTCTTCTTTAACAAAAATCACTAACCTAGAGACCCTTAGGGATCCGCTTCAGAACACAAACACGACAGCTAATACACATAGAGACATCACGCCACCACCCTCAACCCGCCAAATTACATTTCAGTTTCTCCCGTTAAATTATTGCTTCAAAAACAATAGAGTCCGTTTGAATCTTAAAGCTGTCTTGGGTTGATTCAGAGTACCGCCCGAGGTTGAGTTCGAGGTCCAATCATGAGGTTTAAGTTGGTGATTCCAATTTGTTTCACGATTCCGTTCGGGTCGTGTAGACATGTGATTTTTGACCCTCCCCAAGATTTTTTATATTTTAGCATGTAAACATTTAGTTTAGGTCTAATATCTTTATTTCAACTAATTTTGACTCTTTTACTTTATTTCGTCACAAAAAATAAAAATTACAAAAATATTTTAGTTTACGTATCTTTCATAAATTTAAATAAAAAAATATGCAAAAATAGTACCTTATCTTTATTTTCATATAATCTTGAAAACACAAAAAAATAGTTTCATGTTTTAAGATAGTTTAGTTTAATCAATTAAAATTAGTTTTATATTTTTACATTATAATTTGTATATAATTTTAGAAGGAGGAATTAGTTTTGGGTTGGTTTATCCCGTCCTTATAAATTTTGTAGTTTTTGTTAGTCTTTGGCCCAATTATAAGGCCCAATAATACCAAACTCATAGCCCCTTAACTTAAAAACCCTTCTATATAACCAAAAACCAGTCTAAAAATACCTTAGACTTAGATCCCTACCATATGCGATCCGCCATTTTTAGTGTCATCTTCTCCACAAGCTAACGCCTAAGACCACACAGGAGGGGCTGTTTCTGATATGAAAAATCACCCACACCTTATCTTCTTCTTGACTAACGCACACACACTCACGCAGAGGAGACAGACGAAATGAAAAACAAAAGGGGGCTAGAATCGGAAAGTTAGGAAGAAATACAAATTAGAAAAGTGATATTGCCTTCTTCAAGCTAATTTCGATTTTTTTTTTTTTTTAAAAATGGAGATGAATTGAGGTCTGGGTTCGTTTGAGTTCGAGTTTCAAGCTGCTGTTTGTTCGAGGACGAGGTTTGTGGTTCCGAGTCCGATTTGCTGCCGTCTTCTCGTTTAGATTTTAGACTATTTCAACCAGGTTCCGTTATTAAGAGTTTCAGATCACTATTTGGGTTTTTCTTCTACTGTCTTCATCCACTAGATTCCTATTTCAGAACATAATTTTATATTTCACCCAAAGCAGAGGTTCTATTTTTAGGTAATATTTCCATTGTTATCGTCTATATCACAGATCCATCACATTTTGTTGTCTATGAATTCTGTATATGAATTTGGTAACTTTATTTATTTATTTATTTTTCTTCTTTGAACACTGTTAATAGTGTCTTTCTTTTGTGTGCTTTAACTCTTTTGCATCTTAATGTAATATCTTATGTGTTGCAAAAATGAGGAAGTATCATGTAAAGTGGTACCTAGGGAATATAAGGAAAACAGTAGTTAAAAATTGTGAAAATGGTTAGTCTTGAGATGAAGTTAGCAACTACATCTTGGCTAAGTATATTACAAAAGGGGTAAGGAAAGTCGACACTTAAAATGCTATGGGTTACAGAAGTTAAAAGATAACAATCTCGCTTCGAAATGCTTAGCATGATGGAATTTTTGTTGCGTGTTAAAGGAATTATGTTTGGCTGTCCATATTTCTCTTTGCCTTAGAGTGGTTGTCCATTGTCTTACACTATCCCTCCACTTAGGGGAAAATGGTGCAAAAGATGCGCTAGTTTGTTCATGCGCGATTAATAATGAATTGTTATGACTATGAGTACAGTTCCCGTGGCATGGTCAGAATACGTATCTCAATTCGGGTGTGTATTTCATGTGATCCGACCATAGTTTCGAACAATTAATAATAAAATTAAGCATTTTGTAGATCGTGGGTACGACTCCCGTGACATGATTCACAATGTATAGTCAAATAATTAGTTATATGACAATCAGATTATTAAAAGCGGTTTTAAAAGGGATAAAATGCATATAGGTTTCAAAAATGTTTTAAATCAGATAGTTAAGCCAATAATAATAGTTGAGCGACCGTGCTAAAACCATGGAACTCGGGAATGCCTAACACCTTCTCCCGGGTTAACAGAATTCCTTACCTGGATTTCTGTGTTCGCGGACCGTAAAAGAGACTCAATCTTTCCTTGATTAGGGATTTAAATCGGTGACTTAGGACACCATAAATTATCCCATGTGGCGACTCTGAATTCTAAATAAATAATCCCGTTTCGATTGCCACTTAAATTGAAAAAACTCCCTTATACCCTTTCGGGGTATAGTAAAAAGGAGGTGTGACAGATCAAATTTTTTTTTTTATATTTCTGATTGAGGCTATGGTTCATTTTTGTTCATGTAATTGCTGGATTTTGTTTATCAATCAAGTGGCTATTTAATGATTTGGTCATTTGGGTTTATGGTGCAAGTGATCAGTGAGGGATGTATCATTGGATTTTTGTTGAGTGAATAAATTGGTCGGACCTCGCTTGTGCAACTGCTATAAATTTCGCAATCACTAATTTCGATCAAAATTAAAGTCTATTTGAGTTCGTTCAGTCGAGATTCAATATCAAGGAAGGAGATTTGCTGATTCTCATCGAAATTTTGGAGTCGAATACAGAGTATCGGCTGATTACTTCTATTGCTATTAAGGAAACATTCGCTGGAACAGGGTAGAGTTTGCAAACGACGAGCCTATCGGTGTCGCTATCGGTGCTTGCATTTTCAGCTCGTCAGTTTTTCCGACTACTTATACGGAGGATGACGACGGTGACTCCGTGATTGATTCTACTGATGCGAGGTTTTCTATTATGGGAATTATCAGCTTCATTCCGTATTTTAATCGGATGAGTTGGGTTTTTGCGTGGATGGATACTGGGGAAGCAGCGTTACGCTATTTATGCTCGTGTATTTGGCTCCATATTTAAGAACCAATTTGTCTCTTTCTCCTGAAGACAGCTGGCTACCAATTGCTAGCATCCTCTTGTGCATCTTCCTGATTATTCAAGTTTCGCACATTAAGATTTAATTCTTCAAATCTCTACTCAATTTATGTTCTTCTAAACTTATGTGTTGTTTGTGGGGAAATATTTGTTTGATCCATGTTAATCACATGTTGCTTGGTTAATTCTACTCGTATCATTTAATTTAGATTTACGTGAGCTATTTGCTGCTGAACGAAATCTAGCTAAAGGAAAGATAGTCAAAATTAGGGCTTAAGGTGTAGATTAAGACAAATGGTCATGGTGAATAAAAGGCGTTGGTAAATTTGGGCTTAATATGATTTCATGACATTGTGTTCGTGCTTTAGTTACTTTGACTGCTAGGAGCATGCTAGACTGTCAACACCCGGTAGGCGAACCTTTAGGCGCGCTTTGAATTTATTGTCGTGATTGTGTACACGTTCGTGTGACATAAGTATATTTCTTTTTAAATAAATTGGAGTATGTGTTCGCGCAACTTCAACCGAAATTTCTTAATAATAACGAAGCATTATTAATTGTGGACACGTTCGCGTGAAATAATTTTTGGCGGGCCAAACAAATGGGTACACGTACGCGTGACTGCTTTTTTTAGGATAATTTCTTAATTAAAAGAGGTGAAAGCACATAGGTTCTAAAAAGAGTAATTAGACAATTTAATAAGCCAACTATGATCAAAGAGACCGTGCTAGAACCACGGAACTCGTGAATGTCTGATACCTTCTCTCGGGTTAATAGAATTCCTTACCCGGATTTCTGTGTTCGTAGACCATAAATAAAGGTCAAACTTTCCTCGATTCGGGATTTTAAACCGGTGACTTGGGACACTATAAATTATCTCAAGTGGAGACTCTGATTTTAATATAAATAATCACATTTCGATTTTCACTTAAATGTTAAAAAACTGCCCCTATACCTCTCCTGGGGGGTAGAAAAAAAGAGGTGTGATAGCTCTGGCGACTCTGCTTGGGATAAAGAACCCAAAATCTCTGGTTCAGGGTTCAAGAATTTGAGTTTGTTTTTATGACTTTATTTGTGTCACGACCCTTACCCCGAACCCGGTCGTGATGACACCTCTCGTGAAGACAAGGCCAACCAATTGTACCCAAATCACTTTTCAAAACAGTTATTCAACATAAAAATAGTCTAAACAGGATTGATAATGCTAAACAACGGAAAATATCGATAACAATACGGAAATACACCCGACACAGCCCTAACCGGGGTGTCACTAGTCACGAGCATCTATAGCCATAATAGAAGTCTGCTAAGGTCATAAAATATTACAAGTGTTTGAAAAGGAACAGAAATGATAGAGGAGTAGAGACACGGGGATGCGGACGTCAACAATTACCTCGTAATCTCCGAAAGGCCCGCCTGGAACTGGAGGAAATCAGCACTACGGAGCGGAACCAGCTACGCCTGAATCTACACACAGGGATGCATGGAGTAAAGTGAGTACTCCAACTCAGTGAGTAACAAATGTAAATACCAACTGAGAGTAAGAAAATATTTAAGGCACAAGACATTCTATAATGAAGCAGTAAAATCATTTAAAAGCAGTACAACAGTGGAAAGTCAAGTAAAATCCTCTTTCAACAAATAAACAAGTAATTGATAAGAAGTTATGGTAGAGTAGACAAATAGAAGTTCGTTCCTCGGGCACAGTATCAACAAATCCGCCCCTCGGGAAACATCTCAGAATAATACCAGCCCCTCGGGCTCAATCTCACATCACAATGGGTACCCGTGCTCACTAGGGGTGAGCAGACTCCTAGAGGGGCTCCTTACGGCCCAAGCACAATATCAAGCCATCCCGTGGCATCAAACTAGGCCCTCGGCCTCATATAAATATCAACAAGCCACCTCGTGGCGTACATATCTCAGTCCCTCGGCCTCAAATCAGTATCAGCATTTCCTCACAACATAAATCCTCGACCTTACTCAGTCATAAATCATCACAAGCCTCTCGGGCAATAGTAAAACATTGTTTCTTAGCCCAAACATCATTAAAAATATCATTTAAGTCTTAAAACTGAGTAACATGGCTGAGTAGTAAAGCAGTGGAAAATAACGTGACTGAATTCAAGTATAAGTCAAAATGTTGAAGAAATATCAATAAAAATCCCCGAAGGGTTCAAATAGTTGGCAATATACCCAAATATGGCATTCAACCTAAATAATGATGATAGAAAATAGTTTTCAATTAAATATGTGGTAAAATCATCAATCGGGACAGACCAAGGCACAATCCTCAATAGTGTACGACCCCACGCTCGTCATCAAACGTGCGCCTCACCTCAATATAGCACAACGATTTGCAATCCGGGATTTCCAACCCTCAGAACATCATTTACAATCATTACTCACCTCGAACCGGCTAAATCTCTAGCTCGCGATGCCTTTGACCCTCAAATCGGCCTCTACGCGCGTCGAATCTATCCAAAATCAGAAAGCGAACATCAAAATATGCTAAGGAAACAAGGCCCAAGTGAAAACAATCAATAAATGGCACAAATCCCGAAATTACCAAAACCCGAGCCTCGGGCCCACTTCTTGAAACTTAAAAGTTTTTGCTCCAATAGGTTCCTTATCTCCCCATGAGTTCATACATATCAAGAATACCAAAATCGGAGTTCAAATGACCCCTCAAATCCTCATTTTAAGGCCTCTTAAACTCAAGCCCTAATCGCCCATTTTTAGACTTTAATTCCTTTAATTATAGCCTTAATCCTTAAAATTCTACCATAGAAATGTGTTTTAGGTCCAAAATCCTTACCTTAACGATGTTCCCTTGAAATCCCTCTTCCAAATTGTCCAAAAGCTCTCAAGCCGAAGTCAAAATGGTGAAAACCTTCAAAAATCGCGAAGGCAAGCTTATATACATTCTGCCCAGACATTGTCGCATATGCGACTCACCAACTGCTTCTGCGGTATCGCATATGCGGTACCGCATCTGCAGTCAAACCTCCGCTTCTGCGAAAATTCATTAGTCCAACCTAAACCGCATCTACGGTCCAATCGCCGCATCTGCCGCTCCGTAGGTGCGGCCCCTATACCGCATCTGCGGTTTCAGATATCTCTCAGCCTTTCCGCTTCTGCGACAAACTCAACGTACCTGCGATACCGCACCTGCGGTCCCCAATTCGCAGGTGCGAAAACACCAGAAGCAGCAAACTTCAGCAGTTGCAATAACCTTCCAACTTCTCCGTTAACCACCCAAAATCATCCCGAGGACCCCGGGACCTCAACCAAAAGCACAAACATAACCCAATACCTTGTTCAAACTCGTTCCAATCATCAAAACACCTCAAACAACCTCGAATATACCAAATCAAATCGGATTCAAGCCTAAGTTTCTAAAAATCTTCCGAAATACGCTTTCGATCAAAAACCCGACCAAACCACGTCCGAATGACCTAAAATTTTACACACACATCCCAAATGACACGACGAAGCTTTTGGAACTCTCAGAATTCCATTCTGACCCTTATATCGAAATCTCGTCTATCAATCGGAAATCGCCAAAAATGTCGACTTTGCCAATTCAAGCCTAATTCTACTCTTAACCTCCAAAACCCATTCTGATCACACTCCTAAGTCATAAATCACCTTCCAAAGCTAACCGAACCATCAGAACTCACATCCGAGCCCTCTGACACATAAGTCAATATTCGGTTGACTTTTCCAACTTAAGCCTTCTTAAAAGAGACTAAGTGTCTCAAACCTTATCAAAACCACTCTGGAATCGATCCAACCAACCCGATACTAAAAATCACGAATAACGAAGCATAAAGAAGCAGAAATAGGGGAAATAGAGCGGTAACTCTTGAGACGACTGGCCGGGTCATCACATCTTCCCTAACTTAAACAAATGTTTGTCCTCGAATGAGTCAAGAAACGTACCTAAAGCCTCAAACAGGTGAGGATATCTGCTCCACATCTCTCGCTCGGTCTCCCAAGTAGCCTCCTCCATGGACCGACCTCTCCATTTGCACTTTCACTGAAGCTATATCCTTTGATCTCAACTTTCGAACCTGACGACCCAAAATAGCTACTGGCTCCACATCATAGGTCAAATCACCATCCAACTGAACTGTGCTAAAATCCAGAACATGAGACGGATCCCCAATATACTTCCGGAGCATAGAAGCATGAAATACCGTCTGCACACTCGATAAGCTGGGTGGCAAAGCAAGCTCACAAGCCACCTCCCCAATCCTCTAAAGCACCTCAAAAGGTCCAATGAACCGCGGACTCAATTTCCTTTTCTTCCCAAATCTCATAACACCCTTCATGGGTGAAACCTTCAGTAGAACCTTCTCACCCACCATGTAAGACACATCTCGAACCTTCCGGTCAGCATAACTTTTTTGCCTCGATTGCGCTGTATGAAGCCTCTCCTAAATCACTTTCACCTTCTCCAAATCATCCTGCACCAAATATGTCCCCAATAGCCTAGCCTAACCGGGCTCGAACCGACCAATTGGAGATCTACACCGCCTCCTATACAAAGTCTCATATGGAGCCATCTGAATACTCGACTGGTAGCTGTTGTTATAAGAAAACTCTGCAAGCGGTAGAAACAGATCCCATGACCCTCCGAAATCAATAACACAAGCATGCAACATGTCCTCCAATATCTGAATAGTGCGCTCGGACTGCCCGTCCGTCTGAGGGTGAAAAGCTGTGCTCAGCTCAACCTGAGTACCCAACTCTCGCTGCACAAACCTCCAAAATTGTAATGTAAACTGAGTACCTCTATCTGAAATGATGGAAACTAGGATACCATACAAGAGAACAATCTCTCGGATATATATCCTTGCCAAATGCTCTGAAGAATAGGTGGTACACACAGGAATGAAGTGCGCGGACTTGGTCAGCCGATCCACAATCACCCAAATAGCATCGAACTTCTTCAAAGTCTGTGGAAGTCCAACTACAAAGTCGATAGTGATCCTCTCCCACTTCCACTCGTGAATATCTATTTGCTGTAGCAAACCACCCGGTCTCTGATGCTCATATTTCACCTGCTGACAATTGAGACACCGAGTTACAAATCCCATAATATCTTTCTTCATTTTTCTCCACCAGTAGTGCTGCCTCAAATCCTGATACATCTTCGCGACACCCGGATAAATGGAATACCGCGAGCTATGTGCCTCCTCAAGAATCAACTCCCGAAGCCTATCTACATTGGGCACACAAATCCGGCCCTGCATCCTTAATACCCCATCATCACCAATGGTCATATCCCTGGAATCATCATGCTGAACTCTGTCCTTAAGGACAA
This sequence comes from Nicotiana tabacum, assembly GCF_000715075.1. Taxonomy (NCBI): domain Eukaryota; kingdom Viridiplantae; phylum Streptophyta; class Magnoliopsida; order Solanales; family Solanaceae; genus Nicotiana; species Nicotiana tabacum. The sequence goes on from NC_134082.1 coordinate 12,052,183, forward strand.
GAAAATGCGGATCATCATACTGGCGCTCTCTGATGCGATCATATAAGGAAGACCGAGAAACCACACAAGCCAACACCCAACTGGGATCCGAAATATCTAACCTCACGAACCGATTGGCCAAGGCCTGAACATCAACTGCAAGAGGTCTCTCCCCAACTGGAATATATGCCAAACTCCCCATACTCACTGCCTTTCGGCTCAAAGCATCGGCCACCACATTGGCCTTTCCCGGATGATACAATATAGTGATATCATAATCCTTAAGCAACTCCACCATCTCCGCTACCTCAAATTAAGATCCCTTTGCTTGAACAAATGCTGAAGACTGCGATGATCGGTGAACACCTCACAAGCTATGCCATATAAGTAATGCCTCCAAATTTTCAATGTGTGAACTATGACAACCAACTCCAAATCATGAACGGGGTAGTTCTTATCATGGGGCTTCAACTGATGAGAAGCATAAGCAATAACTCTACCCTCCTACATCAATACACAACCAATACCAACTCTCGAAGCATCACAATACACGGTATACGAACCTGAAGCTAATGGAAAAACCAACACTAGAGCTGTGGTCAAAGATGTCTTGAGATTCTGAAAGCTCTCCTCACACTCGTCCGACCATACAACTGAAGCACCCTTATGAGTCAACATGGTCAAGGCCAATGCGATAAATGAGAATCCCTGAACAAACCGGCGATAATAGCCTGCCAGACCAAGAAAGTTGCGAATCACTGTGGCTGAGGACGGTCTGGGCAAACTCTGAACCGCCTCTATCTTCTTCGGATCAACCTGATTACCCTCGCTGGACACCACATTCCCCAAGAAAGCCACTGAACTGATTTTGCATAAAGCTTCTCTTCTCTCAATCCCTGCAATACAACTCTCAAATGCTCTGCGTGTTCCTCCTGACTACGCGAATACACCAGAATATCATCAATGAAGACTATGACAAATGAATCAAGATAAGGCCGGAACACGCTATTCATCAAATGCATGAACGCTGCTGGGGCATTGGTCAGCCCAAAAGACATCACCAAGAACTCATAATGACCATATCGGGTCCTGAAAGCTGTCTTAAGAATATTTGATCCCTGATCTTCAACTGGTGATAACCTGAACAGAGATCAATCTTGGAGAACAATCTCGCTCCCTAAAGCTAGTCGAATAAATCATCAATGCGAGGCAAAAGATACTTGTTCTTAATTGTTACCTTGTTCAATTGCCTATAATCAATACACATCCTCATAGTGCCATCCTTTTTCTTCACAAACAGAACCAGCGCACCCCAAGGTGAAACACTAGGCCGAATTGACCCTTTATCAAGGAGTTCTTGAAGCTGCTCTTTTAACTCCTTCAACTCCGCTGGTACCATACGATATGGTGGAATAGAAATGGGCTGAGTGACCAGCACCAGGTCAATACCAAAATCGATATTCCTGTCCGGTGGCATGCCCGGTAGTCTACAGGAAAGACATTGGGAAAATCCCTCACAACTGGAATAGAATCAATACTTGGAGTCTCATCTCCGACATCCCTCACAAACACTAAATATGAAAGACAACCCTTCCCAACCATACGCTGGGCCTTCAAGAAAGAGATTACTCTACTAGGAACATAATCAGTCACACCTCGCCACTCGATCCGTGGCACACCCGACATAGCCAATGTGACTGTCTTAGCATGATAGTCCAAAATAGCACGACACGGAGATAACCAATCCATGCCCAAAATGACATCAAAATCCACCATATATAATAATAAAAGATCCACACGGGTCTCCAGACCCCCAATATTCACCACATACGATCAGTACACACGGTCTACAACAACAGTATCGCCCACCGGGATAGATACATAAACAGCTGAAGCAAGAAACTCATGGGGCGTACCCAAATAACGAGAAAAGTATGATGACACATAAGAAAAGGTGGAACCGGGATCAAATAATACAGAGGCATCTCTGTGACAGACTGAAACAATACCTGTAATGACAGCATCTGAAGCAATAGCATCATGTCTACCTGGGAGTGCATAGAAACAGGCCTGACCGCCCTTTAATCGACCTCTCCCTCTGGGACGACCCCTGGATGACTGACCTCCACCCCTAGCTGGCTGAGCGGGTGGTGGTGAAGAAACTAGCACTAAAGCCGATGACTGACCCCTCTGTTGGGACGAACTAGCAACACGACGAGAACACTGCCTCCACATGTGGCCCATCTTACCACACTTATAACAACTCCCAGGTGCTGGAGAAAGGGACTGAAGGGAACCCCTCTCACCGAAGTGACTAGCAGATGCACTCGACATAAAAGAGACCTGAACTGATGGAGCACAGGTCAAACTCTAAGCTGGAAGGGCACTAAGTGATGATTGGCCCTATTGAGAATCCTGATAACCATGACCTGAAGACGCCCCATGATAACCTGGGCGAGCTGGCTGAGCAGACCTGAATGAACGGCCTCTGCCGTGCTGAAACTGACCCCTCGAAGGAGTACCACTATAGCTACCAGATCCACCAGGCCTCTTGGCCTCCCTCTCCCCTCTCTCCTAGTGACGAACAGACTCAATCTCACGGGCAATATCCACAACCTCCTCGAAAGTAGCACTAGTCACCATCTCCCTGGTCATAAGAATACGGAGATGATAAGTAAGATCATCAACAAACCTCCTGATCCTCTCTCTATCTGTCGGAACCAACCAGATGGCATGACGAGCCAACTCAGAAAACCTCAACTCATTTTGTGACACAGTCATATCCCCCTGACGCAAACACTCAAACTGCCTACGCAGCTCCTCTCTGCAAGACTGAGGCACATACTTCTCTAGAAAGAGAACGGAAAACTGCTGCCAGGTAAGGGGTGCTGCACCAATAGGCCTACGCCTCTCAAAATCCTCCCACCAAGTGAAAGTAGCTCCTCAAAACTGATAAGTAGTAAAAGCGACCTCGCTGGTCTCTAGAATACCTACAGTACGTAGCATCCTCTTACACTTATCCAAAAGCCATGGGCATCCTCACCCTCTACGCCACTGAAGGTTGGAGGCTGCAATTACCAAATCTCTCCAACCTACGCTGCTCATCCTCCGGCATGACAGGAACCACATAGTCCTGAGTAGCTACAACCAGCTGGGCTGGATGTGCCCCCGGCATTTGAAGTGCCTCCACTACCTGCTCAGGTGTGCGAGCGGTGGGAGTCTGATTGCCTCCCCCGGCCTGTGAAGTAGCTGCGGCTGTAGTGGCTGAAACCGCCTGAGCCAGGCTAGTGCAAACTGATAAGATCTGTGCCAAGGCCTCCTGAAGACTCGGAATCACGATAGGCACAACTGGTGCCTTAACTGGTGCTGCTAGAGCATCCATAGCTGGAGCTTGATCCTGAGCTGGGGTAGCTGGTGGATCCACAGGTGCTGCCCTCGCTGCTCTACCTCTACCACGACCACGACCGCATCCATGACCTCTAGTGGCTACAGCTGGTGGCACTGGTGGTCGTCCACCCCGTTCGGTAGCGCGTGTCCTTACCATCTGTGAGATAATAGAATAACGGAAGTTTAGTACTCGGACCAACAAGTCTACACGGCAAGAATTGCAAGAATATGAAGTTTTCCTAAAGGTTCTGCAACAACTCGAGGATAAATACAGACGTCTTCGTACCGATATGCGAGAATCTACTAAACCTGCTCATGACTCAAGAGACCTATGTAACCTAGGCTCTAATACCAACTTGACACGACCCTAACCCCGAACCCGGTCGTGATGGTGCCTCTCGTGAAGACAAGGCTAGCCAATTGTACCCAAATCAATTTTCAAAATAGTTATTCAACATAGAAATAGTCTAAACAAGATTGATAATGCTAAACAGCGGAAAATATCGATAACAATGCAGAAATACACCCGACACAGCCCTAACTGGGGTGCCACTAATCACGAGCATCTATAGCCATAATACAAGTTTGCTAAAGTCATAAACTACTACAAGTGTTTGAAAAGGAACAGAAATGATAGAGAAGTAGAGACACGGGGCTGCGGACGTCAACAGCTACCTCGTAATCTCTGAAAGGCCCGCCTGGTACTGGAGGAAATTAGCACTCCGGAGCAGAACCAGCTACGCTTGAATCTGCACCTAGGGGTACATGGAATAAAGTGAGTACTCCAACTCAGTGAGTAACAAATGTAAATAATAATTGAGAGTAAGAAAACACTTAAGGCACAAGTCATTCTATAATAAAACAGTAAAACCATTTAAAAGAAGTACAACAGTGGAAAGTCAAGTAAAATCCTCTTTTAACAAATAAACAAGTAATTGACAGGAAATTAAGGTAGAGTAAATAAATAGAAGTTCGCCCCTCAAGCACAGTATCAACAAATCCGCCCCTCAGGAAACAACTCAGAACAATACCAGCCCGTCAAGCTCAATCTCACATCACAATGGGTACCCGCGCTCACTATAGGTGTGCAGACTCCTAGAGGGGCTCCTTATGGCCCAAGCGCAATATCAAGCCATCTCGTGGCATCAAACTAGGCCCTCGGCCTCATATCAATATCAACAAGCCACCTCATGGCGTATATATCTCAGGCCCTCGGCCTCAAATCAGTATCAGTGTTTCCTCACAACATAAGCCCTCGGCCTTACTTAGTCATAAATCATTACAAGCCTTTTGGGCAATAGTAAAACAGTGTTTCTCAGCCCAAACATCATTTAAAATTTCATTTAAGTCTTAAAACTGAGTAAACGTGGCTAAGTAGTAAAATAATGGAAAATAACGTGACTGAGTTCAAGTATAAGTCAAAACATTGAGGAAATATCAATAAAAATCCCCGAGGGGTTCAAATAGTTGGCACTAGACCCAAATATGGCATTCAGCCCAAATAATGATGATAGCAAAAAGTTTTCAATCAAATACGCGGTAAAATCATCAATCGGGACGAACCAAGTCACAATCCCCAATAGTGCACTACCCCACGCTCGTCATTAAGCGTGTGCCTTACCTCAATATAACACTACGATGTGCAATCCGGGGTTTCAAACCCTCAGAGCATCATTTACAATCATTACTCACCTCGAACCAGCTAAATCTCTAGCTCGCAATGCCTTTGCCCTTAAAATCGGCCTCCACGCGCGTCGAATCTATCCAAAATCAGAACGAGAACATAAAAATATGCTAAGGGAACAAGGCCCAAGTGAAAACAATCAATAAAGGGCACAAATCCCAAAATTACCAAAACCCGAGCCTCGGTCCCACTTCTTGAAACTCAAAATGTTTTGCTCCAATAGGTTCCTTATCTCCCCACGAGTTTATACATATCAATAATACCAAAATTGGAGTTCAAATGACCCCTCAAATCCTCATTTTAAGGCCTCTTAAACTCAAACCATAATCCCCCTTTTTTAGCCTTTTAATACATTTAATTACAACCTTAATTTATGAAATTCTACCATAGAAATGTGTTTTAGGTCCAAAATCCTTACCTTAACGAAGTTCCCTTGAAATCCCTCTTTCAAATCGTCCAAAGGCTCTCAAGCCAAAGTCAAAAATGGTGAAAACCTTCAAAAATCGCGAAGGCAAGCTTATATACATTCTGCCCAAACATTGTCGCATCTGCGACCCACCAACCGCTTCTGCGGTACCGCATCTGCGATCAAACCTCCGCTTCTGTGAAAATTCATTAATCCAGCCTAAACTGCATCTGCGGTCCAATCACCGCATTGCGGCTCTGCAGGTGCGGCCCCATACTGCATCTACGGTTCCAGACATCCCTCAGCTTTTCTACTTCTACGACACACTCAACACACCTGCGACACTGCACCTGCTGTCCCCAAACCGCAAGTGCTAAAACACCAGAAGCAGCGAACTTCAGTAGCTGCAATAACCTTCCAACTTCTAAAATTTTTCCGATATATGCTTTCGATCAAAAACCCGACCAAACCATGTCTGAATGACCTGAAATTTTACACACACATCCCAAATGACATGACGAAACTACTAACACTCTCTGAGTTCCATTCCGACCCCTATATCAAAATCTCATCTATCAACCGGAAATCGCCAAAATATCGACTTCGCCAATTTAAGCCTAATTCTACTCTGAACCTCCAAAACTCATTCCGATCGCACTCCTAAGTCATAAATTACCTCTCAAAGCTAACCGAACCATCGGAACTCACATCCAATCCCTCTAGCACATAAGTCAATATCCGGTTAACTTTTCCAACTTAAGCCTTCTTAAAAGAGACTAAGTGTCTCAAACCTTATTAAAACCACTCCGGACTCGATCCGACCAACCCGATACTACAAAATACGGATAACAAAGCATAAAAAAGCAGAAATGGGGGAAATGGAGCGGTAACTTATGAGACGACTGGACGGGTCGTCAAAATTTGGCTTTATTTATTGTTAATATTACTGTATTTTGTGAACCTTTTATGCTAATTGCTGCCTATTTACTGCTTTGATATTATTTGAATTGTATATAACTGTATTTTTACGCCACCCTTCTGAGTCTTCTGAAAATGGTGCACACATTCGCGTGGCCCGCTTTTTCTGTAGATGTTATACCAAATAGAACAAAGCTGGGCCAGCAACAAGTCCGGGTAGACTTCAGTGCTCCCGGTACGTTGCCCCCTCTTCGACTCGAGTTGTCCGCTCGGGTAAGTCAGGTCAAGAACACAACCCCAGGTTTTAAAACCTAGAAGAACACAGCCTTATGCCGGATCCCTAGTAGGAATGTTTGTTTGCATCACGTGCATTTGACTTTGGGGACTCAACACAGGGGTTGGGTCCATCTAGGACAGGTGTACCCAAAAATAAAAGTTCTGATGCATCCTATGTGCTACATGTTGCAATCTTCAAGGGTAAAAGGGTCATTTGGAGGACCAATGATAGTTGAGGGCAAATGAAAAAGAAAAGAAAAAAAAAGGTGAAGTGTGAAAATAAAGCAAGTAGGGCCAAGTTATGTTTTCTTTCACATTTTTGTTAAGAAAAGGACAAAAACAAAACATGAAAAATTCAAAAAAAGATTTTGCACTTTTTCATCATTTTTCGAAAATCAAAATAAAAAAAAGGGGGAAAGAAAAGCCAAAAAAGAGTTTACATGTTTCATCATTTTCAAAAACAAAAGACAAAAAAAAAATATTTTTTCTAAATTATTTTTTTTAATTCTCGCCCGTATCCAATTTGCCCGAACTACGCGAACCTGATTCTCGTCTCTCGGGGCGGGATACGTAGGCAACCCACATAGGGTTCGGTCTTCCTAGTGAATCTTAGGTTCTTGGCTTTGCGGGGGTTTATCCAAATCTTGTATTTTTAGCCACTTTTAGCCACAGAGGTTAATTTTAGAAAAACAGTCACAATCATGTCTTGCATGAGTCTAACACGAAGTGTTATTGTCTCAAATAACGTTCTAGGTCTTTAACTTTATTTGGTCTTAATTTTCTCATATAGGTTTGGATTTACTTACCAGAGTTTGAGCATGACAAACACCTCGGGACCATCCAGGCAGGATCGATCATTCAGGAGTTGCTTAAGGATTTTTTTATTTTTTTATGTTTTGAGTCTGTTTTTCTTTTTGTGTCGTCTTTTACCTTCTAATTTTGTACAGTAATGTCGAGTCTTTTGTTATTGCATTTCCTATTTTGTATTGCAAAAAATATGTGTAATAAATCAAAAATCCAAAAAAGAAGAAGAGAGATTTTGCGTTTTTATATTTCTGTTAGATGTTTTCTTTAGAATACTAACTCTAGAAGTTCAAAATTTTTTTTGTGCCTTTCCTTAGGAAATTAATATCTAGAACTCAAAACAAAAATTGCTTTTATATTTCCTTTAGTATATTAAGACTAAAAATTCAAAAAAAAAGAGAATTTTCTTTTAGTGCCTCTTTAAAAGTTATTTTTAGATATTAATTCCAAAATCCAAAAATATTTTCTTTTGAGGTTCTTCTTTGGGAAATTAATGAAAAATGAATAAAAAAAATTCTTTTTATTTTTACAAGAACTTTTGGACATTGTAAATAGAAGAAAAATAAAACAACATACTTTATCTTTTGTATATCCTTCCTTATGTAATCAAAAACTGAAATCCAAAAATATTTTTTATCTTGTTCATTTCTCATTTCGAAATCTTTCTTCAGGGATATCAAATAAAAATTCAAAATATTTTTTCTTTGGTTTATTCTTTAGACTTCCTTCCTAAAAAAAAGAATCAAAAATATTTTTCTCTTCTAGGTTTTTTCCTTAATAATTTCCCATAGAGTATTTGTTTCAAAAAGAAAAAAGAGAAAAAAATATATATGCTCATTAAGCTTGCTTCTTTATTTCTCTTTTCTCATCACAGTAGTTATTAAGGTAAAAAAGAAAAGAAAAAAAAGAAAAGAAAATGAGAACGTTAGTTTGTTTACTTTATTCTCGATCTTCCCGAACTACGCAAATATCTGATTCATGCGGCATTATGATACGTAGGCAATCTACATAGGGTTCGATCGAATCATTTTTTTTATTTTATTAAAAGAAAAAGGAAAAAAAAGAAAAAAAGGGCGAAATTATGGGATGTGAGAAATGAGAGGAAAGAAAAGAGTGATAATTAGAAAAAAAAAGAGGAAAGAAAATGAGCAAGCAAGTGCTAGAAAAAGAAAGAAAAGAGAAGATTGAAATGAACAAATTGGGATGATGCCAAGTGACCTTGTGACCCTCGAAGTCATTCTTGAACCGTTAATTGTTGCTAGGTGCATTGCACATAATGTGAGATTATCTTATGTTAAATGCCCTAACGCTAACAGGATGACCCTATTTTGTTCCTTTTGTTATCTTCATTGAGCAGAAGGGTGGTTGATTTGTGGTTCTTAAGTAACTCATCCATACAACACAAGGTCAAAGAGCAAGGTAGTCATAGATGTCAAAGAGTGGGACATAAGGGTCATTGATCCGTCTAGGGGAATTGTTGAATCAGAGTCTGAGTTGAAAGAAGAGGTCTTAAGGTTGAAATGACAGATGACCGAAATATACCAAGCCAGGATTAGTGGGCATCTTCCACCATCAGTTCCCACTAACTACACTGAAAGCCTTGTTACCATTCCGCCACTGTCACAAATCTAGCTTCCTACTGCTGCTGACGCCTACCTGCAACCTTTTCATACTCTACCCGCCTAAATTACTTCATATCCCGCTCCTTTGACCACTCATGTTTTTGTAGCTCATCCACCTGCTACCTTTCCTCGATCCTCTAGCGATACTGTGTTCAAAATCCCCGATGCCCAACACTATTCTCTAGAATTAATTTTCAAGGTCTCGGGTCCATACTCTTACGCTCCTCATTTTGAGCATCCCGGAGAAACTGCAAAGCCTGTTGAGATAGTGGAGCAATTTGAGATATCCAGAAAGCTGAAAGGGTTTAAGATGCCAAAGTTTAATTTATATGATGGGCGAGGAGATCCAGTAGCCCACCTAAGGGTTTATTGTAGTGAAATGAGAAGTTTTGGCGGGAAATATGAGTTGCTGATGACATATTTCAGTGAGAGCCTGACTTGGGCAGCTTTGGAATGACATACTCGTCAAGATGTCGGTAAGTGGCATACATGGGATGACATGGCTCAAGATTTTGTCCGACACGTTCAGTAAAATATAGACATTGTCCCAGACTGCTCCTCCCTATCTCAGATGGAAAAGAAACCCAAGGAAAGTTTTAGGGAATTTTGATTCAGATGGAATGAACAAGTTGCTTGAGACAGTCCGCACATTGATAGAAAAGATGTTGCTGAGCTTCGCCAATGACAGGATCTAGTGGGCATTCCTGCTAAACGCTTTCAGCCTCAATACCAACCCCATGAACATCCCTAAACTCCACATAATCCACCCTAGTATTATCCTCCGAACAACGTCCGACCATCTGTCAAACCTCTGAGTCACTCCAAAAGGCGAGCACGAGCACCACAAAAGCTTCACCAGCCTCCACAAAATTTTTAGATCCCCTATAACCCACATTCAAGCCAAGGGTGTAGAAGGGAACAAAGGTTGAAAGATAATTTTACACCAATAGGAGAGTCCTATGTAAGCTTCTTTGAGAAATTAAAGCATTACGACTGTGAGCACGTGATTTTTGCCCTACGAGAACTACTCACAAAAATTCAAAATAAAATGATTTTTGTGTTGTTTGCGATTTATTTGTATTTTGTCTGTGCAGGGTTATTTCTACTTTAATTAAGAAAAATACAAAAAATATGTGTTGCATGTGCATTTAGGATTTAATTTTACTATTTAGGATTAATTAAACAGTAATTTATTTTACGAAAATGAAAAAATCAAAAAATAACGTACTTCGCATTTTTAGAGTTTAGTGTCAAAATTGTGTGATTATCTTTTTATTTAATTTTTTGTGATAATTATTATTAAGGGTGAATTAGTATTCTTTAAAGTTAATTTTGAGTTTTGGTAATTAGAAATCAAAAAGAAAATAAAAGAAAAAAGAAGGAACAAGAGAAGAAAAGTTAAAAATCGGACTGGGCTGGTTTTTAAAAGAAAGCTTCAGGCCTAATGTCACACCCCATGTCCAGGCCGAACCGGCCGGTCCAAGAGACCATACCAAACGACGCCGTTTCATCGCTAATCAATCTTGACCGTTCAATCATCCAATCCAACGGTCCAAGATTCCCCTCCCATAACCCGTCTCCAGCCCGACCCGCTTACCCCAAACCACACCTGCCCCAGATAAGCCTAAACAACCCCGTTTGGCTTAAGTGACTTAATCTAGACCGTTGCTTCCCATCATCCAACGACCCATATTAATCACCTGATTCCAATCTATCAAAACACCCAAACCCCTCTCACCCGCCTCATTTCCACCCCTTCGTCTCCAAGAACCAGAGACCAAACGACCCTCCACCAAACCCTAGCCGCCCTCGTACCCAATCGCCTGAAAGCCGGCGACAACGACGCCGGTGACCACGAAACTTACACCCCTGAACCTTCTACCCACCCTCTCCACGAATCCATGTGCCGTTTACTTCGAGTCTCAACGGAACTCATCGAATCTTCAATCGAAGATCGCCCAAAAAACCTCACCTTCTCCGATTAACCCCAAAATTACACCACAGCCTCCCCACGACGTCCTTTTTCCAAATCCCTAATCAGTTTTCTTCGAATCAGTATCAGGCGCTTCAAATCTTAGGTTGAAGAATCGAACCAAACCCTAATCCATCCAATGGCCACCAACTAAAAGGTCCGTCTCGGCTTCAAACACAAGTGGGAGTTTCAACTAAAACAAATGGGATCTGGGACTGAAATTCTGAGGTATTTATTTTTCTGTACTTTTTCTTTGTTGTTTCATGGTTTATCTGATTAAGTTTTGTTATAGTTCTGTCTTTTTCAATTACTTTCCTTTCTTTCTTCTCCATCGGACTTTTTCTTGGTCCAGTTTGCTTGGTTGAACAACATATGTTATAATATGTTGAATCAATTAAATGGTCTCGTCGATTGACCCATTCATGTATATAGTTTAGTAGTTCTCATCAAGTTGTTTGGTGTCGTTTGTTTTGTTCTCAGCCTCAGGGCCCCTACATTTTGTGTTTAAGGCTAATTTAGAACTATGAGTGTGCTGTTATTCTTTGTTCGAATTGCTTCATTTTATGTGATGTTTGGTTCCCTTTTCTTTGTTGTCCATCATTTTGCATATGAGTTCAGTTTGTTTGTCAATTTAGTACGTTTACAGTGATCGTTCATTTTGCCTAAGTTTGATTTAGAATTGTGAATACAGTCAGTTATTCCCATATACATATGCATCTTAGCAGCTTTGCACCAGTCTACTGTTTGATCTAATCCGAGTTCTAAGTTCGAACTACTAAGTGAATTGAATTAAATTAGTTATAGCTTCTGTAGTTTGGTGATTAATTAGGAATCAGTTTAGTTATCTGATTAAGGAAATTGGTTATAGCTGATGAGGTAAAAGGGATTAGGTAGGACAGTAATTTCAGGGACTCTAGGAGGGTATTTTGGGATTTGAAAGGTTTGAAATTGGTTAAGTTGAATGGTCTGACAGTAAGGTACTAAAGTACCATTAAACTAATGAATTGTTTAAGTGCTAATGGGGAACAAAATATAATGGTAAGGGAAGGTTTAAAGGAAATGGATTAAGAAATAGATGCCCAGACCTATTTAAATTTAAATAAGGAAAGGACAAGGGATAATGGGAAAGAGACATGCTCTAGTGGAATTAAAAGAAGATCATCGGCAGAATTAGTGGAGGATTTCTGCCTGAGTGCTTTTGAGAGGGGGGCAAGGTCAGTGTTGGGTATAAATAGGGGCCTGGACAGAATTAGCAGGGGGGCTGGAGGAGTTTGGTCTTGGCTTTCTTTTTGGTCAGACCTTAAGCAAAGAAGAGAGCAATCTGGGGGGGGGGGTTTTTTTTTTCCAGTTTTTTTGAGAGAGTTGCCCTTCTTGAATCATTTTCTGAGAACTGGAACTCATAGAGAGATTTGAGGATCAGTTGTCTTGAGAGCTTTTAAAAGTGAATTCTTCTACACTTTAGAACCTTAAGAGCTTGAGAGAGTATTTTAGACAATCAGCTCACACTGTTACATTGATTGCAAAAGCAGATATAGTTCAAATCTCTCTGTTCTTGTTCTGTACTTGGGTGTTCAGGACACTTGAAGGAATTTGGTGATTTATTTGAGGGTTGCTGGGTATTATCTGATTGTTGAAAGGTGTTCTATGACTGTCTAGTCTAATTCCTAGTAGATTCAGTGTTTTGGTTAAGCTTCTTTCCTCCTGGGCTTTGTGATTGTGGTTTGGTCTTGAGCTTGGCCCTGGCTGCTGTTGATTGTCAACCTGTTGGTGTTATTGTTTGTTGCTGCTACTGTTGTATTGCTGTGGCTGATCTCTTCTTCTTCCATTGTAACTGATTTCCAGGTACACAACTGTAACTTTGGCATTTGTAAGCTGAAAACATGGAGTTTGAATATACGTGAAGAGTTGAAATTTTGTTTTGGTTTCTATATGACTGATGTATTTAAATTATTCAGTCACTGCTGTTAGTATATAGATCCCTGTTAGTATGTAGTAAGCAGACTGAAATGGAGTTGTATGAGAATATTTTTTATATAGTTCATATTGAAACATGTTAGCATCTGGTAACTGATTCCTGTAGTTAAAAATGAGCTTGTTGGACTGTTAAATTAATTAGGACTGTGACTGTTAGATTACTGGATCATTGGATTCTGTTCGACTAAGTCTGAATGTCAGTTTTTATGCCAATGGCTAATTCTGGAAAGTACCACATCAATTGAAAGGAAAAGGAAAAGTGTAGAATGTAAATAGTATTGGAATTCGATTAAAGCGTCGACTGTAGGCATTAGCTATAGTTAGTTTAGTCTGTGTGTTTCTGTTTAAACACTTAAAGCTAGAAATAACTGGAGTTAGCATTCTATTTTGGAACCTGTGATATTGTGTTTGCATTAAGGGCCGTTGTTCAAATTGGTAATAGCAGTCATGTAAATGTCGAACTAGATGTTAGGATGGCACTGACATAAGACGTTGGCTGGTCCATTAGTTAAAAACAGAGCTGGGGTGTCAACTGCATGTTTTGGAAATATGAAATCATTTTGCGAGTTGTTTACCTGCTTTCAGTGCATTATTAATTCGTTTTAATTACAATAGGTAATGAATTAGTGAATTGGTATTAAACTAGAGGCTTAGAAACTTCATTCAGGATCGTTTAAGTTAATATGAGCAATCTGGGCCATACCGTGGCCCAATTGTATGGATCATTCGAATTTGGTAACAAGCCCACCCCCCCACCTTAGGACTCTAACGTGCTTGCTAGCTCGATGCTTTGATCAAAGGCCCTAAAATTGGGCATTTTTAAACACGCAGTTTTTTTTAATATAGTAGTTCATAAATTAACTAAGTTTTTTTTGTTATTAGAGACAATGATATTAAATAGAAAATCATAATCGCTTTAGGATCGTCCTTTTAAAAATAAACGAGATGAGCCTCGCAAATAAAATACACAAGCTGCGGGGCCCTCTATATGTGTTGGTAAAATTACTTAGACTTCGGGATGAGAAGTTTAACAAAATTTGACGGCCTTACCCAAAATAATGACGCGCTAGTCGCTTTAGGCGCGCCTTTAGTAATTTACTTTCTTAAACTCGGGTGCACATTTATGTGACCCGAATCCAAATCTCAACAGAGTTGAAATGTGTCAATAACCACAGGTGCATTGATGTGACGTGGTTCGATATGTATTTTCACGACGTTGTAATTCTCGTTAAAATAATAATAATAAAAGTGGTAAGAAGTTAAAATTTGCACATAGGTTCAACATGTATTAAAATCAGATAAATAAGCCGAATATAACAGTTGAGCGACCGTGCTAGAACCACGGAACTCGGGAATGCCTAAGACCTTCTCCCAGATTAACAGAATTCCTTACTCGGATTTCTGGTTCGTGGATTGTAATACAGAGTCAATCTTTTTCTCAATTCGGGATTAAACTAGTGACTTGGGACACCCTAAATCTCCCAAGTGGCGATTCTGAAATAAATAAACAAATTATGTTTCGATTGTCCATTGGAAAAACTCCCCCTTATACGCCCTTTACGAGGGCGTAGGTAAAAAGGAGGTGCGATAGCTCTGGTGACTCTGCTAGGGATTAGAACCCTGAACTTTTGGTTCAGGGTTCAGAATTCGAGCTTAGATAAACTGTTAGATTTGGCTTTATGTGATTTTTTACATGTTCGGGCTTAATGTGCTAAATGATGTTTTTACCGCTTTGATACTATCTGAACTGTATATAAACTGTGCCGAAACCCTTCTCTTCTTACCTCCGGGGATGTGCTTACTGATTAAGACTCCCTATTCTGTTAGTGTCATACCCTGAAATAAGAAAGAGGCCGAACAAGTTACAAAGCCGGACGATCCCGCGGGTCCCCGGTACGTTGCCCCCTCCTTGACTCGAGTTGTCCGCTCGGGTACAAAGTCTATAACAAATACCTAGGCTTTGAACCTAGAATAACGTGACTTTATGACGGATCCCTAGTAGGAACGATTATTTACATCATGTTGCATTTGACTTAGGGGACTCAACACAGGGGTTGGGTCCGTCTAGGACTAGCAACCTGAAACGGAAAAGATCATCCTGATGCATCTTACTTGCTACTTGTGCATTTGTTTGCTTCGGACTTGCATGCTGACCGGCTTTTGAATATTTTTGAGGAAAGAGAGATAGAGGTACGAGGGTTAAAATGAGTTAGATCGCCTGTTTTGAAAAAACTAGTGTCCAAATAGTGTCGAAACTCTACCGAATTTTTGAGAAAATGAAAAAAAAAGAAAAAAAAAGAGAAAAAGAAAAAAAAGGGGTTTTGTTTATGAAAAATAGTTTTATTTGCCAATGAAAAAGAGTCTTATTTTCAAAAGAAGTTTGTTTTATCGGCCCGAATTACGCCGGTTTGATTCTCACCGGGTGTGAGATACGTAGACAACCCTCATCGGGTCCAGCCTCCCCTTTTGCAAAAATAGCAAAAAATGTCAAATTTTAATTGTCAGCATAAATAAATCGGGTGATGCCATTTTTGTCAAAAATAGCCGAATGTCCCCAAAAGGGACGACGGAAGGCCGATTTTGCATAAATAGCCACCTTTGGTCGTTTTAAGATTTCGATCGATTAATCCATACAGCCTTAAAATCTGCGTTCTTGAAATGCTGAAAGGCCGTATTTGCAAAATCGGGGTTTTATTTTATTTTTGGGAAAAACGTGTGTTAATTTTATTTTGAGTCAAATAAATCTTAAATTTTAAACACCCTAATAAATGTGAAGAATGAGCACAAGTCAGAATTTATACGTAACAATAGTGAACAAGATCCCTTTGGAGTTGCACATGTGGTGGGATGATTTGGGTGAATCAGAGCGCGACACGGTCAAGCTATACTTGGGAGGCCTCACTGGGTGGCTGAAGATTAATCCTAGGGGGATATCATAAAGGCTTTGGTAACATTTTTTGGAACACGGCCCACAATGTATTCCACTTCTCAGATTTTAAACTCACCCCAGCCTTAGAAGAGGTAGCAGGTTATATAGATATTACTGAGGGACTAAGGCACAAATATCTGATTGCTCCAAGAGCCATCAATACGCACCAGTTCATGGATCTACTGAAGATAAGCAAGGGAGTCCCGTACGCTGAGTCGGATAAAGTTTTTCTACTCTGCAGTTCATGGGCATATAGGAGGGTTCAATGATCCAAAAAGCGGGGTTGGCAGCAAAGGAAATCAGTCAAAATGGGATGAACATAGGAGGTTCGCCTTCATGGTAAGCATTCTTGGGCATTGTGATGTTTCCCCGAAAAGATAGAAACATTGATTTAAAGGTGGCAGGAGTCGTCAAAACCCTGATTACCAGCAACAAAAGCACGCTTGCCCCATGATGGTATCCAAGATGTGACGAGTTCTCACAACTTATAAAGCTGAGGCAGATTTCTTTGAGGGGTACATAAGCGCGAGCAAAGCATACGCGGCAAATAAAGAGGGACTATGAAAGGGATATCGCTATACTGAGAAAAACAATATCCACTCTCAAAGAGCGGATCTTTAGACAAGCCTGAGATACCAGAACAGATAGGAAGCGCTGCTATGATCGGATGGCCCGAATGGAGAAACAGATGAATGAGTTTCAGGATCAACTATTTTACAACGCTCAAGTGTCGGGGATGCGGAATCAACAAATAGAGCGATTGTTTATGGAAAGGGACAGAATCAAGGGAAAAATCGACAATATAGGGCACTACATCACCATAGAGTGCCTAGCTTGTAAGGATACGTCCTGTACCACCTTCTTTGTTTCAATAATGATTCACGTCCACCAGATCATGGAAGATTTAAAAGATCTGCAGAGAGGCCTTGCACCAAAACCCGTGGCGAGGCCGAACGACGCCCCGTGGGCGCCCAAAATTAAAAACTCTGAGACATTCACAGTTTGAAGTCTATATGTTCTTTGTCTTCAGAGTTTGTTGTCTGTTGGAGTTTGTAATTTCCCTTTTGCATAAAGTCCGTAGTTTGTGTCAAGTCCGTCAGTTTCCTTTCAAAAAGTGTTTTGCCTTGTAATAGATCGTTTTGCCAATAAAGATTGAAAAATCCAAAAAACGGTGTCTTTGTTTTTTCGCACTTGTGGTCAGAACTACGCACGGTCTGATTCATGCGGGGAAATGATACGTAGGCAATCCATATAAGATTTGACCACCATTAAAAAGAAAAGAAAAAGAAAAAAAAGAAAAAGGGAGCACAATTACAAGAAGACGGAATGACACACGTAACTGAAGCAAATGCATGATAGAAAGGGTTAATTGCCTAGTTGCATGGCATCCTCAATGTGTGTTTTCTTATCTGTTGAAAACCCTAACACTAACAGGTTACTTCCATTTTTTCCTCTTTCAATAATCAGAAAGGTGGTTGGTTGTGATTCTAAAGTAACGCTTCCCTGCAACACAAAGGCAAAAGACAATGGCAGAGAGCAACACAACTGAGTGGGTTGGTACCGATGCCCGAAAGCAGTTGGTTGAACAGGACTACGGGTTGGTAGAAGAGGTAAGAATGTTGAGACAGCATGTGACAGACATGTATCGGGCATGGATGACTGGGAAAGCACCACCCCCGCCACCGCCTAGCTTCCTGAACTCTATCCTTACCCAAATGCCTAACACAATACCGGACAATACTTCATATATACCCACTCATGACGGTTTTCCCAGCCACCCGAATAGCTCCATCACTCATCGTCCAACTATATTTTTCCAACGCTACTCCCCTCCCCAACGCTACTTCTCTCCACGGGACTCCCAAAGACATGCTTCACTTTCCAAGTATCGAGCTCCACAAAATGCCTATCCACTCCCACAAGCACACCAGAAACCCTCTGGATCAGGTTTTAGGCCAAATCAGGCATTCAGGAGTGAGAGGTTGCTGAAACGAGGAAAGGCTCTCACCCCTATCGGAGAATCTTATGCAAGTCTGTTTGAAAGACTAAAGCATGCGGGCCTGATTGAGCCGCTCCCCGGATATAATCCAAATCCACGTGCAAGAAGCTTTGATCCTACTACACGATGTGCATACCACTCCAATGTCCTAGGGCATAGCATTAAGGGTTGTCATTCGTTGAAAAAGGAAATAGAAAGAATGATTCACGAAGGAGTGATGGCGATCGACGATAGTAATAAAGAGCATGTGAACCCTCTTAGGATATTGACTAAAGTTGAAGATGTTGAAGCAGATAGTGGTCTTGATGCGAATCTCAGTGGCTAAGGTGCCGTGCTTGGTGATTGGGAAGACGCTCCCTTTCTTGGTCAGTTGGAGCGGAGCTTTGGTGGTTCATTTTGTTGTCATTTCTGTTGTCCGGGTTATTTTTAGGGTTGTAATCCGGACATTGTCTTGAGTCAAACCCTCTTATCCTTCCATTTTGGTCATAGTGGTTTGTTTAGTGTTGTCTAGGTTTGTTTTAGGTTTGTTCCAAGGTTGTACCCCAGTTGTTTTTCTTGTTTTGTTATACGAACCATTTCACCGCTTGTCTAATACAAATTCCGGTCTTGTGTTACTTCCAGTCATCTTCTTTGTTTAGTTCTTTTTATCCTTTTGTTTTGTCTTTGTTCAACGCCGATTCTATTGACATGACATGTGCGCACAGTTTGGGCCTAATCTTAAAAGTTAATTATAAAGCCATTGGAAAATGATCGGGACACTTAAGGGAAATGGAAACAACTTGAGATCATTTGAAGCCCGAGCCACATGAAACTGGGGTAGGTAAAACATAAAGAAAACCATAAAAGCAAGTTAGCCATATTGATAAGGGGGTCGTTCATGGTAACGAAAGTGAGAGTGTTGCCCAACGGTGCTTTAAAAATGACAAACGAAAAGGCGAATGTATGGATATGGTTATCAAGTCTGGCACAATCAGAAGATGTGGCGAATGTTTAATTGTGTCGTTTGTGCTTGGAATATTCTGAATATTGGAATGACGAAGGAATTTTATTCTGCTATCTAAACACTTTATCCTTCGTTAACCCTTTGAGCCTTATTGATTTTCTTTCATACCCCTCGTTCGGAATCAGTAGCAAAGACTAGAAAACACAAGCCTGAAAGATAAAAAAAAATAAAAAAAGGAAAAGAAAACAACAGAAACAACAAAACAACAAAGGAGAAAGGAGAAATGAGAAAGAGAAACAAAAAGACAAGAAAATAATAAATAAGTGAAAAGGAAAACAAAAAGAAAAAGAAAAAAAGAGGAATTGGGAACTACGTCTGACCTGATTCCTCAACGAGGATGCGTAAGCGCTTCACGGCTCGGTCATAGTGTAGCAAAAATCAAAAATCCCCAAGCAAGAAACTGGGGCAGAAGTTCTGTTTGATGTAAAGAAATCTCGTTCTGAAGGTTGTAAATTTTGAACCCAAATTGATTCGCTTTGAGCCGCTAATACTTTTTTTTCTAGCCCTATCCAAAATCCCACGTTACGGTCCAAAGAAAGACCTTTTGACCAGTCTTCGAAAGATGCCAAGCCATGAAAATGGAAGTCAAGAATAACACTCTAATCCCCGACAATAAAATAAGAGAGTCTTATCGGTGAAAACCTTCACGGGCACCTTGAGGCGGCTATAAGTTGAGAGAAAAACCAAATGAGAGAGGCTTGACAGTGAAAACCCTTCGGGTACTACAAGTCGAATAAAGATTGAGAATCAGATAGGAAAGCACCAAACGGAGATTGTGAAAGGCAATTAACGACGAAGGATGGGCCACGTGTGCATGTCATGGCCAATAGAGTTGGTATCCACATCTGATAGGTTTTACTTCGTAGTTTTCTTGTTAGGAGTCATCTCTTTCTTTTGCCTTTTACTCCGTTCCTTTTACCTTTGCCATTTCCTCTTCTTGAGTCAGAACAAGCGAGAAATGATTTCAAAATTTTCCATCAGCTTTCCAATTACGCAAGACAAGATCTGACTAGTACATCAAAGTGGTATAAGTCAACATGCTTTGAGGTTCGCGCAAAATACCCAAGATTGGTATATAACAATTCAGGGACAGTGCAACAAAGGAGGGCCATGGGAAGTGAACCAAGGGTATATTCAATGATGAGATCGACAAAAGGGTGGACCAGTGTCAAGAATGATATTCCCCACAGCAATCGAGGGTTATAAGGCCAAGGCCAGCAGAAAAATCAAGAAAGAACAATGCGGAAAGCAATGGACATAATTGTGAAATTCATAGGAGACTCAAGGGTTGGGGAAATGCCAGTTCACGGATAGTACCACAAAAGAAGATATTGGGTCTGCACCGGAAAAAGGTATTTCAGTAACACAGACGATGGAGGAAGTGGTTAATCAATGAACATGCAAGATCTTCAAGTGAAATCAGATGTCATGAAAAATACATGGGGTCAAATAAGGAGACTGGGAAAATGGTTGAGAGGTTTGTGAATAAGGAATCATCAAGAAAGTCGGAAGGTATCAGCCTAGCTTCAAGATGGTCAGACACCACATAGATGGGAAAATGGTTAATAGCATCCCCAACAGGAGTATAACAACCAACCACCACGTTTTAAACTGACCAAATTTTCTTTGATTTGAAGCAGGGACAGGGAATGTTATTGATGACGAAAAGATGTGCCACAAGAAAGATTGTCAAACTGGGGCAGAAAATTTTCTTTCATTTCGAAAATTTTCGGGAAGTCTAACACAAGTTTGGTGACAAGCGGTATCCCCAGCAGTTTTCGAGAGAAGGCAAAACAAGTTTTAAAGAAAGCAATGTCTGGAGGAAGATAACACGAGTTTTAAGGGAGGTAGTCTTTGAAGAAAGAAGATAAAAAAAAAGAGATAAAAAGGAAGACCAGTTTTGCAAAAGGAAACAGTTTGCAGAGGAATGCAACACCAGTCTTAAAGGAAGTAGTCTTTGAAGGAGTAAGATAACATATTTTTGAAAAAAGTGTTATCCCCAGCAGTCCGCAGAGAAATGAAACACCAGTTTTGAGGGAAGTAGTTTTGAAAAAAGGAATAGCGTTTTATTTTTCGAAGTTGTTGATTGAAGTCAGGAGCCCGCCTGAAGAAAGGAATGACGTTTTTATTTTCGAAGTTGTTGTTGAGGTCAGGAGCCTGCCTGAAAAAAGGAATGACACTTTATTTTTCGAAGTTGTTGTTGAGGTCAGGAGCCCGCCTGAAGAAAGAAATGGCGTTTTTATTTTTTCGAAGATGTTGTTGAAGTCAGGAGCCCTCCTGAAGAAAGGAATGACGCTTTATTTTTTGAAGTTGTTGTTGAAGTCAGGAGCCCGCCTGAAGAAAGGAATGACGTTTTTATTTTCGAAGTTATTGTTGAAGTCAGGAGCCCGCCTGAAGAAAGGAATGACGTTTTTATTTTTTCGAAGATGTTGTTGAGGTCAGGAGCCTGCCTGAAGAAAGGAATATCGTTTTTATTTTCGAAGTTGTTGTTGAGGTCAGGATCCCGCCTAAAGAAAGGAATGACGCTTTATTTTTCGAAGTTGTTGTTGAGGTCAGGAGCCCGCCTGAAGAAAGGAATGGCACTTTTATTTTCGAAGTTGTTGTTGAGGTCAGGAGCCCGTCTGAAGAAAGGAATGCCGTTTTTATTTTCAAAGTTGTTGGTGAAGTCAGGAGCCCGCCTGAAGAAAGGAATGGTGCTTTATTTTTCGAAGTTGTTGTTGAAGTCAGGAGCCACCTGAAGAAAGGAATGACGTTTTTATTTTCGGAGTTGTTGTTGAGGTCAGGAGCCCACCTGAAGAAAGGAATGACGTTTTTATTTTTGGAGTTGTTGTTGAAGTCAGGAGCCCGCCTGAAGAAAGAAAGGAATGGCATTTTTATTTTCGAAGTTGTTGTTGAAGTCAGGAGCCCGCCTGAAGAAAGGAATGGCGCTTTATTTTTCGAAGTTGTTGTTGAAGTCAGGACCCTGCCTGAAGAAAGGAATGACGCTTTATTTTTCGAAGTTGTTGTTGAAGTCAGGAGCCCGCATGAAGAAAGGAATGGCGCTTTATTTTTCGAAGTTGTTGTTAAAGTCAGGAGCCCGCCTGGAGAGCGGAGGATTGCCACAAAGATTCCCAGCATAAATTAAAGTTCAGAAGTCGGAAGGAAGGCAACACTAGTCAGAAGAAGGCGGTTCAAGCTTCGAAGGAAAAATAATTCGAAGCTCACAAGAAGGAAATAAGCAGTTCAAATTCGGCAATCAAGAGAGAATACGAGTCAAGTAAGAAGCAAAGAAACATCAGAGGAAACACACGACAGCAAGACAGCAAAGCAACAAGGCAACAACAGTCACATGACCAAGTTTGAGAATAAATCTTTGTAATTCATAGACCATAGCTTAGCATAACTTCTTTATTTTTATGTAACAAGGAGGTCAGTAAGCAGGTAGTAGAAGCAACAACATCAGTAACAGTAAATCCACAGCTCCAGGGTAGTCCCATCTGCCAAAACTTTCCGAACTACATTGACCTGATTCCCTTTTAGCCAGGGATATGTAGGAAACCTTCGATGCAGAGGTTCAGTCAAATCTTTAAAAAAAAATGCTTCATACGGAATAGCCTAACGGGCAAAAAATCGCTCGTATCCGCTCACTTTATCTTTGCACGGAAACTCTTCGTGTTTCCGGACAAAGAGGGGCAGCTGTGAGCACGTGATTTTTGCCCTACGAGAACTACTCCCAAAAGTTCAAAATAAAAATGTTTGTGTTGTTTGTGATTTATTTGTATTTTGTCTGTGCAGGGTTATTTCTACTTTAATTAAGAAAAATACAAAATATATGTGTTGCATGTGCATTTAGGATTTAATTTTACTATTTAGGATTAATTAAACAGTAATTTATTTTACGAAAATGAAAAAATCAAAAAATAACGTACTTCGCATTTTTAGAGTTTAATGTCAAAATTGTGTGATTATCTTTTTATTTAATTTTTTGTGATAATTATTATTAAGGGTGAATTAGTATTCTTTAAAGTTAATTTTGAGTTTTGGTAATTAGAAATCAAAAAGAAAATAAAAGAAAAGAGAAGGAACAAGAGAAGAAGAGTTAAAAATCAGACTGGGCTGGTTTTTAAAAGAAAGCTTCAGGCCCAATGTCACATCCCATGTCCAGGCCCAACCGGCCGGTCCAAGAGACCATACCAAACGACGTCGTTTCATCGCCAATCAATCTCGACCATTCAATCATCCAATCCAATGGTCCAAGATTCCCCTTCCATAACCCGTCTCCAGCCTGACCCGCTTACCCCGAACCACACCCGCCCCAGCTAAGCCTAAATGACCCCGTTTGGCTTAAGTGACTTAATCTGGACCGTTGGTTCCCATCATCCAACGGCCTAAATTAATAACCTGATTCCAATATATCAAAACACCCAAACCCCTCTCACCCGCCTCATTTCCACCCCTTCGTCTCCAAGAACCAGAGACCAAACGACCCTCCACCAAACCCTAGCCGCCCTCGTACCCAATCGCCTGAAAGCCGGCGACAACGACGCCAGTGACCACGAAACTTACACCCCTGAACCTTCTACCCACCCTCTCCACGAATCCATGTGCCGTTTACTTCGAGTCTCAACGGAACTCATCGAATCTTCAATCGAAGATCGCCCAAAAAACCTCACCTTCTCCGATTAACCCCAAAATTACACCACAGCCTCCCCACGACGTCCTCTTTCCAAATCCCTAATCAGTTTTCTTCGAATCAGTACCAGAAGCTTCGAATCTTAGATCAAAGAATCGAACCAAACCCTAATCCATCCAATGGCCACCAAACTCACACCTTTTGACCACTAGACCACCCTCGTCCCAAGTCCCTTACCAATTTTGCGCGAATCAGAGCGGAGTTGGTCGAAGCTCAGAACGAAAAAAGCAAACCCTAAAGGGAAAGAATTGAGGTCGTGGTCGACCTTAGTCATGTGTTCTCAGTCGAGAACACTCGATTAAGGTCCGTCTAGGCTTCAAACACAAGTGGGAGTTTCAACTAAAACAAATGGGAACTGGGACTGAAATTCTGAGGTATTTATTTTTCTGTACTTTTTCTTTGTTGTTTCATGGTTTATCTGATTAAGTTTCGTTATAGTTCTGTCCTTTTTAATTACTTTCCTTTATTTCTTCTCCATCGGACTTTTTCTTGGTCCAATTTGCTTGGTTGAACAACATATGTTATAATATGTTGAATCAATTAAATGGTCTCATCGATTGACCCATTTATGTATATAGTTTAGTAGTTCTCATCAAGTTGTTTGGTGTCGTTTGTTTTGTTCTCACCCTCAGGCCCCCTACATTTTGTGTTTAAGGCTAATTTAGAACTATGAGTGTGCTGTTATTCTTTGTTCGAATTGCTTCATTTTATGTGATGTTTGGTTCCCTTTTCTTTGTTGTCCATCATTTTGCATATGAGTTCAGTTTGTTTGTCAATTTAGTACGTTTACAGTGATCGTTCATTTTGCCTAAGTTTGATTTAGAATTGTGAATACAGTCAGTTATTCCCATATACATGTGCATCTTAGCAGCTTTGCATCAGTCTACTGTTTGATCTAATCCGAGTTCTAAGTTCGAATTGCTAGGTGAATTGAATTAAATTAGTTATAGCTTCTGTAGTTTGGTGATTAATTAGGAATCAGTTTAGTTATCTGATTAAGGAAATTGGTTATAGCTGATGAGGTAAAAGGGATTAGATAGGACAGTAATTTCAGGGACTCTAGGAGGGTATTTTTGGATTTGAAAGGTTTGAAATTGGTTAAGTTGAATGGTCTGACAGTAGGGTACTAAAGTACCATTAAACTAATGAATTGTTTAAGTGCTAATGGGGAATAAAATATAATGGTAAGGGAAGGTTTAAAGGAAATGGATTAAGAAATAGATGTCCATACCTATTTAAATTTAAATAAGGAAAGGACAAGAGATAATGGGAAAGAGACATGCTCTAGTGGAATTAAAAGAAGATCATGGGCAGAATTAGTGGAGGATTTCTGCCTGAGTGCCTTTGAGAGGGGGGCAAGGTCAGTGTTGGGTATAAATAGGGGTCTGGACAGAATTAGTAGGGGGGCTGGAGGAGTCTGGTCTTGGTTTTCTTTTTGGTCAGACCTTAAGCAAAGAAGAGAGCAATCTGGGGGGGGGGGTTCTTTTTTTTTCCAGTTTTTTTGAGAGAGTTGCCCTTCTTGAATCATTTTCTGAGAACTGGAACTCATAGAGAGATTTGAGGATCAGTTGTCTCGAGAGCTTTTAAAAGTGAATTCTTCTACACTTTAGAACCTTAAGAGCTTGAGAGAGTATTTTAGACAATCAGCTCACACTGTTACATTGATTGCAAAAGCAGAAATAGTTCAAATCTCTCTGTTCCTGTTCTGTACTTGGGTGTTCAGGACACTTGAAGGAATTTGGTGATTTATCTGAGGGTTGCTGGGTATTATCTGATTGTTGAAAGGTGTTCTATGACTGTCTAGTCTAATTCCTAGTAGATTCAGTGTTTTGGTTAAGCTTCTTTCCTCCTGGGCTTTGTGATTGTGGTTTGGTCTTGAGCTTGGCCCTGACTGTTGTTGATTGTCAACCTGTTAGTGTTATTGTTTGTTGCTGCTATTGTTGTATTGCTGTGGCTGATCTTTTCTTCTTCCATTGTAACTGATTCCCAGGTACACAACTGTAACTTTGCCATTTGTAAGCTGAAAACATGGAGTTTGAATATGCATGAAGAGTTGAAATTTTGTTTTGGTTTCTATATGACTGATGTATTTAAATTATTCAGTCACTGCTGTTAGTATATAGATCCCTGTTAGTATGTAGTAAGCAGACTGAAATGGAGTTGTATGAGAATTTTTTTTATATAGTTCATATTGAAACATGTTAGCATCTGGTAACTGATTCCTGTAGTTAAAAATGAGCTTGTTGGACTATTAAATTAATTGGGACTGTGACTTGTTAGATTACTGGATCATTGGATTCTATTCGACTAAGTCTTCATGTCAGTTTTTATGCCAATGGCTAATTCTGGAAAGTACCACATCAATTGAAAGGAAAAGGAAAGTGAAGAATGTAAATAGTATTGGAATTCGGTTAAAGCGTCGACTGTAGGCATTAGCTATAGTTAGTTTAGTGTGTGTGTTCAGTTTAAACACTTAAAGCTAGAAATAACTGGAGTTAGCATTCTATTTTGGAACCTGTGATATTGTATTTGCATTAAGGGCCGTTGTTCAAATTGGTAATAGCAGTCATGTAAATGTCGAACTAGATGTTAGGATGGCAGTAGCATAAGACGTTGGCTGGTCCATTAGTTAAAAACAGAGCTGGGGTGTCAACTGCATGTTTTGGAAATATGAAATCATTTTGCGAGATGTTTACCTGCTTTCAGTGCATTATTAATTCGTTTTAATTACAATAGGTGATGAATTAATAAATTGGCATTAAACTAGAGGCTTAGAAACTTCATTCAGGATCGTTTAAGTTAATATGGGCAATCTGGGCCATACCGTGGCTCAATTGTATGGATCATTCGAATTTGGTAACAAGCCCACCCCCCCTTAGGCCTCTAACGTGCTTGCTAGCCTAATGCTTTGATCAAAGGCCCCAAAATTGGGCATTTTTAAACACGCAGTTTTTTTAATATAGTAGTTCATAAATTAACTAAGTTTTTTTTGTTATTAGAGACAATGATATTAAATAGAAAATCATAATCGCTTTAGGATCGTCCTTTTAAAAATAAACGAGATGAGCCTCGCCAAATAAAATACACAAGCTACGGGGCCCTCTATATGAATTGGTAAAATTACTTAGACTTCGGGATGGGCCGTTTAGCAAAATTTCACAACCTTACCCAAAATAATGATGCGCTAGTCGCTTTAGGCACTCCTTTAATAATTTACTTTCTTAAACTCGGATGCACATTTATGTGACCCGAATCCAAATCCCAACAGAGTTGAAATGTGTCAATAACCACGAGTGCATTGATGTGACGTGGTTCGAGATGTGTTTTCACAACATTGTAATTCTCGTTAAAATAATAATAATAAAAGTGGCAAGAAGTTAAAATTTGCACATATGTTCAACATGTATTAAAATCAAATAAATAAGCCGAATATAACAGTTGAGCGACCGTGCTAGAACCACGGAACTCGGGAATGCCTAACACCTTCTCCCGGGTTAACAGAATTCCTTACTTGGATTTTTGGTTCGCGGACTGTAATACAGAGTCAATCTTTTCCTCGATTCGGGATTTGAACCGGTGACTTGGGACACCATAAATTATCCCAAGTAGCGACTCTGAATCTTTTAACAATAAATCCCATTTCGATTGTCACTTAGTGGAAAAACTCCCTTATACTCATACCCTTCCGGGGGTGTAGGTAAAAAAGGAGGTGCGGCAACGACATGATTGCACCTATTCCTCTAAATTATATAGACCCACGTGCGAGAAGTATTGACCCTGCTAAAAGGTATGAATACCATTCCAATGTCCAGGGGCACAATGTTGTGGATTGTCGTGCTTTGAAAAGGGAAATAGAAAGAATGATTCAAGAAGGAATAATTATGGTCCAAGTTAGTAATACCCCAAATATTACACATAATCCTCTACAGGTACATGACAACGCACAAATTGTTGGGATGGTCTGCAATGACGAAGGGTTGGTCAAAGGAGTCAATAAGCTACTTGGTGAAAACAATGTGATTAAAGTTGGTGAAGGTCCCAGTGATACTGGGTGGAACTCAGTGGCTAAGATGCCGAGCTTGATAATTGGAAAGATGCTCCTTTTCTGGGTTAGTCGAGGAGGAGTCTTGGTGGTTCATTTTGTTGTCATTTCTGTTGTCCGGGTTATTTCAGGGTTGTAATCCGGATATTGTCTTGTGACTCAAACCCTTCTATTCTTTTATTTTTCCTAGTTCCTTTAGTAGTATTAACTCATTTAGTGTTATCTAGGCTTGTTCTAGGGTTGTACCCCAGTTTATTTTGCTTGTCTTGTTGTTCAAACCCTTTCACCGTCTATCTAATGCAATCTTCTATTTTTTGTTATTTCTAGTTATTTTTGTTTAGTTCTCTTTTCCTTTTATAGTTCTTTTCATGCTGGCTCTAGTGATATGACATGCACGCATAATTCTAGGTCTGGTCTTAAAAGTTAGTTTAATCATGAAATAATTTTGAAGATGATAGGGACATTTGAGGGAAATAAGTATAGATTTGGACATTTTGAGATCATTTAAAGCCCGAACTGTGTGAAACTGGGGAAGATAATTTTGGAAGTTAATAGGATGACAAGAACTCGTTAAAGGAGAGTATACCAAACAATTTGAAGCGAGCAGCTTTGAGTTCAAGTGCATCTCAAGTAACAAGATAAAGACAAGGGATTTTGCTCCAAGCAGTCAGAGGGTATCCATTGTGAAGAGGGAATCACCCAAGGAGAGTTTTGTACTTCACAAGGCACTAAAAAGTGGAAGGCATATCAGTGATATCAATGCCGAAGCTGCAAAAGAAATATTGTGCATGATCTTCAATTTTCATTTCAAGTCAAATGTGTTGTACTTGGCATTTTGCGAGATTGAGAGGCCCTCTTTCAGCTACCCAAACACTTATACCATTCGATATCCTTTTGAGCCTATACTAATTTCTTTGACCTCCCCTCTTTTGGAATTAAGTTAGAGTCATACGAAAAAAATTCATGTCCCCATAGGTTTATTTTAGAAAGTTCATTCCAAATAGAAAATTCAAAAAAAAGAAAAAGAGAAAAATAGAGATAAAGAAAAATAAAAGAAGAAAAAAGAAAGAAAAAAGGGGAAATAGCAACAAAGAATAGTCTTGTGAACTACATTTAACCTGATTCTTGTCACCACAAGATACGTAGGCAACCTTATGGTTCGGTCATACCTAATAAATATTTCATAATCCCATGAAGTCGAGAGTGGGGCAGTCTTTCTTAGTAAATATAAAAAGAAAAAAAGAGAATCAAATTCCCTAGTTTAGAAATTGGGGCAAAATTTCTAGAATGGATTCCAAAAGTTGTAAATAAATTAACCCCGTTGTCTTAGTTATCTGGAGCCTTTATGATATCCTTTCTTTATATCGCTATCCAAAAGCCGCATTACAGTCCTAAAAGACCTCCCAGATAATTTTTGAGAATGGTGAGTTTAGACATGCCAAGAGTATATGATATTTTTACCATGGTTAATGCCTTGTCATCTGCAGAATCCGAGGAAATAAGAAGAAAAGAACAAATAAGAGAGTCTTATTGGTGAAAACCTTCACAGGCACCATAAGGCGATGATGAGTTGAGAGAAAGAAAAAAATGAGAGAGACTTGATGGTGAAAACACTTCGGGCACTACAAGTCGAATAAGGATCGTGAATCAGATAGGATAATCGGAGTATTGGAGCCCAGTTTCACGGCGGAGAAGTACAACGATAGTTGAATATTAGACTGCTTGACAGATTAGGCCACTTAATCCAAAGGTGCATGTCATGGTCATTAGAGTTGGTATCCACATCTCATAAGTTTCTACTTCGTAATTTTCTCATTAGGTATCATCTCTTTCTAGTGTCCCTTACTCTGTTCTTTTTGTTTTGTTTACTTTCTCTTCCTAAGTCTGTTTGGTCAAAACAAGTGAGAAATGACTTCAAAATTTGCCACCAGCTTTCCAATTGCACAAAGTGGAGTCTGGCTAGCACATCAAAGCAACATAAGTCAGGAAAGAACAATATGCACACTGAGTTAGTAAAAATCAACGTGCTTTGGGTTTCATGTGAAATGCAAAGGTTCGGTAAATGTCAGTTCATGAGCAATGCAACAGATAGAGAGTATTGGATCTTAACGGAGCAGAGGTATTTTCTGTGATAAGGGTGTCAAGGCAAGTGGTTAGTCAACTAAGAAGCAATGTATTTCAAGGTGAAATCAAAGTTATCATGGCAAGTGAAGGAGCAACTGCCCTCAAAGTCAAGCCACAAACCAACCACCATGTTTAAACTCACAAGTTTTCTTTGTCTGAAGCAGGGACGAAAGCTATGTTCATATCAAAGCTTGGAAGGTTGAATTTTTCAGGTGTAATCCCCCAATTCTGCTTACGCAAAGGCTATTGGGAAGATCACACATCACCTGTAGGAGAAACACTACCTAGTTTGGGTTTTCAAGTTATATTTTGTTGTACGAGACACACTTCCTAAAATGCGATTTTACCCTTAGGAGACACACTTCCTAGTTTGGATCATATGAGTTTGAGTCGCTGATGGTTTTACCCCTAGGTGACGCACTTCCTAGTCTAAGTCTTTCAAGTTATATTTTTCTCTAGGAGATGCACTTCCTAAATCGAGATTCTACCCCTAGGAGCTGCACTTCCTAGTTTTGGTCATTTAAATTCATCCCTAGGAGACGCACGTCCTAGTTGGAGTCATTGATGTTTTGCCCGTTAGTAGACGCACTTTCTAGTAGGGATCTATCAGATTATACTTGTTAGGAGATGCACTTCCTAGCTTTGGTCATTTAAATTCATTCTTAGGAGATGCACTTCCTAGTTTGAGTCATTGAAGTTCCACCCCTAGGAGACACACTTCCTATGTCTGGGTCTGTCAGGTTATATTTTGTTTTAGGAGACGCACTTCCTAAATTGAATTTTCACCCCTGGGATATGCACTTCTTAGTCTAGGTCTTTCAGGATACACTTGTAGGAGACGCACTTCCTAAATTGAGAGTTCATTCATAGGAGACGCACTTCCTAGTTTGAGCCATTGATGTTTCACCCCTAGGAGATGCACTTCTTAGTGGGTCTTTCAGGATACACCTGTAGGAGACGCACTTCCTAAATTGAGAGTTCATTTATAGGAGACGCACTTCCTAGTTTGAGCCATTAAAGTTTCACCCAAGAGACGCACTCTTAGTCTTGGTCTTTCAGGATACACTTGTAGGAGACGCACTTCCTAAATTGAGAGTTCATTCATAGGAGACACATTTCCTAGTTTGAGTCATTGAAGTTTCACCTATAGGAGACGCACTTCCTAAATTGAGAATTCATTCGTAGGAGACGCACTTCCTAGTTTGAGTCATTGAAGTTTCACCCCTAGGAGACGCACTTCTTAGTCTGGGTCTTTCAGGATACACCTGTAGGAGACGCACTTCCTAAATTGAGAGTTCATTCATAGGAGACGCACTTCCTAGTTTGAGCCATTGAAGTTTCACCCTAGGAGACGCACTTCTTAGTATGGGCCTTTTAGGATACACCTGTAGGAGATGCATATCCTAAATTGAGAGTTCATTCATAGGAGACGCACTTCTTAGTTTGAGTCATTGAAGTTTCACCCATAGGAGACGCACTTCCTAAATTGAGAGTTCATTCGTAGGAGATGCACTTCCTAGTTTGAGTCATGGAAGTTCTACCCCTAAGAGAAGCACTTCTTAGTTTGGATTTTTCAGGATATATTTTTGTTTTAGGAGACACACTTCCAAAATTGAGATTTCACCCCTAGGAGACGCACTTCCTAGTTTGAGTCATTTAAGTTCGGCCCTAGGAGACACACTTCCTAGTCTAGTTCTTGAAGTTTTACCTATAAGAGACGCATTTCCTAATCAAGGTCTTTCAAGTTATTCTTTTAGGAGATGCACTTCCTAAATTGAGATTTTATTCATAGGAGACACACTTCCTAGTTTTGTTCATTTAAGTTTCACCCCTAGGAGACACACTTCCTAGTTTGGTTCATTCAAATTTTATTTTTAGCAAACGCATTTGCTAGTCAAAGTTTTTTGGTTTTACTCATAGGAGACGCACATCCTAGTCTAGTCTTTAGTTTACTCTCATCATTGCATCAATAGTATAAGTGGTTTGCAATATTGCTAACAACTCACAAATCTTCCGAGTGCAAACTGAGGCAGAAAATTTTGTTTGTTTTGTTGTTTTGATTGCAGGCACCCACCTGGGGAACAAGAGAATTTGTTTCGGAATTATCTCAAGGTTCAAGGGAATGTAGTTTCGAAGGTAGACAGGCCCAGTTCAACAATCAGGTGCCCACCTGGAGAACAAGGGAAAACAGTTCAAGTTTCAAGGGAAAACATTTTCGAAGGAATACAATTCAAGTTCAGCAATCAGGTGCCCACCTGGAGAACAAGGGAAGACAGTTCAAGTTTCAAGGAAAAGCAGTTTCGAAGGAAGACAGTTCAAATTTAAAGGGAAAACAGTTCGAGTTTCAAAGGAAAGCAGTTCAAGTTTCAAAGGAAGACAGTTCAAGTTTTGGCAATCAGGCACTGACCTAGAAAACAAGGGACTTCACTTCAAAATGTAATTCAAGTCAGCAACAAAAGAAGCTCGCGGCAAGAATGCGAGTCAACAGTCCGAGATGATTAACAAAGGTTAGTCACAATCCAGAATTTAAAAAAAAAGAAAAAAAAAGAAAGGCAAGAAGTGAATCTAAATGCAGAAGTTGATAAAAGATGTGAGCTGCTCAAGACATGACAGAAGTCACAAGCATGGTGTGTCCGGTTTTGATCCAAAAAGTTGAAGAAGAATGAACTAGCACCTGCAACTAGCTAGCATCAAGGTTCAAATCTAAAGTCTGCATGAAGAACCATTCAAGACTCAAGATCAAGCTTCAGAAGACTAACAGATAGAAATCTTGTAACTTATAGTTGAAAAGCTTAGTTAGTCTTATTCATTTTTTGATTTTGATGTAATAACAGGATCGCGGACCGGAACCTCGACCGGCTCTCCACCTCAGTATACTCTATCACTCTTTCCACTTATGAACTACACGTGACTTGATTCCTTTATAGCCAAGGATATGTAGGCAGCTCAAATACCAGGGCTCGGTCACATTCTCCTTCCTCTTAGTTTTTGGTCTCCCTGAATAAGGGTCGGGTCAAAAAACCTGTCTAATCGTTCTTTGTCTGAAAACTCTTTGCGTTCCCAGTAAAAGAGGGGCAGCTGTAGACATGTGATTTTTGACCCTCCCCAAGATTTTTTATATTTTAGCATGTAAATATTTAGTTTAAGCCTAATATTGCTATTTCAATTAATTTTGACTCTTTCACTGTATTTCGTCACAAAAAATGAAAATTACAAAAAATATTTTAGTTTACGTATCTTTCATAAATATAAATAAAAAAATATACAAAAATAGTTTATTATCTTTATTTCTATATAATCTTGAAAACACAAAAATAGTTTCATGTTTTAATATAGTTTAGTTCAATTAATTAAGATTAGTTTTATATTATAAATTGTATATTTAGAAGGAAGAGTTAGTTTTGGGTTGGTTTATCCCATTTCAATCTTGTAGTCCATTTTTTAGTCTTTGGCCCAATTTTAAGGCCCAATAATACCAAACCCATACCCCCTTAACCTAAAAATCCTTTATATATAACCAAAAAATTATCCTAAAATACCTAGACCCCAAAACCTAGAGCTAACGCCTAGGAGACCTAAGCAGCACCGTTCAACATCAGAGAACCCCCCTTTGACTTCGTCTTCTTCACGTCAGACCTGAAGCAACGCCGTTTAACACCAAAAAATGACCCCCCCTCCCGTTCTGGATCTTCTGTTCCATAGACACACGACCCCCACCTGTAGATGGTTTCTTCTTCTTTAACAAAAATCACTAACCTAGAGACCCTTAGGGATCCGCTTCAGAACACAAACACGACAGCTAATACACATAGAGGCATCACGCCACCACCCCCAACCCGCCAAATTACATTTCAGTTTCTCCCGTTAAATTTTCGCTTCAAAAACAATGGAGTCCGTTTGAATCTTAAAGCTGTCTCGGGTTGATTCGGAGTATCGTCCGAGGTTGAGTTCGAGGTCCAATCATGAGGTTTAAGTTAGTGATTTCGATTTGTTTCGCGATTCCGTTCAGGCCGAATTGCTTTTTTTTAATTTATTTCTGATTGAGGCTATGGTTCATTTTTGTTCATGTAATTGCTGGATTTTGTTTATCAATCAAAAGGCTATTTCAGGATTTGGTCATTTGGGTTTATGGTGCATGAGATTAGTGAGGGATGTATCATTGGATTTTTCTTAAATGAATGAATTGGCCAGACCTCGCTTGTGCAGTTGCTATAAACTTCGCAATCACTGATTTCGATCAAAATTGAAGTCTATTTGAGTTCGTTCAATCGAGATTCAATATCAAGGAAGGAGATTTGCTGATTCTCATCGGAATTTTGGAGTCGAATACAGAGTATCGGCTGATTACTTCTACCGCTATTAAGGAAACATTCGCTAGAACAGGACAGAGTTTGCAAACGACCTGCCTATCGCCGTCACTATCGGTGCTTGCATTTTCAGGTCGTCGGTTTTCCCTACTACTTATACAGAGGATGACGACGGTGACTCCGTGATTGATTCTGCTAACGCAAGGTTTGCTGTTATGGGAATTATCAGCTTCATTTCATATTTCAATCGGATGAGTTGGGTTTTCGCGTGGATGGATACTGGGGAAGCAGCGTTACGCTATTTATGCTCGTGTATTTGGCTCCATATTTAAGAACCAATTTGTCTCTTTCTCCTGAAGACAGCTGGCTACCAATTGCTAGCATCCTCTTGTGCATCTTCCTGATTATTCAAGTTTCGCACATTAAGATTTAATTCTTCAAATCTCTACTCAATTTATGTTCTTCTAAACTTATGTGTTGTTTGTGGGGAAATATTTGTTTGATCCATGTTAATCACATGTTGCTTGGTTAATTCTACTCGTATCATTTAATTTAGATTTACGTGAGCTATTTGCTGCTGAACGAAATCTAGCTAAAGGAAAGATAGTCAAAATTAGGGCTTAAGGTGTAGATTAAGACAAATGGTCATGGTGAATAAAAGGCGTTGGTAAATTTGGGCTTAATATGATTTCATGACATTGTGTTCGTGCTTTAGTTACTTTGACTGCTAGGAGCATGCTAGACTGTCAACACCCGGTAGGCGAACCTTTAGGCGCGCTTTGAATTTATTGTCGTGATTGTGTACACGTTCGTGTGACATAAGTATATTTCTTTTTAAATAAATTGGAGTATGTGTTCGCGCAACTTCAACCGAAATTTCTTAATAATAACGAAGCATTATTAATTGTGGACACGTTCGCGTGAAATAATTTTTGGCGGGCCAAACAAATGGGTACACGTACGCGTGACTGCTTTTTTTAGGATAATTTCTTAATTAAAAGAGGTGAAAGCACATAGGTTCTAAAAAGAGTAATTAGACAATTTAATAAGCCAACTATGATCAAAGAGACCGTGCTAGAACCACGGAACTCGTGAATGTCTGATACCTTCTCTCGGGTGTGGCGACTCTGAATTCTAAATAAATAATCCCGTTTCGATTGCCACTTAAATTGAAAAAACTCCCTTATACCCTTTCGGGGTATAGTAAAAAGGAGGTGTGACAGATCAAATTTTTTTTTTTATATTTCTGATTGAGGCTATGGTTCATTTTTGTTCATGTAATTGCTGGATTTTGTTTATCAATCAAGTGGCTATTTAATGATTTGGTCATTTGGGTTTATGGTGCAAGTGATCAGTGAGGGATGTATCATTGGATTTTTGTTGAGTGAATAAATTGGTCGGACCTCGCTTGTGCAACTGCTATAAATTTCGCAATCACTAATTTCGATCAAAATTAAAGTCTATTTGAGTTCGTTCAGTCGAGATTCAATATCAAGGAAGGAGATTTGCTGATTCTCATCGAAATTTTGGAGTCGAATACAGAGTATCGGCTGATTACTTCTATTGCTATTAAGGAAACATTCGCTGGAACAGGGTAGAGTTTGCAAACGACGAGCCTATCGGTGTCGCTATCGGTGCTTGCATTTTCAGCTCGTCAGTTTTTCCGACTACTTATACGGAGGATGACGACGGTGACTCCGTGATTGATTCTACTGATGCGAGGTTTTCTATTATGGGAATTATCAGCTTCATTCCGTATTTTAATCGGATGAGTTGGGTTTTTGCGTGGATGGATACTGGGGAAGCAGCGTTACGCTATTTATGCTCGTGTATTTGGCTCCATATTTAAGAACCAATTTGTCTCTTTCTCCTGAAGACAGCTGGCTACCAATTGCTAGCATCCTCTTGTGCATCTTCCTGATTATTCAAGTTTCGCACATTAAGATTTAATTCTTCAAATCTCTACTCAATTTATGTTCTTCTAAACTTATGTGTTGTTTGTGGGGAAATATTTGTTTGATCCATGTTAATCACATGTTGCTTGGTTAATTCTACTCGTATCATTTAATTTAGATTTACGTGAGCTATTTACTGCTGAATAAAATCTAGCTAGAGGAAAGTTATCCAAATTAGGACTTAAGGTGTAGATTAAGAGAAATGGTCATGGTGAATAAAAGGCGTTGGAAAATTTGGGCTTAATATGATTTCATGACATTGTGTTAGTGCTTTAGTTACTTTTACCGCTAGGAGCATGCTAGGCTGTCAACACCCGGTAGGCGAACCTTTAGGCGCGCTTTGAATTTATTGTCGTGATTGTGTACACGTTCGCGTGATATAATTATGTTTCTTTTAAAATAAATCGAAGTATGCGTTCGCGCAACTTCAGTCGAAATTTCTTAATAATAACAAAGCGTTATTTATTGTGGACACGTTCGCGTGACATGATTTTTGACGTGCCAAATAAATGGGTACACGTACGCGTGACTCGTTTTTTTAGGATAATTTCTTAATTAAAAGAGGTGAAAGCATATAGATTCTAAAAAGAGTAATTAGACAATTTAATAGGCCAAGTATGATCAAAGCGACCGTGCTAGAACCACGGAACTCGTGAGTGCCTAACACCTTCTCCCGGGTTAACAAAATTCCTTATCCGGATATCTGTGTTCGCAGACCATAAATAAGAGTCAAACTTTCCTCGATTCGGGATTTTAAACCGGTGACTTGGGAGACCATAAATTATCTCAAGTGGTGACTCTAATTTTAATATAAATAATCCTATTTTGATTGTCACTTAAATTGGAAAACACTCCCCTATACCCCTCCCGGGGATAGGAAAAAGGAGGTGTGACATTGAGATTTGCGTGTCTCCTAAATTTTTTGAGCTTGATCTTCATCACCTGCTGTAATTCCTTTCTCGACCAAGGGATTATTTTCATCGAATATAACATGTACAGATTCTTCCACACATAATATGCATTTATTATAGACTCTAAAAGATCTACTATTTAATGAATAGCCCAGAAAAATACCTTTATCACTTCTTGGATCGAATCTTCCAAGGTTGTCCTTACCGTTATTGTGAATAAAACGCTTACTTCCGAAGGGATGAAAGTAACTGATATTGGGACGTTTACCTTTCCATAATTCATAAGGAGTCTTCTTCAGAATGGGCCTTATGAGGCATCGGTTGAGAATGCGACATGTTGTACTTACTCTTTCTGCCCAAAAATGATTTGGTAATGAATGATCTAGTAACATGGTTCTTACCACATCTTGGAGGGTTCTGTTTTTCCTTTCTACAACCCCATTCTGCTGTGGTGATGGTGGTGCAGAGAAATTATGAGTGTACCACTGATCATTACAGAAAACTTCAAATGCTCTACTTTCAAATTCTCCTCCATGATCACTCTGAATTGTTGAGATTAGGTATCCCTTTTCTCTTTCAACCTTTTTGCAGAAAACCTTGAAATTATTTTAATGCTTCATCCTTATGAGATAAGAAAATTACCCAAGTGAAACGTGAATAATCATCTACAATAACAAAAGCATATATTTTTCCTCCTATACTAGCAATTCTAGTAGGCCCAAATAAGTCCATATGAAGCAATTGCAAGGGTTTAGAAGTAGATACAATATCTTTATTTTTGAAAGAGTTTCTGGTCTGCTTACCAATTTGACATGAATCACAGATATGAGTTCTAGAAAAATTCAGTTTGGGTAGGCCAATAACTAACTCATGTTTGGACAATTTTTCTATCAAATGCATGCTAGCATGACCAAGTTTCCTATGCCATAACCAAGGATCATCAGACATGGACGTTAAGCAAATATGACCATCTATCTTTTCAAAACCATCAAGGATATAAACATTTCCATACCTTTTTCCTGGGAGGACTGTTTTACCTGATTCGTCTTTAGTAGCACAGCCTATTTTATTAAAGTTTACCTCATATCCTGAGTCACATAATTGACTTATGCTCAAGAGATTGTAGTTGAGTCCATCGACGAGATACACTTCAGTGATGTCATAGTTGTTATTGAAGGGAATTGTTCCAGTACTAATTATTTTACCGTTTGAGCCATCCCCAAACTTAACGCTTCCTCCATCAATTTTTGTAACTTCTTTGAATAGGGTTTTATCACCTGTCATGTGACTGGAACATGCATTGTCTAGGTACCATTTTTCTTTGCAACTTATTCTGTGGTGTTCCTGTAAAACATAGTGATTACTTTCTTTTAGGTACCCAAACTTGCTTGGGTCCTGGAGAGTTAGTATTGCTAGATTCAGAATTGTTTTTTGGTTTCCAAATCTATTATGAAATATTTGCTTTATGAAAGCAACAAAAAGAATATTTGTGCCCACTTTGTTACAGTAGCGAGACGTAACTCCTGATCCACCTTTAGGTCTTTCATTAGTGTTAGTACTAGTGGACTTTGTTCTGGCTGGTCCTTTTCAAGTTGACTTGTAAGTCGCCTGGTTTGACCTGACAGAACTGTGACTGGTGGATTTGCACATGCCATTAAGTTGCATTTATAATTCCTCAAACTCTTCTTGAAGTACTTTTTTTTCAATTTCACATACTTCATGTTTGAGTTTTCAGTCTTTAACTTCTTTATTTAGTCTTTTAAGCTCATTCATCATTTTTATAAAATCTTTCAAAGTTAAATCAAGAATATCCTGCAATTCATTGCGTCTTTCACAATTATAAGATCTTACCTCACTTGTTTCACCTCGTGCCATGAAACAATTCTCATTGTCATCTTTGCCTTCGTCATCCGATGTGTCCTCATCTATCCAGCATCCTGAGGATTTGTTCATCTCGTTTTCCAGAATCATCATGAAGCAAAGATTTGCTATCTCTTCGTGTTTTGAACTGTCTTTATCACTCCAGCTTCCAAAAGATTTGTTCTTGTTAAAGCCTCTAGAAATTTTTCTTTTTAGTTTTGGGTACTCATCTTGAATGTGTCCAAATCTTCCACACTCATAGCATTTTCCATCATTCTTGTCTTGTTCGTTGTATTACCTGGATCGTCTGGGTGGAATTCTTCCTTTCTTTGTATTTCTGAATCTTCTCATTAAGCCATCCATGTTTCGTGATAGCATAGAAATCTTTTCTTGTAGAGCTTCAGGATCATCATCGATTTCATTGTGAGCTATTTTAGTTGAAGCCTTGAATGCGACTATTTTCTTTTTTTTCTTCTTGACTAGTCTTCTTGGATGCGTCTTTTCAAAGGCTATGAGTTCTCCTCGTAGTTCGTCATATGATAACTGTTTTAGATCCTACGATTCAAGTGGTACTTTGGTTTGCCAAGTGGTTGGCAGGCTTCTGAGAATTTTTCTGACTTGATCACCACTAGTATATGGCTTGCCGAATGCTTTTAGATCGCTAATTATTTTGCTGAACCTGGGAAACATCTCTTCAATAGATTCTCCTTCTTTCATTGAGAAGAGTTTGTAATCATGAACCAACATATTGATATGTGTTTCCTTTACTTTGTTGGTTCCTTCAAATGTAACCTCGAGCTTGTCCCACATTTCTTTGGTTGTTTCACAACTATAGATTTTCTCATATTCTTCATTACTTATAGCATTGTAAAGCAGATTTATCGCTTTGTTGTTAACTTGTACCACTTTCATTTGCTCTTTTGTATATAAATCTATATGTTCAGGATCAACAAGTGGTGGAGTAGCAGCTGGTAAGGGATAGTTCCCCTTTTTGATGACTCTCCAAACTTTAACGTCATAATCCTTGGCATAGATCTCCATACGCACTTTCCAGTGAGAGAAATATTGTCCATTAAAGTATGGTGGCCTAACTTGTGAAGTTCCTTCCTGGAAGAGAGCTCCTATGTTAACTTGATTTGCCATGATCTTTTCTCACAAGTTGTTAAGCAAAAGTAGAATGTGAGCCTTGATCTGATACCAATTGAAAGTACAAAAGGGGGGGGGGGTGAATTGTATATTTTTAATCTTAATCTCTATTAGTTGATTGGTTTTTCAATTAGTCGACTAGATGTAATAACCTAACAGTTATAATAGCAGAATATAAAACATAGTAAGTAAATGCAGAAATTAAAGACACCGAAATTTTATACTGGTTCGGATTCAATGTGAATCCTAGTCCAGTCCCATTAGGTTGCAAGGGAGCTCTCTTTAGTAAATGCGTTTCTTCAAGTACAGTAGAAATAACGTGATAGCTCAGCTCCTATAACACTCGTCTCTTTTGATACAATGCCTCACCAGTGTTGTTCTCTCTTTTTTTCTCTGACTTGTTATACGACAGGTCTTAGAGAACTACAATGTTTGTTTGCAGTAGAACAACGAGAGGATTTTTGGTTCGATCAAAGTATATTTGTCTAAGGCATGATGTTGAGTATAAATACTTTGGTGAAGGCCGTTTGCTGACGAGACTTGACAACCCAAGAGATTTGATCCTTGGAAAGAGATTGATTCTTTTCAAGAATAAGATTGCTTGCCGTTGCTCTTCCTTGATGAGAGGAAATTGAAAGCTTTCCTTCTACAGTTGTTGATAATGAGGGTTTACTCCTTGATTGTTGGTCCTTCCGAAATTAGTAGATCAGCTAATCGTCTTACAGAATCTTCGATGCTTTTTGACTGATTCAATCTTCCGGATTGAATATGATGGGCTTGATTAATGCCTTAAGTTTAGGCTTGCTTGATTCTTTCCATCGCAGCTGTCCATGATTTCGTAATCTTTGCTGATTGATTTCTTTCCTTAAGTATCCAGATTGACTTCAGCAATCTCGTAGTATCTCCTTGATTCCTTGATCTTCTCTAATTGATTTCCTGCACAGATATATTATTATCATTAATATTAGATCTAACATACTAGAGTTGTCTGAAATTACTATTTAATACCTCGTGCACCTACCTGTGCTGCCACAACTCAGTTGAGCAAATTGCTCAAGCAAATCTGAAGATATTTTCTTTTGTGTAGGAAAATAAGCCTTAGAGCCCAATTCCAAGATCCGGAATTCTCTTCCAGGCCTGCTTCCAACATACAAACACCATATCAATCACCACACGATGTACCAGAACATGACCGCATACCTGTGCTAGATTCACACCATGCATTGCATCATTCACATGACTGTAATGACATCCTTTGATAACAATAGCCGAACACGAATCAAATCTGATGCTCATAATGCACCTCATGACATATATGTCTTGTTCTAACTCCTGCAATCCCGCCACAATAGAAAAGATATGTAGAAATTCGTAACCAACTGCTGAGTCAACAAATCATCGAGTCTTTCCTCTTGACTAGTCGTTATGAACCAAATAATGGTATTTGCTTTTTAATATACTGCATACAATCCAATCACACTGATCCCAGATCCGCTAATCTCGTCTCACCCAGTATAAGCTGCTCAGGCCATAAGCCACCTCATACATGACCAAAAGTCTCATATGATGCCACAAGCTACCAACTCGAATGGGATACAGGAAAACAAACTCTGGAAAAGACTACTCAACCAACGTAACTAATTAAACTACCACAATGGCGTTATGAAACTTCCTCAGAAAATGAGAAACAAACATACAAGAATAGATATAGGAGACTGTACTCAACATCACACTGTTGCGGCATGCAACCCGATTCAAATAACATACCCACGGCGGCGTGCCACCCATCCACATATAGAATCTACATAAAAAGATACTTATCGAGCTAAAATGCTCATTACTACAAAATAACCGAATATCGGTCATAAGCACGCTAAGTGCATAGTACCATCGTTGGTTAAACAGATAGCGCCAAACACTACAGAACTCAAGCACAACTAAGGTGCGATATATGATCTAAATCTCGAGAGCCATCCCGCTCACATAACAGCATCTCTACGTAGAACCTCAACGCATAAGAAATTTATCAAGCCGTTTCACAACTAACACGGCACAATCTAGTATTGCATGAAATAGTCGTTGGCGAAACGACGTCCAATGCCCGGATACTCCTCCATAAGAAGTGCTATGCTGAAATGAACCCATCCCGCCTGATATAGAGCCTATATTCATATTTAAATCCATCCATAGACCTCAAGCCGATTCTGATCGCACCATACTAGGCTAATAACCTTTCAAGGATCCATAATAACCCTTTTTCCTATAACACACAAGAACAACCATCATAACCGGAACAAACTTCCACAGTCCACAACCAAGTGAATCGAACGCCCTCCAGGCATAAATTCTCGAATCATTGATATTACCACAATCTTCATACTTGGTTTAAATCTTCACTCAATCAAGTGACTATATGCCACTCTTACGCAATATTTCAGTGGGATACGCTCCCACGACCTTCCGCACCAGGTAACAAGTCTGCACATCCATACCACCGGTCACACTAATGTTGTAAAGCATATCAAGAATCATGCAAAGCCTCTTACACAGGACACTGATCTCAGGCGGCGCTGAAGACAATACTAGCTTACTCTAAACATATAAATTCTTTTCTTGCTCATCCGAGCTCGTGGCATCCTTGTCAATACCGAACTGCAACCTCAATCCATAATCTTTCAAATTTCATTCCACTCACTACACCTATCTTACCAATATGCGAGGACCCAAGAATTTCATCATAACTCCTAAACCACTAATAGGATACACACTTCACTTTGTAGAAACCTTTCACTTTGCTCGTTCCAGAAGAATCATTGCAACACATAACTGAATTCTCATAACCGTAGAACACACAAATCCTCGAGTAGTGGTCTAAACCACCATAACCCTTCGGGGATCCGCCTACACATAACATGCCATAATACTCGAATGCATCCAAATACAATCAATTACGGCAGCCGTCAAGCCTCGCATGTACCATCACAAATCACATGCATAATCTAATCGCGTTGGAGGAACTGATCACTGCCACCATTATGCCGATTCAACCCTGGCTATCCAATCCAACTTCTTCTAACTTATCCGTAACTTGTCTTAGAAATAATAATAACTCTAGTCAACACATAAACAACTTAATCCGCACTCATCTTGAGTGGCCTTGTATCACGAGATCATGCTGTCTCAAATCCCACGAACCATCTCATACCCTCGTGCGCATATTTGCATCCTCATTTGGTATACCCATTCTGATAATTCCTCTACGAATCCAAAGTCATTTTCTCTCATTCCTCAAAATACTACACTGCAGGCCGAAGATATCATAGAACACTCCAAGCCCCTTTTCATAATCTGCTGTAAAAGCTCGATTCTTAACTATACAGCGGGCTTGAAATCCTTAAACACCGCATTTTAACCTTTGAATTCACTAGGACTGTTGTTGAGAGTCACTCACTCTGACTTGGTCCCGAAGATAATCAACTCCAAGGCTCTGCTAGCACATGAACACCCTCTCAAAATGACAACCGGCTGAATGACATATTTTCATATTTAGAAATAATTTACCTTTATGCAATGATTTATAGCCACACAAAATATATATGTCTTATATTATACTATAAATTCAAAAGTCTTCTCTTTTTTATTAAGCTCTTTCCCTAGTCAAATGAGTTCACATAAATTGAAATGGAGGAGTATATGTTACTATAGTCCTTATCCAAGTGTTGGTAACGTTTTTGTTCTTTTTATTCTCTTGGAACTTTATCTTTAGAAGGATAATCTTTTTAGATAGAAATGATGTGTAGTCAGATTTCTCTATAATAGTCTTATTTTATAATATTTAAGTTTCTTTTGGAATTAATTTTTAATATTATATTTTATTTTTCTATAATAGTTTTTTTTATCTATAACATCATTATAATAGTACA
This sequence comes from Nicotiana tabacum, assembly GCF_000715075.1. Classification (NCBI taxonomy): domain Eukaryota; kingdom Viridiplantae; phylum Streptophyta; class Magnoliopsida; order Solanales; family Solanaceae; genus Nicotiana; species Nicotiana tabacum. The sequence continues at coordinate 12,096,076 of NC_134082.1, forward strand.
CTCTTTATAGAATTACCTCCTCTATAATAGTCTTACTCAAATATTAATTGTTTTTTTTATTGTTTTCTTAATTCAGTTGCTGATCATTTATTTTCATATCCCAATAAAGAAAGAACTATTAATGCATTGTTGTCATAAAACCACATATAAAAATAGAATCTCTAAATTAACTAATACTCCGTAATAGGTTGAGTATTTCAATCAAATATATTGAAATTTTAATACAGTACGTCACTTTTGACAAAGAATATTCTATATATGCTTCGATAATTAAAGATTATTCATTGAAAGATCTGCACATACTTATATTCCACTTGAAAAAAGTTTTTACCTTGTAAAGGCCAAAGTTTATTAATAATGTATTAATTTTATATAATTTTTAATTAGTAAAATATAAGTATTCTTTTAGTTTCTTAAGCTAAATAATTTTAAACATGAAAAAAATATTTTTTATTATCATGTTTATATATAAAAAATTAATTATATTTAAATAACAAAATATTATTATAGGTGTATAATAGTCAATTGCAATAAAAGTAAAAAAAAATTCGGAATAAATAATGTTGTTATAACGATGTTTTATTGGTATTCCCTTCGGTCTACTTTAAGTGATTTTTTGACCTTTTTTTGCGGTCCATAATATTTAATTTTTTCGGATATCAAGAAGGAGTTAAATTATTCTTTTCAAAGTTGTTCTTGGAGTAAAGAGTTTATGAGTAGTTTGTTTTATTTCCCACGAGCAAACTAAAGTTAATATGGTCAATTTCATTATTAATTAATATTAAAAGGTGAATTTTTTAATGTGTGTAAAAAGAGCCAAAAATCACTTAAAATGCATCGGAAGGAGTATTAATATTAGTATAATATTTTCAACGTGTTTTGATCAAGCCAACGTGTCACGAGCCCGTGCAACGTGCAAGGCAGGGTTAGAACAAAAGGTATGAGTTTGCGGTAGGGCTGTGCATTTGGATCAGAGATCCGAAATTCGAACCGTTCCGTTCGATTTCAGATTTCATATTTCAAATTTCAAATTTTGGATCAGATTTCGAATTATGTTTATTAAAATTTCGGATATCCGTATCGGATTCAGATTGGTATAGTTTTAACCCGATCTGATCTGAAACCCGAAATTATTAGGGCATGTATAAATACAACAACAACAACAACAACAACAACAACAACAACAACAACAACAACAACAACAACAACCTAGTGTAATCCCACTTAGTGGGGTCTGGGGAGGATAGTGTGTACGCAGACCTTACCCGTACCCTGGGCTAGAGAGACTATTTCCAAATAGACCCCCGACATCCTTTCCTCCAAGAACTTTTCATCTTGCTCTTGGAGAGACTCGAACTCACAACCTGTTGGTTGGAAGTGGAGGTTTCTTACCATCAGAGCAACCCCTCTTGTCATTGCTGAATTATTACCTTTAATTTCGGATACTAAACTAAAGTATTACTAGGGCATGTATAAATACTAAACTATAATTTCAGATAGCCAGTAATTCCTCCAAGTTATTACCTTTACAATTGCTAAATTTAGCTACATTGGCAATATAATACCCTCATAATTGCAAAAATATAAATGTTTCTTGCTGTATTTCCTCTTCTACAATGAAAATATAAGTATGAGTTTTTCAACTTAGATGTCACGACCCAAAATCCATTGAAGTTTGTGATGGCGCCGGACACCACTGTCAAGCAAGCCGACACCACTATCAAGCAAACCAACGCAAGAAGTTAATTAAATTCTCATTTTAGTATTTTTGAAATCATTTCTTTTCCTTACATTTAAACAATAAATAATGAATCTTTCTGAATAAATAATGATATCTTTAACAAAATTAAATATTTAATAATCCCATGGTCATCCCAGAACACGGTATCACAAATACATGAGCAATTTCTAGGAAATAAAGTACAATACGGTAACTGCCCGAAATACAATTGGATAGAAAAGAAATACAATACTCTAAAAGAGACTCTGCTAGTTGCGAGTCATCTCAAGAGATGCAGCTCACCTAAGTCTTTGTATCAACCCTGCCGCTGTGCCCAACGAGGCCACTAGACGTACAAGTACCTGTGCAACAAAAATGCACAACAAGTGTAGTATGAGTATGAAAACAACGCATACCCAATATGTATCCAAGTCTAATCTCGAAGTAGTGACGAGAGGTCGACTTCGACACTCACAAGTGGTCCAATAATAAAATACCAAAATGTGTAGAAGCATGGATTTTATAAGGTGATTTCAAACTCAATAAGCGTGAAGCAGGTAAACAACCCTTTTAATAATAAGAGAATTCCAAAATTCGTATTTCATCATTTATCAATTTATCTCAGGCCAGAGAGGCAATATCATCATTTATAAATTTGCAAGTCAAGAAATACAAGCATGTGTAAATTATGTCGAGGTCGTACGGCTCGATCCAACAAATATTTAAACTGTGTCATGCCAGAGGGTTGAATGACGCGAATCATAAATGCATCTATTACCCCGCTCGCGAATTATACATGCGACGCGTTTAAATATAAATAAAAGAATTACCCTGCTCGCGAATCATACATGCGACGCAGGTACACATAGAAATACACATCAAAACAGTCAATCAAGACTTCATCAGAGAACAATTATCCAAGAAAAGAAAATTTCTCTTTTAAAAGTCAAGAAAACGATGTCTAGCTTTTTAAAAATTTATTTACATGTTCGATATATTTTAAGCATTTTTTAATTGACAACAAAATTTTAAATATTACAAGTAAAGCATGCTTTTGGGTCCTAGACTACCCGGACTTAAGGATAATAGTAGCTACGCACGGACTCTCGTCACCTCGTACGTATGTAGCCCCCACAAATAGGTTCATATATTTAATTATTTTACCTATGGGGTTAATTCCTTCTTACAAGGTTAGAAAGAAGACTTACCTCGCTCCGAAATTTCATAACCGGCTGTCAAGCCCTTCCGATGACTCAAACCGATGTACAACGTTCAGAAACTAGACAATAATTATGCAAACTCATTAGTATACGCTCGAATACTCATCATAATACTATTTATAACAATTTCTAACCCCGATCGAAAAGTTAAAAAAAATTTCCCTCGGGCCCATGTGCCTGGATTCCGAAATTTTTCGAAGATAAAGTTTACCCATAACTTCATGAACTGAAATATATAATTTATTCTCAATTTCATGTCCAAAATCGTGGTCAAAATCCAAGAATACCAATTTCTAGGTTTTCCTCAAAATCCCAAATTTCTACTAATTTTCATGTTAAAACAAATACATAATCGATGTATTTAACTCAAACTAGTATAAACCACTTACCTCATGATTGGTGGTGAAAATGGCACTCCCAAGTTGCTCCAAAACCGGCTCCCATGGAGGAAATGGGTTGAAATGAGCCAAACCCCTTGTTTTATAGTGACACACTACCAGCCCCGACTTTTGCACCTAGATATAGATCCCATATTCATATTTAAATCCACCCATCGACCTCGAGCCGATTCTGACCATACCGTACTAGGCTAATAACCTTTCAAGGGTCCATAATTACCCCTTTTCCCCATGACTCACAAGAACAACCCTCATATCCGGAGCAAACCTCCGCAGTCCAAAACCCAATAAACCGAGTGCCCTCCAGGCATAAATTCTCAAATTAATGATACTACCACAATCTTCACGCTTGGTTTAAATCTTCAATCAATCAAGTGACTACATGCCACACTTACACAATCTTCCCGTGAGATACGCTCCCACGACCTTTCGCGCTAGATAACGAGTCTGCACATCCATACCACCAGTCACACTAATGTGGTAAAGCATATCAAGAATCCGTAACCAGGATGCAAAGCCTCAGACACAAAATGCCGATCTCAGGTGATGTTGAAGTCAATACCAGCTTACTCCAGACATCCAAATCCCCTTCCTGCTCATCTGAGCTCGTGACATCCTCGTCAAACACCGAACCACAACCTTGATCCTCACTTTCAAATTTCATACCGCTCACTGCACCTAACAAGCGAATACGTTATAGTACAAGAATTTCATCACAACTCCTGAACCACTAATATGGTAAACACTTCATCACCTAGAAACTTTTTTCTTAACTCATTCCAAGTGAACCATAGCAACACGCGAGTAACTTCTCATAACCATAGAACATTCAAATCCTCAAGTAGTGGTCTAAACCATCATAACTTTCCGTGATCTGCCTACACATAACAGGCCATAATACATGAATACTTCCAAATAAAATCAATTACGGCGGTCGTAAAGCCACACACGTACCGCCACCACTATGTCAATTCAACCATGTCTAACCAATCTAACTTCTTCTAATTCATCCTTAACTTGCCTTAGAGATAATAATAGCTCCATTCCTTACATCACCAACCTAAATCCGCACTCAGCTTGAGTGACCCCATTCCACGAGACTACTTTGTCTCCAAACCCATGAACCGTTTCATACCCTCCTTGCATGCACATTCGCATCTTCAACTGATAAATCCATTCTGATAATTCCTTTACGAATCTGGAGACTTTTTCTCTTTTTCCTCCTAATGCTACACTTCAAGTCGAAAACATCATAGAACATCACAAGCCTCTTATCATAATCTGCTACAAAAGCTCGATTGTTAACCATACTGCGGGCTTGAATCCTTAAGCACCACATTTTTAACCTTTGAATTCACTAGGACTATTGTTGAGAGTCACCCACTCTGGCTTGATCCCGAATATAATCAACTCTAAGGCTCCGCTGGCACATGAACACCCATATCAATGAAGTACCCTACTGAATCACTTCCCTTGTAAATCACCTATGTACGAAGCATAAATTCTGAATCTTCCCTAAGCCTGAACATGAGTCAATAAGGCCAACTATAGCACACCTTTGTCAATTCCTTTGCTTAAATTACCAGTTATGTTCTTTTCCCTTAGCTATAATAACTCACAAATATGCCGATAACCCGAACCTTACAAGTAGATAACCATGTAACCTAATCGTAGGCGGTGGGATCCTCCCACTTAGCTTGAAGCTACTATTACACAACTCTAGAACCCACCAAGATTCTTTCTTCATTGTTGACATGATCTTACACAAACAACCCGCCAAATTCCTCGAAATCCTTCTGTTAGCATTTCATGAACACTCTAAATGTCTAGCAACATTCACATATTCGACTTCTTGCTGGATAGTCAGTAAAATCCTTCACAGAAGCTTCGCCAACCACACGACCACTGACCTGCTCACAGGAGATAATCCACCTATGGAAATTACATGCCGACATCTTCCAACGTCGCTACACGGGGTACAATCACTACGACATTAATAACCTATCCTAAGCCCGTGCTCATTCACCAACTATACTAGTCCATTCACTTCTTATGGACATCAACTAAATGTGTGACAGTATCCTCCAATTCAAAGTTATATTGCACCCTTCTTCATATCAAGTAGCTCCCTTTCTGTTGCATCTAATATCCCACTGTATAATAGCCAATATTCAAATTATACATGTGGACCCAATCACTGTCCACTAAAATTCCCAAATCACCCTAAACTTTTCCTTAAGGTGTGTAGTTATCCTGCCACTGAACCCATATGCTACTCTACCACTCTCCCACTTTGGTCAAACTCACTCCTTTAAGCAACTACTCGACTTTCGGTTCTTACACCTGGATTTCTAGAAATTTAACCACCGCCTGACACTTCCCACATGTCCTTCCTCATCCTTTGCTGCCCAGTTGTTGTCTTAGATCAATATCTATCTCTGTAGCACTTGAACCGATAGATTGCTACTAACTTCAACCCTTTCCGAAGATCCTCCTTCTTGAGCCGTCAACATTAGAAATACCCATTCAATCTTGAACCACCGCACCCTGCGATCCATAACAATCGCTTTTCCAATATTATCTCACAATATCCTACTCCAAAGGCGAATTGTAGAAGATCATAACATCGGGGAACTTAACACATTCAATTGAGGAAGACGACACCACGTTGCAGATAAAAATTCCACCACACTTGAAAACACAAAGTCTCGTTACCCTATCAACCCAAAAGTGAACATTTATAGTCCAAATTCCTTTCCTCCACCGGAAATAAAATACCGAATCTCTGAATCATGCTTCGAGTAGACCTCCTTCCCAATCATTCACTGCCCCGACGCATAGGCAAGTATCCTACCATCACATCAATACTATGTGATAACCGTTCATGAGCATCATAGCAACCTGTGCATAGCCTAAAAGCTCTCAGAAGTACAACTACTGAGCTGGAACGATAGAATATCCTTCCGCAAGACGACGATAATAGCCCAAACAAACACGAAGGGAGAAACATCCCACACCACATTTGTAGTGCTATTACCAATACTCACTTCCTGATTTATAACCAGCGCTTTGCGTCGCATAAGATTGAATGGAAAGGAAATGAAGGCATAATCCTCAAAGGGATCAAATTGCATGATGAGGAAATGAAGAAGGGAAGTGCTCCTAACAGCCCTGTAGCCTCTTAAAGATAAGTACAGACGTCTCTGTACTGATCTGCAAGACTCTACTAGATTCTCTCATGACTCGTGAGACCTAAGGGAACCTAGTGCTCTCATACCATATTGTCACGACCCAAAATCCATTTAAGGATCGTGATGGCGCCAGACACCACTGTCAGGCAAGCCAACACCCAATACCTAGAAATTTCTCGTTTTAGTATATTGAAATCATTCCTTTTTAAATATTAAACAATTAATAAAGAATTCCACTGAATAAATAATGATGTCTTCAACAAACTTAAATATTTAATAATCCCATAGTCATCCCAGAACCCGGTGTCACAAGTGCATGAGCAATTTCTAGGAAATAAAGTACAATACGATAACTGTCCGGAATACAATTGAACAGAAAAGAAATACAATACTTTGAAAGAGACTCTGCTAGCTGCGAGTTGTCTCGAGAGATGCAGCTCACCTAAGTCTCCGTATCAACCCTGCCGCTGCGCCCAACGAGGCTACTACACGTATATGTGCTTGTGCAACAAAAATACACAGCAAATATAGTATGAGTACGAAAATAATGCATACAGTAAATATCTCGTCTAATCTCAATGAAGTAGTGATGAGAGGTCGACGCTCACTAGTGGTCTAATAATAAAATACCAAAATGTGTAGAAGCATGGATTTTATAAGGTGATTTCAAACTCAATAAGCATGAAGCATGTAAACAAACCTTTTAATAATAAGATATTTCCAAAATTCGTATTTCATTATTTATCAATTTATCTCAGGCCGGAGAGGCAATATCATTTATAAATTTGCAAGTTAAGCAATACAAGCATGCGCAAATCATGCCGAGGTCGTACGACCAGATCAAATAAATAAACTGTGCACTGCCAGAGGGCCGAATGACGCGAACTATAGATGCATCTATTACCCCACTCGCGTATCATACATGCGACGCGGTTAAATATAAATAAAAGAATTATCCTGCTCGTGAATCATACATATGATGTAGGTACACATAGAAACACACATCAAAACAGTCAATCAAGACTTCATCAGGGAACAATTATCCAAGAAAAGGAAATTTCTCTTTTAAAAGTCAAGAAACCGATGTCTAGCTTTTTAGAAATTTATTTACATGTTCGATATATTTTAAGCATTTTTTTAATTGACAACAAGATTTCGAATATTATAGTAAAGCATGCTTTTGGGTCTTATACTACATGGACTTAAGAATAATAGTAGTTACACACGGACACTCGTCACCTCGTGCGTACGTATCCCCTACAAATAGGAGCATATATTTAATTAGTTTACCTATGGGGTTAATTCTCTCTTACAAGGTTAGAAAGGAGACTTACCTGGCTCCGAAGTTTCATAACCAGCTTCCAAGCCCTTCCGACGACTCAAACTGATGCACAATGCTCCGAAACTAGCCAATAATTATGCAAACGCATTAATATATGCTCGAATACTCATCATATATTAATTTATAACAATTTCTAACCCTGATCGAAAAGTCAATAAAAATCACCTTCGGGCCCACGTACCCGGATTTCAAAAAATTTCGAAGATAAAGTTTACCCATAATGTCACGAACTCAAATATATAATTTACTCTCAATTTCATGTCCAAAATCGTGGTCAAAATCCAAGAATACCAATTTCTAGGTTTTTCTCAAAATCCCAAATTTCTATTAATTTCCATGTTAAAACATATACATAATCGATGTATTTAACTCAAACTAGTAAAAACCACTTACCTCATGCTTGGTGGTGAAAATGGCACTCCCAAGTTGCTCCAAAACCGACTCCCATGGAGGAAATGGGGTTGAAATGAGCCAACCTCCTCATTTTAAAGAGACACACTGCCTGCCCCTACTTTCGCACCTGCGGTCATTTGACCGCTTCTGCAATTCCGCAGGTGCGGCCCCAACTACCGCTTCTGCGGTCTTCCATAAGCTGCCCCTTCTACTTCTGTGCTTCCTCTTCCGCAGGTACGGTCCCGTTTCTGCGTCGAGATGACCGCATCTGCGATTTCTACACTTCCAGCCCAAATCGCATTTGCGACCCTCATGGCCGCTTCTCCGGCTCACGTGTGGCCCAAGTCTCGTAGGTACGGTTACACCAGAAGGCCTCAGGGACCCCGACCAATCATACCAACTAGTCCCAAAACATAATGGGGACCTGCTCGAGGCCTCAAATCATATCAAATAACGTCGAAATCACGAATCACACCCTAATTTGAGCTTTATGAACTTTAGAACTCGAAACTTTTAAATTCGATGTCGAAACCTCTCAAATCACGTCCGATTGACATCAAATTTTGCACATAAGTCACATTCGACATTACAGACCAACTCCAACTTCCGGAATCGAAATCCGACCCCGAAATAAAAAAGCCTACTTCCGATCAAACTTTTAAAAAACCTTCAAATTTCTAACTTTAGCCAAATGACTCCAAAATGACTTGCGGACCTCTAAATCCACTTCCGATCGCGCTCCCAATACCAGAATCACCCTACGGAGCTATTCCCAGACTCGGAATCCCAAACGAACATTGATAACATTGAAATACACTTCAACCCAAATTTATGAAATTCTTCCAAAAATGCTAACTTCCACAATAGGTGCCGAAACGCTTCCAGATCATCCAAAATCCGATCCGGACATACGCCCAAGTCCGAAATCATAATACGAACCTACTGAAACCTTTAAATCCGGATTCCGAGGTCGTTTACTCAAAAATTCAATCTTAGTAAATTCTTCCAACTTAACGCTTCCGAAATGAGAATTCTCTTTCCAAATCAACTCCGAACCTCCCGGAATTCAATTCCGACCATGTGTACAAGTCATAATACCCGAAGTGAAGCTGCTCATGGCCTCAAACTTCCGAACGACGCTAGAGCTCAAAATGACTGGTCAGGTCGTTACATTAGAGACATAACAACTCGAACCTCCAGAGAAATATTTTCTTAGAGATGCAATGCTGATAAAAGGCTTGAAAAGCAAAGAGATGTTTGTATTAGTACATAACACCGAAGAAGCAGATAAGGCAGATGCATTAGTCGATTAGATTAGCAATATCCTTAATAATACATATAATCCGATCTGAAATCCGAAATATTTATCCGATCCAAACTTTAAAATCCGACCCAATATTAATTCGAGTTGCATATTGCAGAATTCGAAATTCGAAATTTCAATAAGAAATATGCTAAATTTAATCCGATCCGATCCATGCACAACCCTAATTTGCGAAACCTAATAACTTTAATCGAAATTCTATATTTGTGTTACAAATCTATTTAATATGTACTATTAAACCCCAATAATTTAAAAAGAATAAAACTATGAATTCATAAACTCTAAATCTTAACTTCATCCATGAGTGGCTAAGTGCCCTAAACTAGTTTATGGCACGTTTATCTTTTCTTGATTCGACGCCTTTGACGACTTTGGGCCTCACATTAATTAAATTAATTGATATTTTGAAATCTGACAAACTAATTAATGAGCGCAACCTGAAATTTCCTACATCTTTTATGACGAAAGATTTGCATGTCTGCTGCAACCTAGAGGTTTCCTTTGTTATGCTGAGATTAGTAATATTAAAATTTAGTTTTGGTATAAATGGTAAAATTATTGCCATGTGACTAGGGGGTTACAGATTCAAGCCGTGAAAATAATTTTTGCAGAAATGTAGGGTAAGGTTGTGTACGATAGTCCCTTGTAGTTCGGCCTTTTCCCGGACCGTGCGCATAGTGAGAGCCTAGTGCACCGAGCTACCCTTTTTATGCTAGGATTAGTTATTTTGATATTATTTCATAGTGATTATTTGGTATGTTGTATTAATTTCGAGATTATCAATTTTACTGCTTTATTTTAGAATAATTTATCGGGCTTTTTTTACTATTAATCCGCGCCAGAAACTATTTACATTCGGTAGCCGAAAACATGTATAAAAAATTTATATAACTTTTGTATATAACATGCAGAATGATATATATACAAAAATATATTTTTTTCGTCTATTATTTTTAGAGCGACTACACCATTTGGCAAGTATAATTTATCCCTGTACTATTTTTAATTTTGGGATAACTTATCCCAGTATTAATAACCAAACAAGGAATAAGACAACACTACATTTTTATCCCAGGATTATTTTTCCTTATCCATCATACCAAATGACCTTTTATAGTATGGGTTCATTCTCAGGTCAGTTGTGTTATAAAAAATAAAAATAAAAAACACATGTATTCACATGAGCAGATGTAGTATAGTAGTTATGAATTCACTTGAACTTATAACTTTAGACGTTGAGTAAAATTTTCTGTACAAAAATTCACTGAAATTATAAAAACAGTAGATATGAACCCATAATTTTAAAAATATAATAAGTTCAATTTTAAAAACTTTAAAACTTGAATCCATAAAATTTAAATCGTGGATCCGTCTCTGCTCATTTACACAAACTCAATCTAGTCCAAGGGATTCAGACATTCATTCTGAGTCATATCTTAAAAATAGAGAGTTCTGGTATAATTTAGAAGATTGAAGTAATATTTTTTCTAAGGATTCATATAGCCAAATTAACTTGTTTAAGATTAAGCCATAAATATTCTTACCCGTATAATATGTATTCTAGAAAATAAAACGTTGAAAAGCGTTTAAGTGAATTAAGAATATCTTAGGGAACGGCCAAACAAAAATGAGGTCCCTTTCAGGAAAAAGTTTTGACCAACCTTAATAACGGACAATACTCGGCATGTATAAAATATAAAAAATAAGTATAAACAATTTTCTCACAATATACTCTAGCAAAGAGGGTTTTTGGAGAATCCTTTCGAATTATTACTGAAATAGCATGTGTGAAGATTCTGAGCACTTGTCATGAAAGATCTCTAGGACGGTAGAAACCCTTATAAAATGAGGTCTGATGTTAGGTTAAATGTTCATGTTTTTCATGTAATTTGGCTTGTATTATGCCTCGATCTTGTTAACTTTGGTATGAATATTTGTAACTCGAGCTTAATAACAATATTTATATGTGTAGGAGTCAATTGAAAGTGATTTGGAAAGCTCACATGCAAACTGAAGTAAAAACAGAAGAATTTGGAGGAAGTATGATTTTGGTGCCCAGGTTCGCGTCACGCACCAACCAAAACGCCAAGGACAGCAGAACACAAAAGTGAAAAAAGTTTGGTTTCCAGGTTCGCGGCAGGCGCAAAGCGGGACGCCCAAGGACGGGTTTCGTCCTAATTCGTCTAGGAATTAGTAATTTCAACCCTACACGCCCGTAACATGTATAAAAGGGGTTATAAATCTATTTTTTAGAGGATTAGACATTATTGGAGATACAAGAAGGATACGGGCATATTTGGAAGCAACGAATCACAAGAGGTTTCTCTTCCGTTCTTCCTTAATCTATATTTTTAATTATTATCATGATTGTTAGTATGGTTATGAGTAGCTAAACTCTTTTATCTTGGGTTTCCTTAATCTATATTTTTAATTATTATCATGATTGTTAGTATGGTTATGAGTAGCTAAACTCTTTTATCTTGGGTTTGATGGAACCTTTTGGAGGAGGATTTTCTGTTATGTTTAATATAATTTTGTCGTTGGATTTTCTCTACTTGTTCAACTACGTGATTATCTTAGTTGATTGAAGAGCCCTAAATTGATTGTGCCTATTTAGTATGTATTGCTTGGAAAAGGGTATATATTTAGGTAGTTGTTGAACAACATCACTCCTAACGTATGTGAGGAATCAATACGGAGCTTTTAAAGGTGGGATTAGGAATAACAAAACCTTTGTGCGATCTTAGTGAGCGTTGAATTAGTGCCAGCTAGCGTAGTTCGGAAGAATATGTCTAGTCGGTAGAGAATACTTAGGCGAAATTATGGAAAACGTAGCGGGGAGAATTTCGACAATTGGGAAAATTATAACTCTAGACCACTCCTTAATCTTATCTCGAACCTTTAGTATCTTTAGTTGTTAATTTACTAATTTAATTTTCTTGTTGATTAGTAAGAAAAAAAGAATATTGATATTTACAAATTAAAAATTGTTCGAGCTTGTCTTCTTAGTGATAGTAAACAGTTGTAGCTAAATCTTAGTTTTCTGTGGGATTCGACTCCGGACTTTTATTTCGGATTATATTTGCAGCGGCCGCTTATCCTTTTTAGGACTAGAATTGGGCGTGATCAAGTTTTGATGCTGTTGCTAGAGAATTAACGGTGTAGTTATAGCTGTATATTGCTTGGTTTCAAGTTTGAATTTTATTTTATTTTTTTCTTGATTTTTTTATTTTACTTGTTGATTAGAGAAACATGACATCTTAAAATTACGAAAATTTTAGTATTGGTAATTTTATTTTTGATCTTCATTATCCTTGCCCAACTACTTATGATGATGATTCTACTTTCTTTTTTTTGAAGTTAATAAGAACAAAGATCTTAGGAATGCTGACTTGAAGGAGATCATGTATATCTTTAAGTGCCTTGTGGAATAATATAATGAGAAATCACTGCAAATACAAATGCAAGAGGCAACTATTCGAAATGTGGAGGCTCAAGTGAGTCAACTAGTTGAATCTTGTAAAGCACAACAAGCTGACATTGTGCATAGTAACCAAGAAGAGCATGAATTAACGGCAGAAATTGCCATTATGAGTTGAGAATAGAATACGACCAAACTAACCAACTAGAATTTGATGATGTCGATGTTGAAGAAGTAGTACTGGAGTCAACTGAGGACCTTACAGATACTATTTCAATTGATTCTAGTTTGTGGCAAGAAGAGGAGGTCGATAACAAGTTGAATTTTCTGTTTGAGCGCATTGGTCCTCACTCCAAGCATTTTTGGACATTATGTTCGGAAGGAGATATGAAAATCGATCTGTATGAGCCAATGCACGAGTCAAAGGAAGAGGTAGATGAGCACGATATTCTAAATTTTTCAAGGCCATCTAGACAAGGTGACACTCCTCGGTTGAAAGCCAAAAAGTGCATAAAGAATCATTTTATTTTTAGCTCGCAATAATTTGTACCACCCTAAAAGCATGATCATAGAGCAGAATCAAAACTTGGGATCCAATTCATAAGTTCAAAGTAGAGGCAGAAAGTGATTCACGTCGTGTTATGACGTTAAATTAGGCGTTTGTTGGGAGGCAGCCCAACTTTACTGCTTTTTTTTATTTGCTTATCTTTTTTTTTAATTCTTTTATTTTTGTAGTATACTTTTTATTTTTATTTTGTGGGAGCATGGAAAGGAAATCCCTTGGAAGGAAACAAAAACAAACCACATGGTTAGAACTAAGTATGAGGTACCCGCACGGAGGACCAGGCTTGGGAGAAGTCTGAGTATTCCATGAGTTGATGATGCTTCGGACTTTGTCCTACCAAACATATTCTTTCACCCTCTTGTTATTTATGGTGTGCATTAGGGACAATGCACAATTTTAAGTGTGGGGTGAGGAGATTGTGTGGGTGATTTTTTATGATATTTTAGTTGTGTTAGTTTAACTAAAAAAAAATTTTGGACTATTCCTGATGATTAATCTCTTGGACAACTTTCTTGAGGGATTAAGGTCCAATAAAAAAATTTTAAAAATATATTTTTTTAGTCGTAGGCAGATAGTAATCCCCCTTGGTTTCTCTTTTGGCATTGGTTCTTTTTTCAGGGGATGTAATTTGAATCGGGTAATTTTTATTTTTAAAAAATTCAGGAAAGAACACTTGAGTTCTCTTATGTATCTTTTGACTGTTTTATGCTAACACAGTTAGGCCTTAGCATGCAAATTACCTTCCTAACATGTTTTGATAAAAATTGATGCCGTGAAAGATTGAATAGCCTGTCTGTGATGCTTTCTCTCAGTTACTTGACTCATTGTTCATGTAGTGCTCTATTGCTTAATACTTCTTGACTTTGTTATTACTTGCCTAAACTTGAGAGTTGGAATGGAACCGTCCCGACTTGGGTCATGTGCATTGTGTGATGTAAGATTTTGATTACATTCCGTGTTATCCTGTATTGTCTAGAACTTGCTATGTGTGTTAGTCGAAGGGAAATAAAGCTTTATGAGTCTAGGAAATGATGTAGCCATTTCTTTCATTGCCCATTGAGCTATTATGCCATTATAAATAAAATTATCCTTAGATAGCCCATTTGAGCCTATGAACTTTTTCTTTGGCACCCACATTACAAGCCGATTCTCATTTTGTTCTTAATAAAATCTTTTCGAACCTTTACCTCTGAAAGCACTTAAGTTTCTAGAAGAGTAAGGTGAAAGTTGGGGTAGCTTTTGAGTGGAATCATAAAAATGCCTAAGGGTGCATGTATATTTTGGAAGATCATTAGCCGGGCAACCTAAGTTTGTGGAGAGTGTTGAAAAAAAAGAGATGAGAAAAAAAAGCAAAGAAAATACAAAAAAGAGAAAAAAAGTATATAGAAAATACACCTCCTATTCATCGTGATTCGGGCTAGTGAATGCATAATTGTGCTTAAAGAAGAAGGGCCAAGTTGTATATGATTTTATGAAATTGCTTGAATTGGTCATGAAAAATGTGTATTTGAAAGTTAACTATAATATATTAAAGTGCTTAGGAGAGTTAGTCACTATACCCAAAATATATACTACACGTCCCTTAACCTATATTACAACCTATAAAGACCTAATTGATCATAGACTTTGCGAGCTTAGATTAGTCGATATACACTAGGAGCAAGCCTATGGTACAACCACAGAATGCACATGAATTTCTTTAAGAGAGTGCGTGGTTCTTTGTTCATATACACGATGTCCTTAAATTATAGTGGAATGCATATTTGAATGTGTGGAAGAAATATCCAGTTATTCTTTGGTGAGGTACGTGATTCCATGACGGATAGGTGATGTTATTAAACATCTCTTGATGGGTGAGTGCACGAATTAAAGGTTCTTATTGGCGATGAGTCGTTCTTTAAGGTTGGGTGGTTATGGGCAGATTATTTGAGTGTTTCAAATTGATCACTAATATTCGGGCATGTGAAAGTTGGGAAAGGCATGAATGAGTATGCAAAGGATTAATTTTTGGTATCAACCATGGTCATATGAGTAGTATGTTGAATTGCCAAATATTCCTCCATTGTATAATGTGTTGCGTGCATTGTTTAGTTAGCATGGTTTTAGGTTTCTCGAGGGAGAGCAAGAGCTTAAATGTGGGGTGGTTATGTTAGGTTATAAATTCATATGTTTGCATGTCATTTGCCTTGCATTATGCCTCGATCTTATTAACTTTGGTGTCAATATTTGTGACTCGAGCTTATTAGTAGTATTTATATGTGTAAGAGTCAATTGGAAATGATTTGGAAAGTTTGCATACAAATTAAAGTAAATATGGAAGAATTTGGAGGAAGTATGACTTTAGTGCCCAGGTTCGTGCCAGGAACCAACCAAAATGCCAAGGGCAGCAAAGAACAAAAGTGAAAAAAAGTTTTGTTTCTAGGTTCGTGCCAGGCGCAAAGCTAGATGCCCAAGGGCGGATTTCGTCCTAATTCGGCTTGGACTTAGTAGTTTCAACCATATACGCCCCCAACATATATAAAAGGAGTTCTAAACCTATTTTTTTGAGGTTCAAACATTATTGGAGAGGCAAGAAGGCTACAGAAACATTTGGAAGCAACGAATCACAAGAGTTTTCTCTTCCGTTCTTCCTTAATCTATATTTTAATGCTTTTAATTATTATCATGATTGTCTAAACTCATTTATCTAGGGTTTGATGGAACCTTTTGGAGGATGATTTTCTATTGTGTTTAATATAATTTTGCCTTTGGATTTTCTCTACTTGTTCAACTACGTAATTATATTAGTTGATTGAAAGGCCCTCAAATGACTATGCCTATTTAGTATATATTGCTTGGAAAAGGGTATATATTTAGATAATTGTGGAACAACATCACTCCTAACGTATGTGAGGAATCAATATGGAGAGTTTAAAGGTGGGATTGGGAATAACAAAATCTTGGTGTGATCTTGGTGAGCAGTTAACTAGTGCCAGCTAGCGTAGTTCGGAAGAATACGTCTAGTAAATTGTGGTATTTGCTCAGACGAGAATTACGATACCTGAAATGCTCACTATAGGTAAAGAATACTTAGGCGAAATTATAGAAAATGTAGCAAGGAGAATTCCGACAATTGAAAAAATCATAACTCTAGACCTGTCCTTAATATTGTCTCCAACCCTTAGTATCTTTAGTTTTTAACTTACTAATTTAATATGCTAGTTAATTAGTAAGAAAATAGAGTATTGATATTTACAATTTAGGAATTGTTCGAGTTTGTCTTCTTAGTGATAGTACACAGTTGTAGCTAAACCTTAGTTCTCTGTGGGATTCAATTCCAGATTTTTAGACCAAATTACATTTGTAGCGACCGCTCATCCTTTTTAGAACTAGAGTTGGGCGCGATCAAGATCCTTATCAATGACAAATAGATGAAAAAAACCAGTTTGAGACATGTTACAATAAAGAGTTCTGGATGTTCAAAATAATTAGGTATTGAGAAACATTTAAAATTTCCTTTGTTTCGTTTAATGAGAGCTTGAATTTAAATCATCTAGATATCAGTCGATTAATCGCAATTATCTTTTTTCTTTTGCAGCCACTTATTATTGACGAACACAAAACACAACAAAAAATTTATGCTTGTTAGCCAAAGATAGTATAGTTTAATTATCGTCTTCATATGGATTGGATGTATACAATATTCAAATAATTTCTAGTTAAATGCTATCTAGAATAATTAACACCTTGAATGGGAATGATTATGAACTATAATTAACTACTACAAGTAAAGCAGATAATAATTGATTACGAATAACTAGAGATTAGGAGAATTTGTTTGTTATCATTGTGAGAAATAAGGGTCATGACATGATAGGTGCAAGATTGTTATCCTGAAATTGACACTGTTAAATTTTACTCATAATGTTCTATTGATTCTCACGAATTCACCAGGTTATTGTCACATCTCCTTTTTACTACCTCCGGAGGGAGTATATAAGGAAGTTTTTTCCAATTTAAGTGACAATCAAAATGGAATTTATTTATTTATTCAGAGTCGCCACTTGAGATAATTTATGGTGTCCCAAGTCACCAGTTTAAATCCTAAATTGAGGAATGATTGACTCTGTTTACAGTCCGCAAACTCAAAAATCTGGGTAAGGAATTCTGTTAACGCGAGAGAAGGTGTTAGGCATTTTCGAGTTCCGTGGTTTTAGCACGGTCGCTCAACTGTTATTATTGGCCTAATTATCTAATTTTAAACACTTTTAAACCTACGTGCCTTTTAACTTTTGAAAACCGCTTTTACTTATTTAAAGAATTAATTCAAGGTTATTTAAAACATATCGCAAGCCATGCTACATGAAATGCACCCGTGGTTCACGACACGTTCTATTTAACCTTGTTGGAAATTATAACCGGCCCACATGAAATGTACCCCCGAGTTTTAGTAATAACTGTGATAACTATAATTAACACGCCTAAAGCAAACTACGAGGTTCCTTTTTTAATATTTAAATTATAACATGTGTGAGGGCCGTGGATGATTTAATTTTGCTTATGACACACCTCAAGTCTATTTGTTCAAATGATTTCTTGGTTTAGATTTATGAGGGCCATAAATTATTGTTCTTGTTTGATATGTTACACCTTATCCTAATTACAAGGGTTAGTTTTAACTAGGCCTAAATAGTTTGATATTAAAGGAGTTATTAATTGTGAGCACAATTGGGCCATGGGTTATTTCAAAGAAATGGGCCAAGTATGAATTTCTTGAGTTGTAAAAACCAGACTGCCAAATTACTAAAAAAAATAACAAAAGAGCCAAACCTATTGTATACATAATCCGCAGCAGCCATTTTAAATGGGGGTCTGGGCTCGACAGCAGGCCCAAAAGACGGTAAGGAATACAGCTCCTCATTCCAAGCGGCCCCAACATCTAAGCCTAAAGTAGAATCAAATCTGGTAAAAGGATGAATGCTAAAGGATAGGGGACTCAAGATCGTGTCCCCACATAAACAAAGAAACATCTGAAGCCCAAGGAATCCAGCTGAGCCCCTTGGCTATGAACATGCAGAAAATTAAAACACTACATAATTAATGAACTACAGGCCCCCTCGCTTGAACATTGAAATTACTGTCATTTGCTGTTGAGTTCTTACATAGTAAATTTAATGATGGATACTCTTGACATTAAATATACAGTGACCCAATAGCCCTTGAGTTCATTCAAATTAAAAAAAAAAAACAAAACTGAAATTCTAAACAACAAAATCATTGATGGAGGTTAACTGGGAACTTAACATCACTGAGATTGAACTAATCAAAATCCAAAATTAGTGTTACTTATCCAAATTGAATCTATACTATGACAGTACAAACATCCAAGGACTCGGTAGAAATAGTTTAAACTAGGCTGGAACCAAAATAACACATGAAAGTCCAAATACAACCCCAATACAAATTGTAATGTCCATGGCATGAATAAATACAATGAATCAAGCAATAGAACACAATTTAATGTAGAACAAGGATAAGTTTTCAATAACACAACTTGATATTCAATAACTAAGGTTTACATCTCCGACATGCTTCAGATTCAAGCTTCACATCAATAAAGTCCAAAGATGTACCTGGATATCAAAGTAAACCAAAAGAGAATGAAGATTTTCAACAGTAGCAATAGATTGAATAAATCAGCAAGCCAAACACAACAATATTCAACCTCTCTTAGGCCATTTGTAACCCAGACATCAGAAATTATTTGAACTTTTGGAAAATTCTGACTAACTATGAAGATCAAAAGCAGAACCAAAGCAAATTTCAACCAAAAAAGTCCAGGAAATGTTCAGTATGTCGAGTATTAAAAGTTGCCTAAAGATGAAGGGGAAGAGGTATTATATAGGCATGCCTATGGCAGCCCTAGTCCAACTTTACCAATTCCCTTTCTACCCTTGAATTCTTGGTTGTTTTACCCCCTTTACCCTTTTCAAAATATCTGAAACCCTCTGCCCTTAACAAACCAGCTCTCATCTTATCCTCTAGAACCTCCCCCCAACAGAAAATGATTCCCTTAAACCCCAAATGCCCAAAACACCCCCTGACATCCTTGTTTTTACGCTCAGCAGGCCAACCTGGGTCAAGTTAACCCAAGACCCCAAATGAATGGGCCTCTTAACCGGGTCATCAATGAACACAGTTAATTCAAGAGTCCAAACCATCACAAATGATCAAACAAAGAAAATCAAATTCAGAACAAGAAAAAGAAACAATAATTCAAAATTTTACGATTAAACCTAATTTTAACTACCAACTAAGATGGACTCCATTATTAAAGAAAACAAGACAAAAAATGAAGTAAGTAAACAAAGAATAGAAATACTACAATCAGCAGAGTTGAGGGAAAAGAGAGCGGAAAATACCAATTTACGCCAGAATGTCTTGACAAAACGAAACGAATCATCGAACGATGATGAGAATAGATATTTGGCCGGAATCCGGTGAGTTCGTCAAAATCCGGTGTTCTCAGAATGGACTAAAACCAATGCCAATCGATTGCTCTTGTTAAGAGCAATCGACTAATGTAGATTATAGGTCAAATCGAGCCGGGACTTGTGCAGAATTAGAAAAAATAGAATAAATTAGTGTTTAATTTCTAGATTCGGAATTGGGGGAATTTCGTTGGGATTTTTGAGAAATAAATGTGGGAATAGGATTTAGGATGGCCTGGGGGTTGCGTGGTATGAATGTGGGGTGTTTGGAGCCCGCTGCCGGTGGAGAGGGTGGAGGAATTTAGGGCAGCGCTAGGGTTTCTGGGCTGAGGCGATAAGAGACTGAAGGGGAGGGGTTTGTACTGGGGGTGTCCTAGATTCCGACCTTTAAATACAAAAGGGGTCCCCAGTTCCCAGCCCTTGGATTAACTTAGATCGATGGCTAGGATTGACCCAAGGAAACGGGGTCGTTTCGATTGGAGAGGGGCTGGGCAAATTCGGGTTGCTCCGAGTTGGGCCTGGATTGGGGAAATACTTTGGGCGGGTTTTCAACTGAACTGGCCCAATTTCAGGGTTTTATTCAAATTCTCAATTTCCTTTCTTTTTTTTTGTTTTCCTTTTATAATTGTTTTCTTTTCCTTTTCAATCAATTTAAACCTAAATCAAACTCTTAAACTAAATTAATTTAACACAATTAAGACAATAATCCACCATAATAATTTTAAAAATTAATTACTCCTAAATTAAAAAAAAAAAGAAATTACTAATTTAAAATTAAAAGGCTAAAAATGCAAAAGTAAACCATTTTGGTGATTTTCATTTTTTAACAAATTTTTTTTATTAATTAACCTAAAAATGTAAAAATATCCCAAATGCAATGCGGGGTATTTTTTTTTGTATTTTTCATGATTTAAATAAAACAAACATGCATAGAAAAGTGCAAACAATTAACAAAAATCCTACAAAAAATTTGCGAAATTGCAAATAATGGAAAAAAAAATTATTTTCTTGAATTAATGGGAGTAATTCATATAGGAAAAAAATCACGTGCTCACAGCTGCCCCTCTTTACTCGAAAACACGAAGAGTTTTCATTCAAAGATAAAGTGAGCGGATACGATTGATTTTTGCCCCTTTGAATACTCCCTGGGAAGCATTTTTTGAAAAATTTGACCGCACCTTGCTTCCGAGGTTGCCTACATATCCTTGGCTATAAAAGAATCAGGTCAGTGTAGTTCGGGAGGTTTCGGTAGCTGGGACTACCAGGAAGTTGTGATTTCACTGTTGATGTTGCTGCTACTGCTTGCTGAACCCCTTATTACACCAGGACAAAATACAAGAAGCTAGACTAAACTATGATTTATGAATTACAAGAATCCTATCTATATCTTCAAACTTGATCTTGCAGCATCTGCTGCTCCGTTGACTCGTACTCTCCAGGTGAACTTCCTTTGTTGCTGACTTGAATTGTGTTATGAGGTGAATTCCTTTATTATCTAGGCGGGCACCTGATTGCTGAACCGGAACCATCTTCCTTCGATCATTGCCGCTTTTCTTTTGTTCTTCAGGTGGCGCCTGATTATCATTATTTGAATTATCTTCCTTTCCTACGAGACTCGACTTGTTTTCCCTCTGAAACTTGAATTGTTTTCCCTTTGCTCTATAGGTGGGCGCCTGATTACCAATATATGCACTGTTTTCCCTTGAGACTTGGCATGTTTCCCTTTGTTCTCTAGGTGGGCTCCTGATTTCAACACTTGAACTGCTCTTCCTTTGTTCTCCAGGCGGGCTCCTGATTTTCAACACTTGAACTGTCTTCCCTTTGTTCTCCAGGTGGGCGCTTGATAACTAACATTTGAATGGCTTTCCCTTTGTTCTCCATGTTGGCTCCTGATTTCCAATACTTGAACGGCCTTCCCTTTGTTTTCCAGGTGAGTGCCTAATTTCCACAACTTGAAATGCCCTCACTTTGTTCTCCAGGTGGGTGCCTGATTTTCACAACTTGAACTGCCTTCCCTTTATTCTCCAAGTGGGTGCCTGATTTCCACAACTTGAACTGCCTTCCCTTTGTTCTCCAGGTGGGTGCCTAATTTCCAAAAACTTGAACTGTCTTCCCTTTGTTCTCCAGGTAGGTGCCTGATTTCCAACTCGAATTGACTCCTCTGAAACTGCTACTTTCTTTGAACTGTCCTCCCTTATTTCTCTAGGTGGGTGCCTAATTGCTTGGATCTGAACTGCTTTCCATCTTTGAAACTCATGTTGTTCTCCCTTGCTCTCCAGATGGGCGCCTTATTACAACAAAATAGATAAAACAAATAAAATTTCCTGCCCCAGTTTGGTAGCTGGACACATCGGTGAGTGTTAATTGAATCATGTTGCCAAATATCTCTAAGAATTTGAAAGCTAGATCCCATTATCCAGGAGGATCCTGAAAATTAAAATCAAATCTCATCTTAAGAGTGACAACTTTAAGGCTAAATTATATTTTCCTACGGTAGAACTTACGCTAAATCTTGTTATCTAATGGAGGTCTTAAAGCTAAGTTCCATTATTCATGAGAGTCTTAAAAATTTCGAATTGAATCCTATCCTAAGAATGAAAACTTCAAAGCCAACTTATATTTCCTCAAGGTAAAGCTTATGCTAGATCTTGTTACTCATGAATGTTTTGAATTTTAAACTAGATCCCATTGTCCAGAAGGGTCCCGAGAACTTCAAATTAAATTCCATTATCCAGGCGGGTCCTGAGAATTTACGATCGAACCTGTCCGGTACATTGCTTTCTTTATGGAAGGTTTCTCCGAAACAAATGGAATTTTCTGCCCCTATTTCAAATCAACGAAAAATCTTGTCAGTTTAAAAATATGGTGGTTAGTTTGTGGCATTCTTGTTGAAGGTGGCCTCTTCGGTGTCGCGCTTTGCTTTGACTGGTTGCCTTGAACTGGCCAAGAACCGTTTGACTTTCTGACTGATTCTCAACCGCAGGACCTTGGATGACCCGAGTGCTCTACACTCAAACCGTTGTTTTACATTTCTAACCCTTCTACCTTAACCTCTGTATTTCACATAAGATTACTAAACCATTCGACCAATGGAACTTTCACTGACACCTTATTTCCCACTTTACATCATGCTATCTCTGGTATGCTTTGGCCGCACTTTGCTTTGTGCAATTTTGGAAGTTGGTAGTAAGCTTTAAAATCTCTTCTCACTTGCTCAAACAAAACTGACATTGGAAAAATCTCAGAGAAATAAACCCCAAAGAAATGAAATGCAATGACTTCGAGAGTTAGGAATAGAGAAGAAAATCCAAAACTGGATGACTGTTTATAGGAGGAAAAAGAAAAAAAGACTTATCTGAGCGGAACGGCTGGTACCAATGATCATGACATGCATTTTGGATTAATCATCCCAGCCTATTCAATCAATCACCTTTTAGTTGTCATATTATATGCCCTAGGATTTCCATAACCCGATTTCTTAGCCGAATCACTGACCTTGTTCGGTTCGCGGTGCCCTGAAAGGTTTACACCAACAAACCTCTATCATTTAATCATCTCTCAACTCACCGTCGCCTTACGGTGCCCGTGAGTGTTTTCACCAATAAGACTCTCTCATTTTTTTCATTTTTCCTGCTTAGACCGGAGTGCTTCCCCTGATATGAATCATCTGTGCTTACTCAACTTGGAATCTCTCGAAGACTAATTGGAAGGTCTTTCTTTGGACTATAATGTGAAATTTTGGATAGGGTTAGAAAGAAAGGATATCAAAAGGCTCAAAACAACTTGAATGGGTTTAAAAATTACAACTCTTGGAATCAGATTTCTTACAATAACCACAACTTTCTGCCCCAGTTTCTTTGCTTGGGGACTTCTAGATTTCTATTTTGATGGGACTGAACCATGAGGCTGCCTACGTATCCTTAAAAGGAATCAGCTCGAACGTAGTTCATGTCATAGGAATTACTTTGTTGTTGTGATTATTCTCTTTTCTTTTTCTTTCTCTCTTTTCCTTTTCTTTCCTTTTCTTCTTTTTTCTTTTCTTTTCTCCTTTTTCACTATTTTCCATTTTTTTCTTTCTCTTTTCTCTTTTCTTTTCTCTTTTTCTTCTTTACTCACCTTTTGCGCTCGTATTTTCGAACTTTGCTACTGATTCCAAAAGAGGGGTATGAAAGGAAATAAATAAAGCTCAAAGGAGTAACAAAGGATAAAGTGTTTAGATAGCATAACAAAATGCCTTCGTCATTCCAATCTTCAAAACATGGCAAGTACAAACAAAACAATTTAAACCAAAGAAATCATACATAATATCTTTTGACCGCATCAGAATTGATAGCTATATCTACACATTTGCCTTCTATATCTGTCAAATATAAAGCACCATTGGACAATACTCTCGTTATGATGAACGACCCCTACCAATTTTGGGCGAACTTGCCTTTTGCTTCAGACTGATGCGGAAGGATGTGTTTTAATACTTGCTGACCCACTTCAAATTTCTGGGTATGCTCCTTCTTGTTGTATGCTCTTGCCATTCTCTTTTGATACATCTGGCCATGGCATACTGCTAGCAATCGTTTCTCATCAATCAAACTCAATTACTCCAGATGAGTTTTGACCCACTCATTATCATCAATTTTGGCTTCAGCGATAATCTGAAGTGATGGAATTTCAACTTCTGCGGGTATCCCCGCTTTTGTGCCGTATACCAACAAATAAGGAGTTGCACCTATTGAAGTACGCACAGTAGTGCGATAGCCCAATAATGCAAAGGGCAACTTCTCATGCCATTGCCTGGAACCTTGCACCATTTTCTGAAGTATCTTCATTATGTTTTTGTTGGCTGGCTCGACTGCTCCGTTCGCCTTGGGGCGGTATGGGGGTGGAATTGCGATGTGTAATCTTGACGTTCTAAACGTCAATACCACACAAAAGGGGGGATAATTTGTGTGGTACCCAATTTTCTCTCTAGAAGAACCTGGTTCTTCTAGGTGTTCTAACTACTACTGTTTGCGGAATAAAAAATACATAAAATAAAGAACACAGAGATTTTTACGTGGAAAATACCTGGCTCAAAAGGTGAGAAAACCACGACCTACTACTCAGTAGGATTTTCCCAAACTTCCACTAAAATTACTGAGCCAAAATAGCATTTACAAAAACTCTTTATAAACCTAAGGATTAACTCTAATCCCGTTGTGGCACAGCGCCTCAACTGTTGCGACGACTTTAAGTTAGATTATAACTTGAACACTCAAATTACCTAATACAATTGCTTCTATGAAAGCTGAAAGATACAACTTTAAACCACCTACTACAATTGAACTAGAATAATAAAAAAACATAATGGAACCGGTTCTTCTATCTTGTTCAAGTAGCTTCAGGAGTGCACACTTAAATTTCACATAAATTGCTTGCAAAATCGCCTTGCTCTTTTGCTTTTAATTTAGTTTAACTTCTACGTTTGTGCAATGTCTATAAAAGAGAAAATCACTGTCATTTAATAGGTTAGAAATCAGAGTTTGATTGAGACTCAATTTCTGATCTTCTATCGTAGTTGAGTCCTTGAAGATATCAAACTCTAACACTCTCTTTATCCGGATTGTGTTCTCTTCACATAAGGAGACTTTCTCACCTTATCCAATATGCAACCTTTTCGATCAGATCAGGAGATATTGCTGCTTGATTAGTAGGACTTATCTCCTTCACGTGCATCTCACATGTGTAGGTTGATCATGACAGTGCTTCACAAGATGGACCTGGTCCATGACTGAGTTCATTTATCATTCTTTAAAACTTTACCTATTCTTGTGCCAACAAATTCCCTCTTTTTGATGATGACAAACTCTGTGCTTTTTACTGATCAAAAAACCTATAAGAACTCAGCTTAACCATCAACACTAAACTTAGAAAATTTTCTTTTCATCAAGGACCAGGTTAATTAGGTTATAAATATCACTTATTTCAGAATAATGTGTAAAACACAATATCTCTTCCCCCTTTTGGAATCATCGAAAAGTTGCATACACAATGTGAATTCCAGATTTTAATAAGTACTCATGGGCACTGGGAAACTGCAAGTGCAATCATGGTGCAATCATGGTGCAATCATCAGTAATCAAACAAACATATTTAAACTATCAAGGTCAGAATAATCATTGAACAAGAGAAAACATCAGTTGTCATTGATACATATATGTTTCCACTAACAATCCAAAAAAAAAAGAAAAACATCCAAACCATGAGCAAAAAACAGAAAAATCCCTAATCTGGGTCACTGGGGTGGGGGGGGGTTACTAGAATTAGTTCAGGAGACAGAAACTAGGAGTCCTAAGGCTTGGAGGGTTGATTTTGGAGAAGATTCAGCAAGTTAAATTCCATCATTCTTCTCCTGTTCTGTTGCAAGCTTCTGAGACCATCCCTCTCAGCTTCCACTTCAACCACACGAACCTTGAGCCTAGCAATTTCAGCATCCTTAGCTGCACATTCCTGAACAAAAGTCCTAACCTTGCTGTTGATGGGTGTCCTCAAGGATGAACCAGGTTCAACTAGGATGGCATTGACTGGATAGTCACAAGAAGAAGAGTTTTGATACCAAAGTATTCTTTGCTCGAGGTCAT
The DNA here is from genome assembly GCF_000715075.1 of Nicotiana tabacum. NCBI lineage: Eukaryota > Viridiplantae > Streptophyta > Magnoliopsida > Solanales > Solanaceae > Nicotiana > Nicotiana tabacum. The sequence goes on from NC_134082.1 coordinate 12,122,737, forward strand.
TTCCCATTTTTTCATAGGCACATTGAGCCTGTCCAGAAATGTACTTAGTATGAAGCCATATGGGGTAGCATGAGCCTTGGAACCATTTATAACCCTGTCTAGCAGTTTGACTATGAGGGCATGCCAGTTGATTTGCTTTCCTCTCTCCAGGCATTCCATAAGAACCAGATCCATGTAGTTGGCAGTGTTCTTTCTCCTGTCTTGGCAATAAGCACTTGATGACAAACTCAAACACCACCTTGTGCTGAGGCCTCATCTCACTTTTCTGCACAGCTTTGGCTTCATTCACATTCTCTGAATCACAGAACCTTTTGGTGATTTCAAGGGCAGTGGGGAGGGAGTCCAGGCATAGCCACCTTTGCCTAGTATAATCATCAAACCCTTTATAGGATATGTCCAGAATCTCTCCCAATTTCACAGCATCAAATTGCACTTGAACTGCCTTCACCTGGCTACTGACAACTCCATCCTTAACAATATCATTTGCCATAAATTCAATCAACTCATTTCTAGCTAGCCTACCTTCCATCTAAAGGACCATGTCCTTCTATCCCTGAGCAGCCAAAGAGTCTACCAATTTCATCATTCCTGGTTCCACCAGGTCCTTCAACAGTCTACCCTTTAAAATCTTTCTTCTGCCAAAAATGGCAAGCTTGTCCTGTTCCTTTTCAGAATCATTTTCTTCTTCTTCTTTACTCCAATCACCATCATCAGAAACTTTGGTTTGTTTAGCTTTCACTACAGATCTTGTCCTCTTAGCTAGTGTGGGTTCAACAACTACAGGCACAGAGGAGGATGTCTTGGACGAAGTCTTTGGTTTCTTAGGCTTGGGTGTAGGAACCTCCACTGTTGTACTCCTCTCTCGATGGACCAGTTCCATCTCTTCTTCCTCAACAGCCTCTGAGTATTCTGCAACCTTTCCATTTCCCTTATCCTTTTTCCTTTTATTGCTTTCTTCTAAAGCCTTTTGTAGATCAGCTTCACTCTGTTTTACCTTGCTTCTTGTGGCTCTACCCCTAGGCACTAAAGAGGCAGTAGGTGTTGGGAATGTGACTTTTCTTTTCTTGGATGGCTTGGGAACATTTGAGGCTTTTGGTGTAGTAGCTTTGCATTTCTTTGGGTCATAACTTGCCCCAACCTTTTTCAGTAGGTCAGTCAAGGTTTCTTCAATAGATGAAACATGTTCATCTCTTTGTTTGCTTAGATGAACCAACTCTCAGCTGCTTCCCCAGAACCACTTCTCCCTGACTTCATGCCATTCTCATCTAACCTATCTTGTGCAACCCTACATATAGAAAGAATTGCTCCCTTCCTTTTACCTCTCTCTTCACCACATGTACCCTCTCTCTCTTTTTCTTTTTCAGACTTCTTTTTACCTCCACTCCTACTCATCTCAGGCAAATCAACATCCCTAATGGGTCCAACCAGAACAAACCTAGTTTCTAAGTTTTCAACCACAGAAGAACTTACCTCAGAAGGAGATTCTTGAGGCTTTTTAGAGTCAGAAGACCCATGTCCATCTCCCTCGGTCATGGATTGAAAGGATTCATACTCAGAGCTAGAATCGGACTTCGGAGCTGGGCTTTCTTTCACTTGGCTAGCTTTCAACCTTTCATTTAAAACCTTCCTCAGAGCCCCAGATGCTACCGTTTTTTGAGCAAGCATTTTCTACCTTCGAAACCTATGTTTTGGAGATACACTGGTGGAGTAGATGAGGATAAACTTGAGGGAGATGATGGTAGAGGAGTGCCAGGGTGATCTTGTGGGTTAGACATGATTCTTCGTTTCTTGAGAGAACTTGGGAATTTTGGAGAAGAAGGCAATTAGAATTGAAGAGGAATTTGTGATGGTTTTAGAATTATGAAGAAGACTGGAGATGCGGTGTGTATTTTAAGCGGATTAGACATTAAATAAGTAACGACAGCTTTTTCAGGGGTCAAATAGAAGTCTAATCAAATTGAAATTCCAGAATTTTAATGATAGATTTGGCTTCCCTAGATATTAGGAAGAAACCCCGGTTTAGAGTTCTAGATGGACAGAACTAGTTCAATGTTTAACGGATAGAATTTTCTAGGAATTTGACAAGTATAGGAATTCTGCTCATAATTGAATTATTAATCTTTCTAATTGTACAGAGTATAGAAAACATACCTGAGCTTTCATATGAACCCAAACTGATGAACTAGGTTCTTCATATAGAACTCTCTTGAACATGCTTCAAATGCCATAATAGAGAAAATGTTATAAGAGATCAGTGCATCATATATGCACATGTCACAGGAGTATACTAATTAAAGTATGAAACTGAGTAAGAATTAATCTAGATATTTACACAAGGTTAGAAATCCTAGCCAAATTTGTTTTTCATTTTTTTGTGCATTCTGAGCTGGATCTATTAGGTGATCTTAATCATCACTAATTCCAACCTATTCCTCTCAAAGTTTTCTCTACTCAGTGCTTTAATGAAGATGTCAGCAATTTGCTTATCAGTAGTACAGAATTCTATGGAGATCAAACCTTTCTCATAGTTGTCTCTTAAGAAATGGTGCATAACATCTATATGCTTAGTCCTCTTATGATGAACATGGTTCTTTGTCATACTTATAGCACTAGTGTTATCACAGAATATAGGAATGCAACCAACTTCAATGCCAAAGTCTACTAGCTGCTATTTGATCCATAGTAATTGAGCACAACAAGAGGCAGAAGCAACATAATCAGCTTCAGCAGTAGATAAGGCCACTGAATTTTGTTTTTTAGTATCCCATGAAACTAGACATGAACCAAGGAAGTGTGCCATACCTGAGGTGCTCTTCCTATCCACTAGGAAACCTGTATAATCAGCCTCAACATATCCTACTAGGTTGAAATTACTACCTTTGGGGTACCAAAGACACGACACAAATCAGTGGTGCCTTTCAGATATCTTAGTATCCTCTTGACATCAGTCAAGTGAGACTCTTTTGGATTTGCCTGAAAACGAGCACAAAGCCCTACACTGAAAGTAATGTCAGGTCTGCTGGCAGTAAGATACAAGAGTGAACCAATAATACCCCTATACAACTTTTGATCAATTGATGAACCAGGTTCATCAATGTCTAATTTAGAGGCAGTTGCAATGGGTGTGTCTATTTCTTTTGATTCTTCCATTTTAAACTTTTTTATAAGCTCTTTTGCATACTTCTGCTGATGGATCATGGTTCCATTAGGACTTTGTTTGATCTGCAAGCTTAAGAAGAAGTTAAGCTCACCCATCATACTCATTTCAAACTCACTCCCCATTAATTTTGCAAAGTCCTTACTTAGCTTATCAGTGGTGGCCCCAAAGATTATGTCATCAACATATATTTGTACCACAAGGAGATCCTTACCTTTTTTCCTTAAGAATAAGGTACTGTAAATTTTCCCTCTTTTGTAACCATGCTCTAGTAGCAATTTGGACAGTCGTTCATACCATGCTCTTGGGGCCTGCTTGAGTCCATAAAGAGCCTTGTCTAACTTATACACATGCTCAGGACATTCTTTTCTCTCAAACCCTGGTGGTTATTTTACAAACACTTCTTCTTTTAGGTAGCCATTCAAGAAGGCACTTTTGACATCCATCTGGTGAAGAGTGAATTCAATGTGTGCTTCAAAGGCTATGAGGAGTGTGATTGCCTCTAGTCTTGCAACTGGAGCAAAAGTATCATCATAACCTATGCCTTCCTCTTGACTGTAACCTTGGACCACCAGTCTTGCCTTGTTTCTTATAACTGTTCCATCTTTATCAAGTTTGTTTCTGAAGACCCATTTTGTACCAATAACTGATCTGTCCTTGGGTCTTGGAACTAGATGCCAAACTTGACTTCTCTCAAACTGATTGAGTTCATCTTGTATTGCATTCACCCAAGCTGCATCCTGCAAAGTCTCAACAACATTTTTATGTTCAATAAGAGATAAAAAGGCATCAAAGCACACAGATTCTTTAATTGTGATCTAGTTTAATCTTCAGATGTTGGATTAGTGATAATGTTCTCAATAGGATGAGAGCTTTGATACTTGTGAGGTTTTACAACCAACTGATTTCTGCTAGATGTTTCTTCTATATTCTGTTGCTGAGGAACAGGGTCATGAACAAGTTCTTTTAGGGGATTTATTTCAATTCCTCTTTGATAAGTTCCCCCTGTCAGGTTTCCCTAGATGGAAGAACATGTTCCATCAACTGTTCCTTCTTTTGGTGCCACTTTAACTTGTGCTGAGGCTTCAGTCAAATCCTTTACCAATCCAGTGTCTTCATCTTCATGTTCTTGTCTCTCAGAAAGAATGTTAGTTTCATCAAATAATACATGTACACTTTCTTATACACATAAAGTTCTTTTATTGAACACTTTATATGCTTTGCTATGTCAAGAATATCCCAAGAATACTCCCCTATCACTTCTGGGATCGAACTTACCTAGGGAGTCTTTTCCATTATTATGCACAAAGCACTTGCATCCAAATGCCCTAAGATGGGGTATATTTGGTTTTCTCCCTTTAAGTAACTCATAGGGAGTCTTCTCTACAAGAGGTCTAGTCATGCATCTATTAATAATGTAACATGCAGTGTTTACAGCCTCTGCCCAGAAGCTATGGGGCAGTTTACTAGAAAGAAGCATAGTCCTAGCCATGTCTTCAAGAGTCATGTTCTTTGTTTTAACTACTCCATTTTGTTGTGGAGTCCTAGGGGCAGAGAAGTTATGAACTATACCATTTTTATCATAAAATTCAACAAACTTAGCATTTTCAAATTCAGTTCTGTGATTAGACCTAATTGATGCAAGTTGATTTCCTAATTGTCTGAGTTTTCTAACAAAGGCAGTAAACATATCAAATGCTTCATCTTTAGATGTTAGAAATGGTACCCAGGTAAATCTAGAATAATCATCAATAAGTACCATTACATATTTCTTTCCTCCTCTGCTCATGGTTATCATTGGACCACAGAGATCCATATAGACCAGTTCCAATGACTTGGTTGTACTTACCATTTTTCTTGCTTTTGAAAGATGATCTTACCTGCTTTCGCGTTGCACAGGCCTCACAAACTTTGTCTTCTTTGAACTTGATGTTGGGTAAACTTATCACCAAGTCCTTAGAAACTAATTTGTTTAGCTGATTCAGACTGGAATGACCAAGTCTTTTGTGCTACAGGAGGGGATCATTATCCAGCACACTTAGGCATGTTAGTTCATTATCTGAGAGAGTAGACAAATCTACAATGTAAAGATTGTAAACTCGTTTTCCCTGCAAAACAATCTTGTCAGTGGTAAGGTTAATCACAAAGCATTTAGTAGAGGTGAATGCTACAAGGTTACCTCTGTCACATAGTTGTGACATACTGATCAAGTTGTATTTCAAGCCATCTATCAAGTAGACATTCTCAATGAAGTGAGAGTCTGTCTTACCTACCTTTCCAACCCCAATGATCTCACCTTTCTTACCATTTCAAAAGGAGACATTGCCTCCCCTTAAGTCCTCAAGTGAAAGGAACTGGTTCTTGCTTCCAGTCATATGTTTTGAGCAACCACTATCCATGTACCATATTTGGCTGCTTCCCTTCACTTGGACCTGCAAAAATAAATCAGGGGTTAGTCTTAGGAAGCCAAACTAGTTTGGGTCCCTTTCTATAGGCAAAGGGATAAATCAGATTTCTTATAGCCCACTCAAGCAGCCTATGTTTTTCTTGAACAAAAGTTTTGTTCTTTTGACTGGCCTTTTCTTTTGCATTACAATCATTTTTGTAATGGCCAGTCTTGCCATTGTGTGTGCAAATTTTGTTCTCAGGAAAATTGAGGTACTTGCTTTTAGGATCCCATTTAGGTGCTTGAGTCCCATAACCAAGTCCTCTTTTGTTGCTACTATGATGTTCTTGTAGCCAGGAGAGTGCATCAGAAGCCTTGTTCCATTTATATGTTCTGTCTAGTTCATGTTTTACCTTCCCTAGATCTTCTTTTAATACTCTTATCTGCTCATCTTTCCTGTACAACTCATCCTTAATTTTTCCTAAGTTTTCTTCTAGGGTGAGATGTGTATGATAAGCTTTCTTCTTTCCTGTCCCTCGTTTCAGTTTTAAGTTCTCAGACCTAAGTTCTAGGATACTAGTGTCAAGTTCAAGAACCTGGTTCTTTAACTCAGTATTTTCACTTTCACTCTCATTAGATCTAGACTCTAGATTTTTGCACTTGGCTTTTAGGATCATGCATTCCCTAGACAGCTCTTCCTTCTCATTGTTAATTATCTCAGACTCATCAATGAAGTCTAGCAGTAGCTCAGACAACCTTTCTTTAGACAGGAATTTAATCTTGTCTTTGAGATGAAGAATACTTACCTCTTGTTCATCATCTGATTCTCCGATGGCCATAACTGCTGGTTCATCTCCAGCTTCATCTTCTGAGTCCTCATCTGATGTTCTCCCCAGTCAGCAACCATAGCCTTTGTTGATCCTTTGTTCCTTTTTGGTTGAACCTGTTCCTTCTTCCTGTTCCTTCGTTCAGCCCTTTAGTTCTTCCACTCAATTTCCCATTGAGGGCAATTCTTGATTATGTGATCAGTCTTACCACACTTGTAGCAACCCTTATTGGTCTGTTTCTCAGGAGCCCTTGGTTTGTTGAAGGTTGTACCTCTTGAAGAACTCTTTTCTCTCATCAGGTACTTTTTGAAATCTCTTGTGATCATAGCCATTTCATCATCCTCCAGACCCGAACCTTCAGCAATTCTGAGAGCCAGATTTATTTCCTTCTTTGGTGCATTCATTTTCATGGTTTGCCTTTTCAGTTCATAGGTAGTAAGGTTTCCAATTAGTTCATCCAGCTTGAGGGTAGCACCATTCTTTGATTGCTGAATAACAATGATTTTGCTTTCCCAAGAGACTGGCAGAACCCTTGTCAAAATCTTCTCAACTTTGTCTTCTTCAAGACTAATCCTTCCAAGAGACTTAAGTTCTTTTGTAAGTGTGGTGAACCTTGTATACATCTCTTGGATGGTTTCTCCTTCCTTCATGGTGAAATTCTCATACTGAGAATACATCAGTGTTCCTCTGGACCTCTTTACTTGAGGTGTTCCTTCATGAGCCACTTGCAAAGTATCCTAGATTTCCTTAGCAGTGGTACAACTTTGAATTCTACTATATTCATCTGGACCTAGTCCACACACAAGCTATTTCTTCGCCTTGGCATTCTTCTCCCACTTCTTCAGGTTTTCAGCAGTGCAGTGAGCTCTTGTCTTTGGCATATCCACTCCTTCAGCATTCTTCTTAGTAGTTGCTAGAGGACCATCACTGACTATATCCCATAGTTCATAGTCTTCTCCTATGATGTGATCCCTCATGTTTTTCCACCAAGAATAATACTGACCATTAAAAAGTGAAGGCCTAGCAGTGGATTGCCCTTCCCAATTCCCAGGTGTTGCACTCATGTTGATCTTTTCTTAAGGTGTTATCCTCTTCAAGGATAACCCGCTCTGATACCAATTGATGTTCTAAACATCAATACCACACAAGAATGGGGGTGATTTGTGTGGTACCCAATTTTCGCTCTAGAAGAACCTGATTCTTCTAGGTGTTCTAACTACTACTGTTTGCGGAATAAAAAGTACATAAAATAAAGAACACACAGATTTTTACGTGGAAAATACCTGGCTCAAAAGGTGAAAAAACCATGACCTATTATGCATTAGGATTTTCCCAAACTTCCACTAAAATCACTGAGCCAAAACAACATTTACAAAAACTCCTTGTAATCCTAAAGATTAACTCTAATCCCGTTGTGGCAGACAACCTCAACTGTTGCGACAACTTCAAGTTAGCTTATAACTTGAACACTCAAAGTGCCTAATACAATTGCTTCTATGAAAGCTGAAAGGTACAACTTTAAACCACCTACTACAATTGAACTAGAATAAGAAAAAAACACAATGGAACTGGTTCTTCTATCTCGTTCAAGTAGCTTCAGTAGTGCACACTTAAATCTCACATAAATTGCATGCAAAATTGCCTTACTCTTTTGCTTTCAATTTAGTTTAACTTCTGCATTTGTGTAATGCTTGTAAAAGAGAACAATCACTGTCATTTAATAGGTTAGAAATCAGAGTTTGATTGGGACTCAATTTATGATCTTCTATCATAGTTGAGTCCTTGAAGATATTAAACGCTAACACTCTCTTTATCCGGATTGTGTTCTCTTCATATAAGAGACTTTCTCCTCTTATCCAATATGCAACCTTTTCGATCAGATCAGGAGATATTGTTGCTTGATCAGTAGGACTTATCTCCTTCACGTGTATCTCACATGTGTAGGTTGATCATGACAATGCTTCACAAGATGGACCTGGTCCATGACTGAGTTCATTTGTCATTCTTCAAAACTTTACCTATTCTTGGGCCAACAAATCTTAAGCTGTTGACATACTTCCTTCATCAGATGAATGTTAAGATTAGAACCATTATCTGTGATGATTAACTTTGGGATTCCGAATCGACAAATGATATTTGAATGAACAAAATCAACCACTGCCTTCTTTGTCACAGATTTGAAAGTTTTAGCTTAAACCCACTTAGTGAAATAGTCAATGGCTACCAGAATGAACCTGTGTCCATTGGATGCTACTGGTTCAATTGATTTGATGACATACATACCCCAAGCAACAAAGGGCTATGGTGCAGACATTGTGTGCAATTCAGATGGCGGAGAATGAATCAAATCTCCGTGTACTTGACATTAATGACACTTGCGCACAAAACTAATACAATATCGCTCCATGGTGAGCCAATAATAACCTGCTCGGAGAATTTTCTTTGCCAAAACATACCCACTCATGTGCGGTTCGCAGACTCCGGAATGCACTTCGGTCATTATAGCCGTGGCATGTCTAGAATCTATGCATCTTAACAATCCAAGATCTGGAGTCCTTTTGTACAAAACTCCTCCACTAAAGAAAAATTCACTTGCCAAACGACGAATTGTTCTCTTTTGATCACCTACGGCTTCTACTGGATACATCCCCATCCTGATATACTCCCCGATGTCATGGAACCATGGTTCACCATCAAGTTCCTCCTCAATCATATTGTAGTAGGCATGCTGATCACAAAATTGAATATGCAGAGGGTCAACATAAGCTTTGTCCAGATGGTGCAACATTGACGCCAAGGTAGCCAAGGCATCAACATCCTCATTATGGATCCTTAGAATGTGCCTGAATTCTATAGATTGAAACCATTGACAAAGATCATGCAAACATTGTCAATATGGTATAAGTTTTAAATCCCGCGTCTCCTATTCTCCTTGAATCTAGTGCACCAGAAGGTCCGAGTCTCCCATGACCAAGACTTCCTGGATTCCCATACCTACAACCATCCTTAGTTAAAGAATGCATGCCTTGTACTGAGCCATGTTGTTGGTATAGTAGAATCACAGTTGGGTTGTAACAGGGTAGTGATGCCCTGTTTCAGAAATGAGTACAGCTCATATCCCAATGCCTTTCATGTTAGCAGTCCCATCAAAGAAGAGTTTCCAACTGGGCTTTTCCTCCTTCTCGACCTCGTCAATGTGCATTACCTCTTCATCAGGAAAATAAGTCTTCAAAGGTTCATATTCCTCGTCCACCTGGTTCTCAGCCAAGTGATCGGCCAAAGCTTGGGATTTCATTATCGTCCGAGTCACATATACGATATCAAACTCTGTGAGCAAGATTTGCCACTTTACGAGCCTTCCTGTGTGCATGGGCCTCTAAAAAATATACTTCCAGGGATCCAGGCGAGAGATGAGGTAAGTAGTGTAGGACGACAAGTAATGCTTCAACTTCTCTGCTACCCAAGTTAAGGCATAGCACGTCCTCTCAAGGGGAGTATGGTTAACCTCATAAGATGTGAATTTCTTGCTGAGATAGTAGATGGCTTGCTCTTTCCTGCTAGTGATGTCATGCTGACCCAATACACAACCAAATGAGTTATCCAAGACCATCAAATACAGAATCAGAGGTCTCCCGGGTTCTGGTAGGACCAATACAGGTGGATTCGACAAATACTCCTTGATCTTATCGAAGGCATCCTCGCATTCATCAGTCCATTTGACCGCATCATCCTTCTTTAACAGCTTAAAGATGCGCTCACAAGTTGTTGTGAGCTGAGAAATAAACCTGCTGATGTAGTTCAGCCTCCCTAGCAGACTCATCACCTCGGTCTTGTTCTCTGCAGTGGCAATTCCTGGATAACCTTGATCTTTGACGTATCAAATTCAATGCCCCGCCGATTGACTATGAATCCCAACAATTTCCCCGATGGAATACCAAATATGCACTTTGTAGGGTTGAGCTTAAGATTGTACCTACAGAGCCTTTGGAAGAACTTTCTCAAATCTTTGATGTGGTCAGACTGCTTCCTGGACTTTATGATCACATCATCCACGTAAATCTCAATCTTCTTGTGTATCATGTCATGGAATATGGTCATAATTCTCCTCATGTAAGTTGCCCCAGCATTTTTCAAACCAAAAGGCATGACCCTGTAGCAATATGTTCACTATAGCGTGATGAATGTCATCTTTTCCGCATCTTCCTCATCCATTAAAATCTAATGATAGCCCGCATAGTAATCCACAAAAGACCCAATCTCATGCTTGGCACAATTATCAATCAAAATGTGGATATTTGGCAATGGGAAGTTGTCCTTTGGACTTGCCTTGTTGAGATCACAGTAATCAACACACACTCTGGTCTTACCATCCTTTTTTGGCACAGGCACAACATTGGCTAACCATGTGGGATACCGCGTGACCCGAATGACCTTTGCATCAAGCTGCTTTGTGATCTCTTCTTTAATCTTCACACTCATGTCAATTTTGAATTTTCTCAACTTTTGCTTGACGGGAGGGAATGCTGGATCAATTGGCGATTTATGGACCACCAAATCGGTACTTAATCCTGGCATGTCATCATACGACCATGCAAAAATATCCTTATACTCAAACAATGGTTTATTTCTTCCCTGATTTGTGGTTCAAGATGGACACTTATCTTAGTTTCTTTGACATTATCTGGGTCTCCTAGATTGATTGCTTCCGTATCAATCAGATTAGGCTTGGGTTTTTCTTCAAAATAACTTAGTTCCTTACTAATCTCTTCAAAGGCCTTATCCTCATCATATTCTGATTCATCATCACACTCTATTTCTTAGATTATTATTTCAGAATTAGATTGACTTTTAAGACTAGGCCGAAGATTCCTCATGCATGTCATGTCATTGAAACCAGAATAAAAAGAATTGTACAAATAAGAAAAAGAAAAACAAAAATAAAACTATCAAGAATGATGGAAAATGGAAATTGCATTTCATTGAAAATAAAGGATAACAGGGTTTGTACATCAACAAGCGAAAAAATAAAAGTCTGGTTCACAACCCTGGAATGTCCCAGATAGAAAGGAAAACAAAACAAACTACCAAGACTCCTTTCGGGTAGGGAGAGAAGTAGCCTTCCAATTGTTAAGCTTTGCATTCGGCCCAACGAACTGCACGTCTGCTTGCTAGAACCTTCTCCAACCTCCACCATGTTCACGTCATCAACCAACATCTGGACCCTTTTAATTAACTCCTCATCAATGTCAACCACAGAACTTGGAACCGTCATCACTAGACGTTTCCTGGCACCGGGCTTGACAAAAGACCTGGAGAGACGTGGAACAGGCTTTGGAAGTGCCCACGCCTTCTATTTTAACCTTTTAGTCCTTTTCACATCTGTCGTTGTAGGTTTGAATCTAAGGCCGAACGTACCCAAATTTTCATGGAGGGACACAGGCTGTATGCTACCCTATAGAGATGCACCTAGACCTTTACCGGGCAAGAAGCCATTTTTCAACATTTCAAAGGCCACCATGTCTGATGCGGAGGTTATCTTTGGAGTTGGAACACATTTCCCTTCTGGAACTTTCTCGATCGGCACTGTTTCAAAAACTTTATAGACCCAGCGCCCTTTGTCATATTCAACCTCAATGAACGGGACAGAGCATCACTGTGAGCACACAAATTATCTTTGCCATGCATGACGATCTCCTGCCTATCCCATTAAAACTTGACCATCTGGTGCAAAGTGGATGGGACTGCTTTAGTAGCATGAATCCAAGGGCAACCTAACAACAAATTGTAGGAGATGGCCTCGTCCAGCACCTGGAACTCTATGGTGAATTCCACCGGTCCTATTGTCAACTCAAGCACTATATCACTGACCGAGTCTTTTCCTCCACCATCAAAACCTCGGAAGCATATGCTATTTTTATGAATCCTCTCATCATCAACTTTCAACTTGTTCAGAGTAGAGAGTTGGCATATGTTTGCACTGGACCCATTGTCAACTAATACCCTGGTAACCACAGAATCTTCACATTTTACCGTAAGATAGAGAGTTCTGCTGTGTTCAGTACCTTCTACAGGCAACTCATCATCAGAGAATGTGACCATATTCACCTCAAATATTTTGTTGGCGATTTTTCTAGATGGTTCACTAAAATTTTGTCGAGAACGTGAGCCTCGTTCAGAATTTCCATCAAGGACCGACGATGCTCATATGAGTGGATTAACAATGACAACAATAAAATCTAAGCAGGCGTCTTTCTTAACTGCTCCATGATGGAATAATCTTGTACCTTCATTTTCCGCAGAAACTCCTCCGCCTCTTCTTCAGTCACTGTTTTCTTCACTAGAACTGGGTTACATCTAGATATTTTAGCTTTTCTTAACTCTTCCGGGCAAAGCATATCCCCGAACGAGTTAATCTCTGGGCCTCATTGACTTCTTATTTCACTTCCTTTCCCTTATATGTCACTATCACCCATTCATAGTTCCATGGGATGGCCTTGGTGCTGATTACCGGCAACTGGGTTACAGGCTTGATGATGGCAAGATCCGTACGGGCACCTTCCACAATTATGATAGGCTTGTTGGCCACTCCTGGCACAACCCCTTTTGACTTTTATTGCTTTGCTATAACATCACCTTGGGATCCTTTCTTAGCTACTACATATGGCTTGCCGTTTGTCATGCTCAACTTGTTCACTGATCCTTCAATTGTTGATTTTTTAACTAGCTTGACCCCACTGGACCTAATCATCATGACAGTCTGTGAAAGCTTCTTGGGCTCCCCTTCCTTATGTACTATCTCAATCATGTTTATTTCCTGATGGGTTGGCAGTGGGTTCTGGTTGATGTTGGGTGCCTCTAGAGTTTAGACTTCAATCCGGTTCATGTCAATGAGCTCCTGAATAGCATTTTTCAGGTGCCAGCACTTCTCCATATCATGCCCCGGAGTACTAGAACAATATTCACATCTCACAGAATAATCAAGATTCTTTAGGAGAGGGTTTGGCAAATTCGACTCAATTGGCCTCAGCATATCCAATTGCCTCAATCTATGGAATAAACTACTATAGGACTTTCCCAATGGGGTGAATGTTTTCTTCCTCTACAACCTCTCATTTTTGAATGTTGGATTGGGTTGGAAACCTGGACCGGCAGGGTTTCGGTAGGCTCGTGGGGGTGGGTAAGCATTTTGTAGAGTTGGGTAGGTGTTTTGTGGGGCTGGGGCACGCCATTGTGCGTAGGCAGGAGGTTGAGTATATGTCTAGGCGTGGTGGACAGAAATATGAGGATCTGGTGATGAGAAGCAGTGTTGGGGGTGGACTATATGGGGTTTGGGCGTAGGTTCGATGATGGGGTCGAGGCTGGGTATATTGGTGACGGGCCTCTGGGTCTAAACCATGATCCTGAATCAATTTTCGCCACGTCTTCTTTATTCTTCTTTCCAATCACTCCCCTAGTACCATTCTGAATGGCTTGGGTAGTTGCCTTTATAGCCGAGTAACTCACGATTTTGCTTGATTTAAGCCCTTCTTCCACCATACCACCCATTTTCACTACCTCATTAAACGATTTGCCTATGGCCGATATCAGATGGCGTAAGTAAGAGGGCTCCAAGGCCTGCAGAAAGTACTCCACTATTTTGCTCTCCTCCATCGGGGGTTAACTCTTGCCGCTTGTTCTCTCCAACGAAAACCATATTCTCTGAAATGTTCACTAGGCTTCTTCTCAATCTTAGTCAAAGACAAACGATCTGGGACAATCTCGATTTTGTATTGGAAATGGCGAGAGAATGCTTGGGCCAAATCATCCCAAGTATACCATGTGCTGTGATCCTGATGAGTGTACCACTCCAATACCGAGCCACTCAAACTCTGGCTAAAGTATGCCATCAATAGCTCATCTTTCCTGCCTATTCCTCTCATTTTGCTACAGAATCCCCTCAAGTGGGCCATCAGGTCTCCGTGCCCATCATACAAATCAAACTTCGGCATCTTAAATCCCACCGGCAACTGAACATCAGGAAATAGACACAAATCTTTGTAGGCCACGCTCACCTGGCCTCCCAATCCCTGCATGTTTTTGAACGACTCTTCTAGGCTTCTAACCTTCCTGAGTATCTCCTCCTGTTCTGGGTTTTTAGGTGGTTTCTTAGTCTCAACAGGGAGGTCGAAATGAGGAGTGTAGGAGTAAGGTTCTGGGGCCTTGAAAGTAGGCTCCGGTGGATAGTATTGGTTATCTTGGGTCTGACATAAAGGCTCACTAAAGGATCGGTGGAGTGTAGCGGGTAGGGGTGCCACGAAAACAGGGGTGTCTGGTGGAGGATGGTATGGAACTGGTTTGGGTGGTAGAGCTTGTGGTGTTTGGGAAGTGGTGCTCTGATAGTGGTGGTAAATGGGGAAGCCTGGAGATGAATCAATAGTGGGAGGTTCTTAGGATTGAGCTAGCGGCGGGACGAAAGTAGGGTTGGCGGAGTAGGATGGTGATGGGTGCCCTATTACCCATGCCTGGTACATCTCTGCCATCTAGTGTTTCAACTTACACAACTCCTCTTTCAGGTTAACATCAGACTCCTCCCCTTCTCTTGATGGGTCAATAACACTTGCATCCAGTTCTTGGTTATCCATGATCAACTTGTCTTTGGACCTGGTGTTGTACGGATGAGTTGGCAGAATGCCAAACAAACTAACCACCTGCCTAGACTTGATGACAACAATAAACTTGTTAGAGATTATGGCTTAACAGATAGGCAACCGCACGTTGGGGATGCAATGCACCTTAGCAGTTAACCATTTCTATTATGCATTTGGTCGGTTGCTTGCGTCATCCCGGCTTTCCCTAATTTTCATTTTGCAACTTCTCCCTTTTTTTCATTCCTGCTTTTCTTTGCTTGATTCTTGTTTTTCTTTTATTCCCTCATTTTTCTCTCTTGTTTTGCTATTGTTTCCCTCCCACAATACTCTTGTTTTCTCTATTTTGTTTTCTTTTTTTTTTCATTTCATGGTTATGATCGAATCCTATGGGGATTTCCTACATATCATGATGTTGCATGAATCAGACCAAGCGTAGTTCTGGGGGATAAGTGTAAAAATAAATAAAAAAACATTTTGGGGTTTTCAAATTTTCATAAAATAAAAATGTCTTGATTACAATGACTCATCCTACAAAATTTAATCATAAAAACTAGCAGACTCGAAAAGGGGGACTAACAGGCTCCAACAGATAGATGAAAAATACAGACTCGAAAACAGACTAACAAACTCCAATAAAGAAAATGAAAATACATGCTCGAATGAAAATCATGAATACATCAATGCCTCAACTGCTCAAGGGGCCCGTGGGACATCAGTCGGTCTCGCCACAGGCCTATGCACAAGATCCCCTTGAAGACGCTCCAGGTCACTCATTATTTGATAAACAAAGGTCATTACCGCGGCAAAGAAGGTGGTTCTCGTCATGTCTTCACATTCATGTCACTTCATGACGATGTAGTCACCAATTGCTCTAACCCTCTCCCTGACGATACCCTTTTCTTGGAGAAAACGCCCTATTTGCCGAGTCCTAGCTTCTAGCACCTAGGCATCATGATGGTTTTGACCCTGCAACTGTTCCATGTCTTCCTCTAGCTGGGACATTAATGCATAGCAATGTTCCCTTTCTGATTTAAAATTCTTAGTTTGCTTGGCCAACTCATTTTTTAGGGTAGTTAGCCTTTTCTTTAAATTGGTGACTGTTCCCTCATATTTCCTTTTCAACCGCCGGACAAACTCTGCTCGTCCCTCTACGTTCTTTGCTAACTATGCCCGGGCCCTCGCTAGATTATCCTCAGATTTTTCCAGATCATCCTCACACTCAGCTATTTTCCTTTTAAGACCACTTATGAGTCTTTCATCCTTTCGGCTCCTTTCTTGATTCTCAGCAGGTATTTTCATTTTTTGGATCTGTGCTCGAAGGGCTTTGTTTTCTTGAGCTAATTCTTCTTTTCCCCTTCATCAGCAGCGGACTGTACACTTGCTTACAATTTGCTTATGGTGGCTCTGTAGCTTGCCTCTTTTGCCAACCAATCCCATTGATCCTGTACTTCGTCAGTGAATTGTTGGACATGGGGCCTTTTCGCGGGACGTTCGGACTCTAGATGGACTTGGGACCTTTTATTGTACCAAGTTGGGTAACTAGACTCCAACTCGCCTTTGGACAGATCTCGTACCTGAGTGTTTGACTCTAAGAACCTACATTGATGCCAAATCCGACGCACCCTTTCTTCTGGGAAAGCAACTTTTAGTTCCAATTCGATGACCTACTGACTCAAATCCTCATCATGTGGGATAGTCTGGTACCTGCCTAACTGGCGTAGAACTCTGTGTGGGGCATAAGGCTGAATGCTCCGGAGACCCATCAATAGAAGAAAACACAGCTCGGCCAACATGTAAATGACTTCACTGATCGAGAGCCACCCGAATGTCCATTCAATCTTGTTTGCAGTCAGGGAGCTCAAGTGTGCAAACCATGCTTCTATACCCTCCGGAAACTCATAGCCCTCCACCCGTTGTTCATGTTTTTCAATGCATTGAAGACCGGTCATACCAAGGTTCATGTACCCCGGGCAGTGACACAGGTGTTCCTACATCCAGAGTTGTAGAAGCATATTGCATCCCTAAAAAACTTTCTCCTTTTCGGCAAAGAGTCAGTGCTCGGTAGATTTCCGCCAAGATCATCGGTACAATGGTGTCATTTGCCTTTTTAGTCATGAAGTCGGCTATCCCCACAAGCCCCAATTCTATGTTTCTATCCTTTCTTGGGCAAATCAAAACACCCAAGAATGCCACTATGAAAGCCAATCCACGCCGAGTTTGTTCCCCGAATGAGTAAGACCAGTATCGGGCATCTCAAAACCGCGAGGATTCCCGTAACGTCGGTACAAGAAGTCGAATGTGCAGAATCCCTTGGCCAGATTTCCGTCTTGAACTTCCCGACGGATGCTTAGAAGGTCCAGAAATATATGAGGAGTCACTGTTCTGGGTGACACCTGGTATTGATTTCTGAGATTCCCACTAAAACCAGCGTAGCCCGCTATTTCCTCTAGCGTAGGGGTTAGCTCAAAATCAGCAAAATGGAATACATTATATGCTGGGTCCCAGAAGGGTATTAAATCCTCAATTATATCCTTCCTCGGCTTGATCTTCAGAAGCCCAACAAGGCCACCCAAAGCTTTTATCATAGTTTTTCTGCTGACTTCTCCCGAATCATTCAACCATATATGTATTTCTAACGGGATTTCCTCGCGGAATGTGAAAGGTTTATTTTCAATTGTGCTCAACCTACACATTTATTTAATGTGATTGATTAAAATACTGTGGTTTACTTTTCCTCAAGAGAAAAGCACCAATTTTCACAAAATTTAAACAAAAACATTTTTGCGCATACAGCCTTTCAACACCTCAAGAAAGAATTTTTTTTAGGATTGTTTTTGTTAATCAACCAAAATTTTTGAAAAAGGACCCTAGGTGGATATTCTTGAATAAATAGCCTTCCGACACCCTTTTGGGCATTTGGCTATTCTGTACAAGAACGGCGTCACCTAATTTATTTATGGCAAAATAGCAACACTTCATATTTTTGGTTATTTTCGCAAAAAGGAGTTGAACCCGATGGGGGTTGCCTACGTATCCCACATCCGGTGAGAATCAAACTTGCATAGTTCGGGCGATTTTGACGCAATAGAAAACACAAACTTTTGAAATAGCTTTTTCTTTTTTCCTTTTTCCCCCTTTTTCCGAAAATTTCAGCAAAGTTTCGGGGTATTTTGGACACTAGGTTTTTCCATAGGTGGGTAATTTCCTCTCAATTTGGTTTTTCTCAATTTTCTCCCTTATTCTAGAATTCGGTCAACATGTAATCCGAGTAAAATAAATGCGCAAGTAGCAAGTAAAATGCATCAGGATGGTCTTTTGATTTCGGGTGCACCTGTCCTAGACGGACCCAACCCCTGTGTTGAGTCACCAAAGTCAAAATGCACATGATTCAAACTAGCGTTCCTACTAGGGATCTGGAATGAGGCTATGTTATACTAGGTTTAAAAATCTAGGTTTATTTGTTCTAGACCTGGCTTACCCGAGCGGACAACTTGAGCCAGGGAGCAGCGTACCAGGAATACAGAAGCTTCACCGGCTTTGCAACTTGTTCGAACCTCGTTCTACAATTGGGATATGACTCTAACAGAAAAGAAGTCACATGAAGTGCACACTTCCTAGATGATTTAGAAGACTCAGAGAGAGGAGGGATTGGTAACAATTTATTTACAGTTCAACCATATCAAAGCGATAAAAAGCAATATTTAGCACATTAGGCCCAAGTAAAACCCCATAATAAATAAAGCCACATATAACAATCATTCTAAGGTCGAATTCTTGAACCATGAACTAGTGATTCTAGGTTCATGTCTCCAGCAGAGTCGCCAGAGCTATAACACCTCCTTTTTACTACCCCCCCGGAGGGAGTATATAAGAGACTTTTTTCCAATTTAAGTGACAATCGAAATGAGATTTATTTATTTATTCAGAGTCGACACTTGGGATAATTTATGATGTCCCAAGTCACCGTATAATTTATTCACTAATATTGAACTAATCAAAATCCAAAAGTAGTGTTACTTATCCAAATTGAATCTATACTATGACAGTGCAAACATCCAAGGACTCGGTAGAAATAGTTTAAACTAGGATCGAACCAAAATAACACATGAAAGTCCAAATATAACCCAATACAAATTGTAATGTCCATGGCATGAATAAATACAATGAATCAAGTAATAGAACAAAATTTAATGTAGAACAAGGATAAGTTTTCAATAACACAACTTGATATTCAACTAACTAAGGTTTACATCTCCAACATGCTTCAGATTCAAGCTTCACATCAATAAAGTCCAAAGATGTACCTGTATACCAAAGTAAACCAAAAGAGAATGAAGATTTTCAGTAGTAGCAATGGATTGAATGAATCAGCAAGCCAAACACAGCAATATTCAAGCTCCCTTAGGCCATTTGTAACCCAGACAACAGAAATTCTTTGAAATTTTGGAAAATTCTGACTAACTATGAAGATCAAAAGCAGAACCAAAGCAAATTTCAACCAAAAAAGTCCAGGAAATTTTCAGTATTTTTCGAGTATCTAAAGCTGCCTAAAGATGAAGGGGAAGAGGTCTTATATAGGCATGCCTAAGGCAACCCTAGTCCAACTTAACCAATTCCCTTTCTACCCTTGAATTCTTGGTTGTTTTACCCCTTTTATCCTTTTAAAAATATCTGAAACCCCCTACCCTTAACAAACCAGCTCTCATTTTATCCTCCAGAACCTTCCCCCCAACAGAAAATGATTCTCTTAAACCCCAAATGCCCAAAACACACCCTGACATCCTTATTTTTACGCTCAGCAGGCCAACCTGGGACAAGTAAATGAATGGGCCTCTTAACCGGGTCATCACTGACCACAGTTAATTCAAGAGTCTAAACCATCACAAATGATCGAACAAAGAAAATCAAATTCAGAACAAGAAAAAGAAACAATAATTCAAAATTTTACGATTAAACCTAATTTTAACTACCAACTAAGATGGACTCCATTATTAAAGAAAAACAAGATTAAAATAAAGTAAGTAAATAAAGAACAAAAATACTACAATTAGCAGAGTTGGCGGAAAAGAGAGTGGAAAATACCAATTTACGCCGGAATGTCTTGACAAAACGAAACGAATCGTCGAACGATGACGGTAAAAGACATTTGGCCGAAATATGGTGAGTTCGTCTAAATCTGGTGTTC
Organism: Nicotiana tabacum; assembly: GCF_000715075.1. NCBI lineage: Eukaryota > Viridiplantae > Streptophyta > Magnoliopsida > Solanales > Solanaceae > Nicotiana > Nicotiana tabacum. Next base: position 12,142,919 of record NC_134082.1, read on the forward strand.
TCAGAATGAATTAAAACCAACGGCAATCGATTGCTCTTGTTAAGAGCAATCGACTAACGTAGATTATAGGTCAAAGCGAGCCGGGACTTGTGCAGAATTAGAAAAAATAGAATAAATTAGGGTTTGAATTTCTAGATTCGAAATTAGGGGAATTGCATTGGAATTTTTGGGAAATAAATGTGGGAATATGATTTAGGATGGCCTGGGGGTTGTGTGGTATGAATTTGGGGTGGTTTGGATCCCGCCGCCGGTGGAGAGGGTGGAGAATTTTAGGGCAGCGCTAGGGTTTCTGGGCTGAGGTGATGAGAGACTGAAGGGGAGGGGTTTGGACTGGGGGGGATCCTAGATTCCGACCTCTGTTCCCATCCCTTGGATTAACTTAGATCGATGGCTAGGATTGACCCAAGGAAACAGGGTCGTTTCGATTTGAGAGGGGCTGGTTGAATCTGGGTTACTCCGATTTGGGCCTGGATTGGGGAAATACTTTGGGCGAGTTTTCAACTGAACTTGCCCAATTTCAGTGTTTTATTCAAATTCTCAATTTCCTTTCTTTTTCTTTTGTTTTCCTTTTATAATTGTTTTCTTTTCCTTTTCAATCAATGTAAACCTAAATTAAACTCTTTAACTAAATTAACTTAACATAATTAAGCTAATAATCCACCATAATAATTATAAAAATTAATTACTGCTAAATTAAAAAAAATTACTAATTTAAAATTAAAAGGCTAAAAATGCAAAAGTAAACCATTTTGGTGATTTTCATTTTTTAACAAAAAAAATAATTTACTAATTAACCTAAAAATGTTAAATAAATCCCAAATGCAATGCAGGGTATTTTTTTGTATTTTTCATGATTTAAATAAAACAAACATGCATAGAAAAATGCAAACAATTAACGAAAATCCTACAAAAAAGCTACGAAATTGCAAATAATGGAAAAAAATTATTTTCTTGAATTTATGGGAGTAATTCATATAGGGAAAAAATCACGTGCTCACAGTTATTATCCTATTATTCTCATATAGGGTACTCTCTCGATTATACCTACACCGTTTAAATAAGCTAATATGAAGTGTGGTGAAACTTGCAAGAATCTATTGGTAGGAATGATCTAAGAGAAACTTCTCGCAAATATTTCTCAATCTTAATTTAAACGGTAGATTACAAATCTCTTTCAATTACTTTAAAGAAGTACCAAAATAAATTAAGGCATACGTTGTAACAATATTCAATATTATGCACATCTTCCGATTAAACACGATAATGAATAAAATCACAACTAGAGTTAAAGCTCCTCCAACAAATTCAAGCAGTTAAACAATAATCAGATTCATAGATAACAATCAATTCACCAAATCATGTCAAAGCCAAAGGTAAACTACCCTATAATCATGGAGAAAACCATCACAAATAAAGTTTAAAAAATAGGAAAACATTAATCTAACGTTACAATCCAAACTCATGCATTGAATTGGTGGAGGAATGATGAAATCTTATGTCTTGAAGCCTCCAATACTCTCTCAATCGTTCCTAGAACAAAAATTCTCTAAATATTATGTTTCTAGTGTATTTATACCATGTAGGAATAGGAACGAACAAAACTACCCTTTCCAAGTTAAAGTGGGAAAATTAAGCAGCAAAAATACGCAGGCGCGCTGCGCCATGCGCTGCGCTAGTGGAATTTTTAAGAGAGTTGTTTATTTGTCAGAAGCCTGCGTTTACACTGTCGCACCGCACCATGCGGCACGGTAGTGCAAATTTCTCAGTGTTGGAATTTTTTCTTAATTGTTTTTCATTCGGACTTGGTCCTTGACCCCCAAACGCGATCCCGGATTAAATTCTTAGCTTTTTACTCAGACTTCAAAGCTCCAAATTATCCAACCTAAATTCAAATCTCTTTTTATGCAAAATCACCTCCGACAAAGCATAATACACCTAATAAGTGCAAATCGTTGTCATTTAAGCTCAAACACAAATAAAGTACTAATTACAATACAAAATGTATCTAAAATACGAGTTCCTAGCTTACCATTAATTATCTAAATACATACTCATTCAAATCTTGAATAGAGTCTTAAACTCGTTAAAGCATTAGTCACTTAAAATTTCATGTGTAAATATGACTTTTTACTACCACTAATTGCTACAACTCTACACAACCACCACTAACAACCTCCACCCCACGATCACCATTGCTAGTCAGTAATAGCTAGCCACCACCGACACCACCACCGGCACCTGCATCAACTACCACCACTGCACAACCATCACCACTAGCCACCACCACTAGCCACCACCACATAGCCATCACCAACTCATCAGCTAAAATTCCTCTATCACTGCATGACTATTCCAACCTGCTACAACCGCCAAGCGCCACCACTAGCCACTCACATAATCATCATCTTCGCTAGCTTTTAGGGTGTACATTATTAGACAAACATTTTGTTGTAGCACCAAAAAAAATCTCTAATATTTTGTTATATATAGTAATTTCCAATCGAAGATAAATTGCTTTAAAATAAAAATTCTTAATTATTCAATGTTCAATAGAAAGAAACATGGCCTAAATAAACCTCTTTATAAGTATATATAATGCGAAGTTATTTCTAAGAGTATTTGGGCATAATTAGAGTAATTTTATACTCTATTTTGTACATTATTATACAGTGGATTTGTTCTGTTTAAGATGTGAACGATTTAATTGATTGAACTACGTAAATTATTATCGCCAAATTCATGGCTATGTTTTTCATTTTTTAATATACAAGGGGAAGTGTCCAGGTTGCAGTTGTCACGACCCGGATTTCCCACCCTCGGGAGTCGTGATGGCGCCTATTAGTGAAAGCTGGGCAAGCCAACCATTTGAATTATTTACCTTTTTCCCATTTTTGAGTCCCTTAACAATTAAGAGCCAACATTATATAAACAGCGGAAATTAAAAGCGGAAGACTGAAACGTAATATTTTAATAAAGATGCCAATACCAATCCATACGTAAACTACCCAAGACTGGTGTCATAATTTCATAGACTATCTAGGAATTCTACAAATAAAGGTCCGAAAGATTTATTACAACACTGTCTCTGAAATACATAAAAAAAACAGAATGAAAGGATGGAAAGAGATGCCAAGGCCTACGGACGCCTGCAGGACTACCTCGGGTCGCCTGTTGGACTGAAGGCAACAATCTCACTGCGGTCCAAAAGCTACAGCACTGGGATCTGTACATAGTGCAGAGTGTAGTATCAACACAACCGACCCCATGTGTTGGTAAGTGCCTAGCCTAACCTCGGCGAAGTAGTGACGAGGCTAGGACCAGACTATCAAATAAACATGTGAAGTTAAATCATATACAGCGAAAAATAAAAGCAGAAATGTACAGTTAAGGATGGGAGGGGAAAACATGTTGCGGGGACATTGAATAATAACAGAAGAACAACAAATAAATATAGGGATCACCACAATTCAATTGAAGATAGGAAGGGGGAATCATGCTGCGGGGTACAACAAGTATCAATAGAAAACCAACAATTAAATGTAGAGAAACCATAACTCAGTTATCAATAAAATCAGGAAATCAAATACAAGTGCATGACATCACCCTTCGTGCTTTAACACTCTTTTACAAATAACATGCATGACATCACCTTTCGTGCTTTAACACTCTCTCACAAATATCATGCACGACATCACCCTTCGTGCTTTATACTCTTCCTCACCCAAGCAACAATCACAAAGCAATTTGGGCAAGGGAATAAATTACATCACAATAAAATCAAGTAACAACAAGAAATCAGTAAATAAACGTAAAGAACACCATAACTCAATTATCAGCAAGAATCAGGAAAATCAAGAACAAGAGCACAGCATCACCCTTCATGCTTTTATCTCACATAATTATGCCGAAATGATACTTCGTGCATTATCACTCATATAAAGGCACGGAATGGTACATCGTGCGGCACGACATCACCCTTCGTGCTTTAACACTCTCTCACCAAAACATTGCACGACATCACCCTTCGTGCTTTAACACTCTTCCTCACCCAAACAACAATCACAAAGCAGTAAGGGCAAGGAAATCAACAAATTTACAATTAAATCTCGGAAGGGAACAATAGTACAATAGTCATATCCCGTCAAAGGAAACAATATCAACAATAACATCCCGGCAAGGGAGACCACATTAAACAACAACATCCCGACAAATATCATAATCCTCTTTTCTTTTTCACCTTTACTTCACAACTCAATTCACAATTTGAGCCAATGATCTATAAGTTTCAATTGCCAATTATACTTCCACAAATCACTTTGCATCTTGAGCCAACACTTTTCAATGTTCAAATATATATATTACTTCCACAAGCCTTGCTCAACAATAGAAATCATCACATAAAGCATGAAAAACACAAACAGAGTCACACTAGTCATAATATAAGACTCACGGACATTCTTGACACCAACGTATAGATACTCATCACCATGACTATACGTCATACTCAACAACTAGCACATAGCAAATAGGACACAACTCCTAATCTCTCAAGCTAAGGATAGACCAAACACTTACCTCGATACCACGAACATAATTCAAGCCTCAACTACCGCTTTACCTCTTGTTTCCACCACTAATTCGCTTTTATCTAGCCACAATTTACTTAAATATATCAACAAATGCTAAATGAATAAATTATAATGCATGAAAATAGGTTTTCTAAAGTTTTTTCCAATAAGTCAAAAATTGCCCCTGGGCCCACATGGTCAAAATTCGAGGTTCGAACCAATATCCGATTGCCCATTCCCCCACGAACACAAATATATAATTTGTTTTGAAATCGGATCTCAAATCCAGGTCCAAATCCCCAAAATTTTAAAAAACTAGGTTCTACCCAAAACACCCAATTTCCCCCATGAAAATCCTTGATTTTGAGTTGAAATCGTGTGAAAAGATGTTAAAGATTGAAGAAAACGAGTTAGAAATGACTTACAATCGATTTGTAGAAGAACGTTTCTTTGGAAAATCGCCCAAGAGAGTTTATGTTTTGAAAAAATTTGAACAAATGAAAGATTTTCGGCTAAGCTATGAATTTGCAGGTCGCAGATGTCACAATTGTGACCAAGGTTCGCAATTGCGACCCTTCAGAAGACTGCCCTCTTCGCATTTGCGACCACCCCATATTTCTGAGGGGTTCGCATTTGCGAGGCAGACGTCGCATTTGTGACTTGGGTCTTCTGCATTTGCGACCAAATGATCGCATTTGCAATCAGGCATGCCCAGGAATTCTTTCGTATTTGCGATGTTTTATTAGCATTTGCGAGATAAGATTCGCATTTGCAAAGCCTGCAGACCTGCAACATACCAGAAATTCCTTAGTCCAAATTTCACTTCGTGGCCTATCCAAAACTCACCCGAGCCCTCGGAGCTCGAAACCAAACAAGCACACTAACCCAAAAACATCATACGGACTTGATCATGCAATCAAAGCACCAAAATAACATCAACAACTATAAATTTAGCATCAAAATCAAAGAAAATCTCAAGAACTTTCAAATTTTCAAATTTTACAACTAAGGTTCCGAATCACGTCATATGACCCCCGTTTCTTACCAAATTTTACAGGCTCGACTTAACTGACATATAACATCTGTACCGGGCTCCAGAACCAAAATACGGGCCTCATACCTTCAAATTCCAAACATATTTCATTTTCAAAAACTCATATATATTCCAGAGAACAATTTTCTTTAAAAATTTATTTCTCGGGCTTGGCACCTCGGAATTCGATTCCGAGCATACGCCTAAGTCCCATATTTTCCTATGGACCCTCTGGGACCGTCAAATCACGGGTCTAGATCTGTTTACCCAAAATGTTGACCGAAGTAAACTCAAATTCATTTTAGAAACAAAATTTACCATTTTCACAGATTTTCATATAATGGCTTTCAAGATATGCGCCCGGACTGCACACGCAAATCGAGGTGAGTCAAAAAGAGGTTTTAAGGCCTCGGAACATAGAATTTATTTTTAAAACAAGAGATGAATTCTCCACCTTTAAAACCTCGTCCTCGAACAGACATAAGAAGGAAGTACCTGAGTCGGAGGAAAGATGGGGATAATGGCTCCGCATATCGGACTCGGACTCCCAGGTTGATGCCTCAACCGGTTGACCTCTCCACTGAACACGAACAGAAGGGAAACTCTTCGATCTCAGCTGACGAACTTGTCAGTCTAGAATAGTTATCGGCTCCTCCTCATAGGACAAGTCCTTGTCCAACTAGACAGTTCTAAAGTCTAACACGTGGGATGGATTGCCATAATACTTCTGAAGCATGGACATATGAAACACTAGATGCATGGCTGATAAGCTCGGCAGCAACGTAAGTCAGTAAGCCACCTCTCCCACTCGATCAAGAATCTCAAACGGGCCAATGAACCTAGGGCTATGTTTGCCCTTCTTTCCAAATCTCATCACACCCTTCATAGGCGACACTCGAAGCAACACCTGCTCGCTAACTATGAATGCCACATCTCAAACCTTACGGTCGGCATAAATCTTTTTCCTGAACTGGGCTGTACGAAGCCTATCCTGAATGATCCTGACCTTGTCCAAGGCATCCTGTACTAGATCCGTACCCAACAACCGAGCCTCTCCCAGCTCAAACTATCTAATCGGCGACCGATATAGCCTACCATATAAAGCCTCATAAGGAGCCATCTGGATGCTCGATTGGTAACTATTTTTGTAGGCAAACTCTGCTAAAGGCAAAAACTGATCCCACGAGCCTCCAAGTCAATGACACAAGCTCGGAGCATATCCTCCAGAATCTGAATAGTACGTTGGTCTGCCTGTCCGTCTGAGAATGAAACGCTGTGCTCAACTCAACCCCTGTGCCCAAATTACACTGAACGGCTCTCCAAAAATGTGAGGTAAACTGTGTACCTCAGTCCGAAATGATAGATGCGGGCACACCATGAAGACGAACAATCTCCCGGATATAGATCTCAGCTAACCTCTCAGAAAAATAGGAGACTGCCACAGGAATGAAATGTGCTTACTTGGTCAGCCTATCAACAATAACCCACACTGCATCGAACTTCCTCTGAGTCTATGGGAGTCTAACAACGAAGTCCATAGTGATACGCTCCCACTTCCACTCAGGAATCTCAATCGTCTGGAACAAACCACCAGGCCTCTGATGCTCGTACTTAACCTGATGACAATCCAAACACCGAGCCACATACGCAACAATATCCTTCTTCATCCTCATCCACCAATAATGTTGTCGCAAGTCCTGATATATCTTAGCGGCGCCCGGATGAATGGAGTACTGGGAACAATGGGCCTCCTCTAAAATCAACTCTCGAAGTCCATCCACATTAGGCACAAAAAAGTCGACCCTGCATCATCAAAACTTTATCATCACCTAATGTAACCTGATTGGCACCACTGTGCAGCACCGTGTCCCTAAGGACACACAAATGAGGATCATCATACTGTCGATCTCGGATACTCTCCAATAAAGAACAACAAGCGGTTGTGCGAGCTAACACACTGCTGGGCTCAGAAACATCCAACCTCACGAACTGATTAGCCAAAGCCTGAACATCCAAAGCAAGCGGTTTCTCACCGACCGAAATATAAGCAAGACTGCCTATACTGGCTGACTTCCTACTCAAAGCATCGACCACCACATTGGCCTTTTTCGGATGATATAAAATGGTGATATCATAGTCCTTCAATAGCTCCAACCACCTTCTCTGCCTGAAATTTTTCTCCTTCTACTTGAACAAGTACTACAAACTCTTGTGATCTGTGAACACCTTACATGACATGCCATATAGATAATGCCTCCAAATCTTCAACGCGTGAACAATGGCTGCTAACTCCAATTCATGAACATGATAATTCTTTTTATGAATCTTCAACTGCCGTAGTCACGACCCCAGTTTGCCCTCTATGAACTGTCGTGACGACACCTAGTCTCTATGACTAGGTAAGCCTAAAAATGTGAAAATTAAAAAGAACTTGTGGAAGAAATAATTAAAAGCCAAGATAACCAAATGAAACAGTATTTAAAATGTCGCTCGGCATATACAATACAATTTTTCGAAACTAACAACATTTCCCAAAACCCGAAATGTCATAAAACCACAAGCCTTGGAATGTCTACCAGTGTCTAACTCCAAAATATCTAACAAGGACAAGAAAATACATAAGGGCTAATACAATAGGGAGAGTAGAAATGGACTCCTCGGTCTGCGGACGTGGCAGATATATCTCAAAGTCTCTAGAACAGTCGCCTCACCTTAGAGGTGATAGGACTGAGTCAAAGTACCTGGATCTGCACATGAAAAACATGCACAGAAAGGGCATGAGTACACCACAACGGTACTCAGTAAGTGCCAAGCCTAATCTCGGTCGGGTAGTGACGAGGAAGGTCAGGGCCCTACTAAGGTTAAATAAAATATAAAGTTCGACAGTGTAGAACAGAACAGTATAAATAAGTATAACAGTAAAAGTAACACAAGATATAATAAGGGCAACAACAACTATTACAGAGGCAAGATAAACACAGAAAGAAATATGTCTTAGCACCAAAATAACAATCAGGGATCTCCCAGGATACCGTCATGTATTCCCAAATATACATATCCAATGGATCTTCCGAGATCCCATCCCGTAGTCCAACTCATAGTGCACGGGGATCTACCGGAATCCCGTTCCATAGTCCCAAATGTAAATACCCATTACTGGGGGAATCTACCGGGTATAGTCCCGTAGTTCCATATAACTGTGCAGGGGGATCTACCAGAATCCCACATCCATAGTCCCAAATAAACAGACAAGGGGAAGCTACCGGAATCCCACATCCGTAGTCCCAAATGTAATTACACAGCAGCATCAAGAAAATATTCAGAAAATGTCAATTTCATATTAAGGCAAACAAGTAATTCTAGCCTAACATGCTACACAGAATTTAAGTAAAGCAGTTTGAGCAAATAAGGCAATTAAAACACTTAGACATGCTTTCCTAAGCTAACAACAGGCTTTAAATGCAGGTAATATAGACATGAAAGGAAACATACTAGTAGTTACTTAATGAAAATCGGATTTTTAACAATAAGCACAAGTACACACTCGTCACCTCGCATATAAGGCATTTCAATTAACAGTAATACCAAATCCTAAGGGGAAGGTCCCCCACACAAGGGTAGGCAAGCCACTTACCTCGAACCGACTCAAAATCAACTCGAAACCACGTTCTTGCCACGAGTACTCAACTCCAAATGTCCCAAATCTATTCAATTCAGTTGCATAATGTAAATAACACATCATGTAACTGATTCTACAAATACATTCTAAGCTAATACGCGAAATTAGGTAAAATAACCAAAACGCCCCTCAGGCCCACGTTTCGGAATCGGGTAACATTTATATTGAATCCTTATACTCTCACGAGTTCCTGCATACAAAAATTATCCAAATCTAAGGTCAAATTCCCAATCAAAATTCGAATTCTAGGTCTAAGAACGTTCTTCCAACTTATCCCCAATTTTCATCTCAAATCCGAAATTAAATGATGAAGCCAGGTATAGATTGATGGAATATAATTTGAAAGGGTTAAAGAATTGTTACACAATGATTTCCTCTTCAATTTCCTCCCAAAATTGCCCTCTCTCGATCTCCAATTTGATTTTTCCAAGTTTTGAACCAAACCCTCGAAATTTCATATTTCCACCCAGCGATTACCGCATTTGCGGTCAAGGAGCGCCCATGCGAAAGAATGTATCGTAGGTGCAAAAAGTCACTTAATGGGCTCGGTCCGCATATGTGGTCGATGGCCGCATCTGCGAAAACCCAGTCGCATCTGCGGATCCTAAAGTTTGGGCCAAATCTCGCTCCTACGGCGCCGCACCTGCGGTCCCACACTCGCAGGTGCGGTTTTGACAGGAAACCAGCAGCTGAAGCTGCTCAAACAAATCCTTAATTCTTCCAACATCCTTCCGAAACCATCCCGAGGCCCCCGGGACCTCAACTAAATATACCAACCAGTCATAAAACATCAAACAAACTTATTCCAACCCTCGAATCGCATCAAACAATGCTAAAACCACAAATCACTCTTTAGGGACTACAGTCCAATTGTAGAAATTAAACTCTAATTTAGGGACTAAGTGTCCTAACACTCTCCGAAACTCGAAACCGAACATCTCGGCAATTCAAAATAGCAGAAATAAATACGGGGAAAGTAGTTAATAGGGGATCGGGGCGTTAATTCTTAAGACAACCGGCCGGATTGTCATAGCCGTGAAGCATAAGCAATGACCTTGCCATCCTGCATCAACACCGCACCATGTCTAATACGAGATGCATCACAATTAACTGCATATGGCCCTGAACATATGGGCAAAACCAACACTAGTGCTATAGTCAAATCTGTCTTGAGCTTTAGAAAGCTCGTCTCACACTCGTCTGACCACCTGAACTGGGCACCCTTCTGGGTCACCTGTTCATTGGGGTTGTAATAGATGAAAACCCCTCCACAAACCGACGATAATAGCTTGCCAAACCCAAGAAACTCCAGATCTCTGTAGCTGATGCGGGTCTAGGCCAGTTCTTGACTGCCTCTATCTTCTTCAAATCTACCTGAATACCCTCTACTGATACAACATGACCCAAGAATGCAACTGAACTCAACCAGAACTCACACTTCGAAAACTTAGCATACAACTACTATCTCTCAAAAGTCTGGAGGACCACTCTTAGATGTTGCTCATGCTCCTCCCGGCTACGAGAAAAGATTAAAATATCATCAATGAAGATTATCACGAACGAATCCAAGTAAGGCCTGAACACTCGGTTCATCAAATCCATAAAAGTTGTTGGGCCATTTGTCAACCCAAATGACATCACCAAGAACTCATAATGCCAGTACCGAGTGCGAAAAGCTATCTTAAGGATATCAGATACCCTAATCCTCAATTGATGGTAGCCAGATCTCAAGTCAATCTTCAAAAATACCTTGGCACCCAGAAGTTGATCTAGCAAATCATCAATCCTCGGCAATGGATACTTGTTCTTGATCGTAACCTAGTTCAACTGCCGGTAATCTATACACATCCTCATCGATCCGTCCTTCTTCCTAACAAACAACATCGGTGCACCCCAAGGAGAGACACTAGGTCTAATAAAGCGTTTATCAAGCAAGTCTTGCAGCTGCTAGTTCTATTCTTTTAAATCTAGCGGGGCCATATGATATGGCGTAATACAAATGGGCTGAGTGTTGGGGGCCAAGTAAATGCAGAAGTTAATATCTCTGTCGGGTGGCATACCCAGCAGGTCTGAAGGAAATATCTCAGGATTTTATGAACAACAGGCGCAGAATCCATAGAAAGAACCTCAGCACTAGAATCACGAACATATGCCAAATAGGCCAAACACCCCTTCTCAACCATACGCCGAGCCTTCATATATGAGATAACACTACGGGTAGAATGACCATGAGTTTCTCTCTACTTCAAACGAGGTAACCCCGGCAAGGCTAAGGTCACAATATTGGCATGACAGTCCAAGATAGCGTGGTAAGGTGATAACCAGTCCATCCCCAATATGACATCGAAACCAACCATGCCCAAAAGTAACAAATCTATATGAATCGCAAGACCCCCATTCACAACTATACATGAACGATGGACACGATCTACCATAATAAATATACTCATTAGTGTAGACATATAAACATGAGCACTCAAAGAATCACTAGGCATGACCAAATACCGTGCAAAATAAGATGACACATAGGAGTATGTAGATCTTGGATCAAATAGAACTGAAGCATCTCTACTACAAACCAGAACAGTACCTGTGATAACTACATCGGAAGCCTCAGCCTCAGGCCTTGCTGGAAAAGCATAACATCGGGGGTGGGCCCCACCATTCTGAACTACATCTCTGAGACAGCCTGCTGCTGGCTGGCCTCCACCTCTAGCACCTGACCTCCACCTCTAATACCTTTACCTCTACCTCTAGCTAGTTGAGCGGGCTGAACGAGTCCCTCAATGAACATCCTCACTCTCTCTCTCTCTCTCAGTAGAAAGTATAAGAAGTGCATGACGGGTCAAATCAATAAACCTGGTCTCGTACTGAGTAACAGTCATGGAACCCTGCCGGAGACGCTCAAACTGCCTCCGATGGATCTCCCTCTAAGTGATAGGAAGAAACCTCTCCAGAAATAGCTGGGAAAACTGATCCCAAGTCAAAGCTGGTGACCCAACTGGTCTAGCCAAACAATAATCTCTCCACCAAGTCTTGGTAGATCCAGACAAATGAATAGCAGCAAAGTCGACCCCATTGGTCTCCACTATCCCCATGTTCTTGAGAACCTCATGACAGCCGTCTTAAAAATCCTGGGGATCCTCAGAAGATGCACCGCTATAAGTGGTAGTGAAGAGCTTGGTGAAACCTATCTAACCTCCACAAAGCCTCTGAAGACGTAGCTGATCTATAACCGGTCTGTGCTGTTGCTCGGCTGAAGAAGCGGAACGTAACTTCACCATTCGTGAAAGAACAAGAGTTGAGGTTTCAATTTAGCAGTGAGAGAACAAAATCGCACGACAGAGAAGAATAAAAGTGAAGCTTTTTCCTAACTCTGTAGCCTCTAGGGGATAAATACAGATGTCTCCGTACTGATCCCTCAGACTCTACTAAGCTTGTCCGTGAATTGTGGGACCTATGTTACCTAGAGCTATGATACCAACTTGTTATGACCCGAATTATCCATCCTCGAGAGTCGTGATGGCGCCTACTAGGGAAAGCTTGGCAAGCCAACCATTTGACTTATTTAACTTTTTCCCATTTTTAATCCCTTAATAATTAAGAGCCAACATTATATAAACAGTGGAAATTAAAAGCGGAAGACTAAAATGTAATATATTAATAAAGTTGCCAATACCAATCCATACATAAACTACCCAAGACTGGTGTCAAAATTTCATACACTGTCTAGGAATGCTACAAATAAAGGTCCGAAAGATTTATTACAACACTGTCTCTGAAATACATAAAAGAAACAGAACGAAAGGATGGAAGGAAATTCCAAGGCCTGTGGATGCATGCAAGACTACCTCGGGTAGCCTGTTGGACTGAAGGCAGCAATCTCACTGCGGTCCAAAAGCTACAGCACTGGGATCTGCACACAGTGCAGAGTGTAGTATCAGCGCAACAGACCCATGTGTTGGTAAGTGCCTAGCCTAACCTCAGTGAAGTAGTGACGAGGCTAAGACTAGACTACCAAATAAACCTGTGCAGTTAAATCATATACATCGGAAAATAAAAGCAGAAATATACAGTTAAGGATGGGAGGGGGAACATGTTGCGGGGACATCGAATAATAACAGAAGAACAACAAATAAATATAAGGATCCCCACAGTTCAATTGAAGATAAGAAAGGGGAGTCATGTTGTGGGATACAAAAAGTATCAACAGAAAACCAACAATAAAATGTAGAGAAACCATAACTCAGTTATCAATAAAAATCAGGAAATCAAAGACAAGTGCACGACATCACCCTTCGTGTTTTAACACTATCTCACAAATAACATGCACGACATCACCCTTCGTGCTTTACACCTTTACTCACACAAGCAACAATCACAAAGCAATTTGGCAAAGGGAATCAATAACATCACGATAAAATCAAGTAACAAAAGAAAATCAGAAAATAAACGTAAAGAACACCATAACTCAATTATCAGCAAGAATCAGGAAAATCAAGGACAAGTGCACGACATCACCCTTCATGTTTTTATTCTCCTCCTCACCATAAAATCAATATAAATGGCATGGCATCACCCTTCGTTTTTTACCTCACATAATTATGACACGGAATGATCCTTCGTGCATTATCACTCATATAAAGGCACCAAATGGTACATCGTGCGGCACGACATCATCCTTCGTGCTTTAACACTCTCTCACCAAAACAATGCACGGCATCACCCTTTGTGCTTTAATACTCTTCCTCACCCAAACAACAATCACAAAGCAGTAAGGGCAAGGAAATCAACAAATTTACAATTAAATTTCGGCAAGGGAACAATATTACAACAGTCATATCCCGGTAAGGGAAACAATATCAATAATACCATCCTGGCAAGGGAGACCACATTAAACAACATCCCGACAAGGGAGACTATCATAATCCTCTTTTTTTCACTTTTTCTTCACAACTCAATTCATAATTTGAGCCAATGCTCTATAAGGTTCAATTGTCAATTATACTTCCACAAATCACTTTACAACTTGAGCCAACTCTCTTTAATGTTCAAACAAAAATATTACTTCCACAAGCCTTTCTCAACAATAGAAATCGTCATATAAAGCATGAACAATACAAACGGAGTCAAAATAGGCATAATATAAGACTCACGGGCATCCTTGACACCAACATATAGATACTCGTCACCATGCCTATACATCGTACTCAACAACTAGCACATAGCAAATAGGACACAACTCCTAATCCCTCAAGCTAAGGTTAGACCAAACACTTACCTCGATGCCACGAACACAATTTAAGCCTTAACTACCGCTTACCTCTTGTTTCCACCACCGCTATACTTGTATCTAGCCACAATTTACTTAACTATATCAATAAATGCTAAATGAATAAATTCTAATGCATGAAGATAGGTTTTCTAAAGTTTTTCCCAAAAAGTCAAAAATTGCCCCTGGCCCACATGGTCAAAACCCGAGGTTCGAACCAAAACCCGATTACCTATTCCCCCAAGAACCCAAATAAATAATTTGTTTTGAAATCAGACCTCAAATCGAGGTTCAAATCCCCAAAATTTTAAAAAAACTAGGTTCTACCCAAAACACCCAATTTTCCCATGAAAATCCTTGATTTTGAGTTGAAATCATGTGAAAAGACGTTAAAGATTGAAGAAAACGAGTTAGAAATGACTTACAATCGATTTGGAGAAGAAATTTTCTTTGGAAAATCGCCCAAGAGAGTTTATATTTTGGAAGAATTTGAAAAATGAAAGATTTTCGGCTAAGTTATGAATTTGCAGGTCGCAGATGTCGCAATTACGACCAGGGTTCGCAATTGCGAACCCTTTAGAAGACTGTCCTCTTCATATTTGCGACCACCCCATATCTCTGAGGGGTTTGCATTTGCGAGGCAGACGTCGCATTTGTGACTTGGGTCTTCTACATTTGTGACCAAATGATCGCATTTGCAATCAGCCCTGCCCAGGACTTCTTTCGCATTTGCGATGCTTTATTTGCATTTGCGAAGCCTGCAGACCTGCAACATACCAGAAATTCCTTAGTCCAAATTTCACTTCGTGGCCTATCCAAAACTCACTCGAGCCCTCGGGGCTCCAAACCAAACAAGCACACTAACCCAAAATATCATACGGACTTGCTCATGCAATCAAATCACCAAAATAACATCAACAACTTTGAATTTAGCATCAAAATCAAAGAAAATCTCAAGAACTTTCAAAGTTTCAAATTTTACAACTAAGGTTCCGAATCATGTCATATGACCTCCCTTTCTTACCAAATTTTACAGGCTCGACTTAAATGACATATAAGACCTGTACCGTGCTCCGGAACTAAAATACGGGCCCGATACCATCAAATTCCAAACATATTTCATTTTCAAAAACTCATATATATTACAGAGAACAATTTTCTTTAAAAATATATTTCTCGGGCTTGAGACTTCGGAATTCGATTCTGCGCATACACCCAAGTCCCATATTTTCCTACAGACCCTCCGGGATTGTCAAATCATGGGTCTGGGTCCGTTTACCCAAAGTGTTGACCGAAGTAAACTCAAATTCATTTTAGAAACAAATTTACCATTTTTTTTAGATTTTCACATAATGGCTTTCCGGATACGTGTCAGGACTGCACATGCAAATCGAGGTGAGACAAAAAGAGATTTTTAAGGCCTCGGAACATAGAATTTATTTCTAAAACAAGTGATGACCATTTGGATCATCACATTATCCACCTCTAAAACAATCATTCATCCTCGAACGGACATAAGAAGGAAGTACCTGTGTCGGAGAAAAGAGGGGTATAACTGCTTCGCATATCGGACTCTGACTCTCAGGTTGATGCCTCAACCGGCTGATCTCTCCACTGAACACGAACATAAGGGCAACTCTTCGATCTCAACTAACGAACCTGCCGATCTAGAATAGCTATCGGCTCCTTCTCATAGGACAAGTCCTTGTCCAACTGGATAGTTCTTAAGTCTAACACGTGGGATAGATCGTTGTGATACTTCCAAAGCATGGACATATGAAACACTAGATGCACGGCTGATAAGCTCGGTGGCAACGCAAGTCTGTAAGCCACCTCTCCTACTCGATCAAGAATCTCAAATGGGCCAATGAACCTAGGGCTAAGCTTGCCTTTCTTTCCAAATCTCATCATGCCCTTCACAGGCGACACTCGAAGCAACACCCGCTCGCCTACCATGAATGCCACATCTCGAACCTTACGGTCGGCATAACTCTTTTGCCTGGACTGGGCTATACAAAGCCTATCCTGAATGATCGTAATATTGTCCAAGGCATCCTGTACTAGATCCGTACCCAACAATCGAGCCTCTCCTGGCTCAAACCATCTAATCGGCGATCGATACCACCTACCATATAAAGCCTCACAAGGAGCCATTTAGAAGCTCGACTGGTAACTGTTGTTGTAGGCAAACTCTGCTAAAGGCAAAAACTGATCCCACAAGCCTCCAAAGTTAATAACACAAGCTCGGAGCATATCCTTTAGAATCTGAATAGTACGTTGGGACTGCCCGTCCATCTGAGGATGAAACGTTATGCTTAACTCAACCCCAACTCACACTGGACTGCTCTCCAGAAATGTGAGGTAAACTGCGTACCTCGGTCTGAAATGATAGATACGGGCACACCATGAAGACAAACAATCTCCCGGATATAGATCTCATCTAACCTCTCAGAAGAATAGGAGACTGCCACAGGAATGTAATGTGCTTCCTTGGTCAGCCTATCAATAATAACCCATACTGCATCGAACTTCCTCTGAGTCTGTGGGAGTCCAACAACGAAGTCCATAGTGATACACTCTCACTTCCACTCAGGAATCTCAATCTTCTGGAACAAACCACCAGACCTCTATTGCTCGTACTTAACCTGCTGACAATCCAAACACCGAGCCACATATGCAACAATATCCTTCTTCATCCTCCTCCACCAATAATACATCTTAGCGGCGCTCGGATGAATAGAGTATTGGGAACTATGGGTCTCCTCTAAAATCAACTCTCAAAGTCCATCCACATTAGGCACAAAAACTCAATCCTGTAGCCTCAAAACTCCATCATCACCTAATGTAACCTGCTTGGCACTACCGTGAAGCGCCGTGTCCCTAAGGACACACAAATGAGGATCATCATACTACCAATCTCCGATACTCTCCAATAAAGAAGAATGAGCGGTTGTGCAAGCTAACATACGGCTAGGCTTAGAAACATCCAACCTCACGAACTGATTTGCCAAAGCCTGAACATCCAAAGCAAGCGGTTTCTCTCCGACCAAAATATAACCAAGACTGCCTATACTGACTAACTTCCTACTCAAAGCATCGGCCACCACATTGGCCTTTCCCGGATGATATAAAATGGTGATATCATAGTCCTTCAATAGCTCCAACCACCTTCTCTGCCTCAAATTTAGCTTCTTCTGCTTGAACAAATACTGCAAACTCTTGAGATCCGTGAACACCTTACATGACACCCCATATAGATAATGCCTCCAAATCTTTATCGCGTGAACAATGGTTGCTAACTCCAAATCATGAATAGGATAATTCTTTTTATAGATCTTCAACTGCCTTGTCATGGCCCCAGTTCACCCTCTGTGAACTGCCATGACGGCACCTAATCTCTACGACTAGGTAAGCCTAACAAATGGGGAAACTAAACAAAACTTGCAGAAGAAATAATTAAAATCCAAGATAACCAAATGAAACAGTATTTAAAATGCCGCTCAACATATACAATACAATTTCTCGAAACTAATAACATTTCCCAAAACCCGGAATCTCATAAAAATACAAGCCTTGGAATGTCTACCAATATCTAACTCCAAAATATCTAACAAGGAAAAGAAAATAAAGAAAGGGCTAATACAATAGGGAGAGTAGAAAGGGACTCCTTGGTTTGCGGACACGGCAGATATACCTCGAAGTCTCTGGAACAGTCTCCTCACCTCAAGGGTGATAGGACTGAGTCAAAGTACATAGATCTGCACATGAAAAACATGCATAGAAAGGGCATGAGTACACCACAGCGGTACTCTGTAAGTGTCAAGCCTAACATCGGTTGGGTAGTGACGAGAAAGGTCAGGGACCTACTGAGATTAAATAAAATATAAAGCTCGACAGTGTAGAATAGTATAAATAAGTACAGCTGTGAAAGTAACACAAGATATAATAAAAGCAACAACAAATATTACAGAGGCAAGGTAAACACAGAAAGAAATACGGCTCAACACCAAAATAACAATCGAGGATCTCCTAGGATACCGTCCTGTAATCCCAAATATACATATCCGATGGATCTCCCAGGATATCGTCCCGTAGTCCAACTCATAGTGCGCGGGGATCTACCGAAATTCTGTTCTGTAGTCCCAAATGTAAATACCCAGTATTGGGGGAATCTACCAGGTATAGTCCCGTAGTTCCATATAACTATGCATGGGGGATCTACCGGAATACCACATCCGTAGTCCCAAATAAACAGACAAGGAGGAGCTACCGGAATCCAACATCCATAT
The DNA here is from genome assembly GCF_000715075.1 of Nicotiana tabacum. Lineage (NCBI taxonomy): Eukaryota > Viridiplantae > Streptophyta > Magnoliopsida > Solanales > Solanaceae > Nicotiana > Nicotiana tabacum. Next base: position 12,161,760 of record NC_134082.1, read on the forward strand.
TCCAAAATGTAATTACACAGTAGCATCAGGAAAATATTCAGAAAATGTCAATTTCATATTAAGGCAGGCAAGTAATTCTAGCCTAGCATGCTACACAGAATTCAAGTAAAGCAGTTTGAACAAATAAGGCAATTAGAACACTTAGACATGCTTTCCTAAGCTAACAACAGGCTTTAAGTGCATGTAATATAAATAGGAAAAGAAACATACTAGTAGTTACTTAATGAAAATCGGATTTTCAACAATTAGCACAAGTATGCACTCGTCACCTCGCGTATAAGGCATTTCAATTAGCAGTAATACCAACTCCTAAGGGGAAGGTCCCCTACACAAGGTTAGGCAAGCCACTTACCTCGAATTGGCTCAAAATCAACTCAAAACCACATTCTTGCCATGAGTACTCGACTCCAAATGGCCCAAATCTATTCAATTCAATTGCATAATGTAAATAACACTTCAAGTAACTGATTCTACAATTAAATTCTAAGCTAATACGCAAAATTAGGTAAAATAACCAAAACGCCCCTCAGGACCACGTCTCGGAATCGAGTAACATTTATATTTTCAGAATCCTCATACTCTCACGAGTTTATGAATACAAAAATTATCCAAATCTTAGGTAAAATTTCCAATCAAAATTCGAATTCTAGGTCTAAGAACTTTCTTCCAACTTTTCCCCAATTTTCATCTCAAATCCGAAATTAAAAGATGAAGCTAAGTATAGATTGATGGAATATAACTAGAAAGGGTTAAAGAATAGTTATGCAATGATTTCCTCTTCAATTTCCTCCGAAAATTGCCCTCTACCGAGCTCTAATTTGATTTTTCCAAGTTTTGAACCAAACCCTCAAAATTTCATATTTCTGCCCAGCGATTACCACATCTGCGGTCAAGGGAGCACACCTGCAAAAGAATCATTGCAGGTACGAAAAGTCACTTAACGGGCTGGGTCCGCATCTGCGGTCGATAGCCATATCTGCAGCACTGCATCTGCGAAAACCCAGTCGCACCTGCGAATCCTGGAGCTTGGGCCAAATCTCGCACCTGTGGCGCCACACCTACAGTCCCACACTCGCAGGTGCGATTATGACAGGAAACTAGCAGCTGAAGCTGCTCAAACAAATCCCAAATTCTTCCGACAACCTTCCGAAACCATCCTGAGGCCCCCGGATCCTCAACCAACTATACCAACCAGTCTTAAAACATCAAATGAACTTATTCCTACCCTCGAATCACATCAAACAATGCTAAAACCACAAATCACTCTTCAATCCAAGCCTAAGGATTTTCAAAATGTGCAGATTACTCTTTAAATCAGAAAGTCTATCAAACCTCGTCCGAATGACCTGAACTTTTACACATACGTCATTCAACCCTACGGAGATACTCCAACTTTCAAAATTCCATTCTGACCCTTGGATCAAAATCTCACCGTCGAACCGAAAACTTTAAAAATTTGACTTTCGGCATTTTAAGCCTAAATTAGCTACGGACCTCCAAAACACAATCTGATCACGCCCCTAAGCCCAAAATCACTCAACGGAGCTAACGGAATGGACAAAATTCCATTCTGAGGCTGTCTTCACACTGCTCCGACTACAGTATAATTTGTAGAACTTAAACTCTCATTTAAGGACTAAGTGTCCCAACACTCTCTGAAACTCGAAACCAAATATCTCGGCAATTCAAAATAGTAGAAATAAATATGGGGAAAGTAGTTAATAGGGGATCGGGGCATTAATTCTTAAGACAACCAACCGGGTCGTCATAGCCGCGAAGCATAAACAATGACCTTGTCATCCTGCATCAACGCCGCACCATGTCTAACACGAGATGCATCATAATAAACTATATATGGCCCTGAACATGTGGGAAAAACCAACATCGGTGCCGTAGTCAAAGCTGTCTTGAGCTTCAGAAAGCTCGCCACACACTCGTCCGACCACCTGAATTGGGCACCCTGTTGGGTCAACCTGTTCATCGGGGCTGCAATAGATGAAAACCCCTCCAAAAACCGATGATAATAGCCTACCAAACCCAAAAAACTTCGGATCTTTGTAGCTGATGCGGGTCTAGGCCAGTTCTTGACTGCCTCTATCTTCTTCGGATCTGCCTGAATACCCTCTACTGATACAACATGACCCAAAAATGCAACTGAACTCAACCAGAATTCACACTTCGAAAACTTTGCATACAACTACTATCCCTCAAAGTCTAAAGAACCACTCCTAGATGTTGCTCATGCTCCTCCCGGCTGCGGGAATAGATCAAAATATCATCAATGAAGACTATCACGAACGAATCTAAGTAAGGCCTGAACACTCAGTTCATCAAATCCATAAAAGCTGTAGGGGCATTTGTCAACCCAAATGACATTACCAAGAACTCATAATGCTCGTACCAAGTGCGGAAAGCTGTCTTAGGGACATCAGATGCCCTAATCCTCAATTGATGGTAGCCAGATCTCAAGTCAATCTTCAAAAATACCTTGGCACCCTGAAGCTGATCAAACAAATCATCAATCCTCGGCAATGGATACATGTTCTTGATCGTAACCTTGTTCAACTGCCGGTAATCTATACACATCCTCATCGATTTGTCCTTCTTCTTAACAAACAACACTGGCGCACCCTAAGGTGAGACACTAGGTCTAAGAAAGCCCTTATCTAGCAAGTCTTGAAGCTACTCCTTCAATTCTTCTAACTCTGGTGGGGCCATATGATATGGCGGAATAGAAATAGGATGAGTGCCCCGGGCCAAGTAAATGTAGAAGTCAATATCTCTATCGGGTGGCATACCAAGCAGGTCTAATGGAAATACCTCAGGAAACTCACGAACAACAGGCACAAAATCTATAGAAGGAACCCCAGCACTAGAATCATGAACATATGCCAAATAGGCCAAACACCCATTCTCGACCATACGCCAAACCTTCATATATGAGATAACACTTTGAGTAGAATGACCAGGAGTCCCTCTCCACTCTAAATGAGGCAACCCCGGCAAGGCTAAGTTCAAGGTCTTGGCATGACAATCTAAGATTGCGTGGTAAGGTGATAACTAGTCCATCCCCAATATGACATCGAAATCAACCATGTCCAAAAGTAACAAATCTACACGAGTCGCAAGACCCCCAATCACAACTATACATGAACGATGGACACGATCTACCACAATAGAATCACCCACCGGTTTAGACACATATACAGGAGCACTTAAGGAATCACTAGGCATGACCAGATACGATGCAAAATAAGATGACACATAGGAGTAAGGATCCTGGATCAAATAGAACTGAAGCATCTCTACTACAAACCAAAACAGTAGCTGTGATTACTGCATCGGAAGCCTCAGCCTCAAGCCTAGCTGGAAAACCATAACATTGGAGCTGGGCCCCACCACTCTGAGACGGCCTGCTTCTAGCTTGCCTCCACCTTTAGCAGCCTGACCTCCACCTCTAATACCTCTACCTCCACCTCTAGCAGTCTGACCTCTACCTCTAATACCTCTACCTCCACTTCTAGTTGGCTGAGCGAGCTGAACTAGTCCCTCAATGAACATCCTCACTCTCTCTCTCTCTCAGTGGGAAATATAAGAAGAGCATGACTAGTCAAATCAATAAACCCAGTTTCGTACTGAGTAACAGTCATGGAACCCTACTAGAGACGATCAAACTGCCACTGATGGATCTCCCTCTGAGTGATAGGAAGAAACCTCTCTAGAAATAGCTGAGAAAACTGATCCCAAGTCAAAGCTGGTAACCCAACTATTCTAGCCAAACAACAATCTCGCCACCAAGTCTTGGTGGATCCAGACAAACGAAAAGCAGCAAAGTCGACCCCATTGGTCTCCACTATCCCCATGTTCTTGAGAACCTCATGACAGCCGTCTTAAAAATCCTGGGGATCCTCAGAAGATGCACCGCTATAAGTGGTAGTGAAGAGCTTGGTGAAACCTATCTAACCTCCGAAAAGCCTCCGAAGATGTAGCTGATCTATCACCGGTCTATGCTGCTGCTCAGCTGAAGAAGCGGTACATAACTTTTCCATTCGTGAAAGGACAAGGGTAGAAGTTTCAATTTAGCAGTGAGAGAACAAAATCGCACGACAGAGAAGAATAGAAGTGAAGCTTTTCCCTAACTCTGTAGCCTCTAGGGGATAAATACAGACATCTCCATATCGATCCCTCAGACACTACTAAGCTTGCCCGTGAATTGTGAAACCTATGTTACCTAAAGCTCTGATACCAACTTGTCACGACCCGGATTTTCCACCCTCGGGAATCGTGATGGCGCCTACTAGTGAAAGCTAGGCAAGCCAACCATTTGAATTATTTACCTTTTTTACCATTTTTAATCCCTTAACAATTAAGAACCAACATTATATAAACAGTAGATATTAAAAGCGGAAGACTGAAATGTTATATTAATAAAGATGCCAATACCAATCCATACGTAAACTACCAAAGACTGGTGTCAAAATTTCACAGACAGTCTAGGAATGCTACAAATAAAGGTCCGAAAAATTTATTACAACACTGTCTCTGAAATACATAAAAAAAATAGAATGAAAGGATGGAAGGAGATACCAAGGCATGCGGACGCCTGCAGGACTACCTCGGTTTGCCTGTTGGACTGAAGGCAGCAATCTCACTACGGTCCAACAGCTACAGCATTGGGATCTACACACAGTGTAGAGTGTAGTATCAGCACAACCGACCCCATGTGCTGGTAAGTGCCTAGCCTAACGTTGGCAAAGTAGTGACGAGGCTAGGACCCGACTACCAAATAAACTTGTGCAATTAAATCATATATAGCGGAAAATAACAGCAGAAATGTACAGTTAAGGATGGGAGGGGGAAACATGTTGCGGGGACATCGAATAATAACATGTTGCGGGGTACAAAGTATCAAAAAAACCAACAATTAAATGTAGAGAAAACATAACTCAGTTATCAATAAAAATCAGGAAATCAAAGACAAGTGCACAGCATCACCCTTCGTGCTTTAACAATATCTCACAAATAACATGCATGACATCACCCTTCATGCTTTAACACTCTCTCACAAATATCATGTACGTCATCACCCTTCGTGCTTTAAACTCTTCCTCACCCAAGCAACAATCACAAAGCAATTTGGCCAAGGGAATCAATAACATCACAATAAAATCAAGTAACAAAAGAAAATCAGTAAATAAACATAAAGAACACCATAACTCAATTATCAGCAAGAATCAGGAAAATCAAGGACAAGTGCACGGCATCACCCTTTGTGTTTTTACGCTTGTCCTCACCATAAAATCAATATAAATGGCATGGCATCACCCTTCATGCTTTTACCTCACATAATTATGACACGGAATGATCCTTCGTGTATTATCACTCATATAAAAGCACCAAATGGTACATCGTGCGGCACGACATCACCCTTCGTGCTTTAACACTCTCTTACCAAAACAATGCACGACATCACCCTTTGTGCTTTAACACTCTTCCTCACCCAAACAACAATCACAAAGCAGTAAGGGCAAGGAAATCAACAAATTTACAATTAAATCCCAACAAGGGAACAATAGTACAACAGTCATATACCGGCAAGGGAAACAATATCAATAATAACATCCTGGCAAGGGAGACCACATTAAACAACATCCTGGCAAGGGAGACGATATCATAATCCTCTTTTATTTTTCACCTTTTCGTCACAACTCAATTCACAATTTGAGCCAATGCTCTATAAGGTTCAATTGCCAATTATACTTCCACAAATCACTTTACAACTTGAGGCAACGCTCTTTAATATTCAAATACAAATATTACTTCCACAAGCCTTGCTCAACAATAGAAATCATCACATAAAGCATGAACAATACAAATGGAGTCACATTAGTCATAATATAAGACTCACGGGCATGCTTGACACCATCATATAGATACTCGTCACCATGCCTATACGTCGTACTCAACAACTAGCATATAGAAAATAGGACACAACTCTTAATCCCTCAGGCTAAGGTTAGACCAAACACTTAACTCAATGCCATGAACACAATTCAAGCCTCAATTACCGTTTTACCTCTTATTTCCACCACCAATTCAAAATCAAAGAAAATCTCAAGAACTTTCAAAGTTTCAAATTTTACAACTAAGGTTCTGAATCACGTCATATGACCTCCGTTTCTTACCAAATTTTACAGGCTCGACTTAAATCACATATAAGACCTGTATCGGGCTCCAGAACCAAAATACGGGCCCGATACCATCAAATTCCAAACATATTTCATTTTCAAAAACTCATATATATATTCCAGGAAATAATTTTCTTTAAAAATTCATTTCTCAGGCTTGGGACCTCGAAATTCGATTTCGGGCATACGCCCAAATTCCATATTTTCCTACGGACCCTTCGGGGCCATCGAATCATAGGTCCGGGTCCATTTACCCAAAATGTTGACCAAAGTCAACTCAAATTCATTTTAGAAACAAAATTTTCCATTTTGTCATAGATTTTCACATAATGGCTTTTCAGATATGCGTCCAGACTGCGGACACAAATCGAGAAGAAATAAAAAGAGGTTTTTAAGGCCTCGGAACACATAATTTATTTTTAAAACAAGTGATGACCTAAAGGTCATCACTGCAGTTCAGCTACAATCACATAGATTATGATTACAATCGCAGATTTGAGAAGTTCATTGGTTTTAGCAAGATAATAATCAATTTTTTCTTTAACCTTTGTGGTGATTTATTTCTTCTTGTTAGATTCAAGATTACTCCCTTTGTCCCAATTATGTGGCACAATTCGAATTCAAGAATCAAACTTCTTAATTTTGGACCTTAAATTTGGACATAAGATCTTTAATTTTTTTTTTTGAAATAAAATTTATATATTTGACAACTATGTAAAAAGTGCTATAAGTCATAGTAATGACCAATTAAAATATATAAAAATCATATGAAAAAATCATGGTAAATAAAGACTCGTTTGATATCGAAAATTTGAACAACGCCACATAAATTCGGATGGATTGAATAATATTTTAGCTTAGGTAGGTTGATAATCAATGTGTAACGACCCAACCAGTCATTTTGAGTATTTGCATTTCGCTCGGTAGTTTGGGGGAACGAGTAGCTCTGTATGATGTATTAGGACTTGTGTGCAAAATTTGAGTTCATTTCGAGTTGATTTGATATGTTTCGACGCGAGTCTTGGAAGTCAAAAGTTTGAAAATTAATTAAGTTTGATTTGAGGTGCATTTCATCGTTTCGATGTTGTTATACATGATTTGAGGCCTCGAGTAGGTCCGTATTATATTATGGGACTTGTTGGTATGTTCGTACGGGGTGTCGAGGGGCTTGGGTGAGTTTTGAATAGGTTGGGCAGTGTTGCTCTCGTTTTTTTATGTTCCGACGTCGTTTCTTCAAGCATAAGTGGTACCACATTGAACAAATGAGCTCCGTTGTTTCTATTTTGATTGAATTATTATATCCGTATCATAATTACGGACTCATAGCGAAAAGAATCGTCAAATTTGGACATCGTATGAGGATTTATGGTCATTTTACTAAGAATTGGGTTGCCAGATTTTTCAGATTAATTAAGAAATTGTCACTGTTGCGTATTTAAAAATTTGCTTTATTTTCAAATATTGAAACCAACATATCCCCTTCAATATAAGGTCAAATGGAGTTATTCAAGTGCCTAACTTGACAAGAATTTCACAAGGAATCCCTTGAAGGCATCAAAAGTGAGTTTTGAGATCTTTTGGCACAAGAAACGAGGCAGAACAATGTTAAAATAAGGGTTTTGTTTATTTAACATATTTTGTGTTGGGAGCTCGGAATTGGACAATTTTTGATGTGATTCTATACTCGATTTTGGTTATATTTTGTGAATCTATCTTCGATTTTAGATTTTAGTTGATGAATTTTAAAGAAGAAATTGGAGGTTTGGCCTAAAGTTTCATAATATGAATTTTTGAGTTTTGAACACTGATACGGAGTCAGATGTAAGTAAAACTAGAATGGTTAAACTCGTAATTGAATGTGTTGATGGATTTTGTAAGTTTTGTCGGGTTTCGAGTTGCGGTCCTGGTTGGGCTTTTGGCCGATTTTAGGCTTTTGATTAAAGATTCGACATTTTTTATTAGGATTGGCTCCTTTAGCATTGTTTGATGTATTTGAGTTGTTTTTTATTAGTTTAGAGCCATTTGGAGGTCGGAATGTGCATGATGGCATTCTTGGAGCATCGCTTGGCTTGCTCGGTGTCGGAATTGGCTTGTTTAAGATAAGTAACTCTTCTAAACTTAGTGCTGAGAGTATGAAACCCCGAATTATGTGTTACATGATTGATGTTGAGGTGACGCACATGCTAGGTGACAGGTGTGTGGGCGTGCACCCTGTGAGTTGTGACTCTGTTGTTTCCAAGGCACTGAATAGTGGCCTTATTTTATTGATATCTATGTTTTCACCATGTGATAAGATAAATGAGTTGTACATCATGCTAGATATCATGTTTAGGCTTTATGCTGATATTGTTGGGATCCATAGTGGTCATTTCTTGTTGTCATTTCATTGAATTTATTGATATTTCGTACTCAGTCTCATTCATGCATTCATATTATATCTCAGTCTCAGTTGTTACTTATTGATATGTCATATCATTGTTCCGGGTCAGTTTTCATGACATTGTGAGCCTGTGGGTGAGACTGGAGAGATTGATGACTAAGTGAGGCCGAGAGCCTGATTATGAGTGACAGTTATAGGATCAGACTGCACGTCGTAACATGTTTTGTTGATTATTGAGTAAGGTCGAGGGCCTGATTGATTTATGCCATGATTCGCTTGTTATGGCACTTGGACTGAAGGAGCGCCTCCAGAATCTGTACACCCCTAGTGAGTGTGGTTGATTATATTTAGGGATGGATCTTCCCATGGTATGGAGATGGATATTCTCCATGAGGCTGGATTGGCATGTTTCCTCGGTACTGGTTTACTTATATTCAATGATGTATATATATTTTCCGGGATGGATCATCCATGGGTCGCATGGGCCATATACAGTACCGAGTGGTTGATTATGATGAGTGGAAAGTATGATATAGTGAGGTTGTGTACTCTGAGAGTGTGAGTACATGATTCATCTATGAAATACATGGCATTGTCATACATATATGGCATACATGCATAGAAACGCATTTTCCTCATGCTATACGGTATCACATCATTCGTGAATTTTTACACACAATGATATGTGGGCATAGAGTGGTATTTCACACTTGTTATTTGGAAAGGAAATGAAACATTTTTTATTTACTGTGGAAAAGATTTTTCAAGAAAACTACAGGTTTCAAACTATCTCAATAATTTTCGATGATTTCGATAAAAAATTGGGTTTTCACTGTTATTCTTGAAAAGCAAAACTATTTTTGGAAAATTGTGCGAAAGCTGAACATTTTTTTTATCTTTTAAATTATTTACTTATTTATATGCTCTATGTTGTATGAACTGTTGTTGGTTATTTGTGTTGGACCCGACCTATGTTCCAGCTTGTTACTGCTTTCAACCTGAGGTTAGATTTGTTTCTTTTTGAGTACATTGGGTCGGTTGTACTCATACTACACTTCCTGCACATTGCGTGCAGATCCCAGATGTTGATGTTGTTGCGTTCGATGGTTGATAGATTTGAAGGCGTACCTGCATTCTTGTTGTAGTTGCCTTTTATTCACGGTAGCATTAGATTATTTAACCCTATTTATGTACTTTTCAAATAGAGGATGTATTTTTTTCCTATTAGTTTTGAAATCTCTACTCTTAAAAGCTCATGATTTGTACTACCAGTCATTGGGAAATATATAAGATTTGGATAATTCTGTTGTTTATTGTGTTATTAAGTTAAATGGAAATGGATAATTGTTAATTGTCTTACCTAGCGGATTAGGTTAGGTGCCATCACGACTAATGTATTTGGGTCGTGACAGATTGGTATAAGATCTCTAGGTTCATAGGTTCTACAAGTCATGATCAAGTGTCTAGTAGAGTCTTGCGAATCAGTATGATGATGTCCATACCTATCTTCGAGAGGCTACGAGCATTTAGGATATACTTCCCATATTTCTTTCCTTATCGTGCGACATTGATTTAGCTTGAAGTATAATCCTTTGAATTCCTTCCACGCATTCGTATCACTTGAGCGCTTGGTATCTACTGTGCATCGACGGCTTGTGATTCCATGTATGAAGTGCGAGATGTGATTTCTGTGTTTTCATATGGGTTGAATTTGACCAAAAGAGAGATTCAGATGTCAATTGGGTGCTTGACTTCTGCCTTGATATGATGTATAGTATCGAGTTATGAGCATATTGGAGGATCTTTCATGTTGTTTAATTGTGGAATGAATTAGATCCTCATGTCTTGTTGATAAGTTCAGAATCAGGAAGATTAAGTAATTAGATAGTATTTGTGACTGTGGAAAGGTATGGAAAGATAACAGTTTGAAGCTAAGCATGTGGGTTATCTCCTGTGGGGTGTCCTGAGGTTATGTGATCCCTATGTTATTTTGTAGCGAGTTCTCTTTTACAATTGAATTATATGTGTTGCAATTTGAGTTTGGCTCATTATGAGAGTTGGATTGACTATTACAAGGGTGAATATGAGAATTTGTAGATGATCTGAGATATTAGATGATTTGTGTTACATGAGCTTATGAAAGATTTAGTTGAATTTCAGTGCGGGATTTTGGCAGCAACAGAGTAAGGGTACTATAAGTTATCCTATGTTTTATTCCTTGGCTTTGCCCCAAGTGGGGGAGTCTATTATCGACGGGTTAGTTGCACAGTTGTGTGTTGTATTGGGTTCATTTTGAGGTATACTAGTGAATTAGTTATGGCTTATAAAGTTTGAAGCCGATGATGACTCGAGTAAGGGAATTTCTAGATATGGGTATATAGAAATCATGAGATGATTGAGTGGTTATTCGTGAAGGATGTAGTGTTCATGGATTAGCAATTTGCTCGGTTGCTTAGAGGTGTAGATTACTTCTCAAAGGGTTGGTATGCTAAAGGGGCACAAATCGTTCGGTCCATTTGGGCGGTGCTATTAAGAGTTGAGTAGAGTGGATAACTCTCGAGAATGGTTCTAATGGATTCAAGATTTATATGTAATAATTGGGAATTTTCAGGATGTTTATTTGGCTAGAAACTGAGATTTACATTGGATGGTGCCAAGACTTGTGGCATTTCTATATCAGTATGAATTCTACATATCAATATTGGGAAGGCGAAGGTAATGGCTTTAGATTCGCATAAAGCCTCTTCAGGGTAAGTATTTTGGGTGTGGTACTTTTGGGATACTTAAAGAGGGAATTCAACGGCTTATAAGCCTTAGGGCGGTGTGATTCTATGCTAGAGTTTGTGGGGCAAGTTTTGGATAGTAGCGATCTACCAAGGAAAAGTATCAATTTGAAGACAATTCGAAAGGAACTCGGAGTATTAGGACAGCTTGGTAACGGGTTTGATCAACATGGTAACAGATGTGATTGGCTCCTCTAGTTCTTATAATTTATTGAGTTTCTACAGGTGTTTTGTGGTGATACTCTTGGGTTTTGACGGCCTTCAGTCATGATGGCTTAATTATGTGCAAATGGGTTTCGAAGATATCTCAACAGTTTCTACCACGGTTCAAGGAGTATATTTTCTACTAACGTGAGGTGCATGTGATGTATAGTGATTTTCTCCGGATGAAATCAAATGGAAAGTTCTTGGCTGAATAAGCGAGTAGTTGCTTGTGACTCGGAGTGTATCATAAAGTTCTCGTATTTTTTCATATAATGGAATTGTATGTGCAGTGTGTTGAGTAAGATTGAGATTGACATGTGCAAGGTCACGATTCAATTTTAAAGGGAAGGTCATGAATCCTTAAGCAACATGGATGGTATTAGAGCACTAGATAAATGATATAACTATTAGATATGGCTTGATGAAAGTGTAAATTTCAGAAGAGGCAGTGTGTTTTAATTTATGAATACTTCATTAGTATTGTGGCACTCTCTTGGTTGATCGATTGCTAATATTCATATTTTTCTATGTGGCATGAAAGAATTATATAAGTATTCCTCATGGGATGACTGTGTATGAGAGATGTGTTAGACATTCGAGCGGTGTAGTTAGGATCAGATAAGGTGATTCGTGTGTTCTATAAATTTGGAGAACATGAGTTCTCAGAAACAGATTGTTTCGTGGTTGTGGACTGTGAAGATTTTTCCAAAGCTAGACATATGATAACATGCTTTATGATTCAGTCATTGTGGACTATCAGAGTTGGTTTAGGGTCCATTGGTAGGCCCAATAAGGATGTGTGTTTTACACCTGGTCGGATTGGTTGGCTCCATGCTACTATTGCTAATGGATATGTCATTTAGTTGTTGTTGAGCTTATTTTTGTTCTGAAATGATCTGTGAGTTACTCTTCTATGCCACGAGGAGTTGTGATTCGTTGGTTACATACAAACACGGTGCGGTTTTATTCGGGCTTTATAGTGGAATTTGAGTGAGATGGGTATTTGAGTGTTGAATGATTGATTGCGTGTTGGCTATGTTCTTTGCGGATAGTAGCATTGTGTTATTTGCTCTCAGTGGTTATGGTAATGCACTTTGGGTACTTGATGTCGAATTTTGAGTGGTTATAGATTTTTGAGCAGGTGGATTGAGGTATATAATATGGACCAGTGTTTGGATGGGGTCACGCATTGCAGTGAAGTTATGTTGAGATATGATCCTTTGTGTTGGATTTGTGTGTTTTTGTTCTACGGTGTGTTCTAGGCTCTTAGCATGGTGTTGTGATGGTACTTGTTAAGCTGGCGGGACGGTTCTCTTGTTTGATGTCATTTTTTCATGTTTGAGTACATTTGGAATATTGCTATTGGGTGCACAAATTGCACAGGTTATGGCTTTAGATTGTATTGATGTGTCATGTCACCAGAGTGGTCATGTTAGATGAGATGAGGTCATTAGACCTAGAATGGATACTATCGGAATTTGATTACAACATGGTTGGAAGGATAATATCGAAAGTCGGCTTAGAAATTTGCTATAGTTCCTATCAAAGCAGAGGGAGTTCCACAACTTGTTGGTATAACAAATGGTTATGAGTTTAAGCGTGTTTCTTTTATCGTTAGCAGTATATGAAGGTGTTAGAACGAGACTCTATTTGACATAAGGTTTATTATAGGTATTGGGTTATTTTGAGCAGCTACTGTGATCCGAAATTTCACTACAAGTATTCTTGGGTTGTGGTTATGGCTTGATACAACTTTTTCAGGCTTGTATAGTGTGTAGATGCGAAGTTCGGTTCTTGTAGTTAATATCAGATGATGGAAATTAGATTTTGTGGTTTACGAACTAAGGTTGAAGTAATGATATTCAGTTATGTCGTCTTGTCAGGCCTATATGGTATAGGGTGACGTGGGATCACCCTGGGGTATGTGTATGGTAAGGTTACACAGCGGTTTGACGGCTTAGGAAAAACTCTTGGCACGTTCGAAGAAGAGCGTATGTTTAAGTGGGGGAGAATGTAAAGACCCGGCCGGTCATTTTGAGCATTTACGCTTCGCTCAATAATTTGGGGGCACGAGTATCTCCGTATGATGTACTAGGACTTGTGAGCAAAATTTGAGTTCATTTCAAGTTGATTTGATATGTTTTAACTCGAGTTTTGGAAGTCGAAAGTTCATGAAGTTTGATTTGAGGTGAGTTGCGTCATTTTGATATTGTTATTCATGATTTGAGGCCTCGAGTAGGTCCGTATTACATTATGGACCTGTTGGTATGTTCGTACAGGGTGTCGAAGGGCTTGGGTGAGTTTCGGATAGGTTTAGGTTGTGTTGCGCTTGTTTTTCTTATGTTTCGACGTTGTTTCTTCAAGCATAAATGGTACCACATTGAATAAATGAGCTCCGATTTATGTTTTGATTGAAGTATTAAATCCGTATCGTAATTAACGAGCCATAGCAAAAAAGAATCATCAAATTTGGACACTTTATGAGGATTTTATGGTCATTTTACTAAGAATTGGGTTGCTAGATTTTTTTTAGATTAATTATGAAATTGTCACTGCTGCGTATTTAAAAATTTGCATTATTTTTAAATATTGAAACCAACATGTCTCCTTCAATATAAGATCAAATGGAGTGATTCAAGAGCCTAATTTGACTAGAATCTTACAAAGAATCCATTGGAGGCATCAAAAGTAAGTTTCGAGATCTTTTGGCACAAGAAACGAGGTAGGACATTGTTAAAACGAGAGTTTTGTTCATTTAACATATTTTGAGTTGGGGAGCTCGGAATTGGGAAATTTTCGAGGCAATTTTCAGCATATGTATTGGGGTAGGTGTTCTCTACTCGGTTTTTATTATATTTTCTGAATCTATCTTCTATTTAAGCTTTTGGTTGATGAATTTTAAAGAAAAAATTGGGGTTTTGGCCTAAAGTTTCATAAAATGAATTTTTGAGGTTTGAACGCCGATTCGGAGACGGATTTGAGTAAAACTAGTATTGTTGAACTCGTAATTGAATGGGTTGAATGATATTTTGAGTTTTGTGGGGTTCTGAGGTGCGGCCCCGGGTTGGGCTTTTCGGCCGATTTGTGGCTTTTGATTAAAGATTCGACCTTTTTTGATTGGGATTGGTTCCTTTAGCATTGTTTGAAGTATTTAAGTTGTTTCTAATTAGTGTCGAGCCGTTCAGAAGTCGGAACAGACGTGATGGCATTCTTGGAGCATCGTTTGGCTTGCTCGGTGTCGGAATTGGCTTGTTTAAGATAAGTAACTTTTCTAAGCTTAGTGCTGAGGGTATGAAATACCGCATTATGTGTTACGTGATTGATGTTGAGGTGATGCACATGCTAGGTGACGGGTGTGTGGGCGTGCACCCTGTGGGCGTGCACCCTGTGAGTTGTGACTCTGTTGTTTTTAGGGCACTGATTAGCGGCCCTATTTTATTGATATCTGTGTTTTCACCATGTGATAAGATAAATGAGTTGTACATCATGCTAGATATCATGTTTAGGCTTTATGCTGATATTATTAGGACCCATAGTGGATGTTTCTTGCTGTCATCTCATTGAATTTATTGATATTCCATACTCAGTCACATTCATCCATTCATATAATATTTTAGTCTCAGTTGTTACTTATTGATACATCATATCATTGTTCCGGGTCAATTTTCATGATATTGTGAGCCTATGGGTGAGATTGGAGAGTTTGATGACTAAGTGAGGCCGAGAGACTTATTTTGACTGATAGTTATGGGATCAGGCTGCACGCCGCAACATGTTTTATTGATTATTGAGTAAGGCCGAGGGCCTGATTGATTTATGCCATGATTGGCTTGCTATAGTGCTTGGGCTAAAGGAGCCCCTCCGGAGGCTACACACCCCCTAGTGAGCGCGATTGATTATATTCAGGGATGGATCTTCCCTTGGTATGGAGATGGATCTTCTCCATGAGGCTGGATTGCCCTATTTCCTCGATATTGGGTGACTTATAGTCAGTTTTTTTATATATATTCTGGGATGGATCTTTCCTGGTCCGCATGGGCCATATACAGTACCGAGTGGTTGATTATGATGGGTTGAAAGTATGATATAGTGTGGTTGAGTACTCTGAGAGTGTGAGTACATGATTCATCTATGAGATACATAGAATTGGCATACATATATGGCATACATGCATAGAGACACATTTTCCTCATGTTGCACGGTATCACATCACTCGTGACTTTTTACACACATTGATATGTGGGCATAGAGTGGTATTTCACACGTGTTATTTGGAAAGGAAATAAAACATTTTTTATTTACTGTGGAAAGGATTTTTCAAGAAAACTACAGGTTTCAAACTATCTCATATATTTTTGATGATTTCGATAAAGAATTTGGGTTTTCACTGTTATTCTTAAAAAACGAAACTATTTTTGGAAAACTGTGCAAAAGCTGAACATTTTTTTATCTCTGAAATTATTTCCTTATTTATATGCTCTACATTGTATGAACTGTTGTTGGTTATTTGTGTTGGATCCGACCTATGTTCCAGCTCGTCACTACTTTCAACCTAAGATTAGGTTTGTTACTTTTTGAGTATATGGGGTAGGTTGTACTCATACTGCATTTCCTGCACATTGCGTGCAGATCCCAAATGCCGATGTTGCTACATTCGATGGTTGCTGGATTTGACGGCATACCTGCATTCCTGCTGTAGCTGCCTCTTATTCACTGTAGCCTTAGATTATATAACCCTTGTTTATGTACTTTTCAAACATAAGATGTATTTGTTGCCTGTCAATTTTGAAATCTCTACTCTTAGAAGCTTAGGATTTGTACTACCAGTCCTTGGAAAATATATAAGATTTAGATAATTCCTTTGTTTAATGTATTATTAAGTTAAATGGAAATGGATAATTGTTAATTGGCTTACCTATCGAGTTGGGTTAGGTTCCATCACGACTAATGGATTTGGATTTTGATAGATTGGTATCAGAGTTATAGGTTCATAGATTGTACATGTCATGAGCAAGTGTCTTGTAGCGTCTCGCGAATCGGTATGATGATGTCCATACCTATATTCGAGAGGCTATAGGGAATTTTGGATATACTTCCCATCTTTCTTTCCTTATCGTGTGACATTGATTTAGTTTGAAGCGTAATACTTTGAATTCCTTTGACGCATTAGTATGCTCACTTGAGTGCTTGGTATCTGCTGTGCAACGACGGCTTGTGATTCCCTGGATGAAGTGCGAGATGTGATTTCTGTGTGTTGATGATGGGCTAGTCTCAAGGACTTGAGGTCGGGTTTAGACTATAGCTTGAGCTCAGACATGGTAATTGTGTAAGCATGTGTTTTGGATTTATATGTCTGATAGTGTCCCTATTAGTGGGATTTATGGCTAGATGGCTACGTGATGGGTATGATGTGGCTGCGAGGTGTTCATATGGTTTGAATTGGACCAAAAGAGCGATTGAGATGTGAATTAGGTGCTTGACTTCTGCCTTGATATGATGTATAATATCGAGTTATGAGCATATTGGAGGATCTTTCATGTTGTTTAATTATGGAATGAATTAAATTCTCATGTCTTGTTGATGAGTTCAGAATCAGGAAGATTAAGTAATTGCATAGTATTTGTGATTGTGGAATGGTGTGGAAAGATATCGATTTGAGGCTAAGCATGTGGGTTATCTCCTGCGAGGTGTCCTAAGGTTGTGTGATACCTATGTTGTTCTATAGCGAGTTCTCTTTTACAAGTGAGTTATACGTGTTGCAATTTGAGTTTGGATCATTATGAGAGTTGGCTTGACTGTTACAAGGGTGAATGCGAGAATTTGTAGATGATCTGATATATTAGATGGGTTGTGTTACATGAGCTTATGAAGGATTTAGTTGAATTTCAGTGCGGGGTTTTGGCAGCAATAGAGTAAGGGTACTATAAGTTATCCTATGCTTTATTCCTTGCCTTTGCCCCAAGTGGGGGAGTCTGTTATCGATGGGTTGATTGCATAGTTGTGTGTTGTATTGGGTTCATTTTGAGGTATACATGTAAATTAGCTATGGCTTATAGAGTTTGAGGTCGAGGATGACTCGAGTAAGGGACTTTCTAGATACGGGTTGTATTACACTCTATGGGTATATGAAAATCATGGAATGATTGATTGGTTATTCATGAAGGATGTAGTGTTCATGGAGTAGAAATTTGCTCGGTTGCTTAGAGGTGTGGATTACTTCTCAGAGGGTTGGTGTGCTAATAGGGCACAGGTCGTTCGGTCCATTTGGGCGGTGTTATTGAGAGTTGAGTATAGTGGATGACTCTCGAGAATGGTTCTAATTGATTTAAGATTTATATGGAACAACTGGAAATTTTAAGGATGTTTATTCGGCTAGAAACTGAGATTTACATTGGATGGTGTCAAGACTTGTGGCATTTCTATATCATTATGGATTCTACATATCAATGTCGGGAAAGGAGAAGGTAATGGCTTTAGATTCGGAGGAAGTCTCTTCAGAGTAAGTATTTTGGTTGTGTACTTTTGGGATACTTAAATAGGGAATTCAATGGCTTATAAGCCTTAGGGCGGTGTGATTCTATGCTAGAGTTCGTGGGGCAAGTTTTGGATAGTAGTGTTCTAGCAAGGAAATGTATCAATTTGAAGGCAAGTCGAAAGGAACTCGGAGAATTAGGACAACTTGGTAACCGGTTCGATCAGCATAGTAACGGATGTGATTGGCTCTTCTGATTCTTATGATGTAGTGAGTTTCTACAGGTGTTTTATGGCGATACTCTTGAGTTTTGACGGCCTGCATAGATTGGCTGAGTTAGAGAGATTCACTCCTGATGGCTTAATTATGTGCAAATGGCTTACGAAGAGATCTCAATAGTTTCTACCATGGTTAGGGGAGTGTATTTTCTATTGGCGTAAGGAGCATGTGATGTATAGTGATTTTCTCTAGATGAAATCAAATGGAAAGCTCTTAGCTGATTGAGTGAGTAGTTGCTTGTGACTCGGAGCGGATTATGAAGTTCTCGTATTTTTTTCATATAATGGCATGGTATGTGCAGTGTTTTGTTTGGGATTGAGATTGACATGTGCAAGGTCACGGTTCAATTTTAAAGGGAAGGTCATGAAACCTTAAGCAGCATGGACGGTTTCAGAGGACTAGATAAATGATATTACTATTAGATATGGCTTGATGAGAGTATAAATTTCAGAAGGGGCACTCTATTTTGATTTATGAATACTTCATTAGTATTGTGGCACTCGTTTGGTAGATCGATTGCTGATATTCATATTTTTCTATGTGGCATGAAGGAATTATATAGGTATTCCTCATGGGATGACCGTGTGAGAGATGTGTTAGACATTCGAGCGGTGTAGTTGGGATCGGATAAGGTGATTCGTGTGTTCTATGAATTTGCAGAACGGGAGTTCTTAGAAACATATTATTTCGTGGTTGTGGATTGTGAGGATGTTTCCAAAGCTAGATAGATGATAGTACGCTTTATGGTTCAGTGATTGTGGACTTTCAGAGTGTTATGTATCTATTTTTGGGTGATCGGAGTTGGTTTAAAGTCCACTAGTAGGCCCAATGAGGATGTGTGTTTTACACCGGGTCGGATTGGTTGGTTCCATACAGCTGTTGCTGAGGGATGTGCCATTTGGTTGTTGTTGAGCTTATTTTTGTTCTGAAATGATCTGTGAGTTACTCTACTATGCTACGAGGAATTGTGATTCGTTGGTTACATACACACACGGTGCAGTTTTATTCAGGATTTATAGCGGAATTTTAGCGAGATGGGTATTTGGGTGTTGAATGATTGATTGCGCGTTGGCTATGTTCTTTGCGGATGGTGGTATTGTGTTATTTTCTCTCTGTGGTTATGGTAATGCACTTTGGGTACTTGATGTCGAATTTCGAGTGGTTATGGATTTTTGAGCAGGTGGCTTGAGGTATATAATATGGAGCAGCGTTTGGATAGGGTCGCGCATTGCAGCGAAGTTATGTTGAGATATGATCCTTTGTGTTGGATTCGTGTGTTTTGATTCTACGGTGTGTG
Organism: Nicotiana tabacum; assembly: GCF_000715075.1. Taxonomy (NCBI): domain Eukaryota; kingdom Viridiplantae; phylum Streptophyta; class Magnoliopsida; order Solanales; family Solanaceae; genus Nicotiana; species Nicotiana tabacum. The sequence goes on from NC_134082.1 coordinate 12,181,363, forward strand.
CTAGGCTCTTAGCATGGTGTTGTGATGGTACTTGTTAAGCTGGTGGGATGGTTCTCTTGTTTGTTGTCATTTTTTCATGTTTTAGTACATTTGGAATGTTGCTATTGGGTGCACGGATTGCACAGGTTATGGTTTTAGATTGTATTGATATGTTATGTCACCAAAGTGGTCGTGTTGGATGAGATGAGGTCATTAGACCTAGAATGGATACTATCAGAATTTGATTACAGCATGGTTGGAAGGATGATATCGAAAGTCGGCTTAGAAATTTGCTATAGTTCCTATCAAAGGAGAGGGAGTTCCACAACTTGTTGGTCTAACGAATGGTTACGAGTTTATGTGTGTTTCATCATTGGCAGTATATGAAGGTGTTAGAACGAGGCTTTGTTTGACATGAGGTTTATTACCGGTATTGGGTTATTTTGAACAGCTACTATGATTAGAAATTTTGCTACGAGTATGTGAGTCGTGTGGTATATCGGGTGATTACATCTTGGGTTGTGGTTATGGTTTGATATAACTTTTTGAGGCTTATATAGTGTGTAGATGCGAATTTCGGGTCTTGTAGTAAATTTCGGATGACGAAAATTGGATTTTGTGGTTTACGGACTAAGATTGAAGTAATGATATTCAGTTATGTCATCTTGTCAGGCCTATATAGTATAGGGTGACATGGGATTACCCCGGGGTATGTGCATGGTAAGGTTACACATTGGTTTGATGGCTTAGGAACAACTTTTGGCACGTTCGAAGACAAACGTATATTTAAGTGGGGGAGAATGTAAAGTCTCGACCGGTCATTTTGAAAATTTACAATTTTCTCGATAGTTTGGGGGCACGAGTAGCTCTATATGATGTATTAGGACTTGTGTGCAAAAGTTGAGTTCATTTCGAGTTGATTTGATATGTTTCAGCATGAGTTTTGGAAGTCGAAAGTTCATGAAGTTTGATTTGAGGTGTATTTCATTGTTTTGATGTTGTTATACATGATTTGAGGCCTCGAGTAGGTCCGTATTATATTATGGAACTTGTTGGTATGTTTGTACGGGGTGCCGAGGGGCTCGGGTGAGTTTCAGATAAGTTTGGGTTGTGTTGCGCTTGTTTTTCTTATGTTCCGACGTCGTTTCTTCAAGCATAAATGGTATCACATTTAACAAATGAGCTCCGGTTTCTGTTTTGATTGAAGCATTAGATCCGTATCGTAATTACGGATCCATAGCAAAAAGAATCATCAAATTTGGACATCGTATGAGGATTTTATGGTCATTTTACTAAGTATTGGGTTGATAGATTTTTACAAATTAATTACGAAATTGTTATTGCTGCGTATTTAAAAATCTGTATTATTTTCAAATATTGAAACCAACATATCTTCTTCAATATAAGGTCAAATGGAGTGATTCAAAAGCCTAACTTGACTAGAATTTTACAAGAAATCCATTGGAGGTATCAAAAGTAAGTTTTGAGATCTTGTGGCATAAGAAACGAGGTATAATAGTGTTAAACAAGAGTTTTGTTCATTTAACATATTTTGAGTTGGGGAGCTCGGAATTGGGCAATGTTCGAGGCGATTTTCAGCATATGTATTGGAGTAAGTGTTCTTTACTCGGATTTGATTATATTTTCTGAATCTATCTTCAATTTAAGCATTTGGTTGATGAATTTTAAAGAAGAAATTGGGGTTTTGGCCTAAAGTTTCATAATATGAATTTTTGAGTTTTGAACGCTGATTCGGAGTCAGATTTGAGTGAAACTAGTATGGCTGAACTTGTAATTGAATTAGTTGATAGATTTTGTGAGTTTTGTCAGGTTCCGAGGTGCGGTCCCAGGTTGGACTTTTGATTAAAGATTCGACTTTTTTCGATTGGGATTGGTTCCTTTAACATTGTTTGATGTATTTAAGTTGTTTTTAATTAGTTTCGAGTCGTTTGGAAGTTGGAACACGCGTAATGGCATTCTTGGAGCATCGCTTGGCTTGCTCGGTGTCGGAATTGGCTTGTTTAACATAAGTAACTCTTCTAAACTTAGTGTTGAGGGTATGAAACCCTAAATTATATGTTACGTGATTGATGTTGAGATGATGCACATGTTAGATGATGGGCGTGTCGGCGTGCACCCTGTGAGTTGTGACTCTGTTGTTTCAAGGGCACTGAATAGTGGCCCTATTTTATTGATATATGTGTTTTCACCATGTGATAAGATAAATGTGATGTACATCATGCTAGATATCATGTTTAGGCTTTATGCTGATATTGTTGGGATCTATAGTGGTCGTTTCTTGCTGTCATCTCATTGAATTTATTGATATTTAGTACTCAGTCACATTCATACATTCATATTATATCTCGGTCTCAGTTGTTACTTATTGATACATCATATCATTATTCCGGGTCAGTTTTTATGACATTGTGAGCCCGTGGGTGAGACTGGAGAGATTGATGACTAAGTGAGGCCGAGAGTCTGATTATGAGTGACAGTTATGGAATCGGGCTGCACGCCGTAGCATGTTTTATTGATTATTGAGTATGGCCGAGGGCCTGATTGATTTATGCCATAACTGGCTTGCTATAGCGCTTGGGTTGAAGGAGTCCCTCCGGAGTCTACACACCCCCTAGTGAGCGCGATTGATTATATTCAATAATTGATCTTCCCTTGGTATAGAGATGGATCTTCTCCATGAGGCTGGATTGGCCAGTTTTCTTGGTACTGGATGACTTATAGTCAGTGATTTATATATTCCGGGATGGATCTTTCCTGGGCCGTATGAGCCATATACAACATCGAGTTGTTGATTATGATGAGTTGAAAATTTGATATAGTCAGGTTGAGTACTCTGAGAGTGTGAGTACATGATTCATCTATGAGATATATGGTATTAGCATACATGCATAGAGACACATTTTCTTTATGTTGTACGGTATCACATCATTCGTGACTTTTTACACACATTGATATGTGGGCATGGAGTGGTATTTCACACTTGTTATTTGGAAAGGAAATGAAACATTTTTTATTTACCGTGGAAAGTATTTTTCAAGAAAACTACAGGTTTCAAATTATCTCAAAAAATTTCGATGATTTCAATAAAGAATTTGGGTTTTCACTATTATTCTTGAAAAGCAAAATTATTTTTGGAAAATTGTGCAAAAGCTGAACATTTTCTTATCTCTGTAATTATTTCCTTATTTATATGCTTTACGTTGTATGAACTGCTGTTGGTTATTTTTATTGGACCCGACCCTATGTTCCAGCTCGTCACTGCTTTCAACCTGAGGTTAGGTTTGTTACTTTTTGAGTACATGGGGTCGGTTGTACTCATACTGCACTTCCTGCACATTGCGTGCAGATCCCGGATGTTGACGTTGATGCGTTCGATGGTTGCTGGATTTGAAGGTGTACATGCGTTCCTGATGTAGCTGTCTCTTATTCACAGTAGCCTTAGATTATATAACTTTTTTTATATACTTTTCAAACAGAAGATGTATTTGTTTCCTATCAGTTTTGAAATCTCTACTCTTAAAAGCTTATGATTTGTACTATTAGTCCTTGGGAAATATATAAGATTTGAATAATTCCTTTGTTTAATGTATTATTAAGTTAAATGGAAATGAATAATTATTAATTGACTTACCTAACGGATTGGGTTAGGTATCATCACTTAGGTCTATAGATTATTCCATGGGTTGGTGGAATCATTTATGTCATTGTAAGACTCTCTCAATTAATATCATTACCAAATTATGGTCTGGCTTTTGTGGTTTTCCTGACCTACAAGTCTACTCCTTCCTCTCCACAAGTGAATGAATACAGAAAATAATTAAGTTTCTGCTATTTGAATATCATAGGCAAAGCTACAATCAGTCTATTTCTCTTCAAAAACATCAAATTTAATTCAAAATCTCAAACAAGAAAATAACGCCACAATTATTTCACAGAAAAATCCCATCAAAATCTCACAATTAAGCTCAAACAAGAAAAGAACCCCACAATCTTTAACAGAAAAAGTTGTAAATATGTCACTCAATTAAAAAGTTAGTACATATGGGAATAGAGTGCTTCAAAGTCGAATTTTCTATATATTAACAAGAAACAAATATAAATTGATTCAGACATATATTTCAGAACGAACTCTCTCATATCACAGTTAACATCATTTAAATTCTAATTCCGCCACTTACGTCTCCTATTTTCCTCCACCGCCATCCATGCCATGTATATAAGCAGTGGCGATGATCGCAGCACCAACTCTCGTGTCATTGCTACCAGGGGCATATACAAAAAATTTCGTAAGTGATATCGTATTTACATAAAAAAAAAATATAAGTAGTACTATTTAATACTCTCTCCGTTTCAATTTATGTGAACTCATTTAACTGGGTACGAAGTTTAAGAAAAGATAGAAGACTTTTGAACTTGTGGTGTAAAATGAGGTATATAAATTTTGTGTGGCTATAAATCATTGTATAAAGGTATATTGTTTCCAAATAAGGAAAGAGGTCATTTTTTGGCACGGACCAAAAAAAAAATAGGTTCACATAAATTAAAACAGAGGGAGTAGCATTTTTTCCACAAGCTGAAGAGCCTTGGTGCAATGGTTTAGTTGAAGATTATTGCTAAGGGAGGTGTAGGTTTAATTCTCCTCAGCCTCAATATTTTTAAGCAAAAATGTTCAATCAAAGATGTTTTCTATTTTATATTTATATTTATTATTATTATTATATTGAAAAGCGAAGATGGTCCACCATCTGAGGGCATTTTTGACTTTTCATAGCTTATAATAGACGTGGCCACTCATCGAACTCTCAAATTCTTTATTTTTCTTCTTCATCTAGAACTAGAACTAGAATTTTCCCTCACTTCAGTTCCCCATCTCTAGCATCTTCGTTGTCTTCTTTGTTGGGTCTCACAATGTTCATGTTAGTATTTACTCTCTTTTTAATTTGTTTTTCATTTTTTGTTGCTTGTTGCTTGTTGCAGTGGAGTTTTGCTTCTTTTTCCCCCTTTATTTGTTATGCGTATTTTATATTTCTTTTAGTTTTCTCTTCTTTTGTTTTCCTTCATCATTACCTAGTTGGTGTTGTTGCTTTCTTTCCATTGTCGCTTTTCTTAACTTTTTTGTATTAGGAAAAATTGCATTTATATATGCAAGTGACATATTGAGACATGTGGACTGATCAAATAGTCAAAGAATTATAATTAGTCAAGCGGCACGGGTAGCAGTAGAAACGAGCAAAGGCAAATAAAGAGGCACGGGAGGATATTTGAAGGATTCAGCGCCCGTACCTATTTAAATCATTTATCAAAAGGAATGGATCTGACCATAATAAAGAGCGCAGATACGGAATTCGACAGGCATTAAATACTGGATACGTTAGAGAATTTGTATTGATTACAACGATTGTGTAACGTAGCATTGAATGTCTTTAATTATTCATAATAGCCTCGTTATGATTTGGAAGAAAGGCATATCTTCAAGATACCTATAAAAGGGAGGAATCTGGTCACTTGTAAAAGCAAGAAACAATCGGAATATACTTTGATTCACTTGTTTTTCTCCTGATTACACTCTGTTTACTCTAAATTACTTTCTTCTACATATTCTTTTGATTATCAGTAACCTGCGTTCTTCTAAATTCTAACTTTGACTGAAAGTCTATTTTTTGGTTAAACAAATTGGTTCTGTTACCGGGAATCTGATAATCTATTTTCTTTTCACTTGATCTTCCTTGTTACATCAATTATGTCGAATAACAATGACAACACCCCAGGAAACCAAGAGAACCAACAAAGTCAGGGAGGCCCACAAAATATTAACATTCAAGTTCCTACTTCGCAGGACTCTCCACGGCAATCTCTTGAGGGTACTCTTGATGGATCTCAAATAAACGAGTATGCTCAATTTGAAAATGCTGAAACTGTTGATGAAGCTTTGCAGAAATTAATTACTGCTCAGGTCAACAAGTTGTTGAGGCGCTTGTTAACCAGTTACCTATTGCAACACCCACACCTTCTCCAAATAATAACACTATAGAAAACCCTCGTTCCGGGCTTGTTAACACAGGCAGCGGTGGAACTCCCAGTAAATCGCAGGAGAGAGAACCAGGTAATGTAATTAATTCTGATTTACAAATTTTAATACTAACCTTGCAGAAACAACTCAAGGAGCAAAGTGAACGCATAGAGCAGATACCCGGGGTGCCGCCCATAATCAAAGGGGTAGACATGGATAGATATTCGCAACAACCCTGGAAGCCGAGTGTTGCCCCACTTCCAATTCCAAAAAAGTTCAAATGCCTGATATTTCAAAATATGATGGAACAACAGACCCATGAGACCATGTGACTGCATTCACAACGGGCATAAAAGGCAATGATTTGACTAAGCAGGAGATCGAATCGGTATTAGTCAAGAAATTTGGTGAAACACTCACCAAAGGAGCACTAACATGGTATTCCCTTTTGCCTGAAAATTCTATAAATTCTTTTGCTGAGCTTGCAGATTCTTTCATCAAAGCACACTCGGGAGCCCAAAAAGTGGAAAAAATAATGGAGGATATTTTCAAAATTAAGCAAAGAGATTCAGAATTGCTTAGAGAATTCGTGGACAGATTTCAATGCAAAAGAATGACATTGCCGCGTGTACCCAATAACTGGGCAGCTATAGCTTTCACAAGCAATTTGAATGAAAAAAGCTCGAAAGCTACGAGGAGACTCAAGGAAAGCCTTCGAGAATTCCCAACTACAATGTGGAATGATGTTTATAACAGGTATAGCACGAAGTTGAGGATTGAGGAAGATATTATTCCCCGATCTCAAAAAGAGGAAAGTATACGTTTAAGACGTGCAGAGAATGAAAAATGATCCGGTAAAAATAGGTACGAGCCCTATATGGGACCTGCGGGGAAAGACTCGCGGTCAAAACAGGATAATCAAAGGCATGATCACAGATCAAGAAACAGAGAATCAGGTTCTTCATCAAAATTTAGGAACGAGCGAAACAACTATGAGTCACGGGATGATGATAGAAATTTAAAAGCGAGATTCGGAGGTTACAAGTTCAACGTCAGCACCTCCGAGCTCGTAGCTATTTTGAGAAGCATGGGAGATAAGGTCTGATGGCCCAAGGAAATGAGATCGAATCCAAACAGGCGCAACCCTGACCATTGGTGCGAGTTTCATAATGATCACGAGCATAAAACAGCAGATTGCAGATTTTTACAAAGTGAAGTTGATCATTTATTAAAACAAGGATATCTTACTGAGTTGTTCAGCGAGAAAGGCAAGAAAGCTTACATGAAGAACAGGTAGGAGCCTCCAAAACCACCTTCTCCCAAAAGAACTGTTAACGTTATAAGTGGGGGTGAAGACATCAATGGTGTGTCATATACTGCAGCTAACAAAACTTCCAAAGTAACTATTATCCAAGGGAAACGGGTGCGGTATGTTATAGAAGAAGGCAATATTACATTCAATGATGCAGATACATATGGCGTATTAATCCCTCAAAACGATGCACTGGTAATATCTTTAATTGTGCATGATACTAATATGAAACGAGTTTTGATTGATCCAGGTAGTTCCGTGAACATTATTTTGTTAAGAGTGCTATGTGAGATGCAAGCTGAAGATGGAGTAATACCAAAGGCACATACTCTATCTGGATTTGATAATTCCAATGTCGTCACAAAAGGAGAGGTAACACTCACCACTTTTGTTGAAGGGGTCGTCAAAGATACAAAGTTCCAGGTAGTAGACATGAAGATGGCTTACAACATGATTCTGGGGAGACCATGGATCCATGAAATGGATGTTGTTCCTTCAACTTTGCGTCAAGTTATCAAATTTCCATCGCCATGGGGAATTTGTCAAATTCGCGGAGATCAACATATGTCCAGGCTATTAACTCTGTTGCAGATACAAGCACGAGAAGTGGAGGCAAACAACAATCACAGAAGGCAGTTGGGGACATCACAACACAAACCTCAACTGAACAAGCGCGAACAGATGTAGACTCAAGGCCTGATACCATTCAAGAACCAGAAGAGAATGAAGATATCAAAACAACGATAGAGGAATTAGAACCTGTCGTGTTATTCGCTCAATGGCCTGATAAAAAAAGTCTATGTCGGAGCTAATCTTGACCAAGGAATGAAAGGTAAGTTAATTGAATTTTTGAAAACTAACATGGACTGCTTTGCTTGGTCCCACTCTGACATGACAGGAATACCACCGGAGGTGATGACTCATAAACTAAATGAAGATCCGTCATATCCTCCTGTGAAGCAAAAGAAAAGAAAGCAGGGAATTTTCAAGAATGAGGTGATTCAAGAATAAGTCCAAAAATTGCTGAAAATTGGTTCCATTCGAGAGGTGAAATATCCTAACTGGTTAGCCAATACTATTGTGGTTCCAAAGATAAATGGTAAGTGGCGGGTTTGTGTAGTTTATACAAATCTTAACAAAGCCTGCCCTAAAGATTCTTTTTCACTACCACACATAGATCAATTGATTGATGCAATTGCAGGTCACGAATTGTTAAGTTTTTTAGATGCATATTCAGGTTATAATCAGATTAAAATGGATCCGGCAGATGAAGAAAAAACTTCATTCATAACAGACAAGGGGCTTATTGTTATAAAGTAATACCCTTTGGTCTAAAGAATGCAGGTGCAACGTATCAGAGGTTAGTTACCAAAATGTTTCAGGAACATTTAGGAAAGACAATGGAGGTATATATAGATGATATGCTTGTTAAAAATTAGTACTCAAAAAATCACATATCACACTTATCTGACACATTTTCAATTTTGCGCAAATTCAATATGAAGTTAAATCCCGAAAAATGTGCATTTGGTGTTGCATCAGGCAAGTTTTTGGGTTTTCTTGTTTCTAACAGTGGAATTGAAGTAAATCCTGCATAGATTAAAGCATTGAGGAAATCTCTGACATACTTTCAAACAAGAAAGAAGTTCAAAGATTAACAGGGAGAATTGTGGCCTTGGGAAGATTCATCTCTAAATCATCAGAGAAATTTTCTAAATTCTTCTCAGCCCTTAAGAAGCAGGATCATTTTGAATGGAATGAGGAATGTCAACAAGCACTTAGGAATTTGAAAACGTACTTATCAAATCCACCTTTATTGGCAAAACCAAAGGCTGGGGAAAAGCTACTCCTCTACCTTACTGTTTTGGAGGTGGCGGTAAGGCTGTTTTGGTCCGAGAGGAGCAAGGTAAACAATCACCTATCTATTACGTAAGTAAATCTTTGTTAGATGCAGAAACAAGGTATCCTCAGTTAGAAAAACTTGCACTTGCGTTAATCATGGCATCTAGAAAGTTAAGACCTTACTTTCAGTGTCATCCTATAGTTGTGGTAACTATCTACCCTTTACGTAACATATTACATAAGCATGAGTTATCAGGTAGGTTAGCTAAGTGGGCAATAGAGTTAAGTGAATACGAAATTGCATACCAACGTAGAACTGCTATAAAATCATAAGTATTAGCTGATTTCGTGGTTGATTTTAGTCAGGGAATACAGTTAGAAGCAGAAAAAGAATTACAGGTATTCAATGGAGCTAACCTAGGAACTTGGACTTTATTCACTGATAGCTCATCTAACGTGAGAGGAGCAGGTTTGGGGATAGTATTGGTACCACCTACAGGTGAAACCATTCGGCAAGCTATTAAATGTCATTTCATAACTAACAATGAGGTAGAATATGAGGCTATGATTGCAGGTTTAGAACTGGCACGGGAACTTGGCATAAATCAGATTATAATCAAGAGTGATTCACAACTCATAGTTAATCAAATGTTGTGGACTTATACAGCCAGGGAAGCAAGGATGCAGCAGTACTTGAAAAAGGTACGGGAATTGATAAAATAGTTTCAAGATTGGAAAATTTGAAAAATACCCAGGGACGAAAATCTTGAAGCAGACGCCCTGGCAAATCTCGCATTTGCGGCCGACATGGGAAACGATGCAAATGCCTCAGTAATTCATTTATTTCATTCAGTTCTTGATCCTGATTCGAATGAGGTAAATTTTAATAACTTAACCTGGGATTGGAGGAACGAAATTGTTGCTTTTTTGCAGTGTGGAACCGTCCCTAATGACAAGAAAAAGGCTTATGCGCTTCGAAGGCAGGCCGCTCGGTACTGCTTAAAACAAGGCAATCTATATCGTAAAATGTTCAGTGGACCCTTAGCAAGATGCCTTGGACCTTTGCAAACAGAGTATGTAATCAGAGAAATACACGAGGGTCATTGCGGGAATCACGCAGGTGGAAGATCACTAGTAAGAACCTTAATTAGGGAAGGTTATTACTGGCCTGAAATGGAAGAGCAGGCAGAAAGTTTCGTGGCCAAATGTGATAAATGCCAGAGGTACGGTAACAATATGCATAGACCTGCGGAATTATTACATCCGGTCATTGTGCCATGGCCATTTATGAAATGGGGAATGGATATCGTAGGTCCATTACCGCAAGCAAAAGGACAGGTAAAATTTTTGCTTGTTCTCACTAATTATTTTACTAAATGGGTAGAGGCATGTGCATTCAAACAGGTGTGAGAAAAGGAAGTCAGAGACTTTATTTGGCTAAATATCATATGTCGATTTGGCGTACCAAATGAGATCGTATGTGATAATGGTCCTCAGTTTATTAGAGCTTAGATCACGGAATTTTTTCAAAGCTGGCAAATTAAAAGGATTGCGTCAACACCCTATCATCCAGTGGGTAATTAACAGGCAGAATCAACGAACAAAGTCATTATCAACAATTTAAAGAAACGACTAGAGGAATCAAAAGGAAACTAGCCTGAAGTGTTACCTGGAGTTTTATGGGCATATCGCACAACTGAAAAAACAAGTACAGGTGAAACACTGTTCTCATTGGTTTATGGAGCTGAGGCTTTAATTCTAGTTAAGATAGGGGAACTAAGTACATGGTTCACACAGGCGACACAAGAATCTAATGACGAGGAGATGCGGGTCAACCTAAATTTACTCGAGGGGCGAAGAGAAGCTGCTTTAATAAGAATGGCAGCACAAAAGCAAGTCATAGAACAATATTACAATAGAAAAGCACGCCTCAGATTCTTCAAAATTGGGGACTTCGTGCTTAAAAAGGTTTTTTAGTCTAGAAAGGTAGCTAACATAGGGAAATTAAGTCCAACATGAGAAGGACCCTACAGAGTGCGTAACGTTGCAGGAAAAGGAGCATATGAACTGGAGACAATGGATGGCAAGATACTACCTTCGCATTGGAATGCTGTTCATTTAAAGAGATACTATTTCTAAGGAAAACCCACGGTCAGGTATAACCATTTTAAATTTTATTTTTGAATTGTTAAAATTTTACTAACGATTTTAGATGATAGGCAAAACGCTAACCCGTACTAAATGATGAGTCATGACCTGTAAGGCACATGGAGTAACCTAAAATTCCTGGCCTAAGGTTCCAATTATTCTGATAGAAATGCAAACGGGTTATGCAGTCTTCATCTATAATCGTCCCTCCGAGTCCCATATGTTTTTCATTTTCAGGAAAAGGACCAAACGAGAGAAACTATCAAGTGCTCGAGGCTTCATACTTCAACACTCAAACACTTGGGGGACTACATAATATACACGGACATGTGTATAAAGAAGACAAAGAAGATTAAGGAAAAATCAAGCCTGAAAGAGTCAAGTGTAGAGTAAAAGTCATAAAGCCACGAGCTAAGGCCAAAGAAAAACCTCACTATAGTTAGGGTAAAGTCTATGTACTAAAACGGGTTATAAGGAAAAACCTTGTGTCTGTTATTCTTCTTTTAAATCTGTTATAAGAAAAACAGTTACGAGAAAGTTATAGATGTAATTCAAATACATGTTAAGTTTTATTCGAAACTAGACAAGGTTCAAAAATAAAAACTTGTCAAAGTTATTTCAGAGAAACATGTGTATTCCTATTTCTTTTGTCGTATGATAATACCATTATGAAGTTGAGACGTCTTCTTCATTAAGTATTGGAATATAAAAGGGCCCTCTTTTATAAAACTCATGTTTAAATTAATCATGAGGTTAACAGAAGCATTTTTTGGAAAACAAAAATGCAAATTATTCTGTAAGTCCTTAAAAATAAAGGCGAGAATAAAGCAAGCAGAAGGTTAAGATAAAAAACTTCTTAATATGTAAAAAAAAAAATCTAAGACTAAGTTCGAACTTAGTCATAAAACTACGAAATTGTTTAGATTACCCCATTAAAAGACTTGGGGATTGATGTTCCTAAAATCAACCCTCAAATGAAGTTAAGGGTTTGATTACAATCTTCCAAAATCAAAACAAAAATAAAATCATTTGAATGATTAAAACTGGTCACTGAGAAGTTTGTGGTATTGAGGCAGGAATGTCGATAGCAGCAGGCTCAATTTGGGCAGGTGCACCAGCAGGCGCGGCTTCAACTTGGCTTGCAGCAATGGGCTCGATCTGGTTTGAAATAGTCATGATACTCGTATCAACTTCATCATTCATGAGAGCTTCAGCCACGGGAACTTCATCCACGGGAGAAGGGAAGTCCTGAGTTTGTTGAGCTTTTTCAATGGTTTCGTTGATTTTAGCTAACTCCAACTCCAGGTTGAAGTTTTCTTGGCCAGCTTCAAGTAGGGTATCACGACGGGAATTCAAAAAATCCCAACTTGCCTCAACATCAGATTTTTCTTCAAGGATCTCATAATCCTTTTCCTAAGCAGCGATCTCATTTTTTAGCTCTTTATTTTCAGCCAAGGTGGAGCTGTGGGAAGCTTTAAGAGAGGCGTGGGAGCATTCTAAAGCACACACCTTATCAGCAGATATTCTGAGGTCTTCTTGTGCTTGAGTCAAATTTTGCACAAGCTCCCCAGCGTAAACTTCCTTTTGATTTAAAAGAGCCTTTAATTCTCTGATCTCTTCACTAGCTTTAGATAGCTGCTCTGAGAAGGAGGACTCGAGACGCTCTTTGTCTTTCTCTGCTTGGTGTGAAGAAGCTTTTGTAACTGCCAATTCTGAAGTTAATGCTCGTATTCGCTGCTCTAAGGTATTCTTGCTCTCTTGTAAGCTCTCTATATCAAGCTGAGCACTCTCAAATTGCCCCTTCCAATTGGTTGCTTCCAATTCAGAGTCATGTGCTATATTCTCAAAAGGAGCAATTCTTTTCATCAATTCTGTACCGATAAGATTGGCCTAAAAAAAGAGAAGAAGTAAGAATCCCAAAGATGACAAATTTTGCAAAGTAAAAAAAGGGAGTGAAGGAAAATACCTTCAGAGTGGCATGCACGATATCATTCATTAAAGTTAGGGAACTGTGGCTCTCCAGCTTTGCTTTTTCAATTGGGCCAATAAGAGGCTCCAGCCATACATCCGCCTGATCTGACTTTCTCAAAAGGCTGTTTTCAGCAGGAATTTCAATAGTTACCCGCCTCATAGCAGCACTTTTACTTGAAGAGCCTGTTTCAGTATGATGAACTATAGGAGGGGGAATAGTCAAAGGAGGAGCCGGAGAAGAGGTAAGAGCAGTAGAAGAAGGAACATAAATAGCCGGGGCAGGTAAAGAAGGAATCGCAGGCATGGGTAATGAAAAAGATGATAAAGGTACTTCGTCTAAAACAGGCCCGACATCTTCACGACCAAATCCACTAAAGAAAAGTTGGTCGATAGACTCACGAGTATCGTGGGGAGAGACGTCATCATCAGGAATTATTATTGGGGTTTCAACAGGTTCGGTAAAAGAAACCGAGACTTCAGCTTCGTCATCGGAAATGATGCGTCTCCTAACTCGTGGCCTTGTTACCAAGGAACTCTCATTTTCCTCTTCTTCAGAATTTTCCTCTTCAGCAGCCTTCCTTTTCGCAGAAGAGGAACTCAAGACTATTTCTCGGGCTCTCTCTAAAGAGATACGGGTTCCCGAAGGAGTACGAGTCCCTGAAGAGACACGAGAGGCTGCAACTGTTTCAGCAATAACCCCTCGAATAGCAAATACTGACAAAAAGAAGGATAAAAGTTAAAACAATAAAGGAGAATATAGGCACGAAAAGAACAAAATGTGAACTCTTACCATGAGTCTTTACCTTCCAACCAAAGCGGTTAGAAAGTATTTTCCAAGATCTACCGTCCATTGGCGCGATCTTCAGCAATTTATCTACCCAACCACGGAAATTGGTAACATCCCCCACAACTCTCATGGTTGCTAAAAAAAAGGAGGGGGGGGGGGGGTAAAATTAGAAAAGCTGCTAAACTTGAAAGAAGAAGGTACGAGAGGGATAAAAGACCTACGTGCAAAATTTCACTTCTCAGGGAAGGGAACATTATCTTCACCCACTAAACTAACAGTGGGGGCAGCAACAAATCGGGCATACCAGCCACGATCCTTGTCATCTTCAGGGCTCACTAAAACCCTCTTACTCCTGGCTACTAGTGTAAAAACACCATTACGAAAAAGCCTAGGTGACTAAAGATGAATCAAGTGAGGGAAAGTAAAAGGAGCTTCAGATTTAGTGGCTAAATGCCTTAAACAGGCAACAACCCTCCATATGATTGGGCCAATTTGACCCAAGCAGATATTGAAGAAACAACAAAATTCAAGAATGACTGGATCGATTGCTGGTCTAAACCCTAAAGTAAAAGGGTAAGTGTAAACAAAAGAGAACCCAGTTAAATAGGAAGTAATTCTCTGATTCGGATTAGGGATAATAATGAAAAAATCATTACTCCAATGACAGTCCTTACGAACCACAGGAGTCAAAACCTCTGTAATTTGAGTAGGATAAGCATCGACACGATCTAATGCGGAAACCTGGTTTCTAAGAGATTCCATGTCATGGTAAGAAGAAAATTCTGAATGGACTATCTCATCTACTAAAGGTTCGCGTAAAGGTTCAGAATGACCTTTACCTCTAGAAGAAGATTTGTGAGAAAGGGAACCTCTGGTTCTAGAGGAAGGACCAGAATCAGAAGAAGGCATAGACGAACCACCTCGAGTAGATCCTAAACTACGAAGTCTACCTCCCCTTTTGTGCCTAACAGGGGCATTGGGGAAGGAGTCAGTAATGAAAACTCTCTCAGGGTTAGGGCTTGGAGAAGACATATCGAAGAGGAATGATCTAAGGAAGAAGTCAACAGAGATTTGGAGAAATAAGTGTTCAATAAGCTTTATGTGATAAAAGACAAGGGGAAAAAATTATATTTATACCGATAAGCAACCGCCAAAGGTAAAAGTGCGGAGGTGGAAAGACCATAATTATGATAACTGGCACTTCGTTAATAGTGAAACCGTAAAAACCTTGAAAAAGACTACAAAAACTGCAGAGCCAATGAAAAATTGATACGCATACGAAATATTAAATGGAAGTGACAATTGAAGCGTCAATTTTGTCATAGCATTAATGGTGACAAAAATTCTCGTTTTAATGAAATCCACTTCTCAAATATTCAATTGATGAATAAATGGAAAATGGGGAGACTATCTGTATTGGGAAAAACTGCATTTATATATGCAAGTGACATATTGAGACACGTGGACTGGTCAAATAGTCAAAGAATTATAATTAGTCAAGAGGCACGGACAGCAGTAGAAACGAACAAAGGCAAAGGAAGAGGCACGGGAGGACATTTGAAGGATTCAGCGCCCGTACCTATTTAAATCATTTATCAAAAGGAATGGATCTGACCATAATAAAGAGCGCAGATACGGAATTCGGCAGGCATTAAATACTAGATACGTTAGAGAATTTGTATTGATTACAATGATTGTGTAACGTAGCATTCAATGTCTTTAATTATTCATAATAGTCTCGTTATGATTTGGAGAAAAGGCATATCCTCAAGATACCTATAAAAGGGAGGAATCTGGTCACTTGTAAACACAAGACACAATCGGAATATACTTTGATTCACTTGTTTTTCTCCTGATTACACTCTGTTTACTCTAAATTACTTTCTTCTACATATTCTTTTGATTATCAATAACCCGCGTTCTTCTAAATTCTAACTTTGACTGAAATTCTATTTTTTGGTTAAATATTTTTAGTGTAGTTAGTCTCTTCTGTATTTTCTTTGCATCTCTTTTACGATCATTGGAGTTGTATTATTTTGTGTATGTTTTAATTTTTTGGTTGAATTCCACTCTTGTATTTTTGCTTGATTTGTTTTAAACTTTATGCAAAACTGCTCCATTTAGTTTGTTTTATGTTTTGTGGATCTTCACTAATTGAAGATCTTCTTTATTAAATAAATTTTGCATGTCAGATGAATCTTTCATTCTAAAAAAAGCCTAAAAGAATGAATATATGGGTCAAAGAAAAATAGTTGTGCAAGCACACAAAAATTCATCAGTAATTCATTAATATCTGTACATTCAAAGGGACCTTAATTTTTAATAGTTTATTTAGTGATTGAAGATTGGACATTTGAGATTTTTGGGAATTTTGGTGATATGCCGTGAGTAACAGTAGTAGAAGCTAACTTGTAAAAAAATATATAACTAAAATAAATGTTGTTAGAAGCTAAACAAAAGGGACAAGGAATATACCAATGTATGACTATGACAACTGTTGCTAGCACTGAAATAGCTATTAGCTTCATGGTCTTTATCTTAAATTCATACTTTGATTATTATAGTTTCGTTATTCTATATTTGCATTTGTATTTTTTGTTTATTTTTTGCTTTATGGTTTACCTTTTTAATTAGAGTGGAAATAATAGCACTATTGTAGGCTCACCTAGAGGTAAGATATAGATATGCATCTTGAACTGAGCTGTTCATTTGGTTATCTTTTTCACCCTACTTGCTTATGTGGCTGCCACTATGAATAGCAAGAATGCATTATTAACATATTATATCAGTTATCTTAATTTTCATGACCGTTGTATGGATAACTCCGTGCTGCATCTTAGTGTAAACATTTTATTTTTCTACTTTGTTTGCCTCAAAACAGTAAAAAAAGAGAGGCAAGTATTGCACTTTCTTATTAATCATGTTTCAATGTTGTTCTACTCTGTTTGCCTCATAAAAGTAAAAAGGATTCAAGTGAAATAATTCCAGCTACGATAAGTAGTTGACTCCCTCAAAGAACTCTCATGTACTATAAAATTGCAAATTATGGTTTTGTCTTCCCAACTGTGCACTTTAACTTGATTAAACTAAAAATTTACCTTAATTTCTAAGTTTTAATACTAGAGCATTGAAAATGGTATATTTCCTCGGTATTATTTATGGGAAACATGAAACCAGGCTCTCTAAACTACTAAAGTAAGCATATCTTATTTTTGGAACTGCAATCTGTTAATTTAAGATTTTCTTTCACTTTAGATGTCAAGAACGTTATCTAGCCTCTTTCTCCTAAAGTTATGAAATTTCATAATGTTAATTTTCCAATTTAGGTGCCTAGAATTTGTCTTGGTGTCAAATGAAGAGGACATGGCTTATTCTGCTAGAAGGATATCAATTCTCTCCCAAATTTTTTAGATATTTCTAACGGCTCATATTATGATTTAGCCTTAGTTGAGAAGGACATAATTGGAAAAAATGGTACAATCTTTTTGGTGCAGAATGGAATTTTACATGCACACATCTTGATCTAGGCATCATTATGGTTATTTTTTGTTTTGCTTACAGTTTCTAAGATATCAGTAGTGTTGGAGATGCATTAACCGATCATGTTCTGCAAGCAGTATCAGATTTCTCATAGGACACTTAAAAAAGAAGCAGGATATACTCTTTGTGCAGAGAATGCAGCTGACACAAAGTCATTTATATGGACATGTCAACTCTTGCTTCTCTTGCCCAAAGTTGATGCACCATGGGTTTCCGCTAATATAATAGCTCCTGTGTGAATGACCAGACCTCAACAATATGTAGCAAAGAAACAAAATTGCTTCTCATTTTTCATATTTGATGATTAGTTGCCTAGACTGCTGCTTTTATGTGCTACATATAGGACCACTACATTTGTTTTTAATAATTGCAAGGACTGGACACTTCTTCCCGCAAACTATGTGTTGGCAGTTGAAGTTTTACCAATGCAGTATTTAGATAAATGGTCATATTCAATCTTGTACTGGGTGGTATACTTGTCAATTGAGTAATAAGTAAGGGGTATAGTTATCAAATACTGCAGCGTTAATAACAAATTAGTTAGTCAGTTACGGGAGGGGTTAGTCTGTTGAGAGTCGTTAATAGCCTAATCACAATATATAGTTGAGGGCTTTGTAGATTGGGGATTTTATCGAATGAAATTACTCTTCTTCCTCTTTATTCTCAGAACTCTCAATTTACTTTCTACAAATACTTGTTCGGAACCATTCTCTTCATTGGTTTCTTAGAGATTTGCATACGATTCCTTGGTTGTATCAATCTTGTACCATCTCAATGTTTAAGAAAATTTTGGTATCAATTTGTGGTATAAAACTTGAGATTTCTGTTAGTTTCTTTTTGGAAAATAAATGGAAGTAGTTCTCTCACTATTATTGTAATAAAGGGAAATGAAAATTCAATTTAGTAGGTGCTATAGCAATTAGTAGCAAGCTCATAGTTCAAACTTTGACATGCAAAAGAGCATCATATTAGAAAAATCTGCAACTTCTTTTGCATTAGAGGAAGATTAATGGTTGACTCTTCAACTTTAGCTTACTGATCTGTAGTATTTATTGCTCAAACTTAATCCGGACTTACATAATTTCTATATTAGCTATCCTGATAAATCCTAACTTAATTCTTCTTGTTAAGGCAGAATTGGAGATGGAGAGAACCCAATATGATTCTTCAAGGAAATTGATATGCGAAAGCAATACGCTTTACATGTCTAGGATGTCACACCCACAAGCCTCCTGACTGTAATGGTTGGGCTTGGCTATGCATCCCGGTTGTGCTGCGTGAGCCTCCAAATGCCTCCAAGCAAGGAAATGTTTTCGGGGTAATTGCGACGCTTGAAAGAAACTAAAAAATGTCTACTAAAATAATTATACATTTCTGTTTAGTGAAACTTTCTCCTTTGTTTTTATTTTATGATGTATCTTCTTCTGATTCTTGAGGGTAAGTACAGAGGAAACATTTTTTTGTAATGCAAAGTTCTTGCAATGTACTATATACCTGTCAATTTGGATGTGAAATTTTGTCCGTATGTAGTGTACACAACTACATACATCTGCAGTACGTTTTTGTGTTTTTTTATTGGTTGTCACAGCACCACTTTGTTGGGTCCGTGCTCAGCACGAGCATGCTTCATCTAGTCTATAAATAGAATGTCAGGTCTAGCCTTGAACCGATGATCTTTACAAGCAAAAATATGAGCTTGATCAATGAACCAAGAAGTACTCTTTGCAATAGACCAGTGTCTTTATTATATATTTCTTTATTTTTGCAGAATATTAGTACAAATAATTTTATATTTTTTTCTGGCGAAGCAGTGTCGGATGATACCGCTTCCTTCCATCTGCGTCCACCCCTAGTTGCTACCATGATTATGTGATTTTGTTATAATATAAAGGAGAAAATGGCTTCACCCTATAATTTTCATTAGTTGGATGACGATTTAAGCAATCGACTCCTATAATGCAATAAGAATTTGGAGACTAGATCTTTTCTCTTTCAAATTGTAGAGCAATGCATATATGAGCCAAATGATGGTCTGGCCTTTGTGTTTTTTCTGTCCTACAAGTCTACTATTTCCGCTCCACTAGTAAATGAAGATGGAAATAAGTTTTTGCTATTTGAAGAAAACATCAATTAAAGCTCAGTCTCAAACAAAGATGAGAAACCCCACAATTATTTGTAAAAAGATCATAATCTTAAATAAGGAAAATAAAAGAACCCCACAACCTCAACAAAAAAAAATAAAAAAAAATACAACAACAACAACAACAACCGATTCATATGTTACCCCCATTGACCTCAACACTTGAAGTGGCGGATCCAACAATAAGTTCACGGATTCGTTTCAGAGTCAAACTTTATATACATGACCCGAAAATAACTAAAAGTAGAGTTAAATATATATATTTCAGAACTCGACTCACGCCCCACATCATTTGAATTCTAAATCTGCCACTGCTACCGCTTCTACCTCCTATTCTCCTCCACCACCATCCATGCCATGCATATGACCGATGGCGATGATTGCAGCGGCAGCTGCTCCCGCGTCGTTTCCACCATGATTATCAGCTTCACCATGGCTGATCTGATCAGTGTGATCAGCAGCAGTCATGGTGTTAAAATTACCTCTACTTTTGTGAGTTGGCGCTGAATATGGTGAAGCTCTTCCTTTTGGTGTTGCCTCATAGCTTTGTTGCTTAGTTTTGCTGCTCTTCCAATTCATCATACAAAAACAACATTTATTGATCCCCATTAGGGACGGAGCTAATGAAGACGTTACGGGTTTATCTGAGCTCAGTAACTTCGGCTTAGGCCCCGATGTTAAAAATCCAGTTGAAGAAGTGCAAAAATAGAGTTTGAACCCAGTAAATTAGATGCGACGCGATAGAATTTTGAATTTGAACCCATAAAGTTCAAATCCTGGATCCGCCTTTGATCCCATATCAATTGATTTCAACCATGAAATCTTTCAGTTGTTAAGTATCATAATATTGCATCAACACTCAAGATAGAAGAAATATTTCTGTGGAATGAAGTAGGTTTGATCATTTCCACTTTTTTTCTTCCTCTGTTGGCCTTAATAGTTAATACCCTTTAATTTTAAATTTCGATATATATGTTGGATTATCGCAAAATGGACCTACATTGACATTATGGCAAGAACGTGGCTAAACATAATTGTCTGTTAACTACTCATCTAGGCTGGCTTTCTCTATTATAAAATTTAGTTTTGTGTGGTCCTGATCTACTTAAATTTGTATACCACCTATTTGTATTTTGAATTTAAGTTCTGTACAAAGACTTACACAATCAAGTTGCGTAAATAGTACTAATTAAAAAATCTTAAAATTTTATGATACACATTAATTGGTAACTTGATAAAATAGTAATTACATATATTACAAAAAGTTAACTTACACTGATAATGCAACAAAATACTTACACTAAATTAAGGAAATGTTAAGATTTTCTCACTCATTACTATTAGTTACTCACTTATTTGTACAACCAAATTAAGAAAATGTTAAAATTTTGAATCTCTTATTAATAATAATTACATAAATTTAAGCGGATTCCTTAATAGACACTCTCTATTTGCTACCATGGATCCACAACTCTATGAATCCCAATACTCAATACCACCAAAACCCTCAGACATTGAGCATGACAAAACTATTCCAAACGAATTAATGAGCAAATCTTCCTTCAAGGACATGTTAATTGCTTCTGACCCAATGAGTTTTGCCCCAAACCTAGGACAGTCCGATATGGACCTGACAAAGATTTCCACAGAAGGGGAAACGTTCATGCACTCATCAATCTCTAGTGCACGAAGCATCAAACAGATTCCTCTAACTGAAGAAGACATACAGCGTATTTATGAGTCATGGAAATGCTCTATCATCATTAAATTGGTAGGAAAACGTATGTTACACCAATATTTAAAAAAGAAAATTCAGGAACTTTGGCATCCAACGGAGGATTTTTCCCTAATAGATCTTGGAGAAGACTACTACATTATCAAATTCAAATAGAGGGAAAATATGGAGAAAGCAATTCATCAAGGTCCATGGTTCATCAATGGTCATTTCCTATCTGTTTCAAAATGGAAATCAAATTTTATGGCTACAAAGGAGAAACTAACAACCTCAGCAATATGAATTAGGCTGCCCATCTACCAATAGAATTTTACGATACAAAAATTCTAGAAAAAATCGGAAATGCAATTGGACGTTTATTAAAAATTGATGTTTGTACATCAGCCACTCTAAGGGGACGTTATGCAAGAATTTGTGTGGAAATTCCATTAGAAATCCCAGTCCAGCCTTTTGTCTATATTGGCCTTCATAAACAATATATTTACTACTAGGGAGAAAACTTTCTATGCAAAAAATGTGAAAGATTTGGTCACACGATGGGACATTGTAGCAATATCCTAAAATCCCTAGAAAAAACAAATCCATCCAAGGACCAAGTCATCACAGCAACAGAAAACTCAGAGGAAGAATGGAAAATTGTCTCATTTAGCAAAGGAAGAAAACAAGGTCCAAGAAATCCTCGTTCAATTCTCACGAATCCAACCAACTATCCCAAAGGCCCAGGTATCTCTATAAATCTCTTTAATGCTAATACAAGTAAATTCTTAAATACACAATTATTACAATATAAACCTAAAGAATCCTCTAATTATCAACAACAAAGTAAGAACCCGGTCACAACAAACACAGACCAAACCACCTTGTCTATGGAAAACTCCTTTTCCCTCCTGGAAAGTGAGCAAATGGTTTCAGAAGATACCGCTGATCTTTTAATTAACAATAAATTAAAAAATATTAATACAAGTACTTGTGAACACTTGTCTCCTCAAAACAAGGACTTAACAATGATGGATAATAACGTGGCAACAAACATTATTAACGAAAATAAAGATAAAAAAGTCATGCAAAATGATACCCAAATGGACGAAAATAACCCTCCTACTAATGATAACCCTACTAACCCTATTAAGAAACTAATCCAAAAATCTGGTAATAATCTTTCTTTAGACAAAGGAAATAAACAAAATATTTCCTTTAGATATGGAAACATACCCACTCCTGGGTATGCAAGCCAAATAGCAACTCAGAATAATGAAAATGGACAAATGTCCTACGCCCTTGAGGAAGAAATGGATACTATATCCATGGAGGATACTCGTATAAGACAAGGCATTGGGCAACCAAAGGCCATGCAATCATCACCTACCACTACCCTGCCCCTCCCCCAATCAATCCCCTTCTGCCAGTAGCCACAATCCCACGCCTACTACCACATCTTTAAACTTCCAATCCCCCATTAAAAATTCCAATACTACCTTCAACCCTAAGAAGAAGGAACAAACTCATCCAAATCATACGACAACACAGAACACAAACCATGGAGAACCTACCACTCTTTCCCCCACTCGAGAACCCACAAATTGTGTATGCTTAACTTCCACAGGCATAGGATTACCAACCTGCCTTGTGGATGGAACTATGTCTAACAGGCCATGCAATCTCCTTCAATGTCCAAATCAATGGGTAAGAGGCGATTGTGATACTCCACAACACTCAGTACCTAGCTCAGATAGCAACAGAGGAAATGAGACTTGCCATGAACAACTATCTAAATCAAATGTGGTTAAACAATATTATCCAACCATTGATGCCTTCCTTAAACCCTCAAATGGTTCATGCAATGATGAATCAATGGAAAATGCCACCACAGTTCAACCCAATTCACCCACAAAATGCTCCACTAGACATGCCCTTCTTTCCAACAGAAATGTACACCCACCTGAACCCCATATTTCTACCATGGGAGATCAACCCAGTACCCCAAGAACAACCACACCCTCCCATGCAGCAACAAGCTCCACCTCCACGGGATCTAGAAAACCAAATACCAGGACCAGTAGAAGCAGCAATGGAGGAGGATGAAGAACCTATCAACCTAAGCTTAGAGCGAGTCCTAGAGTTCTCAAGTTTAGACAGGATAAAGGTATTTCTCTTCAGGGAGATGCAAGAGAAGATGCATGTGCTCAGTTGTCCACTGGCACTCTTCAATTGCTCGATGGATATTAGACCACCTCAGAATCCAACAATGGGCAACAGAGCCATGATCCTAGTACCATCCCTGAGAAGGAATCCTGTGTTTCCAGGAGGGATCAGGGAGAACGGGGAACCAGCAAATTCAACCATTAATCAATCCATGAATCGTCCAACCAACATTATTATATGGAATATAAGGGGAGGAAACAATGACAATTTCAGAAGAAATTTCAGGGAAATGGTTGATACTCATAGACCTTGTTTGGTGACTCTTCTAGAAACAAGAATAGGGAATCATGCAGAATTGCTTAATGATTTTGGCTTTACGGAACTGATAGAAGTTCTAGCGGAGGGACAATCAGGAGGTATGGTCATGATGTGGAACCATGAAGTAGTTAGTGTCCATAATGCAGTTCGTAGAAACTAGGAGATACATGCAACAATAGAGGTATTACCTATTCGTAAAAACTGGCTTTTTTCTTCAATTTATGCTAGTACTAATATCCATAACAGAAACTTAATGTGGGATAACCTAGTAAATATTAGTAAGACATAAAAAGGACCCTGGATAATTGGAGGTGACTTCAATGATGTCTTAGCTTCAAACGAAAAATTTGGGGGAAGACCTATCAAAGATAGTAGAGCTAATTTTATATGGTCTAAGCTAAACAGTTGTAACTTAATAGATATAGAGTTCAAAGGGTGTAAGTATACTTGGTCCAATCTTAGACATAGGAACAAGGGTTTTATCATGGAACGTCTAGATAAAATTTTAGGAAATGAAGAATAAATTGAATTGTTCCCAAAAAATTCTATAATTCATTTACCCAAAACCCACTCGGACCATAATCCTTTATTAAGTGAATTAATTCCTAAGAATAGGTTACACCATAATGCCCCCTTTAGACTAGAAACCTTCTGGTGCAAGCATCCAGAGTTTCAAATAATTGTCGAAAAAATAACTGGCTAAAGAATAACTACTTGAAAGGCGGTCAAAACTTTATAGACAAAATTAAGCCTTGGAAGAATAATACATTTGGAAACATAATGGGAAAAAAAAGGAAGCTACTAGCTAGGCTTCAAGGGATTGAAAATTCCAATAGTTACACTACCAGTATTTTTCTTCAGTAATTAGAACAAGACTTAAAAAGAGATTATAATGATATCCCAAAAATCGAAAAAGATTATTGAAAGTTAAGGTATAGGATTCTTTGGTTAAATGAAGGGGAAGCAAACACTAGATTTTTCCATATCTTTGCTACGAATAGAAAAAGAAGAAATAAAATTAATTTCTTTAAAGATGATAATGAAAACTGGATTAATGAACATCACCAAGTTATGTCACATGTCCTTAATTACTTTATAAATACCTTTACAACCTCTCATTTCTCAACTAAGTGGACTACCCCACTAGGAAGTACTTCTTCATATCCTAAGCTAGACCTAAAATCCTTAGATACACCGCTACTAGATATTGAAATTAAAAAGGCTATATACTCTTTCAAACCTTTTAAGACCCCAGGACCTGAAGGTCTACATCCATTCTTTTTCCAGAAATATTGGAAAAAAAATCATAGGGCAGTCGGTAACAAAGTTTTGTCATGACATATTCAACACACAAGTAGTCCCTAAAGAGATCAACAAGACCTACCTATGCCTTATACCAAAAATTCCAAATGCCAATAACATTAGGAATTTATGACCAATTGGTCTCTGTAATACTGTTTACAAAATTGTGACAAAAATTCTTGCAAATAGGCTAAAACCATTCCTAGAGAATATAATAAGCCATTACAAAGCAAGTTTTATAAAAAAAAATAGAAGAGCTACTGATAATGCAATCATCATCCAAGAAATAGTTTCCAAATTACAAAAAATGAAAGGCAAACAAAGCCAAATGATTCTGAAATTGACCTAGAAAAAGCTTTTGACCGTTTGGAATGATCATCTGTTCACCACACTCTGGAATATTTCAACTTTCCCCCTAAATTCTGTAAGCTTTTACTAAATTGCATCTCAACAAGTAGTATAGCTATTCTAGTAAATAGATCTGTTACAAATTTCTTTGAGCCTAGTAGTGGCATCAGGCAGGGAGATCCCATTACACCCTATATCTTCATTCTATGCCTAGAAATGTAAACTAGATATATAAATTTCCAAGTTGATACTAGAAACTGGGATCCAATAACCTTAGGAATAAACTGCCCTAAATTTTCTCACCTTTTTTTTTGCTGACGACCTTACACTAATGGTAAAGGTTAATAATAAGTTATGTCATGCTATTAAGAATGTCCTAGATATTTTTTGTATCTTTCTGGTCAATGTATAAATAGCACAAAATCGAAAATTCTCTTTTCGAAGAATTACACCCCCTCCCTTATTAATTCTACTTCAAGTAAACTAGGAATAAAGAAATATGATAACTTTGGTACTTACCTAGGTTTTCCAATACTGAATAATTGTCCAAGACCTAGAGACTTTTAATTTACTGTAGACAAAATAAGATCTAAGCTAGCATCCTGGAAATTAAAATTCATCAACATAGCAGGCAGAACTACCCTAGCTAACTCGTGCCTCAACTCAATTCTCAATCACTATATGCAGTACACTCTACTTCCTAAAAATACCCTCAATAAGATTGATAAAACTCAAAGGGATTTTATATGGGGTAGCACCATTGAAAAAAAGAAAAATACACCTTATTAATTGGCCTACTGTATGTCAACCAAAAAACAATGGAGGCTTAGGTATTCACAGTGCTAGTTCAAAGAACTTATGCATATTAGCAAGTTTTGCATGGAGACTTCTAACAAATAATATAACCCATTGGGCCCGTTTAATCATAACCTTCTACAGTTCAAACAAAGGAAAAAATAGAAACTCCTTCATCTGAAAAAGTAGCCAAAGAGGTTGGGATATTTGCTCTAAAGGTATCACTTGGTCACCTCACTACCTTTCCAATATGAATATATGGGAAACCAACTAGATAACTAATATGGGAAACCTTAGGAAAGAAGTAATGGGTCCTCTATCCACAGCTGACCTCTCAATAAAAATAAGAGATATTTGTGATAAAAAAAAACTTGGTGCTTTGACAATTTAAGCCTCGACCTGCCTAACAATATCAAGGAGAATATCTCTAAAACTAAAATTCGCAAGAAAGGGCCAAACAAAGACATCCTTATATGGTCCCTAAATACAAAAGGTTTTTTCACATCAAAATCTTGTTATACCTTAATAGAACCACCTTTAACCAATCAACTAGACTTCTCCTAAGTTTGGAACCTAAATTGCCCTAATAAAATTAAATTTTTCTTGTGATAGTGTCTTCATAATAGACTACCATGCCGGAAATATCTCTCACAAATTGGCATGAATATTGACCCATTGTGCCCTATTTGTAAATGTCAAGAAGAAGAGACTATAATTCACATCTTCCTTCGTTGTCAAGCGGTAAATTCCTTTTGGGGAAAACTGGGGTGGAATAAATCTTATAACAATATCAATAAGCATTGGCTCCTTCAAGTAAAAAGCTTAGATTTCCCCTTGCAAATAACCTTCTGAACTGGAGTTACTTCTTCCCTTTTGCCATTTGGCATACTTGGCTCAATAGAAATAATAACAATCAAAACAACACAGACTATCCTATTAATATTAACCATATCATCCAAAAAGCAACAGAATTTATGCTTCTCACTGAAAAATGCCTTAACACACGTACCAAAATCCCCATATAGATTAAATGGAACAAGCCACCTAGATGGTGGTTTAAACTAAATATCGATGCTAGTTTTAAAAATTACAACGAAAAAACTGGCATTGGAGGAGTAATCAGAGATACTTATGGGAATTGGATAGTTGGATTTGCTAAATCTACCCAGGCTACTGGATCACTACAAGAAGAAATGAAGGCACTCATTGAGGGGCTAAAAAAACACAAGAATGGGGAATGTTCCCGCTAGAAATAGAGACGGACTCCACGGAGGTGATTCATTCAATACAACAAGGGAACAAATTATATAACAACATTGTTGATAAATGCAGGTTCTTCATGCACCAACAAAAGGTGATCCTCCAACACACCTTCATGCAAGGGAATAGGATAGCACATCACTTGGCAAAGAAGGCAAGGCAGAAAGGGAAACAAGTTTTTGTATTACCACCATGCTATGTAAACTCTCTAGTAGAAAGTGACCAAAAGGAACTCTATGATTGTATTAAAACTTTAACTTATGATGCTTGTAATATCCTAGCAAGCTTAGGAAATAAAAGTGTCTTTGGTGACACAAACTATGAAGGCTATGTACGTAACAACTAGTTATTAATATATAATATTCCTGTTTGCTCAAAAAAAATTACATAAATTTCCATTATATATAATAACCGAGTAGTAGTATTTTTGGGTCTTTAAGTATAATATATTTGGGACCTCAGAAAATAGGTTTAGTAGCCTTACCCTTCAATCGCCAATCTGAGTTGTTGACTATAACAGTGGTGTCATCACCACCATTATTAGCCATCAGATCTCGGAATGACGACACTCTAATATAATCTGATTCAGTGGAAACAATAAAAACATCATGTTTATATGTGTAACGATCTGACCGGTCGTTTTGAGAGTAATAACTTCGATCCCCTATTTACTGTATTTCCCGTATCGTTTCTGCTTACGTAACTTGCCGGGAGGTTTTGTTTTAGTTTTTGATTGATTTGGAACACTTAGTCCCTAAAACGGAAGCTTAAGTTTTAGGATTTTGACCGTAGTTGGAACTGTGTGAAGACGACTCTGGAATGGAGTTTCGTCGATTCTGTTGGCTCTGTTGGGTGACTTTGAACGTAGGAGTGTGTCTGGCTTGTGTTTTGGAGGTCTGTAGCTAAATTAGGCTTGAAATGGCGAAAGTTGAATTTTTGCGAAGTTTGACCGAAAGCAGACTTTTTGATATCGAGGCCGGATTCCTATTCCGGGAGTTGGAATAGGTCCGTAATGTTGAATATGACTTTTGTGCAAAATTTGGGATCAATTGGACGTGATTTGATAGGTTTCGACATCGGTTGTAGAAGTTTGAAGTTTCAAGTTTACTAAGTATGAATTGGAGTGTGATTCGTGTTTTGGTTATTGTTTGATGTGACTTGAGGGCTCGACTAAGTTCATATGATGTTTTAAGACTTGTTTGCATATTTGGTTGAGTACCTGGGGCCTCGGGTGAGTTTCAGATGGTTAACAGATCAATTTGGACTTAGTGTTGTAGCTGAAGTTCCAAGAATATCTGGTGTCTGGTTTCCTTCTATGCATTTGTGAAGGTTCTCCCATATTCACGTAAAGGAAGTTTGAGTGTTACTAAAATTATCCTTTGCATTCGCGAAGGATGTACTGCATTCGCGAGGCATTGTGCTCTTAGGCTTATGCGTTCGCGATTAAGCCATCGTGTTCGTGTAAATGAAGGGGTAGATGGTCCACCAAGCATTTGGCCTACGCGAACGCAGAGTGGTGAACACATTCACGAAGTAGCAGGCAGTGGAAGCTCCACGTTCGCGATAGGTCACTCGCATCCGCAAAGGAGGGATTTTTTGTCAGTGATTATTTGTTCAACGCGAATGTGAGGTGTGGCCGCGTCGCGAAGAAAGAAATGTCTGGGCAGACTATAACATTTCAAAAATGAGGGTTTAGCCATTTTTATCAAAACTTGAGATAGAGAGCTCGGATTTAGATGAAATATTGACGGATTTTCAAAGGCATCGATTGGGTAATGATTCTTCACTTGTTTATGGTTATATTCCACTAATTTATCATTAATTTCGGATGTCACGACCCAAACCGATGGTCCACGATAGGTACCCGGTACCTTACTCAACCGAGTACCAACATAACGTGTCTTTTCATGTCATACTATCATAGATAACTGAGCTGGAATGCTGCCGTGAGATAAGTAGAATACAACATGTGATACCAACTTATTCATAAGACATACTGGCCTATAAGACCAAAATAACCACTCGTATACTGAACGTAGGCCGACAAGGCCATACAATCTTTTATGAACATGACATCTGCCTACAAGCCTCTAAGAATACATAATTTTTATAAAGGTCAGGACAGAGTCCCTCCATACCAAACAATACACGTCTAAATCATACTAACCAAACAATCAACTCCGAAGCAAATGGAGCGCACCAACATCTTCCGTTGAGCTGATAGCGTACTTGGAGGGTTCTCGACCTGTCTATCGGGACCTGCGGGCATGAAACGTAGCATCCCCAGGAAAAAGGACGTCAGTATGAATAATGTACCGAGTATGTAAGGCACATAAATAAGTACATAATAGACATGGAAGAAATATAGAGTAAATGACTCAACTTGTAAGTCTGGATAACTATGTAATTCATGAAATAATTATAGTATCATGCATATGCTTATGAATGTCATGTCGTGCATAGGTACATGTTACATAACATCATCAGGCCTCTGAGGGCATCCTATCATATCATCTTGGTCATTGTGGGCAAAATCACCAATGTATACCAGCTGATCAGGTGGTGGTGCGTATATAACGCCATAATCTTTTCCATATCCCACATACATATATATACACGTATATAACGCCATCTGGTCATAGGTCTATGTGCATGTATAAATGCATGAAATGCATATGAAATATGTTAATAAAATCTCTCGGTACATCATAAGACCATTATACCTCTTATTAATATCATGAAACAAACATTATCAACTTACGTATTTTCTGAGAACCATGAATATATGATAGAATAATATGACACATGGGGAATCAAGAACATAAGCATCTCTAGTATTTCTATGAATAGAGTCATTTATAGAAGTTATGCATTTGCTTATTTTGTTCGTGTCGTGTAGATCATGCCAAAAAGAAAGATGGAATAGCCTTAACATACCTGGAGTTCGGAAAAATCCGTATGATATTCTTGAAAAAAGTTGCACCGTACTCCTTTAGAACCGCAAAATTTTACGTTGCTAAGTTTCTAATAATTCTTGTTGGAATTGCTAACGTTCTGATATGAAGTGTTGCTATTTGGAAAATGAATTCACGTTCCTATGCTTCTTGGATTAGAATGTGATTGTATTGTAACGTTCTTGGCAGAATCTTTCTAAGAGATTAGAAACTGAATTGAGTTAGGGAATTATCCTTAGCTTTAGGTGGCTCCCTTTAATTAATGCTTGGTGTCACATTTCTTTCAAAGTATGACACCTTGCATCCTTTAGTGCTTAGTCATTAAAGGGAAAAGGGTTGCTTGCCACATTGGGGAGAGGGGTTAAATCTTATCCCACTCTTTAATTAAGTACTCAATAATTAATCAATTACCCATATAATTAAGAATTATCTTAAAATACTACTCACTTTTGATACACTTTTCTTACCCTACTATCATGGTCATGTAGTACTTTGTATGACACTAGTCCATAAATATCGGGTATTTTAGCTCGGGCCATATTTTATCCCAAAATATCTAACTTCGACGAAATTCATTTTCTTCGATTTGCTTACCCTCTTTCCTTCACGAATTTACTTATCACTTGTTTTGAAATATCATAATATTTATAACTTCCAAACAATCTCATTCCCGAGTTCACGTCGATTAACTTACGACGAAACTTTAACGTACGAAAATACAGAATGTAATATTTCATTTTTGAGCTTTTATTAATATTATTATGGCGTACTTTCATGTACGAAAACATGGGTTATAATATCGGATTTGAGTGCAGAAATTTGAAAAAAAAAATGGGAAAAGTTTTTCAATTAAATTTTTGGGTTTTGATTGAGATTTCGATATCGGATTTGAGTAATTTTGGTACGAGTGAACTCGTGGGTGAATGGGTGTTCATATTTTGTGAATTTTACTCGATTCCGAGATGTGGGCCCGGGTCTACTTATTCGGACGAATTTCTAATTTCTTGCTAATGTCTTGATTTTATTAATTAGATTAGTTTCTTATAGTTATATGTATGGTATGTAATTTTTTGGCTAGATTTGGGCCATTCAGAGTCAGAAATCGAGGAAAGGGCATTCCTATGATTGATTGAGCTTGGTTCGAGGTAAGTGGCTTGCTTAACCTTGTGTGGGGGGAAACTCCCCTTATAATTTGGTACTGTTGATATACTTCTATGATATGTGAAAGGTGTGTACGCGAGGTGACGAGTGTGTACAAGGGCTAATTGTTGTAAAATCTATTTTTTTACTGAGTGGTAACCTGTTACATCTTAATTGAGTTATACCAGCATGTGGAGTTATCCTGTTTTAGCCTAATATCGCATGTTTATGTGTCTTAAATACTTATTTGGAATCTGTAAACATGCTTAGTTGATTTTCTGTTTTCCCTTGATCTGCATCAGTCTTAACTGTAGAATTCTTCTTGTTATTTGTTGTATTCATCGGTTTCGAGTTGTGTATTTACTTTTGGGACTATGAGGCGGTACCTCAAGAGATCTCCCTGCACATTTTCTTTTGGGACTATGAGGTGGTACCTCGGGAGATCCCCCTGCACATTTACTTTTAAGACTACGAGGTGGTACCTCGGGAGATCTCCTTGCATATTTACTTTTGGGACTACGAAATGGTATCTCGGGAGATCCCCTGCTGCTTATCTTAATATGCAGTGCTGCTATTTTTCTGTGGTTTTCTCTTTGTTAAATTTCCAGTCTCTTATTACATTGCTATATTCTTCTGCCTTATTTATTATATACCAGTAGGTCCTTGACTTGACCTCGTCACTACTCGACCGAGGTTAGGCTTGGCACCTACTGGGTACTATTGTGATGTACTCATGCTACTCTTCTGCACTTGTTTTGTGTGCAGATCCAGGTACTTCTTATTAGCCTCGATATTAGTGAGCAGTGAGATTGTGAAGACTTCAAGGTGTATCTGCCCGTGTCCGCAAACCTCGGAGTCCTCCTCTATTCCCTCCTATGTTGTTTACCTTTCCGTACGTTCTTAAATTCTAGTGTATAGAAATACTTAGTTTTTCCTCTATAGCTTGTGACTTATGACTACCGGATTTTGGGAATGTTGTTCATACTCAAGCATTGGTTATTGTACATACCGAGCAACATTTTTATCAGTTATTTAATTATTTGTTGCAGTTTAGTTGTTAAATTTCGCTTTCATTTTTATTATTTCACAAATGTTAGGCTTACCTAGTCGTAAAGACTAGGTGCCGTCACAACATCTTATGGAGGTAGAATTTGGGTCGTGACAAGTTGGTATCAGAGCTCTAAGTTCATAGGTGTCGTGAGTCACAAACAGGTTTAGTAGAGTCTCGCGGATCCGTATGGAGACGTCTATACTTATCTTCGGAAGGCTATGGAACTGTTAGGAAAATTTCACTTCTTTTGATTCCTTGTTGTGCGAAATTGTTGACGTCGAAATTCTAAACATCTGTCTTCTATTCTCTCACAGATGGTGAGGACACGTACAACCGGATCAGATGACCAGGCACCCGCACCCCTACTAGAGCCGCAAGAGGCCAGGGCCGGGGCCGGGGTAGAGGTCGAGGACATCCATGTGGTGCAGCCAGAGCACTCGCGCAAGTTGCTATGGAGGAGCCACCAGTAGCCCCAGTTAGAGTGCAAGCACCTGAGACACCTGTCACTGCACCAGCTCTTCAGGAGACCCTTGTACAGTTCCTGAGCACTATTCGTGTTCTAGCTTAGGCAGGGTTGATTCCACTTGCTCCTGCCACATCTCAGGTCGGGGGAGGAGCATAGACTCCCACCGTCCGCACCCCAGAGCAGCGGGTTTAGGTCGATTAGGTCCCATAGGTCATACCAGTACAACTAGTATCCCCAGTTCGGTCTGAGGGTAGGGCAGCAGCTTCTAAGGAGGAGGAGCTTAGGCTCGAGAGGTACAAGAAGTACCACCCTCCTACTTTTAGTGGCTTGGCATCAGAGGATGCCCAGGGTTTTCTTGAGGAATGCTACCATATCCGCTATACTATGGGTGTAGTGGAGTTTAGTGGGGTTTCTTTCACTGTGTTCCAGCTTAGAGGAGCAGCCTATCATTGATAGTGTGCTTATTAGTTGGCTAGTACGGCTGAGGAAGCTTTATTTACTTAGACTCAGTTCTCAGATATGTTCTTGAGTGAGTATGTTTCCCAGAGTCTCAAAGATACATGGCACGCAGAGTTTGAGCAGTTGTGTCAGGGTGCTATGACTGTGTTAGAGTATGCGGTTTGCTTCAGTGATTTGGCCAGACATGCACCAGCCTTGGTTGCTACAATTCGAGAGAGGGTCTGTCGGTTTATCGAGGGGCTCCACCCTAATATCATGCTTAGTATGGCCCGGGAATTGGAGGTGGATATTTCATACCAGTAGGTTGTGAGTATTGCTAGGAGAGTGGAGAGTATTCTTTCTCAGGAGAGAGAGGAGAGGGAGGCCATAGGTCTCGAGAGTCTAGCACTTATAGTGGTACTCGTGCCCCAGCTGCAGTTCGTTACGGTATAAGCTATGTCAGTCGTCCTGTTCAGTCAGCACTTCCTGCCGCTAATGGTATTTTGGCTACTCCTACGCCCCAGGAGCCTTATTATGCACCGCCAGTGTCAAGTGTACCTGCTGCACTGGGTGTTTTCAGTGATCAGTCTAGTCGACCTGGCCCGAGCTAGTTACATCAGTCATGCCCTCCGAGGGCTTGTTTTTAGTATGGAGACACTCACCATATGGTGAGGGATTTCCCCAAACTTAGGAGAGGTGCACCTCCACAGACTTCTCAGGCACTGCGTGCTCCACCGAGTCCTCAGGCTATGATTACAGCACCAGCTACCACTCCACCTGCTCAGACAACTCGAGGTGGAGGTCAGAAAGGTAGAGGTCTCCCTATAGGGGAGGTCAGGCCAGATATTATGCAATCCTTGCTCGTAAAGAGGCAGTTGCATCCAACTCTGTCATTACAGATATTGTTCTGGTCTGTCATAGAGATGCATCAATTTAATTTGATCCATGCTCTATTTATTTCTATGTGTCCTCTTATTTTTGCCCCGTATTCGGGCATATCTCATGATTCTTTGAGTTTTCTTGTTTATGTATCTACACTTGTGAAAGATTCTATTGTTTTTGATCATGTGTATCGGTCGTGTTTGGTTGTTCCTAGTAGTTTTGAGACCAGAGCCGATTTATTATTGCTCAGTATGGTAGACTTTGATATTATTTTGGGCATGGACTAGTTGTCGCCCCATTATGCTATTCTTGATTGTCACATCAAGATCGTGACACTGGAGAGGTACCTTAGATTATACTTCCAGCAGGATTACTTCATTTCTTAAAGCTCAAAGAATGGTTGAGAAGGGGTGTGACGCGTATATAGCTTATGTGACAGATGTTAGTATTGATACCCCTACAGTTGAGTCAGTTCTAGTAGTGAGGGGTTATCCTAATGTATTTCCAGCTGATCTTCCAGGCATGCTGCCCAATAAGGATTTGCAGGGCGCTCAGCCTATCTCTATTCCTCCATATCGTATGGCTCCTCCTGAGTTGAAGGAACAGTTACAGGAATTACTTGATAAGGGCTTCATTCGACCCAGTGTATCACCTTGGGGTGCCCTAGTCTTATTTGTGAAGAAGAAGGATAGTTCTATGCGTATGTGCATTGATTATCACCAATTGAACAAAGTTACAGTGAAGACCAGGTATCCATTACGTCGTATTGATGACCTATTTGATCAGTTACAGGGTTCCAGAGTATTTTCCAAGATTGACTTGCATTGAGGTTATCATCAGTTGAAGATTCGGGAGCCAGATATCCCGAAGACTACTTTCAGGACTCGGTATGGACACTACGAGTTCCTTGTGATGTCATTTGGGCTAACCACGCCCCGGCAGCATTTATGCATTTGATGCATAATGTATTCCGGCCATATCTTAAATCATTCGTCATTGTGGTTATTGACAATATTCTGGTGAGCTCCCAGAGTCGGGAGGATTATGAGCAGCACCTGAGGGTTGTGCTTCAGATCTTGAGAGAAAAGATGTTATATGCAAAATTTTCAAAGTGTGAGTTCTGGTTAGATTCAGTGACATTTTAGGGTCATGTAGTGTCGAATGAGGGGATCAAGGTGGATCCAAAGAAGGTTGAAGCAGTGCAAAGTTGACCCAGACCATCCTCATCTACAGAGATCTGGAGTTTTCTTAGTTTGGCGGGGTATTACCATCGATTTGTAGAGGGTTTTTCATCTATTGCAGCACCTATGACCAAGCTGACCCAGAAGGGTGCTCCGTTCAGGTGGACAGAGGAGTGTGAGGAGATCTTTCAAAAGCTCAAGATAGATTTGACTACGGCCCCAGTATTGGTATTGCCTACAAGTTCGGGGTTTTGTATTGTATATTGTGAAGCGTCGTGTATTGGTCTTGACACTGTGTTGATGCAGGACCGTAGGGTGATTGCCTACGCGTCTAGACAGCTGAAGGCGCATGAAAAGAAATATCATGTCCACGACCTTGAGTTAGCAGTTATTGTTCATGCCTTGAAGATTTGGTGGCACTATTTGTACGGTGTCCCTTGTGAGATCTACACTGATCACCGGAGTTTACAACATCTATTCAAAGAGAAGGATCTTAACTTGTGTCAGTATAGGTGGTTGGAGCTGCTTAAGGATTATGATACCACTATTCTATACCATCCCGAGAAGGCCAATATGGTGGCCGATGCCTTGAGTCTCCGGGCAGAGAATTTGGGGAGCTTAGCATATCTACCAACAACATAGAGGCCATTGGCATTTGATATTTCGGCCTTGGCCAACCAGTTTGTTAGATTAGATATTTTTAAGCCGAGTACAATTTTGGCTTGTGTGGTCTCCCAGTCTTCTCTTTATGATCGTATCAGGGAGCGTCAGTATGATGACCCCTATCTGCTTGTCCTTAAGAACACAGTTCAGTACGTTAATGCTAAGGAGGTCACTATTGGAGATGATGGTGCATTAGGGATGCAAGGCAGGCCATGTGTGCCCAATGTAGATGGATTGCGTGAGTTAATTCTCTAGGAGGCTCACAGTTCGTGGTACTCCATTCATCTGGGTGCCACGAAGATGTATCAGGACTTGAGGCATCATTATTTATGGAGGACAATGAATAAGGACATAGTGGAATATGTATCTTGGTATCTAAATTGCCAATAGGCGAAGTATGAGCATCAGCGGCCAAGTGAGTTGCTTCAAAAGTTAGAGATTTCAGAGTGGAAATGGGAGCGGATCACTTGGATTTCGTTGTTGGTCTTCCACAGACTCAATGGAAGTTTGATATAGTTTGGGTGATTGTGGATAGGCTGACCAAGTCAGCTCATTTCATTCCTGTGATGACTACTTATTCTTCCGAGCAACTGGCTTGAGTTTATATCCGCGAGATTGTCAGACTTCATGGCGTGCTGGTATTTATCATCTCTGACTGGGGTACGCAATTTATATCGCGAATCTGGAGGGCCGTACAACATGAGTTAGGTACTCGGGTTGAGTTGAGCACATCATTTCTGGAAAACATGCTTCATGCTTATGTGATGGAGTTTGGGGGTTCTTGGGATCAGTTCTTGCCACTTGCGGAGTTTGCCTACAACAATAGTTATTAGTCAAGCATTCAGATGGCACCGTATGAGGCTCTGTATGGTAGGCGATGTCGGTCTCCAGTGGGTTGGTTCGAGCCGGGTGAGGCTAGTTTATTAGGTACGGACTTGGTTCAAGATGATTTGGAGAAGATAAAGGTGATTCAGGATCGACTTCGCATACCCAAGTCCAGACAGAAGAGTTATGCGGATCGGAAGGTTCGCAATGTTGAATTCATGATTGGAGAGCGGGTCTTGCTCCGGGTTTAGCCCATGAAGGGTGTTATAAGGTTCGAAAAGAAGGGCAAGCTGAGCCCAAGACTTATTGGCCCATTCAAGGTGTTGCAGCGAGTTGGGGAGGTTGCTTATGAGCTTGCCTTGCCTCCCAGTCTAGCAGGAGTTCATCCAGTATTCCATATTTTTATGCTCCGAAAGTATCACGGCGATCTGTCTCATGTGTTAGATTTTAGCTCAGTCTAGTTGGACAAGGATTAATCTTATGTTGAGGAGCCAGTGGCTATTTTGGACAAGCAGGTTCGAAAACTGAGGTCAAAGAACATTGCTTCAGTAAGGTTCAGTGGAGGGGTCAGTCGGTCGAGGAGGCGACTTGGGAGACCGATCACGATATGCGCAGCCGTTATCCTCATTTTTTCACAACTTCAGGTATGTCTCTATGCTCATTCGAGGATGAACGATTGATTTAAGAAGGGGAGGATGTAACGACCTGACCGGTTATTTTGAGAGTAATAGCCTCGATACCCTCTTTACTACTTTCCCCGTATCCTTTTCTGTTTATGTGACTTGCCAGGAGGTTTTGTTTTTGGTTTCGGAGTGATTTGCGATATTTAGTCCCTAAAACGGAAGCTTAAATTCTAAGATTTTGACCGTAGTTAAAACTATCTAAAGACGCTTCCGGAATAGAGTTTTGTCGGTTCTGTTGGCTCCATTGGGTGATTTTGGACATAGGAGCGTGTCCGGATTGTGTTTTGGAGGTATGTAGCTAAATTAGGCTTGAAATGGCAAAAGTTGAATTTTTGGGAAGTTTGATCAGAAGTGGACTTTGATATCGGGGTCAGATTCTGATTTCGAAAGTTGGAGTAGGTCTGTAATGTCGAATATGACTTGTGTGAAATATTTGGGGTCAATCAAATGTGATTTGATAGGTTTTGACATCGATTGTAGAAGTTTGAAGTTTCAAGTTCATTAAGTTTGTATTGGAGTGTGATTCGTGTTTTGGTTGTTGTTTGATGTGATTTGAGGGATCGACTAAGTTTATATGATATTTTAGGACTTTTTGGTATGTTTGGTTGAGGTACCGGGGGCCTCGGGTGAGTTTTGGATGGTTAACGGTTCAATTTGGACTTAGTGTTGCAGCTGAAGTTCCAAGAATTTCTGGTGTCTGGTTTCCTTCTACGCATTCGCGAAGGTTCTCCCACGTTAGCGTAGAGGAAGTTTGAGTGTTATTGAAATTGGCCTTCGTGTTCGCGAAAGATGTTCCGCGTTCGCGAGGCACTGGGGTCTTAGGACTACGCGTTCATGATTGGGCCCTCGCATTTGCGATTGGGCCCTCGCGTTCGCGTAGATGAAGGGGCAGATGGGTCACCAGGCATTTGGCATATGCGAACGCGTAGTGGTGAACGCGTTTGCAAAGTAGCAGGCAGTGGAAGTTTCGCATTCGTGAGAGGTCACTTGCGTTCACGAATGAGGGATTTTTTGTCAGTGATTATTTGTTCAACGCGAATGCGAGAGTGTGGCCGCGTCGCGAAGAAAGAAATGTCTGGGCAGACTATAACATTTCAAAAATGAGGGTTTAGCCATTTTTATCAAAACTTGAGATGGAGAGCTCGGATTTGGATGAAATTTTGAGGGATTTTGAGAGGCATCGATTGGGTAATGATTCTTCACTTGTTTTTGGTTATATTCCACTAATATATCGTTAATTCCATCCTTTATTTTCGGATTTGAGTTGAGAAATTTGAAAAAAAAAAAGAAGGGAAAAGTTCTTCAACTAAATTTTTGGGTTTTGATTGAGATTTCGACATCAGATTTGAGTAATTTTGGTACGAGTGAACTCATGGATGAATGGGTATTCGTATTTCATGATTTTTACCCGATTTTGAGACGCGGGCTCGGGTCGACTTTTTGGGGCGAATTTCTAATTTCTTGCTAAAGTCTTGATTTCATTAATTAGATTAGTTTTTTATAGTTATATCTATGGTATGTAATTGCTTTTGTCTAGATTTTGGCCATTCGAAGTCGAAAAATCGAGGAAAGGGCATTCTTATTGATTGATTGAGCTTGGTTCGAGGTAAGTAGCTTGCCTAACCTTGTGTTGGGGAAATCCCCTTAGGATTTGGTATTGTTGTGATACTTCTGTAATATGTTAGCGCCGTGTACGTGAGGTGACGAGTGGGTACACGGGCTAGTTGTTGTAAAATCCGATTTTTTACTTAGTAGTAACATGTTATATCTTAATTGAGTTATACCAGCATGTGTAATTATCCTGTTTTAGCATAATATCGCATGGCTACGTGTCTTAAATGCTTATTTGGAATATGTGCAGCATGCTTAGTTGATTTCCTATTTTTCCTTGATTTGTATCAGTTTTAACGGTAGAATTCTTGTTGTTATTTTTTGCATTCATCGGTTTCGAGTTGTGTATTTACTTTTGGGACTACGAGGCGGTACCTCGGGAGATTCCCTTCCATATTTACTTTTGGGACTACAAGGCGGTACCTCGGGAGATCCTCCTCCATATTTACTTTTGAGATTACGAGGCGGTACCTCGAGAGATCTCCTTGCATATTTACTTTTGGGACTACAAGACGGTATCTCGGGAGATCCCCTGCTGCTTATCTCTATATGATGTGTTGTTGTTTTTCTGTGGTTTCCTTTTTGTTAGCTTTCTAGTCTCTTATTACATTGCTATATTCTTCTGCCTTATTTATTATGTACCAGTAGGGTCCTGACCTGAACTCGTTACTACTCGACCGAGGTTAGTCTTGACACTTACTGGGTACCGTTATGGTATACTCATGCTACTCTTCTGCACATGTTTTGTGTGCAGATCCAGGTACTTCTTATCAGCCTCGATATCAGCAAGCAGTGAGATTGTGGAGACTTCAAGATATATCTGCCCGCGTATGTAGACCTTAAAGACCCTCTCTATTCCCTCCTATGTTGTTTACCTTTCCATACGTTCTTAGATTCTGGTGTATAGAGATACTTAGTTTTTTCTATATAACTTGTGACTTATGACTACCGGATTTTGGGAATGTTGTTCATACTCGAGGGTTGGTTATTGTACATGCTGAGCGGCATTATATATATATATATTCAGTTATTTAATTATTTGTTGCAGCTTAGTTGTTAAAGTTTGCTTTTATTTTTGTTATTCCGCAAATGTTAGGCTTACCTGGTCATAGAGACTAGGTGCCGTCACGACATCTTACGAAGGGATTATTTGGGTAGCGACAATTCGGTAAGACTTTAATTAAGTGTAGCATCCTAATTTAGATAACATTGTTAATTATGGTTCTCTTAATTTTGACCGAAGTCATAATTAAATCAACTCAACTAGAACATCCAGGACAGGAGTGGAATCGATCAAAAGACTTAAAATGAATTGACGAACTCATATTGCAACCTTGGGAGCAAGAGAAAATCTCACATAATTAAGATTCTTCCATTAATCAATGAACTAGTTAATGACCAAGTACAATTGTCACACCTCCTTTTTGCGCGCCCAGCCCCGAAGGGTTAAATGCGCGGGTGGAGTTTTTCCAATTTAAGTGACAATATTCGAAATGGGATTATTTATTTAATTCAGAGTCGCCACTTGGGAAAGGTTTGGCTTTTGGTGTCCCAAGTCACCGGTTTATCTTGAATCCCAAATCGAGAAAATTTTAGACTTTTCCAAATGAAGTCTGCGAACCAGAAATTCTAAGTAAGGAACTCTGTTGACCCGAGGGAAGGTGTTAGGCACCCTCGAATCCCGTGGTTCTAGCACGGTCGCTTAAATTGTTATAATGACTAAATATCTGATTTAAATACATGTTGTGACTTATGTACTTTTATTAAGTCTAAACCGCTTTTATTATTATCATTTATTTTTGTAGAATTGCAACGTCGTGAAAATACATCTCGAACCACGTCACAATCAATGTACCCGTAATTGTTGATACATTTTGACTCCGTTGAGACTTGGATTTGGGTCACATCAATGTGCACCCGATTTTAAGAACATAATTTACTTACAGTCGCGCCTAAAGAATCTAACGCGTTATTCTCTTTAGGGAGGGCAGTGGAATTCACTAAACAGTCCGTCCCAAATTCTAAGTATTTATCATGATCAATTATTGAGGGCCCCGCAATTTGCATTTCTTTTTATTTTGGCGAGGCTCGTCTCATTAAAAAAAATAAAACCTACACTGACTACATTTCTTATTGTTTTCGTTTTCCAGAAATAGAAGAAGGAAAGATGTATGCTAATTGAAATATAAAAACCGGATTACTATCAATTTCTAATCACTTATAAAAATGAAAAGACGCCATACCTTACGAAATATTTTGGTTGTACAAAGAAGCTATATGGAGGTGGATGGAATGCAATACTTAATTCGAACATTTCCTCGAATCGAGCTTTACTAGATTTATTTAAGCTAGGTTAAGGAAATTGAATGCTAGGCATTGTTACTAATGGGGATTTGAACATGTACCTATATGTTGCCTAACGGTCTTGATAAAAGGAAAGGAAAAATAACACAGAACATTATTGTGTAGGTGGAAATATTCTATCTTATACATGTCATTATTTGATGGGAAACCAGTCGAAAGTTCTATGCCAATTATCCACACCTTCTAAATATTATACTATTACATCTTATACTTAGCAAACAACTAGAAACTAAGATGCAAAAACTAAACTTGATTAAGTATTGTCTAACTAATCTTTCACTTCTGAATTACACTAATCGATTTATACAACAGAGATCAGTGTATCACAAGCAGTACAAAACAGACATCTGAATCTTCTTCAAGAACTCCTTTCATTTCATGCTTTTGGACTGTTACAGTTAACACCAAAGTGGGATTTGAAATGTGTACCTGGAAAAACACTGAATACTGAAATGCAAAGAAGAAGTGAAGCAGAAAAGTCAGCGGCCAGCAGGAAACCAAATAGCAGCAGCAACAGCAAGTAACCAGATAGAAAGCAGAATCCCAGTGCAAGATGCAGTTGGAATCAATGAAAGATGACAGAGTGTGGCAAGTTCCCAGTAACGTGAATCAAAATTTAGGCAAAACAGATCTGGGGATGCACTGATGCTACACACAACTAAAAACCTCAAACATAACTTAGGAG
Source organism: Nicotiana tabacum (assembly GCF_000715075.1). NCBI lineage: Eukaryota > Viridiplantae > Streptophyta > Magnoliopsida > Solanales > Solanaceae > Nicotiana > Nicotiana tabacum. Next base: position 12,223,956 of record NC_134082.1, read on the forward strand.
AAATGATATGGAACAGGGAAATCCGGCCAGATGAGAATCAAGACAAAGAGGAAAAGATGCAGTTCCTTTTTCCTGTGTTATCCCCCTTCTATCTATTCCTGTCTGTGTGTATATATCTGTATGTATTTCCACTCTCTCTTTCAAAAATTCCTCACAGTGTCTGTATTTTCTTTCCCTCCTTTTTCCAATATTTTTTTTCTCTTCCTTTTTTTTCCAATCTTTTCCTCCTTTTTTTCCAATCTTTTTCCTCTCCCCCTAATTCTGTATATCTCCCTTGTATGTATTTCAAACTCTCTCTTTCAAAACTCCTCACCTTCTGTGTATTTTCTTTTACAGCTCTCTCAGTCCCGTCCCTCCCTTTTCCCTCTGATTCTCCCTTTTATAAGCCTTCATATTACCCCTTTTAACAGCCAGATAGAATCTCACAGTACCCCTCCCATGTGCCCTTTTTTCATTTTTAGATTCCAATTAGTAATTTAAGTATATAACCCCATCAACATTCCCTGGCAGATTTAACTTTTAAAAGGTTTAATACTTCTTTAAACTAAAGCAAAGTATGGGCAGTGGGATGTATCTGACAGCATATGCTGTCAAATTGTTTAAAACTTAACAAAAACCTTTATGCAGGCCACAGGCTGTGCACAAAGCACATGAGGTGCACCAATGCACATGCTGTGCACGAGTGCACATGCCTTCCAATTCAGAATTTAAACCAAACATCCCTTTTTACATTACTGATCAATTCAACGGCTATAAGTAAACAAAAACTGGTTCTTAATTGACTCAACACATGCTTAGCAAAAGTAAATCGATTTGTTATTATTCGGACAGTTGAAACTAATTGACGACACATGTCGATTCGACTGTATTAGCATTAACATACACAATCGTAACCAAAAATCAGACATTTGGAGCCCTAATACCGACTAGCTGGGAAAGGTTCAGTTCAGGGTTTAAAACCTTAACGCCGAACAAAGAAAGAATTCAGTTTAGGGTTTAAAACTCTAACGCTGATTGCGTGAAAAGCTCAGTTTAGGGTTTAAAACCCTAATGTTGGCTAAAAGGAAAAAGTTCAGTTTAGGGTTTAAAACCCTAATGCTGACTAAAAGGAAAATTCAGTTTAGGGTTTAAAACCCTAATGCTGATTGCATGAAAAAGCTCAGTTTAGAGTTTAAAACTCTAATGCTGGCTGAAAGGGAAAAGTTCAGTTTAGGGTTTAAAACCCTAATGCTGACTAAAAGGAAAATTCAGTTTAGGGTTTAAAACCCTAATGCTGATTGCATGGAAAAGCTCAGTTTAGAGTTTAAAACTCTAATGCTGGCTGGAAGGAAAATTCAGTTTAGGGTTTAAAACCCTAATGCTGATTGCATGGAAAAGCTCAGTTTAGAGTTTAAAACTCTAATGCTGGCTGGAAGGAAAATTCAGTTTAGGGTTTAAAACCCTAATGCTGATTGCATGGAAAAGCTCAGTTTAGAGTTTAAAACTCTAATGCTGGCTGGAAGGAAAATTCAGTTTAGGGTTTAAAACTCTAATGCTGATTGCATGGAAAAGCTCAGTTTAGAGTTTAAAACTCTAATGCTGGCTGAAAGGAAAATTCAGTTTAGGGTTTAAAACCCTAATGCTGATTGCATGAAAAAGCTCAGTTTAGAGTTTAAAACTCTAATGCTGGCTGAGAGGAAAATTCAGTTTAGGGTTTAAAACCCTAATGCTGATTGCATGAAAAAGCTCAGTTTAGAGTTTAAAACTCTAATGCTGGCTGAAAGGAAAATTCAGTTTAGGGTTTAAAACCCTAATGCTGACTAAAAGGGAAATTCAGTTTAGGGTTTAAAACCCTAATGCTGATTGCATGGAAAAGCTCAGTTTAGAGTTTAAAACTCTAATGCTGGCTGGAAGGAAAATTCAGTTTAAACCCTAATGCTGATTGCATGGAAAAGCTCAGTTTAGAGTTTAAAACTCTAATGCTGGCTGGAAGGAAAATTCAGTTTAGGGTTTAAAACCCTAATGCTGATTGCATGGAAAAGCTCAGTTTAGAGTTTAAAACTCTAATGCTGGCTGGAAGGAAAATTCAGTTTAGGGTTTAAAACCCTAATGCTGATTGCATGGAAAAGCTCAGTTTAGAGTTTAAAACTCTAATGCTGGCTGGAAGGAAAATTCAGTTTAGGGTTTAAAACCCTAATGCTGATTGCATGGAAAAGCTCAGTTTAGAGTTTAAAACTCTAATGCTGGCTGAAAGGAAAATTCAGTTTAGGGTTTAAAACCCTAATGCTGATGGCATGGAAAAGCTCAGTTTAGAGTTTAAAACTCTAATGCCGACTGAAAGGAAAATTCAGTTTAGGGTTTAAAACCCTAATGCTGATTGCATGAAAAAGCTCAGTTTAGAGTTTAAAACTCTAATGCTGGCTGAAAAGAAAATTCAGTTTAGGGTTTAAAACCCTAATGCTGATTGCATGAAAAAGCTCAGTTTAGAGTTTAAAAATCTAATGCTGGCTGAAAGGAAAATTCAGTTTAGGGTTTAAAACCCTAATGCTGATTGCATGAAAAAGCTCAGTTTAGAGTTTAAAACTCTAATGCTGGCTGAAAGGAAAATTCAGTTTAGGGTTTAAAACCCTAATGCTGACTAAAAGGGAAATTCAGTTTAGGGTTTAAAACCCTAATGCTGATTGCATGGAAAAAGCTCAGTTTAGAGTTTAAAACTCTAATGCTGGCTGAAAGGGAAAAGTTCAGTTTAGGGTTTAAAACCCTAATGCTGACTAAAAGGAAAATTCAGTTTAGGGTTTAAAACCCTAATGCTGATTGCATGAAAAAAAACTCAGTTTAGAGTTTAAAACCCTAATGCTGGCTGAAAGGGAAAAGTTCAGTTTAGGGTTTAAAACCCTAATGCTGACTAAAAGAAAAATTCAGTTTAGGGTTTAAAACCCTAATGCTGATTGCATGGAAAAAGCTCAGTTTAGAGTTTAAAACTCTAATGCTGGCTAAAAGGGAAAAGTTCAGTTTAGGGTTTAAAACCCTAATGCTGACTAAAAGGAAAATTCAGTTTAGGGTTTAAAACCCTAATGCTGATTGCATGAAAAAAACTCAGTTTAGAGTTTAAAACTCTAATGCTGGCTGAAAGGGAAAAGTTCAGTTTAGGGTTTAAAACCCTAATGCTGACTAAAAGGAAAATTCAGTTTAGGGTTTAAAACCCTAATGCTGATTGCATGGAAAAAGCTCAGTTTAGAGTTTAAAACTCTAATGCTGGCTGAAAGGGAAAAGTTCAGTTTAGGGTTTAAAACCCTAATGCTGACTAAAAGGAAAATTCAGTTTAGGGTTTAAAACCCTAATGCTGATTGCATGAAAAAAACTCAGTTTAGAGTTTAAAACTCTAATGCTGGCTGAAAGGGAAAAGTTCAGTTTAGGGTTTAAAACTCTAATGCTGACTAAAAGGAAAATTCAGTTTAGGGTTTAAAACCCTAATGCTGATTGCATGGAAAAAGCTCAGTTTAGAGTTTTAAAACTCTAATGCTGGCTGAAAGGGAAAAGTTCAGTTTAGGGTTTAAAACCCTAATGCTGACTAAAAGGAAAATTCAGTTTAGGGTTTAAAACCCTAATGCTGACTAAAAGGAAAATTCAGTTTAGGGTTTTAAAACCCTAATTCTAACTAAAAGGAAAATTCAGTTTAGGGTTTTAAAACCCTAATGCTGATTGAAAGGAAAATTCAGTTTAGGGTTTTAAAACCCTAATGCTGATTGGCTGGGGATAAAGCTCGAGAAGATAAAAGGGAGTTTTGCGGGAACTTACCTTTTGAGTGAATTTCTTATTGCCAAAATGTTTCTTGTACCCGTGTACCTTCTTCTTTGGGCGACACCTGCTTCTTACACGGTTGTCTTGGATTAGACCTGTTTCAACTTTTCAAACAAAGAATCACTTGTTAGTTCGGAAATGACGGTCGGTTTGGTGACCTTGATCGTTCCCAGTTGCTTTCTTGCGTCTTCATTTCTGTTGTGAAGTTCCGCCATTGATTTGATTCGAATGACGAAACCCTTCTAGGCTGTTCAGGCTTGTATTTCCAGATTAAAGGGACTTGCTGGGGACGTGTTGGGGATTTGTTCCAAAGCGGGCTTTCTAGGGTTCGTTGGAGTAAGCTTGTTGGGGAATATTTACAAAAGGACTCGCTGGGGATGTGCTGATGAAATTCCAACGGGGATTTTTTTTTTTATATATACTGGGGAGACTTTGTGGGAGATTGTACAAAAGGAGAAACTCTGTGGGGATTTGTACAGGGGGAGACTCTGTGGGGATTTGTCCGAGGGCGGACTTGCTGGGGAAGATTTCAAGATTTCTCTCTTTCCTCTTTACTCTGAAACACCATGCCACCTATCCTTTCCGGTGTGTCCTGAACTCGGGGTTAAAATGCAAAAGGGATTCGAAAAGAAACAAAGAAAGGGGAAAACAAATCAGAAAAGGAATACCCTTTTCGGGACGAGAAAGACTTATCTGAGGAAGATAACGCTGGCTTTAAATGATATGACATGCTCTTTGGACTGGACGTCTGACCTTCTAAAGCTTGTGTTTTCCTGAAACAGAACGGATCTGTGATTCCAAACTGGTGGCATTCTGCCGAAACTTTCTTGGGGTGGTTCATTCTTTTCGGCCAACAGTGCCCTTTTGCGGGTTTTCGCTGGTTGACCTCTCTCATTTCTCTTCCTGTCATCGCTTGATAGCACTCTTTGCGAGTTTTTACTAAACAAGCTTTCTCATTTTGGTTTCTCTACTCCCGTCGCCTCGTGGTGCCCGAAGGTTTTCACCGCCGAGACTTTCTCATTTTATCTCTCTCAATTCAGAGTGTTGCTGGTCTCCCTTTGTGATGCTTATTGGTTTCCCACCATATTCAGTAATTGATTTGAAGGCTCGTGCTTGGTAAAGAGAGGTAGATGATACTAACTTCTAAACTGCTCGACGTGCCCCGGTTTCAATTTCAGGGTGAATGGGATTTTATTGTTGGTGTGACTGAACCTCAGGGAGAGGCTGCCTACGTATCCTTTCGGAATCAAGTCAAACGTAGTTCAGGCCTTAATCAAATTTTGTTTTGTTTTGTTTTCTTCTTTTTTTTTTGTAGAGAGGATTGGGTAATGTTTGGGGAGTAGTGAGGAATAAACACCTTCGCCATTTTCAACGTGTCAGGACCACTGGAGTATGATTTAGACGTAATACCTCTTGACTGCATCAGCATTTACTGCTGTGTCGGGGTCATTTCCTTCGATATCACCTAAATACAACGCTCCTCTTGGCAATATTTTCCTTACGATGTATGGGCCTTTCCAATTTGGGGCAAACTTTCCTTTCGCTTCTTCATGATGCGGCAGAATACGCCTCAGTACCAGCTGACCTACTTCGAAATTCCGGGGTCGGACTTTCTTGTTGTAAGCACGGGCCATTCTTCGTTGGTATAACTGTCCGTGACAAACCGCGGCTATTCGCTTTTCATCAATCAACGTCAATTGTTCCAGTCGAGCCTTAACCCACTTGCTGTCCTCGATTTCTGCTTTGACAATGATTCGAAGCGAAGGAATCTCTACCTCTGCCGGTATTACAGCCTCGGTCCCATAAACCAAAAGATAAGGAGTCGCTCCCACCGATGTGCGTACTGTAGTGCGGTACCCCAACAATGCAAAAGGTAACTGCTCATGCCACTATCGGGAACTTTGTATTGTTTTCCTCAAAATCTTCTTGATGTTTTTATTTGCAGCTTCCACAGCACCATTGGTTTTCGGCCGATAAGGAGTAGAATTCCTATGCGTTATCTTGAACTGCTCGCATACATCTCCCATCAAGTGACTGTTCAAGTTTGCCGCGTTATCTGTAATGATAGTCGCAGGAATATCGAAGCGACAGATAAGATTTGAGTGTACAAAATCCACCACAGCTTTCTTGGTGACCGACTTGAGAGTGACAGCTTCTACTCATTTTGTGAAGTAATCGATGGCTACCAGTATAAACCTGTGTCCATTCGAAGCCTTTGGTTCAATCGGTCCAATGACGTCCATGCCCCAAGCGACAAATGGCCAAGGAGCGGACATGGGATGCAGTTCCGTGGGAGGTGCATGAATCAAATCACCGTGCACCTGACACTGATGACACTTCCGGACAAAGCTAAAGCAATCCTTTTCCATGGTCATCCAATAATAACCTGCTCGGAGGATTTTCTTCGCTAAGACATACCCGTTCATGTGAGGTCCGCATACACCTGCGTGTACTTCGTGCATGATCTTTCTCGATTCCTCGATATCGACACATCTTAGGAGATTGAGGTCCGGAGTCCTCTTATATAACAATTCACCGCTCAAAAAGAAACCATTTGCATGTCGCCTAATGGTCCTCTTTTGATCTCCAGTAGAGTGCTCGGGGTATTCTTGCATCTTCAGGAACCTCTTGATGTCATGGTACCAAGGCTGCGTATTTGATCCCACCTCGATTACACTGCAGTAACCGTGTCTTTCCTTGATTTGGATTTCCAAAGGATCGACGTGGGCGTTGCCCGGGTAGGGTAGCATAGAAGCCAGAGTAGCAAGTGCATCTGCCAGTTCATTGTGACACCTCGGGATATACCTGAACTCTATTGAGGTAAAGCGCTTGCTGAGGTCCTCCACATGTTGTCGGTATGGGATAAGTTTGACATCTCGAGTTTCCCACTCGCCTTGAGCCTGCCGGATGATCAGGTCAGAGTCTCCCATAATAAGTAAGTCTTCGACATCCTGATCGATTGCCATATGCATGCCCATAATGCAGGCCTCATACTCAGCTGTATTTTTTGTGCAAAAGAAACGCAGTCTAGATGTGGCGGGATAATGCTGACCGGAAGGCGAGATCAAAATTGCCCCAATCCCTACGCCCTTGGCATTCACGGCTCCGTCAAAGAACATCTTCCAAACATGTGCTTCCTCCGAGATCACTTCTACGGTGTTTACCTCTTCGTCTGGAAAGTAGGTATCCAATGGCTGGTATTCCTCATCGACCGGGTTTTCGGCCAAATGATCTGCTAACGCCTGGGCTTTCATTGTCGTGCGAGTGACATAAACTATGTCAAATTCCGTAAGCAAGATTTTCCATTTAGCCAGTCTACTAGTAGGCATTGTTTTCTGAAATATATACTTCAAAGGATCCAACCTGCTTATGAGGAACGTAGTGTGGGCTTGGAGATTGAGCGACCCATGTGAGAGCGCAGCATGTCCTTTCCAGCAGAGTGTATTTGGCCTCGTAGCCGGTGAATTTCTTGCTCAAGTAGTAGATTGCTTGTTCCTTCTTTCCGGTTACGTCATGTTGCCCGAGGACGCAGCCGAAAGAGTTCTCTAAGACTGTCAGATACAAGAAAAGTGGCCTTCCCGGTTCTGGAGGGACCAAGACCGGGGGATTCGAAAGGTACTCTTTGACTTTATCAAAGGCTTCTTGACACTCAGGTGTCCATTTGATCGCCGCATCTTTCCTTAATAGCTTGAATATGGGCTCACACGTGCTTGTCAGCTAGGCAATAAACCGACTGATGTAGTTCAACCTGCCCAAAAGACTCATCACGTCCTTCTTTGTTCTTGGGGAAGGCAGATCTCTGATGGATTTTATCTTAGTTGGATCTAGCTCGATTCCTCTCCTGCTTACGATGAAACCCAAAAGTTTGCCCGACGGAACTCCGAAAGCACATTTGGCTGGGTTTAGCTTCAAGTCATACTTCCTTAGCCTCTCGAAGAACTTCCTCAAGTCTTGGATGTGATTATCCTGCGTCTTGGACTTGACTATCACATCGTCCACGTACACCTCTATTTCCTGATGCATCATGTCATGGAAAATGGCAGTCATGGCCCTCATGTAAGTAGCCCCCGCATTCTTCAGACCAAATGGCATGACCCGGTAACAGTAGGTGCCCCAAGGCGTGGTGAAGGCAGTTTTCTCGGCGTCCTCTTCATCCATCAGTACCTGATGATACCCAGCGTAGCAATCTACAAAAGACTGTATCTCGTGCTTGGCGCAATTATCAACGAGGATGTGGATGTTGGGCAGCGGGAAATTATCTTTAGGACTTGCTCTGTTAAGATCTCGGTAATCTACACATACCCGAGTTTTCCCGTCCTTTTTTGGTACTGGAACCACATTCGCCAGCCATGTTGTATATTGGACTACCCGAATCACTCCCGTTTTCAATTGTTTGGTGATCTCCTCTTTAATCTTGTCACTGACCTCAGTTTTGAACTTTCGTTGCTTCTGTTGAACTGGAGGACAATCAGGATGAATCGGCAATTTGTGCACCACTAGATCAACACCCAGTCCCGGCATGTCATCATATGACCAAGCAAACACATCTTTGAATTCAAGAAGAAGTTGAATTATCGCCTCTCGCGTTTTCTCGTCCGTGTGAATGCTTATCTTGGTCTCCCGGACTTCTTCCAGGGTTCCTAAGTTTACCGGTTCAGTGTCATTCAGATTTGGCTTAGGTTTATTCTCGAAATATTCCAGCTCTCGGTTTATCTCCCTAAAAGCCTCTTCCGCATCATATTCTGGTTCTGGGTTCATTAATTCGCAGTTAAATAGCTCATTGTGATCTGGGCGTGAAGTCCGCAAGCATGTCATATTTAAAGCCGCATTATTAGGACTGAAAAGGAAGATAAAAGGAAAAGTAATAAAAATCAGAACAAAATAAAGAATAGGAAAGCAATGATGATGATTTTTTTTTTGTATATTTTTTTCGGAAAGTTGGAAGACAACAATGTTTACAACTAGGAATTCAAAACAACAATTGAAAAGAAGAAAACGTTCAAGTTATGTCCCGGAGATAACTTGTGATACAGGAAAAGTGGCAGGACAGGTCTACCCGGACTTCCGTCTAGTCGGGAATGGCGTGGCCTCCCAGTTTTGAAGTTGGCCGTTTGGTCCCATGTACAGCATCTCAGCAGTGCTTGTGCCTTCACCTAGTTGAACCATGTGGACCTCGTAGAGCATTTCTCTCATCGCCCCACATATTTCCTCGATTTCCTCAGCTGTGAAGACCTCATCATCTTCTTCTTCAGCGTACCTTGGCCTGACGAAAGTCGCATATAAATCTGGCAGTGGTTGAGGCAACTTCCAGCCCTCATTTCTCCTTTTCTTTGCCCATTTTTCGTCTGCTGGAGTAGGTTTGAAACCTAGTCCAAAAGGTTTCTTGATGACTGGTAAAGTAATGGGTTCTGTTATTCCCTGAAGGGTTCGTCCAAGTCCCTTCCCTGGCCTAAATCCGTGCCGGATCATCTCTTTGGCCACCATGACCGAAGCGTTAGACAAGAAAGGCTGGGGGCAAGGTACTCCCTCTTCGTGCTGCTCTGCCAGTACCACCTCGAAAGCTTGATAGACCGTATGTTCGCTCCCTTCTCTTGGTTCAAGATACGGGATGGATGGGTCCTGATAAATGGCATGTTCGTCTTCCCCATGGACCACGATCTCTTGGTCTTCGTACTCGAACTTCACCATCTGGTGAAGAGTGGAAGGCACGGCTCCTGCCGCATGGATCCAAGGTCTGCCAAGGAGGAAATTGTAGGATGTGTCCATGTCGATCACTTGGAAGGTTACTCGAAATTCGACTGGTCCTATGACCAGCAGCAGGTCTATTTCTCCCATGGTATCTCTCTTGATGCCGTCGAAAGCTCTTACGCAGACGTTGTTGGGTCGGATTCTTCCGGTCTCAATTTCTATTCTTTGCAGCATGGAGAGTGGGCAAATGTCAACACCTGATCCCCCATCCAGCATTACCCGCTTGACGTAGTAGTCCTCGCATTTAACTGTTAAGTGCAAGGCCTTGTTGTGTGCTGCTCCTTCCGGGGGTAAATCATTCTTGCTGAAAGAGATTTGGTTGACGGCGAAGAATCTTTCTGTCATCCTCTCTAGTTGCTCCGCCGAGGTTTCTACCGGTACATATGCTTCATTCAGGGTTTTCAGCAGGATCTTTTGATGCTCGGTTGACCTCATTAATAATGACAGCATGGATACTTGCTCAGGGTGCTTGCGCAGCTGATCTATCACTTCGTAATCCGGCATCTTCATTTGTTGGAAGAACACTTCCGCTTCTTCAACACTCACGGGCTTCTTTGGAGGGAAGCGCCTTTGTGTGGCGTTGTTCAGTTCTTGGGTATTTGAGTATCCTCCAATGAAAGTATTTTCTGGAAGTTCTCCCATGACCTTTTTACCTTTGTACATTACCAAAGTCTTTTGATAATTCCACGGCACTGTGGACGGGTTGGTCATTGGCTTTTGTGGCACGCGTCCGATAACCACTGGCTCATTCAGCCGAGGTGGTTGAATCGTCCCCCGGACCACATAGGACCCTTTTGGCACGTACATAGGTTTTGTCTTTTTGATCCTAAAGTTCTGCGTCTTCTTGGCTTGACCTCGCAGTATGTAAAGAACTCCACCCTTTGCTGGTACCACTTTCTTCTCCACCTTCTTTTCAGGCTTGCTCTCTGCAACCTTGGACTCCTCCCCCTTTTCTGGTTTCTGGTCCATTTCGGGCCTCTTCCCCGTGTCGACAATGGCAATTATGGCTTTCAGAGCAGGGTCGAATTCTTTGTCTTCGCAAATCATTCCGATCAGCGGCCCATTATTGTGAGCAGGCAATGGATTGTTAGTTACATTCGGGATCTTCTCGTCCCTTAGCACTATCTTCCCTTGCTCTATCAAATTTTCGACCACTCTTTTCAATGACCAGCAGTCGTTTGTATCATGTCCCTCGGCTCCTGAATGATAGGCGCATCTGACTCCAGCTTTGTAAGAAGGTGATGTTGGGTTTTGCCTCGTTTGGGGAATTGGTTGCAAGAAACCCAACTGGACTAGCTTAGGGAACAAAGTAGAGTATTGTTCACCGATGGGCGTGAAAGTCCGCCGTCGAGGTGGCTCCTGGGGGCGGTAGTTATTCTGCGGGGGTTGTGGGTTATAGTGGTTGCTGTAAGGAGGCTGATTTCTGGGAGGTGGAGCTGGGCCTCGGTTGGCTTGTTGTGGTGGATGGTTATAAGGTTGGGCATTCATGACCATATAAGGTTGATGAGCATATGCCACATTTGAGTGGGGGTAGTAGTGTTGTGGGGCCCTTTCCGGAAAATGGGGCTTGGGATGACGATACTCCCTTGCTTCAGAGGCTGCCATAGCCGTTTCTTCCTTCTTCTTCCCCCTTGTCGTTCCTCCAGACCCGCTTTGGACGGCCTGAGAGGTTGCCCTTATGGCTGCTTGACTCAGAATCCTACCCGTTTTCAAACCATTTTCCACCATCTCTCCAATCTTGATCGCTTCCGCGAATGGCTTACCCATGGCCGACATCATATTTTGGAAATAGTCAGACTCTTGAGCCTAGAGAAAAGTAGTGACCATTTCCACTTCATCCATGGGAGGCTTCACTCTCGACGCCTGTTCACGCCACTTGATAGCATATTCTCTGAAGCTTTCCGAAGGTTTCTTCTTTAAATTCGACAGAGAGTTTCGGTCTGGCGCAATGTCGATGTTATACTGGAATTGTTTTACAAAATCTCTGGCGAGATCATCCCATATATGCCATCGGGACATTTCCTGATCTATATACCATTCTGAAGCTATCCCTACTAGGCTTTCCCCAAAATATGCCATTAGCAGTTCTTCTTTTCCGACGGCTCCCCGCAATTGGTTGCAGTATTTCTTAAGATGTGCAATGGGGTCACCGTGCCCATCGTATTTCTCAAATTTGGGGGTCTTGAAACCCGTTGGCAGGTGCACGTAAGGGAACATGCACAGGTCGGCGTAAGAGACGCTCTTTTGTCCGCTCAATCCTTGCATATTCTTCAGACTTTGTTCAAGGCTTCTCATTCTCTTGGCAATCTCATTTTGTTCTACAACTCTGGGGTCCTGATCCTGTCCTGGTGCGAGCTCGCACTGAGGCGGTAGAGGATTAGTACTGGTAGCGAACCTAGTTGGTTCCATTGAGAACGATGGTGCTTGGAATGTAAAAGAGGATGAGTCAAAGCTTGGCTTGTATGTGGCAGGCTGTGCCGTAGCTGGGCAAGGAGATGCAGTAAAGATGTTCATGCTTGCATCAGTGGCCGACATTCGGGGATGAGGCTCAGAAGGTGATCCTGCAGAGAAGGCAGAGGTGGCTGGGTACCCAAATGGGGTAGCAGGGTAATTTATGGGGACATTAGAAGTCCCACTTGACCTGGAGAATAATTCAGGGAATCCGGGGACGACACTTGGTGGCTCTTTCCCATTGTTCCAGTCATCCAGCATTTCCAACATGCGGAGCCGTAGGATTCTATTTTCCTCCACAGTTGCGGATTCAGGTGTGAGGGCGGCTGAGATTGAGCTCTCCTCGGAAATAGGGATCGTTTGCAATGGAATTTCTGAAGACATTTCCACACTTCCTTTCGACCTGGTGAAGTAAGTGTGAGTACTGCTTCTGGCCCTAACAACAGGTGGTTGAACACTTTTCCTTGACCTCGTGAAATATGAGTGCGAGGCCAGACTTTCACCAAACCAACCGTCTTTTCAAAAACCCTGGAAAAATGCTCAATGACAAACGCACGGTTAATTTGCAGGAAATAACAGATAGTTAATCTCACGTTGGGCATGATGCACCTATACAGTTAAGTGGATTACTATATGTTTGCTACGAGAGCATGCGTCATTCCGGCATTTTTTCCTCTTATTAGTTTTTCCCCTTTTTTCTTTTCTTTTCTTTTTCTCTTTTGTTTTCCTTTTATTTTTTTTATTTTTTTATTTTCGTAGTAAAAGAAATGCGACCGGATCCAATGAGGATTGCCTACGTATCACGATACCTACGTGAATCAGATCATTACGTAGTTCGAAAAACACAAATGAGCGTAAAAGAAACAACCTCTTTATTGTTGAAACGTTCTATTACAAGCTACATTTTGCAAAAGAAAGAGCAAACTTTGAAAATAAACCTAGACTCAAAATAGACTGAAAATCACCTTGGTGAAAAAACAGGCAGAAGATGCTAAAATACAGATTTGACCTATGAATGCATTATGGTTTTAAAAATTGGTTTCCGCGGGGAATCGTTCGGCCTCGCCGCGGTCCTAGGCGTGAGATCCCTCTCAAGTTGCTCCAGCTCGTGCATAGTCTGCTTGACATAAACCATTACTGCCGAGGGGAAGGTAACACTGGACATGTTCTCACATCGCAGACATCGTCTGGTGATGGCATGGGCAATGGCTTTGATCCTATCTCTGGTTTGCTTCTTTTTTATGAGTAGGCGTTTTATCTGATCGCTGCATATCTCGAATACTTGAATATCCTGTATATGCTGATGCTCCAATCGCCGTACTTCCAACTTCATCTGGGCTATTGAGTCATACCAGTATCTGCTCTCAATTTGGAAATCCTTGGCCTGACTAGCTGCTTTGATCTCAAGTGCAGCCATCTCTCTCTTTATCTTAGCAATGGTTTTCTCGTGGTCGCCTTCCAATTGGTTCAGATATCGACGATGCTTATCTGCTCTCGTATCCCACTGCGCTTTGAGCTCTGCTATGACGTTTTCAGACTTCTCGAAACCATTTTGCCATTCTCTGATCTCGCTTTTAACCTTTTTATCAGGCGCTCGTCTGATTGACGCCTTGGTTGTTTATCTGCATCCAATCTTATTTGTTTGATCTGGGCTCTGAGCATTTCATTTTCTTGAATTAACCTGTTCCGCTCTCCCAGATCGGTGGCAATTTGCACGTTGTGCTCGTATTTCATGCCTTCTACTTGTTGCTTTAATCTGCTGATTTCGGCACAATAGCCTCTTTCCTTTGCTAACCAATCCCGATGCCTTTGCGATGACTCGGTGAAATCCCGGATGTGGGGTCTCTTAGCTGGCCTTTCATGCTCGAGTTCCCTTCTGTACCATGCAAGGTAACCTGGCGCCGTTTCTCCTTTGGCTTGATCCCGCACGCAAGTATCTGATTTCAAATATTGACCCTCATTCCAGATTTGGCGAATCTTTGCTTCTGGGAACTGTCCGTTAGGACTTATCTCAACTGCTTGAGTGCTTAGATCTTCCTCATGAGGTACTGTCTGGCATCTTCCGAACTGTCTTAAAACTCGACAGGGTGCGTAAGGTTGAATGCTCTTAAGCCCCATCAGTAAGAAATGAGTTTTAGCTGCAGACATATATAAGATCTCATCGACAGGCAACCATCCCAACGTTCATTGTATTTGGCTGGCAGTAAGAGCTTGCAAGAACGAGGTCCATGCCAGAACTCCTTTGGGCCAAATGATCTCTTTGGTTCTCGTGTAAGATTCTTCTATGCGGGTCTTTTCCGGGGAACCATGGCTCAAAATCTCGGAATGATGGCAGAGGTGCTCGGTCATCCATATCTGTAAGAGCAAACTACAACCTTCGAAGAAACTTCCCCCAGCTTTACAAGCTGTGAGAGCTCGAAAGATGTCGGATACCACCATAGGCGCGAGAGTACTGTCACTTTGCGTGAGTAAAGTGCTGACGACCCCAGATATCTTCAAATCAATGTTTCCATCTTTCCTCGGAAATACCAGAAGACCCAGGAACATTATCATGAACGCTACCCGTCTGTGCTCGTCCCACTTCTGACGAACTCCTTTGCTGCACAGTTTGTTGATTGGATTATTGAATCCCCCCTCGTGACCGTATCTATCATATATGAAGCATGGAGTACAAAATCCAGCTGCCAGATCCGGGTTGTGGACCGTTCTAGGTATCTTCAATGAATCTAGGAATCGATGTACCGTGACGACTCTTGGGGCGACCAAGTATTTTTCCCTCAAGGGAAACTCAGTATTCCCGATGTATCCGGCCACTTCTTCCAAAGTCGGGGTGAGTTCAAAATCAGAGAAATGAAAAACATTGTGCGCCGGGTCCCAATAGGTAACCAAAGCTCTTATGATATCTCCCCGAGGCTGGATTTCCAACAGACCCACAAGACCTTTCAGATATTTCTTAACCTCATTTTGTCCTTCAACACCTAGATCATTCCACCATAGCCGTAACTTGACAGGGATTTTGGTCATTATTGAAAAATGTTCATTTTGCATCGTGCTCATCCTGCACATTTATTAAGGTGATTTTAACAAAATTGACTGACTCAAAAAATATTTTTACAGAGAAGATCAAGTTTTGAACACGGCCTTTAAACACTTCGGAGACGAAGATTTTAAGGCTGTGCGGGTCTATTGAATAAAAACGCTAAACAAGACCCAAAGGTGGCTGTTTATGCAAAGTCAGCCTTCCGGCGTCCCTTTCGGGAATATTCGGCTATTTATGATAAAACAACGTCACCTGACTTATTTACGACTCTTTTAAAAATTTGACACATCTTTTATTTATTTATTGACTGATTTTTGGCTATTTAGAAAAATGGGGTTGAACCCGACGAGGGTTGCCTACGTATCTCACATCCGGTGAGAATCAAACCGGCGTAGTTCGGGTTATCGTAAAATAGGAAAAAATCAAATAAACCTAGAAATCAGGAATGCGTATTTTTTACATTTTTTTTTTACATTTTTTTTTTGAAAAAAGATAAAGATTAAAGAAACTATTTATTTTTTATATTATTTTTTTTAGGAAAAATTTGGACTATTAGTCTGAATTCATAAAAGGGGTACTACGAAAGAAACAACACATTTTTTTATGAATTTTCGATTTTTTTTTTACTTTTAAAATAAATACCTTTTCTCTTTTTTTTTTGATTTTGAAAGTGATAAAAGAAAATTTTTATATTTTTTTTTTAATAACTCTCAATAAACAAGACAGATTTTTTTTTTTTAGAAAAATTCCGGCGAGGTTTTGACACTACTTGGACATTGGTTTTATTTTCCAAAAATAAGTAATTATCTCTCCTACGCTGCTATTTTCCCCTTTCTTTTTTAGGAACCGGTCGACATGCGGAACCGAAGCAAATAAATGCGCAACACAGATAGGAATGCAGCATGATGGTCTTTTCCATTTCAGGTTGCCTGTCCTAGACGGACCCAACCCCTGTGTTGAGTCCCCTAAGTCAAATGCAATATGATGCAAATAAGCGTTCCTACTAGGGATCCGGCATGAAGTTTCGTTATACTAGGTTTAAACCTTGGTATTTGTTCTAGACTGTGTACCCGAGCGGACAACTCGAGTCGAGGAGGGGGCTACGTACCGGGGACCCGCGAGATCGTCCGGCTTTGTAACTTGTCCGACCTCTTTCTTATTTCAGGTATTGACACTAATAGAATAGGGAGTCTCGACCAGCGAGCTTCTCCCCGGAGGTAAGAAGAGAAGGGTTTCGGCACAGTTTATATACAGTTCAGATAATATCAAAGCGGTAAAAGACAACATTTAGCACGTTATGTAAAAACATGTAATAAAGATCAGATAATAAAGCCAAATATAACAATTATTCTAAGCTCGAATTCTTGGACCCTGAACCAGTGGTTCTGGGTCATACATTCCCCAGCAGAGTCGCCAGAGCTGTCACACCTCCTTTTTGCGCGCCCAGCCCCGAAGGGTTAAATGCGCGGGTGGAGTTTTTCCAATTTAAGTGACAATATTCGAAATGGGATTATTTATTTAATTCAGAGTCGCCACTTGGGAAAGGTTTGGCTTTTGGTGTCCCAAGTCACCGGTTTATCTTGAATCCCAAATCGAGGAAATTTTAGACTTTTCCAAATGAAGTCTGCGAACCAGAAATTCTAAGTAAGGAACTCTGTTGACCCGAGGGAAGGTGTTAGGCACCCTCGAATCCCGTGGTTCTAGCACGGTCGCTTAAATTGTTATAATGACTAAATATCTGATTTAAATACATGTTGTGACTTATGTGCTTTTATTAAGTCTAAACCGCTTTTATTATTATCATTTATTTTTGTAGAATTGCAACGTCGTGAAAATGCATCTCGAACCACGTCACAATCAATGCACCCGTAGTTGTTGATACATTTTGACTCCGTTGAGACTTGGATTTGGGTCACATCAATGTGCACCCGATTTTAAGAACATAATTTACTTACAGTCGCGCCTAAAGAATCTAACGCGTTATTCTCTTTAGGGAGGGCAGTGGAATTCACTAAACAGTCCGTCCCAAATTCTAAGTATTTATCATGATCAATTATTGAGGGCCCCGCAATTTGCATTTCTTTTTATTTTGGCGAGGCTCGTCTCATTAAAAAAAATAAAACCTACACTGACTACATTTCTTATTGTTTTCGTTTTCCAGAAATAGAAGAAGGAAAGATGTATGCTAATTGAAATATAAAAACCGGATTACTATCAATTTCTAATCACTTATAAAAATGAAAAGACGCCATACCTTACGAAATATTTTGGTTGAACAAAGAAGCTATATGGAGGTGGATGGAATGCAATACTTAATTCGAACATTTCCTCGAATCGAGCTTTACTAGATTTATTTAAGCTAGGTTAAGGAAATTGAATGCTAGGCATTGTTACTAATGGGGATTTGAACATGTACCTATATGTTGCCTAACGGTCTTGATAAAGGGAAAGGAAAAATAACACAGAACATTATTGTGTAGGTGGAAATATTCTATCTTATACATGTCATTATTTGATGGGAAACCAGTCGAAAGTTCTATGCCAATTATCCACACCTTCTAAATATTATACTATTACATCTTATACTTAGCAAACAACTAGAAACTAAGATGCAAAAACTAAACTTGATTAAGTATTGTCTAACTAATCTTTCACTACTGAATTACACTAATCGATTTATACAACAGAGATCAGTGTATCACAAGCAGTACAAAACAGACATCTGAATCTTCTTCAAGAACTCCTTTCATTTCATGCTTTTGGACTGTTACAGTTAACACCAAAGTGGGATTTGAAATGTGTACCTGGAAAAACACTGAATACTGAAATGCAAAGAAGAAGTGAAGCAGAAAAGTCAGCGGCCAGCAGGAAACCAAATAGCAGCAGCAACAGCAAGTAACCAGATAGAAAGCAGAATCCCAGTGCAAGATGCAGTTGGAATCAATGAAAGATGACAGAGTGTGGCAAGTTCCCAGTAACGTGAATCAAAATTTAGGCAAAACAGATCTGGGGATGCACTGATGCTACACACAACTAAAAACCTCAAACATAACTTAGGAGAAATGATATGGAACAGGGAAATCCGGCCAGATGAGAATCAAGACAAAGAGGAAAAGATGCAGTTCCTTTTTCCTGTGTTATCCCCCTTCTATCTATTCCTGTCTGTGTGTATATATCTGTATGTATTTCCACTCTCTCTTTCAAAAATTCCTCACAGTGTCTGTATTTTCTTTCCCTCCCTTTTCCAATATTTTTTTTCTCCTCCTTTTTTTTCCAATCTTTTCCTCCTTTTTTTCCAATCTTTTTCCTCTCCCCCTAATTCTGTATATCTCCCTTGTATGTATTTCAAACTCTCTCTTTCAAAACTCCTCACCTTCTGTGTATTTTCTTTTACAGCTCTCTCAGTCCCGTCCCTCCCTTTTCCCTCTGATTCTCCCTTTTATAAGCCTTCATATTACCCCTTTTAACAGCCAGATAGAATCTCACAGTACCCCTCCCATGTGCCCTTTTTTCATTTTTAGATTCCAATTAGTTATTTAAGTATATAACCCCATCAACATTCCCTGGCAGATTTAACTTTTAAAAGGTTTAATACTTCTTTAAACTAAAGCAAAGTATGGGCAGTGGGATGTATCTGACAGCATATGCTGTCAAATTGTTTAAAACTTAACAAAAACCTTTATGCAGGCCACAGGCTGTGCACAAAGCACATGAGGTGCACCAATGCACATGCTGTGCACGAGTGCACATGCCTTCCAATTCAGAATTTAAACCAAACATCCCTTTTTACATTACTGATCAATTCAACGGCTATAAGTAAACAAAAACTGGTTCTTAATTGACTCAACACATGCTTAGCAGAAGTAAGTCGATTTGTTATTATTCGGACAGTTGAAACTAATTGACGACACATGTCGATTCGACTGTATTAGCATTAACATACACAATCGTAACCAAAAATCAGACATTTGGAGCCCTAATACCGACTAGCTGGGAAAGGTTCAGTTCAGGGTTTAAAACCTTAACGCCGAACAAAGGAAGAATTCAGTTTAGGGTTTAAAACTCTAACGCTGATTGCGTGAAAAGCTCAGTTTAGGGTTTAAAACCCTAATACTGGCTAAAAGGAAAAAGTTCAGTTTAGGGTTTAAAACCCTAATGCTGACTAAAAGGAAAATTCAGTTTAGGGTTTAAAACCCTAATGCTGATTGCATGAAAAAGCTCAGTTTAGAGTTTAAAACTCTAATGCTGGCTGAAAGGGAAAAGTTCAGTTTAGGGTTTAAAAACCTAATGCTGACTAAAAGGAAAATTCAGTTTAGGGTTTAAAACCCTAATACTGATTGCATGGAAAAGCTCAGTTTAGAGTTTAAAACTCTAATGCTGGCTGGAAGGAAAATTCAGTTTAGGGTTTAAAACCCTAATGCTGATTGCATGGAAAAGCTCAGTTTAGAGTTTAAAACTCTAATGCTGGCTGGAAGGAAAATTCAGTTTAGGGTTTAAAACCCTAATGCTGATTGCATGGAAAAGCTCAGTTTAGAGTTTAAAACTCTAATGCTGGCTGGAAGGAAAATTCAGTTTAGGGTTTAAAACCCTAATGCTGATTGCATGGAAAAGCTCAGTTTAGAGTTTAAAACTCTAATGCTGGCTGGAAGGAAAATTCAGTTTAGGGTTTAAAACCCTAATGCTGATTGCATGGAAAAGCTCAGTTTAGAGTTTAAAACTCTAATGCTGGCTGAAAGGAAAATTCAGTTTAGGGTTTAAAACCCTAATGCTGAAGGCATGGAAGAGCTCAGTTTAGAGTTTAAAACTCTAATGTTGGCTGAAAGGGAAAAGTTCAATTTAGGGTTTAAAACCCTAATGCTGACTAAAAGTAAAATTCAGTTTAGGGTTTAAAACCCTAATGCTGACTAAAAAGGAAAATTCAGTTTAGGGTTTAAAACCCTAATGCTGATTGCATGAAAAAGCTCAGTTTAGAGTTTAAAACTCTAATGCTGGCTGAAAGGAAAATTCAGTTTAGGGTTTAAAACCCTAATGCTGACTAAAAAGGAAAATTCAGTTTAGGGTTTAAAACCCTAATGCTGATTGCATGAAAAAGCTCAGTTTAGAGTTTAAAACTCTAATGCTGGCTGAAAGGGAAATTCAGTTTAGGGTTTAAAACCCTAATGCTGACTAAAAAGGAAAATTCAGTTTAGGGTTTAAAACCCTAATGCTGATTGCAAGGAAAATTCAGTTTAAACCCTAATGCTGATTGCATGGAAAAGCTCAGTTTAGAGTTTAAAACTCTAATGCTAGCTGGAAGGAAAATTCAGTTTAGGGTTTAAAACCCTAATGCTGATTGCATGGAAAAGCTCAGTTTAGAGTTTAAAACTCTAATGCTGGCTGGAAGGAAAATTCAGTTTAGGGTTTAAAACCCTAATGCTGACTAAAAGGAAAATTCAGTTTAGGGTTTAAAACCCTAATGCTGATTGCATGAAAAAAACTCAGTTTAGAGTTTAAAACTCTAATGCTGGCTGAAAGGGAAAAGTTCAGTTTAGGGTTTAAAACCCTAATGCTGACTAAAAGGAAAATTCAGTTTAGGGTTTAAAACCCTAATGCTGATTGCATGGAAAAAGCTCAGTTTAGAGTTTAAAACTCTAATGCTGGCTGAAAGGGAAAAGTTCAGTTTAGGGTTTAAAACCCTAATGCTGACTAAAAGGAAAATTCAGTTTAGGGTTTAAAACCCTAATGCTGATTGCATGAAAAAAACTCAGTTTAGAGTTTAAAACTCTAATGCTGGCTGAAAGGGAAAAGTTCAGTTTAGGGTTTAAAACTCTAATGCTGACTAAAAGGAAAATTCAGTTTAGGGTTTAAAACCCTAATGTTGATTGCATGGAAAAAGCTCAGTTTAGAGTTTTAAAACTCTAATGCTGGCTGAAAGGGAAAAGTTCAATTTAGGGTTTAAAACCCTAATGCTGACTAAAAGGAAAATTCAGTTTAGGGTTTAAAACCCTAATGCTAACTAAAAGGAAAATTCAGTTTAGGGTTTTAAAACCCTAATGCTAACTAAAAGGAAAATTCAGTTTAGGGTTTTAAAACCCTAATGCTGATTGAAAGGAAAATTCAGTTTAGGATTTTAAAACCCTAATGCTGATTGGCTGGGGATAAAGCTCGAGAATACTACACGATCTATTTTTGAGTTTTCTTGTTTTAATAGAAGATAAAAGGGAGTTTTGCGGGAACTTACCTTTTGAGTGAATTCCTTATTGCCAAAATGTTTCTTGTACCCGTGTACCTTCTTCTTTGGGCGACACCTGCTTCTTGCACGGTTGTCTTGGATTAGACCTGTTTCAACTTTTCAAACAAAGAATCACTTGTTAGTTCGGAAATGACGGTCGGTTTGGTGACCTTGATCGTTCCCAGTTGCTTTCTTGCGTCTTCATTTCTGTTGTGAAGTTCCGCCATTGATTTGATTCGAATGGCGAAACCCTTCTAGGCTGTTCAGGCTTGTATTTCCAGATTAAAGGGACTTGCTGGGGACGTGTTGGGGATTTGTTCCAAAGCGGGCTTTCTAGGGTTCGTTGGAGTAAGCTTGTTGGGGAATATTTACAAAAGGACTCGCTGGGGATGTGCTGATGAAATTCCAACGGGGATTTTTTTTTTTTATATATACTGGGGAGACTTTGTGGGAGATTGTACAAAAGGAGAAACTCTGTGGGGATTTGTACAGGGGGAGACTCTGTGGGGATTTGTCCGAGGGCGGACTTGCTGGGGAAGATTTCAAGATTTCTCTCTTTCCTCTTTACTCTGAAACACCATCAAACGTCATGATTCAATCATGCTTGGGCAATCATATCAACGAGATGAGGCGCTTTCCTTCATGAGACGGGATTCCGTGCAAACAAACCATGCCACCTATCCTTTCCGGTGTGTCCTGAACTCGGGGTTAAAATGCAAAAGGGATTCGAAAAGAAACAAAGAAAGGGGAAAACAAATCAGAAAAGGAATACCCTTTTCGGGACGAGAAAGACTTATCTGAGGAAGATAACGCTGGCTTTAAATGATATGACATGCTCTTTGGACTGGACGTCTGACCTTCTAAAGCTTGTGTTTTCCTGAAACAGAACGGATCTGTGATTCCAAACTGGTGGCATTCTGCCGAAACTTTCTTGGGGTGGTTCATTCTTTTCGGTCAACAGTGCCCTTTTGCGGGTTTTCGCTGGTTGACCTCTCTCATTTCTCTTCCTGTCATCGCTTGATAGCACTCTTTGCGAGTTTTTACTAAACAAGCTCTCTCATTTTGGTTTCTCTACTCCCGTCGCCTCGTGGTGCCCGAAGGTTTTCACCGCCGAGACTCTCTCATTTTATCTCTCTCAATTTAGAGTGTTGCTGGTCTCCCTTTGTGATGCTTATTGGTTTCCCACCATATTCAGTAATTGATTTGAAGGCTCGTGCTTGGTAAAGAGAGGTAGATGATACTAACTTCTAAACTGCTCGACGTGCCCCGGTTTCAATTTCAGGGTGAATGGGATTTTATTGTTGGTGTGACTGAACCTCAGGGAGAGGCTGCCTACGTATCCTTTCGGAATCAAGTCAAATGTAGTTCAGGCCTTAATCAAATTTTGTTTTGTTTTGTTTTCTTCTTTTTTTTTTGTAGAGAGGATTGGGTAATGTTTGGGGAGTAGTGAGGAATAAACACCTTCGCCATTTTCAACGTGTCAGGACCACTGGAGTATGATTTAGACGTAATACCTCTTGACTGCATCAGCATTTACTGCTGTGTCGGGGTCATTTCCTTCGATATCACCTAAATACAACGCTCCTCTTGGCAATATTTTCCTTACGATGTATGGGCCTTTCCAATTTGGGGCAAACTTTCCTTTCGCTTCTTCATGATGCGGCAGAATACGCCTCAGTACCAGCTGACCTACTTCGAAATTCCGGGGTCGGACTTTCTTGTTGTAAGCACGGGCCATTCTTCGTTGGTATAACTGTCCGTGACAAACCGCGGCTATTCGCTTTTCATCAATCAACGTCAATTGTTCCAGTCGAGCCTTAACCCACTTGCTGTCCTCGATTTCTGCTTTGACAATGATTCGAAGCGAAGGAATCTCTACCTCTGCCGGTATTACAGCCTCGGTCCCATAAACCAAAAGATAAGGAGTCGCTCCCACCGATGTGCGTACTGTAGTGCGGTACCCCAACAATGCAAAAGGTAACTGCTCATGCCACTGTCGGGAACTTTGTATTGTTTTCCTCAAAATCTTCTTGATGTTTTTATTTGCAGCTTCCACAGCACCATTGGCTTTCGGCCGATAAGGAGTAGAATTCTTATGCGTTATCTTGAACTGCTCGCATACATCTCCCATCAAGTGACTGTTCAAGTTTGCCGCGTTATCTGTAATGATAGTCGCAGGAATACCGAAGCGACAGATAAGATTTGAGTGTACAAAATCCACCACAGCTTTCTTGGTGACCGACTTGAGAGTGACAGCTTCTACTCATTTTGTGAAGTAATCGATGGCTACCAATATAAACCTGTGTCCATTCGAAACCTTTGGTTCAATCGGTCCAATGACGTCCATACCCCAAGCGACGAATGGCCAAGGAGCGGACATGGGATGCAGTTCCGTGGGAGGTGCATGAATCAAATCACCGTGCACCTGACACTGATGACACTTCCGGACAAAGCTAAAGCAATCCTTTTCCATGGTCATCCAATAATAACCTGCTCGGAGGATTTTCTTCGCTAAGACATACCCGTTCATGTGAGGTCCGCACACACCTGCGTGTACTTCGTGCATGATCTTTCTCGATTCCTCGATATCGACACATCTTAGGAGATTGAGGTCCGGAGTCCTCTTATATAACAATTCACCGCTCAAAAAGAAACCATTTGCATGTCGCCTAATGGTCCTCTTTTGATCTCCAGTAGCATGCTCGGGGTATTCTTGCGTCTTCAGGAACCTCTTGATGTCATGGTACCAAGGCTGCGTATTTGATCCCACCTCGATTACACTGCAGTAACCGTGTCTTTCCTTGATTTGGATTTCCAAAGGATCGACGTGGGCGTTGCCCGGGTAGGGTAGCATAGAAGCCAGAGTAGCAAGTGCATCTGCCAGTTCATTGTGACACCTCGGGATATACCTGAACTCTATTAAGGTAAAGCGCTTGCTGAGGTCCTCCACATGTTGTCGGTATGGGATAAGTTTGACATCTCGAGTTTCCCACTCGCCTTGAGCCTGCCGGATGATCAGGTCAGAGTCTCCCATAATAAGTAAGTCTTCGACATCCTGATCGATTGCCATATGCATGCCCATAATGCAGGCCTCATACTCAGCTGTATTTTTTGTGCAAAAGAAATGCAGTCTAGCTGTGGCGGGATAATGCTGACCGGAAGGCGAGATCAAAATTGCCCCAATCCCTATACCCTTGGCGTTCACGGCTCCGTCAAAGAACATCTTCCAAACATGAGCTTCCTCCGAGATCACTTCTACGGTGTTTACCTCTTCATCTGGAAAGTAGGTATCCAATGGCTGGTATTCCTCATCGACCGGGTTTTCGGCTAAATGATCTGCTAACGCCTGGGCTTTCATTGCCGTGCGAGTGACATAAACTATGTCGAATTCCGTAAGCAAGATTTGCCATTTAGCCAGTCTACTAGTAGGCATTGTTTTCTGAAATATATACTTCAAAGGATCCAACCTGCTTATGAGGAACGTAGTGTGGGCTTGGAGATAATGTCTCAGCTTTTGAGCGACCCATGTGAGAGCGCAGCATGTCCTTTCCAGCAGAGTGTATTTGGCCTCGTAGCCGGTGAATTTCTTGCTCAAGTAGTAGATTGCTTGTTCCTTCTTTCTGGTTACGTCATGTTGCCCGAGGACGCAGCCGAAAGAGTTCTCTAAGACTGTCAGATACAAGAAAAGTGGCCTTCCCGGTTCTGGAGGGACCAAGACCGGGGGATTCGAAAGGTACTCTTTGACTTTATCAAAGGCTTCTTGACACTCAGGTGTCCATTTGATCGCCGCATCTTTCCTTAATAGCTTGAATATGGGCTCACACGTGCTTGTCAGCTAGGCAATAAACCGATTGATGTAGTTCAACCTGCCCAAAAGACTCATCACGTCCTTCTTTGTTCTTGGGGGAGGCAGATCTCTGATGGATTTTATCTTAGTTGGATCTAGCTCGATTCCTCTCCTGCTTACGATGAAACCCAAAAGTTTGCCCGACGGAACTCCGAAAGCACATTTGGCTGGGTTCAGCTTCAAGTCATACTTCCTTAGCCTCTCGAAGAACTTCCTCAAGTCTTGGATGTGATTATCCTGCGTCTTGGACTTGACTATCACATCGTCCACGTACACCTCTATTTCCTGATGCATCATGTCATGGAAAATGGCAGTCATGGCCCTCATGTAAGTAGCCCCCGCATTCTTCAGACCAAATGGCATGACCCGGTAACAGTAGGTGCCCCAAGGCGTGGTGAAGGCAGTTTTCTCGGCGTCCTCTTCATCCATCAGTACCTGATGATACCCAGCGTAGCAATCTACAAAAGACTGTATCTCGTGCTTGGCGCAATTATCAACGAGGATGTGGATGTTGGGCAGCGGGAAATTATCTTTAGGACTTGCTCTGTTAAGATCTCGGTAATCTACACATACCCGAGTTTTCCCGTCCTTTTTTGGTACTGGAACCACATTCGCCAGACATGTTGTATATTGGACTACCCGAATCACTCCCGTTTTCAATTGTTTAGTGATCTCCTCTTTAATCTTGTCACTGACCTCAGTTTTGAACTTTCGTTGCTTCTGTTGAACTGGAGGACAATCAGGATGAATCGGCAATTTGTGCACCACTAGATCAACACCCAGTCCCGGCATGTCATCATATGACCAAGCAAACACATCTTTGAATTCAAGAAGAAGTTGAATTATCGCCTCTCGCGTTTTCTCGTCCGTGTGAATGCTTATCTTGGTCTCCCGGACTTCTTCCAGGGTTCCTAAGTTTACCGGTTCAGTGTCATTCAGATTTGGCTTAGGTTTATTCTCGAAATATTCCAGCTCTCGGTTTATCTCCCTAAAAGCCTCTTCCGCATCATATTCTGGTTCTGGGTTCATTAATTCGCAGTTAAATAGCTCATTGTGATCTGGGCGTGAAGTCCGCAAGCATGTCATATTTAAAGCCGCATTATTAGGACTGAAAAGGAAGATAAAAGGAAAAGTAATAAAAATCATAACAAAAGAAAGAATAGGAAAGCAATGATGATGATTTTTTTTTTGTATATTTTTTTCGGAAAGTTAGAAGACAACAATGTTTACAACTAGGAATTCAAAACAACAATTGAAAAGAAGAAAACGTTCAAGTTATGTCCCGGAGATAACTTGTGATACAGGAAAAGTGGCAGGACAGGTCTACCCGGACTTCCGTCTAGTCGGGAATGGCGTGGCCTCCCAGTTTTGAAGTTGGCCGTTTGGTCCCATGTACAGCATCTCAGCAGTGCTTGTGCCTTCACCTAGTTGAACCATGTGGACCTCGTAGAGCATTTCTCTCATCGCCCCACATATTTCCTCGATTTCCTCAGCTGTGAAGACCTCATCATCTTTTTCTTCAGCGTACCTTGGCCTGACGAAAGTCGCATATAAATCTGGCAGTGGTTGAGGCAACTTCCAGCCCTCATTTCTCCTTTTCTTTGCCCATTTTTCGTCTGCTGGAGTAGGTTTGAAACCTAGTCCAAAAGGTTTCTTGATGACTGGTAAAGTAATGGGTTCTGTTATTCCCTAAAGGGCTCGTCCAAGTCCCTTCCCTGGCCTAAATCCGTGCCGGATCATCTCTTTGGCCACCATGACCGAAGCGTTAGACAAGAAAGGCTGGGGGCAAGGTACTCCCTCTTCGTGCTGCTCTGCCAGTACCACCTCGAAAGCTTGATAGACCGTATGTTCGCTCCCTTCTCTTGGTTCAAGATACGGGATGGATGGGTCCTGATAAATGGCATGTTCGTCTTCCCCATGGACCACGATCTCTTGGTCTTCGTACTCGAACTTCACCATCTGGTGAAGAGTGGAAGGCACGGCTCCTGCCGCATGGATCCAAGGTCTGCCAAGGAGGAAATTGTAGGATGTGTCCATGTCGATCACTTGGAAGGTTACTCGAAATTCGACTGGTCCTATGACCAGCAGCAGGTCTATTTCTCCCATGGTATCTCTCTTGATGCCGTCGAAAGCTCTTACGCAGACGTTGTTGGGTCGGATTCTTTCGGTCTCAATTTCCATTCTTTGCAGCGTGGAGAGTGGGCAAATGTCAACACCTGATCCCCCATCCAGCATTACCCGCTTGACGTAGTAGTCCTCGCATTTAACTGTTAAGTGCAAGGCCTTGTTGTGTGCTGCTCCTTCCGGGGGTAAATCATTCTTGCTGAAAGAGATTTGGTTGACGGCGAAGAATCTTTCTGTCATCCTCTCTAGTTGCTCCGCCGAGGTTTCTACCGGTACATATGCTTCATTCAGGGTTTTCAGCAGGATCTTTTGATGCTCGGTTGACCTCATTAATAATGACAGCATGGATACTTGCTCAGGGTTCTTGCGCAGCTGATCTATCACTTCGTAATCCGGCATCTTCATTTGTTGGAAGAACACTTCCGCTTCTTCAACACTCACGGGCTTCTTTGGAGGGAAGCGCCTTTGTGTGGCGTTGTTCAGTTCTTGGGTATTTGAGTATCCTCCAATGAAAGTATTTTCTGGAAGTTCTCCCATGACCTTTTTACCTTTGTACATTACCAAAGTCTTTTGATAATTCCACGGCACTGTGGACGGGTTGGTCATTGGCTTTTGTGGCACGCGTCCGATAACCACTGGCTCATTCAGCCGAGGTGGTTGAATCGTCCCCCGGACCACATAGGCCCCTTTTGGCACGTACATAGGTTTTGTCTTTTTGATCCTGAAGTTCTGCGTCTTCTTGGCTTGACCTCGCGGTATGTAAAGAACTCCACCCTTTGCTGGTACCACTTTCTTCTCCACCTTCTTTTCAGGCTTGCTCTCTGCAACCTTGGACTCCTCCCCCTTTTCTGGTTTCTGGTCCATTTCGGGCCTCTTCCCCGTGTCGACAATGGCAATTATGGCTTTCAGAGCAGGGTCGAATTCTTTGTCTTCGCAAATCATTCCGATCAGCGGCCCATTATTGTGAGCAGGCAATGGATTGTTAGTTACATTCGGGATCTCCTCGTCCCTTAGCACTATTTTCCCTTGCTCTATCAAATTCTCGACCACTCTTTTCAATGACCAGCAGTCATTTGTATCATGTCCCTCGGCTCCTGAATGATAGGCGCATCTGACTCCAGCTTTGTAAGAAGGTGATGTTGGGTTTTGCCTCGTTTGGGGAATTGGTTGCAAGAAACCCAACTGGACTAGCTTAGGGAACAAAGTAGAGTATTGTTCACCGATGGGCGTGAAAGTCCGCCGTCGAGGTGGCTCCTGGGGGCGGTAGTTATTCTGCGGGGGTTGTGGGTTATAGTGGTTGCGGTAAGGAGGCTGATTTCTGGGAGGTGGAGCTGGGCCTCGGTTGGCTTGTTGTGGTGGATGTTTATAAGGTTGGGCATTCATGACCATATAAGGTTGATGAGCATATGCCACATTTGAGTGGGGGTAGTAGTGTTGTGGGGCCCTTTCCGGAAAATGGGGCCTGGGATGACGATACTCCCTTGCTTCAGAGGCTGCCATAGCCGTTTCTTCCTTCTTCTTCCCCCTTGTCGTTCCTCCAGACCCGCTTTGGACGGCCTGAGAGGTTGCCCTTATGGCTGCTTGACTCAGAATCCTACCCGTTTTCAAACCATTTTCCACCATCTCTCCAATCTTGATCGCTTCCGCGAATGGCTTACCCATGGCCGACATCATATTTTGGAAATAGTCAGACTCTTGAGCCTAGAGAAAAGTAGTGACCATTTCCACTTCATCCATGGGAGGCTTCACTCTCGACGCCTGTTCACGCCACTTGATAGCATATTCTCTGAAGCTTTCCGAAGGTTTCTTCTTTAAATTCGACAGAGAGTTTCGGTCTGGCGCAATGTCGATGTTATACTGGAATTGTTTTACAAAATCTCTGGCGAGATCATCCCATATATGCCATCGGGACATTTCCTGATCTATATACCATTCTGAAGCTATCCCTACTAGGCTTTCCCCAAAATATGCCATTAGCAGTTCTTCTTTTCCGACGGCTCCCCGCAATTGGTTGCAGTATTTCTTAAGATGTGCAATGGGGTCACCGTGCCCATCGTATTTCTCAAATTTGGGGGTCTTGAAACCCGTTGGCAGGTGCACGTAAGGGAACATGCACAGGTCGGCGTAAGAGACGCTCTTTTGTCCGCTCAATCCTTGCATATTCTTCAGACTTTGTTCAAGGCTTCTCATTCTCTTGGCAATCTCATTTTGTTCTACAACTCTGGGGTCCTGATCCTGTCCTGGTGCGAGCTCGCACTGAGGCGGTAGAGGATTAGTACTGGTAGCGAACCTAGTTGGTTCCATTGAGAACGATGGTGCTTGGAATGTAAAAGAGGATGAGTCAAAGCTTGGCTTGTATGTGGCAGGCTGTGCCGTAGCTGGGCAAGGCGATGCAGTAAAGATGTTCATGCTTGCATCAGTGGCCGACATTCGGGGATGAGGCTCAGAAGGTGATCCTGCAGAGAAGGCGGAGGTGGCTGGGTACCCAAATGGGGTAGCAGGGTAATTTATGGGGACATTAGAAGTCCCACTTGACCTGGAGAATAATTCAGGGAATCCGGGGACGACACTTGGTGGCTCTTTCCCATTGTTCCAGTCATCCAGCATTTCCAACATGCGGAGCCGTAGGATTCTATTTTCCTCCACAGTTGCGGATTCAGGTGTGAGGGCGGCTGAGATTGAGCTCTCCTCGGAAATAGGGATCGTTTGCAATGGAATTTCTGAAGACATTTCCACACTTCCTTTCGACCTGGTGAAGTAAGTGTGAGTACTGCTTCTGGCCCTAACAACAGGTGGTTGAACACTTTTCCTTGACCTCGTGAAATATGAGTGCGAGGCCAGACTTTCACCAAACCAACCGTCTTTTCAAAAACCCTGGAAAAATGCTCAATGACAAACGCACGGTTAATTTGCAGCAAATAACAGATAGTTAATCTCATGTTGGGCATGATGCACCTATACAGTTAAGTGGATTACTATATGTTTGCTACGAGAGCATGCGTCATTCCGGCATTTTTTCCTCTTATTAGTTTTTCCCCTTTTTTCTTTTCTTTTCTTTTTCTCTTTTGTTTTCCTTTTATTTTTATTTTTTTTATTTTCGTAGTAAAAGAAATGCGACCGGATCCGATGAGGATTGCCTACGTATCACGATGCCTACGTGAATCAGATCATTACGTAGTTCGAAAAACACAAATGAGCGTAAAAGAAACAACCTCTTTATTGTTGAAACGTTCTATTACAAGCTACATTTTGCAAAAGAAAGAGCAAACTTTGAAAATAAACCTAGACTCAAAATAGACTGAAAATCACCTTGATGAAAAAACAGGCAGAAGATGCTAAAATACAGATTTGACCTATGAATGCATTATGGTTTTAAAAATTGGTTTCCGCGGGGCATCGTTCGGCCTCGCCGCGGTCCTAGGCGTGAGATCCCTCTCAAGTTGCTCCAGCTCGTGCATAGTCTGCTTGACATAAACCATTACTGCCGAGGGGAAGGTAACACTGGACATGTTCTCACATCGCAGACATCGTCTGGTGATGGCATGGGCAATGGCTTTGATCCTATCTCTGGTTTGCTTCTTTTTATGAGTAGGCGTTTTATCTGATCGCTGCATATCTCGAATACTTGAATATCCTGTATATGCTGATGCTCCAATCGCCGTACTTCCAACTTCATCTGGGCTATTGAGTCATACCAGTATCTGCTCTCAATTTGGAAATCCTTGGCCTGACTAGCTGCTTTGATCTCAAGTGCAGCCATCTCTCTCTTTATCTTAGCAATGGTTTTCTCGTGGTCGCCTTCCAATTGGTTCAGATATCGACGATGCTTATCTGCTCTCGTATCCCACTGCGCTTTGAGCTCTGCTATGACGTTTTCAGACTTCTCCAAACCATTTTGCCATTCTCTGATCTCGCTTTTTAACCTTTTTATCAGGCGCTCGTCTGATTGACGCCTTGGTTGTTTATCTGCATCCAATCTTATTTGTTTGATCTGGGCTCTGAGCATTTCATTTTCTTGAATTAACCTGTTCCGCTCTCCCAGATCGGTGGCAATTTGCACGTTGTGCTCGTATTTCATGCCTTCTACTTGTTGCTTTAATCTGCTGATTTCGGCACAATAGCCTCTTTCCTTTGCTAACCAATCCCGATGCCTTTGCGATGACTCGGTGAAATCCCGGATGTGGGGTCTCTTAGCTGGCCTTTCATGCTCGAGTTCCCTTCTGTACCATGCAAGGTAACCTGGCGCCGTTTCTCCTTTGGCTTGATCCCGCACGCAAGTATCTGATTTCAAATATTGACCCTCATTCCAGATTTGGCGAATCTTTGCTTCTGGGAACTGTCCGTTAGGACTTATCTCAACTGCTTGAGTGCTTAGATCTTCCTCATGAGGTACTGTCTGGCATCTTCCGAACTGTCTTAAAACTCGACAGGGTGCGTAAGGTTGAATGCTCTTAAGCCCCATCAGTAAGAAATGAGTTTTAGCTGCAGACATATATAAGATCTCATCAACAGGCAACCATCCCAACGTTCATTGTATTTGGCTGGCAGTAAGAGCTTGCAAGAACGAGGTCCATGCCAGAACTCCTTTGGGCCAAATGATCTCTTTGGTTCTCGTGTAAGATTCTTCTATGCGGGTCTTTTCCGGGGAACCATGGCTCAAAATCTCGGAATGATGGCAGAGGTGCTCGGTCATCCATATCTGTAAGAGCAAACTACAACCTTCGAAGAAACTTCCCCCAGCTTTACAAGCTGTGAGAGCTCGAAAGATGTCGGATACCACCATAGGCGCGAGAGTACTGTCACTTTGCGTGAGTAAAGTGCTGACGACCCCAGATATCTTCAAATCAATGTTTCCATCTTTCCTCGGAAATACCAGAAGACCCAGGAACATTATCATGAACGCTACCCGTCTGTGCTCGTCCCACTTCTGACGAACTCCTTTGCTGCACAGTTTGTTGATTGGATTATTGAATCCCCCTCGTGACCGTATCTATCATATATGAAGCATGGAGTACAAAATCCAGCTGCCAGATCCGGGTTGTGGACCGTTCTAGGTATCTTCAATGAATCTAGGAATCGATGTACCGTGACGACTCTTGGGGCGACCAAGTATTTTTCCCTCAAGGGAAACTCAGTATTCCCGATGTATCCGGCCACTTCTTCCAAAGTCGGGGTGAGTTCAAAATCAGAGAAATGAAAAACATTGTGCGCCGGGTCCCAATAGGTAACCAAAGCTCTTATGATATCTCCCCGAGGCTGGATTTCCAACAGACCCACAAGACCTTTCAGATATTTCTTAACCTCATTTTGTCCTTCAACACCTAGATCATTCCACCATAGCCGTAACTTGACAGGGATTTTGGTCATTATTGAAAAATGTTCATTTTGCATCGTGCTCATCCTGCACATTTATTAAGGTGATTTTAACAAAATTGACTGACTCAAAAAATATTTTTACAGAGAGGATCAAGTTTTGAACACGGCCTTTAAACACTTCGGAGACGAAGATTTTAAGGCTGTGCGGGTCTATTGGATAAAAACGCTAAACAAGACCCAAAGGTGGCTGTTTATGCAAAGTCAGCCTTCCGGCGTCCCTTTCGGGAATATTCGGCTATTTATGATAAAACAACGTCACCTGACTTATTTACGACTCTTTTAAAAATTTGACACATCTTTTATTTATTTATTGACTGATTTTTGGCTATTTAGAAAAATGGGGTTGAACCCGACGAGGGTTGCCTACGTATCTCACATCCGGTGAGAATCAAACCGGCGTAGTTCGGGTTATCGTAAAATAGGAAAAAATCAAATAAACCTAGAAATCAGGAATGCGTATTTTTTACATTTTTTTTTTACATTTTTTTTTTGAAAAAAGATAAAGATTAAAGAAACTATTTATTTTTTATATTATTTTTTTTTTAGGAAAAATTTGGACTATTAGTCTGAATTCATAAAAGGGGTACTACGAAAGAAACAACACATTTTTTTATGAATTTTCGATTTTTTTTTTTTACTTTTAAAATAAATACCTTTTCTCTTTTTTTTTTTGATTTTGAAAGTGATAAAAGAAAATTTTTATATTTTTTTTTAATAACTCTCAATAAACAAGACAGATTTTTTTTTTTTAGAAAAATTCCGGCGAGGTTTTGACACTACTTGGACATTGGTTTTATTTTCCAAAAATAAGTAATTATCTCTCCTACGCTGCTATTTTCCCCTTTTTTTTAGGAACCGGTCGACATGCGGAACCGAAGCAAATAAATGCGCAACACAGATAGGAATGCAGCATGATGGTCTTTTCCATTTCAGGTTGCCTGTCCTAGACGGACCCAACCCCTGTGTTGAGTCCCCTAAGTCAAATGCAATATGATGCAAATAAGCGTTCCTACTAGGGATCCGGCATGAAGTTTCGTTATACTAGGTTTAAACCTTGGTATTTGTTCTAGACTGTGTACCCGAGCGGACAACTCGAGTCGAGGAGGGGGCTACGTACCGGGGACCCGCGAGATCGTCCGGCTTTGTAACTTGTCCGACCTCTTTCTTATCTCAGGTATTGACACTAACAGAATAGGGAGTCTCGACCAGCGAGCTTCTCCCCGGAGGTAAGAAGAGAAGGGTTTCGGCACAGTTTATATACAGTTCAGATAATATCAAAGCGGTAAAAGACAACATTTAGCACGTTATGCAAAAACATGTAATAAAGATCAGATAATAAAGCCAAATATAACAATTATTCTAAGCTCGAATTCTTGGACCCTGAACCAGTGGTTCTGGGTCATACATTCCCCAGCAGAGTCGCCAGAGCTGTCACACCTCCTTTTTGCGCGCCCAGCCCCGAAGGGTTAAATGCGCGGGTGGAGTTTTTCCAATTTAAGTGACAATATTCGAAATGGGATTATTTATTTAATTCAGAGTCGCCACTTGGGAAAGGTTTGGCTTTTAGTGTCCCAAGTCACCGGTTTATCTTGAATCCCAAATCGAGGAAATTTTAGACTTTTCCAAATGAAGTCTGCGAACCAGAAATTCTAAGTAAGGAACTCTGTTGACCCGAGGGAAGGTGTTAGGCACCCTCGAATCCCGTGGTTCTAGCACGGTCGCTTAAATTGTTATAATGACTAAATATCTGATTTAAATACATGTTGTGACTTATGTGCTTTTATTAAGTCTAAACCGCTTTTATTATTATCATTTATTTTTGTAGAATTGCAACGTCGTGAAAATGCATCTCGAACCACGTCACAATCAATGCACCCGTAGTTGTTGATACATTTTGACTCCGTTGAGACTTGGATTTGGGTCACATCAATGTGCACCCGATTTTAAGAACATAATTTACTTACAGTCGCGCCTAAAGAATCTAACACGTTATTCTCTTTAGGGAGGGTAGTGGAATTCACTAAACAGTCCGTCCCAAATTCTAAGTATTTATCATGATCAATTATTGAGGGCCCCGCAATTTGCATTTCTTTTTATTTTGGCGAGGCTCGTCTCATTAAAAAAAATAAAACCTACACTGACTACATTTCTTATTGTTTTCGTTTTCCAGAAATAGAAGAAGGAAAGATGTATGCTAATTGAAATATAAAAACCGGATTACTATCAATTTCTAATCACTTATAAAAATGAAAAGACGCCATACCTTACGAAATATTTTGGTTGAACAAAGAAGCTATATGGAGGTGGATGGAATGCAATACTTAATTCGAACATTTCCTCGAATCGAGCTTTACTAGATTTATTTAAGCTAGGTTAAGGAAATTGAATGCTAGGCATTGTTACTAATGGGGATTTCAACATGTACCTATATGTTGCCTAACGGTCTTGATAAAAGGAAAGGAAAAATAACACAGAACATTATTGTGTAGGTGGAAATATTCTATCTTATACATGTCATTATTTAATGGGAAACCAGTCGAAAGTTCTATGCCAATTATCCACACCTTCTAAATATTATACTATTACATCTTATACTTAGCAAACAACTAGAAACTAAGATGCAAAAACTAAACTTGATTAAGTATTGTCTAA
Source organism: Nicotiana tabacum (assembly GCF_000715075.1). Taxonomy (NCBI): domain Eukaryota; kingdom Viridiplantae; phylum Streptophyta; class Magnoliopsida; order Solanales; family Solanaceae; genus Nicotiana; species Nicotiana tabacum. Next base: position 12,259,185 of record NC_134082.1, read on the forward strand.
CTAATCTTTCACTACTGAATTACACTAATCGATTTATACAACAGAGATCAGTGTATCACAAGCAGTACAAAACAGACATCTGAATCTTCTTCAAGAACTCCTTTCATTTCATGCTTTTGGACTGTTACAGTTAACACCAAAGTGGGATTTGAAATGTGTACCTGGAAAAACACTGAATACTGAAATGCAAAGAAGAAGTGAAGCAGAAAAGTCAGCGGCCAGCAGGAAACCAAATAGCAGCAGCAACAGCAAGTAACCAGATAGAAAGCAGAATCCCAGTGCAAGATGCAGTTGGAATCAATGAAAGATGACAGAGTGTGGCAAGTTCCCAGTAACGTGAATCAAAATTTAGGCAAAACAGATCTGGGGATGCACTGATGCTACACACAACTAAAAACCTCAAACATAACTTAGGAGAAATGATATGGAACAGGGAAATCCGGCCAGATGAGAATCAAGACAAAGAGGGAAAAGATGCAGTTCCTTTTTCCTATGTTATCCCCCTTCTATCTATTCCTGTCTGTGTGTATATATCTGTATGTATTTCCACTCTCTCTTTCAAAAATTCCTCACAGTGTCTGTATTTTCTTTCCCTCCTTTTTCCAATATTTTTTTTCTCTTCCTTTTTTTTCCAATCTTTTCCTCCTTTTTTTCCAATCTTTTTCCTCTCCCCCTAATTCTGTATATCTCCCTTGTATGTATTTCAAACTCTCTCTTTCAAAACTCCTCACCTTCTGTGTATTTTCTTTTACAGCTCTCTCAGTCCCGTCCCTCCCTTTTCCCTCTGATTCTCCCTTTTATAAGCCTTCATATTACCCCTTTTAACAGCCAGATAGAATCTCACAGTACCCCTCCCATGTGCCCTTTTTTCATTTTTAGATTCCAATTAGTTATTTAAGTATATAACCCCATCAACATTCCCTGGCAGATTTAACTTTTAAAAGGTTTAATACTTCTTTAAACTAAAGCAAAGTATGGGCAGTGGGATGTATCTGACAGCATATGCTGTCAAATTGTTTAAAACTTAACAAAAACCTTTATGCAGGCCACAGGCTGTGCACAAAGCACATGAGGTGCACCAATGCACATGCTGTGCACGAGTGCACATGCCTTCCAATTCAGAATTTAAACCAAACATCCCTTTTTACATTACTGATCAATTCAACGGCTATAAGTAAACAAAAACTGGTTCTTAATTGACTCAACACATGCTTAGCAGAAGTAAGTCGATTTGTTATTATTCGGACAGTTGAAACTAATTGACGACACATGTCGATTCGACTGTATTAGCATTAACATACACAATCGTAACCAAAAATCAGACATTTGGAGCCCTAATACTGACTAGCCGGGAAAGGTTCAGTTCAGGGTTTAAAACCTTAACGCCGAACAAAGGAAGAATTCAATTTAGGGTTTAAAACTCTAACGCTGATTGCGTGAAAAGCTCAGTTTAGGGTTTAAACACCTTCGCCATTTGGGGAGTAGTGGGGAATAAACACCTTCGCCATTTTCAACGTGTCAGGACCACTGGAGTATGATTTAGACGTAATACCTCTTGACTGCATCTGCATTTACTGCTGTGTCGGGGTCATTTCCTTCGATATCACCTAAATACAACGCTCCTCTTGGCAATATTTTCCTTACGATGTATGGGCCTTTCCAATTTGGGGCAAACTTTCCTTTCGCTTCTTCATGATGCGGCAGAATACGCCTCAGTACCAGCTGACCTACTTCGAAATTCCGGGGTCGGACTTTCTTGTTGTAAGCACGGGCCATTCTTCGTTGGTATAACTGTCCGTGACAAACCGCGGCTATTCGCTTTTCATCAATCAACGTCAATTGTTCCAGTCGAGCCTTAACCCACTTGCTGTCCTCGATTTCTGCTTTGACAATGATTCGAAGCGAAGGAATCTCTACCTCTGCCGGTATTACAGCCTCGGTCCCATAAACCAAAAGATAAGGAGTCGTTCCCACCGATGTGCGTACTGTAGTGCGGTACCCCAACAATGCTAAAGGTAACTGCTCATGCCATTGTCGGGAACTTTGTATTGTTTTCCTCAAAATCTTCTTGATGTTTTTATTTGCAGCTTCCACAGCACCATTGGCTTTCGGCCGATAAGGAGTAGAATTCCTATGCGTTATTTTGAACTGCTCGCATACATCTCCCATCAAGTGACTGTTCAAGTTTGCCGCGTTATCTGTAATGATAGTCGCAGGAATACCGAAGCGACAGATAAGATTTGAGTGTACAAAATCCACCACAGCTTTCTTGGTGACCGACTTGAGAGTGACAGCTTCTACTCATTTTGTGAAGTAATCGATGGCTACCAATATAAACCTGTGTCCATTCGAAGCCTTTGGTTCAATCGGTCCAATGACGTCCATGCCCCAAGCGACAAATGGCCAAGGAGCGGACATGGGATGCAGTTCCGTGGGAGGTGCATGAATCAAATCACCGTGCACCTGACACTGATGACACTTCCGGACAAAGCTAAAGCAATCCTTTTCCATGGTCATCCAATAATAACCTGCTCGGAGGATTTTCTTCGCTAAGACATACCCGTTCATGTGAGGTCCGCACACACCTGCGTGTACTTCGTGCATGATCTTTCTCGATTCCTCGATATCGACACATCTTAGGAGATTGAGGTCCGGAGTCCTCTTATATAACAATTCACCGCTCAAAAAGAAACCATTTGCATGTCGCCTAATGGTCCTCTTTTGATCTCCAGTAGCGTGCTCGGGGTATTCTTGCATCTTCAGGAACCTCTTGATGTCATGGTACCAAGGCTGCGTATTTGATCCCACCTCGATTACACTGCAGTAACCGTGTCTTTCCTTGATTTGGATTTCCAAAGGATCGATGTGGGCGTTACCCGGGTAGGGTAGCATAGAAGCCAGAGTAGCAAGTGCATCTGCCAGTTCATTGTGACACCTCGGGATATACCTGAACTCTATTGAGGTAAAGCGCTTGCTGAGGTCCTCCACATGTTGTCGGTATGGGATAAGTTTGACATCTCGAGTTTCCCACTCGCCTTGAGCCTGCCGGATGATCAGGTCAGAGTCTCCCATAATAAGTAAGTCTTCGACATCCTGATCGATTGCCATATGCATGCCCATAATGCAGGCCTCATACTCAGCTGTATTTTTTGTGCAAAAGAAACGCAGTCTAGCTGTGGCGGGATAATGCTGACCGGAAGGCGAGATCAAAATTGCCCCAATCCCTACGCCCTTGGCATTCACGGCTCCGTCAAAGAACATCTTCCAAACATGTGCTTCCTCCAAGATCACTTCTACGGTGTTTACCTCTTCGTCTGGAAAGTAGGTATCCAATGGCTGGTATTCCTCATCGACCGGGTTTTCGGCCAAATGATCTGCTAACGCCTGGGCTTTCATTGCCGTGCGAGTGACATAAACTATGTCGAATTCCGTAAGCAAGATTTGCCATTTAGCCAGTCTACTAGTAGGCATTGTTTTCTGAAATATATACTTCAAAGGATCCAACCTGCTTATGAGGAACGTAGTGTGGGCTTGGAGATAATGTCTCAGCTTTTGAGCGACCCATGTGAGAGCGCAGCATGTCCTTTCCAGCAGAGTGTATTTGGCCTCGTAGCCGGTGAATTTCTTGCTCAAGTAGTAGATTGCTTGTTCCTTCTTTCCGGTTACGTCATGTTGCCCGAGGACGCAGCCGAAAGAGTTCTCTAAGACTGTCAGATACAAGAAAAGTGGCCTTCCCGGTTCTGGAGGGACCAAGACCGGGGGATTCGAAAGGTACTCTTTGACTTTATCAAAGGCTTCTTGACACTCAGGTGTCCATTTGATCGCCGCATCTTTCCTTAATAGCTTGAATATGGGCTCACACGTGCTTGTCAGCTAGGCAATAAACCGACTGATGTAGTTCAACCTGCCCAAAAGACTCATCACGTCCTTCTTTGTTCTTGGGGGAGGCAGATCTCTGATGGATTTTATCTTAGTTGGATCTAGCTCGATTCCTCTCCTGCTTACGATGAAACCCAAAAGTTTGCCCGACGGAACTCCGAAAGCACATTTGGCTGGGTTCAGCTTCAATTCATACTTCCTTAGCCTCTCGAAGAACTTCCTCAAGTCTTGGATGTGATTATCCTGCGTCTTGGACTTGACTATCACATCGTCCACGTACACCTCTATTTCCTGATGCATCATGTCATGGAAAATGGCAGTCATGGCCCTCATGTAAGTAGCCCCCGCATTCTTCAGACCAAATGGCATGACCCGGTAACAGTAGGTGCCCCAAGGCGTGGTGAAGGCAGTTTTCTCGGCGTCCTCTTCATCCATCAGTACCTGATGATACCCAGCGTAGCAATCTACAAAAGACTGTATCTCGTGCTTGGCGCAATTATCAACGAGGATGTGGATGTTGGGCAGCGGGAAATTATCTTTAGGACTTGCTCTGTTAAGATCTCGGTAATCTACACATACCCAAGTTTTCCCGTCCTTTTTTGGTACTGGAACCACATTCGCCAGCCATGTTGTATATTGGACTACCCGAATCACTCCCGTTTTCAATTGTTTGATGATCTCCTCTTTAATCTTGTCACTGACCTCAGTTTTGAACTTTCGTTGATTCTGTTGAACTGGAGAACAATCAGGATGAATCGGCAATTTGTGCACCACTAGATCAACACCCAGTCCCGGCATGTCATCATATGACCAAGCAAACACATCTTTGAATTCAAGAAGAAGTTGAATTATCGCCTCTCGCGTTTTCTCGTCCGTGTGAATGCTTATCTTGGTCTCCCGGACTTCTTCCGGGGTTCCTAAGTTTACCGGTTCAGTGTCATTCAGATTTGGCTTAGGTTTATTCTCGAAATATTCCAGCTCTCGGTTTATCTCCCTAAAAGCCTCTTCCGCATCATATTCTGGTTCTGGGTTCATTAATTCGCAGTTAAATAGCTCATTGTGATCTGGGCGTGAAGTCCGCAAGCATGTCATATTTAAAGCCGCATTATTAGGACTGAAAAGGAAGATAAAAGGAAAAGTAATAAAAATCAGAACAAATGAAAGAATAGGAAAGCAATGATGATGATTTTTTTTTGTATATTTTTTTCGGAAATTTGGAAGACAACAATGTTTACAACTAGGAATTCAAAACAACAATTGAAAAGAAGAAAACGTTCAAGTTATGTCCTGGAGATAACTTGTGATACAGGAAAAGTGGCAGGACAGGTCTACCCGGACTTCCGTCTAGTCGGGAATGGCGTGGCCTCCTAGTTTTGAAGTTGGCCGTTTGGTCCCATGTACAGCATCTCAGCAGTGCTTGTGCCTTCACCTAGTTGAACCATGTGGACCTCGTAGAGCATTTCTCTCATCGCCCCACATATTTCCTCGATTTCCTCAGCTGTGAAGACCTCATCATCTTTTTCTTCAGCGTACCTTGGCCTGACGAAAGTCGCATATAAATCTGGCAGTGGTTGAGGCAACTTCCAGCCCTCATTTCTCCTTTTCTTTGCCCATTTTTCGTCTGCTGGAGTAGGTTTGAAACCTAGTCCAAAAGGTTTCTTGATGACTGGTAAAGTAATGGGTTCTGTTATTCCCTGAAGGGTTCGTCCAAGTCCCTTCCCTGGCCTAAATCTGTGTCGGATCATCTCTTTGGCCACCATGACCGAAGCGTTAGACAAGAAAGGCTGGGGGCAAGGTACTCCCTCTTCGTGCTGCTCTGCCAGTACCACCTCGAAAGCTTGATAGACCGTATGTTCGCTCCCTTCTCTTGGTTCAAGATACGGGATGGATGGGTCCTGATAAATGGCATGTTCGTCTTCCCCATGGACCACGATCTCTTGGTCTTCGTACTCGAACTTCACCATCTGGTGAAGAGTGGAAGGCACGGCTCCTGCCGCATGGATCCAAGGTCTGCCAAGGAGGAAATTGTAGGATGTGTCCATGTCGATCACTTGGAAGGTTACTCGAAATTCGACTGGTCCTATGACCAGCAGCAGGTCTATTTCTCCCATGGTATCTCTCTTGATGCCGTCGAAAGCTCTTACGCAGACGTTGTTGGGTCGGATTCTTTCGGTCTCAATTTCCATTCTTTGCAGCGTGGAGAGTGGGCAAATGTCAACACCTGATCCCCCATCCAGCATTACCCGCTTGACGTAGTAGTCCTCGCATTTAACTGTTAAGTGCAAGGCCTTGTTGTGTGCTGCTCCTTCCGGGGGTAAATCATTCTTGCTGAAAGAGATTTGGTTGACGGCGAAGAATCTTTCTGTCATCCTCTCTAGTTGCTCCGCCGAGGTTTCTACCGGTACATATGCTTCATTCAGGGTTTTCAGCAGGATCTTTTGATGCTCGGTTGACCTCATTAATAATGACAGCATGGATACTTGCTCAGGGTTCTTGCGCAGCTGATCTATCACTTCGTAATCCGGCATCTTCATTTGTTGGAAGAACACTTCCGCTTCTTCAACACTCACGGGCTTCTTTGGAGGGAAGCGCCTTTGTGTGGCGTTGTTCAGTTCTTGGGTATTTGAGTATCCTCCAATGAAAGTATTTTCTGGAAGTTCTCCCATGACCTTTTTACCTTTGTACATTACCAAAGTCTTTTGATAATTCCACGGCACTGTGGACGGGTTGGTCATTGGCTTTTGTGGCACGCGTCCGATAACCACTGGCTCATTCAGCCGAGGTGGTTGAATCGTCCCCCGGACCACATAGGCCCCTTTTGGCACGTACATAGGTTTTGTCTTTTTGATCCTGAAGTTCTGCGTCTTCTTGGCTTGACCTCGCGGTATGTAAAGAACTCCACCCTTTGCTGGTACCACTTTCTTCTCCACCTTCTTTTCAGGCTTGCTCTCTGCAACCTTGGACTCCTCCCCCTTTTCTGGTTTCTGGTCCATTTCGGGCCTCTTCCCCGTGTCGACAATGGCAATTATGGCTTTCAGAGCAGGGTCGAATTCTTTGTCTTCGCAAATCATTCCGATCAGCGGCCCATTATTGTGAGCAGGCAATGGATTGTTAGTTGCATTCGGGATCTCCTCGTCCCTTAGCACTATCTTCCCTTGCTCTATCAAATTTTCGACCACTCTTTTCAATGACCAGCAGTCGTTTGTATCATGTCCCTCGGCTCCTGAATGATAGGCGCATCCGACTCCGGCTTTGTAAGAAGGTGATGTTGGGTTTTGCCTCGTTTGGGGAATTGGTTGCAAGAAACCCAACTGGACTAGCTTAGGGAACAAAGTAGAGTATTGTTCACCGATGGGCGTGAAAGTCCGCCGTCGAGGTGGCTCCTGGGGGCGGTAGTTATTCTGCGGGGGTTGTGGGTTATAGTGGTTGCGGTAAGGAGGCTGATTTCTGGGAGGTGGAGCTGGGCCTCGGTTGGCTTGTTGTGGTGGATGGTTATAAGGTTGGGCATTCATGACCATATAAGGTTGATGAGCATATGCCACATTTGAGTGGGGGTAGTAGCGTTGTGGGGCCCTTTCCGGAAAATGGGGCCTGGGATGACGATACTCCCTTGCTTCAGAGGCTGCCATAGCCGTTTCTTCCTTCTTCTTCCCCCTTGTCGTTCCTCCAGACCCGCTTTGGACGGCCTGAGAGGTTGCCCTTATGGCTGCTTGACTCAGAATCCTACCCGTTTTCAAACCATTTTCCACCATCTCTCCAATCTTGATCGCTTCCGCGAATGGCTTACCCATGGCCGACATCATATTTTGGAAATAGTCAGACTCTTGAGCCTAGAGAAAAGTAGTGACCATTTCCACTTCATCCATGGGAGGCTTCACTCTCGACGCCTGTTCACGCCACTTGATAGCATATTCTCTGAAGCTTTCCGAAGGTTTCTTCTTTAAATTCGACAGAGAGTTTCGGTCTGGCGCAATGTCGATGTTATACTGGAATTGTTTTACAAAATCTCTGGCGAGATCATCCCATATATGCCATCGGGACATTTCCTGATCTATATACCATTCTGAAGCTATCCCTACTAGGCTTTCCCCAAAATATGCCATTAGCAGTTCTTCTTTTCCGCCGGCTCCCCGCAATTGGTTGCAGTATTTCTTAAGATGTGCAATGGGGTCACCGTGCCCATCGTATTTCTCAAATTTGGGGGTCTTGAAACCCGTTGGCAAGTGCACGTAAGGGAACATGCACAGGTCGGCGTAAGAGACGCTCTTTTGTCCGCTCAATCCTTGCATATTCTTCAGACTTTGTTCAAGGCTTCTCATCTCTTGGCAATCTCATTTTGTTCTACAACTCTGGGGTCCTGATCCTGTCCTGGTGCGAGCTCGCACTGAGGCGGTAGAGGATTAGTACTGGTAGCGAACCTAGTTGGTTCCATTGAGAACGATGGTGCTTGGAATGTAAAAGAGGATGAGTCAAATCTTGGCTTGTATGTGGCAGGCTGTGCCGTAGCTGGGCAAGGCGATGCAGTAAAGATGTTCATGCTTGCATCAGTGGCCGACATTCGGGGATGAGGCTCAGAAGGTGATCCTGCAGAGAAGGCGGAGGTGGCTGGGTACCCAAATGGGGTAGCAGGGTAATTTATGGGGACATTAGAAGTCCCACTTGACCTGGAGAATAATTCAGGGAATCCGGGGACGACACTTGGTGGCTCTTTCCCATTGTTCCAGTCATCCAGCATTTCCAACATGCGGAGCCGTAGGATTCTATTTTCCTCCACAGTTGCGGATTCAGGTGTGAGGGCGGCTGAGATTGAGCTCTCCTCGGAAATAGGGATCGTTTGCAATGGAATTTCTGAAGACATTTCCACACTTCCTTTCGACCTGGTGAAGTAAGTGTGAGTACTGCTTCTGGCCCTAACAACAGGTGGTTGAACACTTTTCCTTGACCTCGTGAAATATGAGTGCGAGGCCAGACTTTCACCAAACCAACCGTCTTTTCAAAAACCCTGGAAAAATGCTCAATGACAAACGCACGGTTAATTTGCAGCAAATAACAGATAGTTAATCTCACGTTGGGCATGATGCACCTATACAGTTAAGTGGATTACTATATGTTTGCTACGAGAGCATGCGTCATTCCGGCATTTTTTCCTCTTATTAGTTTTTCCCCTTTTTTTCTTTTCTTTTCTTTTTCTCTTTTGTTTTCCTTTTATTTTTTTATTTTTTTTATTTTCGTAGTAAAAGAAATGCGACTGGATCCAATGAGGATTGCCTACGTATCACGATGCCTACGTGAATCAGATCATTACGTAGTTCGAAAAACATAAATGAGCGTAAAAGAAACAACCTCTTTATTGTTGAAACGTTCTATTACAAGCTACATTTTGCAAAAGAAAGAGCAAACTTTGAAAATAAACCTAGACTCAAAATAGACTGAAAATCACCTTGATGAAAAAACAGGCAGAAGATGCTAAAATACAGATTTGACCTATGAATGCATTATGGTTTTAAAAATTGGTTTCCGCGGGGCATCGTTCGGCCTCGCCGCGGTCCTAGGCGTGAGATCCCTCTCAAGTTGCTCCAGCTCGTGCATAGTCTGCTTGACATAAACCATTACTGCCGAGGGGAAGGTAACACTGGACATGTTCTCACATCGCAGACATCGTCTGGTGATGGCATGGGCAATGGCTTTGATCCTATCTCTGGTTTGCTTCTTTTTTATGAGTAGGCGTTTTATCTGATCGCTGCATATCTCGAATACTTGAATATCCTGTATATGCTGATGCTCCAATCGCCGTACTTCCAACTTCATCTGGGCTATTGAGTCATACCAGTATCTGCTCTCAATTTGGAAATCCTTGGCCTGACTAGCTGCTTTGATCTCAAGTGCAGCCATCTCTCTCTTTATCTTAGCAATGGTTTTCTCGTGGTCGCCTTCCAATTGGTTCAGATATCGATGATGCTTATCTGCTCTCGTATCCCACTGCGCTTTGAGCTCTGCTATGACGTTTTCAGACTTCTCCAAACCATTTTGCCATTCTCTGATCTCGCTTTTTAACCTTTTTATCAGGCGCTCGTCTGATTGACGCCTTGGTTGTTTATTTGCATCCAATCTTATTTGTTTGATCTGGGCTCTGAGCATTTCATTTTCTTGAATTAACCTGTTCCGCTCTCCCAGATCGGTGGCAATTTGCACGTTGTGCTCGTATTTCATGCCTTCTACTTGTTGCTTTAATCTGCTGATTTCGGCACAATAGCCTCTTTCCTTTGCTAACCAATCCCGATGCCTTTGCGATGACTCGGTGAAATCCCGGATGTGGGGTCTCTTAGCTGGCCTTTCATGCTCGAGTTCCCTTCTGTACCATGCAAGGTAACCTGGCGCCGTTTCTCCTTTGGCTTGATCCCGCACGCAAGTATCTGATTTCAAATATTGACCCTCATTCCAGATTTGGCGAATCTTTGCTTCTGGGAACTGTCCGTTAGGACTTATCTCAACTGCTTGAGTGCTTAGATCTTCCTCATGAGGTACTGTCTGGCATCTTCCGAACTGTCTTAAAACTCGACAGGGTGCGTAAGGTTGAATGCTCTTAAGCCCCATCAGTAAGAAATGAGTTTTAGCTGCAGACATATATAAGATCTCATCAACAGGCAACCATCCCAACGTTCATTGTATTTGGCTGGCAGTAAGAGCTTGCAAGAACGAGGTCCATGCCAGAACTCCTTTGGGCCAAATGATCTCTTTGGTTCTCGTGTAAGATTCTTCTATGCGGGTCTTTTCCGGGGAACCATGGCTCAAAATCTCGGAATGATGGCAGAGGTGCTCGGTCATCCATATCTGTAAGAGCAAACTACAACCTTCGAAGAAACTTCCCCCAGCTTTACAAGCTGTGAGAGCTCGAAAGATGTCGGATACCACCATAGGCGCGAGAGTACTGTCACTTTGCGTGAGTAAAGTGCTGACGACCCCAGATATCTTCAAATCAATGTTTCCATCTTTCCTCGGAAATACCAGAAGACCTAGGAACATTATCATGAACGCTACCCGTCTGTGCTCGTCCCACTTCTGACGAACTCCTTTGCTGCACAGTTTGTTGATTGGATTATTGAATCCCCCTCGTGACCGTATCTATCATATATGAAGCATGGAGTACAAAATCCAGCTGCCAGATCCGGGTTGTGGACCGTTCTAGGTATCTTCAATGAATCTAGGAATCGATGTACCGTGACGACTCTTGGGGCGACCAAGTATTTTTCCCTCAAGGGAAACTCAGTATTCCCGATGTATCCGGCCACTTCTTCCAAAGTCGGGGTGAGTTCAAAATCAGAGAAATGAAAAACATTGTGCGCCGGGTCCCAATAGGTAACCAAAGCTCTTATGATATCTCCCCGAGGCTGGATTTCCAACAGACCCACAAGACCTTTCAGATATTTCTTAACCTCATTTTGTCCTTCAACACCTAGATCATTCCACCATAGCCGTAACTTGACAGGGATTTTGGTCATTATTGAAAAATGTTCATTTTGCATCGTGCTCATCCTGCACATTTATTAAGGTGATTTTAACAAAATTGACTGACTCAAAAAATACTTTTACAGAGAGGATCAAGTTTTGAACACGGCCTTTAAACACTTCGGAGACGAAGATTTTAAGGCTGTGCGGGTCTATTGGATAAAAACGCTAAACAAGACCCAAAGGTGGCTGTTTATGCAAAGTCAGCCTTCCGGCGTCCCTTTCGGGAACATTCGGCTATTTATGATAAAACAACGTCACCTGACTTATTTACGACTCTTTTAAAAATTTGACACATCTTTTATTTATTTATTGACTGATTTTTGGCTATTTAGAAAAATGGGGTTGAACCCGACGAGGGTTGCCTACGTATCTCACATCCGGTGAGAATCAAACCGGCGTAGTTCGGGTTATCGTAAAATAGGAAAAAATCGAATAAACCTAGAAATCAGGAATGCGTATTTTTTACATTTTTATTTTTTACATTTTTTTTTTGAAAAAAGATAAAGATTAAAGAAACTATTTATTTTTTATATTATTTTTTTTAAGAAAAAATTTGGACTATTAGTCTGAATTCATAAAAGGGGTACTACGAAAGAAACAATACATTTTTTTATGAATTTTCGATTTTATTTTTACTTTTAAAATAAATACCTTTTCTCTTTTTTTTTTATTTTGAAAGTGATAAAAGAAAATTTTTATATTTTTTTTTTAATAACTCTCAATAAACAAGACAGATTTTTTTTTTTTAGAAAAATTCCGGCGAGGTTTTGACACTACTTGGACATTGGTTTTATTTTCCAAAAATAAGTAATTATCTCTCCTACGCTGCTATTTTCCCCTTTTTTTTTAGGAACCGGTCGACATGCGGAACCGAAGCAAATAAATGCGCAACACAGATAGGAATGCAGCATGATGGTCTTTTCCATTTCAGGTTGCCTGTCCTAGACGGACCCAACCCCTGTGTTGAGTCCCCTAAGTCAAATGCAATATGATGCAAATAAGCGTTCCTACTAGGGATCCGGCATGAAGTTTCGTTATACTAGGTTTAAACCTTGGTATTTGTTCTAGACTGTGTACCCGAGCGGACAACTCGAGTCGAGGAGGGGGCTATGTACCGGGGACCCGCGAGATCGTCCGGCTTTGTAACTTGTCCGACCTCTTTCTTATCTCAGGTATTGACACTAACAGAATAGGGAGTCTCGACCAGCGAGCTTCTCCCCGGAGGTAAGAAGAGAAGGGTTTCGGCACAGTTTATATACAGTTCAGATAATATCAAAGCAGTAAAAGACAACATTTAGCAAGTTATGCAAAAACATGTAATAAAGATCAGATAATAAAGCCAAATATAACAATTATTCTAAGCTCGAATTCTTGGACCCTGAACCAGTGGTTCTGGGTCATACATTCCCCAGCAGAGTCGCCAGAGCTGTCACACCTCCTTTTTGCGCGCCCAGCCCCGAAGGGTTAAATGCGCGGGTGGAGTTTTTCCAATTTAAGTGACAATATTCGAAATGGGATTATTTATTTAATTCAGAGTCGCCACTTGGGAAAGGTTTGGCTTTTGGTGTCCCAAGTCACCGGTTTATCTTGAATCCCAAATCGAGGAAATTTTAGACTTTTCCAAATGAAGTCTGCGAACCAGAAATTCTAAGTAAGGAACTCTGTTGACCCGAGGGAAGGTGTTAGGCACCCTCGAATCCCGTGGTTCTAGCACGGTCGCTTAAATTGTTATAATGACTAAATATCTGATTTAAATACATGTTGTGACTTATGTGCTTTTATTAAGTCTAAACCGCTTTTATTATTATCATTTATTTTTGTAGAATTGCAACGTCGTGAAAATGCATCTCGAACCACGTCACAATCAATGCACCCGTAGTTGTTGATACATTTTGACTCCGTTGAGACTTGGATTTGGGTCACATCAATGTGCACCCGATTTTAAGAACATAATTTACTTACAGTCGCGCCTAAAGAATCTAACGCGTTATTCTCTTTAGGGAGGGCAGTGGAATTCACTAAACAGTCCGTCCCAAATTCTAAGTATTTATCATGATCAATTATTGAGGGCCCCGCAATTTGCATTTCTTTTTATTTTGGCGAGGCTCGTCTCATTAAAAAAAATAAAACCTACACTGACTACATTTCTTATTGTTTTCGTTTTCCAGAAATAGAAGAAGGAAAGATGTATGCTAATTGAAATATAAAAACCGGATTACTATCAATTTCTAATCACTTATAAAAATGAAAAGACGCCATACCTTACGAAATATTTTGGTTGAACAAAGAAGCTATATGGAGGTGGATGGAATGCAATACTTAATTCGAACATTTCCTCGAATCGAGCTTTACTAGATTTATTTAAGCTAGGTTAAGGAAATTGAATGCTAGGCATTGTTACTAATGGGGATTTGAACATGTACCTATATGTTGCTTAACGGTCTTGATAAAAGGAAAGGATAAATAACACAGAACATTATTGTGTAGGTGGAAATATTCTATCTTATACATGTCATTATTTGATGGGAAACCAGTCGAAAGTTCTATGCCAATTATCCACACCTTCTAAATATTATACTATTACATCTTATACTTAGCAAACAACTAGAAACTAAGATGCAAAAACTAAACTTGATTAAGTATTGTCTAACTAATCTTTCACTACTGAATTACACTAATCGATTTATACAACAGAGATCAGTGTATCACAAGCAGTACAAAACAGACATCTGAATCTTCTTCAAGAACTCCTTTCATTTCATGCTTTTGGACTGTTACAGTTAACACCAAAGTGGGATTTGAAATGTGTACCTGGAAAAACACTGAATACTGAAATGCAAAGAAGAAGTGAAGCAGAAAAGTCAGCGGCCAGCAGGAAACCAAATAGCAGCAGCAACAGCAAGTAACCAGATAGAAAGCAGAATCCCAGTGCAAGATGCAGTTGGAATCAATGAAAGATGACAGAGTGTGGCAAGTTCCCAGTAACGTGAATCAAAATTTAGGCAAAACAGATCTGGGGATGCACTGATGCTACACACAACTAAAAACCTCAAACATAACTTAGGAGAAATGATATGGAACAGGGAAATCCGGCCAGATGAGAATCAAGACAAAGAGGAAAAGATGCAGTTCCTTTTTCCTGTGTTATCCCCCTTCTATCTATTCCTGTCTGTGTGTATATATCTGTATGTATTTCCACTCTCTCTTTCAAAAATTCCTCACAGTGTCTGTATTTTCTTTCCCTCCTTTTTCCAATATTTTTTTTCTCCTCTTTTTTTTTCCAATCTTTTCCTCCTTTTTTTCCAATCTTTTTCCTCTCCCCCTAATTCTGTATATCTCCCTTGTATGTATTTCAAACTCTCTCTTTCAAAACTCCTCACCTTCTGTGTATTTTCTTTTACAGCTCTCTCAGTCCTGTCTCTCCCTTTTCCCTCTGATTCTCCCTTTTATAAGCCTTCATATTACCCCTTTTAACAGCCTGATAGAATCTCACAGTACCCCTCCCATGTGCCCTTTTTTCATTTTTAGATTCCAATTAGTTATTTAAGTATATAACCCCATCAACATTCCCTGGTAGATTTAACTTTTAAAAGGTTTAATACTTCTTTAAACTAAAGCAAAGTATGGGCAGTGGGATGTATCTGACAGCATATGCTGTCAAATTGTTTAAAACTTAACAAAAACCTTTATGCAGGCCACAGGCTGTGCACAAAGCACATGAGGTGCACCAATGCACATGCTGTGCACGAGTGCACATGCCTTCCAATTCAGAATTTAAACCAAACATCCCTTTTTACATTACTGATCAATTCAACGGCTATAAGTAAACAAAAACTGGTTCTTAATTGACTCAACACATGCTTAGCAGAAGTAAGTCGATTTGTTATTGTTCGGACAGTTGAAACTAATTGACGACACATGTCGATTCGACTATATTAGCATTAACATACACAATCGTAACCAAAAATCAGACATTTAACAGTATCGACCCATAATTCGAATTATACTGACTGAGCAAAGTGGTACTCGAGGAACCAATTGCTCAGTCAACATTTGAAGCTCAATTATTGTTCAACAAATACATATGTCTTATCAGAATAGGAGGGGGGGATTTTATACAAACAAACAGAGGTTCAGGCAAAGCGGTTGAAGCACAGTTGATAGAAGTTCAAGGATAGAAAACGAACAGACCCTTACAACAATCAAACGAATCAAAACAACTAAGAAAAGAAAGAAACTCACCTTAAACCGCAAAAATCAAAACCTTAACTCGGACTTGGTCAAGCCTTTCTTAAGGCTGAACGGACTTTAAACGAAGTGTTTCTCAGATGAGAAACACTTTGATTAAAGTCCATTAGACCTTAATCTCTTTGGTTGAACCAGTGATGGAGGAACACAAAACTTTCAAAACTTAGATCTGGGATTCAGGCTTCCCTGATCAGATTCGGACCAACCCAAGTATGGTTTGGTCACGAGGGGGGTCTGGGGAGTGTCTGGTATGAATTTGAAGCAGATCGGTGTAGATTAGGTTCCGACTCGAATCTTCAAATGAAGATTCGAGAAGGTGGGATAAGATTCGAAGCGTGTGGTTGGTAGATTTGGGTTCAGGATGGCATGGGGGTTCTATGGTGTTAAGGGTAGGGTCACCGGCGTTCATGCCGCCGGGTTCCTGGTGAAGGGAGATGGGGGCGGCTCTAGGGTTCCGGGGTTCTTTGTGAGGATGATGAAGGGCAGGGGTATTTGGACAGGGGGTGGGGTATGAGGGGCAGCTTATATATGGAGTGAGTGGATGGACCTCAGCCGTTGGATGAGGCATGACGAAGGGCCAAGATCCTTCCACTTGAGGGAAACGGTGTCGTTTCAAGTGTTAGGGGCAGAGTTGGTTCGGGTAACGGGTCGGGCAAATGGGGTTATGGGTGAGATATCTGGACCGTTGGATCAGCTTGGTTTGAATGGTTGGGATGGATTGGCATTGAAACGACGTAGTTTTGGTGTTAAACTACGTCGTTTTGATGCCTGGGGAGTGGGCTGTGTGGACCGGTGGACTGGGCTATTTGCTTGGGTTCCAGATTTTGAAATGGGCACGGCCCAAATTCATTTTACAACAAATTTTTGTCTTCTTTTTCTTTATTTCTAATTTCCTAAATACACAACCTAATTAAATAAAACTAAGCACCACTAATTAACACTTAACATATTTATTTCACGCGTATAAAAATGTTAAAAGTAGGTAAAATTAAACAAGGCAACAAATCAGGACAAAAGAAAAAATGCGTATTTTTGTAATTTTCCATCTAACAAACGGGTCATGGTTTAAATTACGCATGACACATACATTTTTAATTCTTTTGGAGCGATTGTCGCGTAAAACAAAAATCACGTGCTCACAACAATAAAAACTTATAGGACATGTTGTTATGTCATATCAATAGATGTATGATATACATTTGCACATAGATTTCTCTTACTCAACAAATGTGACAATTCAACTCTTGTTTTGAATTGTAGCTCTTATTTCATGTGTTAGAGGCTTTCAATACATTCATATGATGTTTCAGAACTTGTTGGGATGTTTGATTTTGGTTTGGGCCTGGAGAAGCTCGGGTTGGTTTCGGCATCATGGGGTAAAAGCTGAAATTTTGACAGCTGAAATAGGTAGAAGTGCGGCCACAAATGCGGCCATCACTCAGAGATTGAAAGTAGCACTGGGGACCTCACTCTAGGGTGTCGGTCGGTAGATGTTAAAGAAATTAACCTTGGGTCTAACTCAACCCTAAAAATTAGCTCATGAGGTGAGGATTGTCCAAAATCATATAAAGAGATCAAAGGCTTATATTCCCACCGATGTGGACAACTCAGCACCCCCTCCTCATGCCTAAGCCTACAAACCGGAGTTTGAACAACAGAAATAGGGACCAATATTGATAACAATAATTGAGATAAGTCTGGCTTTGATAGCATGTTAAATAACTTTAGGCCTAACTCAACCCCAAAAGATAGCTCAAGAAGAGAGAATTGCCCAAGACATAAAAAAGACAACTCATTCTTTATAGAGCCAATATGGGGCTCTCCAACACCCCTCCCCCCCCCACCCCACACCTCCCTTTATGTTTGGTGATGGATATATGGAGTGTGGACAATTTAATATGGTGGGCCAACATCGGAAAACAAGAATGGGTATGGGGTTCCGTTCTGATACCATATTAAAGAAATGGGTCTTGGGCCTAACTCAACCGTAAAAGTTAGATCATGAGGAGAAGATTGCCCAAGACCATATAAGGATATCAAGGACCTCAAATCTCACCAATGTGGTACAACGCAACAGTAGATTTTCGATCGGTACGGCCCCTTCTATGATGCAGAAGGCACGATGGGCCAGCTGTCACGACCCAAAATCGCATCATGTTGTGATGGCATCCAGCCCAACCTGCTAGATAAGTCAAACAACATATGATACAACTCTAACGAAAAAAAATATCATTAAATAATAAATAAGAATGCGAAAATCAATATAACTATTCCAAAGATTGGTGGTACAAGTCATGAGCCACTAAGATTTGGATTTTATAACACTGGTGCGAAGAAAATATAATATCTATTTGAATATACATAAACAAAAGTATAAATCCTAAACTAACATGAACAAAGAGGTAGCTTGCATTTGGAATGCGGATACCTCTTCAATCCTAGCCTTTTTCTCCACAGCAGCTCAACTCCAGAATCTGCACGCAAGGTGTAGAAGTTAGGAGTATAACCGACCTCATGTACTCAGTAAGTATCTGAATCAACCTCAATGGAGTAGTGATAATATTTTCAATCAAAAGATTGTCACTTTATATAACTTGTACAACTCAATAACATGTATGATACAGAGAAGTACCCAAGAAAATGGCCATAGAACAACGGATATCAAAATAAAGGTGCACAATTAAAGAAGAGGTAAAATGCAAGTTTTTCCAATTAAATAGGTCAAAGCAAATACAACTTGCACCAACTCCGCTTACGAAAGAGACATACACCAATAGTATTTACGCAAATACTTCTATATGAAGGTAAAGTGTCTATACAAGTCAAAGATCCAATTTCATATTAATTTTCAAATGACATGTTTATGCAAACCTTTACGTGAGTCTAACATGTCAATGTATGATGATAAATCTCCCTTTACATAAATCTGACACTTTTCAAGTGTCCAACAACTCACTAACAAATTTCATGCATATGTAACATGTATCTACTAGCATATATAGAAGATATGCATGAATAAAACATATAAATGTATGAATATGTACAAAGGATTCACCTGAATGGTCAAATATTTCACCTTTATTCTCAATAACTCATCACATTCTTGGATCTCACATCACAATCAAGCTGAAATCCGTTAGTTTTTCACAATTTGTGTGTACGCCATGAAGAGAGAAATATGAGACTGTAATGATTCGATCGGTTATTTTGAGCATTTGCACTTCGCTCAGTAGTTTGGGGGCACAAGTAGCTCTGTATGATATATTAGGACTTGTGTGCAAAATTCGAGTTCATTCCGAGTTGATTTGATATATCTCAACGTGAGTTTTTGGAAGTCGAAAGTTTCAAAGTTCATTAAGTTTGATTTGAGGTGTGTTTCATCGTTTCGATGTTTTATACGTGATTTGAGGCCTGGAGTAGGTCCATATTATATTATGGGACTTGTTGGTATGTTCGTACAGGGTTCCGAGGGGCTTGGGTGAGTTTTGGATAAGTTTGGGTTGTGTTGCACTCATTTTTCTTATGTTTCGACGTTGTTTCTTCAATCACAAATGGTTCCAAATTAAGTAAATGAGCTCTTATTTATGTGTTGATTGAAGCATTAGATCTGTATCGTAATTTCGGAGGCATAGCAAAAAGAATCGTCGAATTTGGACATTGTATGAGGATTTTATGGTCATTTTACTAAGAATTGGGTTGTCAGATTTTTTCCAGATTAATTACAAAATTACCACTGCTTCGTATTTAAAAATCTGCACTATTTTCAAATATTGAAACCAACATATCTCCTTCATTATAAGGTCAAACGGAGTGATTCAAAAGCCTATATTGACTAAAATTTCACAAGTAATTCATTGGAGGCATCAAAAGTAAGTTTTAGGATCGTTTAGCATGCAAAAAGAGGTAGAATAGCTGGGCAAAATTACTTAATATGGAAGGTTTGTTCATTTGGTCATTTTAAGTTGGGGAGCTCAGATTTAGACAATATTTTTGAGGTGATTTTCACCATATGGATTGGGGTAAGTGTTCTATACTCAATTTTGGTTCTATTTCATGAATCCATTTTCGTTTTTGGCATTTGATTGATGATTTCAAAGTGAAATTTGGGGGTTTGTCTAAAATTTCGAAGTGTTCTATACTCGATTTAGAGTCGAATTTGAGTGAAACTAGTATGGTTGGACTCGTAATTGAATGAGTTGTCAAATTTTGTAAATTTTATTGGGTTCCGATGTGCGGGCCCGGTTTGGGCTTTTTGGCCGATTTTGGGCTTTTGATTAATAATTCGACCTTTATCCATTGAGGTTGGTTTCTTTAGCATTGTTTGATGTATTTGATTTGTATTTTGGTTAGTTTTGAGTCATTCGAAGGTCGGAACGCATGTGATGGCATTTTTGGAGCATCGCTTGGCTTGCTCGGTAGTGGAATCGGCTTGTTTAAGATAAGTAACTCTTTAAAACTTAGTGGTGAGGGTATAAAACCCTAAATTATGTGCTATGTGATTGGTGTTGAGGTGATACACATGCTAGGTGACGTGCGTGTGGGCGTGCACCCTGTGAATTGTGACACCGTTGTTTCCCTGGCACTGTTTAGTGTCCCTAGTTTGTTGATATCTGTGTTTTCACCATGTGATTAATTAATTGAGCTATCAATCATGCTAGATATCATATTTAGGCTTTATGCTGATATTGTTAGGACCCATAGTGGTCGTTTCTTGCTGTTACCTCACTAATTTTATTGATATTTCATACTCAGTCATATTCATGCATTCATATCATATCTCGATCTCAGTTGTTATTTATTGATACACCATATTACTATTGTCGGGCAAGTTTCATGACATTGAGGGCCCGAGAGAGTGGAGAGATTGATGACTGAGTGAGGCTGAGGGTCTGATTGTGAGGATATTTATGGGATCGGGTTGCATGCTGCAGCATGTTTTATTGATTTATGCCTGAGTGAGACCGAGGGCCTGATTGAAAGGATATTTATGGAATCGGGTTGTACGACGCAACATGTTTTATTGGTTTATGCCTGAGTGAGGCCGAAGGCCTGATTATTATGTCATGATTGGTTTGTTATAGCATTTAGGCTGAAGGAGCCCCTCCGGAGTCCGCACACCCCCAGTGAGCGCAGGTACCTATTAAGTGCGAGTGTCGAGTGCAGAGTGATTGTGAGGACTGAGTGGCTGGGAGGACTGGGAGGACTGAGTGGTTGTGAGGTCTAAGTGACTGGAAGGACTGGATGAATTGATACTCTGAGAGTACACATATGGTTTTGCTACTGAGTCGCATCGCATTTGACATGCACATGACATACAAGCATAAAGATGCATTTTTCCTCATGTTGTACGGTATCACATTCATGACTTTTTTAGACACATTGATATGTGGGCATAGAGAGGTATTTCACACGTGCTATTTGGAAGAAATGAAACATCATATTTACTATTGAAAGGATTTTTGGAAAAACTCACAGTTTTCAAACTTACTCGTATTATTGATGATTCGGTAAAAGAGTTGAGTTTTCACGGATATACTTGAAAGGCGAAACTATTTTTCATAAAGACTATGAAAAAGCCAAGCATTTTATCTCTAAATTACTTCCTTATTTATATGTTGTACATTGTTATGAACTACTATTAAATATTGGTGTAGGACCCGACCTATGTTCCAGCTCGTCACTGCTTTCAACCTAAGTTTAGGTTTATTACTTATTGAGTACATGGGGTCGGTCATACTCATACTATACTTCCTGCACATTGCGTGTAGATTCTAGATATTGATGTTGCTGTGTTCGAGGGGAGATGAATTAGATTATGTACTTGCGTCCCTGTTGTAGGTGCCTCTTGTTCATGGTAGCCTTAGAATTATAAAACTCTATTTAAGTATTTTTCAAACAGATGATGTATTTACTTCATATCAGCTTTGTAAACTCTATTCTTAGAAGCTCGTGATTTGTACTACCAGTCCTTGGGAATGTATAAGATTTAGATAATTTCTTTGATTAATTGTTCTATTAAATGTCATTGAAACTGGATAGATATTAGTTGGCTTACCTAGCAGGTTTGGTTAGGTGTCATCACGACTAGTGATATTTTGGGTCGTGACAGACTGGTATCAGAGCTGTAGGTTCATAGGTTCTACAAGTCATGAGCAAGTGTCTAGTAGAGTCTTGCGGATCGGTATGATGACGTCCATACATATCTTCGAGAGGCTACAGGGCATTTAGGATATACTTCCCATCTTTCTTTCCTTATTACGCGACATTGATTCAGCTTGAAGTGTAATCCTTTGAATTCCTTCCATGCATTTGTATGCACACTTGAGCGCTCAGTATCAGTTGCGCATCGACAGCTTGTGATTTCCTGGATGAGGTGTGAGATGTGATTTCTGCGTGTTGATGATGGTCTAGTTTGGAGGACTTGAGGTCGGGTTTTGACTATAGCTTGAGCTCAAAGATGTTGATTATGTGAGCACGTGCGTTACATTTATATGTCCGGTTATGTCCCTATTAGTGGGATTTGTGGCTGGATGGCTACGTGATGGGTATGATGTGGCTGCGGGATATGTTCATATGGGTTGAATTTAACGAAAAGAGTTTGATTGAGGTGTAAATTGGGTGCTTGATTTCTGCCTTGATGATGTATAGTATCGAGTTATGAGCATATTGGAGGATCTTTTATGTTGTTTAATTGTGGAATGAATTAGATTCTCATGTCTTATTGATGAGTTCAGAATCAAAAAGATTAAGTAATTGCATAGTATTTGTGATTGTGGAAGGGTATGGAAAGATGTCGGTTTGAGGCTAAGCAGGTGGGTTATCTCCTATGGGGTGTCCTAAGTTTCTGCGATCCCTATGTTGTTTTGTAGCAAGTTCTCTTTTACCAGTGAATTATACGTGTTGCAATTTGAAATTGGATCATTATGAGAATTGGCTTGACTGTTACAAGTGTGAATGCGAGAATTTGTAGATGAACTGAGATATTAGATGGTTTGTGTTACACAAGCTTATGAAGGATTTAGTTGAATTTCAGTGTGGGATTTTGGCAGCAACAGAGTAAGGGTACTGTAAGTTATTAGATTCTTTATTCCTTGGCTTTGCGCCAAGTGGGGGAGTCTATTATCGACAGGTTGATTGCACAGTTATGTGTTATATTGGGTTCATTTTGAGGTACACTGGTGAATCAGTTATGGCTTATAGAGGTTGAGGTCGAGGATGACTCGGGTAAGGGAATTTCAAGATACGGGTTATATTACACTCTATGGGTATATGGAAATCATGGAATAATTGAGTGGTTATTGGTGAAGGATGTAGTGTTCATGGAGTAGAATTTTGCTTGGTTGCTTAGAGGTGTGAATTAGTTCTTAGGGTGTTAGGGTGCATATAGGGCATGACCCGCTCGGTTCATTTAGTCGTTTTGATTGAGATTTGAGCAGAGTGGAAGGCACTCGATAATGGTTCCAATGGATTCAAAATTTAAACGTTGAAATTGAGAATTTTGCAGATTTATATATGGCTAGAATATGAGATTTAAGTTGGATGGTGTTGAGTATTGTGGCATTTCTATACCGTTATGGATTCTATATTTTAGTAACAAGAAGGTGAAGGGGAAAGTTTTAGGTTCACATAAGGTCTCTTCAGAGTGGGTGTCTTGATTGTGGTGCTTTAAGTACTTAAGAGGGTATTCAGTGGCTTATGGGCCTTAGGGCGGTGTAATTTTATGCTAGGGTCTCGTGTTGTGAGATTTGATTGCGGATTGTGGTATTATGGCAAGGAGAAGTATCAATTTGAAGGAAATCCAGAAGGAACTCGGAGAATTAGAAAGTGTGGTAACGGGTTGGATCAGTATGGTAACGGATGTGATTGGCTCTTTCAATTCTTATGAGGTAGTGAGTTCCTGCAGGTGTTTTGTGGCGATACTCTTGGGTTTTGACGACGTGTGTGCCTTGGTTGAGTTAGAGAGATTCAGTTCTGTCGGCTTGGTTATGTGAAAATGGGCTTCGAAGAGTTCTTAATTTTTTCTACTACAGTTCGAGGAGCATATTTCCTACTGGCGTAAGGAGCATGTGATGTATAGTGATTTTCTCTGGATAAAATCAAATAGAAAGTTCTTGGCTAATTGAGTATGTAGTTGCTTGTGAATCGGAGTGGATTATGAAGTTCTCATATTTTTATATGATGGCATAGTTTATGCCAGTTGGGTGGGATCGAGATTGCCATGTGCAAGGTCACGATTCAGTTTTGAAGGGAAGGACATAAATTCTTAGGAAGCATGGACGGTATCAGATGTGTAGGTAAATGATATTACTATTAGATATGGCTTGATGAGAGTGTAAGTTTCAGAAGGGGCACTGTGTGTTGATTTATGGATGCTTCATTAGTATTGTGGTACTCGTTTGGTTGATCGATTGCTGATATTCAGATTTTTCTATGTGGCATGGAAAAATTATATAAGTATTCCTCGTGGGATGATCATGTATGAGATATGTGTTAGACATTTGAGCGGTATAATTGGGATCAAATAAGGTGATTCGTGTGTTCTATGAATTTGGAAACTGGGAGTTCTCAAAAACAGATTATTCGTGGTTTTGGACTGTGAAGATGTGTCCAGAGCTAGACAGATGATAGTATGCTTTGTGGTTCAGTCACTATGGACTTTCGGAGTGTTGTGTAATCTATTTTTAGGAGACCAGAGTTGATTTAGGGTCCATTGGTAGGCCCAATGAGTATGTGTGTTCTACACCGGGTTGGATTGGTTGACTCTGTACTGCTGTTGTTGAGGGATGTGCCATTCGATTGTGGTTGAGCTTATTCAAGTTCTGCAATGATCTGTGAGTTACTCTTCTATGCTACTAGGGGTTGTGATTCGTTGGTGATATGCATGTACCGTGCGGTTCTATGTGGGCTTTACAGCGGAATTTGAGCGAGATGGGTATTTGGTTGTTCCATGATTGATTGCACATTGGTTATGTTATTTCGGGCTTGTGTGGCATTACGTCATTTGCTTCTCCGTGGTTATGGTAATGCACTTTAGAAACTTGACGTTGAATCGCGCGTGGTTATTGATTTTGAGCAAGCTGTCTTGAGGTGTATGCCATGGACCAGTGTTTGGATGGGGTCACGCATTGTAGCGGAGTTATGTTGAAATATAAACCTATGTGTTAGATTTGTATAATTGTCCTACGATGTGTGATGGATTTTCGGCATTTCATTATGGCAGTACTTGTTAAGCTTGTGGGACAGTTCTCTCATTTAAGTCATTTTCTACGATTTGAGTACATTTGGATTGTTGCTTACTGGTGCACGGATTGCATGCGTTGTAGCATTAGATTGTGTTGATGTGGCATGTCACTAGAGGGATTATGTTAGATGAGATGAGGTCGTCGGACCTAGAGCGGGTGCTATCGGATTTTATTGGGGTATATTTGGAAGGATAATATCGAAATTTAGCTTAGAGATTGGAGATAGTTCTTGTCAAGGGAGAGAGATCTCCATGAAATACATGTTGATCTGATGAATGGTTATGAGTTTCTACGTGTTTCTTTCATCATCTGCAGTACACAAAGGCTTTAGAATGAGGTTTTGTTTGAAATGAGGTTTATTACCGGTATTGGGTTATTTTGAGCAGCTACTGTGATCAGAAATTTTGCTACGAGTATGCAAGTCGTGTGGTATGTCGGGTGATTACATCATGGGTTATGGTTATGGCTTGATACAACTTGTTCAGACTTATACAATATGTAGATACGAAGTTCAGATCTTGTAGGAAATTCTGAATGTTGGAAAAGAAATTGGATTCCAAGGTTTATGGGCTAAGGTTGAATTAATGATCTTCAGTTATGTGGTGTTGTCGGGCTTATATGTAATAGGGTGACGTGGGATCAACCCCTGGTATGTGCATGGTAAGGTTACACGGTAGTTTGATGGCTTAGGAATAAGTCTTGCCACGTTCGAGGACAAACGTATGTTTAAGTAGGGGAGAATGTAACGACCCGACCCGTCATTTTGAACATTTGCACTTCGCTCAGTAGTTTGGGGTCACGAGTAGCTTTGTATGATGTATTAGGACTTGTGTGCAAAATTTGAGTTCATTCCGAGTTGATTTGATATGTTTCGGCGCAAAGTTTTGGAAGTCAAAAGTTTGATAGTTCATTAAGTTTGATTTAAGGTGTGTTTCATCGTTTCGATGTTTTTATACATGATTTGAGGCATGGAGTAGGTCCATATTATATTATGGGACTTGTCGGTATGTTCGTACGGGGTTCTGGAGGGCTTGGGTGAGTTTCGGATAGGTTTGGGTTGTGTTGCGCTCGTTTTTCTTATGTTTCGACTTCGTTTCTTCAAGCATAAATGGTACCAAATTAAGCAAATGAGCTCCAATTTCTGTTTTGATTAAAGCATTAGATTCGTATCGTAATTTTGGAGGCATAGAAAAAAGAATCATAGAATTTGGACATCGTATGAGGATTTTATGGCTATTTTACTAAGAATTGGGTTGCCAGATTTTTTTTCATATTAATTACGAAATTGTCACTGCTTCGTATTTAAAATATGCACTATTTTCAGATATTGAAACCAATATATCTCCTTCATTATAAGGTCAAATGGAGTGATTCAAAAGCTTATCTTGACTAAAATTTCACAAATAATTCATCGGAGGTATCAAAAGTAAGTTTTAGGATCGTTTAGCATACAAAAATAGGTAGAATAGCTGGGCAAAATTACTTAATATGGAAGGTTTGTTCATTTGGTCATTTTGAGTTGGGGAGCTCGGATTTGGACAATTTTTTGGAGTTGATTTTTACCATATGGATTGCGGTAAGTGTTCTATACTCGATTTTGGTTATATTTCATGAATCCATCTTCGTTTTTGGCATTTGATTGATGATTTCAAAGTGAAATTTGGGGGTTTTGTCTAAAATTTCATAAAGTAAATTTTGGAGTTTTGAACACCGATTTGGAGTCGAATTTGAGTGAAACTAGTATGGTTGGACTCGTAATTGAATGGGTTATCAAATTTTGTAAATTTTGTTGGGTTCCGAGGTACAGGCCCGGGTTGGGCCTTTTGGTCGATTTGGGCTTCTAATTAATAATTCGACCTTTACCATTGAGATTGGTTCCTTTAGCATTGTTTGATGTATTTGATTTGTCTTTTGGTTATTTTTGAGTCGTTCGAAGGTCGGAACGTGCGTGATGGCATTTTTGGAGCATCACTTGGCTTGCTCGGTAATGGAATCAGCTTGTTTAAGATAAGTAACTCTTTTAAACTTAGTGTTGAGGGTATAAAACCCCAAATTATGTGCTATGTGATTGGTGTTGAGGTGATGCACATACTAGGTGACGGGCGTGTGGGAGTGCACCCTGTGAATTGTGACTCCGTTGTTTACCTGACACTGTTTAGTGGCCCTAGTTTGTTGATATCTATGTTTTCATCATGTGATTAATTAATTGAGTTGTCAATCATGCTAGATATCATATTTAGGAATAATGCTGATATTGTTAGGACCCATAGTGGTTGTTTCTTGCTGTTACCTCACTAATTTCATTGATATTTCGTACTCGGTCATATTCATGCATTCATATCATATCTCAGTCTCAGTTGTTATTTATTGATACATTATATTATTATTGTCGGGCTAGTTTCATGACATTGAGGGCCCAAGATAGTGGAGAGATTGATGACTGAGTGAGGCCGAGGGCCTGATTGTGAGGATATTTATGGGATCGGGCTGCATGTTGCAGCATGTTTTATTGATTTATGACAGAGTGAGGCTGAGGGCCTGATTGTGAGGATATTTATGGGATCGAGATCTACACCGCATCATATTTTATTAATTTATGTCTGAGTGAGACCGAAGGCCTGATTGTTATGCCATGATTGGCTTGTTATTGCACTTGGGCTGAAGGAGCCCCTCCGGAGTCCGCACACCCCCAGTGAGCATAGGTACCTACTGAGTACGAGTGCCGAGTAATTGGGAGGATTGAGTGGCTGTGAGGACTGAGTGACTGGGAGGACTGAGTGGCTGTGAGGTCTGAGTAACTGGGAGGACTGAGTGAATTGATACTCTGGGAGTACGCATATGGTGTTGGTACTGAGTCGCATCGCATTTGACATGCACATGACATACAGGCATAAAGATGCATTTTTCCTCATGTTGTAAGATATCATGTCATACATGACTTTTTTACACACATTGATATGTGGGAATAGAGAGGTATTTCACACATGCTATCTGGAATAAATGAAACAACATATTTACTGTTGAAAGGATTTTTGGAAAAACTCACAGTTTTCAAACTTACTCGTATTTTCAACGATTTCGGTAAAAGAGTTGAGTTTTTACTGATATACTTGAAAGGTGAAACTATTTTTCGGAAAAACTATGAAAAAGCCAAGTATTTTATCTCTGAATTACTTCATTATTTATATGTTGTACATTGTTATGAACTGCTATTAGATATTGGTGTTGGACCCGACCTATGTTTCAGCTCGTCACTGCTTTCAACCTAAGTTTAGGTTTGTTACTTATTGAGTACATGGGGTCGGTTGTACTCATAATATACTCTCTGCACATTGTGTGCAGATTTCAGATGTTGATGTTGCTGTGTTCGAGGGGAGCTGAATTAGAAGATGTACTTGCGTACATGTTGTAGTTGTCTCTTGTTCATGGTAGCCTTAAAATTATAAGACTCTATTTAAGTATTTTTCAAACATATGATGTATTTACTTCATATAAACTTTGTAAACTCTATTCTTAGAAGCTCATGATTTGTACTACCAGTCCTTGGGAATGTATAAGATTTAGATAATTTTTTTGATTAATTGCCCTATTAAATATCATTGAAACTGAATAAATATTAGTTGGCTTACCTAGCCGGTTGGGTTAAGTGCCATCACGACTAGTGGATTTTGGGTCGTGACAAAGAGGACAACCTAGGATGTTGAATTCACGTCCACACATTGTACGATCGAAGCCTCGTGCACAGCG
The DNA here is from genome assembly GCF_000715075.1 of Nicotiana tabacum. NCBI lineage: Eukaryota > Viridiplantae > Streptophyta > Magnoliopsida > Solanales > Solanaceae > Nicotiana > Nicotiana tabacum. Next base: position 12,287,810 of record NC_134082.1, read on the forward strand.
CGGAAAAAACCTCATTCCATAACACTAACAATATCGCAATATCTACACGACAAAGCCTTCGTGCCATAACACTAACAATATCACAATATCCGCATGATAGAAATCGATCGTGCCATAATCCCATACTATATCGGAGAACCATATGCCAAAGTATATGCATATAAATAAGGGATGACCTCTATGCATGATATATGCATGTGTATAATATATGACTACAACTTTAACAAGCAATTCATCCACCAAATAATTATTATATCCAATTAAGCATCAAGGCTAAAAATGACTTCTAACATGAATAAGGAAACTCAAATATTCATACAACAATTATTATATTTCTAGAATATTTTATTATACTCGCGTAGTTATTCCATTGAGTAAAATACTTAAACAAGCAGAACGCACAATCAAACAAGGCACGAACTAGTCTAGAATCTATCCCGAACATGAATAACCATGGCACAGGCTATACACTTGTCACCTCGCATATACATCATCACCGCAAGTAGCAAATAACATTATTTGTTAAAACAATCCCTCAACCAAAGCTAGGCAAGACATTTACGTCATTCCGGCTAGTCTAAAGCTCCAAATCCACTCTTCCTTTTAAAATACCTCTAACTGGATCAAATCAAGCCAAACATCAATCAAGGAAGTCAAACAATACTATAGCAAGAAATCACAATCAATAAAGCTTCGATATTTGAAGAGTTTCCAAAAGGTTAACAAAAGTCAACTATGACTCATGTGTCCGAAATCTAAAACCAATATCAAATCCTAATGTCTAATACCTACCGAGTTAAATATGTGATTAGATTTCAAATTCGAGTTTAAATCGATACTCAAATCTCCAAAATATACTCTCTTAAGTTGTAGGCAAAATCTCAAATTTCACTTCAAAATTCTATCTTTTAGGATTTAAAATTCATTTAGATTCTTGAAATATAATCAAAAACGAGTAGAAATCATTTATCCTATAGTCTTGTATAATTTCTCCTTGAAAAATTGCCCCGCTCCAAGTTTAGGGTTTAAAATATAAGAGATGGGTTAAAATCCTTATATTCCAACTTAAAATAGTCTGCCCAACACTACTCTTCGTGATCACGATAGTCCATTCATGATCGTGAAGGCCAAACCAACCTCCAGCTCCAGCTCCTCTTTGCGAACGCGAAGCTTTCCACGCGTATGTCAAGTCTACGCGAACACGGTTTTCCCTATGAGAACACGAAGACCACACCTCTGCCTGACTTCTCACCTTCACGAACATGACAAACCAAAAGAAATAATGATGTATCGGCCCACAACCCTATGTGAAGCGACACATAGTCCGTAAATGCGAAGAACAAAACTCTAGCAACCAAAATCCTTCTCCGTGATTAAGAGACATGCTCCGCGATCGCGAACCACTGCAGCACACCAACAAACTAGTTGTTCCAAATTCAATAAAAGTAATCTAAAACCAGCCCAACACACACCTGAGCCCCTCGGGCTCCTGTCCAATCATACCAACTAGTTCGAATACATTATTTAAACTTATTCAAAGACCCTAAACGCCACAAATAATATCAAACCCAAGAATCGAAGATCAAAATCTATCTATTAACTTCCAAGCTCTCCAACTTCGCCAAACACATCAGAATCACACTTAGACATTTCGGATTACAATCAAACTTCACACACAAGTTCCATTCAACCAAACAAAATTATCCTAAGTCCCGGAACATTATTTGATCCCTGATAACATCAAATTCAACTATTGATCAAACCTACAAACTCTTCAATTCTTCAAATTACCAACTTTCGGCAAATAAAGCCAAAACCTTCTAGGAACTTCCAAATTCAAATTCAAACATATGCTCAAATCCAAAATCCCTATATGAACCTATTAAAACTATAAAATAATTATTTCTAGGTTGTTTACTCAAAAATCAAACCTTAGTAAACTCATCGAACTTAAAGCTTCCAAAATAAGAATTACTCTTTCAAACTACCCCCAAACCTCTCGGATATCAAAACTAACCATACTTGCAAGTCATAATACATTATACGAAGCTACTCAAGTTCTCAAATTATAAATTGGACTACTAGACCCTAGTGATATGCCAAGTATACTAGGGTAACCATATATATGATCAACTCATATATATACGGATGACAGGGTTATATATGTATATAATAAGTATATATTGATATTATCCACATGCTTAACATGTTATCCTCTATGCCATGATTATGTATGCATTCTCATGCTAGTATAATATTATATGCATATACATAAAATGCTAGTTTAACATTATGGATCACATGTTATAAGTTGCATAAAAGATTTCATACTTATTTGTGTTTTTGGCACGTGAGTTATTCGTGCATTATGACATACACGTGAATTGTCCATGCTGTTTGATATTACATGTGAATATGAATTCGCCCCTCATGAGCCACTGTATACCGATTACCACGTGCAGTATGCGCGCAGGTTTGTTCGATGCAAATAGTGTTGGTTGAGGGTAAAGGTAGAGTCTTTATCATGCATTAGTGATGTTACAGTATATTTGGTACACTGATATATATGTTGTAATTGTGCATATTTATTTATGTAGTTTTTGTATTTTGTCTCTATTATTTTTATATATAAATTACACGAGTTTATAAAGTGAGTATTTAATTCAATAAAATCCTTGCCACTACTTTAGGAGGCAGTTGATGATACTTCTGCACTTTTTGTGCAGATCTGATCCTAGTACTAGTGGAGTCCAAGAGGGAGCATATGAACTACTTGGATACTCTAGTGGTGAGCTGCTTGACTTGTTCGCTGCGCATTAGAGTCACCTTACTTTATGTTCTTGTTCTTTCTCTCGGACTTTGTTTTGTATTGATATAATTGTACGTCTTATCTTAAAAGCTAATGACATGTTTTATCAGGTCGGGGGGAATTATATTGGTATTTCTTCATTGGAATAGACTTATTATCCCTCTCTTATATATGATATGATTGTTAGACTATTATTTATGTAGATTTGGTTATGGTTTTATGTTGGTTCGCTGGCCCTAGTTAGTTGGGTTAGGTGTCATTTAGATCGTTACATAAAGGTAAAATACATAGTTTACCCATCAACCTTGCAGCGAAATCCCTGTTATACACCTCTCTTTTACGGGAAATATTTTACACACTCAACCTTTAAAAAGTGTTATCACGATTCTTGATTGCTTTCAAAATCTGAAATAAAGTTTTTTTGTTTCAGCTAGATCTGAAAATAGAAGCTTCTAATAAGATTTGATTTTTGATTTTTTACATGAAAACTAGAAGCTCCTCACAGTAGTTATCACGATTCTCTATAGCAAATTAGAATCAACTGCTGTGCTTTCTTCTTCTTTACTCGACACACACAGAACTCTCACTTAAAAAAGGAACTGAGATTTGAAATAAGAGGCTCTCTATTTATTTCTAGTTTTAAAAAGAATCCATATTCAAATTGTTCTTTGATTTCTGCTGATTTTTGCTGTTGTACTGTTGATTTGCGGAGATTTATTTCTAGCTTATACGATTTGGTCTTCTTGCTGTGCATTCTCGTCAAGAAATTGGTCTAAGCTTGTAGGTCGCACCTCCAAGATCTGGACAACTCCGTCTCAGCAAGAACACCGAGAAGTAGAGAAGCTAGAAATACCTAATTTGTTCATCCTAGTATAAGTGGTAGCGGTGATAGCTCCTTCTGGTTTTTGGGTCTTGGTATTTTCTGTGTTTTCAGGAATTCTCGGAGTATTGGAGACAAGTTGGGCGCACGAGCACTGGCAAAGGAGAGCAACCTGGGCGAGTGTCAGCAAAGGGCGGTAGGAAGTGGTGCGTGAGCGCACAACTGCATCGAGTACAACAAATCAGCCACAGGTTTTGTTATCGGGAGTTGGTACCTCCTGTTTTACTATTTCCCTTTTAGTGTTAGCTAAATTACGGTTACTTTACTTCGCAATAGTTAAACCTTTCAACTAGGATACTAGTTACCACTTGTTTCCTTCTAGTTTGATTTGTGTACGTTGTGCACTAGCGAGTCTTCTCTAGATTGTTGTAGGTGTAGTGGCTGCATTCTGGGATGATAGAATAAGGGCATGTCCTCGGGTGGGGCAGAGTGTGGGGCTGGGGTCAGGGGGTGGTTCGGGTAGCAGGGGAGGTAGAGGGGGCAATGGAGCCTATAGGTTAAGAATCGGGTCATGGAACATAGGTTCACTAACGAGTAAATCCATAGAGTTGGCGAAAATCATGCAGAAGAGGAAGATTAATATAGCGTGTGTCCAGGAGACTAGGTGGGTCGGATCGAGGGCGAAAAATGTGGATGGGTATAAGTTGTGGTACTCTGGTGTCCTGAGGGGTAGGAATGGAGTGGGTATCCTGGTAGATAGCCATCTTAGAGAGTCTGTGGTAGAGGTCAGGCGGGTGAATGATAGACTAATGACTATTAAGTTGGTGGTGGGTGAGGGTACTTTAAATGTCGTTAGCGCATACGCACCGCAAGCAGGCTTGGATGAGGATATTAAGAGGCACTTTTGGGAGGGGTTGGATGAGATTGTTCGTAGTATACCGCCTTCTGAGAGGTTATTCATAGGAGGAGATTTCAATGGTCATATTGGGTCATCTGCAGGTGGGTACACTAAGGTGCATGGCGGCTTTGGTTTCGGAGAGCGGAACGGAGGGGGCATGCGCTGTTGGACTTTGCCAAGGCTTTCAATCTAGTCATTGCGAACTCGAGTTTTACGAAGCGGGATGAACATTTGGTTACTTACCAAAGTTCAGTGGCGAAGACTCAGATTGACTATCTACTCCTCAGGAGATGCGACAGAAGGTTGTGCGAGGACTGCAAGGTTATCCCAGGTGAGACCCTCTCAACGCAGCATAGGCTTTTGGTGATGGACATTTGTATTAGGATAAGGAGGAAGAAGAGGTCAGTACAAGGACGCCCCAGGATTAGGTGGGGCGCCTTAACTAAGGATAAAGCTAAGGAGTTGGAAGGAAGTTTATCGGCAATGGGAGCTTGGACAAGTAGTGGGGACGCAAACACAATGTGGTCGACGACGGCGGACTGTATAAGAAAGGCGGCGAGAGAGGTATTAGGAATATCTACGGGCCACAATGGTGGCTACAAAGGAGATTGGTGGTGGAATGCAGTTGTCCAAGATAAAGTGGAAGCAAAGAAGGCGGCTTACCTGCGGTTAGTAGGGAGCACTAACGAGGAGGAGAAGAGAGAGAACGGTCAAAGGTATAAGGTAGCTAGGAAGGAGGCGAAGATGGCAGTGACGGAGGCTAAGACGACAGCTTTTGCTCGTCTGTATGAGGAACTAAGGAACAAAGGTGGGGAGAAGAAGTTATTCCGACTCGCTAAGGCGAGAGAGAGGACAACTCGGGATCTGGACCAAGTGAGGTGCATAAAAGATGATGACGGCAAAGTTTTGATGGGAGATGACCAGATTAAGAGGAGGTGGCAGACCTACTTTCATAAACTTCTAAGTGAAGAAGGGGATCAGGATATTATACTTGGGGAATCGAGGAATGCCGACAGTCACCATGAATTAAGTAATTGTAGGGACATTGAGATCGATGAAGTCATGGAGGCAATGCGTAAGATGAGAAGGGGCAGAGCTACCGGGCCAGACGAAATTCCGGTTGAACTGTGGAGGTGTGTGGGTAGAGCAGGCTTGGAATGGCTTACTGCATTGTTTAGTGTTATATTCAAGACTAATAGGATGCCTGAAGAGTGGAGGTGGAGTACAATGGTCCCGTTGTATAAGAACAAAGGTGATGTCCAGAGCTGTAACAACTATAGGGGCATCAAATTACTAAGTCATACCATGAAAGTTTGGGAGAGAGTGGTAGAAATGAGAGTGCGAAGGATGGTGTCTATTTCAGACAACCAGTTCGGGTTCATGCCGGGGCGATCTACCACAGAAGCTATCCACCTTATTAGGAGGATGGTGGAACAGTACAGGGATAGGAAGAAGGATCTCCACATGGTGTTTATTGATCTGGAGAAAGCGTACGATAGGGTTCCTAGGGAGGTCTTATGGAGCTGCTTAGAGGATAAAGGGGTCCCGATTGACTATATTAGGGTGATTAAAGACATGTATGAGGGATCTAAGACTCGGGTTAGGACAGTAGGAGGCGACTCTGAACACTTTCCAGTTATTACGGGGTTGCACCAAGGGTCTGCGCTCAGCCCATTCCTATTTGCCCTGGTGATGGATGCACTGACTCATCATATTCAAGGGGAGGTGTCATGGTGCATGCTATTTGTTGATGACATTATTCTAATTGACGAGACACGAGGCGGCGTCAACGAGAGGCTAGAGATTTGGAGACATGCTCTTGAGTCTAAAGGTTTCAAGTTGAGCAGGACGAAGACGGAATACCTCGAGTGCAAATTTGGAGTTGAGCCGACGGAAGCGGGAGTTGACGTGAGGCTTGACTCTCAAGTCATTCCCAAGAGGTGTAGTTCCAAGTACCTTGGATCGGTTATTCAGGGGATCGGGGAGATTGACGAGGAGGTCACATACCGTATAGGGTTGGGGTGGATGAAGTGGCGGTTAGCGTCGGGAGTCTTGTGTGACAAGAAAGTGCCACCGTTACTAAAAGGTAAGTTTTATAGAGCAGTGGTTAGGCCTGCCATGTTATATGGAACTGAATGTTGGCCGGTAAAGAACTCACACATCCAGAAAATGAAAGTAGCAGAGATGAGGATGTTGAGGTGGATGTGCGGGCATACAAGGATGGATAAGATTAGGAATGAAGATATTCGAGAGAAGGTGGGCGTGGCCCCCATGGAGGACAAAATGCGGGAAGTAAGACTCAGATGGTTCGGGCACATTCAGAGGAGGAGCATTGATGCACCGGTGAGGAGGTGTGAGCGACTGGCTGTCGTGGTCATGCGAAGAGGTAGAGGACGACCTAAGAAGTATTGGGGAAAGGTAATCAGACCAGACATGGCGCGACTTAGGATTACTGAGGACATGACCCTTGACAGGGAATTATGGAGGTCGAGCATTAAGGTTGTAGGTTAGGGGAGAGTTATGAATATTTCTACAGCACAATAGAGTGAGACTAGCCAGTTAGGAGTTAGACTAAGAATGTCATTGGTCGTCTATTGATGCAGGGCTTTACCTGCTAGTTTTACTATACCAGTCATCTATTTCGCATTTCGTATTCTGTATTTCATATCTCTTATTATGCTGTTATTTTATTATGCATTTTTATGGTACTAATATATCGGCTCCTGTTGCTTTTTTTTGAGCCGAGAGTCTCCTGGAAACAGCCTCTCTACCCTTCGGGGTAGGGGTAAGGTCTGCGTACATATTGCTCTCCCCAGACCCCACTTGTGGGATTATACTGGGTCGTTGTTGTTGTTGTTGTTGTTGTAACCTTTAAAAAGTGTGTCTAAAACACACTACTTTTGACCAGATAGCACTTGCATGTTTACACACACAAAAAGCGCGTAAAGCCAGTATAAAATCCCATTTTTTATCTTCCCTTCCCACAGGAACCCCTCCCCCTCCCTCTGGTCTTCTTCCTCACCACCCTCCCCCTCATTTTCTCCCCAAATAGAATTTTTGAAAGAACATATCAATTTTAGATCTAAAATTGAGCAGATTTTGTTAGTTTATTGTCCAAATATTGTGAAATTATTTATTTGTGATAGATTTAAAAGCTTTAACAATAGTATTGAAGGTTTGGTGAAAAAATCTAGAATCCACCATTGTTGCGGTATCGAAAAAAGCTTGAAAGTTCAATTGGGTCTTGTTGATTATTAGGTTATTGAACTTAATTTGTTGCTCAATTATTTTCGACTAGTTGTTTAGATATTATGGTTGAATTTTGATGTTGTTGGAAACTTTCTTACAAACAACTATGGTAGTAGCAACAATGGTGCTTAAAATAGAAAATGGAAAGATGAAGAAGATGAGTTTTAATTTTAAATTCTAATAATTTTTTTCCTTTTAACAGTCAATGACACGTGTCACGACCCTATTAGGGCGTGACTTTCACGTTATCTGAAAAATTGGTCAAGCACAAAAGTGGTGCGTCTAAGACACACTTTTAAAAGGTTAAAAGACTCCCATATTTAAGCATTAAAATCTGGATGAGTCTAATCAAATGAAATAAAATGGAATCTAGAAATCAGATCTATATCATAATGCTGGTAAAACTCTAAATGAAGTCAAACTACTAATTAAGATAATACTCTTAAATATGATACCTCCCTAATGGTCTAAAGTAGACCAACACAAATGCATAAAATAAAAGGCTAGAACAAGTCATAAAAAAATAAAAAATAAAAAGTGATTGAAAAAATCCTTAGAGAGTAATTGAATATATCATAATCTTGCACCAAAAAAAAAAAGATTATATCATAATCAAACAAGCTACGTAATACACTATCATATAAATTTTAATTGAGCAAACCGTCAAATAAATAACATAAATGAAAAGAAAATAAGAAAATTTAAGAAAATCCAAAGAAGAAAAAGCTTCACTTAAATTCTTTCCTACTTTAATGTTGTTATTATTGTAATCTTGAGGCTACGTTGAACACTAAAAAACAAAGGAGTAATCAAAGTTCAGCGTGTATAAATACATTCTCTTTGCCAATGCTTCTTCAGAATATCAAAAAGTTCTTTCTTTCAAGTTCAATCTTCAAAAGTGAGATCTCTTTTAGTTCGATCTCACTCAACTACTAATCCCTACAATGGCTAGTGACCCTACGATTCTCATAAGCAAGAAATTACTTCTTTCTTTCCTCCTTATTTCCATGGTGGTGGCTCCACCACCGGCTATGGCGGGGATCACATGTGACACTGTATACAACGACCTGCAACCATGCCTAAGCTACGTGTTGGTTGGTGGAAGCGTGCCGGAAGAATGCTGCAGTGGGCTTAAATCTCTTCTTGCTAACGCAACGACCACCCCTGACCGCCAAAGCGCGTGCTCGTGCGTGAAGAATCTTGCCTCCGCCGCCACCGGAGAAGAAGTTAGCCGCGCCGCTAGTATCACCGGGCAGTGTGGTGCCAATGTTCCTTTCAAGATTAGTCCAGATGTTGACTGCTCAAAGGTGAACTAAAGAAATTAAAAGAGGTTGATGAATGGAAAAGGGTAACTTAGTAGAAACTCTTTCTATATATAGCATATGAGCTACATAAAAATGAAATTTTGTTTTTTTCCTAGTAGTGGATTATGTGAGGAAATCACCTCAAATTAATTATCTTGTGTGGTTTAATCATCCTCATGAAGGAGAACTTTTACATTTCTAAAACTCCATCTAAAATTTCTTTTTGAAAAAAAAAAACAGTTTGATATATAACATGGAAATTAATGAACCGAAGAAGGGATGCTTACGGTTAGGGGTGTGCATTCGATTTATCGATTCGATTTTGACCCTTATCGATAATTACTTATCGATTATCGATTTGTACATATGCTTATCGTTATCGTTTCAATAAGGTTTCGATTTTTTCGATTTCGATTTATCGATTTTTGGGGCTTATCGATTCGGTTATCGATTACACCAATAAAAAAATTTACGGGATTCCACGGAAAGTATATCGCTACAAACACACCTAACTAATATGGACAAAAGGAAGCTAAAATAAGAAGAGCACCGTTTATAACATAAAAATTGTGTCAACAAGCACATGCAACGAAACTAAAGTAAGGGATCAAATGTATGCCACCAACACTCCAACGGTATAAACAAACAAAAAATCAAAATACATCATCACGGCTAATTCTGTTTTCCATTAATTTGAACTTCATTCCCTTGAGCTTTAAATATGATCATTCCTTAAATGTGGTAGAGGAAATAATAGGGTTAGGGACTTAGGGTAAAGGAAAGGGTATTATAGAATAAGGGTAAAAAAAATTAAAAAAAAATTAAAAAAAAAATAAAAAAAATTACTGTAGCTTATCGGTTTATCGATAAACCGATAATCGAAGAGGACAAAATCGAAATCGAAATCGATAAATCGATAAGGAAAATTTTGAAATCGAAATCGATAAATCGATAAACCAATAACAAATAATCGATTCGATTTATCGATAAACCGATTCGAATGCACACCCCTACTTACGGTTCGTTGAAAAATATATTAAAACCAAAAATCGAATCAAACCAATTAAATAACCGATTTTCTGTTTGATTTGATTTAAAATTTTAAAAGATCGCACGATATGTTGTATGGTTTGCCTTTAGCAAAAGCAAACCGAAGAAAAATCAAACTAAACTAACAAATTATAAACAGGGTTTTTATAATTACATATATGCAATATATTAATTTTTATAAATATATTTTATATACGTTTTCATCTTTATTTTTATAATTAGTATTATCTCTCATAGGAGAATAGGCTTTAAGCCTTTAAACTTTCTCAAAAGAAAGTCATAAATCAAAATCTATTTATGTAAAGAAAAAAATATGAGATTTTACCTAGATTTTTTTATATTTCTTATGAACTTTATTCAGCTGATTAAAACTTATAGATCTCAAGATATTTTCTCCATAATCCAAGGAAATTGTAACCATCAAAATAAAAGGGTAATGGCAAAGGAGGAAAACTTTTTTTCATTGCAAGAAAAGAAAAAAAGGAAACCAGACATTTGTTAAATATCGAACCAAATCGATAAATATGTATAATAATTGGAAAACCAATTAAAATTGATTTTAATTTCAATCAAAAATCGATCCAGAACAAACTATAAACACTCCTAAACCGAAAATTCTTCGACACGAGGCTGGTATCCTTATTAGCCATCGATTCATACACTGTATTAGTTTCCTCTTTTAGTATAAATGGCTATCTTACCCAGAAAAAAAAAAGGTAAAAAGAAAACAAAGAAAAAAACAGAGGAGAGAATCTTGCATGTACTCCCTCAACTCTCAAGTTTCTTTTACTTCCTCCGTCTCAACTTATTTGGCAGTTCACAAATTGCGAGAATTAAACGAGTTTACTTTAACTACAAATTCGTACATAGAATCTTCAATTCTTCTAAATTTTACATATTTGAAAATTATGTAAAAAGTTCTATAAATCACGATAATTAATAATTTAAAATATTTATAAGACATATGAAAACCACGATAAAAAGAAAATCTCATTTAACTCTCTGTCCGAATTTTCCACCTTCAGAAATTGTGATGGCGCCTACTCGTGAAAGCTAGGCAAGCCGACAGTTATAGTTTTATCACCATTTTATTAATCAAAACCGGAACAGATAATAATGAAAAACAAGATAATTATGAAATGTGGAAGTGATATAACAATGCCACAACGCAAGTACATAACTACTCCATATTAGGCACACAAACTCGACCCTGCATCCTCAAAACTCCAACATCCCCAACTGTAACCTGCTTGGAACCACCATGCCGCACTGTGTCCCTAAGGACAAGCAAATGAGGGTCATCATACTGTCAATCCCTGATACGCTCAAATAATGAAGATCGAGCGACTGTGCAAGCTAGAACACGGTTGGGCTCAAAAACATCCAATCTCACGAACTGATTGGCTAAATCCTGAACATCCAAAGCAAGCGGTCTCTCACCGACTGGAATATATGCTAGGCTGCCCATACTGGATGACTTCCTACTCAAAGCATCGGCCACTACATTGGCCTTCCACGGATGATACAAGATGGTGATATCATAGTCTTTTCAATAGCTCTAACCACCTCTTCTGCCTCAAATTTAGCTCCTTCTGCTTGAACAAGTACTGTAGACTCTTGTGATCCATGAACACCTCACATGACACGCCATATAAATAGTGCCTCCAATTCTTCAGCGCGTGAACAATGGCTGCTAGCTCCAAATCATGAACTGGATAATTCTTTTCGTGAATCTTCAACTGCCGTGAAGCATGCAATAACCTTGCCATTCTGCATCAATACCGCACCCAGTCTAATACGAGATACGTCATAATATACTATATATGGCCCTGAACCTGTGGACAATACCAACACCGGTGCCGTAGTCAAAGCTGTCTTGAGCTTCTAAAAACTCGCCTCACACTCGTCCGACCACCTGAACTGGACACCCTTCTAGGTTAACCTGGTCATCGGGGCTGCTATAGATGAAAACCCCTCCACAACTGACGGTAATAACCCATCAAACCCAAGAAACTCCGGATCTCTGTAGCTGATGTGGGTCTAGGTCAGTCCTTGAATGCCTCAATCTTCTTAGGATCCACCTGGATACTCTCTGCTGATACGACGTGACCCAGGAATGCTACTGAACTCAACCAAAACTCACATTTCGAAAATTTAGCATACAACTGACTATCTCTCAAAGTCTGGAGAACGACTCGAAGATGTTGTTCGTGCTCCTTTCGGCTGCAGGAGTAGATCAAGATATCATCAATGAAAACAATCACAAAGGAATCTAGATAAGGCTTGAACACTCGGTTCATCAAATCTATAAAAGCTGATGCGGCACTTGTCAACCCAAATGACATCACTAAGAACTCATAATGCCCGTACCGAGTGCGAAAAGCTATCTTAGGGACATCGGATGCCCTAATCCTCAAATAATGGTAGCTAGATCTCAAATCAATCTTCGAAAATACCCTGGCACCTTGAAGCTGATCAAACAAATCATCAATCATCGGCAATGGATACTTGTTCTTAATGTTGACCTTATTCAACTGTCGATAATCTATACACATCCTCATCGACCCATCCTTCTTATTAACAAACAACACCGGCGCACCCCAGGATGAGACACAAGGTCTGATAAAGCCCTTATCAAGCAAGTCTTGCAGTTGCTCCTTCAATTTTTTCAACTCTGGCGGGGCCATACGATATGGCGGAATAGAAATGGGGTGAGTGCCCGGCGCCAAATCAATCCAAAAGTCGATATCCATATCAGGTGGCATCCCCGGCAGGTCTGCAGGAAATACTTCTGGAAACTCCCGAACAACTGGCACGGAATCCATAGAAGGAACCTCAGCACTAGACTCACGAACATATGCCAAGTAAGTCAAACACCCCTTCTCGACCATACGCTGAGCCTTCATATAAGAAATAACCCTACTGACAGAATGACCAAGAGTCCCTCTCCACTCAATCGAGGCAAACCCGGTAAGGCTAAGGTCACAGTCTTGGCATGACAGTCTAATATAGCATGGTAAGGTGAAAACCAATCCATCCCCAAAATAACATCGAAATCAACCATATCGAGGAGTTGGAGGTCTACACTAGTCTCAAGACTCCCAATAACAACCACACACGAACGATAGACACGATCTACAACAATAGAATCCCCTACCGGTGTGGACACATATACGGGAGCACTCAAAGAATCACGAGGCACAACCAAATATGAAGCAAAATAAGAAGACACATAGGAGTATGTAGACCCAGGATCAAATAGAACTGAAGTATGTCTACTACAAACCGAAACAGTACCTGTGATAACAACATCGGAGGACTCAGTCTCAGGCCTGGCTGGAAAAGCATAAACCACTCTAAACTACATCCTTGGGATGGCCTCCTGTTGGCTGGTCTCCACCTCTAGTGGCCTAACCTCCACCTCTAATACCTCTACCTCCACCTCTAGCTGCCTGACCCCTGCCAATAACTAGCTGAGCCAGTGGTGGAACACCCGGTGCCTGAACCATAGCATTAGAACCCTGATGTTGAGAACTGCTCGAGGCTCGAGGGAAAAATCTAGCAATGTGCCTCGGATCGCCACAAGTATAACAAGTCCTCAACTGCTGGGACTGCTGACCCTGGAATTAACCCTGACGGCCTGAATGGCCACCCTGAAAACTCTAGAGCGGAGGGGAAATAATAGGAGCTGGTGATGCACTGTAGGGTAGCTGATCTAAATACTGCATGTGAGGACCACGACCACCTGGAGCACCGTGAGAAGCTTGTAGTGCTGAATGAAATGGCTTGGGAGGATGGCCCCTACCAAAAGAATCCCTCCTTCCAGACGAGGCACCACTGAATCTACCAGAATGAAGGGGTCTCTTATCAGACCTCTGACCGCTCCTCTGATCTAGAACCATCTACCCGCCTGGCCACATTGGCCGCATCCTGAAAAAAAATCTTGCTCCATGTCTCCTTAGCCATCTGCAACCAAATAGGCTGAGCGAGTCCCTCAATGAACCTCCTCACTCTCTCTCTCTCTCGGTGGGGATTATAAGAAGAGCATGACAAGCCAAATCAACAAACCTAGTCTCATACGAGGTGACAGTCATAGAACCCTACTGGAGGCGTTCAAACTGCCTCCAATAATCCTCTCTCCAGGTGATAGAGAGAAACTTCTCCAGAAATAGCTGAGAGAACTGATCCCAAGTCAGAGCTGGTGATCCAGCTGGTCTGGCCAAACAATAATCCCTCTACCACTTATTGGCGGAACATGATAGACGAAAAAGAGCAAAGTCGACCCCATTGGTCTCCACTACCCCCATGTTTCGCAGAACCTCATGACAACTGTCCAAATAATCCTAGGGATCCTCTGAAGATGTACCGCCATAAGTGGTAGTAAAAAGCTTAGTGAACCTGTCCAGTCTCCACAGGCATCAGCAGATATAGCTGACCCATCACCGGTCTATGCCACAACACCCCGCGGACCTACCCCAACTGGCTGAGCTGCTGGAATCTGAATCTGGGGAGCCATCTACTCCGGAGTGCGAGTAGCAGGAGTCTGGGCTCCTCCTCCAGCCTGAGAGACAGCTGGTGCTACAAGGAATATGCCTGCCTGAGTGACACTCTCCATAAGGCCCACTAGACGGACCAGAGCATCCTGGAGTACCGGGGTGACGATGAACCCCTCTGGAACCTGAGCTGGCCCTGCCGGAACTGTTTGGGCCGGAACCTTATCCTCAAACTCTACCTGAGGCTCCGCCGCTAGTGCCGCTGCTCGAGCTCTGGGCTGAGCCTGCCTCTACCTCAGCCTCTAGCACGGCCTCGGCCTCTGCCCCTCGTAGGATCTGCCATTGGGGGCTCGGGCTGCTGGTCAGCTGAAGAAGCGATACGTGTTCTCACCATCTGCAAAATAACAGAGTGGGAGTTCAATTAGCATTGAGGAATCAGGTCGCACGACAAAAAGGAAAAGATGTGAAATTTTCCTAAACTCCGTAGCCTCTGGAGGATAAGCACAAACATCTCTGTATCGATACCTCGGACTCTACCTAGCTTGTTCGTGAATTGTGAGACCTAGGCAACCTAGAGCTCTAATACAAACTTAAGCATGAATACTACATATTAAGAATCACAACGGTCACAGTTTACGACTCACTTGCATGCTCGATACCAATGTATAGATACTCGTCACCACACCTATACGTCGTACTCAACACTAACACGTAGCAAATAAGACAACAACTCCTATTACCTCAAGCTAAGGTTAGACCAAATACTTAAGTCGACTCACGGTCAAAAATCAAGTCTCAATCACCGCTTTATCTCTTGGTTCCACTTCCAATCCGCTTATATCAATTCATAATTTACTTAATAACATTAATATATTCTAAATAAACCAATTATAATGCATGAATATAGATTTTCCAATATTTTTTTCCAAAAGTCAAAAACATACCCCGGGCCTGCTTGGTCAGAACTCGAAGTTCGAACCAAAACTCAACTACCCATTCACCTACGAACCCAAATATGCAATTGGTTTTGAAATCCAACCTCAATTTGAGGTTCAAATCCCCAAATTTTGAAATTCCTAATTTCTACCCAAGAACACCCAATTTTCCATGAAAAACCCTAGATTTTTTAGATGAAATCATGTAAAAAGATGAAATAGATTGAAGAAAAAGAGTTGAGATTCATTTTTTACCTATGATTTGGGGAAGAACTTGATCTAGGAAAATCGCCCTTTGGGGTTTAGGTTTTGAAATTTTGAAGAATGAAGTGAAAATTCCGTCCAAAACCTTTTTTACTCAGTTGCACGTCATTGTTCTTTCTTTCTTTTTCTCAACTTCAAAAGAAATCCAATATATTAACAAGAAGGAACCAAGAAAGTGATGTATAGTAACATGGAAGAAAAAGCTGGCATAAGCACAAGTTGTCCATCATCTTGTTCAGCACTAGGGATGAGCAAGAATTCACAAATAATATCCAAAGTGAAGCCCCAAACAGTGGCGAAATTAGCTCTTACAACATGAAGTAAAGTAAGTCACAAATTTTACATGATAAAGATTGGAAGTGAACCAACATACTTAACATTAACTTAAACCTGGGTTGGGGCATTGGGCTTAGTCTTGTTGGGCTACTAGCTAGGGGTAACAAAGTTGAAATTGGGGCTGGGAATTGATAACTTGGGCTTGGCAGTAAGGGAATGTTTACTTAAATAATTCGGTATTTCGGTATACCGAAATATCAAAACCTCAATACCGAGGACCGAATCGAAATACCGAATAGCCGAAAAATCGATATCGAAGTAGTACCGAAATACCGAACATACTGATACCGAAATACCGAATTAATTCTGTTTGGTTCCGAATTTGATTTTTCGGATATTATGCCCACCCCTAGTATTTATATTTGAATTCAGCGTATTTTACTGTATTTCACTGTATTTTAAAATTAAATATATTCACTATTTATATTATGTTCTATTTTATTGTTTGTATTCAGTGTATTTCAATGTTTATATCCTGTAATCGTGCAAACTGTATGTATAGTATGCATGAATACAGGTGTATCCAGCTGTATTAAAAAATACAGACCTTCAAAATACATAAACATAGGCAAAAAAAATTATACAAAAATACAATATGTTTGAGTAAAATTTGTACATAATACAATGTATTTGTATTATTGCATGTGACTAAATAGCAAAGAAGAGAGAAAGTTCGTGGGAGATGGTGTTTTCCGGCCAAGACTCCTTGTATCGCTTCACTACCTCTTTCACTACAATTTACAACGCTTCCAATTCGACCGCTTCTTCCTCTTTTTTCTCTTACTTACCGCGCTAAGAATTCCTCTTTCCCTTCAATCTCTCTATCGTCTAAGATATCTCCGCTTCCTTTTTTTTATTATAGATTTACTTTCATGTTTCTGATTTTGAGATTTTGAGGCTTTCTTTCATGATTTGTTTCTCTTTCATGTATCTATGATTCGGCCTATTTTGCTCGAAGGGAGGAGAAGAAAGAGAGAGAGAGAGAAAGAAGAAAAATTCTGAGAGAGAATCGTGTATTAATTGAAAGAAAGAGAGAGGAAAAACAGAAATAGCAATTTCACGCCTCAATGGTAGAATATACCATAAATATTGATTTTGCTATAAAATATAAAAGATAGCTATAGAAAATAATATTTAAACTAATTTTGGTTTATAATAAATAGGATGTATACCTTTGCTATAAGAGGTAAAATTTTCAATAATAAAGCGTCACATGTGCCAAAGGTTATTATATACCATCAAGCTTAAGCAATAAGCAATAGGAAAAAGCACAGCCCGATCTACAGTAGATAACTATTTTGACCCTAAGTTCTTGAATTTTCGCCAATTCAAATTTAATTGAACTGGTGATTCGAATTAGTACCAAGCGCAGTAGTCAAGAGCGACAACTATCATGTGCCACCAGTGTCAAAAAAATAATTACAAAGTGTCATCCCAAGCAAAAGATTACTACTCCAATATTCCAGCCAAGTTTGACAAATTACAAAGTGCCACAAGTGTCCAAGAACCACTACAAGATGCCTAAGGTACCAAAAAATTACTACACCAATGTACCACATATAGCCAAAGCTCACTATGACAAGGTGCCAAAGCCAAATGTACCTAAAGACCACTAGAAGGCGTCATCTCTTCGGAAAAATAACTACTACAAGGTACCTTCGGTATCTAATTATTAGTACAGTCAGATCTCTCTGAAACAGCATTTCTATATAACAACATCTCACTATAAGTTAAGTTTTTTCCGGAACCAATTTTCATGTCATGTTATAATACATATTCTCTATAACAACACTTCGCTATAACATCTAAAAATATTCGGAATAAACGAGGCTATTACATAGGGATTTAACTGTATAAGGTACCATTTTTACCAAAGAATGACTACTATAAAAGATCACCGCGTCTGACAAATATCACAAGGTGCCTTCAGTTCCAAGAAATTATTACAAAGTGCCATCAGTGTCTAAGAAAGGGTATTACAAGATACAAAAAATGATACCTACAAGGTAATTACTCATATACCAGTATATGTGTACCATATTCCATCGGTACCAAAAGATAATTACAACAAAATACCAGCTATCTCAAACGAAAATTATTACAAGAAACCAGTTGCATCCAAGGAATTTGAGCATCCTTCCTACTATTATAAGTCACCCCCTCCACCATCACCATACCCTCCACCACCTTACTAGTTACTACTATAACTCACCCCCTCCTCCTTCACCATCACCGTCACATCATCGATATTATTATATTTTTGTTTTTCATGTTCATAAGGCCGACATGGCTTCATCTTGTGTTTCAATGACGGATAAGGCGGTCAAGCTGCCCATTACCCGGAAGTCATCCTCAAGCACACCATAACCAAGGGGTTCTCATATTGTGACACAATATCCAAATTTAACTCTTCATTATTTAATTATTTATCTTTTTAAATTTTTGGGTTGCAGTTGTTTTGCCATTTAAATTGGTGTTTGATGGTTCTCCAAATCAATTGTTCAGTTGAATACAAAATCTTTTCTATTGAGAGTTCATCACTATCATTTGCCCGTCTAAAATTTTCCAATTTCAGACACGAGAGAAATAGTAATAAAGTTGGACAAATAATACAAATAATGCCAAAGTTTTTAAGTGCCATTGAGTTGCTCTATCCACATGACATATTTCGGATAAATCTTTGAAGGAATAGAGCAACATATTAAACTAACAGCAAAGATTTTCAGTTTTGGAGAAATTTTTTTTTGACATACTAGGTTATCTATAGGTTGAAAGAGACCAAAACTTCCAAGCTTTCTTGGTTTTCTTTTTCTTGTGATTAAACTTCAATTGAATAGGTGTCAAATGAACGGGCTAAACTAAATTTGAAAGGATTAAAATATGTTAATATATAACCTGCTCATAGTTTGTTGGGTTAGTTTGACATAAATAAATAGATCACAAGGCAAGTGCCTAACTTAAAATCTTTATTTTTAATATATTTGTTGATTATTAATCAAACCCAAAAAGATTATGTTTGCTTTACATGAAAAAAGAAAGACTTTTGGAACTTGTGTCTTAATCATGCATATGTAATAAGATTTCTGGCCAATGAAAAGCTTAAAGTAGTACCATTCTTTTCTAAGCGGACTAATAAGGTATAACATAAAATGGTATAAGGGAGTAGAACATATTAGCGCTACACGCAGTCCCTAAAAGTAAAAGGGATTTTTACCTTCATATACCATATATGAAACTTTATTACCCCCATTGTTTAAGGATTGTGTTAATTACATTTCAGCATACCAAATTACCATTTATATACCACAATTCAAATTAAGGGTATAATTAATGCTTCATTTATATTAGGCGTTAATTTAGGAGCGTATATTCTCCCATTTTCGTTTACCCGCCTCTCTCTCCTCCCATCCCCCCACACCCCCCATGTTTTACCTTCAGTTAATTCCACCATTTTCGTATACTCGCCTCTCACCCACGTTTACCATCAGTTACCCACGATTCTACAATTTTCTTTTCCAGTTAATTTCACAAAATCCTATTTTGAAGTTGCATCTGTTTTTTCAAGTCCCAAATCATGAAAAAAATCAACACTCCCAAAAAAAAAAGCTTCAAAAGCTACATTAGCTGATATCCCATCCTTTGATTTGGGTGTTTTAACACCAAAATCACCACCCAAAAACGCAAAATCGACACATGCAAGTGAACCTACTACTAGTATTTCATCTCCTAGACAAATCCGTGCAGAGATGAGAACCAAGCATTTGCACGATGTTGATGCTGGTGGAGGTGATAAACCAGTCGAGAAATAACTCAAACGAAAGGGCAAAGAGTTGTGTGTAGATGATGATTTTGTTGAACATTCCCCTAAAATTCCATCTGTGAAAAAACCCAAGGTCTCTCCTTCTTCATCAAAATCGAAAAAGAAGAAACCCTCCAAAAAGTACCAAAATTGGTTCACAAAAAGATTTTGGTAAAGGTAAACACTAATTATTTTTCTTTACAGTTTTTTAGTGTAATTTTGGTTGTAAAAATCTTTTGTTCAAGTGTTTTTGGTAAAATGTGGAATTGTCCAAATTTTATAGATTGTTTGTCTCAATTTTGTAGGTTAATTGTAATTGTAATTTTTAGACAGTGCATAAATGTAGTCATTTTGTAGTTGTTTTGTAGTCTGCTGGATAAATTGTAGATAATGTATATTTTTCACTTTTGTATGCTGCTACATTTACCTTCATACTAACTACAATTAATCTACATTTTGTGAGTTACTTGAACTAACTGTTATATTTTTGTAGTTATAGAGCTGTGGTTACCTTTTTCTTCATTATTGTTTTGAGATAACGTTTACATGTGTAGATGTCCTGTATTGTTTTGTAGTTATAGGTGTGGGTAGGTTGTTCTTCTTTTAGTTATATTTTGTAGTTAGCATGTAGTTATATGTAGATTACTGCTTCTTTTTTATGCTAACTACTAATGTTCAATAATTTTTTATTTTCTGCAGAATGGCCATTATTTTGCACCACAAAATGTTGATTATGGTGTGCTTAGATTCCACAGTTTGTGTGATCCGAGCATACCTAGCCAGATAAAAGTTTTACTCTCTCCAAATGCTTTAAAGCTTTTCCAAAAAACTTGTTTTGGTTACTTATTTGGTCTCCCTACAATCAGTATGCAAAACCAAGCAATTCATCTTCTGATGAAGTATGAATTGTCAAAGTCTACTGACTCATATTTTTCAGTACTATTGAAGGGTGAAAAATTGAATTTTTCCTTGAGAGAATTTGGGATGATTACCGGTCTAACTTGTGTGAATAAGTTTTCAGACTATGGTTACACTTCCACTTATGTTTGCCATTTAATGACTACCTATTTTTCGAACAAACAAAGGGTTGAAAAGTGGCATTTGAAAAATGTAGTCACAAATAAAGCTTGGGCAAACGATGAGGATGCAGTGAGGTTGTGCATTCTTTATCTGTTGGAATTTTTTGTTTGTCCTTCTGATAAAGACCATGTGTCTTTCATAGACAAGTTTATGTGTTTTCTGATAGAGTCTGGTAATTTTAAGTCATACCCATGGGGTATCAAATCCTTCAAGCAGGTTATTGAATCTGTCTAACATCGTCTTAATTCCCATGTACATTCTTATCTGATACGGGGATGCTCATTAGCCTTGCAAGTGTGGCTATATGAGTGTTGCTCGTCCGTCAGTACGGAGCTTGCTACGAGGTGTTCTGAATCTATACCTCGCATTGTAAGATGGAGCTCTATTATGGGACTATGCTACAAAGAAGCAAGAAGATGGGTCAATCAGTGAAAGTGAGGTTACAGGCAGGCTAGTAAGGAGGAAGGGTGCTCCTGCTAAAAATGAGAGGACTAGAGTACAGAAAAAGAAGAAATAGAGTCTTGTGTTCCTAGTTTAGTTGATGTCATTTTTGTAGTTGAAGTGGAATACACTGTAGGAAATATGTCATTTTGGTTGTTTACAGCACTTTATCTTCATTACATTAAACTCGAGTACTCTGATTTGCTAGAATACAATTTGCCTTTAATCTTCAAGTAATTTTTATGAAATACCTTCAAGTTCTAGGTAATTTCTGTATATAACTGTCATTTGTAATTAAGGTACACAGCCAAAATATGAAATAAATACAGGAATCATATAAATAAATTATCCACAATTAATCTACAAATCATATACAAATTATTAACAAGACAACAATTTAAATACATTTAAACTACATTTTAACTACAAATCATTTACAAATTATTAACAGGACTACAATTAGACTACATTTAAAGTACATTTTAACTACAATCTGGAAACAGTTTACATTGAATGAATTCTTCATTAATATTAGTTGTTTTGTATATAGTAAATATTAAAGTTTAACTAAGCTATAAAAAAAAAAGACAAATTTAGATGCCTGACAGAATACATAAAATCATATTAAACGCAAATACACAAATTGTAGTATACTTCATAATCATCTTCAAAAACTTGAATGATTACACACAAAAATCAGATAATTTGAACTCACTAACATTTATTTTGAATAACTATTCTAACTACAAATTGGGCGCATTCTTGCAAGTTCTTTTGTTATGCCCTTCACCTCCACAATTTCCATATGACACCTTGTACTTCTTTGACTTTATTTCATAAAATGTTTTATATCTTTCCTTGTGAGGTCTCCCTGGCTGCCTTTTATCTCTCGCCGGTGGCTTTACTACCTCATCCAAAATATGTTGTGGCACATCCCATTTGCTTTCATCAGGAAGAGGATTTACTGGCATTTCATAGGTAAGCAGAAGGCTCTTCCTTGTGTAATACGGAGAGCAATAGTTTTCGTATGTTTCCTTCCTGTGCCTTAATGCTGCCAAAGCATGCGCACATGGAAGTTCATCAAGTTGGAATTGTCCGCAGCTACATTTCTTGTTTTCTAGACACACAATGTACCGCTTCACACCATCTAACACAGTATGTATATGATCTGTTGAAGCCCTCACCTACAATTGAAGAACAAACAGAAATAATAATATATCAATCATTAAAAAGGATTATCCACAACTTACCTACAAATCAGCTACAAATACATTGCAACTTATCTACAATCTACAATTACCCACAATTTAACTACAGTTTATCTACAATCTGGAAACAATGCATATTAAGCAATTTATTTTTTTTGCACCAAACAAACAGATCTTACCCTTAGTATCTGAGATAATGTATTGTTGTCATCCAATTCTTTGTTGAATTTGTACCCAAGGTATGTGAAAGTACCCTTTGCCTTCAATAACTTCTCTTTCGTCCAACGTTCAAGAAGCGTCCTCATATACTCTAATAGATCAAATATTGGCAGCTCTCTTGCCTCTTTTGTTACAGCATTCAACGACTCGGTAATGTTTGATGTCATAGTAAAAGTTCTATTCACTGTTGCATGTACTCTTGACCATCTATGATAGACAATATCATATATGTAAGATTTCACACGCGGGTCTACCTCTTCAATCTTCAACATCCTTTCATTAAATTCATCCAAAGTGTATGACCGTGCTGTAGCAAAGTACAATTCATGTAATTGTAAATGTCCCTTCTTGAATTTGGACCTTATATTTGTCCAAATATACCACATGCAAGAGTAGTGTGGCATGCCCGGATAGACAATTGATGTTGCCTTCAGTATACTCTCATTCCTATCTGAAACAACACACATTGAAGGTCTTTCACCATATGCCTCCTTGAATTGCTCAAAGAATCACTTCCAAGACGCGTCGTTTTCAGAATCAACCATAGCATATGCCAAGGGAAATATAGTACCTACATTTTTAATTCATAAAATATTAATTGGAAGCCCTGAAAAGGTATATAAAAATATAATTAAATAACAACTACAATATATATTCAAAATATAGACAATTTATCTACATTTTTTTCCTTTAGCTACAAAATAACTACAATATAACTACAATTTAACTACATTTTATAGACTGCCTACAAAATAACTACAAAATTATTACATTATTTACCTGCTGCATCCATGGTGCTTGCTGTAAGCATAATCCCCTTGTAGGCTGACTTTAAGAATGTCTCATCAACCACTACTACTGGCCTACAATGTTGCCAACCACTTATTGATGTACAGAGAGCAACAAATGTGTATAAGAAGAAATCATCTGCTGCCTTCTTCAATTTAACAACAGAACCAGGATATGTCTCCTCAAGAATATAAAAATATTTGGGTAATTTGCTGTAGGAGTCAGACGGATTCCCTCTCAAAAACTGTAAAGCCTTTTCCTTGGCTCTCCATGCTTGCATGTAGCTTAGGTTCAGTCCATGTTCGGATAACATGTCAGTTTGTATGTCCTTTGGTGTGTAAACAGTCTTAGGATCACAATACTTTGGAACGACCATGCTACCAACTACAGCTGCGGTACGTTTGCGTTGTATGAATGTTTCGTCCAATAAGGAGCATGTGTGTTGTCGGCTGAAACTCCTTATCTTGAACATTGCCGAATCATTAATTGGCGTTGCCTTGAAGTGCCATTTACAGTTTTCAGCAACACATATAAGCCAGTAGCTACAAAAAAATACAATATTTAATACAGGCTATAGATGTAGAAGCAACAAAAAGGACTGTTTTAACACAAATTCATTAAAAACTACAATTAACTACAGCTTAACTACAATTAAACTACAATTTATAAAAACCACATATCTTCACTAAAACACTGCTTTTACTGATATATTCTCCACAAATAAAGCCATACCTTCTATGACTAAATCTTTTTACTCTGAATTGGAACTTGTGCATCACAGAAAAATTCTTCATTGAAGCAACTACAGTTTGCTTGTCCTGATAAACTTGTCCTTCTTCAATATATGTTTGCGTAGATTCAGTTATTA
The DNA here is from genome assembly GCF_000715075.1 of Nicotiana tabacum. Taxonomy (NCBI): domain Eukaryota; kingdom Viridiplantae; phylum Streptophyta; class Magnoliopsida; order Solanales; family Solanaceae; genus Nicotiana; species Nicotiana tabacum. The sequence continues at coordinate 12,312,372 of NC_134082.1, forward strand.
TTTCACTTTGATATTCCTCTATAACTGGTGAGAATGGAATTTCAAGTAAGTTTAGGGATCCAGACGAACCTGCAGGAACATAGAGATAAATGTAGTAACTATGTAGATAATTTTGAAAACAACATTGTTTTATGAGCTTCAGTACATTGTTTTTTGTAGTTAATTTGTAGATAAATGTTGTAATATTGTAGATAACACACTAACACAATAACTCTCTGCAATGTCGAATTAAACATACCTGCACTTGTGCTATCGTTGGTGATTGCCAATTCCATATTGAAATCTCTTACGCTTATACATAAAGGATACGAACCTAAGTTCTTATTCTCCTTTTTGGTCTCCATATACACACGAACCCCCATATCATTCCTAATCTCCATTGGAGGACAATTGTCGTTCACAATGTATTTGATTTCTACAATTTTATCCGATGTATCAATCGATAGTTGTTCTGCAATTGTAGAAATCAGAATTCCGTAGCTTGCATTCTCATCTACCACAATGGCATCAACTTCAAAATCTCTAAATCTGCCATAGTGATCCCAATTTCCATTCAATTTTAGCATTATTGGGATTTTTGACATGATTTCGTATAGTTGAGAGAAAAAAGATGAAGAACAGATATAGGTTCGACAATTTGAGTACTGAGGTCGATGAAGAACAATTTTGAATTCTATAATTTGTATTGCGTTGTAGAATTTGTAAAAGCAATTTGAGTACTGGAGCTTCTGAAGCTTGCGTTGTTTTAGAATTGTAGTGAATGAGAGAATTACGCAACAATGAGATCTCTTTCCGTTTCAAAATTCGAATTTAATGTGGAAAGAATCAAACGCAGATTTCGTGCCTTCTTTTTAGCGCGTTGCAGAATCTGCCTAATTATAGATTGGTATATAAATTGTAGTAAAAGTGTGGACTGGGCGGGTAATTAACAAATTATGAACATTTTTGGTAATAAGGTTTCATATATGGTATAGATAGGAAAAAATCCCAAAGTAGAATAGCAGATTGCTTAGCTATTGATGTCACTGGTTCACAAACCTTGAGCTCATTTGTTCAATGAAATCAAAAAGGTCATAATAGGAGAAAGACAACAAATATGACCCTCAACAGATATCTCATTTAACAGAAAACACTGTTGAAATGCATCATTAACCCACATAACCAGAGATATAACCTTTTATGTTTTCAAATATAGAAGCATAAATTGGAGATGAACATCTCCACCCAGGCGGAACACCAGTGTGGACTTAAATTAATGGTACCTCAAAAAGGAAAGAGGAAAGTACAAATAAAGAGCACAAACCTTACTTTGGAATCTAGCTGCAGATACAAATCTGGCCTAGAATACAAATCAACTCGATCTGGGCTTCGTTCTCAAGAGGAAATTACATGAAGCTTCTATTACAATATTTCAACCATGAAAACATCACTTCTCCTCAAAAAGGTACAGGAGCAGCTATATACAAAGGTCAAGTATGTGCGTGTTTCAAGCATTTGCGCCTGGATCACTGACCACGCCCAGAAAATCATCCTTTATCGTATCAATACAGAACTGAAACAGGACACGTGAACCAACATGTGAGGGAAATGACGAAGAATCCATGCAACACAAGTAAATATAAAATGTTGGAGTTCTTATTTTTGCTTGAAATTATCTTAGGAACCTATGATTGTATATCCTTGATAAAAAAGTTGCAGCGTCTATGGTCTTTACTCTTTCTCCCTTTCATATGATCATTCAGAAAAAAGAAATATTATGATTCTTAAGAACTCAACGTGCTATTCCCAAAGAACGGAATCTCATTGAGTTCCTACACTCTCATGTTGACAACTTAATATTGTCATTCGATCACGACAAGAATAAACCCAATCCGGAATACAAACCTAAAGTAAAGTACATATTAAACCGATTGCAAGAGTACCAGTAACAATATCTATTATCCAAAGAGGAATTAACAGTATCGGTATTTAGACTTTACCCCACTTCCCTTGGGTTAATATCCCAACCACAAGAGATTTTTTAGCGGCACAAATAACATTTCCTAGTATCTCAATTTCATCCAGATATTCCTTCTTCTCAGCTTCAGGACCTTCTCCAGTCATATTAGTTTATCCTAGCCACTTAATGTCCCTTGACAGAAATCCCTCATCCCACCCCAAAAATAAATAAAACTTGGATTCACTAGCTAAAAGTGGCGATAACAAATCCAAACTACATGACTATCGAAATTTAGTAAAAGTTATTCAAAAGGGAGGTCAACATTAAAAACTATATGGATCTTCATAATGACAACTAACTAGAAAGAGGCCAGAGCAAATGTCTTTAACAACTATTTTTCTATAACAGCTATTTGTTGAATCAATGGGAGAAAATCAGCATTCTGACTTTGTTACCACCTCCAACCTTACGGTTGCGGGTTCGAGTCACCATGTTACCATATCGGAAAGAATCAGCTATTGTTACCTAATGTGGGAAACTTTGTACCTAAGTATATTATACCGTGGAACCGTTTCTAAAGCCCAAAAATGAAGAATTTTGGTTAAATGTTCAAGCCTATAAGACTAAGAAAAACATAGAGATGAAACAATATCAGCTCCATGATTTTGGACAGAAATCTGCCTAGGTGGACGGAATATTTCCGCTCCACGATATCAGTCCACAAAAATCATCTGAAGCAAGATTTGAATGGAAGAGAAGCACAAAGGTGGAGACGAAATATTTTCGACTCCACGATTTAGCACTGCAAGCGCATTTTTGTCAAGACTTTCAGGCTACTATAAATAGAATCTTAGCTCATTTTCTTAGGTCATTTTTCATTCTTTAGAGTAACACAACAATTTTTAACCTAGTTTAGCAAGGATTTGGAGGATCTTCACCATTGTGTTTGGATTTTCTTACTTTATTAGTCTTTAAATATGTTTATCTTTTCATCCAACTTTTAGTTTCCATTTCTAGTATGAGTAGCTAAGCTTTATAGCTAGGGCTATAAACTCTTATGGCATTAATGTGAATGTGTATTTGTTTATCTTGTTTATTATTACTTGGGTTGTGATTATCTACTTGTTTTCATGCTTTATTGTTAATTTGGTAGCCGCGGACACTAGATTAAACCCTCTAGTGTCTATTTCTTACTTGGAAAGGTGAAATTGGACTGGGTAGTTAACAAGTAGCAAGGATTTGAGCTTATTAAGGAATTAATGAAGCTAGGTTAATGAAATCAAACTAGGAATAGGGAGATCTCTACTTGGTTCATTATCAATTGGGTTTTAGTGCATTCCTTTGTGTTTGGAAGAACATTCTAGGGATAAGCTTGCTAGAGTTGAAAAATTTCTAGTGGGTAGCTAGTAACTGAATCATAATTACTAATTCAACGTATTTAGGCAAGCTAAGTATACCCGAAGAACTAATTATGCCATATTGAGGTTATAACCCCGATCTTTCTCTAATTAGAAAACAAACAACTTTTAACGTGTTCGATAAAGTTCCTAGCCTAGTTTAGTAATTTTAGAAGTCTTTAGAAGTAATTGAACAATCACTCTTTTGTTTGGAGCTTACATTAGGAAACATCAAGTTCTCACACATTTTGACACTCTAGCACACACACTCCTCGTGGGATTCGACCCCAACCTAGTAGGGTTTATCATGGCTCATGACCGCACTATTACTCACATGGAGAGTAGGATTGGACGTCATCAAGGATCCGACATGGGTGCTACAGGATTTTTGACACTCTAGCACACACACTCCTCGTGGGATTCGACCCCAACCTAGTAGGGTTTATCATGGCTCATGACCGCACTATTACTCACATGGAGAGTAGGATTGGACGTCATCAAGGATCTGACATGGGTGCTACAGGATTTTTGGAGGACCTAAGCAACATAGAGGCAAATAAATATTACATACCGAACCATCTGAAGTTGTATAGTTTGGCACATCCCCTGACTGAAACTCCATGTCATCCGGTATCAACTGCAGGAAATCCAAGGGTCAACACAAACAAATGTGAGGAAAAGGCCTATAATAAGCTTTTACATGCATCAAATGGAGTGTATATTAGCATAAACTGGGAAAAGAATAATTACTTTTACATATATCAGAGATGCTCTAAACTATAAATAACAAACATAATTCGAATAGATAAAATTTCAGTGCCAACTAGTAAATAATTTTCGAGATAGCAAGACAACTTTTCGAAACTTTTCAAACATATAACTTAAGTCACTAAGATGAGTCCTTATACTCCTGGTGCTAATAAGAAAGCTATGCATATGCACTAGCCACTGGACATACTAACTACGGAAGTGTAGAGCAGTAAACTTAAAGAATCTCTAAGTGCATTTGACCTGATGTCTACTGAACCGAATAACAGCATGTATTAGGCCACTTCCAGTCACGACCCCTTATTCTTTGTTCAAGAAAAAGGATACAGTAAAGGATTTGTACAAAACATTTGGGTATTACCTTAATGAGAATGCCTTTTAGGCAGATCCTTATTAATTGATGGAGTAAACGAGCTCAGATCCTATAAATTCTTTCATCCTTAAAAGTCTGCCTATCATTGCTACTTCGGAAATTTGGAGAGCAAGGTGCGATGTTAGATATGTAAATGGAAGGTTGAAAGTGAATAGGACAGTATCCCTTTTAGGATTCTCCATTTCTCAGCTTGTTCATATGCAATTCCCCAGAATCAAGCTTGATTCAGATTGGAAGAAAATTTCAATTTCTCAACTCCTGAACAACATTATGCCTTTCAAGCAACCCATCAAAGTTAAGTGGGAAAGACCTCCCCGAAGTTTTGTTAAACTTAACTCAGATGGAAGTTGTAAGAATGGTCTATGTGGAGGAGGGGGGTGATCAGAAATATCTATGGGCATTTTCTATATGTTTATGCATTGGCGTTGGGGCCTGGGACCAACAACTGGGTGCGTTACAGTTTGGAATCAATTGGTGTTTGAATAATGATTTTCAATACAACATTGCTGAGAGTGATTCCAAACTACTGGTCGGCTGTGTCAAAAGGTACTAATGCTACTCCTTGGAGGATGTCAAGTGAGGTAGAAGACATCAAGAAGTTTATGAGGCAAGGCCATATTGTTCTAAATCATTGTTTCAGAGAATCTAATCAGGTTGCGGACAAACTGGCATCATTAAGCCATGTTTCTGCTCACTCCCAGATTCACAAGTGTTTGTTGAGCTTCAATCTCAAGTTAAAGGCCTTCTAAACATGGATAGGTGGGGCATTCCTGCCTTTCGCTACGTCAACAAGAAGAAATCTACAATCACATCCGAGCCTCCTTGATTTTGTCTCTGTATACGTGTAGACGTAGAATTTTTTGGTGGATCTTATGTAGAGTTTGGATACTAAGTCTTAGTTGTCTCATTGACTTAGTTTCCATTCACCACATGTATTTACTTCATCTCAAATATATCCAAGATATAATATCTATCTTGCAACGTATTTCAGGGTATTTGTTAGATGTAATAACTCCCTCAAACCAATGTACTGTTTCGGAGATGAATAAAATGCGTGTTTAATTAATTTATTTTTTTTAAAAAGAAAAAAGGATACAGTAAAGGAGGACAAGATGGAAAAGGTAATAAGACCTAAGTTAATTTAAGAAATCTTAGTGTATTTGAATTCATGTCTACTGAAACAAAAAAAAAAAAAAAAAAAAAAAAACAATGTCTTAGCACCAATTTCATTCACGATCTTTTATTCTTTGTCCAAGATAATGCATGTAGTCTGCTTGGACAAAATGGAAAAAGTACGATGATCTAAGTTACAAGTTCAGGTATAGAAAATTGAGCCTTTATTCCTTTCTAGGGGGGCCTTCAACTTTCATTTTGAAATTTTGGTCAAGGAGCCAAAGAGTTCTTCCATGTTTTGTATGGCAAACCAATTCAAACTGTTCCGCGGTTTTCAATCATATTATAAAACAGAGAAGAAACTTGCATATCAATGATATTACTTTCTCGCATAGCCTTAAGACACAGCAAAGACCTCTTCTTTCATTCCAGAATTGTTCACTCTTTTCCTCTTCTCTCCATCTGTCTCCTTTGCTAAGAGAAATGAGAACAAATGCACTAGGGAGGAACTCAAGAATGAGTTGATTACAGAGAGATACAATTATGAGGCAATTAAGCATTGCAGAGCCACAGTGCCCAGCTAAATTTCGAGTGCGTTTGAGCTTAAGTCATTTTAAATTACGTGCTAATCAAATGAATCAAGGTATTGAAAATATGGAAGTATGGTTGATAGGCTATTGGCATGAAATGGAAATAATTTGGAGTTTAAAGGAAGCCTGAGGAACAATATAAGCTGGAAACTACGCAAGGGGCTAGAGATCCAAACAAGTGACACAAGGCTTACCTTCAAACGGTCTCGACTACCAATGAATAATATATTTGCCTATGAATAAGATGTCAACTTAAAGCACTTAAACTCTAGTCTCCAATGCTTCAAAGTTTTAGTCATTCAGATATTTCTACGAAAAGTTATGAGGATTTTACTGAAGGCTGCCTGTCAGGGAATACCCGTGCTTGCCCAGGGCGAGGGCGAGGCATACATCCTGAGGTTCCATGTGCACGGGCAAGTCCTGCTTTGCCAGAACGTATGCCTACATACCTAGGGCTTAGAAGAAGCCCTCATAATGTGATTTGGTTCATTTTTCTCATCTTCCAAGCCTAAGGCACGACTTCAAAAGCCGCCTTTGGCAACTCTAACCATTGAGGTAAGTTTTATGGGCATATTTGTGATAATTTCATCTCATTAACATTGGTAATAAAATGGGGCTACGTTGAGATCATAGGTTTTCTTCCGAATCTTCAAAGAGAACAAGAACACTACAAAGTTTAATTTTCAAAATTTGGTCTACTTAGGTAATTTCATCATTCCCAATTTATCTATTACATGTCTTTATGAGATTTGTTGGTGATTGAATGTTGAGGGCTCATGAACCCTATCAGTGAGCCATTAATGGTAATGGTTGGAAGGTTTTTTTTTTTTTTTTTTGTGGGGGGGGGGGGGGGGGGGGGGGGGTGATAGATAATTATTGGGTGTTTGGAAACAAGAACTTTTATGATTTTAAGGAAATAAGTATGGGAATAGGGTAGGTGGACTTGATTTATAACAGAAAGACTCGAAGACTCGAAATGGTGAATTGAAAGAAATTGGCTAATTGATTACGCTTGCCGTTGGGATATATGATTAAGGACAGTTGTTGATGGAATTTAATTTTATGTAGATCGTTGAACTTGTTTGGGCACATTGGAGCATATGTTTAGTTGAAGAGATTTTGAGGTGAGTTAAGATGTACCTTTAGTTAAGGTCTTTTCTCACTACGTTCATGCCTTCAACGAGTTCGACAAAATGTTTGAGAATATTAATGTGTGTTCAACTGCAATGAGTGAGTGTGCATTATCTATAAATATTTTGAACTATGTTTCAATTGCTAAAGTGACATAATATAAGTGTTTAATTGATCCCTTTCAAGTTATGTTTACATGATTTCAATTGAATTAAATTTCATGAAAGTTATCAAGTTTCATTATAAATTTCCAAGAATTATTTGAATACTTGAATTATGTTTTCATGTAACGAATATTATGACAAGTTATGAATGATAAAGTTATGCAAAGTCGAGGCCTAATGTGCCAAAGTAAAAGCTTTTATCAAGTGTTTTGGGAGCCACCTTAGATATCTAAGAAGGGTATTCGTAGCCTTGGTTGGACTGTGATTTACCCTGAAACTACTCGTACCAAGGTATGGTAGTATTCATTGACTCGGCTGTACGACAAGTTGCCCTGGTAAAGCAACTACATAAGCTAACAAAGAAACGTAAAACTGTGTGGCACCATGGGGAGATGTCCCAATCGATCGGGCAGGGATCGCCAGTCCAGTCATACTGGTTATATGGTGACTTAAATAAGAAAGATAGTCGAATGGCACTCTCGTGAAAAGATAAGTTTAAATTCGAGCTTATGTTTAAGATCTTCATAAGAATTGCTTTAAATGATTTCAAATGCTTTTATGTTATATCACGCTTTAAGAATTTATACTTTAAACGTCATGTTTTATTAAGTCATCATTCCAGCTTTAGTGAGGGAATCAATGATACTCACTACGAGGAAGTTGTGCTCATGCTCCCTTGTGGGGACGCTATTTTAACTATGTCATTATAGGTATATGTGTCGCAGATAATCAGACTGCAAGCTAGAATCTCCCTCACGTTCCACAGACTTTTAGTGAGCTCCATTTTTGCTTTCAGTGGAGGCATTTCCTTTTTGGTATTTCATTTATTTTGTGGGATAGCCCAAAACTCTTCCATCTCGTGTATTTCATCCTTTCTTCATGTCTAATAGACTTCATAGATGCAACTTATGGTTTCCCCTTTTTGCATGAGCACTTATATGGCATGTAAGAACAACACTTTTCATTATGACGTTACGAATATGAAAGTTTAAAGATGTTTTCAAAGTTTATGATTTACTTCTTCTCAAAGATTGCACAAAGTTGCACAGAGCATGCCAAGGGTAGAACAGACTAGTTGGTTCACTCGGTGCAAGTAAATGGTATCGGGTGCCGCCTTAATTTTTCAGAAAACATGCCGTGACTATGGATCTGCTTATGAGCGTTGGGTGATAGCTAAGATAGTTGGGTAAGTTATTAAAGAAGTAAATACAAAAGGATAAGAAGGGTAAAACTATCTTTTCACATAGCAGTTATTGTTGTATGTTTTTTTATATGGGATTCCTCCATTGTTCTAATAAACTTTTTTGATAAGATCCATTGTGCTAATAAACTGCTTTCATTATCTTGAAAAAGGAAATACAACAATGGAGATAGATTAGATTAAATTTTGTTAGACGCTGGCATTCTCAATTCTGTCATCTACTATAGTATAGTATAATGTGACACTTGGCTGCATATCTGGTAAAGTAAGAGCTTTTATTAATGAAGGGCAATCACCTGTATAAGTATATCAAAAAGTAGACGACCTTACAAAGAGATATGGCTTTCTAAAAGAGTCAACCAAACCTCGATACAAATAGGAATCTCATGGGTGCACCAAAATGATATAAGAGATAAGAGACTACTCCTCAAGTGTACAAATCATTCTCTATCACTTAGCTACATAATATCTACCATCTTTTCTTAGTTGGTTTATAAACTCTGTTGAAGCATGAATGTACTTGAGGACTATAACTATTCCCATCAGAGGCTTACATTTCCGACCACTAGTCACGCATACACAACCACTATTCCCAGGACCGGTGAAGTTCACTTAAGGTAGTAAACTCAATATAATTTAACTCTAAAAATGTTTAGTATGAGTGTCGTGAACAATTTGGTCCTAGCATAATTCTAAAGGCACTAATATTAGCTGAGTACAAAATTAGCTTGGCGCAATATTTATTTATTTTAAGTTCGCTTGGTGGAACACTTAACCAATCCGATTAATATAGTCAAGCATAAACTCAAACTAGATATTCAAGTTAAAGCTAATATTCTATAAGAATAGAATTCTGGATTCTTCCTGAATATTTTATGGATTTAACTCATTAGAATACAGATAAGATAGTTGCATTAGTGAGGGTTTGCTCTAGTGATAGAGTCATCCACTTTCAACAAACCAGTTGAGAGCTTGCATCACCAAAGGGGTTTCCAAAATAAACGAGAAAAGTTACAAGAAAATGTGGAAACATTTTATTAAGTTTGAACCAAAACATGTTTCAAGAATCAACAATTTGCCTTTCTAATAGAAGTTGACATTCAAGCTTCTACAACAAAAAATACATGCAAATTACATTTCATCTTCATATTAAATTTCTATATTTAAATTTGATCCATGCACTCATGCATATAGCAGGGTGCCCCAGTGGTATGCAATGCTAAAAAAATGTACAGCAGGAATGCGGATCAGCAATATATGCTGGTCTAAATATTCAAGATCCGAGAAAAACTCACATGATTTGAAACGAAAATCTGCACAGGCCCTGCTTCAGCAAAAAAATCCCATCTGCAATATTCCACACATATAAGTATCTATAGGTAGAGGGAATAAACTTAATTAACTTTAACCAATTAATCAATTGATCAACTATGCCTAAACCACTTGGAATCGACTATATATATGAATCTTCTATATACATTCTGCTCTATTGAGACTCATTTCTTTCCTAACTGGCAATTAATTTATCTTGTAAAACTAATTAGAGTTCACTACCAAGACTAGTGGTGGCAAAATGGATAAAAGAAAACTGTTGGGTTGGATAATGAACTTTTTAAAAACGGGTCAAATATGGATAAGAACCATATTATCCACTTAGAAAACAGATAACCAATGGATAACTAATGTGTTTAACTTTTACATTTGTAAAGCCTCAAATAGGGGGTTCCTCAAGTTTGGGGGACTAAGACTTCTCCCAAAAGTGATATTCAAGAAGCCATATGGACGAGCCGTATTAAATATGTTCGTATTACCCGTTTATTATCCGTATTAAATATGATTTGGGTCAAATAATTTATCTGTTTTTGCATTACCCATTTTCAACATGCTCATGTCCGACCCGCCCGTTTGTTACCCCTAACCAAGACTAACATAAATACAATGAAATCTTTTTCCTTGCAAATGCAATGTCCAAAATCATAAATATGCATAGGCCAATCAATTAATCATTCATATTGTATCCTATGTAATCAATAATCTATGTTTCAATCCCAAACTAGTTAGAGTCCGATATATGATAGCCTACCTCCATTCTACACTATTCAAGCCTGCTTATTCGCTCTATATAAATCATTACCAACTTTACAACAACTACTATTATGTCTCAATACCCACTGAACTAGTTGCTCCATTTAAACTCAACTCATCTCATGTCAATATTATGTAAATCATAACCAACTTTAATGCAACGAAAATTTCTTACCTTGGATAAGTCCTATCTACAATATTTCACAATCATAAAATAGATTGTAAGTCCATCAATCAATTAATCTAAATCTCAATCTCAAACTAGCTAGAGTTAGCTATATGATTGTCTACATCCCTTATACACTATTGAAGATTCTTTATTCACTACATAGAAATCATGACCAACTTTAATGCAATGAACATTTTTTTACCTTGGAAGTCCTATCTACAATATTTGACAATCATATATGTATAGGTCAGTCAATCAATCTTAGTATCAATCCAAACTAGTTGGATTCAACTATTTAATTCATCTGCATCAAGTCCACTCTATTCGAGCCCTTATTCGGAGCTATATGAATCATGATCCATTTTAATAAAACACTAGCTAACTTTCTCCAATCTTCCTAAACCTTGGTAAGCAGAGTTACCTTGTAATTGTGCTAGTGGGAGGTAATACATAGAGCTTCATTTCTCCTTCTTCCTAATGGACTACAAGGCCAGTAATTGTGCTAGTGAGAGATAGTACGTAGAGTTTAAGTTCTCCTTCTTCCAAATTGACTACAAGGACCGGGTGGAATAGTAAGGTGCACATAAGTTGTTTGCCAACCACCGTAATAAAGAAAATATCTATAGGTCAATCAATTAATCTAAGTTTGAATCCCAAACTAGTCGATTCGACTATTTAATTTTATTCCAAGCCATGTGAATCATGACAAAATTTTAGTGCAATGAAACATTTCTTACCTTGTTAACCATGGTAACAACAGCTTCCAAAATCTCACCTTTGAAAGGTCGAAACACAACGCACTGATACTTCACTGGGAAAGTAACAAAACCCGTCCCGTCACGAATTAAACCTTTCCCCACGCTTTCGATCCCAGTAATCGCCACTATGAAACCGTGCCGACCACTGAAAGAACCCCAAAAACTTAAGCAATCAATATAAACGGCATTCAATGTTAAAGCAACGGGAAATTGAAACTTTCCATTTTAATGAAACCTGCAAGTGCCTTCGACATCTTTCATGAGCTTGGAGACGAGTTTTTCGCGAAGATCACGGCCGAAATGACGGGGATGAAGTTGCATGTTTCTTTCTAATACTATGTGGAAAAACATGTTTGGTCTGGTTGATTACTTGAGATTTGAGAAAGGAGAAGCTGAGTGAGGTGTTGAGCGAGTGAGGGAGAAGAGATGCAGTTTTTCTCAAACGTGTGGGGAAACAGAAGAAGAAAAGAAGAAGAACAACAACAACGCAGTGTAATCCCACAAGTGGGGTCTGGGGAGGTAATATGTACGCACACCTTATCTCTACCCGAGAGGCAGAGAGGCTGTTTCCAGGAGACCCTCGGCTCAAAGAGGCAACAAGAGACACTATATTAGTACTATCAATAGACTCATAATAAAACAACATAAAATACCATGAAATCCATAACATAACATAAATGCCATAAAAAATAAAGTAACAGCAATATAAGAGATATAGGAAATACGAGAAGGATATAAGGTATTAATACACAGCAGATAAAGCCCATCATCAGTAGTTGATCAATAGCATCCTAAGACTAACTCCTAACTGGCTAGTCTCACTCTAGTGCGCTGTAAAAAAGACATCACAATTTCCCCTAACCTACAACCTTAATGCTCGATCTCCACAATTCCATGTTTAGGGCCATGTCCTCAGTAACCCTAAGTCGCGCCATATCCTGCTTGATCACCTCTCCCCAATACTTTTTAGGTCTCCATGTACCTCTCTTCGTACCCACCACCGCCAGTCGTTCACACCTTCTCACCGGTGCATCAGTGTTCCTCCTCTGGATGTGCCCGAATCATCTGAGTCTTGCTTCCCGCATCTTGTCCTCCATGGGGGCCACACCCATCTTCTCTCGAATATCTTCATTTCTAATCCTATCATTCCTTGTATGCCCGCACATCCACCTCAACATCCTCATCTCTGCAACTTTCATCCTCTGGATGTGTGAGATCTTCACCGGCCAACACTCGGTCCCATACAACATAGCAGGCCTAACCACTGCCCTATAAAATTTACCTTTCAGTAACAGTGGCACTTTCTTGTCACACAGGACTCCCGTCGCTAACCTCCATTTCATCCACCCCACCCTTATACGGTGTGTGACATCCTCGTCGATCTCCCCGGACCCCTGAATAAACGACCCCAGGTACTTGAAACTACCCCTCTTAGGGATGACTTGAGAATCAAGCCTCACTTCCACTCCCGCTTCCGTCGGCTCTGCCCCAAATTTGCACTCAAGGTATTCCGTCTTTGTCCTGCTCAACCTGAAACCTTTGGACTCAAGGGTATGTCTCCAAACCTCTAACCTCTCGTTGATGCCGCGTCGTGTCTCGTCGATTAGGACTATGTCATCAGCAAATAGCATGCACCATGGCACCTCCCCTTGAATATGATGCGTTATAGCATCCATCACCAGGGCAAATAGGAAAGGGCTGAACGCAGACCCTTGGTGCAACCCCGTAATAACCGGAAAATAATCGGAATCGCCTCCTGCTGTCCTAACCCGAGTCTTAGCTCCATCATACATGTCCTTAATCGCCCTAATGTAGGCAACCGGGACCCCTTTAGCCTCTAAGCATCTCCATAAGACCTCCCTAGGAACCCTGTCGACATATATATATATATAAACTAGGCCAACAAGGCTATAACAACAGTATATATATAAACTAGACCAACAAGGCTGTAACAACAGTATAACAGCTATCCAGAAGGCCGATAGGGCAATACGAAAAATATATATATACAATGACCGCTAGTCTGCAAGCCTATAAGAGTGTAAGACAATCTCAACAGGGCGGGACAAAGCCCCCGACATGCCCAAAACCACACATATACATCTGTAATAGTACCTATGGACTCAAAGTCAGCAACTCCGAAGAAGTGGAGTGCGAAACCCAACGCTGATCCTGGGGGTCCTACTGAGGAGGCACACCACTCTGTCTATTCGAACCTGTGGGCATGAACACAGCGCATAAAAATGCGTCAGTACGAAATATGTACTGAATATGTAGGGCGACAAGTGTAACATGAAAAATGTAATTAACAAGAGAAGAGACATAGAGATAATTTAAATTCTGAAACTAGCCTCGGTAGGAAACTAAAATTCAACATGGATATAAATGTATGCTCGTGACACCGTCGTTCACTATCGCTACTTATAATATATCACATTATATAATAATAAATCCCTCTGTGGGGCTATAATATCCATAACATACCCGGCCATAATAAAGGCTCGGTAGAATCGTACCCGGCCACGTGAAGCTCGGTAATCCCAACTGATCAGTGGTTACACAATATGTGTCATACCCGGACGTCTATAATGCGGCTCGGTAATGAAAGTAAATACATACATATACTAGATCATAAATTATATAGGTGCAATGCGAAACCAACCTTAAAAGACGTATTCTAAGAAGAGTCGAAGTGGCCTATCATCATTCTTCCCCGACTATCATGGTTGTGGCTAAAAATATTTAATTTTCAACTACGAGCCAACAAGTACTAAGAACATGAGAGTTGTGTATTATGAGTACCTTTGAAGTAAATGTTACTTATTCATGATTTATATGAACGTCGAAAGGAGAACGAGTAAAAGGCTCTAGTTCTTTTTAAGCAAAGAACAAGGAAATCCGAGAATTCATAGATATCCTCTAGAGTAAGCAATCTATGAGAAAAGATCAGGTCTAAGCATCTTTATAAGTTGAAGGTGAAATAACTCGAATCCGACGAGACAATTCGATAAACGTTTATTCGAATTTTAGTCATGCCGGAAAGTATAGCGAAAGCCCTACATACCTTGTCGATGGAGTTATATATTGTTTCCAAGACCTCAAAAGCCTTAGGAATGATTTCCTACATAATACAAACCATTCAAAATCAAATTCAAGCTCATAGCTTAAATAATTCTTCATTTAGACATTTACGCGAACAACTTGTGGCCATGAATTTGTAGGCTCTTTTGTAGATTAATTTTCCCCCAACACACCACCAAATTTTACTTTACTACATCTCCTCATCAACAGAATTCCATCCATGTCTTCACAGATCCAAACAACACAATAAAATCATATAGAACAGCCCCAACAATCAAGCCATATTAAGAGAGGTTTCTAAAAAAATCAAGAATATTTCTATAGAGGTTTCAACTATTTCTTAAGAATTCTTACGGTAGAAGTTTACAAAGATCAAAGAGGAAGTTAAATCATACCTTATGTGACCAGAATTACTCAAAATTCGAAATTACAAGACGGAGTCTTGCTATGAAAAGTGAAACACCGAAGAATTCACGATTCCGAAGCTACCATGGTGTTCTCCATCTTGAGGATGACTAAATTGTTGTTATGCTTGGCTAGATGGACGGGAGAAGTTTGAGAGGAAATCCCTAGGTTTTTGGTTCTGTTTTGGAGAGGATAAAACGTAGGGGTTCTGTTTTAAAAATTGACTTAAATAAAGAAATTTTGACTAAACCCGACTAGGCACACTGTTCCCGTAACAGTGTGCACCCCTGTACGAAAATGTTAATATCTCTCTACTCTGAAGTCGTATTAACGAACGGTTTGTTGCGTTGGAAACTAGACTCATAGACCTTCGATTAGGTAGGTAGAACACACCATAACTCCCAGTATATTGAGAGAAAAGGTCATCAACATTTTATCCAAATTCCAGTGAAATTTAAACCCGTAACTTGCGCGCGATCTTTGTCGAATTTTTAATCACAACTCAAATGACTTCCAATCTTAACGTATAACTATCGCATCATTTAAATATCTCATAGAAATTATCTTCCTACCGAATTATCCCATTTACAGCATGATAACGCCGAATACACAAGGTGTAACATTCTCCCCTCCTTAAGAACATTCGTCCTCGAATGTTAACGGTTAACCTAACTTCTGAATTTTTATTTTTTAAAAAAAATTCGCCAGAGTTTCCCCTATAAATATGAATATCCAAAACCTGCCATCAGCCCAAACATACATATCTAAGGCCACACAGGGCTACACATCATAATAATAACATCAACTTGGCCTCACCCGACCATTTACTTATACAATAATGATAATAAGAAGGTTAGCCATAACTTAATTACCTTAACTGTCACTGGTTGATATATGTGCAACACCTGCCATGTTTGTCTCAGGCATATCACCTGAAGACTCAAATAAATGAGGGTATCTGGACTTCGTGTCCTCCTTGGTCTCCCATGTCATTTCTTCTACATTATTGCTCCTCCAAAGTACTTTTACTGAGGCTACCTCTTTAGTCCGTAGCTTACGGATTTGACGGTCAAGAATGGCAATAGGTATTTCTTCATATGACAAGTTCTCGGAAACTTCAATATCCTCGATAGGGCTGATGCAAGAAGGATCACCTAAGAATTTCCGAAGCATGGAAATGTGAAATACCGGATGGATTGCTTCTAATTCTGGTGGCAGGTCAAGTTTGTATGCTACTTGCCCAATTCTCTGAACAATTTGATATGGCCCAACATATCTAGGGCTGAGTTTTCCTTTCTTACCAAATCTCATTACACCCTTCATAGGCGACACTTTCAAGAATACCCAGTCTCTCACAGCAAATTCCAAGTCTCGACGTCGGTTATCTGAATATGATTTCTGTCGACTTTGAGCTGTACGCAACCTTTCCTGGATCAACTTTACCTTTTCTACAGCTTGCTGTACCAATTCAGGTCCTAGCAACTTTGTCTCACCAACATCAAACCAGCCAATAGGAGATCTGCATTTCCTCCCATATAGTGCCTCATAAGGTGCCATCTGAATACCGGCATGATAACTGTTATTGTAGGCAAACTCATAAGCGGTAATTGACCTTCCCAACTTCCCTTGAAGTCTAAGACACAAGCTCGCAACATATCTTCAAGTGTCTGAATAGTGCGTTCGGCTTGTCCGTCGGTCTGCGGATGAAATGTTGTACTAAGGTTAACAAGAGTACCCAAACCTTCTTGAAAAGACCTCTAGAAATTAGCTGTAAATTGGGCACCTCTATCAGATATAATAGAAAACGGAACTCCATGTAGCCGAACTATTTCCTTGATATACAGGCTCGCATAGTCTTCAGCTGAATAGGTGGTCCTAACTGGGAGAAAGTGAGCTGATTTCGTCAGCCTATCCACAATGACCCAAATAGAATTGGACTTACGGCGAGAATTGGGCAATCCTGTAATGAAATCCATATTAATCGATTCCCATTTCCAAGCTGGAATCTCAATATTTTGAAGTAGCCCTCCAGGTTTCTGGTGTTCAGTTTTAACCTGCTGGCAGTTGGGACACTGAGCCACAAATGTGGCTATATCTTTCTTCATGCCGTTCCACCAGTATAGCTGACGAAGATCATGATACATTTTGGTTGAACCAGGATGAACTGAGTACCGAGACTGGTGCATCTCTGTCATAATTTGCTTACGAAGCTCCCCAACATTAGGTACACACCATCGGCCTTTATATTTTAGAATTCCATCATCAGATTGCTCGAACAACTGCTTCTTCTGAAAAGGGATACTCTCTTTAATTTTGACTAACTCCGGATCCTCAAATTGACGCATTTCTACCTCAGCTACCAGTGATGACCCCGCAATATTTTGGACTACTACACTCTGGTCACCTGTATCATGTAGTCGTACACTCAGGTTAGCCAATTGATATATCTCTTTAGTCATTTCTAATTTCCCAGCTTCTACATGCTTCAAGCTGCCCATGGATTTACGACTCAATGCATCAGCTACCACATTCGCTTTGCCCGGATGGTACAAAATATCCACATCATAGTCCTTCAGCAATTCAAGCCATCTTCTTTGTCTCAAGTTCAAGTCTTTCTGCTTAAATATATATTGTAAACTTTTGTGATCTGTATAGATATCCACATGAACACCATAAAGATAATGACGCCATATTTTTAAGGCAAATATAACGGCTGCTAACTCAATATCGTGAGTCGGATAATTGTATTCGTGCTTCCGCAACTGCCTCGAAGCATATGCAATAACTTTTCCATGCTGCATTAGAACACATCCCAATCCAACCCTGGATGCATCACAATATACCACATAACCTTCAGATCCTTCCGGAAGTGCTAGAACAGGTGCTGATGTTAAGCGTTTCTTCAACTCATGAAAGCTCCTTTCACATGCATCAGACCATTGGAACTTAACGGCTTTGTGTGTCAATTTTGTCATGGGAGCAGCAATAGAAGAGAAGTTCTCAACAAATCTCCGATAATAACCAGCTAAGCCCAAGAAACTACGAACTTCCGTAGGAGTTGTAGGTCTAGGCCAGTTTTGTACTGCTTCAATTTTCTGACCATCTACCTTAATACCTTTATCGGAAACGATATGCCCAAGGAAAGCCACTGAATTCAACCAAAATTCACATTTGGAGAATTTAGCATATAATTTCTGATTTTTCAAAGTCTGCAACACCACACGCAAATGATCCTCATGTTCTGCTTCTGATTGAGAATATACCAGAATATCATCAATGAAAACAATTACAAATATATCTAGAAATGGCTTGAAAACCCGATTCATTAAATCCATAAAAGCTGTTGGCGCATTAGTAAGACCGAAAGACATCACAAGAAATTCATAATGGCCATATCTAGTCCGGAAAGCCGTTTTCGGAATATCTCTCTCCTTAACTCGCAATTGGTGATAGCCGGATCGAAGGTCAATCTTTGAGAAATATTTGGCACCTTGCAACTGATCAAACAAATCATCAATTCTGGGTAAAGGGTACTTGTTCTTGATAGTCACTTTGTTGAGCCGGCGATAGTCAATACACATTCTTAACGAACCATCCTTCTTACGAACAAACAACACTGGTGCACCCCAGGGAGATGTGCTGGGCCTGATAAAGCCCTTATTCAAAAGATCCTTCAACTGGGCTTTCAATTCTTTTAACTCAGCAGGAGCCATTCTGTATGGAGGAATATATATTGGTTGAGTGTCTGGAAGCATATCAATAGCAAAGTCGATTTCTCTTTCTGGAGGAAGACCAGGAAGTTCATCAGGAAATACATCAGGAAATTCATTCACGACGGGAACCGATTGAAGGGTTGGAGATTTCACCTCCATATCATGCACTCGTACCAAATGATAGATGTACCCTTTCAAAATCATCCTTCGAGCTTTAAGGTAAGAAATAAACTTTCCCTTAGGCGCTGCAGCATCACCTTTCCATTCAATAATAGGCTCACTTGGAAAATTAAAACGAACAATCTTTGTCCAGCAATCTACATTGGCATAACAAGAAGCCAACCAATACATACCCATAATGATATCAAAATCGACCATTTCTAGCTCATGCAAATCTGCTAATGTATGGCGGTTATGAATCTTCACGTCACAACTTCGATATACTCGTCTAACTACAACAGACTCACCCATTGGCGTAGATACCTCAAAGGACTGTTGCAACAATTCAGGCTCTCTATCCCATTTACTAGCAACGAAGGGGGAGATATACGACAATGTACAACCAGGATCTATCAAGGCATACATATCGATAGAAAAGACGGATAGTATACCTGTAACCACGTCCGGAGATGACTCTAAATCCTGACGACTCGATAAAGCATATATGCGATTTTGCTGACCTCCTGAACTAGAAGCTCCAAATCTTCCCCTACCCCTGCCAGCTGATGTCTGCATACTCTGTCTAGGAGGACGTACCGAAGAAGAAGAAGCCCCTGCAGATGCTGTCGGCTGAGCCATACCCCCTCCACCTGTCATCGGACAATGTCTCATAATATGACCTGGCTGTCCACATGTATAACATGTATCAGAACCCTGGCGACATGGTCCAAAATGATTTCGGCCACATCGATCACATCTAGGAAACTGAGGCCTCATCTGACTGAACTCGCCTCTAAACTGTGGACCTGGGGTCCGTGAACTCTGACCTGGACCAGAATAAGTGGTCTGATCCTGGCGCTGTCCCTGAAACTGTGGCGGTGCACTAGCTTCCGGATAAGACTGACGCCGGGGAAACTGTGGCCTAAATCTACCTCGAAACTCCCCTATGTTACCTGCGAACCGCGCCCTCTTCTGTTGTCCTCTATCATGCTCTCGATTGGCTCGTTGTTGCCTCTTGCGATCCTCTAGACCCTGTGCATATGCTTGAATACGGGCAATATCCATTCCTTGGTTTAGAGAAGCTGTAGTGCACTCATTTATCAAGTGTGCCCCCAAACCACTAACAAACTGGTGTACCCGATCACTCATATCAGCAACAATCGTAGGAGCATACCTAGCCAAAGAGTTGAACTGCATGCTATATTCCCGAACGCTCATATTACCCTGTTCTAAGTGTAAGAACCTATCTCGTCGGGCTCTTCGAAGCTCGATTGGCAAATATTGCTGTAAAAATGCCTCAGAGAACTCCTTCCATGTCACTGGTGGCACATTAGGCCCCCGAGTTTGCTTCCAAGTCTCATACCATGTCACAGCAACATCACGTAGTCTATAAGAAGTAAACTCCACTGACTCAACATCCGTGGCATGTATAATTTGTAAGGTCTGTTGCATAAGATCCAGAAAATCCTGTGGGTCAGCATTAGGATCAACCCCTGTAAATACTGGAGGATCCAAGTTGATAAAGTCTCGAACTCTCGCACTCACGGACCTATCAGCAATACCGAAGGTCTGGTGTTGGGCCTGGGAGGCCACTATTCGAGTCAGCAATTGTACAGCACTCCGCATGTCTAGGTCCTGATCAGGAACAACTGGGAGAGGGACTGGAGGTATGTTAGCTCCTCTACGCCCTTCCGGGGGTGGTGGGGGTACTGCCCCGGAAGCCTGAGAATCAACCTCATTCTGTGGCTCATGTTGATCTACATTAGCATGTGGCACCTGACTTGTGCCCTCTCCCGCCTCCTCGTCCAACCTCTGAATAAATTTCATAGCCACTTGTCGTCTCCTAGTGTTAGGCATCACTGAGAAGGTAAACAAAAAAGAGAATTAGGAATGAACACTTATGATTAGGCTCTATTGCACGATCTAGATTAAGAAGAAAGTAATAATCCTAAATGCCCAATAGCCTCATGTTTATAAGTGTGGTGCACAACACACCATAAACAAGACTCTACTAGACACGGCTTGTAGACTCCCTAGGACTGACCTGCTCTGATACCAAGTTTGTCACACCCCAACCTTGTGAGGTGTGGCTGGCACCCGATGCCCGAAGGCCCGAGCGAACCAACCATGAGATATGATCCGAAATATAATAACCTGCAGGTAGAAGAGCCCAACACGACATATATATATATATATATATATATATATATATATATATATATATATATATATATATATATATATATAAACTAGACCAACAAGGCTGTAACAACAGTATAACAGCTATCCAGAAGGCCGATAGGGCGATACAAAAAATATATATATACAATGACCGCTAGTCTGCAAGCCTCTAAGAGTGTAAGACAATCTCAACAGGGTGGGACAAAGCCCCCGACATGCCCAAAACCACACATATACATCTGTAATAGTACCTATGGACTCAAAGTCAGCAACTCCGAAGAAGTGGAGTGCGAAACCCAACGCTGATCCTGGGGGTCCTACTGAGGAGGCACACCACTCTGTCTATTCGAACCTGTGGGCATGAACACAGCGCATAAAAATGCGTCAGTACGAAATATGTACTGAATATGTAGGGCGACAAGTGTAACATGAAAAATGTAATTAACAAGAGAAGAGACATAGAGATAATTTAAATTCTGAAACTAGCCTCGGTAGGAAACTAAAATTCAACATGGATATAAATGTATGCTCGTGACACCGTCGTTCACTATCGCTACTTATAATATATCACATTATATAATAATAAATCCCTCTGTGGGGCTATAATATCCATAACATACCCGGCCATAATAAAGGCTCGGTAGAATCGTACCCGGCCACGTGAAGCTCGGTAATCCCAACTGATCAGTGGTTACACAATATGTGTCATACCCGGCCGTCTATAATGCGGCTCGGTAATGAAAGTAAATACATACATATACTAGATCATAAATTATATAGGTGCAATGCGAAACCAACCTTAAAAGACGTATTCTAAGAAGAGTCGAAGTGGCCTATCATCATTCTTCCCCGACTATCATGGTTGTGGCTAAAAATATTTAATTTTCAACTACGAGCCAACAAGTACTAAGAACATGAGAGTTGTGTATTATGAGTACCTTTGAAGTAAATGTTACTTATTCATGATTTATATGAACGTCCGAAAGGAGAACGAGTAAAAGGCTCTAGTTCTTTTTAAGCAAAGAACAAGGAAATCCGAGAATTCATAGATATCCTCTAGAGTAAGCAATCTATGAGAAAAGATCAGGTCTAAGCATCTTTATAAGTTGAAGGTGAAATAACTCGAATCCGACGAGACAATTCGATAAACGTTTATTCGAATTTTAGTCATGCCGGAAAGTATAGCGAAAGCCCTACATACCTTGTCGATGGAGTTATATATTGTTTCCAAGACCTCAAAAGCCTTAGGAATGATTTCCTACATAATACAAACCATTCAAAATCAAATTCAAGCTCATAGCTTAAATAATTCTTCATTTAGACATTTACGCGAACAACTTGTGGCCATGAATTTGTAGGCTCTTTTGTAGATTAATTTTCCCCCAACACACCACCAAATTTTACTTTACTACATCTCCTCATCAACAGAATTCCATCCATGTCTTCACAGATCCAAACAACACAATAAAATCATATAGAACAGCCCCAACAATCAAGCCATATTAAGAGAGGTTTCTAAAAAAATCAAGAATATTTCTATAGAGGTTTCAACTATTTCTTAAGAATTCTTACGGTAGAAGTTTACAAAGATCAAAGAGGAAGTTAAATCATATCTTATGTGACCAGAATTACTCAAAATTCGAAATTACAAGACGGAGTCTTGCTATGAAAAGTGAAACACCGAAGAATTCACGATTCCGAAGCTACCATGGTGTTCTCCATCTTGAGGATGACTAAATTGTTGTTATGCTTGGCTAGATGGACGGGAGAAGTTTGAGAGGAAATCCCTAGGTTTTTGGTTCTGTTTTGGAGAGGATAAAACGTAGGGGTTCTGTTTTAAAAATTGACTTAAATAAAGAAATTTTGACTAAACCCGACTAGGCACACTGTTCCTGTAACAGTGTGCACCCCTGTACGAAAATGTTAATATCTCTCTACTCCGAAGTCTTATTAACGAACGGTTTGTTGCGTTGGAAACTAGACTCATAGACCTTCGATTCGGTAGGTAGAACACACCATAACTGCCAGTATATTGAGAGAAAAGGTCATCAACATTTTATCCAAATTCCAGTGAAATTTAAACCCGTAACTTGCGCGCGATCTTTGTCGAATTTTTAATCACAACTCAAATGACTTCCAATCTTAACGTATAACTATCGCATCATTTAAATATCTCATAGAAATTATCTTCCTACCGAATTATCCCATTTACAGCATGATAACGCCGAATACACAAGGTGTAACACTTAGCTCCATCATACATGTCCTTAATCGCCCTAATGTAGGCAACCGGGACCCCTTTAGCCTCTAAGCATCTCCATAAGACCTCCCTAGGAACCCTGTCATACGCTTTCTCTAGATCGATAAACACCATATGGAGATCCTTTTTCTTATCCCTGTATTGTTCCACCATCCTCCTAATAAGGTGGATAGCTTCTATGGTAGATCGCCCCGGCATGAACCCGAACTGGTTGTCTGAAATAGACACCGTCCTTCGCACTCTCATCTCTACCACTCTCTCCCAAACTTTCATGGTATGACTTAGTAATTTAATACCCCTATAGTTGTTACAGATCTGGATATCGCCTTTGTTCTTATACAACGGGACCATTGTACTCCACCTCCACTCTTCGGGCATCCTATTAGTCTTGGATATAACATTAAGCAACTTAGTAAGCCATTCCAAACCTGCTCTACCCACACACCTCCAAAGCTCAACCGGAATTTCATCTGGTCCGGGTGGTCTAGACGGAGGGTGAAATTCAAAAATAGCCACATTTATAAGTGGTAATTGAAAAATTACCATAATTTCAAAAATAATCGAAATTTAGCTATTTTTTATGTAAAAATAAATATGAACGAAAATACTGTTCAAAATTCGAAAAATATTCCAGCAAAATTCTCCAGTATACTATGCTGGAACTTTCCGTGTTGCAACAAAATAGTGGTTATTTTTCAATGACTTTGCAAAAGGTGGTTAGTTTTCAATTACCAGTCTGAAAACGGGCTAGCCCATGCTATTTTGACCTAGATGGACCTTTTTAGAAAAAATTACTGGACACTTTTAGGGTGGTCTTTAACTTTTGACCATATTTGCCCCTAGGCATGGGCTACTTTGAAAGTGTCCAGCAATTTGAGGACTGTTTGTGTACTTCACCCACCTTTTGAGGACCAGCATTTAAATTTTGATCACAATAAGAAAATTCATGGGAAAATAGCCTCCGACCAGAACTTTTTAGCATGCTGGTCAGAATTTTGAGAAATGCTCCTAGCAATAGCCAGAATTTTTCTTAACAGACAGTTATGATAATCGTCAAGATTTTAAATCTCAACGCTGAAAAATCCTTCCGATTTGTCAAGTTTTGTAGCAAATCTTGGTGTTCAACATATGATTGCCATATAAAAAATATTCTGGCGATCGTCCAGAGTGCTTCCCAAAATTATAACCATCATGCTTCAAAATTCTAGACGGAGGTTATTTTTCCAAGTCTTTTCTTGACGGGTCAAACTTTAAATGGCGGCATCGAATGATCGTATTTGTGCAAATCAACCTTTAAACCCTGCCAACAATTTCACAAAGCAACATTTCTATGGCAACATCATTGTGTCTGGTCTCGATTTTTTCATTGATTATTTGTTATTCGCACCACCACTTGAGTTGTATTACTTTTTTGGTGAATTTAGATTTAAATTTAATATCTCACAACCTAAACTTATGGGGATTATTTTGGTTCTTGAAATATGTATTATCATTTTGGTTCTTCTCGTCGTGGGTTCGAGCCCCACAGTGGGCGATGTTTTTTCAGACCCCACGTGTGGGATCACACTGGGTTGTTGTTGTTGAAACATGTATTATCATTAATAATAGACTACTCTATCCAAAATCCTATAACTTAATTAATAAGTCTTTACTTCTGCTTGATTACGTGTTCTATTTTAAACCACTAAGAAATAAGACAATGGAAAACTGAATAAATCTGCCTATTTCATGAGAAGCTAGTTGAAGTGAGCCAGTTATGGTCAATGGAATATATTTCTCTTTTATTGTATTACATCTCTAATTAACACTGCTAATAGAATTCAGCAACACAAGCATTTCTCAAACAGCTACCGTTTGGAAAATCTAATGGATTATATGGAAAAGAGAGCACTAAGACTTTATCCCCGGCTTCAAATTACAAGGAGATGTAACAATATAACAGGCCAGGTATCCGAGCCCGGACCAACTTACTGAAACTCAGATTATTCTACTAGATATGTGCTACCTTCTACCGGTGCATGTACTGGATAACTTTATACACTCAAACTCGGACAGATGAGAAGAAATCTCGTAACATTCTTTTTGGTATCTCACAGTAAGGGTGATGGTTACCAAAGAGGACAAAGGAGTGAGGAATCTTCAACACCAGACAATAATCAAGAACCATTAGACTCACATAAGACTACCATTCAATTAGGGAAGTTGCTGCAACAGAGCAAATTTTTGGCAATCTACATATTTGCACCGGCAATTTACAAACCGAAACACGGTTACTTTATAAATTGCATGAAATAAAATAAAATAAAATAAAAAAGATAAAAATAAAAAAAGAGTATGTGGCCTCGAGGCCACCTCAAAACTACAGTTAGGTCCTCAAATTTTCTGCTCAATTGAGAAGGCTTTTAACCAACTACTTGATCCCTCTCCATTCATGTACATCCCAGAAGTCATCGGCATCTTCAACTGCTCGTTGCCGACCATAAGAATTTCTGCATAATAAATAAACTTCATAAAGGCGATACACATAGGAAGAAACATAACTTTTCAGATAATTTATCCCAGCAACCACCACATTTCAACCCCAAGCAAGTTGGGTTCAGCTATATGAATCCTCAGTCCGAGCTCCATTCAAAATATAAAAAATATAACTATTCCATACAATTTAAGCAAACATCTTCAGTTTGGACTAAATCAATACAAGCACTATGGTTAAATCCACAATGTTTCCAGGTCCACTGTTCAGCCCATAAGAAACAAGAAAATTTGTTGGAAGAAAAATATGGGTTCATAAGATTTTTTGCAGGTACTAAGATTGCATCCTCAATTAATAAAAAAACAGAACTTGATAGCACCCTATGCGAAAAGAAAAGACATTCAAAAATAAGCTCGCAGTTTGGGAATGACTTGCAGCACAGCAGCATCAAAATACACTAACCATAAACATGAAGAAAGCAAATGTTAAATGAGCTTTTCCAAAATTTTGCGAAAATTTGGAGATCTACTCACTGGTTCATATCAATACAAAATTACAAATAACTGACAAAATATAATGATGCTACCATAAGTATTCATTCCTTTAATTCAACTGCTGGATGCTGCTAGTTCACGAGGTTGTACCTCACCAACTTCACTAAAAGGGAAAAAACATGAAACCGAAGTATTCAAACATTTTCAGTTTTGTATTTTTGAGTACTTTAATTAAGAATATTAGAGTGTATGGATCTATGCACTAGTTAGTATTCAAACCGAATAAACCGAAGTTACCGATCCGAATAAACCGAAAGGAGAAAAACCGAACCATACCAAATTTAATTAGGTACGGTATTGGTATAGGATTTTAAAAAACCGAATACCGAAAATACCAAACCGAAATGTCTAAATACCGTACCGTACCGACCGACAAACACCCCTAGTCCCTAGTCACTCCCCTCTCTTCTTGCCTTAATCATTTCACTCTTGTTTCTTATCTTATTTTGTTTCTCTTTCTATTGCGAACGAGTATAACTGTTTGGAGAAGATGGGGCATGGTAGGATTAAATTCAAGATTGAGGAAAAAGAAAGTTTTTTACACAAAATAGAGGAAAGATAAAATTGACTGGCAAATTTATCCATATACGATTAGAATATAAGGTCTTATAATAGGGACATCAACGTAATGCTTAGCAATACATCATGGGCTCTTCAAAGGACAACTCTATAATTAACTCTTTAAATCAATTACTTTAGTTGATATTGAACTTACTGATTATGATGACAAGGCAGTGAATCTTAGAACATAAAAAAAGGGCAACCCAATGCACAAAGCATCCCGCAGGGTCTGGGGAAGGGCCTCATCCCTAGGGGTGTGATATATACAACCTACCCTAATGCAAGCATTAGTAGCTGCTTCCATTGCTCGAACCCGTGACATATAGGTCATATGGAGACAACTTTGCCGTTGCTCCAAGGCTCCCCTTCCTAGAACATATAAAAAAAAAATTGGTTCTCCCAAAACAAAGATATATGTACGCGAGGAGTAAAGAAAAGCATACTAGCTGGGAGAAACACAACATGTGAACATTTTCACCGTGTTTGTTCAGGTATACAATTAGCTCCTTAAAGTAGGATGGAAGTCACCTCACTAGGATTACCCTAAGAGATAGAAGACGGGTAAGAAAAAGAGAGGGAGAAGAAAAGACATCTCTAATGCAAATCTCAATTAACTATTTTGTGAGCAAAAATAATCTCAAACTTGCACCACTTTAACATGAGAAACTTTATTTTATGCCCAACACAATTGATAAAAATTGTGTGAACGTTGTTGTCTTTGTCTTTGTCTTTGTCTTTGTTTGAAAAGTGGAGTTTGTGAGCTAAAAATTCAAGATTTTGGGTCCACAGATTCCACTTGTCAAACATAGACAAATCCTCACACAACTTGTGTATATTGTGTGAGACACAAAGTAAATTTTCCTTTAAAACCAAGAGCAAAGAAGATACAGTTGACTAACTTTTGCCATAGCTGACTTTAAATGGGATACTTAACAAAGAAAGTCAAATATGATAAGATGCTAAAACACACAATCGTTTGGGAGGGCAACAGATACTATGAGTAGCATCTATAAATCTGCAACAGGGGAGTATCCTGCTGCCATAAATTAGTCTCACTAATTCTGCACAATAATGTCTAAAATTGCAGAGCAAACTGCTTTTTTTTTAGTTTTATTCATCATCGTCAATCTTCTTAACTGTTCACTTACCCGTTAAAATGTAAGATAGCAACAGTTTAGAATGGTGAAAAGGTTATCTACCCTATGATCCTCCTTATCTTACAGAGGTTTACTACAAGCCATACCCAATCGGATACATATTGCCCAAATGGAACCTAAAAGATGGGATGGGACGATTTAATATTTTTTCATTCATTCCCATCCAATCAAAAAAGTCTTTTTTCGAATTTTTTTATTGTTTTCTGGATTTTGATGAATAGTAAGATAAAAAAAAGGCTTTTTCTCAATTTTATCAATTATTTGATAATTATTAATACCAATTGTAGAGTACAATCATAGCACTCATAAACATGCTATTTTCCTTGTATAGCAAACTTCTTTACGTATATGCAAATACTTCATATTTTTATGTTGTTTTAGACTTGGTGACTTTTCCCGTAGAAACAAGTGTGCCCAGATGACTGCTGCAATCATTTTCTTTTCAAAACGGTATCTAAAGTAATGGAAGATTCAACTGGGAGAAAGACATGAAATTTTCTTTACACTAAACAAAGAGGCTCTAACACAGCCTACCGCGTTGGTATAATCCTATGTCATTCTATTGATCCTACAGAAAGATAGCAGACAGCTTTTAGTTCCTTGAAATTTGGAAAAACAGGACAGCAACACAAAGAGGGGACAAGAAAAAAATATCTGATCATTATGTACCTTACCCCTTCCTTCACTCTCCTTCTGCTTGCTTTGAAAAGTCTCATTATTATAATTCAATTTTCTCTAAACTACAACCACTGTTAGATGTCACTGCTAATGAATTCTTCACAAGCATGGAAGTAAAAGAAAATAAAACATAAGGTGGATATAGAAATTAATTTATGTCAAAAGTTGGATTCATGGTAACAGTTGCTCAAATATAAACTTTCAAATCAACAAAGGATCTTCCAATTGGTAAGAGCATTTTAGAATAAACCATATAACAAGGTTTTGGTCATGTTCCCTAACCCAGAACGCAAAAAAAAAAAAAATAATAAATAAATAAATAAATAAGGTAAAAACCAGCAGCAAAAAACGTGAAAGCTGTTTCCAGCAAAATCATATTTTGTGGCAATTGTTTTACTTCTTATCCTAAAGGAAAAAAGAAAGAAATAAATATTTGAATGTTCATATGACATCCTAAAAGATTCTTCTGCCTCAAAGGGCGTCTTGGTAACTTAACACTCAAAATCATCACTTTTACAGAATAACACATATTTATATAGGATCAAGAAAATGGTCGCCACAAATTCAATTGTGACTAACTTTATCTACCCCACAATTTTTCTTTATAACACATTGAACTTGAAAAGGGGATAAAAAGTAGTTGAACGTCACCACTCTTTTTCCCAAAGAAAGTTAGATATGGAATCATGGGAAAGAAAAGGTGGGAATTCCGGAAAACTGTGAGAAGGGGAATCAAAGTAGAATGAACCATCAAAGATCTTAAAGATATGAGAAGAGTAGAATGATGTTTGACTCAATTTTGTATTTAGACTTGGTTATATGTTAAAATAATACTTAAAGATATGAGGAGAGTAGAATGATTAAGCAAAATTCACAATAACGTAAAACAGTTATTTAATGTTTGCTTCACTTTTGAGATTGGACGGATTAGATGAAAAAAGTAAATCAGGCAGTATGCAAGAATGAAAGTAGCAAACAACATTTACATCTTTAAAGTGATTATACTTTTGAGATGAGCAGGATAACGTGAAAGTAACTTACAAAATTTAACTTATCTTCACTTCTATATCATGAAATCAGCCGATGAATCAATAGTTTATAGCACGATATTCTAGAATTTAACAGCATAAGTGTTGCATATACAATGGGAAAATAAGATTGCATCAAGCTACTAACCTTGGGTGCTCTGGGAGAGTGTAGCTACAAGCTATCGATTTTGCCTCATAAAAACCGAGGCTTTCTATCTGTTGGCTTCAGTATCTGGAACGAGCACATTAAACTTTCATCAACACTCATCATTGCACCAGCATTATCAAATTCACCACAGTAGTTTGGGGCCGAAAATATCGTCACTAGCTGCCTTTCCGCAAAAAATTCATAACCATCTTCAACAACCTAGGTTTAAAATATTCTGGTCAAATCAATACTGAAAAACATAACGGAAGAACAAAAAGGAATCGTATAAATACCTGGTGGGCACGACAAACAAGGTCCATATCATGTTGCATCAAGAATTCTGCGACCTTATCAGGACCAAAAGTATATGAAACTCCCCTATCATTCATTCCCCAACCTTTAACTTCTCGGCTAGGATCTGACCAAAGTAAATCACACAGCAAACCAGAATCTGGAACATCAGTTGGACGAGGTAAATTTCTTATCTGATCTAAGTTTGTTAGGTCTGGAGAAAGACCACCGTGCATGCACAGTATTTTCTCATCTATGAGAGCAGCAACGGGAAGACAATTGAAACATTCAGTGAAGCATTTCCATAGCTTCACGTTGAATCGGCGCTTACATTCATCATAGAATCCATAAATTCGATTAATAGAAGCACATTCATGATTTCCTCTCAAGAGAAAGAAGTTCTCAGGATATTTAATTTTGTATGCAAGTAGAAGGCATATTGTTTCCAAACTTTGTTTGCCACGGTCGACGTAGTCCCCTAAAAACAAATAATTAGCCTCAGGAGGAAAACCCCCGTATTCAAAAAGCCTCAAAAGATCACCATATTGGCCATGAATGTCACCTAGAATCCAGAGCCAAAAAAACAAAGAGAGGGGAAAGGAGACAGATTTATCAGTCCAAAGTATAAAACACACAGTTTTAAACCAAAAAGCCCATGGATAAGACAATGAAACTAAAATTTTGTTAATCGGGAAAAGCAACCTATCATAAAATAAACATACTTCATGAAATAAGATACTAATAATGATACAATATTTCAAAGGAAGCACGCTAGCAATGATAATATAAGGCACATAAATTAAGAATCATGTAAACACTATTAAAGCTTCACTCTTTAAAGATAGATAAGACTAATTACAATGACAACGAAAGAATTCATTATCTCCTTGCTTTTCCACATCTAACCACTACAGCGATTTATAACCCTTTTATAGAAAGAATTATGACAAGTGTCATACCATAAGTTCATTTTAGGGCAGCGTGCATGCAGAAAACAACCATCAGTAGAAGGCAATACACTATATCAAAGGTAATATGATTCAAAACCACATGTAATATTATACTCCTCAGTCCTCACCCTACATATCAACATTCTACCCATTTTACATTAAGGAAAAAAATGAAACCAACTACCCGCACGTCACAAGTGCACATAAGGCAATTAACTCAAACGTTAATGAGTGAGCAAGCCCGTGCACGGTCAAGTTAAAAGGACTAGATAGAACATGCCAGTACTATTTGATAACCTAGACACAAATCCATTTGTACCTTAGTAGAAAATTAGA
Source organism: Nicotiana tabacum (assembly GCF_000715075.1). Taxonomy (NCBI): domain Eukaryota; kingdom Viridiplantae; phylum Streptophyta; class Magnoliopsida; order Solanales; family Solanaceae; genus Nicotiana; species Nicotiana tabacum. The sequence goes on from NC_134082.1 coordinate 12,344,035, forward strand.
GAACCTCTGGTGTTTTTCTTTTATCAAAAATTTAGCGAACCTCTAGTATTATTGGGTGTTAGAATAAAACAGGTCCAAATGATGCAAAATGGATACTGAGGTCCATATAGGCGACCCAAGTAGTATGAGATTGTGGCCTAATAGTAGTTGTTATTGTTGTATAAACTTAGACCAAATAACTTTTATTGTTATATAAACTTAGACCAAACAACTTTTCATGGTGTGCTACACGATACACGCTCTATAGATTAAGAGTAACCTCACCAAACTTCCCAAATTTTTTATCAGATAAAATTTCCAAATTCAGCAAATAAAAGTTAGTCATATTTGGGGGAATATAACAAATATCTCAAAAAGCAAAACAACGTCTTTAAACCTACAAGCATCAGAAGTTCACAAATCAATACACTACTCAACCAATCACGCCTCAATTCCACAGGTCGGCAATATTTTTTTCTTTTTTGACGAAGGTAGTGTCTGGGCCCGCTGCACGCAACTTGACTATTCCACCTGGTACGTGTTACCTCCCACCAACACAGGTACCGAAATAAATCTATCCACCATGAAGGCTTAGACAAATAAGACGAAATCACCTAGAAATTTTTGCCACCGCTAAATATGAATCGTCTATATAAACATTGCCATACATATGGAAAGAAAAAAGAGGTGGGAAGAAAGAGTTTACCACAGATCTTGATGGGGGCTTCAAGTTCAAGAAGATTAGGCTGCTGAAGGAAGATTTCCCTTGAAGCACTACAAAGTGAACGGATCTCAGCTTCTGAAAGCTGAACCTGCCTCACTGTTCTTGCATTCCTAAACTCCAATAATCTGTTTATTATATCATCAAGAACCCCTGCCTCTATTAATCCCTGCCCCTGTACCTGCTGCTCGTTATTTTGTGCCATTCCTTTGTTTCTTTCTCGACCTGGGGTTTCCACAAACACTAGAAAAACAACAAAAGGGAAAGGGAAAAACAAGAAAAGGGTGCAAAAGGGTGTTTGTATTTTCTTTTAGAATGAAGAAAAAATTGTAGATTTGATATTGATGGGGTTTCAAGAAAACACTAAAAACAAGCTAAAAACACCCACAATTCAAAACAAACTAAATAACAAAGGGTCAAGGGAGAAACAAGAAAAGGGTGTTTGTATTTTTCTCTTAGAATCGATTATTACAAGAGAAAAAGTTGTAGATTTGATATTGATGGGGTAATATGGATAGTTTTCTTGAAATCATGAATGATGGAGGAATGAAGATAGAAAGGAGATTATTACTATTATATCTATAATCTTGCTCGTGTGGCTTTCTCCTTGATAATTGCTAAATCTAACGTTGTTTTTGGTTTGCAGCGTGTAAATGTGTCATGAATCATGTGGGGACTGTGTGGGTGTACCCCTTGTTGAGGTCATTGCTCATTGGAGGACGGCGCCATTTCCTAATAAATCCCTTTGCCTTTTAGGTTTCAAAAATATTTCGTACGACCTACCCCAAATTTAAAATAAATTTTTTTTTTAAAAAAAAAGGTGAGAAAGAAAAGAAATTGTAGCCCTAAGCTTACTATGTGTTCTATTTTGTCACATCCCAAAATTCCAAACAAGGGATCGTATAGCGCCTAACACCGCTTACTAGACAAGCTAATATTTAACAGCAATAAGAAAAGCAGAATTGAACATCTAACAACAGAATATTATCAATAAAAGTAATAAAGCTACGAAAATAACATAATAAGTCTAAAACCACTATAACTAACGTAAACAACTCCCAAAACTGGTATTGCAAAGTATATGAGCTCAAAGAGTACTAAATACAAAGTCTAAGATGAAGTACAATATTGTCTGGTACAATAAATAGTAATAAAAGGTAGGAAGAGAACTCCAGGGTCTACGAGCGGCATACAACACTACCTCAAATCTCCTGATAAATTCAAGATAATCACCCTTATGAGCACCACTAGAACCAATGTCGGAATTTGCACAAGAAGTGTAGAAGTTTAGTATCAGGACAACCAACCTCATGTACTCAGTAAGTATCGAGCCTAACTTCGACGAGGTAGTGACGAGGCTATGGCAAGATATTTACTCACTACTAGAAAATAAACCTATTGCAACGGTTATTTAACAGAGGTTATATAAGCGTTGCAATAGATAATCTACGGCAACAGTTATAATCGTTGCATAATTCTATCAGGGCTATTGAGATAGTTAGTAGAATAAACCGTCGCATTAGGGGAATAACCCTTACCATAGACATGTCTATTGCGATGATTTATTTAAATGGCAACATATATATCTATATTGGTGATGATTAATGATGTCTCTACATAACCGTATCAAGTCAGTGCTAATAATTTTATAACTCATCTGCTAATGTAACTGAGTAGTCTAACAAAGATCAAAATGTCAATACATTTGGATGTATATTTAATGCGAGAAGTGAAAAGCACCTTATCGAAATGTTGGCTCAAGTTAAAACACAGATGCACCATCCACATTGCTGTATGATATATCAGTATCTGTTAGAACATCTGTCACAAGAGGAAAGTTATTGACATAAAAGTTAAGGGGGGGAAAAAGAATCACTCAGTTGTTTCAGGCGTATTATTACTTATTGTCGATGCATTAGTCTGCAAATAGGATTCATTTACCAACATACATGTAGAATATTCAAGTATAGTATCAAAATGAATTTTGGCAAAGATTCGTGAGAATCAAAATTTGTAAATCGTAATTTTCTCAACTTTTTCTCCCAAACATTATTTTTTTAGAACATCATACTTTGAAAAATAGTTAAATGAATATACTTTTACCACCAATTCTAGGACCTCAAGTGCTAACCAATGGTTATATTTTTTATTTTGGTTAGTGCCTTGGGTCTTAGTCCATATAGTCCAATCATCTTCAAATGTAATATTATCATTTGACTAGCTAGAAAGAGTACTAGAACAACCACCGTGTGCCTCAATTAAGCATTTGAAGAAATTCCATTAAATATATTTGTATGGGCTAAAAATTGTCATAAGTATATATGAGCCTAATCGATATTAAGAAAGAACTTCAAAGGTCGTTATGTGTCATCAAGTTGATTTCAATGAAGGGCGAAGGCGATCGAGGTCGAGGACTCAACGAAGGTCAAAGACGAGGACGAGTACTCCCTTAGCAAAGCAACAACGACTAATTTTAGAAATGAGACTACAAAGAGAATATTCTAGTGACTATTCTTCGGATATGTACTATTAGAGTTTTTTGGCCCATGTGCCTTTATAAATAGAAAGATATGTAGCTATAGAAGGGAATTTGGACACTCATTATAAAAAATAACATATTGATAATTTTTGAAGATTCTTGCTTTACCATATACATACGAAATAGACCTATTCTTCAAATCTTTATCTAATTTTTCTCCCACGATCCAGGAGAATCCGAATATTCAAAGGCTCATCAATTATTTATCATTTTCAGAGGGAATATCAAAGAATCTCACTCTTTCTCGGTTGACTTACTTGCATTTATTTACATAAATGCCATTATCATTCACTATTATTTAATGTTATTCTCGTTGTTCTTGGACCATTAAATATTGCTTTATCATTACTATTTATTGCAATTCAAATAGTGCTCGTAATATCTTACTACAAAATCAGCTAAACAATCTTTTAGATATTAATATTGTCTAAGATTAACTCTATTCTACTGGAAAATTTAATTGTTTAAACCTAGATCTAAATTTTGGGTCAAACAATATGGCGTTGTCTGCGAAGATTTTCTCAGCCAATCTTTTAGTTTCCATTAAATCCATAACTCACGTGACTTGTTAATCTAACCAATCACAAAGTTTATCTCTTCTCTTTGTGTGTACAAAAGCTTCCAGGGCAGCTGACCAAAGAAACGGAACGAGGGCAACAAATAACGTTCCCCTTAACCTCATGAACGCCATCAACAAAGGCTATGACACACAGGGCAAAGAAATGACACCCATTGCCTCCCCCAGGCGAGAGAGGTCGCCTGCCCCTTTCTGCAGCACAACAAAACCAAATGGGAAAGGAGCCTCCACGTCCATAGGAGGAAGGGCATCGCCTACTATGAAAATGCCCCTAGAAGCATGGCTAATTGATACTCTAGTCAGCGTACTCAGTAAACAAGCTCCATGCACGACTACAGAAACCACGAGAATCCATGTGGCGTGATGCGGGAATGAACAGGATGACCAACCAGACCCCCTAATTCCAAGTAAAACTCACACTATTACTAACAATGCAGGTGGCAGCGTCCTCGCCGCCGTACTAAAGAGAATGGAGGAAATGGAGATCGAGAACAAGGAGCTCAAAGACCAAATGAAAGAGCACCAAGAACGGGTAGACAAAATATCAGGTGCCCCTAAATTATTATCGAAAAGGGACGCGGACCGGATTGTAGAACAGCTGTACATTGAGGAAGCGACCTGACATGCCATACTAAAAACCTTCAATATTTCCCTATATCTCATAATCTACGACGGGACGACCAACCCCGAAGGTCGTGTGACTTACTACGTTACCATTGTGAAAGGCAACTACCTCACCAAAGAGCAGGTGTCCTCCATCTTGCTAAACAAATTTGGCAAAAACCTCACTGGAGAAGCGTTGACGTGGTATTCGCAGTTACTAGCCCGTTCCATAGAAACATTTGAAGAGATGGCCGACAAGTTCGTGACGGCACACTCTAGGGCCAAGAAAGCCGAAATATGAGTAAATGTCATCTTCACAATCAAGCAATCCCTAGGAGAGGGACTAAGGGACTTCCTCTCCTAATTCAACAAAGTGAGGATGACCTTACCAAATGTTTTCGAAAGGATGGTCGTGGCAGCTTTACAAAATGGGTTGAGTAGAGAAGGTTCGAGGGCGACCAGAAAGCTTCTGAGTCGGATGGTGAAGTATCCGTCGGACACTTAGAAAGAAATCTATAATGCCTACTATGTCGAGGTCAGAGCAGATGATGACGACCTTAATGAACTAACTCGACGGCTCATCTCGGTACAATCTGAGCCCAGGAAAGAATGCAGAGATAATATGAGGAGAGATCACCTAGTGTCACAGCTGGGCAGGGAACGACACCGACTCTATGTTAGGATACATGTTCCCACCTTCCGTTATGAAGATGGCCCGTCTAGGCCAAGATCAAGCGCTCACAAGAACGATCGAGGTATGCCTCCTAATTATCTGCTTACAATTTTTGTGTATCGCCTAAATAAGTGGTCCACGCTCTTGAGAAGCTTGGAATAAAAGTCAAATGGCTGCCCAAGATGAGGTTGGACCCAAACACAAGGAAATTTGACACTCTTTACGAGTTCTACCAAGAACGTGGACACAAAACAGAAGATTGCATCGCCTTGAGGCTAGAGGTGGCAAACTTGCTGCAACAAAGAAGATCTTAAAGAACTGCTTAGCGACAACGGCAGGAACACCTTGGCAAGGGGTCGAGAACGTCTTGGATCGCCAAAGCCCCATCACCAACTCATACCATCAATATGATTATTGGTGCCAGCAATGATGCCTTTATCAACTGCATCAAATTCACCACCACCCATAAGCTCAAAATATGGATCACCCACAAATGATATGACGGCCTCGAGGAAAGTATCGTCTTTGATGAGTCAGATGCCAACGGTTTGACTTTCCCTCATAATGATGCACTTGTCCTTACTTTAGAATTTTAGATAATGATGTTAAGATAATTATGGTAGATGACAGAAGTGGAGCATGCATCATCCATCCCCGAGTCCTCGCACATATGAGACTCAAGGATAAGATAGTACCATGTTGCATTACACTAACCGGTTTTAACAATTTAGTAGAACGGACTTCAGGATAAATCACACTCCTCGTTCTCACCAGCGGAGTAACTTTAGAGACGATGTTCCATATCATGTACAAAGACACCACATACAATGGCATCGTGGGACGACAATGGATACACCCCATGAGAGTTGTCCCCTCAAATTTATACCAAGTGATCAAATTCCTAACACCTTGAAGACTATTCAGCATACGAGAAGAACAACGTACATCCCGGGAATGCTACCGAATTGCCATGAACAACACGACAACTCAACAAAAGAAAGAAAATAAAAAGGAAACATATCAATCAGCAGGGTCAAAGTCACCGATAAATGGGGATTTTAACCTATTATTTGCTCTCTTTTACTTGCGTTTTGGGCTTAAAATGTGTAAAGGTATTCCCGAAAACTAATGGAATATGCTTGCTTGCAGGAATTGATCAAAATGAGCCAAATGAGGCATAATCAACTCATAAAGGAGTAAAATCTAGAACAAAAACTAAGACTGGGCTAGGAGACCTGAACCATGGACCGCACAAATATTGTGCAGCCGCGGAAGCCACAATGCGGTCGCGATAACAAATACACGGTCCGTGAAGTGAAGAATCAAAGAGCGCGTTTTAAGGACAACTGTTGAACGAGGTCCGCACCAGAAATGTGCGGCTGCAAAAGTCTCACCGCGACCGCGATAGGAATTATGCTGACCGCGGTGGATGAGATTCAGAGAGTTCACATTTCAAGCAAAAATAAGGAGTAGGGTCCGTAGTAGAATTATACAGCCGCAAAAATCCACTACGCGACTGCGATGGAAATTATGCGGCCCGCGAAACAAACCTCAGCCCAGATCTAGAAGTCAAAAACACGGACCGCGATTAGTATTACGTGTCCGCAAAAGTAAGAGTGCGGCCGCGATAAGAATTACGCGGCCGCAAAACCTCCGCATGGGTATTTTGTTCAAAAATTTTAGCTTAGTATAAATAGATCTTTTTGACATTTTTAGGTTAAGTTTTGTCTTAGCTGAGCATGTGAGACGGCTGGATATTCCGTTTTGGGCAATTTTGTATTAGATTCATCTTTTAACATTAGATTTTCATCTTTTAATCTAGTATTATGGATTTTATCTTTATTTCATCTTTGATTTATGTTATTTCCATGAGTAGCTAAACCCATAGCTAGGGTTGTGACCCAACCCTAGTGTGAGTATTTGATGGGTCTTGAATTTTAGAGCTTGAATGTGTATGGATTAGTATTATTTAGCCTAGTTCTTGCTAGAACTGTGGAATTAGTGGTTGCAAACACTGATCCATGCCTTTATGACTTAGTCCCTACTTGAGAAAGAAGGACTAAGTCTAGGAAAACTAGGCTAACAAGGAATTGGGGTGAACTCAAGAAATTGATAGCCCCAATTAAAGGGTTAAACATAGAGATAGTAACACCCGACTTAAGCTAAAATTACTTGAATTGCATGAATACCCATTTGGACTTGAGAAAGCCAAATTGGGCAAAATCACTCAAACTACCGAGAGGTATAGAGTGAGTACTCTGGTGTGATAGCTAGATTATGATCCCAATCAATCACATGATTGCCCTAGATTCTTGCTACCCATTAGATATCCACCTAGGTAGGAGTCACTATCCTATTCCCTTTAAACCCTTGAAAATCAACAACAAAAACATTGTACTTAGTTTCAAATACTGTATGCTATAGAATAGAAGTAGAAGTAGAAAACAAAATTAACCATTTGTGAAAGTGTAATTAAGAGCAAACCCCACATCTAGACTTGTATATAAACCTAATTACAAACAAATTAACTCCCTATGGATTCGATCCCGACCTAGTTGGGTAAAACTGCATCGACCATCCTTGCTACTCAATAGTAGTGTAGGCTTGGACCCGATCAATTTTTGGCGTCGTTGCCGGGGAGTTAGACGATTTTAGATATATATCTAAGTATTTGTGTGTTTGTTTTTCTTTCCTTTCATTTTTCTAATTTGCTTGTGAATTTCTCTTAGGTACCAAATGTCTCTTGACAATAAAGCCCTTGGAAATTTGCCATTGGGGGAGGAGGTAGATGATGATCATGTTGATGAGATTCAACCCAAACCTCAAGCATAAAGGAGAGGCTGACTGCCTCATGATAATATTCCAAACCATCCCCCACCTCCAGCAAGGGCAGCACATCGGGTGTTGCCCAACGAAGGCTATGCAAGTGCAATAGTCTCGCCCCGGATTACGGCGGGCAACTTTTAAATATCCAATGTCATGCTTACACTCTTGGAACATAGGGGTTTCTTTGCCGGAGCTCCACACCAAAATGCCTACAAGCATCTCAAAAGTTTTGTTGATACGTGTTGGGGGAGAAAGCAAACTAATGTCTCCAAGGACGTATTGCGGTTAAGGATTTTCCCATTTTCTCTAAGGGGGAAAGGCTTTAGATTGGGTAGAAAGGTTGCCCAATCATTCCATCACCACTTGGGATAAGTTGGCCGAGAAGTTCATCGCAAAGTTCTTTTCTCGGGGACATATGGAGACGCCAAGAGATGAGATCCTTGCTTTCAAACAAGATCCAAATGAACCGCTTCATGAGATTTGGGAAAGGTATCGGACGATGGTTAAAGAATGGCCGAATAATGATATGACCGAAGCCATGATCCAACAAATATTCTACCATGGCATCAATACAACAAACCAATGTGTGGTTAGCTGGGGGGAACTTCATGAACACACCATATGCTTAACATGTGAAATACTTGATGAGATGGTGAATACCTCTTCGGCGTGGCAAAGTTGAGCTAATGTGCCACAAGGTGATCCTAATGTCATTCACCTACACAAGGAGCTCCATGACCACGGACAAGTAATAGCCGAGTTGATTACTACCATGAACCAATTGGCCAAAGCTCATTTGCAACAAGTTTAAGGGCCAAAACAAGTGAATGCCATAGAAGGAGTGAATGTGATGATCAATAAGAGAAGGCAATGAGGTCAATAAGTTCAAAACAATCCGGACCAATTTGAGCAAAGTTGTAGCGGGTACAATCAAGATGATTAATATGATGATCAAAGTGAAGAGGTTCAATATGTGATCAACTATCAGGGTCAATGGGGCAATGCTCCAAATCAACAACAGTGGAGATCACAAGGAAATTGGGGAAATCAAAGTCAACAAGGAAATTGGAATAGTGGCAACAACAACAACCAAAGCAAGTGGGGGAGCAACAACAATCAAAATTGGGGTAACCAAGGAAACCAAGGCAATTGGGGTGGCAGTAATAATAGTAAGTGGAGAGGCAATAACAATCAAGGGGGTTGGAACAACAACAATCAAAGGGATCGGACGTCGGGCTTTCAAAGGTCTCCGATGTATTAACAACCAAACAACCCACCACCATTTCCGTCACAAGTTCCTAGCTCTTCCAATAATTAGATGGGACGGATTGAATCCATGTTCGAGGAAATGATGAAGAAAAACGTCGACTTCGATGCCCAATTGGCCTCCCACAACATTTCTATCCGCAACATGGAAGTCCAACTTGGCCAAATTTCTCAAGCTTTGAATACTCTCCCTAAGGGGGCACTACCAAGTGATACGGTAGCAAACCCGAAGGGTGGGAACAATACGGGCCACACTATGGCCGTGACTACAAGGAGTGGTAGAGGTGGAGTTGTTAATACCTCTAATCCAAGAAAGATTGTGAGTGATGATGTGTTGGTTCAAGATGATGATGAGCAAAGCAATGATGTGCAAGTGAGTGATGAGAATGTGAATGATGAAGGAGGATAGACATTGATGACAACGTAGGGGAGATGCAAAATGATGTGAACCCGTATAGGGAACATGAGATAGACATGCCGAAAATGGTAGTGCCCAAAGCCAAGGCTCCTTTGCCAAGGCCTCCTCCACCATATCCTCAAAGGCTTGCACAAAAAACAATGAGAACTAGTTCAAGAAATTTATTGATATGATGAAAAGTTTGTCCATAAATGTGCCTTTGGTTGAAGCTCTAAAACAAATGTCGGGTTATGCCAAGTTCATGAAGTACTTGGTAACAAAGAAGAGATCGATGAACTGTGAAACGATCAAAATGACACATCAAGTGAGTGATATTGTGCACTTCATGGCTCCAAAAGTAGAAGACCCTGGTGCCTTTACAATCATATGCACTATTGGTAGTGTCGATTTAGCCAAAGCTTTGTGTGATTTGGGGGCAAGAATTAACTTGATGCCATATTCTGTGTTCAAGACACTGGGGATTGGGCAACCAAGGACCACATCCATGAGATTGCAAGGCGGATATGACAATGAAAAGACCATTGGGGATATTTTGAAAAGACCATTAAAAAGACCAAAAGGTCTTCTACATTAATTGATAATGTGCTAGTTCGGGTCGATGAGTTCATACTTCCTGCATATTTTGTGATACTTGACTGTGAGGTTGACTACGAAGTGGCGATCATATTAGGGAGACCTTTCCTAGATACATGGAAAGCCTTAGTTGATGTAGAAGTAGGGGAGCTCACCTTCTGGGTGGGCGATGAAAAATTTGTGTTCCATGTTTGCAAGTCAATGAGGCAACCTAATAGCAACGAAGTGTGTTCGTTTATGGATCTTGTGATCGAGGTGATTGTTGAAGACACAAGTGCTGTGATTAATGTGGAAGACCCTTTGGAAGCTGTGTTGTTGAATCATGATGTGGATAAGAAGGAAGGCTTGGTTGAATATGTCAATGCTTTGTAAGGAATGGGTTCATATACGTATGAGCCTCAGAAACTTTCCTTGGACCTTGAGAACCAGAAGACTTCGCCAACAAAGCCCTCAATCAAGGAGCCTCCCATATTGGAGTTGAAGCCTTTGCCTTCACACCTCAGGTATGAGTTCTTAGGCCCTTGTTCCACTTTACATGTTATTCTTTCCTCGTGCTTAACTAGCGTGCAGGTAGATGCCAACCTTGCGGTGCTTCAAATAAGGAATAAGGCAATAGGTTAGACATTGGCAGATATTCGGGGTATAAGCCCCGCCTTTTGCATGTGCAAAATCATACTGGAGGAGGATGCTAAACCCTCTGTGGAACATTAAAGAAGGTTGAATGAGGCCATGCAAGAGGTTGTCAAGAAAGACGTCATCAAATGGTTGGATGCTAGGGTTGTCTACCCCAATTCTGATAGTTCATGGAATACACCGGTACAATGTGTCCTAAAGAAGGGGGCATAACTGTGATTACAAATGAAAATAATTAGTTGATCCCCATAAGAATTGTCAGCAATTGGAGGGTATGCATGGATTATAGGAAGCTCAACAAAGTGACTCGGAAATACTATTTTTCGCTTCCATTTCTTGATCAAATGTTGGATAGGTTAGTCGGACGTGCTTATTATTGCTTTTTGGATGGGTATTCCAGGTATAACCAAATTCTTATTGCACCTGAAGACCAAGAGAAGACCACCTTCACTTGTCCATATGGCACATTTGCATTCTCAAGGATGTCGTTTGGTCTATGTAATGCACTGGCAACTTTTCAGCAGTGTATGATGGAAATATTTATGGATATGGTGGAGGACTTCCTCGAGGTATTCATCGATGATTTCTCTATTGTGGGGGATTCTTTTGATGAGTGTTTGAATAATCTTAACAAAATCTTGGCACATTGTGAAGAGACCAACTTTGTGCTTAAATGGGAGAAGTGTCACTTTATGGTTGATGAGGGTATTGTCCTCGGCCATAAGATCTCTAAGAATGGTATTGAAGTGGATAAAGCAAAATTGAGGTGATATCAAAACTCCCTCCTCCTATTTCTGTTAAAGGAGTGAGGAGCTTTCTAGGCCATGTGGGGTTTTACCGTCGGTTCATCAAGGATTTTTCAAAGGTGGTGAACCCGTTGTGAAAGTTGTTGGAAAAAGATGCAAAATTTGTGTTTAATGATGATTTTATGAAGGCTTTTGAGCTACTCAAGTATAGGTTTACTACCACTCCCATCATTACTGTACCAAATTGTAGCTTACCATTTGAGCTCATGTGTGATGCTAGCAATGTGGCGATATGAGCGGTATTGGGGCAAAGAATCAACAAGATATTCCATCCAGTCTATTATGCTAGTAAAATCAGGAACGAGGCACAAGTCAACTATACAATGACCGAGAAAGAACTGTTAGCCATTGTCTTTGCTATGGAAAAATTCCGCCCGTACCTCATGGGTACCGAAGTGATTGTTCACACCGATCACGCGGCGCTTTGTTATTTGATGAGTAAGAAGGACTCAAAGGCTAGATTGATGAGGTGGGTACTTCTTCTACAAGAGTTTGATCTTGAAATCATAGACCAAAAAGGTAGTGAGAATCAAGTGAAGGACCACTTGTCCCATTTGGAAGAGGAGGGAGGCCCCATGATGACCTTGAGATCAATGATTCATTTCCGGATGAATAACTCATTTCCATGTCTTTGACCGGGATGCCTTGGTTTGCCGATGTGGCTAACCATCTTATTAGCGGAATTGTTCCGAATGAGTTCTCTTCAAACCAAAGGAAGAAGCTCAAACGAGACTGCTTGGGTTATTATTGGGACAAGCCATATCTTTTCAGAATTTGCACTGTTGGTGTTATCCGAAGATGTGTTCCAGAAGAAGAGCAATTGGGTATTCTTGAAGCTTTCCATTCCTTACCCTATGGTGGTCACCATGGTGAGGGTGAGAACTGCTACAAAGGTCTTAAGCTGTGGATTCTATTGGCCAACCTTGTACAAAGATGCTACCAAGCTTGTTAAGCGGTGTGATGATTGCCAAAGAACCGGTGGGATTTCCAAGAAGAATGAGATGCCTCTCACCACCATCCTTGAGATTGATATTTTTGATGTATAGTGCATCGACTTTATGGGTCCATTTGTGAGTTCGTGTGGGAACACCTATATTCTTGTTGCTGTGGATTACATTTCCAAATGGGTTGAAGCTGTGGCTTTGCCTAACAATGAAGCAGAGAGTGTGGTGGCTTTCTTGAAGAAAAACATATTCACAAGGTTCGGCACCCCAAGGGACATCATTAGTGTGGGGTTATCATTTTTTCAACAAAGCCTTTGACACTTTACTCTCCAAGTATGGTGTCACTACAAGGTGTCAACCCCCTATCACCCCCAGGCAAGTGCACAGGTTGAGGTCTCCAACAGGGAGATCAAGAGTATTCTTTCCAAGACTATCAATGCAAACCAGATTGATTGGTCAAGGAAACTTGACGATATTTTATGGGCCTATAAAACAGCTTACAAGATTCCAATTGATATGTTTTTGTATCGGTTGGTATTTGGGAAAGCATGTCACCCCCTGGTGGAATTAGAGCATAAGGCCATGTGAGCGTTGAAGAAATTGAACCTAGAGTGGGATGTAGCTGCCAATCTTCGGGTGGAGCAATTAAATGAACTTGATGAGTTTCGGTTCCATACTTAATCTAGTTCGTCATTGTATAAGGACAAGATGATGTACCTACATGATAAGTATATTTGGAACAAAGAATTCAAAGAAGGTGACCTTGTTCTCTTATTCAACTCTCGCTTACAGATGTTTCCGGGAAAGCTAAAGTCAAAATGGAGCGGTTCCTTTGAAGTGGTGCATGTAACTCCTTTTGGTGCTCTAGATTTGAAAAAACAAGAATGGTGAGATCTTTAGAGTCAATGGGAACCGAGTGAAGCACTACCTTGGTAAGGTTGATGATGGCCATGTTAAGGAATTGATCCATTTCAAGTGAATGATGGTAACATACGTCATGCCGCAACATTAAATCAGGTGCTTCTTGGGAGGCAACCCATGTGTTTTTCTTTCTTTTAATTTTTTTCTTAGATTAGGCATTGTTTTGGACTAACTGGTTGTGAAGTATATGTAGGAATTGGTTGTGTAGTGCAGAAAATTGACAAGAAAAAATTTGGCTAAGTGATGAAATTTTGCGGACCGCGCTCAAAAATATACGGACCGCACAAGCACTTCACGGCCGCACAAATCTGACATGGACCGCATAGCTGGTTAATGGAAATTACCAACTCTCTAAAGTTGGCATGTCAAAATATCCTTCTGAGTTTGCGGCCGCGTTCCAATATTTGCGGGTCGCGGAAATTTGGCGAACGCGGTCAATATTTCGCGGACCGCGACATTTTGTTTGAAGCAGCTCTGCAAAAAGGTAACGAGTGTGAACCGCGGTAAAATTTCGCAGCGGCACTTAGGTTAGGCGGTGGGCCCTCTGGGCCTAAGTATAAATAAGAGTTCTTACCTCATGTTACACTTTACAAACTCCAGCTGTTCAAACACACCTAAAGCACAATGCACTCATTCTTATTCTCATTCTCATCTCACTCACTTCAATTGTAGATTTCCCACATTATACAATTGGTATGTTCAATTCCGCGATAGGGTATGTGGCCGCGTCCAAAACTTCGCGGTCTGCGATACCCTAACTTCTAGGCACTGAGGGATGTTCAGCCATCGCGGTCACGTTTCTGCGGTCCGCGGTTGGACCTTAGTGGCAGCGTCCATTTTTTGCGGTCCGTGCTTCTAAACTTTAGAGAGTCTATCAATTGCTTCCGCGACCGCGTTTACTTTTACATGATCCGCGATAGGTCATTCACGATCGCGTTCCTTTTTTTGCGGTCCGTGTTTGATCAAGTACAAAAAGTCAGTAGTTTGAATTTGACCTCTTCATGGTCACATTCACTTTAAGCGGTCCATGATGGGCATTTCGCGGTCGTGCTCACTTTTACGCGGTCTGCGGTGCCCTGTTCTGAGAAGTAGTGTTGCATTTCATTTGTACTATTTTAACACATGCTTGAGGCTCTTTTTCTAACTATATTTCACTACTTGTATATTGCAGACAATGGTCCATTCTAGAGGTAGAGGTGATACATCTAAAGGGAGGGCAGAACCCTCCCGAGGCAAGGCATGGGTAAAGGAAAGAATAAGTTACCCCTAACAGTGCAAAAATCTATCGGCAAGTTAAGAGCCTCCATCAAAGCTGCGGATAGAGGCACGGACCATTCTGACACCAGTGAATATGTCCCTTCCTAGGAAGTTTCAAAAGGAGACTCTGTGCCAGCACATGTCCCCACACAATTCCAAGGAGACTTCATCTATTTGATGAACCTACCTCCTCTTCTGAATCGTCTGATGGCTCAGAGCAAGGTAGTGAGGCTTCAGCACCATCTTCCTTACCTGCTACAACTTCGGCCTCACCAACTACCCCTATTACTATTGATGATGATGACGAGGTCCTGGATGACGGGAAAGGGGGTGAAACCAATATTGGGGGTTGTTCAAGTCCAGAAAGCCCGAGGTGTAGACTGGTAGATTCATGAGCGAGATAGCATATATAAAGTTCTAGGAGTGGTGTCCCCAAAGGTCGTTCACCCTTGAGCGACAGTTCATAGAGAGAGACCTCCTTACCCACAATCCAAATGTCAAGAGGCAATTTAAGGAAAGAAAAGGGTGGAAGTTCTTCACGAGAAAAGTGTCGGATGCAAATGAGTACCTTGTAAAAGAGTTCTACGCCAATGTTTCCCACATCAAAAAGGGCACCACTGTGACAAAGGTCCGAAACTTGAAGATGCAGTTTGATGGCCACACTTTGAACAAATATGTAGGTTTTGAGGATGTGGAACCCGTATAATACTTGGAGAAGCTGGCATTAGATGAAGCAGCCCGTCCACAACTAGCAGAGATATTAGCCCCAGGGATGACACCGGTATGGCTCGTAGCTGGAGTCCTAATAGCTAGAAACACCCTAAGCTTTGAAACCAAAGGGTGGTCCACATTTGTGTGCAGCCGGCTGGACCCGTGTCAGCATGATAATGTCCTCCTACTTACTCGGGCAATCTTAATAGCTTCCATCATGGTGGGGTATCCTATCAATATGGGGAACATCATGTACTATCACATCACGAAGGCAGTTGGAAAGGAAGAAAGATCCTACCCCTACCCCAACTTCCTCACCATGTATTTCGAGGACCAAGGGGTCGAGAAGAAGCACTATGACACAAAGGCAAAGCCTAAAAAGCCTTTCTCTTGGTATAACCTCCAAGGACCGGACAACCCTAAAGCAAAGGGTAAAGCCACTATCTCTATTGGGCAGTCTGAAGAGCCAAGAGTAGTGGCCACCCAGTCAGAGCCTTCCAAAGCAGGGGGATCTTCAGCTACCATGCCTCCTCCTTCATCCGGGCTATACATCATAGTGCCATTATCTGTGCCCTCATCTTCCACTTACCCCCAGACTGCACTGCGGGTATCTCAGACATTATCCAGCATTAACAACCAGATGCAGGCAGCTACATCAAAGTTGTCTATCTTATCCAGTATAATATAGCACAGTCATCCCCAGTACAACTTCAGGTACCTCCATCAGTGGAGGATTTATTGAAGGAGCTTCTGAACAACTAGAAGAAGCTCTTGGATAACCAGAAGAAGATCCTGGACACTTTGGATACACATGGAAAGGCTATCAAGGATTTGGGCAAGCAAGTGAAGAAAGTGAAGAAGACTCGGGCCTCAAAGGAGTCCGTGGAGCTGCTGAAGAAGGGGGTAGAGAGGTTTACTTATGCTGGAGACATCCCACTAGACCTGCTCATGGAGGAGCAAGTCCTAGCAGCACAGGTAGCAAAGCATGTGGCACCAGTAGCTCGCCAGTCTGAGGAGCCGGCTACCACTACACATAGTGCTGAGGAGATGTCCAGATGCTCCGCAAACCCGTGGTCCCCCAGTCATGGGATTTGGAGATCCATTTAGAGGACCTGAAGGGAGTTGCTGATCCTATGCCATCCGAGGACCCCCACTCATGTGCCTGACCCGATGTAGACCACATAGAGAGTTTTCTTTACTCTCTAACCCTTTCCCTGATCTTATTTTGATATTAGCATTAAAGATAATGCTATCTTTTATTTTGGGGGGGAGGGGGTGGTCCATTTTGATTTGGTGATAATTTGATGACATTGGTATGTAATAACTATGATGTTATTTTTCTTTATCTTTACTTCTCTTTATTTTCACTTTTGGTATGTATATATTCGTTACTTTTACCTTTTGGTATGTATATATTTTTACCATTTGATGTATATATTTATTTTCATTTATGTATATATTCCCTTTACTTCAAGTTTGTATATATTTAGTTTGATTTCCGTAGTTTACTTCATAACTTATTTTGCAATTTTACTTCATAGCTTCTTATTTCCTTTAGTAGTTTTTTCTAAGTTGTTAGCTTCTTTTTAAGTTTATGTTGACAATAAGCCTTTGGTTTTCTTAATGCCATAGTTCTTTCCAAAGGTGGATGTTGTATGAACCAAGTGGCTCTTCTCGATGATGGATGGCGTGACAACTTTCTTAAGGGATTGAGTCTGTTTTCTTTATATTTTGGTGTAAATAGTAGTAATGAATAAAAGCATCTCAGGCAAGTTTCACTTGGACCTAACACATTTACCTTCGACCTTATGGTTTAGAAACAAGTTAATTGGCAAAGAATAGTTCTAGTTGTGACCTTTAGACTCTTGTGTTGACTAAACAATCATCGAGTGGCGTTTTGGAGCCATTTGTGATGCTCAATCTTAGCTAAGGTTGTTATGGGCCCTTGACTCCGTTCTCTCTAACAATCTAACAGCTTGAGAGGTGAGGTATTGAATTGCAAGTCTAAGTTCCGTGCCAATAAGTCTAAAACTTGCCCTGAATGTTGTCTAGGCGAAATTCTAAGTGTAGCTCAACTTGAGAAATGATTTTAGGCTCTCCTTGATCTAATTTGAAACTTGAAAGCTTCTGTAGCCTATCAATATGATATCCTTAGTCAACTCCTTTGAGCCGAAGCTCTTTTTCTTTCAATAACCATGTTACAAGCCTTTATCCGTTCTATAATGACCCTCTCTTGGCACTCGATCTTTCCTTGGCATTCTTGATATACAAGTAGCAAAAGCATAAGTTTGGGGGATAGACGGGGAATGTGAAAGTGATAAAAGGTACAAAGAATAAAAAGGAATGAAGAAAAAGGAAGGCAAAAGAAAAGAAAGAAAAGCCTGTCACACCTCCTTTTTACCTGCGCCCGCAAGGGCGTAAGGGAGTTTTTCCAATTAAAGGACAATCGAAATGAGATTTTATTTAAAGATTCAGAGTCGCCACTTGGGAGATTTATGGTGTCCCAAGTCACCGGTTGAATCTCGAATCGAGGAAAAGATTGACTCTATATTACAGTCCGCGAACCAGAAATCCGAGTAAGGAATTTGTTAACCCGGGAGAAGGTGTTAGGCATTCCCGAGTTCCGTGGTTCTAGCACGGTCGCTCAACTGTCATATTCGGCTTATTTGTCTGATTTTAATACATGTTGAACCTATGTGCAAATTCTAACTTTTTACCGCTTTATTATTATTATTTTAAAAGAGAATTGCAACATCGTAAAAAACGCGTCTCGAACCACGTCACATCAATGTACCTGTGATTGTTGACACATCTCGACTCCGTTGAGGTTTGGATTTGGGTCACATAAATGCGCATCCGAGTTTAAGGAGGCACTGTTATTAAAATACGCGCCTAAAGAGACTAACGCATTATTATTTTGGGGAAAGCCGTGAAATTTGCTAAACAGCCCGTTCCCGAAATCTAAGGATTTGAATATATACATCTCATGAGGGCCCCGCAATTTATGTATTTTTATTAGGCGAAGCTCGCCTTATTTTTATTATTTTAAAGGTCCATCCAAAAACAATCTATAATTTTCTATTTAATTCGTCTCTAAAATGAAAGCAGTCCTAGTTAATTAATGTGCGTGAAAGATCCGAAATTACATAACTCGATTTCAAACAGTTAAGTCCAGAGTTGAACAAAGAGAGCGGGACATTTTCAGTACACGACCAAAGTTTCATTTCACAGAAAATGGGTCGCCTGAGCCCACAATGGTTCATACACCTAGTATCCTATCAATTGAACTTCCATAGCCAGGGCAGGAATTATTTAGGCCTCAGGGATCATGACAGTCCAACTTGATCAATGGGTGTAGGGGGAGCTAATTTACAGAATTAATCATACTTGCATCAAACTCATAATTTCTAATTTTTGCACTCGAGATTGACATCATTTTTAAGCTATTATAGCACTGATTTTAACACATAGCTCAATTCTCATTTGGTTTAGCACATAACTCACAATTGTTTGCTCATCCCTATTAGAGTAGGAATGGTCTTACCTATAACTCACTCTAACGAATCACTTATCCAATAATGATTTAAATCACACATGAAGTCATGGATAATTTCCAATTCGAAACTAAACATACGTGACCTGGACTAACGTGAATATGCACCTATTTGGTGTGATTTGCCTTTGATTTTTGGTGTGGCGAGCAATTAACCCGAATAGTGAAACTATTTGATACTATGGACTTGATTTCAATAGAAATGAGTTACATATTAGAGGTAAGAGTCCATCACAATTCAAAACAACTCAAATCGGTTAAACAACAATCCTAATTATACAGGTACCTATTGTCCACAAGTTACAAAACAATACATAGCATGTTAATAATCCAACTAGTCCCTTACAGGCGCATTAATGCACAAATTTATCATACAAATCTTAAAGCTAACTGTATCATAATAAACTGAAAAAAAAACAGTAAAGCTTTAATGAATGTCAAACAGCAATTGCCTTTCCATTCCACTGGAGAAATTACACCAAAACAGGTTCAAATGTGTACCTGGAGAAATACAACACAAGAAGAGGAGAAAGAGTAGTCAGCAGTAGGCTAGTAGCAGTCAATACAACAGCAATACACCACCAGCAGCAACTCAATCAATACTCCAGAAAAAAACCCCCAGAAAGGTTGTAAACCAACAACAAATACCAAGACAAACAGACTCAACCAAGCTTGTATTAAACCCAAAACTGAACCAGTAGTCCACTGAACCACTTAAGCAATCAAAAGGAATGAGAATCACTGTCCAGAATTTGAATTACATCTACAAATGCAATGAAACAATATCTTTCTTTTTATTTTCTGTTCTTAAACTCTCCAGCACTCTCTAAAAGAAACTAATCACTTTCTAAGCTTCCAAAATGTTGTTTTTTTTTCTTCTTTTTTTCCTTTTTTTCTTTCTCTAAAATTGATCCCCCATATTTATACCCAACTCTTGAACCCCTTTCCAGCCCCCTTTTTCTTTACAGTTGTCAAAGAGATCTTTTATTATTGCCCCCATGTTTCTTTTACTTTCCAGCTTGTAATATTCCTCTACTATGTGTATCCTTTTAGCTTTTATCATTATCCCTATACCATTATGTCTTGTTCACCACTAACACATTAGATTAATGGTTAATTAAGTACTTTACTGACAGCCCACTTAGCAAGACCATTTGCCAAACTTTTAAACCCCAAAATACCCCTGAAGGCCCTGTGACTGCAGCTATAACCAATTCTCCTAAGTTCTGAATGCAACCTTATAACTCACTACTATCTAATGAACATTATTATACCAACACTGAATTCAAACCAATGTCAGATTCATTTCAAACCCTAAATAGTAGGATTCAATTCATCAAACTCAACAACAGCTTAAGCTTGAACCAAGTTGAATCAAATAGCAACAAAATAAAGGCCAAGGATTTTAATGATTCAGAACACCCTTACAAGGAATGACACAGTAGGTTCAGGTGACAACCAAAACAATAGTTCATGTATTTTCAAAGCATTTCTACTGACCAAGCAATTCAAAATAATATGACGACCGACTAAGCGATTCAAACATTGTGATGAACTAATTCTTAATTTATCGATTGCAAAATCGAAAAATGTTTTAACAAATTGACAAACTGACTAGCTTCAACAATTGACTAAAATTAACGAGTCAACACCAATTACCAAACCAAAATAAATTGACGTGACAGGAAATTAATCAGAAAAGACACATATCGAATGAAGCCTAAAAACGAGATGAAACAGAGAATAGAAATACCTAATATGAACGACCAACTCGGCTTGAACAAAATCCGACATCTTTCGATTTTGGTCGGAATAGGTCTTAAATCTTCAATACAGGCTCTTGATTTGAAAACTCAGCGTTCGTTCATTCAAATTGAGATTCGACAAACTACGGTTTGATTCGAGGGGAACTAGGGGTGGTTTAGGGACGAGGGAAGTCAGGTGGACGTTGGGTGTTAGCCTGGAGTCGATTGGATTAGTTAGAGTTTTTTGGTCGATCTTTGATTGAAGATTCGAAGGCCCTGATCAGGATTCGAGGGATAAGGGTTAGGGATTCGGAATGGGGAGGTCGAGGGGAATCAATGGTGTAAAGATGGGGTCGTTTGGACAACCGGAACTGCCGTGAGGCGATTTTCGGTGGGCGGAGCACGGTGGTAAGGGGCAGAGGGTTCGTTTGGTCTCTAAGGCTTAGAGACGAAGAGGTGAGGGGGGGTTTGGCTTGGGGGCGGGGTATGGTTTGGGCTTATATATGTGGGGAAGTGATTTGATCCTAGCCGTTAGATCAATTGAGATCGACGGCTTGGATCAACTCACTTAAAGAGATGGTGTCGTTTCGTTTACCTCGAGACCGGATCGGTCTTTGGATGGGAATGGGTCGGGGCATGGGGGTGATTTTCGGCCGAATGAATGGCCTGGATCGACAGGCTGGAAACGGCGTCGTTTCTTCGATGCTGGGGGTGGACTGGATTGGGGCGAGTATTAGGCTAGTTTTTGGGTAAGAATTGGGTTGTGGCCAATTGGGCCCAGTCTGGTTTCCATTTTGTTCCTTTTCCTTCTTTTTCTTTTATTTCCTAATTAATAAAACTAAAATTCTAAATTAAATTATAAACCAAATTAAAAATACTAATTAATTCCTAATAACAATTATCACACACAATTAAATACCAACTAAAATAAAATCACACAATTGGAGATTAAATGCTAAAAAATGCCAAGTACATATTTTTGTGATTTTCATTCTCGCAAATCCAAATATTGTTTAATTAATTCCTAATTATAAAATTAAATCCTAAATGCACATGCAACACATATTTTTGTATTTTTTCTTAATTAAAGTAAAAATAAACATGCACAAACAAATACAAATAAATCACAAACAACACAAAACTATTTTATTTTGAATTTTTGGGAGTAGTTCTTGTAGGGCAAAAATCACGTGCTCACAGCTGCCCCTCTTTGTCCGGAAACATAAAGAGTTTTCGTGAAAAGATAAAGTGAGCGGATACGAGCGATTTTTGCCCGTTCGGCTACTCCGTGTGAAGCATTTTTGAAAGATTTGACCGAACCTCTGCTTCAATGGTTTCCTACATATCCCTGGCTAAAAGGGAATCAGGTCAATGTAGTTAGGAAAGTTTTGGTAGCTGGGACTACCACGGAGCTGTGGTTTTACTGTTACTGTTGTTGCTGCTGCTTCCATTACTTACTAACCTCCTTATTACACCATGCTAAAAGAAAACAAGAAGCTAGACTAAACTATAGTCTATGAATTACAAAATCTTATCTAGATCTTCAGTCGTGCTCTTGTGTCTCTTGTTGCTTTGACGTCTTGGTGACTGGTGTTTCCTTTGTTGTTTCTTTCTTTCTGTCTTGACTCGTAGTCTTCTCTTGATTGCCGAATTTGAACTGCTTATTTCCTTCTTGTAAGCTTCGAATTATTTTTCCTTCGAAGCTTGAACCGCCTTCTTCTGACTAGTGTTGTCTTCCTTCCGACTTCTAAACTTTAATTTATGTTGGGGATCTTTGTTGTAACCCTTCGCTCTCTGGGCGGACTCCTGACTTCTACTACGACTCCATTCTCCAGGCGGGCTCCTGACTTCGACTACAACTTGAAAATATAACAACCTCCATTCTCCAGGCGGACTCCTGACTTCAACAACTTCTTAAAAATATAACAACCTCCATTCTCCAGGCGGGCTCCTGACTTCAACAACTCCTTAAAAATACAACACCTCCATTCTCCAAGCGGGCTCCTGACCTCATCTACAACTTAAAGGATAACAACCTCCATTCTCCAAGCGGGCTCCTGACTTCGTCAACGACTTAAAAATATAACACCTTCATTCTCTAGGCGGGCTCCTAACTTCAACAACTTCTTAAAAATATAACACCTCCATTCTCCAGGCGGGCTCCTGACCTCAACTACAACTTAAAGGATAACAACCTCCATTCTCTAGGCGGGCTCCTAACTTCGTCAACGACTTAAAAATATAACACCTCTATTCTCCAGGCGGGCTCCTGACTTCAACAACTTCTTAAAAATATAATAGCTTCATTCTCCAGGCGGGCTCCTGACTTCAACAACTTCTTAAAAATATAACACCTCCATTCTCCAGGCGAGCTCCTGACTTCAACAACTTCTTAAAAATGCGTTCTATTGTCGTTGTTCCTTCTTGTCTCCTGAACCATTTTCCTTCTAACTTGAATTATCTTCTTTCAGAACTGCTTCCCTCAAAACTGGTGTTTCATTCCTCTGAAAACTGCTGGAGATAACACCGTTGTTTCATTCAAAAATATGTTATTTTCCTCCTTCAAAGACTACTTTCCTTAAAGCTGGTGTTTTCCTTCCTCTGGAACTACTTCCCTTAAGACTTGTGTTATCTTCCTCCCGAAATTGCTTTCTTTAAACCTTGTTTTGCCTTCTTCCGAAAACTGCTGGGGATACCGCTTTTCACCAAACTTGTGTTATCTTCCTTCTTCCCCAAGTGGGTACCTGACTTCCAAAAAATTTTCAAAATGAAAGAAAATTTTCTGCCCCAGTTTGACAATCTTTATTGTGGCATGTCTTTCTGTCATCAATAACATTTCCTGGCCCTGCTTAAAATCAAAGAGAATTTGTTAGTTTAAAACATGGGGATGCTCCTGCTGGGGACGATTTTCCCTTTCGCTCTTTTCCATGCTCTGCGTTGTTCGACCATCTTGAAACTTGGCCGATAACTTCCGACCTTCTTGATGATTCTGTATTCTCCAACCTCTCAACCGTTGTTTTCCACCTTTTCTCCATATTGTCCCCGAAAACTTAGACCAATCCATCATTTGGTCTTACAACGACGTCTTTCTCGTCCCATCACATTATCCTCGCATGTCTTATCCCCATTTACCTTGCACCATGTTGGCAACTGGTAGTTAGCTCTGAAAATCCTTCTTAAAAACAAACTACTATTCATCAAAAAGGAATGGAAAACGATGACTTCGAAAGATAGAACAAGAAGAATCTTTCTGAACAATTGTTTGAAGAGAAAATAACTTATCTGAATGGTATAACCGATCCAAATGGTCATGTCGTGCATTTTTGGATTAATCAACCCAGTCTATTCACATCAATTAATCTTTATGATGTCCCTACTTTGTATTTCAAAGGTCCTGCAACCCATCTCTGTTGCCAAAATAACATCTTTATTCTGCTTGATGTCTCGACGGATCCCATCAAGCTTATCTCTTTTGCACCCTTTTAATTCCTTGTCGCCTTATAGTGCCCTTCGAGGGGTTTTCACTAATACGACTCTCTCGTTTCTCTCAACTCCCGTCGCCTTAGGGTATCTGTGAAGGTTTTCACCGATAAGACTCTCTCATTTTATTTCTCTCAACTTCCATCGCCTTAGGGTGCCTGTGAAGGTTTTCACCAATAAGACTCTCTCATTTTCATTAATTTCCCTGCTTGGACCGGAGTATTACCCTGATATGAATCACTCTATTTGCTCGACTTGTCATCTCTCGAAAACTGATCAGAAGGTCTTTCTTTGGACCGTAACGTGGGCTTTTGGATGAGATTAGAAAGAAAGGGTATCAAAGGCCCAAAATAATTTGACATGGGTTTAAAATTACAACTTTTGGAATCACATTTCTTATTACAAATACAACCTCTGCCCCAGTTTCTTGTTTGGGGATCTTTGGATATTTTATTTCACTTTGACCGAGCCGTAAAGTTGCCTACGTACCCTTAATAGGGATCAGGTCAAACGTAGTTCACACCTGAATTTCCTTGTTGTTATATTTTTTTTCACTTCTTTTCTTTTCTCTTTTTCTTTTCTTTCTTTTTCTCTCTTTTTCGTTATTGATTCCAAAAGAGGGGTATGAAAGAAATAAATAAGGCTCAAAAAAGGGGAACAAAGGGTAAAGTATTTAGATAGTATAACAAATTGCCTTCGTCATTTCAATCTTCGAAATAATGCCAAATGCAAACAATCAACAATTATACCAAAGAAATCATACATAATATCTTTTTACTGCATCAGAATTGATAGCCATGTCTATGCATTTTCCTTCGATATTTGTTAAACATAAAGCACCATTAGACAATACTCTGGTTACAATGAATGGCCCTTGCCAATTCGGGGCGAACTTGCCTTTTGCTTCAACCTGATGTGGAAAGATGCGTTTCAGCACTTGCTGACCCACTTCAAATTTCCGGGGACACACCTTTTTGTTGTATGCTCTTGCCATTCTCTTTTGATATAACTGGCCATGGCACACAGCTGCCACTCTCTTTTCATCAATCAAGTTCAACTACTCCAAACGGGTTTTGACCCACTCATCATCATCAATCTCAGCCTCAGCGACAATCCGAAAGGACGGGATTTCAACTCCGCCGGTATTACTACTTCAGTTCCATATACCAATAAATAAGAAGTTGTACCTACCGAAGTACGGATAGTAGTGCGATAACCCAGCAACGCAAATGGTAATTTTTCGTGCCACTGCCTAGAACCTTCCACCATTTTCTGAAGTATTTTCTTTATGTTTTTGTTGGCTGCCTCAACTGCTCCATTCGCCTTGGGACAATATGGGGTGAAATTGCGGTGTGTAATCTTAAACTGTTGACATACCTCTTTCATCAAATTGCTGTTAAGATTAGCACCATTATCCGTGATGATCACCTTTGGGATTCCAAATCGACAGATGATATTTGAGTGAACAAAATCGACCACTACTTTCTTGGTCACAGACTTGAAAGTTTTGGCCTTAACCCATTTGGTGAAATAATCAATGGCTACCAGAATGAACCTATGGCCGTTGGATGCTGATGGCTCAATTGGTCCAATGATATCCATGCCCCAAGCGACGAAGGGCCATGGCGCTGACATTGTGTGCAATTACGATGGCGGAGAATAAATCAAATCTCCGTGTATCTGGCACTGATGACATTTGCGCACAAAACTAATACAATCTCGCTCCATGGTGAGCCAATAATAACCTGATCGGAGAATTTTCTTTGCCAACACATATCCGCTCATATGTGGTCCGCAGACTCCTGAATGTACTTCGGACATGACAGACGTAGCTTTTCTAGCATCTATCCATCTTAACAATCCCAGGTCTGGTGTTCCTTATACAAAACTCCTCAACTTAAGAAAAATCTGCTTGCCAACCGTCGAATTGTTCTCTTTTGATCCCCCGTGGCTTGCACTGGGTATATCCCCATTCTGATGTATTCCTTGATATCATGGAACCACAGTTCGCCATCAAATTCTTCTTCAATCATGTTGCAGTAAGCATGCTGATCTCGTACTTGAATATGCAAAGGATCGACATAGGCTTTGTCCGGATGGTACAACATTGACGCTAGGGTAGCCAAAGCATCGGCGACCTCATTATGGACCCTTGGAATATGCCTGAACTCCACTAATCTAAACCGTTGACAAAGATCATGCAAGCATTGTCGGTATGGTATGAGCTTCAGATCTCGCGTTTCCCATTCTCCTTGAATTTGGTGCACCAGAAGATCCGAGTCTCCCAAGACCAGAACTTCCCGGACATTTATGTCTGCAGCTAACCTCAAACCCAAAATGCATGCCTCGTATTCAACCATATTGTTGGTGCAATAAAACCGAAGCTGAGCCGTAACAGGATAGTGATGCCCTATTTCAGAAATAAGCACAGCTCCTATTCCGACTCCTTTCATGTTAGCAGCCCCATCAAAGAAAAGTTTCCAGCCTGGTTTTTCGGCCTGTTCTAGTTCATCAATATGCATCACCTCTTCATCAGGAAAATAAGTTCTTAGTGGCTCGTACTCTTCATCGATCGGGTTCTCATCCAAATTATCGGCCAATGCTTGGGCTTTCATCGCAGTTCGAGTCACATATATTATGTCAAACTCTGTTAGCAGAATCTGCCACTTCGCAAGCCTTCCTGTCGGCATAGGCTTTTGAAAGATATGCTTCAATGGATCCAAACGTGAAATGAGGTAAGTAGTGTAGGATGACAAATAATGTTTCAACTTCTGTGCCACCCAAGTTAGGGTACAACATGTCCTTTCCAGGTGAGTATACTTAACCTCATAAGCCGTGAACTTCTTGCTAAGTTAGTAGATGGCCTGTTCTTTCATGCCGGTGACGTTATGCTGTCCCAGTACACAGCCAAAGGAATTTTCCAGGATAGTCTAGTAAAGAATCAAAGGTCTCCCTGGTTCTGGTGGTACCAACACAGGCGAGTTAGACAAGTATCTCTTTATCTCGTCAAATGCTTCTTGACACTCATCAGTCCACTTGATCGCCACATCCTTCTTCAGCAACTTGAAAAT
The DNA here is from genome assembly GCF_000715075.1 of Nicotiana tabacum. Taxonomy (NCBI): domain Eukaryota; kingdom Viridiplantae; phylum Streptophyta; class Magnoliopsida; order Solanales; family Solanaceae; genus Nicotiana; species Nicotiana tabacum. Next base: position 12,371,331 of record NC_134082.1, read on the forward strand.
AGGCTCATAAGTTGTCGTGAGCTGAGCAATAAACATGTTGATGTAGTTCAACCTTCCTAACAGGCTCATCACTTCAGTCTTGTTCCTCGAAGGTGGCAATTCTTGTATGGCCTTGATCTTTGATGGATCCAACTCGATGCCTCGCCGGCTGACTATGAATCCCAACAGTTTTCCGGATGGAACACCAAATGCACACTTGGCGGGGTTAAGCTTGAGGTTATACCTGCGAAGCCTCTGGAAGAATTTCCTCAGATCTTCGATGTGGTCGGCCTGATGCTTTGATTTTATGATCACATCATCTACGTATACCTCAATCTCCTTATGTATCATATCATGAAACACAGTAGTCATTGCCCTCATATAAGTTGCCCCAGCATTCTTCAAACCAAATGGCATTACCCGGTAGCAATAAGTTCCCCATGGCGTGATGAATGCCGTCTTTTCTGCATCTTCTTCATCCATTAGAATCTGATGATACTCGGCATAGCAATCCACAAAAGATCCAATCTCGCGCTTGGCACAATTATCGATCAAAATGTGGATATTGGGTAGTGGGAAGTTATCCTTAGGACTTGCTTTGTTAAGATTGCGGTAATCGACGCATACTCTGATCTTACCATCCTTCTTCGATACAGGCACGACATTAGCTAACCAAACAGGATATCGGGTGACCCGGATAACCTTTGCATCCAACTATTTGGTAACTTCTTCTTTGATCTTCACACTCATATCAGTTTTGAATTTCCTCAACTTTTGCTTGACGGGAGGGAATGCTGGATCAGTGGGCAGTTTGTGGACCACTAAATTAGTGCTTAAACCCGGAATGTCGTCATATGACCACACAAAAACATCTTTGTACTCGATGAGTGCTTTGATTAACTCCTCCCGGATTTTTGGCTTGAGGTGGATACTTATTTTAGTCTCTCGGACATTGTCTGTGTCCCCTAAATTGACGGCTTCTGTGTCATTCAAATTGGGTTTGGGTTTTTCTTCAAAGTGAATTAACTCCTTACTAATCTCTTCGGAGGCTTCATCCTCATCATCATATTCTGATTCGTAACCAGAATCTACTTCTTGAACTAACATTTTGGAATCAGATTGATTTTTAAGACTGGGCTGAGGATTCCTTATGCATGCCATGTCATTAGAACCAGCGTAAAAAGAACTGTATAGAAAACAAAACAAAACAAAAGGAAAACCATCAGGAATGATGAAGAAAGGGAAATTGTATTTCATTGATTGATAAAAGATAACAAGGTTTGCACACTCAAACAGGCGAAAAAAATAAAATCTGGATTACAACCCTGGAATAATCCGTACAAACTTAAATTAAAATTAAAGCAAACTACCAAGACTCCTTCCGAGTAGGGAGATGAGTGGTCTTCCAATTATTAAGCTTTGTTTTTGGCCCAACAAATTGCACCTCCGCGTTGCTAGAACCTTCTCCAATCTCTACCATGTTCACATTGTCGAACAACTTCTCAAATCTTTCAAACAACTCCTTGTCAAGATTAATCACAGAACTGGAAATTGTTGTCACTAGGCGACTCCTTGTACCGGACTTGACAAATGATCTGGAAAGACGTGGGACCGGCTTTGTAAGGACCCATGTCCTATGTTTCAATTTCCTAGCTCTTTTTATGTCTGCGGCTGTGGGCTTGAATCCCAGTCCAAATGTTCCCAAGTTTTCAGGAAGAGACACAAGCTGTATGATGCCTTGCAACGCTGATCCCAAGCCCTTTCCTGGTACAAAACCATTCTTCAACATTTCATACGTTACCATGACTGATGCGGCGTTTATCTTCGGATTCGGGATACACTTCCCTTCTGGAACTTTCTCGACTGACATTGCATCAGAAACTTGGTAGACCCATGGTCCCTTGTCATCTTCCACTTCAATGAATGGCACAATGGTATTGTTGTGAGCGCACAAATTATCTTCGCCGTGCACCACTATTTTTTGTCTCTCCCATTCAAACTTGACCATCTGATGGAGTGTTGATGGCACCGCTTTAGCGGCGTGAATCCACGATCGCCCTAATAGAAAATTGTAGGAAACAACTATATCGAGTACTTGGAATTCCATTGTAAATTCTACTGGACCTATGGTTAGTTCCAGCATTATGCCCCCGACTGAGTCTTTGCCTCTGCTGTCAAATCCCTGCACATAGATACTGTTCTTATGGATCCTCTCATCTTCTACTTTCAGCTTGATTAGAGTGGAGAGAGGATAGATATTTGCACATGAACCATTGTCAACCAATACCCGGGTAACCACGACATCCTTGCATTTCACTGTCAGGTAAAGGGCTTTATTATGCTCAGTACCATCTACCGGCAATTCATCATCGGAAAAAGTGACTCTATTTACTTCAAAAATCTTGTTGGCTATCTTTTCCAGATGGTTTACCAAGATCTTGTCGGGAACATGGGCCTCATTCAAGATTTTCATCAGGGATTGGCGGTGCTCATCTGAATGGATTAGCAACGAGAGTAATGAGATCTGAGCGGGCGTTTTCCTCAACTGCTCTACAACAGAATAATCATACACTTTAATTTTCCTCAAAAATTCCTCTGCCTTTTCTTTAGTTATAGCTTTCTTTACCGGCGTTGAATTAACTGTAGCTCTTCTTAGCTCCTCGGGAGTAAAACACCTTCCTGAGCGAGTCAAACCTTGCGCTTCACAAACTTCTTCTTTGACTTCTTTCCCCTTGTAAATCACCGTCACCCATTCATAATTCCAAGGAACAGCCTTGCTGTTGATTACTGGAAGCTGCGTTACTGGTTTTATAATAACAGGCTTTGTGCGAGCACCCTTCACGACCACAACAAGTTTGCTTGCGACCCCTGATACTACCACTTTAGCTTTCTCTGGTTTCACTGTAACAATGTTTGACGGCCCTCTCTCGGCTACCACAGCTGGTTTATCATCTACTCCTCTCAACTGGACCACTGATTTCCTACTGGTTACTTTTTCCTTTGAGCTGGTTTCGCTGGAACGGATCATCATTACTGTCTGTGAGGGCTTCTTGGGCTCCCCCTCTTTGTGTATCAACTCAATCATGTGTGTCTCATAGTGAGCTGGCAGTGGATTCTAATTGATATTTGGTGCTTCTAGGCTTGAACCTCGATCCGATGAGTATCAATAAGCTCTTTCACAACTGTTTTTAGTTTCCAACACTTCTCTGTATCATGCCCAGGGGCCCCTGAACAGTACCCACAACTCACCGAGTGGTCAAGATTTCTATGAGGAAGATTTGGCATTTTGGGCTCAATTGAGTTCAGCATGCCCAACTACCTCAACCTGTGGAAAAGACTGGTATATGATTCCCCCAATGGAGTAAAAGTCTTTTGTTTTTGTAACCTCTCATTCTTGAGGGCTTGGTTTGGTCGGAAACCCATTCCGGAGGGATTTCTGTAGGCTCTTGGGGGTGGATACGTGTTTTGTGGAGATGGGTATGGATTTTGTAGAACCGGCGCACGCCATTGTGCGTGTGCCGGGGTTTGGGTATAGGCTTGTGCATGATGGACGGAAAAATGGGGATCTGGCGGTGGGTAGTAGTGCTGTGGAGGGCTATATGAAGTGTGGGGGTAATTTTGGTGGTAGGGTCGTGATTGTCTATAGTAGGGTGACGGGCCTCTAGATCCGAACCAGGCTCCGGACTCAACAGTTGTGACATCTTCTTTCTTCTTTTTCCCAAGCACACCTCCAGTGCCGCTTTGGATGGCCTGGGTGGTTGCCTTGATCGCTGAATAACTCATGATTTTGTTGGACTTAAGCTTCTCCTCAACCATGCCTCCCATTTTTACAACCTTATTAAAAGACTTGCCAATTGCTGACACCAAATGCCAAAAGTAGGTCGGCTCCAAAGCTTGCAAAAAGTAATCAACCATCTCGCTCTCTTTCATTGGGGGATATACCCTTGCTGCTTGCTTCCTCCACCGGAAACCATATTCTCTAAAGCTTTCACTGTGCTTCTTTTCCAGTTTGGTCAAGGATAGTCGGTCCGAAATGATCTCAAGATTATATTGAAAGTGACAAGCGAATGCTTGGGCCAAATCGTCCCATGTGTACCACCTGCTATGATCTTGTTTGGTGTACCATTCTAACGCTGATCCACTCAAACTTTGGCTGAAATATGCCATCAGTAATTCATCTCTTCCTCCTGCTCCCCTCATTTTGCTACAAAATCCTCTCAGATGAGCCATCAGATCACCGTGTTCGTTGTACAAGTCGAATTTGGGCATTTTGAACCTCACCGGTATCTGTACATTTGGTAACAAACACAAGTCTTTGTAAGCTACACTTACTTGACCTCCTAACCCTCTCATATCCCTGAAGGATTGTTCTATGCTTTTTATTTTTCTGAACATCTCTTCCTGTTCAGGATTTCTGGCTAGTTTTCTGCTTTCCCCGGTAGGTCAGAATGTGGATCATATGGATAGGTTTCGGGTGCCTTGAAGGTAAGCTCCGGGGGATAATACTGGTTGTCCTGAGCTTGGAACACAGGTTCACTCGGCGATTTATGGAGTGCAGCTGGTGGAGATGCCACAAAGACAGGGGTGATTGGCGGAGAAGGGTATGAAATTGATTTTGATGGTGGAGCTTGTGGCGTATGAGAAGTAGTGCCATGGTAGTGTTGATAAATAGGAAAACCTGGATCGGTGGCGGGATGATCCTGAGACTGAGCTAATGGTGGGGTAAAAGCAGGGTTAGCAGGGTAAGCTGGCGGTGATTGCACCTTGGACTAGGCCTGGTACATTTCGGCCATCTGTTGCTTAAGCTTGAGCATCTCCTCTTTAATTTTATTGATGTCCAACTCCTCTACCTCAACACTAGTGTCGACATCTGGGATAGACATGATTTTCGGTATTGGTCCCTTCGATCTGGTTGGTAATGATAATGTGCCAGTGTCCTCTAATTAAACTTGAATTCTCTGGAAGCAGAAACTTGTTAGTTTTTAGAGTTTAACACATATGCAATTACACATTAGGATGCAATGCACCTAGGCAATTAACCATTTCTATCATGCATTTGCTTCGGTTGCATGCGTCATTCTGGCCTCTCATAATTGTGCCTCTTCCTTTATTCTATCCTTTTTTTAGTGGTGATCGAATCCTATAGAGATTGCCTACGTATCATGTCCCCGCATGAATCAGACCGTGCATAGTTCTATCAGATAAGTGTGCAAGTAAATAAAACATTTTTGGGATTTTTAGCTTTTATAAAATAGATGCTTCGGTTACACAGACTCAATATCAACAAATTTCAAAAGACCAACAGACTCTGACGTAAAGACGACAAACAGACTCCAAAATTAAGCTATCATACTCTAAAGAAATGCTGACTCGGAACAGAAAGAAAATGCAAACCCAACATGACTCACAGACTTTGACAGAAAAGGAAATACAGATTCAAACAGAAAATTATGAGTACATCAATGCTCCTGGTGTCCGTGGGACATCATTCGGTCTCGCCACGGGCCTATGTGCAAGATCCCTTTGAAGTCGGTCCAAATTGTTCATTATTTGTTTAACAAAGGTCATCACTGCCGCAAAGAATGTAGTGCGGGTCATACCCTCACAAATGTGGCACTTCATAATGATGTAATGAGCGATGTTTCTAATTCTCTCTCTTATGATGCCCTTTTCTTGTAACAAACGCCCAATCTGCTGGGCCCTGGCCTCCAAGGTTTGCTTGGCTGCATAGTTTTGTTCCTGAAGTTGTTTCAAGTCTATTTCTAACTGTACCAATGTCGTGTGACAGTGTTCCCTTTCAAACTTGAAGTCTTTTGCTTGTTTGATCATTTTGTTTCTTGTGGCGATGACCCTTTTCTTCAATCCCGTGACCTCATCGTCGTACCTTTCTCTCAACTGCTTAACCAGGCATACCCGTTCATCTGCATTTTTGGCTAATTTTTTTTGAGCCCCGGCCAGTTCACTTTCTGATTTGTTCAAATAGAAACTATAGTTTCTCACTTTCTACCTTAGGTTAGCTACGAGCTTTTCATCTCTGTTACTTCAGACTGGATTTTCTGCCGCTACTTTTAGTTTCTGAATTTGAGCTCGGAGGGCCTCATTTTCTTTAGCTAGTTTCTTTCTCTCGCCCTCATCTGCGGCGGCCTGCAGATCTTTCTCAAATTGCAAATCCATGACTTGCTTCTCCAATTTGCCTATTGTAATCCTGTACCCATGTTTTTTAGCCAACCAATCCCACTATTCTTGTGACGCCTTGACGAACTTCTGGAGATGGGGTCTTTTGGTCGGTCTCCCAAACTCGATTTCCCTCCTATACCAAGCAAAGTATCTTGGCGAAACTTCACATTTGGACCGATCACGTACACATGTATTTGCTGTTAAGTATTGACACTCGCTCCAAATTTGTCGGACTGTTGCTTCATGAAATTGTCCATTAGGCCCGATCTCGACCACTTGGCCGCTAAGATCTTCATCTTTTGGAACTATTTGGCATCTCCCCAACTGCCTCAATACTCGATACGGGGCATAGGGCTGAATACTCCTGAGTCCCATCAAAAGGAAATGGGGTCCAGTGGCTGGCATATATATGATTTCATCCACAGGCAACCATCCAAATGTCCATTCTATTTGGCTTGCAGTGACAGAACGGAGGTGTGCTGTCCACTCTGTGGCCCCTTCTAGTAAGCTGATTCCGTCAACACTCGTAGGAAATTCCTCTATGCATGTTTTCTTCGTCGACCCCTAACTCATAAATTGAGGACGACGACATAGGTGTTCGATCATCCATATCTGCAGCAACACGTTGCACCCCTCAAAAAAGTTTCCCCCGGCTTTGCAGGCTGTGAGAGCGTGGAAGATTTCAGCTACTATCATGGGTGCGAGGGTGCTGTTGGCCTGAGTAAGCAAAGTGATGACAACCCCAGATACTCGTATGTCAATGTTCCCATCTTTTCTAGGAAACACCAGGAGTCCCAAAAAGGCTACCATGAATGCAAAACACCTATGTTCTTCCCACTTAAGGCGGTTTCCTTTGCTACAGATTTTGTTCTCTGGCTTGTTGAACCCCCTATGTGACCATATCTATTGTATATAAACTTCAAAGTACAAAATCCAGCTGCCAAGTCTGGGTTGTGGACCCCCTGCTTATTTTCAAAGAGTCTAGGAACCTGTGTACGGCTACGGCCCTTGGAGCAATCAGGTACTGGTGTCTCAGAGGAACTTTGGGACTCCCGATGTATCCGGCTATTTCTTCCAATGTTAAGTTCAAAATCCGAGAAGTGAAATACGTTATGAGCCGGGTCCCAGAATGTGACCAAGGCCTTTATGATATCCCCCCTAGGATTAATCTTCAGCAACCTAGTGAGGCCTCCCAGGTATAGATTGATTGTGTCGCGCCCTGATTCGCCCAAGTCATCCCACCACATGTGCAACTCCAAAGAGATCTTGTTCACAATTGTTACGTGCAAATTCTGACTTGTGCTCATTCTGCACATTTATTAGGATGGTTAAGCAAAAATCACGATTCAATTGACTCAAAGATAACATGGACAATTTTTTTTTCATTTAAAATAAAACCCGATTTTGCCAATACGGCCTTTCAGCACCTTGGGGTCGAAGATTTTAAGGCTGTGTCGGCTAACTGGTAAAAGCCTAAAAAATGACCACATGCGGCTGTTCTTGCAAAAATAGCCTTCCGGCGCCCTTTTAGGGACATTCGGCTATTTCTAGCAAGAATGGCATCACCCTAATTATTTTCAAATAAAATTTTTGTTCTTTTGGCTAATTTCGCAAAAAGTGAAGTTGGACCCGATGGGGGTTGCCTACGTATCTCACACCCTGTGAGAATCAAACTGGCGTAGTTCGGGCCGATAAAACAAACTTCTTTTGAAAACAAGACTCTTTTCATTGTAAAATAAAACGATTTTTTTCTCTTTTTTTTTCTTTTCTTTTTTTTTCATTTTCTCAAAAATTCGGCAGAGTTTCGACACTATTTGGACATTTTTTTTTTCAAAACAGGCGATTAACTCTCTTTAACCCTCGTGCCTCTATCTCTCTTTCCTCAAAATATTCAAAAGCCGGTCAGCATGCAAGTCCGAAGCAAACAAATGCACAAGTAGCAAGTTAGATGCATCAAGGTGGTCTTTTGTCATTTTTGGTACACCTGTCCTAGACAGACCCAACCCCTATGTTGAGCCTTTAAAGTCAAATGCACGTGATGCAAACAAACGTTCCTACTAGGGATCCGGCATGAAGCTGAGTTATTCTAGGTTTATAACCTGGGTATTTGTTCTAGACTGTGTACCCGAGCGGACAACTCGAGTCGAGGAGGGGGCTACGTACCGGGAACCAAAAGGCCATCCGGCTTAGTAACTTGTCCGAGCCTCTTTCTTATTTCAAGGTATGACACTAACAGAATAGGGAGTCTCGACCAGCGAGCACATCCCTGAAGATGAGAAGAGAAGAGTTTCGTAACAGTTTATATACAGTTCAGATAATATCAAAGCGGTAAAAGCAACATTTTGCATATTTAAACCAAAACATGTAATAAAATCAGATAATAAGTGTAAGCACGTGATTTTTGCCCAATATGAGAATTACTCCCAAAAAATTCAAAAATAAAATGATTTTTCTTTGGTGTGCAATTTTGTGATATTTTGAATAATTATTTGTATTTGTCTGTGCATGTTTATTTGCTAAATTAATAAAAAATACAAAAATATGTTGCATTTTGCATATAGGATTTGATTCTACAATTTTTTAATAATTAAGTTTGTTTACAAAAAAATAAAAATTTACAAAAATAGGCATCGTTTGCATTTTTAGCATTTAATGTCCAAATATACAATTTTATGCTTAATTATTACTTAATTGTGCGTTTATTGTTATTTGGAGTTAATTTGCGCTTTTATAACTTAATTTAGTTCTTAATAATAAGTTAAGTATTTTTATAATTTAATTTTAGAGAAATAAAAGAAGAAAAGAGAGCGAAAATATAAAGAAAGTCGGAATTGGGCCTCTTCTTCGATTTCAAGCCACAGGACCAAAAAATGGCCCAATCTTCCCAAATGACCCAGTCCATTTCGAACTGGGTCGACCCAGTCCATAACCCAAAAGACTCAAACCCCATTTGTCTTTCATTTTTCATAAAAACAAAACAAAACAAAAAAAAAAATAACAAAGAAAAACCCTAAAAGACTAAGCTATCCGCCACCCCCCCTTCCTATCTTTTTCTTCTTCCTCAAGTTTCTCCAAGGTCATCCATGGCTTACCCCTCAAAGCTCAACCATGGCTGCCCAACGTCACACTCACACACACACGCACCAACACCTCCAAGCTGCCCTCCCATGAACGACCTCAAAAACCATAAACGACCTCAAAAACAGGAAAAAAAAAACCTCCATCGCATCTGCTTTTTCTTCTTCCTTCCCCTTTGCGTCCCATGAACGACCATCTATTGGACGACCTCATCGCCGGAAAGAATCCCAGACGAACCCAGTCGCCAGGTTATCGCCCAGGAAAGAACTGTTGCTGTCGCGCGATATAGCTAGTCGCGAGCTACGTGAACTGCTGGCCGCGTATAGCTTCATTGTTATCTTCGTCGTCGTCACGTCCAAATGACCATCGGCGTCCATGTTTCTTCAACTCGTGTTGCTGCTGTTCCTTCTCCTCCGAGCTGCTGCTTCTCCGCCATGGACGAGCACGCACAGGTGCGTCGACCAGCTCTACTGTGAAGCAATATTGCTTCCTCCGTTTATGCTCCCCGCTGCTAATGCTTCATGCTGCTTCTTCTTCCTCACTCGATGGACTGCTGCTGCTGCTCGTCGCAGCAGTTGCTTCGTGTTTCTGCTTCACGTTGCTTCATCTTCTTCGTCTCGTCAAAGTTCGAAGGTTTATTTTTATTTGAGTCGAAACCCGGACAGGTTTGTTTACGATCGAGTTCGTCGTTGATTCATCTCTGGTTAGTTGTTTTTGAGTTTTATTTTTGTCCATATTTCGTTTTTATATTTCTCAAAGTTAAAATCGTTAAATATTTGATTCTTTTTTTGTTCGTTGTTCATCGTTGAATTAATTTTTAGTTTGTTCATGTGTTTTGATTGAATTAATTTTCATATTTCAAATGGAAATTTAATTAGTGGTTTTTCATGTTTGTTTTATTGTTTAGGTAAAAGTTGTTAGTCTAATGTTGGTGAGATACAAATTGAAGTTTAATTAATTGTTTCTTCAATTTGTTTCATGTGTTTATGTATTTTTAGAAATTGTTAATATTGTTAAGTTCAAGTTTAAGTTCATAATTGTTTCTTTGTCGATCTTGTTATTTGTCTAAAAGAATTTAGTTGTGTTAAGGGAAATATGTTGATTTAATCGTTTGAATCCATCATGTTTGTTGTTTAAAATAGATTTCATTCATGTTCATACTTTGTTTGTTTGTTCTTGAATCCGAAATTTGTATAGCTTGATTTCTTGTTTACCATTTATGATTATTTCTTGAATTTGTCTCATAATCTTGTTTAAAGTTTAATATAGGAATTGTTTGTTGTAATGTTGTTAGAGTTGATTTTAAGTTCAATATTATTGAATTTAGAAATCTAAATATACTTGTTTGATTGTTGTTGTTGAATCCGAAAATAGGTTTGTTGTTGCTAAAAATATTGTTCAATCAAATTTTAGTTGTTCTTTGTTGTGCAATTTGTGTTCATGTGATTTGTTGTTGAAATGTTGTTGAAATCATGTTCATGTGAATTGTTGTTGAAATGTTGAAGAAATCATGTTCATGAAATTTGTTGTTTGAACATTGTTAGAAATTAATCATATTGTCTATATTTTGGTTAAGTTTGATTAATTGTTTGTTATAGCTGATGGGGTAGTTTGGTAATTTGTAGTACGTTCAGGGGTAAAATGGTAATTGCAATAAGGTCGGAGGGGTAATTTAGGAATTGTACATTTTGTAATTTTTTATGTGAAGCATGGGGGACAAAATGTAATGGGGTGGGTTGTGATATAGTTATTTAATATAAAGGGGGGACAAGACAAATTTTAGTGTGGAGGAATCTTGTATTTGTTTATGTTAGGCATGAGGGACAAAATATAATGGGGTGGTGTGATATATTTATTTAATGTAATGGGGATGAGTGGGAAGATAATGGGTTTGGTAGAGAAAATGGGTTGATTTTAATTGATTAAAAGATTTATGGGATGGGATATATATAGGAGTCTTGAAACTGATTTAGAGGAGAAAAAAAGACACACAGAATACAGAGAAGAACGAGAGAGAGAAACGAATCTGAAAATAAGAGAGAGAAAAAGGGCTAAACATTTAAGAGAGAGAAAATTCCGAAAAATATTTAAACTTTCAAAAATAAAAATAAAAAACTAAAAAAATCTTCTGCTTTCTTTCATTGTTTGAAATCAGAATTAATTGTAGTTTAATCAAAGCTTGAAACTTTTATTTTTTGGATTACTGCTCCACTAGTTTGCAAACTCTGTTCCTGGGTTGTTACTGCTGCTGGACTATTGTTGTTGTGCTGTATTGTTATTACTGCTGCTGATCCTCATCTTCATTTTCTTTTGCTTCCGATATCAGGTACACAACTGACACGCTGGTTATTGTAATCCGAATATGAAGCATGAATACAAAAAAAAATGAAGAGTTGAAATTCTGAATTAACTTTAATTATATTCTGAATTTTATTTGTATGTATAATTTATTTAGTTTGCAAAAAAAGAAATCCGAATCGTGTAGCTATTTAATACATATAGTGGAATATCCGACGATCAATTAACGATTGAACTACCTATATATTGCCAAAAATAAATAAATGGTGTAGTAACTTCGTCAAGTAAAAATCAAACGAATAGTCCATCTAGTAAGAACTTGATAGAAATATTGTTTAGTTAAATAATATTGGTTAATTTCAGCATGTAAATGGTCTAGGATTTAAAATTAGATTGCCATGTTTTTTTTAATTTGACAAACTGAGAACATGCCTAGTATAATGTAACTAGGTAATAATATATAAATAAATTAAGATATTTTATTTTTTTATTTTTGTAGAGACAAATTTAATAGGAAAAAATGTAGGCACTTTAGGATTATCCTTTCATAATAAATGAGACGGGCCTTGCCAAATAAAACACACAAATTGCGGGGCCCTCGATAAAAATTTAATTGATTACTTAGAATTCGGGATGGACTGTTTAGTGAATTCCACGGTCTTACCCATAAATAATAATACGTTAATCGCTTTAGGCACGATGTTAATAATAATACATTCTTAAACATGGGTGCGCATTTTTGCGACCCAAATCCAAATCCCAAAACATTGAGTAAAATGTGTTTCGGATTGCGGGTGCATTTCATGTGACGTAATCCAAAGACATGTTTTAAACAATGTTCACATTCTTGTAAAAAATAATAATAATAATTATGAAAGCGGTAAAAAGATAAAACTTGCACATGAGTTTATATTTGTATAAAATCAGATAATCAAGCCAAATATAACAGTTGAGCGACCGTGCTAGAACCACGGAACTCGGGAATGCCTAACACCTTCTCCCGGGTTAACAGAATTCCTTATCCGGATTTCTGGTTCGCGGACTGTAATACAGAGTCATTCTTTTCCTCGATTCGGGATTAAAATAGGTGACTTGGGACGCCCTAAATCTCCCAAGTGGCGACTCTGAAATAAATAAATAAATCCCGTTTCGACTGTCCTTTAATTGGAAAAACTCCCTTGCACCCCCCGCGGGGGCGGAAAAAGGAGGTGTGACAGCTCTGGCGACTCTGCTGGGGATTTTTATAAAACCCAGAACTACTGGTTCAGGGTTCAAGAATTCGAGCTTAAAATAATTGTTATAGTTGGCTTTATTTATTATCTGATTTTTACATGATATATGCTTAATGTGCTAAATGATGCTTTTACCGCTTTAATATTATTTGAATTGTGTATATACAACTACTATGAAATCCTTCTTCTTTCTGAGTCTTCTGAACTTATGGTGTACACGTGCGCGTGGCCCACCTTTCTGTTAGAAGTCATACCAAATAAGACGAAGTTGGGACAAGTAACTAGGTCGGGCAGACTTTTGTGCTCCCGGTACGTTGCCCCCACTTCGGCTCAAGTTGTCCACTTGGGTGAGCCAGAGCTAGAACAATATGCCTCAGGTTTTTTCACTTAGAATAACTCAGCTTCATGCCGGATCCCTAGTAGGAGCGATTGTTTGCATCACGTGCATTTGACTTTGGAGGCTCAACACATGGGTTGGGTCTGTCTAGGACAGGTGTACCAAAAAAAAATGAAAATGACCATCCTGATGCATCTTACTTGCTGCTACTTGCGCATTTATTTGATTCGGACTTGTGTGTTGACTGACTTTTAAATATCAAGAATAATATTTTGAAATTGAAAAAAAAATAAGCGGTTAGGGAATTGATTGTTTATTTTGAAAAAAAACCAATGCTCGAATACCGTCAAAACTCTTGCAGAAAATTTGAGAAAATGAAAAAAAAAATGTCTTATTAGTTTGTTTTATTAAAAGCAAAGAAAAAAATAGAAAGAAAAAAAAATCGTTGTTCTTATTTTTCAAAAAAAAAAATGAAAAATATTCCGTCTTCCCCTGAAAAATGACAATGAAAAAGAGTCTTACTTTTAAAATAAGTTTTTTATTTGTTACTGAAAATGCCAAAATGAAAATGAAAAAAAAAGCCGTGCTTTGAAAGTAGTTTTGTTATTTGTTGCTGAAAAAGAAAAAAAAATCCTGTTGCCGAACTACGCGGGTTTGATTCTCACCGGATGTGAGATACGTAGGCAACCCTCATCGGGTCCAACCCCACCTTTTGCTAAAAAGCCAATAACAAATAAATAAACAAAAAAAAACATGTCAAGATTTTTAATTTTGTCATAAATAAGTCGGGTGATGTCCAACTTCCCCTTTTACAAAAAAATAGCAAAAATATATATGTCAAATTTTTAAGAGGTCGGGTGACGCTGTTTTATCAAGACATAGCCGAATGTTCCCGAAAGGGACGCCGGAAGGCTGACTTTGCATAAACGGTCACTTTTGGGTCAGGTTAAGATTTGGTTCAGTTGACCCACACAGCCTTAAAAATCTTCGTCCCCGAGACGTTGAAAGGTCATGTTTGCAATATTGAGTTTGCTAATTTGAAAATGATAAAAAGAGTCATAAAGAAGTCGGGTGACGCTGTTTTACCAAGACATAGCTGAATGTTCCCGAAAGGGACGCCGGAAGGATGACTTTGCATAAACAGCCACCTTTTGGGTCATGTTTAGGATTTTGGTCCAGTTGACCCACACAGCCTTAAAAAATCTTCGTCCTCGAGGCGCTGAAGGAACGTGTTTGCAACACCAGGTTTTTATTGTAATTTGAAAAAATAAAATAAAAAATAAAGAGTCAGCGGTCAGGTGAATACCGTTTGAATTTTTGGTCAAAATAAGCCGAGCCAGCTTCGGCCGCGTCTTAAACCGTTCTTGCTGAAATAGCCCTAGAGTATCTTTCAATTGTCGAAAGGCTATTTTCGTAAAAGAATGACAAGTTTGTAAAGTGTCAAAATAATCTTCCCCGGCCTCAAAATTCATGTGAGATTTGGAAGGGGCCACATTTGCAAAAGTAGCCGTTTGGTTGCATTTGTCAAACGGGGAAACGAAGCTGGCCTTTTTTTAGGTTATAAATCTTTAATTAGAATATGTGGGTTGTTTGATTTTCGAGTTAGTAGGTCATCTTCAAATCTTTGAAACCCAATTTGTTTTAAATTGAAAAAAAAATGTTTAGTATTGTTTATCATTTATTGGTCCGAACTACGCAAGGTCTGATTCATGCAGGGTCATGATACGTAGGCAATCTCCATAAGATTCGACCACAAAAAAAAATGAGAAAAAAAAATCGAAAAAAAGAAAGGAAAAAAAATGAAAAAAAGAAGAAGAGGAAAAGGTGTTATTAATAATGGGGACCGACGGAGTCCATTCTAACCTGTTTCGCTTTGAATCACAAAGAAAGTTAAGGTGGTTGGTTTGTGGTAAGCCGGAAATACAAGACCCAGAAGCACACTTTGCGGGGATCAGGCCTGATAACAGAAGCACTCGAATCCTATTGGGACTTGTTGACTAAAGTTGATGATATTGAAGTTGGCAATGGTCTGGGCAATACTGATGCGAAGCTCAGTGGCTGAGATGCCAGTTTTGATAAAATGGGAGGACGCTCCGTTCCTTGGTTAGCAGGAGAGAAGTTTTTGGTGGCTTATTTTGTTGTCATTTCTGTTGTCCGGATTATTCTTATGGTTGTAATCCGAATATTGTCTTGTGTCAAACCTTCTTATCTTTCCAGTTTGTCATATCAGTTTGTTTAAGTTTTGTCAAGCATGTGTTAGGATTTTATTCTGGTTGTTTTGTTTGTTTTATTATTCAAACCATTTCGCCGGTAGTCTAATACAAAAGCCGGTCTTTTATTGTTTCCAGTCATCTTTTTGTTTAGTCCTTTTATCATTTTTGTTCAGCGCCGATTCTCGTGACATGACTTGCGCACATATTGGGCCTAATCTTAAAAGTTAATCATAAAACCCTGGAGAGGTGATCAAAGCATTTAAAGGAAATAAGAACGGTGTGAGATTATTTGAATCCCGAGTCATGTGGAATTAGGGCAAGTAAAACACAAAGAAAATCGTTAAATGCAAGATTCGCCGAATTGTCATGAGGGTCGTTCATGAGAGTGAGAGTGTCGCCCAACAGTGCTTTAGAAATGACAAATGAAAAACAAGTGTTTAACATAATTGTCAAGACCAACATCGTCGGAAGAGACTATAAATCTATGTTCAATTGTGTTGTTTGCACTTGGCATGTTTTGAAGACTGGAATGACGAAGGCATTTTGTTCTGCTACCTAAACACTTTATCCTTCGTTACCCCTTTTGAGCCTTATTTATCTTCTTTCATACCCCTCGTTCGGAATCACTAGCAACGACTAGGAAATACGAGCCTGGAAGGTAAAGAAAAGAAAAAAGAAAAAAATTAACAAAAAACGAAAAAAAAGAAAATAAAAATGATAACAAAGAAAAAAAGAAAGTCAAATGAAAGAAGAGGAATTGGGAACTACGTTTGACCTGATTCCTCAAAGAGGATACGTAGGCGCCTCACGGCTCGGTCATGGTGTAATAAAAAGAAAATTAAAAATAAATAATCCCCAAGCAAGAAACTGGGGCAAGAGTTGTGCTCGTTGTAAACAAAATTGGTTCCGAAGGTTGTAATGTTAAACCCTAAATTTATTTTATTTTTGAGCCTTTAATACCCTTTCTTTCTAGCCTATCCAAAAACCCACATTACGGTCCAAAAAAAGACCTATTGACCAGTCTGCAAAAGATGTCAAGTCAGACAAATGAGAGTCTTACCGGTGAACATAACACTCTGTTCCACAACAGAAAGGACTCTAATCTCCAGCAGAGAGAGTCATACCGGCAACACTCCAAATCCCCAGCTGGAAAGTGATACAAATGAGAGAGTCTTATCGGTGAAAATCTTCACGGACACCATAAGGCGATGAAAGCTGAGAGAAAAACCAAAATGAGAGAGGCTTGATAGTGAAAACCCTTCGGGTACTACAAGTCGAATAAGATTGGGAATCAGACGGGGAATTGCCAATTGAAGATCTTGAAAGACGATTGACGACGGAGGATAGGCCACATATGCATGTCATGACCATTAGAGTTGGTGTCTGCGTTTGATAGGTTTTTATTTATAGTTTCTTTTGTTAAAGAGTCATCTTTTTCCTTTGTCTTTTATTCTGTTCCTTTTTATCTTTCTCCTTTTCATAGAAAATTCCCCAGTAGAGTCTGTTTGGTCAGAACCAGTGGGAAATGACTTCAAAATAGGCCATCAGCTTTCTAATTATGCAAGATGAGATCTGGCTAGTACATCCAAGTAATATAGTCAGCAAGGAACAAGCACGAGGCCAGTGTCAAGAAAGATACCCCCAACAAAAGGATTGACGAGTGTCTAGAGGGATATCCTTGCCGAAATCAAAGGTTATAAACCTCAAGGCCAAGGCCTGTGGACAAATTAAGGAGAGCAATAGGCATGATTTGAGAAATTCATACGAGACTAAAAGGTCGGGAAAATGAGATTTTCCGAACTATGCCACAGAAGGAAAGGTTTATCCCCAGCAGAAAGGGATTATCCCCAACAAATAATATCATCCCCAACAAGTTGTGGAACGCAGAGCAAGGAAGGAGAAAGGGAAAAGCCATCCCAGTGGAGTATCACAACCAACTACCACGCTTTAAGCTAACAAATTTTGTTTGATTTAAAACAGGTAAAGGAAATGGCATTGATGTTGGAAATGCATGCCATAAGGAAGATTGTCAAACTGGGGCAGAAAATTTTCTTTTCAGTTAGAAAATTTTCTGGAAATCAGGTACCCATTTGGGGAAGAATAAAGATAAAACCAGTCTCAAGGGAAGTGGTCTTTGAACCAGTGTTGCCCCCGACATAATAAGTTTCCAATGAAGGAAGTTGATCCCCAGCAGACAGAACAAAGGGATGACATTTGTGCTCAGAAAAGCAAAGAGTCGTTGTCATCCCCAGCAGCTTCCAGAAGAATAAAGCATCGATCTGTAGGGATAAAATTCCCCAACATCGTTATCCTCAACAACGTTATCCCAAGAAGATAACACTTTTATCCCCAACAGTGTTGAGAGAATTTAAAATAAAAACAAAAAAATAAAAAATAAAAAAAAATTAAAAAAAAAAACAAAAAAAAGATTGAAGGAGGGGAAGAAAGAAGACTCCCACAGTGGTATTATCCCCAGCAAGCAAGAACAAAGCAACGCAAAGGAAAAAGAAAAGAAAAGAAGAAATTACGAAGGTAAGTTTTTCAAGTCATTGATCTTTACATTTTTCTCCTAGGATAAAAAGTCCTAGTCTGATGAATTTCTTTCCCAATACAATCTTGGTCCGATGAATTTTTTCTCCCAAGATAAGATAACAAATCTTAGTCCGATGAAATTTTCTCCTAAGATAACAAATCTTAGTCCGATGAATCTTTCCCCTAAGATCATAACAAAATGGACCTAGTTTGACGATTTATCTCCTAGAGTCACAATCTTGGTCCGATGAAATTTTCTCCCAAGATAAGATATCAAATCTTAGTCTGATGAAATTTTCTCCTAAGATACCAAATCTTAGTCTGATGAATCTTTCTCCTAAGACAGAAATCTTAGTCCGATGAAATTTTCTCCTAAGATATCAAATCTTAGTCCGATGAATCTTTCTCCTAAGATCACAACAAAATGGACCTAGTTTGACGATTTATCTCCTAGAGTCACAATCTTGGTCCGATGAAATTTTTCTCCCAAGATAAGATATCAAATCTTAGTCCGATGAAATTTTCTCCTAAGATACCAAATCTTAGTCCGATGAATCTTTCTCCTAAGACAGAAATCTTAGTCCGATGAAATTTTCTCCTAAGATATCAAATCTTAGTCCGATGAATCTTTCTCCTAAGATCACAACAAAATGGACCTAGTTTGACGATTTATCTCCTAGAGTCACAATCTTGGTCCGATGAAATTTTTCTCCCAAGATAATATATCAAATCTTAGTCCGGTGAAATTTTCTCCTAAGATACCAACTTAGTCCGATGAATCTTTCTCCTAAGATAGAAATTTTAGTCCGATGAAATTTTCTCCTAAGATGTCAAATCTTAGTCCGATGAATTTTTCTCCTAAGACCACAACAAAATGGACCTAGTCTGACGATTTATCTCCTAGAGTCAAAATCTTGGTCTGATGAAATTTTTCTCCCAAGATAATATAATAAAATCTTAGTCGGATGAATCTTCTCCTAGGATCAAAATCTAGTCTGATGAATTTTCTCCTAGGATAATTTGAAAAAAAAGAAAAAGAAGTTTGAATTTGAAAAAAAAGGGTTGTTGAAGTCAGGAGCCCCCCTGAAGAATAGAATGGCGATGTATTGGTTGAAGTCAGGAGCCCCCATGAAGAACAGAATGTCGATTTATTGGTTGAAGTCAGGAGCCCCCTGAAGAACAGAATGACGATTTATTGGTTGAAGTCAGGAGCCCGCCTGCAGAAAGGAAAGGCGTTTTTAGAAAAGGGTTATTGAAATCTCGCCATCCAAAGAAAGGAATGGCATTTTTTGAAAAGTTGTTGAAGTCAGGAGCCCCCCTGAAGAATAGAATGGCGATTTATTGGTTGAAGTCAGGAGCCCGCCTGAAGAGAGGAATGGCGATTAGTTTCAAAGTTGTTGAAATCAGGAGCCCGCCTGAAGAGAAGAAAGGCATTTTATTTTAGAAGTTGTTGTTGAAGTCAGAAGCCCGCCTGAAGAGAGGATTGGCGATTATTTTCAAAGTTGTTGGTGAAATCATGAGCCCGCCTGAAGAGAGGAAAGGCATTTTATTTTAGAAGTTGTTGTTGAAGTCAGGAGCCCGCCTGAAGGGAGGAATGACGTTTATTTCAAAAGTTGTTTATTTGAAGTTGGGAGCCCGCCCAGATAACAGAGACATACATTTCAGTCTTTACATTTCAAGCATTGAAGTTGGGAGACCGCCCAGATAACAGAGGCATACATTTCAGTCTTTATATTTCAAGCGTTGAAGTTGGGAGCCCGCCCAGATAACAGAGGCATACATTTCAGTCTTAACATTTCAAGCGTTGAAGTTGGGAGCCCGCCCAGATAACAGAGGCATACATTTCAGTCTTTAATTTTCAAGTATTAAAGTTGGGAGCCCGCCCATACAACAGAGGCATACATTTCAAGATCAAGTCAGAGGACAATAAAACAGAGGGTTACAATGGGAATCCCCAACAGAAAACAATAAAATTCCCCGGCACCGGGAAGCAGAAGGTTGCAACAAGAGGTCCCAGTACAAACTCAAGTGCATGTGTCAAAAAGAAGAAAAGCACCGGAAAAAATGCAAACAGACAAGAAAGCAAGGCAACAAGAACAAATTGCAGTCTACCTAGCTTCTTGTTTTCTTTTAAGCACGGTGTAACAAGGAGATCGGTAAGCAGTGGTAATAGCATGCAACAATAGTAACATTGCAGTCCCACGGTAGTCCCAGCTACCAAAACTTCCCGAACTACATTGACCTGATTCCTGTTTAGCCCAGGATATGTAGGAAACCTTTGAAGCAAAGGTTCGGTCAAATCTTTTTCAAAAAATGCTTCATACGGAGTACTCGGATGGGCAAAAATCGCTCGCTTTATCTTTGCACGAAAACCCTTCGTGTCTTCGGGCAAAGAGGGGCAGCTGTAAGCTCGTGATTTTTGCCCAATATGAGAATTACTCCCAAAAAATTCAAAAATAAAATGATTTTTCTTTGGTGTGCAATTTTTGTGATAATTTGTGATATTTTGAATAATTATTTGTATTTGTCTGTGCATGTTTATTTGCTAAATTAATAAAAAATACAAAAATATGTCGCATTTTGCATATAGGATTTGATTCTACAATTTGTTAGTAATTAAGTTTGTTTACAAAAAATAAAAATTTACAAAAATAGGCATCGTTTGCATTTTTAGCATTTAATGTCCAAATATACAATTTTATGCTTAATTATTACTTAATTGTGCGTTTATTGTTATTTGGAGTTAATTTGCGCTTTTATAACTTAATTTAGTTCTTAATAATAAGTTAAGTATTTTTATAATTTAGTTTTAGAGAAATAAAAGAAGAAAAGAGAGCGAAAATATAAAGAAAGTCGGAATTGGGCCTCTTCTTCGATTTCAAGGCACAGGCCCAAAAAATGGCCCAATCTTCCCAAACGACCCAGTCCATTTCGAACTGGGTCGACCCAGTCCATTTCAAACTGGGTCGACCCAGTCCATAACCCAAAAGACCCAAACCCCATTTGTCTTTCATTTTTCATAAAAAAAAAAAAAAAAAACAAAGAAAAACCCTAAAAGACTAAGCTATCCGCCACCCCCCTTCCTATCTTCTTCTTCTTCCTCAAGTTTCTCCAAGGTCATCCATGGTTTCCCCCTCAAAGCTCAACCATGGCTGCCCAACGTCACACTCACACACACACGCACCAACACCTCCAAGCTGCCCTCCCATGAACGACCTCAAAAACCATAAACGACCTCAAAAATAGAAAAAAAAAACATCCATCGCATCTGCTTTTTCTTCTTCCTTCCCCATTGCATCCCATGAACGACCATCTGTCACACCTCCTTTTTCCGTACTCAAGAGGGTACAAGGGAGTTTTTTCCAATTAAAGGACAATCGAAACGGGACTTGTTTATTTATTTCAGAGTCGCCACTTGGGAGATTTAGGGTGTCCCAAGTCACCAATTTTAATCCCGAATCGAGGAAAAGAATGACTCCATATTACAGTCTGCGCACCAGAAATCCGGATAAGGAATTCTGTTAACCCGGGAGAAGGTGTTAGGCATTCCCGAGTTCCGTGGTTCTAGCACGGTCGCTCAACTGTCATATTTGGCTTGATTATCTGATTTAATACAAATATGAACTTATGTGCAAATTTTAACTTTTTACCGCTTTCATAATTATTATTATTATTTTTTACAAGGAATTGCAACGTTGTGAAAATGTATCTCGAACCGCGTTACAATCAATGTACCCGTGGTCGTCGACACACTTTGACTCCGTTGAGATTTGGATTTGGGTCACATCAATGTGCACCCGAGTTTAAGAAAATTAAATTATTAAAGGCGCGCCTAAAGCGACTAGCGTATCATCTACTTTGGGTAGGGCCGTGGAATTTTGCTAAACGATCCATCCCGAAGTCTAAGCAATATAAAGCAAATATTTACTGAGGGCCCCGCAATTTTGTATTTTTATTTGGCGAGGCTCATCTCATTCTTATTTTTAAAGATAAACCTATAGTGACTACATTTCTTCTATTAAGTTTGTCTCTAAAAATAAAAGAAAATTTCTCAATTAATTACATGCTGGAAAAAAAATAACTTATTAGTTATTAGTTTACAGCTAATGTGAATGGAAAATTGCGATCGAGTTTGTACAAAGAAAAATTGCTTTCATTCTATATTCTATTATTCAATAATACTGGAACATGAGATTGACACACCATAATATCAAAAACAAATTAACTAGTATTTGATTAATTTAAACTAAAATTATTAGATGAAGAAGTTATACATATGCAAGCCCATTACTCATTAATTAATCGACTACATTTTTATACAAAGAAAGGAAAATTATATTCAAACACAAATCTAAACAGGAGGGATTCAACAGGAACAAAGCCTGATTAATATTTCATTTCGCTTCAAGCCGAGAGTGTACAAATGTGTACCTGGAAATGACAGTACAAGAAGAAGAAGATCAGCAAAGTAGTATGTAACACAGCAACATACAACAACAGAAAGCCCAACACAGTAGCTTCAACACCTCAGTCCAGAAATCCCAGCAACATGGAGAAAACTAGTAAAAATGGAGAAGACAAATAGTGCAGAAATCTCTCTTTATTTTTTTCTTTCTAGATTTGAACTCTCTATGGCGTTCTTCCGCTCTCAATATTTCAGAAAATTTGTTTCTATCTTTTTTACTCTCTCAAAAATGAACTCTGTCCTTGTATATTCTATGTATCGAGAGTGTATATTGAGTGTATACTGCTCTCTCCGCCCCCTCTTTTCTTCTTCTCTCTATCTAGTTTTTCCTCTTTTTTCAACTCCCTTCTTCCTAAATTTTCTCTTCTATTTATAGCAAAATTTTCAAAATTTTCAGATTTGTTTTTTTATTATATTTTTATTTTTTTAATTAAAAGAAATCCCACTTACAAATTGCTTTTATATTTTTAGAAAAAGAAATCCCACCTTTATTTACTTTTATTTTTAAAATTCCAACTTTAATTACTTTATCTTATTTAAAATCCCACTTTTTATTTTTTTAAAAGAGAATCTCACTTTATTTAACTTTTCTTTAAAAAACAAACCACTATCTTTTCTTTTTCTTTCAAAAATGCTACTTTCAATTACTTTAAATTTTTTAAATTTTCAGATACCTTTATATTTATTTTTTAATTCCAACCTTCTTTTACTTAAATTTTTTTTAAAAATTTCCACAAAACTTTTTATTTTTTTAAATTTTCTACATTCTTTTACTTTTTTTTTTTTTAAAAAAAGAAGAGAATTTCACCTATTTTTACTTTTATATTTTTTTTATTCAATACTTCCCTTTTTCTTATTTTTTTTAAATCATTCCCGAAATTATTGTATATTTTTTTAAAAAAATAAAAATAATAATAAAATAAAATATTTTCGGATTTTTTATATATAAAAAAACAAAAAATAAAACTATTAATAGTGATAATTCACCTTTTATTTTTTATTTTTTTGGTTTTGTTTTGTGTTGGACAAAAATGAAGAAGGGGTGTTGGGTTAATGGAGCGGACCGGGTCGACCCGGTTTGAAGTGGACCGGGTCATGGGGAAAGTTGGGCAATTATTTGGGCCTGTGGTTTGAAATTGAAGAAGTGGCCCAATCCGATTTTTCTTTGTATTTTTGTTCTCTTTTCTTCTTTTATTTTTCTAAAACTAAATTATAAAAGTACTTAAATTATTATTAAGAACTAAATTAAGTTATAAAAGCGCAAATTAACTTCCAATAATAATTAACGCACAATTAAGTAATAATTAAGCATAAAATTGTTCATTTGGACATTAAATGCTAAAAATGCAAAAAATGCCTATTTTTGTAATTTTTAATTTTTGTAAACAAATTTAATTACTAACAATTGTAGAATTAAATCCTACATGCAAAATGCGACATATTTTGTATTTTTTATTAATTTAACAAATAAACATGCATAGACAAACATACAAATAGTTACACAAAATATCACAAAAATTGCACACCAAGAAAATTTATTTTATTTTTGAATTTTTTGGGAGTAATTCTCATATAGGGCAAAAATCACGTGCTTACAGCTGCCCCTCTTTGCCCGAAGACACGAAGGGTTTTCGTGCAAAGATAAAGCGAGCGATTTTTGCCCATCCGAGTACTCCGTGTGAAGCATTTTTTTTTGAAAAAGATTTGACCGAACCTTTGCTTCAAAGGTTTCCTACATATCCTGGGCTAAACAGGAATCAGGTCAATGTAGTTCGGGAAGTTTTGGTAGCTGGGACTACCGTGAGACTGCAATGTTACTGCTGTTGCATGCTGTTATCACTGCTTACCGATCTCCTTGTTACACCGTATTTAAAAGAAAACAAGAAGCTAGACTAGACTAAAATTTGTTCTTGTTGCCTTGCTTTTTGTCGGCTTGTGTTTCCTCCGGTGCTTTTCTTCAGATGCTTTTCTTCCTTTTGATACATGCACTTGAGTTTGTGCTGGGACCTCTTGTTGCATCCTTTTGCTTCCCGGTGCTGGGGATTTTTATTGTTTCCTGCTGGGGATTCCTGTTGTAACCCTCTATTTTATTGTCCTCTGACTTGATCTTGAAATGTGTGCCTCTGTTGTATGGGCGGGCTCCCAACTTCAATACTTGAAAATTAATGCTGAAATGTATGCCTCTGTTATCTGGGCGGGCTCCCAACTTCAACGCTTGAAATGTAAAGACTGAATGTATTCCTCTCGTTATACAGGTGGGCGCCTGGCATGAAATGTGAAGACTGAAAAGTATTCCTCTCGTTATACAGGTGGGTGCCTGACTTCATCATCTTGAATTTAACAACCTCTATTTTCCAGGCGGGATCCTACCACCAAAACAAACAAAACAAACGAAAATTTTCTAACCTCAGTTTGCACTGGGAAGATTTGTGAGTCGTTAGCAAAATTGTAACCTATTTATACTACTGATGCAATGATGAGAGTAAACTATAGACTAGACTAGGATGTGCATCTCCTACGAGTAAAACCAAAAACTCTTGCTAGCAAATGTGTCTGCTAAAATAAAAACCTCGATGACTCAAACTAGAAAGTGCTTCTTCTATGGTTGAATCGGAATGAACTAAACTAGGAAGTGCATCTCCTTGGGGTGAAAACTTCAGTGACTAGAACTAGGAAGTGCGTCTCCTATGAATAAAATCTCGATTTTAGGAAGTGCGTCTCCTAAAAAAACTTGAAAGACCTTGATTAGGAAGTGCGTCTCCTACAGGTAAAAGTTCAATAAACTAGACTAGGAAGTGCGTCTCCTATGGTCGAACTTAAAATGAATCAAACTAGGAGGTGTATCTCCTAAGGGTGAAATCTCAATTCCGGAAGTGCGTCTCCTAAAATAAAATATAATCTGAAAAAGCCAAACTAGGAAGTGCGTCTCCTATAAATGGACTATCAATATTAGGAAGTGTGCCTCTTATGGGTAAAATCTCAATGACTCAAACTAGGAAATGCGTCTCCTACGAATGAAATCTTAAATGAACCAGACTAGGAAGTGCGTCTCCTAAAGCAAAAGTATAACCTGAGCGAACTAGACTAGGAAGTGCGTCTCCTAAAAATGAAAACTTAATTCAGGAAGTGCGTTTCCTATGCATGAAATTAAACTTAGGAAGTGCGTCTCCTAGGGGTAAAATAGTCTTAGGAAGTGCGTCTCCTATGGGTGAAACCTTAATGATTTTGAACTACGAAGTGCGTCTCCTATGAATGAAAATAATTTAGGAAGTGCGTCTCCTATGCGTGAAATCTTAATTTAGGAAGTGCGTCTCCTATGGGGTAAAAGTAAACTTAGGAAGTGCGTCTCCTATGGGGTAAAAGTAAACTTAGGAAGTGCGTCTCCTATGGGCAAAACTAAACTTAAGGAAGTGCGTCTCCTATTGGGTACAATAACTTTAGGAAGTGCGTCTCCTATTGGGAAAAACTAAACTTAGGAAGTGCGTCTCCTATTGGTAAAACTATTCTTAGGAAGTGCGTCTCCTATTGGTAAAACTTACTTAGGACGTGCGTCTCCTCTTGGTGAATTGGTGAAACTAACTTAGGATGTGCGTCTCCTGTTGGTGAAACTAACTTAGGATGTGCGTCTCCTGTTGGTGAAACTTAACTTAGGATGTGCGTCTCCTGTTGGTGAAACTTACTTAGGATGTGCGTTTCCTGTTGGTGAAACTAACTTAGGATGTGCGCCTCCTGTTGGTGAAACTAACTTAGGATGTGCGTCTCCTGTTGGTGAAACTAACTTAGGATGTGCGTCTCCTCTTGGTGAAACTTACTTAGGAAGTGCGTCTCCTGTTGGTGAAACTAACTTAGGATGTGCGTCTCCTGTTGGTGAAACTTAACTTAGGATGTGCGTCTCCTGTTGGTGAAACTTAACTTAGGATGTGCGTCTCCTGTTGGTGAAACTTACTTAGGATGTGCGTCTCCTGTTGGTGAAACTAACTTAGGATGTGCGTCTCCTCTTGGTGAAACTTACTTAGGATGTGCGTCTCCTGTTGGTGAAGCTAACTTAGGAAGTGCGTCTCCTGTTGGTGAAACTAACTTAGGATGTGCGTCTCCTGTTGGTGAAACTTAACTTAGGAAGTGCGTCTCCTATTGGTGAAACTTAACTTAGGAAGTGCGTCTCCTATTGGTGAAACTTAACTTAGGAAGTGCGTCTCCTATTGGTTGAAACTAAACTTAGGAGGAAATGCCTCTCCTATGGGTGAAACTAAACTTAGGAAGTGCGTCTCCTATTGGTAAAAATAAACTTTAGGAGGAAATACATCTCCTGTGGGTAAAGACAAACTTAGGAGGAAATGCCTCTCCTATGGGTGAAACTAAACAAACTTAGGAGGAAATGCATCTCCTATGGGTAAAAATAAACTTTAGGAGGAAATACATCTCCTATGGGTAAAAAACAAACTTAGGAGGAAATGCATCTCCTATGGGTAAAACTAAACTTAGGAGGAAATGTCTGTCCTATGGGTAAAAATAACTTAGGAAGAAATACATCTCTTATGGGTAAAAAACAAAATTAGGAGGAAATGCATCTCCTATGGGTGAAACTAAAACAAACTTAGGAGGAAATGCATCTCCTATGGGTGAAACTAAAACAAACTTAGGAGGAAATGCATTTCCTATGGGTAAAGACGTGGAATGTATTCCCTTGTTATACAGGTGGGCGCCTAATGGTAAAGACACAAAATGTATTCCCTTGTTATACAGGTGGGCGCCTAAAATATGAAATGCACAGACAAAAAGTATTCCTCTCGTTATTCAGGTGGGCGCCTGTTGGTAAAGACATGAAATGTATTCCCTTGTTATGCAGGTGAGCGCATAATAGTAAAGACATGAAAAATGATATGCCCGCATTATACTGGTGGGTGACCTAGAACAGAAATGAAAAGACAGAAATGTATTCCTCTTGTTATTCAGGTGGGCGCATGTCTTCATCAATAACTTTGAAAATAACATCCTATTTGAGGGGGGATGAACCCAAACTATCCTATTTGAGGGCGGATGAACCCCAACATATCCTATTCGAGGGCGGATGAACCCGACATATCCTATTCGAGGGCGGATGAACCCGACATATCCTATTCGAGGGCGGATGAACCCGACATATCCTATTCGAGGGCGGATGAACCCGACATATCCTATTCGAGGGCGGATGAACCCGACATATCCTATTCGAGGGCGGATGAACCCGACATATCCTATTCGAGGGCGGATGAACCCGACATATCCTATTCGAGGGCGGATGAACCCGACATATCCTATTCGAGGGCGGATGAACCCGACATATCCTATTCGAGGGCGGATGAACCCGACATATCCTATTCGAGGGCGGATGAACCCGACATATCCTATTCGAGGGCGGATGAACCCGACATATCCTATTCGAGGGCGGATGAACCCGACATATCCTATTCGAGGGCGGATGAACCCGACATATCCTATTCGAGGGCGGATGAACCCGACATATCCTATTCGAGGGCGGATGAACCCGACATATCCTATTTGAGGGCGGATGAACCCGACATATCCTATTTGAGGGCGGATGAACCCGACATATCCTATTTGAGGGCGGATGAACCCGACATATCCTATTTGAGGGCGGATGAACCCGACATATCCTATTTGAGGGCGGATGAACCCAACATATCCTATTTGAGGGCGGATGAACCCGACATATCCTATTTGAGGGCGGATGAACCCGACATATCCTATTTGAGGGCGGATGAACCCGACATATCCTATTTGAGGGCGGATGAACCCGACATATCCTATTTGAGGGCGGATGAACCCGACATATCCTATTTGAGGGCGGATGAACCCGACATATCCTATTTGAGGGCGGATGAACCCGACATATCCTATTTGAGGGCGGATGAACCCGACATATCCTATTTGAGGGCGGATGAACCCGACATATCCTTAAGACTTGAAAATGTCTTACCTCGAATACTTGCTGGGGATTATTTTGCTTGGGATGAATTTTCTCTTTCTATCTTCCCCATTATGGGTTGTCCGACCCTCTTGAAATTTGGTTGAAAAATCCGTCGAAGATGCTTCTACATCTCGATGATCCGCTGGGGATAACTCTGCTGAAGATAACTCTGCTGAGTAAATATGTTATCTTACTCCTTCCAGAACTACTTCCTTTTGAGTAGGATGTTTCATTCCCCTGCAAACTACTTCCCTTTTTTTTTATTATTATTATTAGCTTCTTCCTTTGAAGACTAACTCCTTTGAGACTTGTTTTGCCTTTCCCCGAAAGGAACCGCTGAGGATACCGATTTTCACCAAACTTGTGTTGGACTCATCGAAACTGCTAGGGATAACACTGTTGGGGAATTATTTACTTACCTGTTGGGGGATAAAATGTTTTCAGCTGGGGATAACGCTGCCGAGGATAACATTGTTGGGAGATTCTGATTCCTTCAGAACTAGTGCTTCACTCTTCGGAAGGCTGTTGGGAATGATACTAGCCTTCTGCTTTTTCTGAGCTCAAGTTTCATCCCTTTGTTGGGGAACAACTTCCTCCATTGAAACTTATTATGTTGGGGCAACACTGGTTCTAAGACCACTTCCCTTGAGACTGGCGTTATCTCTATTCTTCCCCGAATGGGTACCTGACTTCCAGAAAATTTTCTAAATGGAAGGAAAATTTCTGCCCCAGTTTGGTAATATCCCTTGTGGCATGCATTTCTGGCGTCAATGCCCATTCCTTTACCTGTTTCAAATCAAACAAAATTTGTCAGTTTAAAACATGATGGTTGGTTGTGATACTCCTACTGGGATGGTTTTCCCTTTCTCCTTCCTTGCTCTGCGCTCCACAACTTGTTGGGGATGATATTATTTGCTGGGGATAATTCCTTTCTGGGGATATCCCTCTTTTTTTGTGGCATAGCTCGAAAACTGGCATTTCCCCGACCATGTTCATTGCTCTCCTTGATTTGTTCACGGGCCTTGGCCTTGAGGTTTATAACCTTGGTTTTGGCAAGGATATCCCTCTTGACACTCGTCAATCCTTTTGTCAATTCCCTTTTGCTGGGGATATTTTCTTGACACTGGCCTCGCGCTTGTTCCTTGCTGACTAAACCACTTGGATGTACTAGTCAGATCTCATTTGGCATAATTGGAAAGCTGATGGTATATTTTGAAGTCAATTCTCACTTGTTCTGACCGAACAGACTCTATTGGGGAATTTTTCTATGAAAAGAAAAAGATAAAATGGAACAGAATAAAAAGACAAAGGAAAAGATGACTCTTTAACAAAAGAAACTATAAATAAAAACCTATCAAACGCGGATACCGACTCTAATGGTCATGACATGCGCATGTGGCCTATCCTCTACCACCAATCATCTTTCAAGATCTTCAATTGGCAATTCCCCATCTGATTCTCAATCTTATTCGACTTGTAGTGCCCAAAGGGTTTTCACTATCAAGTCTCTCTCATATTGGTTTCTCTCTCATCTTTCGTCGCCTTATGGTGCCCGTGAAGGTTTTCACCGATAAGACTCTCTCATTTGTATCACTTTCCAGCTGGGGATTTGGAGTGTTGCCGGTATGACTCTTTCTGCTGGAGATTAGAATCCTTTCTGCTGTGGAACAGAATGTTGTATACACCGGTAAGACTCTCATTTGTCTGACTTGATATCTTTTGAAGACTGATCAGAAGGTCTTTCTTTGGACCGTAATGTGGGTTTTGGATAGGCTAGAAAGAAAGGGTATTAAAGGCTCAAAAATGCATCGATTTTGGGTTATTAATTACAACCTTCGGAACTAGATTTATTTACAACAAACGCAACCTCTGCCCTAGTTTCTTGCTTGGGGATATTTTAATTGATTTTTTCTTTTCATTTTTCAAAACTATGACCGAGCCGTGAAACGCCTACGTATCCTCTTTGAGGAATCAGGTCAAACGTAGTTCCCAATTCCTCTGTTTTCATTTGACTTTCCCTTGTTTTTTTTTCCTTCGTTTTGTTGTTTTCTTTCTTTCTCTTTTTTTTTTCCGTTGCTACTGATTCCGAACGAGGGGTATGAAAGAAAATAAATAAGGCTCAAAAGGGGTAATGAAGGATAAAGTGTTTAGGTAGCAGAACAAAATGCCTTCGTCATTCCAGTCTTCAAAACATGCCAAGTGCAAACAACACAATTTAAATTTGTAGTCTCTTTTGATAGTGCTCGACTTGACAATTATATTCAACATCTGTTTGTTCATTTGTCACTTCTAAAGCACCGTTGGGCGACACTCTCATTCTCATTATTATGAGTGACCCTGATGCCAATTTGGCGAATCTTTGCTTTTTAACGGTTTTCTTTGTGTTTAACTTGCCCCAGTTCCATATGACTCGGGCTCCAAATAATCTCAAACCGTCCTTATTTCTTTTAAATGTTCTGATCACCTTCCTAGGGCTTTATGATTAACTTTTAAGATTAGGCCCAAACTGTGTGTGCATGTCATGTCACTAGAATCGGCCTTGAACAAAAATGATAAAAGGACTAAACAAAAGATGACTGGAAATAGTAAAAGACCGGATTTTGCATTAGACTACCGGTGGAATGGTTTGAATAACAAAACAAACGAAACAAACCAGAATAAAATCCTAAAATAGCTTGGACAAAACTTAAACAAACTGCTATGACAAAATGGAAAGATAAGAAGGTTTGACACAGGACAAAATCCGAATTAAAATCCTAATAATCTGAACAACAGAAATGACAACAAAATAAGCCACCACAAGCTTCTCTCTTGCTAACCAAGGGACGGAGCGCCCTCCCACTTTATCAAAAACTGGCATCTTAGCCACTGAGCTTTGCATCAATACTGCCAAGACCATTACCAGCTTCAACATCATCAACCTCCGTCGGCAAGTTCTCGAGGGGGTTCGAGTGCTCTATGTCACTGTTATTAATCACAATCCGCCCTTCTTGGATCATTTTCTCTACTTCCCTTCTCCAACTATGACAAATCTCAATGTTGTGCCCTATGACATTGGAGTGGTATGTGCATCGCGCTGCCGGATCAAAGTTCCTTGCAAGTGGATTTGGAGTACATGCGGGGAGTGGATCAATCGAGCCAGCATGCCTTAGCCTTTCAAACAGACTGGCATAAGATACCCCGATAGGGGTGAGAGCCTTTCCTCGTTTCAGCAACCTCTTCATTCTTGCATGTTGACAGGGCCGGAAACCTGATCCAGATGGCTTTTGGAAGGCTTGTATGGGTGGGTAAGCATTTCGTGGAGCCGAGTACCTGGGAAGTGAGGTATGGCTTTTGAGGTCACGGGGAAAGAAGTGGTGTTGGAGAGCGGAGAAGCATTGAGGAGTGATGGAGCTACTCGGATAGCTGGGAAAGCTGCCATAAATGGGTTGGGATGGAGAGTATGGGGGATCTTCCATTATGGTGTTGGGTGCTTGGGAAATGACCGAGTTCAAGAGGCTTGGCGGTGGAGGGGGTGGTGCTTTTCCCGTTATCCATGCCTGATACATGTCTGCCACATGCTGTCTCAGCATTTTTACTTCTTTTACCAACCCATTGTTCCGTTTGACCAATTGTTGTCGGTCATCAGTGCCGACCCACTCGGTTCTGCGGTTCTGAGCCATTGTCCTCTGACTTTGCTTTGCAGGGAGGAGTTACCACAACCAACCACTTTTCTATATATGAACACAACAAAGGGAAGCCATCACGTTAGTGTTAGGGCATTTGACAGATAATCATGTATCAGAGATACAATGCACCTAAGCAGTTAGACAATTGTGCCCCTCTGAAAATCTCTCACACTTTCCTTTATTCATTTTTTTTGGTGGTGGTGGTCGAATCTTATGGAGATTGACTACGTATCATGACCCCGCATGAATCAGACCTTGCGTAGTTCGGACCAATAAAGATAAACCAATACTCAACATTTTTTTCAATTTTCATAAAACAAACTGGGTTTCAAAGATGACCAACACTCAAAAAATCAAACAACCCACATATTCTAGTCAAAAGATTTACAAACGACCAGTTTCTTTCCCCGTTTGACAAATGCAACCAAACGGCTATTTTGTAAATGTGGCCCCTTCCAAATCTCACATGAATTTTGAGGTCGGGGAGGATTATTTTGACACTTTACAAACTTGTCCATTCTTTTACGAAAATAACCTTTCGACAACTAAAAGATACTCTAAGGCTATTTCGGCAAGAACGGTTTAAGACGCGGCCGGAGCTGGCTCGGCTTATTTTGACCAAAAATCCAAACGGTATTCACCTGACCATTGACTCTTTGTTTTTTTTTCTTTCAAATTACAATAAAAACCTAGTGTTGCAAACACGGCCCTTCAGCGCCTCGGGGACGAAGATTTTTTAAGGCTGTGTGGGTCAACTGGACCAAAAATCCTAAACATGACCCAAAAGGTGGTTGTTTATGCAAAGTCAGCCTTCCGGCGTCCTTTTCGGGAACATTCGGATATGTCTTGACAAAACAGCGTCACCTGACTTCTTTATGACTCTTTTTATCATTTTTCAAATTAGAAAACTCGATATTGAAAACACGGCCTTTCAATGTCTCGGGGACGAAGATTTTTTAAGGCTGTGGGGGTCAACTGGACCAAATCTTTAAAAAATGACCCACATGTGGCTGTTTATGCAAAGTCAGCCTTCCGGCTTCCCTTTCGGGAACATTCGGCTATGTTTTGACAAAACAGCGTCACCCGACTTTGACATGTTTTTTTTTATATTTATTTATTCGTTTTTTGCTATTTTAGCAAAAGGTGGGGTTGGGCCCGATGAGGGTTGCCTACGTATCTCACATCCAGTGAGAATCAAACCCGCGTAGTTCGGGTAGGTCATGAATAAGTAAATGAACTAACATTTTTTTTTAATTGGAATTTGTGAAAGAATTGCTTCAAAAGAAGAAAGGAAGTATTTTTTTGGTTGATTTTCTTTTTGAAAGAAAGACTTGTAAGAATTCCTTTTCTTTTGATTTGAACTTTGAGAATTGCAAAAGTAAAAGGAAGATATTTTTTGTCTGAATTTTCATTTGTTTTCTCTTATTCTAAAGAAGAAAGAAAATATTTTTTTGGAATTTTACCTCTAATAAAGGAAATACTTCTAAAAAAAATATTTTTTGAATTTTGAATTTTCTTTTCAATTTTGAAAGAAGAATCAAAATATTTTCGGATTTTTTTTCTTTTTAAACGAAAATATTTTTATTTTTATTTTTATATATATTTTTATTATTTATTTAAAAAAAAATAAAAAAACAATTAAAAAGACTTTCTAAATAAATCAATGATTGGAAATAAATATTTATATATATATATCTATTTTTTGCAAGACATATCTTTTGGAGTTTTACTTTGAATTTTCTTGGTAAGACAAATACTCTTTGCAACAAATAAAGACATATATATATTTTGGAAGTAAAGAAAAATACTTTTTGGATTATATATATATATATATTGGAACAAATAATAAACCCACGTTCAACGCACGACTCGTTTTATTTTTATTTTTTTGGCATTTTCATAAACAAATAAAAAACTATTTTAAAATAAGACTCTTTTTCATTTTCATTTTCATGACAAACTATTTTTTCTATTTTTTTTTTTTGAAAAACAAAGAGAACGACTTTTTTTCTTCTTCTATTTTTCCCTTGCTTTTAATAAAACACACTAATAAGACATTTTTTCATTTTCTCAAAATTTCGGCAGATTTTTGACAGTATTTGGGTATTGGTTTTTTTCAAAAAATAAACAATCAATTCCCTAACCGCTATTTCTTTTTTCTTCAATTTCAAAATATTATTCCTGATATTCACAAGTCAGTCAACACACAAGTCCGAATCAAATAAATGCGCAAGTAGTAGCAAGTAAGATGCATCAGGATGGTCATTTTCATTTTTTGGTACACCTGTCCTAGACAGACTCAACCCCTGTGTTGAGCCTCCAAAGTCAAATGCACGTGATGCAAACAAACGTTCCTACTAGGGATCCGGCATGAAGTCAGTTATTCTAGGTTCATAATCTGGGTATTTGTTATAGACTGTGTACCCGAGCGGACAACTCGAGTCGAGGAGGGGGCTACGTACCGGGGACCCGCGGGGTCGTCCGGCTTTGTAACTTGTCCGGTCTCTTTCTTATTTCAGGTATTGACACTAACAGAATAGGGCGTCTCGACCAGCGAGCTTCTCCCCGGAGGTAAGAAGAGAAGGGTTTCGGCACAGTTTATATGTACAGTAAAATAATATCAAAGCGGTAAAAGCAACATTTAGCACATTAGGCTCAAACATGTAAAAATCAGATAAAACCAAATATAACAATTTATCTAAGCTCGAATTTCTAAACCTGAACCAGTGGTTCTGGGTTTATTTCCCCAGCAGAGTCGCCAGAACTGTCACACCTCCTTTTTCCGTACCCGAGAGGGTACAAGGGAGTTTTTTCCAATTAAAGGACAATCGAAACGGGATTTGTTTATTTATTTCAGAGTCGCCACTTGGGAGATTTAGGGTGTCCCAAGT
This sequence comes from Nicotiana tabacum, assembly GCF_000715075.1. NCBI lineage: Eukaryota > Viridiplantae > Streptophyta > Magnoliopsida > Solanales > Solanaceae > Nicotiana > Nicotiana tabacum. Next base: position 12,406,169 of record NC_134082.1, read on the forward strand.
CACCAATTTTAATCCCGAATCGAGGAAAAGAATGACTCCATATTACAGTCTGCGCACCAGAAATCTGGATAAGGAATTCTGTTAACCCGGGAGAAGGTGTTAGGCATTCCCGAGTTCCGTGGTTCTAGCACGGTCGTTCAACTGTCATATTTGGCTTGATTATCTGATTTAATACAAATATGAACTTATGTGCAAATTTTAACTTTTTACCGCTTTCATAATTATTATTATTATTTTTTACAAGTAATTGCAACGTTGTGAAAATGTATCTCGAACCGCGTTACAATCAATGTACCCGTGGTCGTCGACACACTTTGACTCCGTTGAGATTTGGATTTAGGTCACATCAATGTGCACCCGAGTTTAAGAAAATTAAATTATTAAAGGCGCGCCTAAAGCGACTAGCGTATCATCTACTTTGGGTAGGGCCATGGAATTTTGCTAAACGGTCCATCCCGAAGTCTAAGCAATATAAAGCAAATATTTACTGAGGGCCCTGCAATTTTGTATTTTTATTTGGCGAGACTCATCTCATTCTTATTTTTAAAGATAAACCTATAGTGACTACATTTCTTCTATTAAGTTTGTCTCTAAAAATAAAAGAAAATTTCTCAATTAATTACATGCTGAAAAACAAAATAACTTATTAGTTATTAGTTTACGGCTAATGTGAATGGAAAATTGCGATCGAGTTTGTACAAAGAAAAATTGCTTTCATTCTATATTCTATTATTCAATAATACTGGAACATGAGATTGACACACCATAATATCAAAAATAAATTAACTAGTATTTGATTAATTTAAACTAAAATTATTAGATGAAGAAGTTATACATATGCAAGCCCATTACTCATTAATTAATCGACTACATTTTTATACAAAGAAAGGAAAATTATATTCAAACACAAATCTAAACAGGAAGGATTCAACAGGAACAAAGCCTGATTAATATTTCATTTCGCTTCAAGCCGAGAGTGTACAAATGTGTACCTGGAAATGACAGTACAAGAAGAAGAAGATCATCAAAGTAGTATGTAACACAACAACATACAGCAACAGAAAGCCCAACACAGTAGCTTCAACACCTCAGTCCAGAAATCCCAGCAACATGGAGAAAACTAGTAAAAATGGAGAAGACAAATAGTGCGGAAATCTCTCTTTTTTTTTTCTTTCTAGATTTGAACTCTCTATGGCGTTCTTCCGCTCTCAATATTTCAGAAAATTTTTTTCTATCTTTTTTACTCTCTCAAAAATGAACTCTGTCTTTGTATATTCTATGTATCCAGAGTGTATATCGAGTGTATACTGCTCCCTCCGCCCCCTCTTTTCTTCTTCTCTCTATCTAGTTTTTCCTCTTTTTTCAACTCCCTTCTTCCTAAATTTTCTCTTCTATTTATAGCAAAATTTTCGAAATTTTCAGATTTGTTTTATTATTATTTTATTATTTTTTTAATTAAAATAAATCCCACTTACAAATTGCTTTTATTTTTTTAGAAAAAGAAATCCCACCTTTATTTACTTTTATTTTTAAAATTCCAACTTTAATTACTTTATCTTATTTAAAATCCCGCTTTTTAATTTTTTAAAAGAGAATCTCACTTTATTTAACTTTTCTTTAAAAAACAAGCCACTATCTTTTCTTTTTCTTTCAAAAATGCTACTTTCAATTACTTTAAATTTTTTAAATTTTCAGATACCTTTATATTTATTTTTTAATTCCAACCTTCTTTTACTTAAACTTTTTTTAAAAATTTCCACAAAACTTTTTATTTTTTTAAATTTTCTACATTCTTTTACTTTTAAAAAAAAAAAAGAATTTCACCTATTTTTACTTTTATATTTTTTTTTATTCAATACTTCCCTTTTTCTTATTTTTTTTAAATCATTCCCGAAATTATTATATATATATATTTTAAAAAATAAAAATAAAAATAAAAATAAAATAAAATATTTTCGGATTTTTTATATATAAAAAAAACAAAAAATAAAACTATTAATAGTGATAATTCACCTTTTATTTTTTATTTTTTTGGTTTTGTTTTGTGTTGGACAAAAATGAAGAATGGGTGTTGGGTTAATGGAGCGGACCGGGTCGACCCGGTTTGAAGTGGACCGGGTCATGGGGAAAGTTGGACAATTATTTGGGCCTGTGGTTTGAAATTGAAGAAGTGGCTCAATCCGATTTTTCTTTGTATTTGTTTTCTCTTTTCTTCTTTTATTTTTCTAAAACTAAATTATAAAAGTACTTAAATTATTATTAAGAACTAAATTAAGTTATAAAAGCGCAAATTAACTTCTAATAACAATTAACGCACAATTAAGTAATAATTAAGCATAAAATTGTTCATTTGGACATTAAATGCTATAAATGAAAAAAATGCCTATTTTTGTAATTTTTAATTTTTGTAAACAAATTTAATTACTAACAATTGTAGAATTAAATCCTACATGCAAAATGCGACATATTTTGTATTTTTTATTAATTTAACAAATAAACATGCATAGACAAACATACAAATAGTTACACAAAATATCACAAAATATCACAAAAATTGCACACCAAGAAAAATTATTTTATTTTTGAATTTTTTGGGAGTAATTCTCATATAGGGCAAAAATCACGTGCTTACAGCTGCCCCTCTTTGCCCGAAGAATCCCAGATGAACCCAGTCGCTAGGTTATCGCCCAGGCATGAACTGTTGCTGTCGCGCGATATAGCTAGTCGCGAGCTACGTGAACTGCTGGCCGCGTATAGCTTCATTGTTATCTTCGTCGTCGTCACGTCCAAATGACCATCGGCGTCCATGTTTCTTCAACTCGTGTTGCTGCTGTTCCTTCTCCTCTGAGCTGTTGCTTCTCCGCCATGGACGAGCACGCACAGGTGCGTCGACCAGCTCTACTGTGAAGCGATGTTGCTTCCTCCGTTTCTGCTCCCCGTTGCTAATGCTTCATGCTACTTCTTCTTCCTCACTCGATGGACTACTGCTGCTACTCGTCGCAGCAGTTGCTTCGTGTTTCTGCTTCACGTTGCTTCATCTTCTTCGTCTCGTCAAAGTTCGAAGGTTTATTTTTATTTGAGTCGAAACCCGGACAGGTTTGTTTACGATCGAGTTCGTCGTTGATTCATCTCTGGTTAGTTATTTTTGAGTTTTATTTTTGTCCATATTTCGTTTTTATATTTCTCAAAGTTAAAATCGTTAAATATTTGATTCTTGTTTTGTTCGTTGTTCATCGTTGAATTAATTTTTAGTTTGTTCATGTGTTTTGATTGAATTAATTTTCAGATTTCAAATGGAAATTTAATTAGTGGGTTTTCATGTTTATTTCATGTTTGTTTTATTGTTTAGTTAAAAGTTGTTAGTCTAATGTTGGTGAGATACAAATTGAAGTTTAATTAATTGTTTCTTCAATTTGTTTCATGTGTTTATGTATTTTTAGAAATTGTTAATATTGTTAAGTTCAAGTTTAAGTTCATAATTGTTTCTTCGTCGATCTTGTTATTTGTCTAAAAGAATTTAGTTGTGTTAAGGGAAATATGTTGATTTAATCGTTTGAATCCATCATGTTTGTTGTTTAAAATAGATTTCATTCATGTTCATACTTTGTTTGTTTGTTCTTGAATCCGAAATTTGTATAGCTTGATTTCTTGTTTACCATTTATGATTATTTCTTGAATTTGTCTCATAATCTTGTTTAAAGTTTAATATAGGAATTGTTTGTTGTAATGTTGTTAGAGTTGATTTTAAGTTCAATATTATTGAATTTAGAAATCTAAATATACTTGTTTGATTGTTGTTGTTGAATCCGAAAATAGGTTTTTGTTGCCAAAAATATTGTTCAATCAAATTTTAGTTGTTCTTTATTGTGGAATTTGTGTTCATGTGATTTGTTGTTGAAATGTTGTTGAAATCATGTTCATGTGATTTGTTGTTGAAATGTTGAAGAAATCATGTTCATGAAATTTGTTGTTTGAACATTGTTAGAAATTAATCATATTGTCTATATTTTGGTTAAGTTTGATTAATTGTTTGTTATAGCTGATGAGGTAGTTTGGTAATTTGTAGTACGTTCAGGGGTAAAATGGTAATTGCAATAAGGTCGGAGGGGTAGTTTAGGAATTGTACATTTTGTAAATTTTTATGTGAAGCATGAGGGACAAAATGTAATGGGGTGAGTTGTGATATAGTTATTTAATATAAAGGGGGGACAAGACAAATTTTAGTGTGAAGGAATCTTGTATTTGTTTATGTTAGGCATGAGGGACAAAATATAATGGGGTGGTGTGATATATTTATTTAATGTAATGGGGATGAGTGGGAAGATAATGAGTTTGGTAGAGAAAATGGGTTGATTTTAATTGATTAAAAGATTTATGAGATGGGATATATATAGGAGTCTTGAAACTGATTTAGAGGAGAAAAAAAAGACACACAGAATACAGAGAAGAACGAGAGAGAGAAATGAATCTGAAAATAAGAGAGAGAAAAAGGGCTGAACATTTAAGAGAGAGAAAATTCCGAAAAATATTTAAACTTTCAAAAATAAAATAAAAAAACTAAAAAATCTTCTGCTTTCTTTCATTGTTTGAAATCAGAATTAATTGTTGTTTAATCAAAGCTTGAAGCTTTTGTTTTTTGGATTACTGCTCCACTGGTTTGCAAACTCTGTTCCTGGGTTGTTATTGCTGCTGGACTATTGTTGTTGTGCTGTATTGTTATTACTACTGCTGATTCTCATCTTCATTTTCTTTTGCTTCCGATATCAGGTACACAACTGACACGCTGGTTATTGTAATCCGAATATGAAGCATGAATACAAAAAAATGAAGAGTTGAAATTCTGAATTAGCTTTAATTATATTCTGAATTTTATTTGTATGTATAATTTATTTAGTTTGCAAAAAATCCGAATCGTGTAGCTATTTAATACATATAGTGGAATATCCGACGATAGCTTAACGATTGAACTACCTATATATTGCCAAAAATAAATAAATGGTGTAGTAACTTCGTCAAGTAAAAATCAAACGAATAGGCCATCTAGTAAGAACTTGATAGAAATATTGTTTAGTTAAATAATATTGGTTAATTTCAGCATGTAAATGGTCTAGGATTTAAAATTAGATTGCCATATTTTTTTTATTTTGACAAACTGAGAACATGCCTAGTATAATGTAACTAGGTAATAACATATAAATAAATTAAGATATTTTATTTTTTTATTTTTGTAGAGACAAATTTAATAGGAAAAAATGGAGGCACTTTAGGATTATCCTTTTATAATAAATGAGATGGGCCTTGCCAAATAAAACACACAAATTGCGGGGCCCTCGATAAAAATTTAATTGATTACTTAGAATTCGGGATGGACTGTTTAGTGAATTCCACGGTCTTACCCATAAATAATAATACGTTAATCGCTTTAGGCACGATGTTAATAATAATACATTCTTAAACACGAGTGCGCATTTTTGCGACCCAAATCCAAATCCCAAAACATTGAGTAAAATGTGTTCCGGATTGCGGGTGCATTTTATGTGACCCAATCCAAAGACATGTTTTTTTAACGATGTTCACATTCTTTAAAAAATATAATAATGAAAGCGGTAAAAAGATAAAACTTGCACATGAGTCCATATTTGTATAAAATCAGATAATCAAGCCAAATATAACAGTTGAGCGACCGTGCTAGAACTACGGAACTCGGGAATGCCTAACACCTTCTCCCGGGTTAACAGAATTCCTTATCCGGATTTCTGGTTCGCGGACTGTAATACAGAGTCATTCTTTTCCTCGATTCGGTATTAAAATAGGTGACTTGGGACGCCCTAAATCTCCCAAGTGGCGACTCTGAAATAAATAAATAAATCCCGTTTCGACTGTCCTTTAATTGGAAAAACTCCCTTGCACCCCCCGTGGGGGCGGAAAAAGGAGGTGTGACAATAAGTAAAGTCAAATAATAACAATTATTCTAAGCTCGAATTCTTGAACCCTGAACCAGAGATTCTAGGTTTGTTCCCCAGCAGAGTCGCCAGAGCTGTCACACCTCCTTTTTACTTGCGCCCGCAAGGGCGTAAGAGAGTTTTTCCAATTAAAGGACAATCGAAACGGGATTTTATTTAAAGATTCAGAGTCGCCACTTGGGAGATTTATGGTGTCCCAAGTCACCAGTTGAATCTCGAATCGAGGAAAAGATTGACTCTATATTACAGTCCGCGAACCAGAAATCCGAGTAAAGAATTCTGTTAACCCGGGAGAAGGTGTTAGGCATTCCCGAGTTCCGTGGTTCTAGCACGGTCGCTCAACTGTCATATTCGGCTTATTTGTCTGATTTTAATACATGTTGAACCTATGTGCAAATTCTAACTTTTTACCGCTTTATTATTATTATTATTTTAAAAGAGAATTGCAACGTCGTAAAAAACGCGTCTCGAACCACGTCACATCAATGTACCTGTGGTTGTTGACACATCTCGACTCCGTTGAGGTTTGGATTTGGGTCACATAAATGCGCACCCGAGTTTAAGGAGGCAATGTTATTAAAATACGCGCCTAAAGAGACTAACACATTATTATTTTGGGGAAAGTCGTGAAATTCGCTAAACAACCCGTTCCCGAAATCTAAGGATTTGAATATATACATCTCATGAGGGCCCCACAATTTATGCATTTTTATTAGGCGAAGCTCGCCTGATTTTTATTATTTTAAAGGTCCATCCTAAAACAATCTATAATTTTCTATTTAATTCGTCTCTAAAATGAAAGCAGTCCTAGTTAATTAATGTGCGTGAAAGATCCGAAATTACATAACTCGATTTCAAACAGTTAAGCCCCAGAGTTGAACAAAGAGAGCGGGACATTTCCAGTACACGACCAAAGTTTCATTTCACAGAAAATGGGCCGCCTGAGCCCGCAATGGTTCATACACCTAGTATCCTATCAATTGAACTTCCATAGCCAGGGCAGGAATTATTTAGGCCTCAGGGATCATGACAGTCCAACTTGATCAATGGGTGTAGGGGGGAGCTAATTTACAGAATTAATCATACTTGCATCAAACTCATAATTTCTAATTTTTGCACTCGAGATTGACATCATTTTTAAGCTATTGTAGCACTGATTTTAATACATAGCTCAATTCTCATTTGGTTTAGCACATAACTCACAATTGTTTGCTCATCCCTATTAGAGTAGGAATGGTCTTACCTATAACTCACTCTAACGAATCACTTATCCAATAATGATTTAAATCACATATGGAGTCATGGATAATTTCCAATTCGAAACTAAACATACGTGACCTGGACTAACGTGAATATGCACCTATTTGCTGTGATTTGCCTTTGATTTTTGGTGTGGTGAGCAATTAACCCGAACAGTGAAACTATTTGACACTATGGACTTGATTTCAACAGAAATGAGTTACATATTAGAGTTAACAGTCTATCACAATTCAAAACAACTCAAATCGGTTAAACAACAATCCTAATTATACAGGTACCTATTGTCCACAAGTTACAAAACAGTACATAGCATGTTAATAATCCAACTAGTCCCTTACAGGTGCATTAATGCACAAATTTATCATACAAATCTTAAAGCTAACTGTATCATAATAAACTAAAAAAAATACTAAAGCTTTAATGAATGTCAAACAGCAATTGCCTTTCCATTCCACTGGAGAAATTACACCAAAACAGGTTCAAATGTGTACCTGGAGAAATGCAACACAATAAGAGGAGAAAGAATAGTCAGCAGCAGGCTAGTAGCAGTCAATACAACAACAATACACCAGCAGCAGCAACTCAATCAATACTCCAGAAAAAAAACCCGAAAGGTTGTAAACCAACAGCAAATACCAAGACAAACAGACTCAACCAAGCTTGTATTAAACCCAAAACTGAACCAGTAGACCACTGAACCACTTAAGCAATCAAAAGGAATGAGAATCATTGTCCAGAATTCGAATTACATCTACGGATGCAATGAAACAATATCTTTCTTTTTGTTTTCTGTTCTTAAACTCTCCAGCACTCTCTAAAAGAAACTGATCACTTTCAAAGCTCCCAAATTGTTGTTTTTTCTTCTTTTTTTCCTTTTTTTCTTTCTCTAAAATAGATCCCCCATATTTATACCCAACTCTTGAACCCCTTTCCAGCCCTCTTTTTCTTTACAGTTGTCAAAGAGATCTTTTATTATTGCCCCCATGTTTCTTTTACTTTCCAGCTTGTAATATTCCTCTACTATGTGTATCCTTTTAGCTTTTATCATTATCCCCATACCATTATATCATGTTCCCCACTAACACATTAGATTAATGGTTAATTAAGTACTTTACTGACAGCCCACTTAGCAAGACCATTTGTCAAACTTTTAAACCCCCAAAATACCCCCGAAGACCCTGTGACTGCAGCTATAACCAATTCTCCTAAGTTCTGAATGCAACCTTATAACTCACTACTATCTAATGAACATTATCATACCAACACTGAATTCAAACCAATGTCAGATTCATTTCAGACCCTAAACAGTAGGATTCAATTTATCAAACTCAACAACAGCTTAAGCTTGAACCAAGTTGAATCAAATAGCAACAAAATAAAGGCCAAAGATTTTAATGATTCAGAACACCCTTACAGGGAATGACACAGTAGGTTCAGGTGACAACCAAAACAACAGTTCATGTATTTTCAAAGCATTTCAACTGACCAAGCAATTCAAAACAACGTGACGACCGACTAAGCGATTAAAACATTGTGATGAACTAATCTTTAATTTATCGATTGCAAAATCGGAAAATGTTCTAATAAATCGACAAACTGACTAGCTTCAACAATTGACTAAAATTAACGAGCCAACACCAATTACCAAACCAAAACAAATTGACGTGACAGGAAATTAATCCGAAAAGACACATATCAAATGAAGCCTAAAAAATGAGATGAAACAGAGAATAGAAATACCTAAGATGAACGACCAGCTCGGCTTAAACAAAATCCGGCATCTTTCGATTTTGGTCGGAATAGGTCTTAAATCTTCAATACAGGCTCTTGATTTGAAAACGCAGCATTCGTTCATTCGAATTGAGATTCGACAAACTCTGGTTTGATTCGAGGGGAACTAGGGATGGTTTAGGGACGAGGGAAGTCAGGTGGACGTTGGGTGTTAGCCTGGAATCTATTGGATTAGTTAGGGTTTTTTGGTCAATCTTTGATTGAAGATTCGAAGGCCCTGATCAGGATTCGAGGGATAAGGGTTAGGGATTCGAAATAGGGAGGTCGAGGGGAATCAGTGGTGTAAAGATGGGGTCGTTTGAACCACCGGAACCACCGTGAGGCGATTTCCGGTGGGCGGAGCACGGTGGTAAGGGGCGGAGGGTTCGTTTGGTCTCTAAGGCTTAGAGACGAAGAGGTGATGGGGGGTTTGGCTTGGGGGCGGGGTATGGTTTGGGCTTATATATGTGGGGAAGTGATTTGATCCTAGCCGTTAGATCAATTGAGATCGACGGCTTGGATCAACTCACTTAAAGAGACGGTGTCGTTTCGTTTACCTCGAGACCAGATCGGTCTTTGGATGGGAATGGGTCGGGGCATGGGGGCGATTTGCGGCCGTTGGATTAAATGAAATGAACGGCCTAGATCGACAGGCTTGAGACGACATCGTTTCTTCGATGCTGGGGGTGGACTGGATTGGGGCGAGTATTGGGCTGATTTTGGGGTAAGAATTGGGCTGTGGCCAATTTGACCCAGTCCTCTTTCCATTTTGTTCCTTTTCCTTCTTTTTCTTTTATTTCCTAATTAATAAACTAAAATTCTAAATTAAATTATAAATCAAATTAAAAATACTAATTAATTCCTAATAACAATTATCACACACAATTAAATACCAACTAAAATAAAATCACACAATTGGAGATTAAATGCTAAAAAATGTCAAATACATATTTTTGTGATTTTCATTCTCGCAAATCCAAATATTGTTTAATTAATTCCTAATTGTAAAATTAAATCCTAAATGCAGATGCAACACATATTTTTGTATTTTTTCTTAATTAAAGTAAAAATAAACATGCACAGACAAATACAAATAAATCACAAACAACACAAAACTATTTTATTTTGAATTTTTGGGAGTAGTTCTTGTAGGGCAAAAATCACGTGCTCACAAATCCAAAAAGAAATATGTCAAAAAGAAAGTGAATAAGATAGAAAAGTGAAGGGATTCAAAGAAAGCAATGATAAAGGGCATGGAATGATTAGAAAAGGATAAAATTGATCGTCATGAGCAAGAAAGAGTGACAGTGTGTCTCTCTAGTTCCCCTAAGGACGAAGAAAATGACTCAAAGAGTCAAGAAAGTATGAGCCGAAATGAGAAAATGGAGTGCTTAAGCAAAGATGAAACCATCATATGTTAATAAGTTCTACCTTGATCCAAAAAACCTTAATTATATTCCCGCAAAAGCCCTATATGATTCGAGTTGAGTGAGCTTATATTAGTGGTGATTTACATAGGGGCAAGCTTATGGTGCTTAGAGCTGGACTTGTGACATTCCCTTGAGAGAGATGAGCGTACTTCTTCACAATCTTTGTTTTGAGTGCTACAATCTATAGTGAGAGTTGCTTATGGAGAGTAGAGGAGGAAGAGTTTGGGTTCTACAATGACCTACATAATAGAGCGAGCTTCCTTGGTGAATTAAGTCAACTCTTGATGCTCTAGTGTCGCATTAGAACTATGGTACTCAAAAGGTTTTGTGTTGTTGATAATTTATTTGTGTTGAGGGTAATTGTTAGTCCCAATTGATGCATAATAGATTCACATTAGGTCAGCTGAAATATCATTCTATTTTGTTTTAAGTGGAGGTGAGAATTACCTTATTTGCTTGAGGACAAGCAAATACTTAAGTTTGGGAGAGTTGATACGTGGGGATTTTAACCTATTATTTACTCTCTTTTACTTGCATTTTGGGCTTAAAATGCGTGAAGGTATTCCCGAAAACTAATGTAATATGCTTGCTTGCAGGAATTGATCAAAATGAGCCAAAAGAGGCATAATCAACTCATAAAGGAGTAAAATCTGGAACAAAAACCAATACAGGGCTAGGAGACCTGAACCGTGGACCGCACAAATATTGTGCAGTCGCGGAAGCCACAACGTGGCTGCAATAACAAATACGCGGTTTGCAAAGTGAAGAATCAAAGAGCACATTTTAAGGACAACTATTGAGCGAGGTCCACGCCAGAAATGTGCGGTTGCAAAAGTCTCACCGCGGCCGCGATTGGAATTATGTGGACTGCGGTGGATGAGATTCAGCGAGTTCACATTTCAAGCAAAAATAAGGAGTGCGGTCCGCGGTAGAATTAAGCGGCCACAAGAATCCACTACGCAGCCGCGATGGAAATTATGCGGCCCGCGAAACAAACCTTAGCCCAGATCCAGAAGTCAAAATTGCGGACCGCGGTCAGTATTACAAGTCCACGAAAGCAAGAGTGTGGCCGCGGTAAGAATTATGCGGCCGCGAAACCTTCGCTTGGGTATTTTTGTCAGGAAATTTCAGCTTAATATAAATAGATCTTTTTGACATTTTTTAGGTTAAGTTTTGTTTTAGCTGAGCACGTGAGACAACTGGATATTCTGTTTTGGGCAATTTTGTATTAGATTCATCTTTTAACATTAGATTTTCATCTTTTAATCTAGTATTGTGGATTTTATCTTTATTTCATCTTTGATTTCTGTTATTTTCATGAGTAACTATACCCATAGCTAGGGTTGTGACCCAACCCTAGTGTGGGTATTTGATGGGTCTTGAATTTTAGGGCTTGAATGTGTATGGGTTAATAGTATTTAGCCTATTTCTTGCTAGAACTATGGAATTAGTGGTTGCAAACACTGATTCATGCCTTTATGACTTAGTCTCTACTTGAGAAAGAGGGACTAAGTCTAGGAAAACTAGGCTAACAAGGAATTGGGGTGAATTCAAGAAATTGATAGCCCCAATTAAAGGGTTAAACCTAGAGATAGTAATACCTGACTTGAGCTAAAATCACTTGAATTGCATGAATACCCATTTGGACTTGAGAAAGCCAAATTGGGCAAAATCACTCAAACTACCGAGAGGTGTAGAGTGAGTACCCTGGTGTGATAGCTATATTACGACCCCAATCAATCATATGATTGCCCTAGATTCTTGCTACCCGTTAGATATCCACCTAGGTAGAAGTCACTACCCTGGTTCCTTTATACCCTTGAAAATCAACAACAAAAACATTGTACTTAGTTTCAAATACTGCATGCTATAGAATAGAAGTAGAAGTAGAAAACAAAACTATCCATTTGTGGAAGTGTAATTAAGAGAAAAACCCGTATCTAAACATGGATATAAAACTAATTCCAAATAAATTAACTCCTTGTGGATTCAATCTCAACCTAGTTGGGTAAAACTGCATGACCATCCTTGCTACATAATAGTAGTGCAGGCTTGGACCCAATCAGTCACCACAAGGCAAAGCTAAGGAAGCCATTATGGATCCCGAGATGGTTGAAGCCACTGAATCAACCGTAGAAGACCTTGACCCCATTCAACTAGATCATAACGACCCCAGCAAAAAGTCATACATCGGCTGTAAACTCCGAGAACTAGGTAAATTTAGTCAATTCTTAATAACTAACGCAGATTTGTTTGCTTTTAGTCATGCGGACATGCCAGGTATCCCAAAGAAATTGCCACACACAAGCTGAATGTCGACCCCTTCTGCCCTCTAGTAAGGCATGTCCAATGAAAGTTCAGCCTTGCCATCAATGAGGCCGTTCACGAAGAAGTAGAGAAGTTACTGGCAAATAACTCCATCTGGGAGGTGAAGTACCCCAAATGGATTGCCAATGTGGTGATGGTCAAACAGAAAACAGGAAATGGAGGACGTGCGTGGACATCCAGACCTAAACAAAGCATGCCCAAAAGATTCATTCCCACTAACACATATTGACCAACTCATCAACGTAACAACCCATCACGAACTGTTAAGTTTCCTAGACGCCTACTCAGGTTACAACCAAATATTCATGGAGGAATAGGACCAAGAGAAAACCACATTCATCACCCATAGGGGGACATATTATTATAGGGTCATGCCATTTGGGTTGAAGAACGCAGGGGCTACCTATCAAAAGTTGGTCACAAAAATGTTCAAAGATCAACTCGGCAAAACCATTGAGGTGTATATCGATGACATGTTGGTCAAGTATGTGAAGGAAAAGGATCATATCTACCACCTAAAGGAAGCTTTCGATATACTAAGAAAATACGGAATGAAATTAAACCCTGATAAATGCACGTTTAGTGTAGCCTCGAGAAAGTTTTTAGGTTTCTTGGCATCACAACGAGGGATTGAGGTCAAACCAGATGAAATCATGGCTATCGACGGGATACCGGAGCAAATGACCATTAAAAAGAAAGTGCAGAGATTGACCGATTGAATTGTCGCCCTATTCAGATTCATCTCGTGGTCGTCTGATAAAAGCCACAAGTTTTTCAACACACTCAAAAAGTATAACGGCCTCAAGTGGACGCCCAAGTGTGTGCAAGCACTACAAGAACTGAAGTCGTACTTATCATCACCGCCCTTGCTCTCAAAACCCGAGCCCGGGGAGTACATCCTTTTTCACCTTGCTATTTTGGAAGTAGTAGTAAGTGTGGTCTTTCTTTGAAAAAATTAAGGTACGCAATCTCTAGTTTATTTTATCAGTAAAACACTTGTCGACTCCGAGACAAGGTACCCTTACCTCGAGAAACTAGCCTTGGCCCTCGTCGTAGCTTCACGAAATCTTAGACCCTCTTTTTAGTGCTACCCTATCTCAGTCATCACCACTTTTTTCTTATGAAGCATATTACAAAAACCTGAACTATCGGGGAGGCTGGCCAAATAGGTCGTAGAGTTAAGTAAGCACTACATCACTTATAAACCCCGCACAACAATAAAGTCGCAAGTACTCACCGACTTCATCGCAGACTTTAGCGCAAAAGTAATGCCTGAGGCCTAAAAAGAAGCCACTCAAGATTCTCTTTAGACATAAGACCTTTGGGTCCTGCACACCGATGGCGCATCCAATGCATGCGGGTCTGGGATGGGACTCGTACTCGAGGTTCCCACCAGTTAAATAATTTGCCAATCCATAAGATGCCCGGACATGACTAACAATGAGGCTAAGTATGAGGTCGTAATTGCATGATTAAGACTGACACTCGAGTACGAAGTGATTAAAGCTTCGTTGAGATTCTCAGCTCGTAGTCAATCACATTACTAGGACTTTCCAAATCAAAAGGCAGAGGTTGCATAAATATCAAACCGAGATTTGCGGATTGTTACCTAGTTTTGATGAGTGCCACCTCGACCAAATTCCACGAAATCAGAAAATCGAAGCAGACGGTCTCGCCAAGTTGGCCGCTACTACAAATAGTGTAACCCCTGGGGATAAGAGTGTAGTTCACCTACTCAGCTTGGTATCGACCATATCGAGGTAAAATATGTAAATCCAACTTGGGACTGGCACAATTGTATTATAAACTATTTGCAAGACATCACCTTCCAAAGGACAAAAAGGAAGCCAAAAAGCTGAGAATGCAAGCTACCAGGTACAACCTCCTTCACAACGACTTATACAAAAGAACGTACGGTGGTCCCTTGGCAAAATTATTAGGCCCGAACCAAACCCAACGCGTCCTCGAAGAAGTCCATGAAGGTTATTGCGCCAGTCGCTTCGGTGACCAAGCACTCGTTAGGTACCTCATACGGGCAGAGTATTATTGTCCCACCATGATAAAATATACCCTAGGATTTGTGAAGAAATGTGAGCAGTGTCAAAATACGCCCCGATAATTCACTAAGCAAGCGAGCACCTCCACTCCATCTTTTCTTCCTAGCCTTTCATTAAATGGGGAATAGACATCATGAGACCACTTCCACCAGGATGAGGTAACATAAAATTTCTTTTAGTTTTAAATGACTATTTCTCTAAGTGGGTGGAAGCAGGAGCATTCGTCCAAGTGCGTGAACAAGAGGTAATCGCCTTCATATGAAAAAATATCATTTGTTGATTCGGCCTACCCAAAGAGATACGCTGTGACAATGGGCCCAAATTCACGGGAAGAAAAACTGCCGAGTTCTTCAAAAAATGGCATATTAAAAGGATAATTTCAACTCCTTACCACCTAGCCGACAATGTACAAGCAGAATCCTCCAATAAGTCCATACTGAACATCATGAAAAAGAAATTTGAAGAGGCTAAGGGACTGTGGCTGGAAGTACTCCTTGAAGTATTATGGGCGCACAAAACCACCCCGAAGACGAGCGTATGAGAGACATCTTATTCCCTAGTCTACGGAATAGAAGCACTTATACCAGTCGAGTTCGGAGAACCCAGTCTGAGGTACTCCCATAAAAGCGGTACCAACAATGACGAGAGTAGGAAGCAAGATCTCTACGAGGTCGATAAGCGAAGAGATATGACATACTTAAGGATGTTTCCCAGAAGCAACAAGCCAAGTGTTACTACAACAAAAAGGCAATGGTCCGATTGCTCAAGATTGGGGACTACGTACTAAAAGCCAAAACCCAAGCAACTAGGGATCGACGAAAAGGCAAGTTGGGAACCAACTGGGACGGACCATATAAAATCATAGGCAAAGCAGACGAGGGTTCGTTTCTAACTGGAAACTATGAAAGGGAAACCTCTTCCAAACAATTGGAATATCAGCCACCTCAAGTACTTCAACTTCTAAAAAACAAGAAATACCTTGTAAATACTCTTTGTTTCCTCACTTGAGTTTTGTCCCTATAGGGTTTCTAAAGGAGGTTTCTAATGAGGCGACGTGTGGGACACTTCGAGTCGTTACATGATAGTAGACATATGTTTCATTGCCTAACTCCTCAAAATTCTCCAAGTCGAACAATGAAGGGACTAGATATACTAGGATTGGAACGCCAGATAACACCCAAAACTTGTAACTTTCTCCAGAAATTGCCCAAGGGAAAAATAATGTAATCATAGCAACAATGTCAAAATAATAGAAGTACACATTTATCAAAATTGTTCTACTGAAAGGTTAAGTTCGACCAAGCTCGAACAACACCTATCGTCCCTTGACCATGATTTACTGAACGTTTAAGTTCGACTAAGCTCGAACAATACCTATCGGCCCTTGGGCATGACTCAATGAAAGGTTAAGTTCGATCAAGCTCAAACAACACCTATCGGCCTTTGGCCACAACCTAATAAAAGGTTAAGTTTGACCAAGTTCGAATAACACCTAATGACCCTCGGCCACGACTTAACTTAAAGGTACGTTTGACCAGCTCGAACAACACCTATCGGCCCCTAGCTTCGAATCGACTTAAAGGTGTGTTCGATCAAATTGAAAAATACCTATCGACTCTTGGCCACGTCTTAAGTAAGAGACATACTTGACTTGTTTAAACAAAGGGCCGATACAGCCCATGGCTATTTGGCCCAAAGGCTATGACCACCTAGAGGATAGCAACAAAAAGGAATAAAGAAGCAAAATGTGCAACCACAAAAGCAAAATATACAAGTACAAAAGTAAAACATGCAAGTATAGAAACAAAACACATAAATGAAAAAGGTGCATATAAAACAAAAGTCAACTTTGATATACAGATGAAGAGTATTTATAAGATCGCTCGAAGATTCCAACAAAAATATACTAGAAGTTAAACAAAAACTAGTGGCCATCACCATCCAGGCCTCCAACGCCCTCTCCATCATCGCCTTGACCAGAAGCGGAGTCATACCAAGCACCATCCGCGATCCAGTCTACACCCTCTTCCTCATCATCCTCAAAACTAGGTTGAGGCATGGCAGGATCATAATCACAAGTGAGTCGAGCCTCACGAGATTTGACTCGAGTAACCTCAAGGTTGTCTGAGAAATAGAGCCCGCATTATTCAAATTGTGGAGCACATCTAGCCGGACTTTAGCATGGATCCACTTCTCATACAACTCTTGAGAAATGTTAGGATACTCATAAGCATTAGACGAAAAAAGTCGTGAAACTAGTTGGGACTTCTCGGCCTCAAGAGTAGCAACTCGATCATGCAGCTCAGAGTTTTCCTTGTCCAACTCTCCAATCCTCTCCCAAGTCGGTCCTCTTTAGCCCTAGACATTGACTTATTATTATCCTGATCAGAACGAAGAGTCTTGTTCGCTAGTTCGAGAATGTCAACCTTTCTCTGAGCATCCAATCAGGAAGGCTCTGCCTGCTCGAGCATTTGTTACTTCTCAGTTGAATCAGTTGAGTTTGAAGGTTGCTGCATTGGGCCGCCACACCCTTACTTAGCTCGAACTCTTCTTCCTTTCTCTTCAATGCTCCCTAAGGAATATTGAATCTCTCTACAACCGACATTATCTCCTCATCTTTTTTCTTCAGCTCTTCTCTCAAGGCCGACACATAGCCCTACTCATGAAGCCGCCTCTGAAAGTCCCGGTACTTTCCACAATACTCTTCGTACTTACCCTTCAAATTCACATAAATTTCCTTACATCTCTTCTCCCTCTGAGCACTCTCAGTTTGCAGAATGACCATTTGCAAATAAAAAAAAAGGCAAAAGTTAAAACGTAGAAACAAGTTAAGACAAAGGGAAAAAGAAAGAACAACAGCTATACATACCCTGTGAGCAAGACCGGTAATGTTCTTTGATAGGGTACAATCATTCATCTCCTTGAGGGTCACACCCTCAACATCAAAACAAAGAGGACCGAGAGTGGGGACCACATCCTTGGTATTTCTCAGCAAATCATGCTCCATTTAGATTGTGATGGTCCTTGAGCATCCCTCCATCCTCACCGCGATCTGGGTGAGTCCCTCATCAATCATCCTAAGTCATCAGGGTCCATCTCAGAACTTGAATCATCGCCCTCAACGATGACATCATTTTCTTTATCCTCGATAGTCAGAGAAGCATCTACTGCCGACCTGGAAGATTAAGCCTCCTCTTGCCTTACAGACATGGAATCGTTACCGAGCGTCCTCTTCATGACTATCTCCCCCTCGGGACACAAAGGCAAGCCTTCATCAGCCTTTTCTAGTTGTGGGGCCTTGGAGGTCGCCCAACATCGTCTCCAACATATATTGTTGCGGTATCTTAAAATGTGAATTAAACTTCTACTGAATCGACAACCAAGGAAGCTCTCCCCCCCGGCATCCATAAACTTCCTGTTACATGGACTTAGGTCCCCATTACGGGAAAATACTTTTCCATCTTCGTTAATGAGTGAAAACATTTGAGGAGCGAGTGTAGCATCTAAGATGGAGGTAGAGGCAAAAGGCGTAGTAGCCGAGACGAGGGCGGAAGGTGTGGTAGCCCTTGTCCTCTTAAACGTTGGCACAATCGCCCTACTCCTTCTTGTAGTCCCCCTGATTGAACCTAAAAAGAAGAAGCATAGAGGTTTATAATGACACAAGCTAATATAAAAAACTCATAGAGTTTTGAAAGAAGCTCGGCCAGTCACGAATCCCCACGGTGTAGGGGAAAACCTATCAGACCCAACCAACTATATGTATCGCCAAAGGAGGAGGATGACTATTTGCTGCAGGGAAAGAAGAATTATTCATCCAATTTGAGATGGACAAAGTGCTTCAAAAGTTGAAAACAAAAAATTGTAAAAGTAGTCGAGACAAAATTGCCGACTACCCTTATCATCTATCTTTACCACCAAACATTTTCCCCCACGATGACGAAGGTTCAACATCGTCCCTCTATAGAATCTAGGTATGAATAGATGCACCAAGTCCCGCATTGTGACCTCGACTCCGGCAAGCTCAACAAATTTTGACAGCATCTTGATGACCTTATAAACATATGGGGTAAATTTGAGAAGGCAAATGTCATAATGACAAAAAACCCTCCACCAACAGGAGAAGAGGGAACGAGTAGCCAATGGTAAACATGTAGGCGTAGAGAGCACAATACCCAGGACAATGAACATGCACTTCGTCCTCACCAATGGGGATCAATTCTACGTGGTTGGGAAAGCTAAACTTGGCTTTAAATTCATCCAAGTTCTTAGATGCCATAGACGATAGAAATTTTCTGGGGACACGTCCGATGACCATTGAAAATTGGACCTAACCTCATGGTTGCGGGGGATGATCTCCTCCATTTGAAGGAAAATCTCCATTTTCTATGACGACGATGATGACGACGTCCTCCCTATGAGCAGGGAACATAATAACCAAAGGAATGGCATGACTCTCTTCATCAATATTAGAGGGAATATTAGACATGGTTATGAAGTTTATTGAAGATGAGAGTATGAGAAGAAGTTGAAAATCATGAAGCAAAGAGTGTTCAAGAATTACAGAAGAACTTGTGTAAGAGCAAAGTTGATTCCAAAGAGTAAAATTCGAACAATGGGGGAATAATCCCTATTCATAGAGATGAAGGCATGAGACCCGAAACGACTCATCATGATTGACACAAGAATCAAAATGGCAGAGCCAATCAAAAGTCATGCATAAATCGATGCGACACTTTGGGAAAAAGCATCATCATGACTAGTGACATCATAATGTCACTCCCTTTCATGGATGAATGGTTCCAGCAAGTCACCTGGGAAAACCAAGAATTTAAAATATACGGTTTGCAACAAGCCACGTTGCATGTTCGTTACAACGACCACGTCCGTTGTTATCTGCTCATTAAACCCGCCCACGAAAATGACCTCAACAAGTGGAGGGACTAACTGTATGAGCTAAAAATTATCATAGGTATATGTGAGCCTAATCTATATTGAAAAGGCCTTTAAAGGTCATCACGTGTCATCAAGTTAATTTCAATGAAGGGCGAGGTCGAGGACTCAATGAAGGTCCAGGACAAGGACGGGTACTCTCTTAAGCAAAGCAACAACAACTAATTTTAGAAATGAGATTTCAAAAAGAATATTCCAGTGAATATTCTTCGGATATGTACTATTATGGTTTTTTTGGCCCATATTCCCTTATAAATAGAAAGATATGTAGCTATAAAAGGGCATTTGGACACTCATTGTAAAAAAAATACATTGACATTCTTTGGAGATTCTTGCTTTACCATATACATACGAAATAAACCTTTTCTTCAAATCTTTATCTTACTTTTCTCCCACGATTCAAGGAGAATCCTAATATTCAAAGGCTCATCAATCATTTATCATTATTAGAGGGAATATCAAAGAATCTCACCCCTTCTAGGTTGAATTACTTGCATTTATTTACATAAATATCATTTATTATCATTCACTACTATTTAATGTTATTCTCTTTATTCTTGGATCATTGAATATTGCTTTATCATTACTATTTATTGTTATTCAAACATTGCTAGTAACATATTACTACAAAATTAGTTAACAATCTTTTGAATATTAATATTGGCTAAGATTAACTCTATTCTACTAGAAAATCTAATTGCTTAAACCTAGATCTAAATTTTGGGTCAAACAATATTATCCCCTTTTCACATGTTGAACCCTTGACTTTTTCCATAATTTGATTTCACTTGAAAAGGTAGTAGATGTTGTAAGGAGTTCTTATATTGAATGAAAAAAACTCAATATTTTAAAGGAGCATATAATTAGGACAGATACAATAGGAAAATGAAATGGTGCAATGACCCGGCCGATCGTTTCGAGAGTTATAGCCCCGTTCCCCCATTCAATGCTTCTTTTGTGTTTAAAACTATATTATGATATACCGGGTTAGTTGGTTCTGGTCTGGAGAGGTTTCAGAGGGAATTGAGATACATAGTCTCTTATTTAAAAGCTTAAGTTGGAAATGTTGACGGGATATTGAACTATGTATAAACGACCTCAAATTTGAAATTATGGTCCCATTAGCTCCGTTAGAAGATTTTGGACTTAGGAGCGCGTCCGGAATGTGAATTGGAGGTCCGTGGTAGAATTAGGCTTGAATCGGCGAAAGTTAGAATCTTGGCTATTTTGGCCGGTAGTGGAAATTTTGATATCGGGGTCTGATTTGATTTCTGGAAGTTAGAGTAGGTTCATGGTGTTATTTATAACGTGTGTGCAAAATTTGAGATCATTCGAACGTGGTTTGGTAGGTTTCGACATCATTTTGTGGAATTTGGAAGTTTCAAAGCTCATCAGGCTTGAATTCGTGTGTAATTCGTATATTTGATATTGTTTGAGATGATTTAAGGATTCGAATAAGTACCCATGGGGTTATATGACTTGTTGGTACATTTAATTGAGGTCTCGAGGGCCTCGGGGTGATTTCGGATGGTTAACGGCTTGAACTGAGTTGAAGAGTGCATGCTGAAGTGCTGCAGGTTCTAGTGTTTTCGCACCTGTAGTAGGGAGCCCACAAGTGAGGACCCGTAGAAGTGAATAGGAGGTCGCAGATGTGGGCAAGGCTGGGTTGGACTAGAATTGCAGGTGCTAGAAGGGGGTCAGGCTGAGACGCAGATGCGAAACAGAGGATTTTGGTTGTTTCCGCAGAAGCGGAGAGTCTAGCGCAGGTGTGCGCCCGCAAGTGTGAGACCTAGGACGTAGGTGCGTGGCTAGTATTTTAAGTGAGTTTCCGCATAAGCGGCTCCACAGGTGCAGATAAAGGACCACATGTGCGCTTTTGCTAGACAGAAAGTATAAATAGAGGACTTCGGGATTTTTCCCCATTTTCACATTTTTGAACTCGGACTTTGGGGAATTTGAGGATATTTTTGAAGGGAATTCGAGGTTATCACTAAAGTAAGTTCTTGAGCCTAATTATCTTTGGCAATGATGTTTTCCCCATGAGTTTTAGGTTTTGAGGTGAAAATTAGGGGCTAGGGCTTGGGAATTGGAGAGTGAAGTTTGGGGTTTTTGAAGGGGTAATTGAGGTCGGATTTTGATAAATTTGGTATGGTTAGACTCGTGAGTGAATGGGCTTTCGGGTTTTGTATGTTTTGTCGGATTCCGAGACGTGGGCCCGGAGGCCGAGTTTGAGCCAATTTCAGATTTTAGAGTCTAATTTAGTAGTTTCCTTGTGGAATTGATTCCTTTAACATATATTAATGGTACTAGACTATTTTTGCTTGATTCAGGACGTTTGGAGAGCGATTTGAGAAGCAAGGACATTGCGGAGTAGAGATTTGCTCGGATTAAGGTAAGTAACAATTGTAAATCTGGTCCTGAGGGTATGAAATCCTAGATTTTGGTACCATGTGATTATTTTGGAGGTGATGCACATGCTAGATGACGGTAGTGTGGGCATGCACCGAAGGGATTGTGACTTGGTCCGTCACGTGGAAATTGTAAAGTTGAACAATTTGTTGTTAGCTATTTTCTCTCTATGTGTTATACAAATTGACAGTAAATCATGTTAGAAACCATGTTTAGGCTATGTGATGGTAATGTTGGGCCCCATAGAGGCCGCATTACATGTTGAATTAGCTGCTAAATGCTATTTGTACTCAGTCGCAGTTTTTACTCGCATATCATATCTCAGTCTCTGTTATTCTATTTGATGTATCATGTTATTGCTGTTGGGCTGCTTTTTCCCCATTTCTGAGAGCCTGCGAGACTGGAGAGATTGATGACTGAGTGAGGCCGAGAACATGATTGTGAGGATATTTATGGGATCGGACTACACGGTGTAACATGTTTCATTGATTCTGCCATGATTGGCTTGATATAGCTCTTGGTTGAAGGAGTCCCTCTGGAGTTTGTACACACCCCCAGTGAGCGCAGGTACCTACTGAGTGCTAGTATCGAGTGTCGAGTGTCGAGTGCTGAGCGATTGTAAGGAATGAGTAACTATGAGGTTGGAGTGATTGAGAGGACTGAGTGATGATTGCCCGAGAGGCAGTATATGATTTCATTATTTGATGCACACAATTGCCTTACATCCTTGTTTGACAACTGTTGGAAGATATTTTATCTGGCTTTACTTGAACTTGACTTAAACAAACAGATTTGACTTAAACTTCTGGATTGAAAGCATGCCTATTCTTTATTGATTTTTTATGAAATGAATTGTATTTGTACAGCTCGTCACTGCTTCTCAGTTCCTTATTTCTTTCTGTTACTTACTGAGTTGGTGTACTCATATTAATCCCCACACCTCGGGTGCAGATCCAAGAGTAGTTGGTCATGGAGGGTGCTGATAGTCCTCGCCGTTGATTATTGGGGATAGCGAGGTAGCTGCCCGGCGTTCGCAACCTTGCTTTCTTCTTCCCTATTTTTCCTTTAGTTGTATTTTGGATTCCAGACTATGTTAGTCGTGTTACTTTCGGACCAGTTATGTATAGATGCTCATGACTTAGTGGCACCCCGGTGTTTGGGGCTATCTTTTCGTATTTCTATATTGAGTTTAACTCTTGTTTTTTTATTTACGAAAATCCTTCTATAAAAAGGCTTTTAGTTTATCTTTTAATGAATTATTGAAGCATTTTGATAGTCAGCTAGCCTATTACCATTGATAGACGCCATCACGACAAGTTATAGTCTGGGTCGTGACAAGTTGGTATCAGAGCCTAGGTTACATAGGTCTCACGAGCCATGAGCAGGTTTAGTAGAGTCTTGGGGATCGGTATGGAGATGTCCGTACTTATCTTTGAGAGGCTGCGGAACCCTTAGTAAACTTCACATTCTTGAATTCTTATCATGTGAATCTGTTAATACTGACAACTAAACTTCTATTATATTATTCTCTCACAGATGGTGAGGACACGTGCTATCGAGTAGGACGGACAGCCACCAATGCCCCCAGTCAGGGCCGCGAGAGGCCGAGATCGTGGTAGAGGCCGTGGTAGGTGCAAAAGTGTAGCCCGTACAACAGCTAGGGAAGCACCTGAAGATCCACCAGTTGCCCCAATTCAGGATCAAGTCGCAATTGTGGATGCACCAGCGGGACCAACTCAGGCACCAGCGGTGCCCTATGTGATCCCAGGTCTTTTGGAGACCTTAGCTCAGATTATGACCGTGTGCACCAGTCTTGCTCATGCTGTCTCTATTTCTATTGCAACAACCACTTCCCAGGCTGAGGAGGTACTCAAACTCTTGCCACCCGTACATCAGAGCAGGTGGGTACAGGGAATCCAGACACCGGGGGAACCACCAGCCTAGCTGGTTGCACCTGCTCAGGACTATATAGTTCCAGTCATGCCCAATGATGAGCCGGTGGTCGGGCCCATTTTTGTGCACTCCCTGCCAGACCAGATGCTATTGCTTCAGACACAATGGTCACATATATTATCTCCGAATGTCATCGAGATGCTTCTGTATTATTTGACTCTGGTTCCACCTATTCATATGTGTCGTCATATTTTGCTCATTATCTGGACATGCCCCATGAGTCTCTAGTTTCATCTGTTCTTGTATCTACGCCAGTGGGCAATACTATTGTTGTAGACCATGTATAACGATCGTGGGTAGTGACTATTGGGGGATTAGAGACTAGAGTTGATTTATTGCTGCTTAGTATGGTTGACTTTGATGTGATATTGGGCATGGATTGGTTGTCTTTGTGTCATGCTATTTTGGACTGTCACGCTAAGGCGGTGATGTTGGCTATGCTGGGGTTGCCACAGATTGGTTGCAAGGTTCTTTGGACTATGTTTCTAGTAGAGTGATTTCATTCATGAAGGCCCAACGGATGGTTGGGAAGGGTTGTATTTCTTACTTGGCCTTTGTGAGGGATGTCAGTGCAGAGACTCTTACTATTGATTTAGTTCCGGTGGTGCGAGATTTTCTAGATGTGTTTCCTACAGACCTACTGGGCATGCTGCCGGACAGGGATATTGACTTCGGTATTGATTTAGTGATAGGCACTTAGCCCATTTCTATTCCACCGTATCGTATGACATCGGTGGAGTTGAAGGAATTGAAGGAGCAACTTTAGGAACTCCTTGATAAAGGGTTTATTTGGCCTAGCGTTTCACATTGGGGTGCACCGGTCCTATTTGTGAAGAAGAAGGATGGCACTATGAGAATGTGCATTGATTACAGGCAATTGAACAAAGTCACAATCAAGAACAAGTATCCTTTGCCTTGTATTGATGATTTATTTGACCATCTTTAGGGAGCAAGGGTATTCTCCAAGATTGATTTGAGGTCAGGGTATCACCAGTTGAAGATTAGGGACTCGGACAAACTAAAGATAGCTTTCAGGATAAGATATGGTTATTATGAGTTTCTTGTGATGTCTTTTAGGCTGACCAACTCCCCAACAATGTTCATGCATTTGATGAATAATGTGTTTCGGCCTTATCTCGACTCATTTGTTATTGTATTCATTGATTATATCCTGGTGTACTCTCGTAGCCAGGATGAGCATGTCGAGTATTTGAGGGTTGTATTGCAGTGGCTGAGGGAGGAGAAACTTTATGTCAAGTTCTCCAAGTGTGAGTTTTGGCTTTGTTCAGTAGCATTCTTGGGACACGTGGTGTCCAGTGAGGGTATTCAGGTTGATCCGAAGAAGATAGGCGATTTAGAGTTGGCCTAGACCGTCCTCAGCCATAGAGATTCAGAACTTTCTTAGTTTGGCTGGTTATTACCGTCGTTCACTTAGGGATTCTCATCTATTGCATCGCCCTTGACCAAATTGATCCAAAAGGGTGCTCGTTTAAGGTGGTCGGATGAGTGTGAGACGAGCTTTCAGAAGCTCAAGACTGCCTTGACCACAACTCTAATATTAGTTCTGCCATCAGCTTCAAGCTCTTATACCGTATATTGTGATGCTTCTCAGATCGACATTGGGTGTGTTTTGATGTAGAAGGGTAGAGTGATTGCTTATGCTTCGTGTCAGTTGAAGCCCCATGAGAAGAATTACACTATTCATGATTTGGAGTTGGCTGACATTATTCACACATTGAAGATTTGGAGGAACTATCTCTATGGCATGTCTTGTAAGGTGTTTACTAATCATCGTAGCCTCCGGCACTTGTTCAAGCAGAAGGATCTCAATTTGAGGTAGTGGAGATGGTTAGAGATGCTAAAGGATTATGATATTACCATTTTGTACCATCGGGGAAAGGCCAATGTGGTGGCCGATGTCTTGAGTAGAAAGGTAGTGAGTATGGGTAGTCTTGCATTCCTTCTTGTTGGTGAGAGACCCCTTGCAGTTGATATTCAAGCCTTGGCCAATCAATTTATGAGATTTGATATTTCGGAGCCCAGTCGGGTCCTAGTTTGTGTGGTTTCTCAGTCTTCTTTATTCGATCGCATCAAAGAGCGCCAGTATGACAATCCTCATTTGCTTTTCCTCAAGGACAGGGTTCAACACGGTGATGCTAGAGATGTGACTATTGGTTATGATGTGACTCAGGTTGAGTGGAGCACAACATTCACCCTCAGACGGACGGACAGTCTGAGCGCACTATTCAGATATTGGAGGACATGCTACGCGCTTGTATCAATGATTTTAGGTGTTTATGGGACCAGTTACTGCCACTCAAGGAGTTTGCTTACAACAACAATTATCAGTCGAGTATTCAGATGGCTCCGTATGAGGCTTTATATGGGAGGTGGTGTAGATCTCCAGTGGGTTGGTTTGAGCCGAGTGAGGTTAGGCTTTTGGGTACAGACTTGGTTCAACATGCATTGGACAAGGTAAAATTGATACGGGAGCGGCTTCGTACGATGCAGTCGAGACAAAAGAGTTATGCTGACAGAAAGGTCCATGATGTGTCTTACATGGTTCGAGAGAAGGTCTTGGTGAAAGTTTCACCCATGAAGGGTGTTATGAGGTTTGGAAAGAAAGGCAAGTTGAGCCCTCGGTTTATTGGGCCATTTGAGGTGCTTCGGAGGATTGGGGATGTGGCATATGAGCTTGTTTTGCCACCTAACTTATTGAGTGTGCACCTAGTATTTTTATGTTTCTATGCTTCGAAAGTATTTCGGCGATCCATCTCATATTTTGGATTTTAGCACGGTTCAGTTAGATGGTGATTTGACTTATACTGTGGATCTAGTAGCTATATTGGGGCGTCAATTTAGAAAGTTGAGGTCAAAAGATATAGCTTCAGTGAAGGTGCAGTGGAGAGGTCTGCTTGTAGAGAAGGCTACTTAGGAGACCGAGCGAGAGATGTGGAACAGATACCTACACCTATTTGAGGCTCCAGGTCCAGGTATCTTTCTAGTCCGTTCGAGGATGAATGTTTGTTTAAGAGAGGGAGGATGTAACGACTCGGCCGATCATTTCGAGAGTTATAGCCCTGTTCCCCCATCCCTGCTTCTTTTCTGTTCTATATCTATATTATGATATACCGAGTTAGTTGGTTCTGGTCTGGAGTGGTTTCAGAGGGAATTGAGATACATAGTCTCTTATTTGAAAGCTTAAGTTGAAAAAGCTGATCGGATGTTGACTTATGTGTAAACGACCTCAGATTTGAATTTTGATGGTTCCGCTAGCTTTGTTAGGTGATTTTGGACTTGAGAGCAAGTCCGAAATGTGATTTGGAGGTCCATGGTAGAATTAGGCTTGAATTGGCGAAAGTTAGAATTTTGGCGATTTTGGCCGGCAGTGAAAATTTTGATATCAGAGTCTGATTGGATTTCTGGAAGTTGGAATAGGTTCGTGGTGTCATTTCTGACTTGTGTGCAAAATTTGAGGTCATTCGGACATGGTTTGGTAGGTTTCGGCATCGTTTGTGGAATTTGGAAGTTTTGAAGTTCATTAGGCTTGAGTCCGTATGTAATTCGTGTTTTTATTGTTGTTATAGGTGATTTAAGGATTCGACTAAGTTCGTATGGGGATATGACTTGTCAATACATTTGGTTGAGGTCTCGAGGGACTCGGGGTGATTTCGGATGGTTAACAGCTTGAATTGAGTTGAAGAGTACATGCTGAAATGCTGCAGGTTCTGGTGTTTTCGCACCTGCGGTGGGGAGTCCGCAGCTGCGCCCCCGCATAAGTGAATAGGAGGTCGCAGATGCGGGCAAGATTGGGTTGCACTGGAATCGCAGGTGTGAGAAGGCGGTTGCATCTGCGAGCTCGCAAATGCGAGGCTGAGATGCAAATGCAGAAGAGAGGATTTTTTCTGTTTTCGCAGAAGCAGAAGGTTGAATGTAAGTGTTTATCCGCAGGTGCGAGACCTAGGACGCAATGTTTTAAGTGAGTTTCCATAGAAGCAGAGTTGTAACTGCATAAGCAGCTCCGCTGGTGCGGATAAAGGATCGCAGGTGTGGTTTACTGGACAGAAAGTATAATTAGCGGACTTCGGGATTTTTCCCAATTTTCACATTTTTGAACTCGGACTTTAGGGAAATTTGAGATTTTTAAATGGAATTCGAGGTTATCACTGAGGTAAGTCCTCGAGCCTCATTATATTTGGCAATGATATTTTTCCCATGGATTTTTACACCTAATTAGTGAGGTTTTGAGGTGAAAATCGGGGGTTAGGGCTTGGGAATTGGAGATTGAACTTTGGGGTTTTGGATGGGTAATTGAGGTCGGATTTTGATAAATTTGGTATGGTTAGACTCGTGAGTGAATGGGTTTTTAGGTTTTATGGCTTTTTTTAGATTTCGAGATGTGGGCCCAGGGGCCGGGTTTGAGCCAATTTTGGATTTTGAGTCTAATTTAGTAGTTGCCTTGTGGAATTCATTCCTTTAACATACATTAATGGTATTGTACTATTTGTGGCTAGATTCGGGATGTTTGGAGACCGATTCGAGAGGGAATGGCATTGTAGAGTAGAGATTTGCTCGAATTGAGGTAAATAACAATGGTAAATCTGGTCCTGAGGGTATGAAACCCCGGATTTTGGTGCCATGTGATTATTTTGGAGGTGACGCACGTCCTATGTGACAGGCGTATGGGCGTGCACCGAGGGGATTGTGACTTGGTCCGTCCCGTGAAAACTGTAAAGTTGAACAATTTGTTGTTAGTTATATGCTCTCTGTGTGTTATAGAAATTGACTGTAAATCATGTCAGAAACCATGTTTAGGCTATATGTTATTGAATTGCCTGCTAAATGTTATTTGCGCTCAGTCGCAGTTTTTACTCGCATGTCATATCTCAATCTTGGTTATTCTATTTGATGTATCGTGTTATTACTGTTGGGCTAATTTTCCCGATTTTTAAGAGCTTGAGAGATTGATGACTCAGAGAGGCCGAGGGCCTAATTGTGAGGATATTGATAGGATCGGGCTGCATGCCACAACATGTTTCATTGATTCTGCCTTGATTGGCTTGATATAGTGCTTAGGATGTAGGAGCCCCTCCGAAGTTTGTACACACCCCCAGTGATTGTAGTTACCTACCGAGTGAGAGTGTCGACTGTCGAGTGTTGAGTGCTGAGCAATTGTGAGGAATGAGTGACTGTGAGGTTGGAGTGATTGGGAGGAATGAGTGATGATTGCCTGACAAGCTATATATGATTTCATTATTTGATGCACACAGTTGCCTTACATCCTTGTTTGAGAATTGTTGGAAGATATTTTATCTAGCTTTACTTGAACTTGACTTAAACAAACTGATTTGACTTAAACTTCTGTATTGAAAGCATGCCTATTCTTTATTGATTTTTTATGAAATGAATTGTATTTGTACAGCTCGTCACTGCTTCTCAGTTCCTTATTTCTTTCTGTTACTTACTGAGTTGGTGTACTCATATTAATCCCCACGCCTCGGGTGC
Source organism: Nicotiana tabacum (assembly GCF_000715075.1). Taxonomy (NCBI): domain Eukaryota; kingdom Viridiplantae; phylum Streptophyta; class Magnoliopsida; order Solanales; family Solanaceae; genus Nicotiana; species Nicotiana tabacum. The sequence goes on from NC_134082.1 coordinate 12,435,794, forward strand.
AGATCCAAGAGTAGTTAGTCGCGGAGGGTGCATATAGTCCTCATAGCTGATTATTGGAGATAGAGAGGTAGATGTCCGGCGTTCGCAACCTTGCTTTCTTCTTCCCTATTTTTCCTTTAGTTGTATTTTAGATTCCAAACTATGTTAGTCGTATTACTTTCGGACCGGTTATGTATAGATGCTCATGATTTAGTGACACCCCGATGTTTAGGGCTATCTTTCTGCATTTCTATATTGAGTTTAACTCTTGTTTTTTAAATGAATATCCTACGATAAAAAGGCTTTTGGTTCATCTTTTAATGAATTATTGAAGCATTTTGATAGTCGGTCGGCCTTGTCTTCACGAGAGGTGCCATCACGATCGGGTTTGGGGTTAGGGTCGTGACAAGTTGGTATCAGGGCCTAGGTTACATAGGTCTCATGATTCATGAGCAGGTTTAGTAGAGTCTTGTCGATCGGTACGAAGACGTCTGTATTTATCTTTAAGAGGTTGCGAAACCCTTAGAAAACTTCACATTCTTGAATTCTTATCATGCGAATCAGTTGATACTGGTAACTAAACTTTTGTTATTATATTCTTTCATAGATGGTGAGGACACGTGCTACCGGGCAGGGTAGACAACCATCGGTGCCACCATTTAGGGCCGAGAGAGGCCGAGGTCGCGATAGAGGCCGTTGTAGGGGAAGAGGTGTAGCCCGTACAGTAGCTAGGGTAGCAGTTGTAGATCCACCAGTTACCCCAGTTCAGGATCAGGTCCTAGTTGTGGATACACCAGTAGGACCAGCTCAAGCACTAGCGGCACCCTTCGTGATCCCAGGTCTTTCAGAGACCTTCGCTTAGATTTTGACCGAGTGCACAGTCTTGCTCAGGCAGTCTTTATTTCTACTGCAGCAACCACTTCCTAGGCCGGGGGAGTACTCAGACTCCCACCACCCGTACACTAGAGCAGATGGTACAGGGACTCCAGACACTAGGTGTACTACCAACCCAACTGGTTGCACCTGATCAGGACTCTGTGGTTCTAGTCATTTCCGATGATGAGCAGCGTAGATTGGAGAGGTCTAGGTGGCTCCAGCCTCCGACTTTCAGTGATGTAGAGGGTGAGGATGCCCATGGTTTCTTGGACAAGTGTTAGAGGATTCTCCATACAACATGTATTTCTAGAGACCAATGGGGTTTCGTTCACTACATTTCAGTTCAATGGAGCTGCCTTCACTAGGTGGGAGGCTTATGCGAGGCGTAGGCCGATTGGTGCGGCGCCACTTACATGGAAGTAGTTCTCCATTCTCTTTCTAGAGAAGTATGTTCCGTATTCTCGTAGAGAGGAGCTGAACAGGAAGTTCGAGAGGTTGCATGAGGATGACATGATTGTGATGCAGTACGAGATGAGATTTTCTGAGTTAGCCCATCATGCTGTTTGGTCGGTTTCCACAGACAGGGAGAGGATAAGGAGGTTCATTGATGGCCTTACATTTCAGTTGCGGGCTCTTATGACCAGAGAGAGGGTGTCTGGTGATACCTTTGATGAGGTTGTTGACATTGCTCGGGGCTCCCTTCAGTCCTCGTCATCAGCACCAGGGAGTTGTTTTGAGTGTGAGGAGTTTGGCCATGTGTGGAGGTAGTGTCCTCATCATTAGGGAGGTTCAGCACAATAGAGGAGTCAGGCCCCATCTTCAGCCCCAGTTACTTCACCGCCCACCCAGCCAGCTCGAGCTAGAGCTCAGTCAGCTAGGGGTCTTCCTAGAGGGGGAGGTCGATCAGGCGGCAGTCAAGCCCATTTTTATGCAGTCCCTGCTAGACCATATGTTATTGCTTCAGACACAGTGATCACAAGTATTATCTTTGTATGTCATCGAGATGCTTCTATATTATTTTACCCTGGTTCCACCTATTCATATATGTCGTCATATTTTTCTCATTATCTGTACATGTCCTATGAGTGCCTAGTATCATTTGTTCGTATATCTACGCTGGTGGGCGATACTATTGTTGTGGACCATGTATACCGATCGTGGGTTGACTATTGGGGGATTAGAGAATATAGTTGATTTGTTGCTGCTTAGTATGGTTGACTTTGATGTGATATTGGGCATGGATTGGTTGTCTCCATATCATGCTATTCTATACTATCATGCTAAGACAGTGACGTTGGCTATGTCGGGTTGATACGGATTGAGTGGCGAGGTTCATTGGACTATGTTCCTAGTAGAGTGATTTCATTCTTGAAGGCCCAACAGATGGTTGGGAAGGGTTTTCCTTCTTATTTAACCTTTGTGAGGGATGTCAGTGTAGAGACTCTTACTATTGATTCAGTTCTGATGGTGCGAGATTTTCTGAATGTTTCCTGCAGACCTGTCGGGCATGCCGCTCGATAGGGATATTGACTTCGGTATTAATTTGGTGCTGGTCACTCAGCCCATTTCTATTCCACCGTATCGTATGGCATCAGCGAAGCTGAAAGAATTGAAGGAGCAGCTTTAGGAACTCCTTGATAAGGGGTTTATTTGGCCTAGCATGTCACAGAAGGGTGCACCGATCCTATTTATGAAGAAAAAGGATGACACTATGAGAATGTGCATTGATTACAAACAATTGAACAAAGTCACAATCAAGAACAAGTATAATTTTCCTCGTATTGATGATTTATTTGACCAGCTTCATTAAGTGAGGGTATTCTCCAAGATTAATTTGAGGTCACGGTATCACCAGTTAATGATTATGGACTCTGACATTCTTAAGACAGCTTTCAGGACCCGATATGGTCATTATGAGGTCCTTGTGATGTCTTTTGGTCTGACCAATACCACAGCAGCGTTCATGCATTTGATGAACAACATATTTCGACCTTATCTCGACTCGTTTGTTATTGTATTCATTGATGATATCCTGGTGTACTCTCACAGCCAGGAGGAGCACGCCGAACATTTGATGGTTGTATTGTAGTGGCTGAGGGAGGAGAAACTTTATGCCAAGTTCTCTAAGTGTGAGTTTTGGCTTAGTTCAATAGCGTTCTTAGGACACATGGTGTCCAGTGAGGGTATTCAGGTTGATCCGAAGAAGATAGAGGCAATTCAGAGTTGGCCCAAACCATCCTCAGCCATAGAGATTCAAAGCTTTCTTAGTTTGGCTGGTTATTACTGTTGGTTCATTCAGGGTTTCTCATCTATTGCATCGCCCTTGACCAAATTGACCCTAAAGGGTGATCCTTTAGGTGGTCGGAGTAGTGTAAAATGATCTTTCAGAATCTCAAGACTGCCTTGACCATAACTCCAGTATTAGTTCTGTCATTAGCTTCTGGCTCTTATACCGTATATTGTGATGCTTCTCGGATCGGCATTGGATGTGTTTTGATGTAAGGGGTAGAGTGATTGCTTATACTTCACGTCAGTTGAAGCTCCATAAGAAGAACTGCCATGTTCATGATTTGGAGTTAGTTGCCATTGTTCACGCATTGAAGATTTCGAGGTACTATCTCTATGGCGTGTTTTGTGAGTTGTTTACTAATCATCGTAGCCTCCAACACTTGTTCAACCAGAAGGATCTCAATTTAAGGTAGCAGACTTGGTTGGAGCTGCTAAAAGACTATGATATTACCATTTTGTACCATCTGGGAAAGGCCAATATGGTGGCCGATGCCTTAAGCAGAAATACAATGAGTATCGGTAGTCTTGCATTCCTTCCTGTTGATGAGAGACCCCTTGCAGTTGTTGTTCAGGCCTTAGCCTATCGGTTTGTGAGATTGGATATTTTGGAGCCCAGTTGTGTTCAAGATTGTGTTGTTTCTTAGTCTTCCTTATTCGATCGCATCATAGAGCGCCAATATGATGATCCTTATTTGCTTGTCCTCAAGGACATGGTTCAGCACAGTGATGTCTGAGATGTGACTATTGGTGATGATGGGGTATTGAGGATGCAGGGTCGGATATGTGTGCCCAACGTAGATGGGCTACGGGAGTTGATGCTTGAGGATGCCCACAGCTCGCGGTATTCCATCCATTTGGGTGCCGCGAAGATGTATCAGGATTTGAGGCACCACTATTGGTGGAGGAGAATGAAGAAAGAGATAGTCGGGTTTGTGGCTCGGTGTCTCAACTGTCAGCAGGTGAAATATGAGCATTAGAGACCCGGTGGCTTGCTCTAGAAGATAAAAATTCCAAAGTGGAAGAGGGAGCATATCAACATAGATTTCATAGTTGGTCTCCCACGGGATTCTAGGAAGTTTGATGCTATTTGGGTGATTGTGGATCGGCTGACCAAGTCCGTGCACTTCATTCCTGTGAGTACTACTTATTCTTTAGAGCGGTTGGATGAGATTTACATTAGAGATATTGTTCTCCTTCATGGGGTGCTAGTTTCCATCATTTCAGACAGAGGCACGCAATTTACATCGCAGTTTTGGAGGGCTGTACACCAAGAATTGGGCCCTCAGGTTGAGTTGAGTACAACATTTCACCCTCAGATGGACGGCCAGTCCGAGCGCATTATTCAGATATTGGAGGACATGTTATGTGCTTATATCATTGATTTTGGGGGTTCATGGGACCAGTTTTTGCCACTCTTGGAGTTTGCATACAACAACAATTATCAGTTGAGTATTCAGATGGCTCCATATGAGGCTTTATATGGGAGGCAGTGTAAATCTCCAGTGGGTTGGTTTGAGCGAGGCGAGGCTAGGCTTTTGGGTACAGACTTGGTTTAGGATGCATTGGACAAGGTGAAATTGATTCAGGAGCGGCTTCATATGGCGCAGTAAAGACAAAAGAGTTATGCTGACAGAAAGGTCCGTGATGTGTCTCACATGGTTAGAGAGAAGGTCTTGCTGAAGGTTTCACCCATGAAGGGTGCTATGAGATATGGAAAGAAAGGCAAGTTGAGCCCTCAGTTTATTAGGCCATTTGAGGTGCTTCGGAGGATTAGGGAGGTGGCCTATGAGCTTGCTTTGCCACATAGCTTATCGAGTGTGCACCCAGTATTTTATGCTTCTATGCTTCGGAATTATATCGGTGACCCATCTCATGTTTTGGATTTCAGCACGGTTCAGTTGGATGGTGATTTGACTTATGGTATGGAGCCGGTGGCTATCTTGGGGAGTCAAGTTCGAAAGTTGAGGTCAAAGGATATAGCTTTAGTGAAGGTGCAGTGGAGAGGGCAGCCCGTGAAGGAGGCTACTTGGGAGACCAAGTGGGAGATGCGGAGCAGATACCCACACCTATTTGAGGCTCCAGGTAAGTTTCTAGACTCGTTCGAGGACAAACGTTTGTTTAAGAGGGGAAGGATGTAACGATTCGACCGGTCGTTTTGAGAGTTATAGCCCCATTACCTGTTTTTTTTATGTTCTACGGCTATATTATGATATACCGACTTAGTTGGTTCTGGTCGGGAGTGGTTTCGGAGGGAATTGAGATACATAGTCTCATATTTTGAAAACTTTAGTGGAAAAGTTGATCGGATATTGACTTATGTGCAAACGACCTTGGATTTGAAAATGGTTTTGTTAGCTCCGTTAGGTGATGTTGTACTTAGGGGCGTGTCTGGAATGTAATTTGGAGGTCCATGGTAGAATTAGGTTTGAATTAACGAAAGTTAGAATTTTGGCAATTTTGTCTGGCAGTGGAAATTTTGATATCGGGGTCGGATTGGATTTCTGGAAGTTGGAGTAAGTTTGGGGTGTCATTTCTGACTTGTGTGCAAAATTTGAGGTCATTCGGATGTGGTTTGGTATGTTTCGGCGTCGTTTGTGAAATTTGGAAGTTTCGAAGTTCATTAGGCTTGAATCCGTGTATAATTCGTATTTTTGATGTTGTTTGAGGTGATTTAAGGATTCGACTAAGTTCTTATGGGGTTATATGACTTGTTGGTACATTTGGTTGAGGTCCCGAGGGCCTCGGGGTGAATTCGGATGGTTAGCGGCTTGAATTGAGTTGAAGAGTGCATGTTGAAGTGCTGCAGGTTCTGGTGTTTTCGCACCTGCGATAGGGAGCCCGCAGGTGCGGCCCCGTAGAAGAGAATAAAAGGTCGCAGATGCGGGCAGGGCTGGGTTGGACTGGAATCAAAGGTGCGAGAAGGGGGTCTCATCTACGAGCCCGCAAATGCGAGGCTGAAACGCAGATGCAAAAGAGAGGATTTTGGCCGTTTCCGTAGAAACGAAGGGTTGAGCGCATGTGCGCGTCCCTAGATGCAAGACCTGGGACGCAGGTGCGGGACTAGTGTTTTAAGTGAGTTTCCGCATAAGTGGATTTCTAACCGCAGAAGGGGCTCCACAGGTGCAGATAAAGGATCGCAAGTGCGGTTTTGCTGGACAGAAAGTATAAATAGAGGACTTCGGGATTTTTCCCCTTTTCACATTTTTGAACTCGAACTTTGGGGAAATTTGATGAGGTTTTCGAAGGGAATTTGAGGTTATCACTGAGGTAAATACTTGAGCCTAATTATGTTTGGCAATGATGTTTTTCCCATGGATTTTTACACCTAATTAATGAGGTTTTGAGGTGAAAATTGGGGGTTAGGGCTTGGGAATTAGGGAGTGAACCTTAGGGTTTTGGAAGGGTAATTGAGGTCGGATTTTGATAAATTTGGTATAGATACACTCGTGAGCGAATGGGCTTTCGGGTTTTGTGCCTTTTGTTAGATTTCGAGATGTGGGCCCGTGTGCCAAGTTTGAGCCGATTTCGGATTTTGAGTCTAATTTAGTAGTTTCCTTGTGGAATTGATTCCTTTAACATATATCAATGGTATTGCACTGTTTGTGGCTAGATTCTGGACATTTGGAAACCGATTCGAGAGGCAAAGGCATTGCGGAGTGGAGATTTGCTCGGATTGAGGTAAGTAACAGTTGTAAATTTGGTCCTGAGGGTATGAAACCCCAAATTTTGGTGCCATGTGATTATTTTGGAGGTGATGCACATGCTAGGTGATTGGCGTGTGGGCATGCACCGATGAGATTGTGACTTGGTCCGCCCCATGGAAATTGTAAAGTTGAACAATTTGCTCTTAGCTATAAGCTCTCTATGTGGTATAGAAATTGACTGTAAATCATGTTAGAAACCATGTTTAGGCTATGTGTTGGTACTGTTGGGCCCCATAGAAGCCGTATTACATGTTAAATTTCCTGCTAAATGCTATTTATACTAAGTCACAGTTTTTACTCGCATGTCATATCTCAGTCTCTGTTATTCTATTTGATGTATCGTGTTATTATTTTTGGGCTGATTTCTCCCAATTTCTGAGAGCCTGGTAGACTGAAGAGGTTGATGACTGAGTGAGGCCGAGGGCCTGATTGTGAGGATATTTATGGGATCGGGCTGCACGCTGCAGCATGTTTCATTGATTCTACCATGATTGGCTTGATATAGCGCTTGGGTTGAAGGGGCCCCTCCATGTCACGCCCCATTTTTTCCTTGCGGGAGTACGGGTTTTGACATTCATGGGGGAACAACTCATTTTATTTTGGGAATTGGGTATTTGGAGAGTCTCCACCTAACGGATTATGGTGCGTTAGGGCACCTAGAGCAATTAACTCATGAACTAGTTTGCATTACCAGAGATTAGGGTAAGGGCTCGAAATAACCTTGAGGGGAAAGTGTTAGGCACCCCTCACAGTCCACAATGGTGGGTCCTGACTGAATTAAACTATGTGAATTAGTCATTTTAACAAATAAACAATTTTAACACATACTCGCAAATAAAGACATGTTTTGACATTCTAAGTACATGTATGATTCAAGTAATGAAAACAAGGGAAGAGGTTGGAACAATTTGCACATATATCCACCAAATACATTTATTGAACCAAATGAACCATATAGGCATGTCATCTAACACATTTGAATTGAAATGGACCCTATAGGCATGTTATCTACCCCAACTTTACCCACAGTATATGACTACCCACCCTTTTTCACTAATCACCCCAATGTTTGTTTACAATAATTATTATAGACCAAGAATTGAATATAAATTACATAAATAGAATAGAAGTTCAGTTATAGGGAGCCTGAAGAAAGAAAATTTTGGGAAACCCTAATTTGAAAACACTTAAAGAAGAAAACTGGAAGATGTGTCAACATTCAGGGATTCGAACAAACAAAAGTCATAAAAGTCAAAAAACCTGAAGTATTGTAGTGTTTAAATTCGGTTAGTAGTAGAGGAATAAGAGAAACTTAAAGAAAAATCATAGAAACTTGAAAAAATTTAAAGTATGCAGAGATTCAAACAGTAGATAGCAAAGAACCCAAAATATAGTGCTAAAATCGGTTAACAGTAAAGAAACAAAAGATCTTTAAAGAAAAGTCATTGACAAACTCAGAATCCTTCCAGATCTACAAAGATCGGGATGGATTCATGTCCAAAGATTAGGGTTTTGAGGAGAAAGGGGAGGGGTAAAGAGAACCTAGTAGAGGCTTGAAACTCATAAAACATGGACGAACTCTTGAAGAGCCTTGCTCTTCGAGGTTCTTCCACAAAAACCACATAATCGAACAACTAGGGAGATACGAGACAAGTAGAGGCTTCGTACAACCATAGGACGCCACAGATCAGACAGGGATTCAAAGGATTAGGGATGATTTTGGGAGACAGCGGTCAAGGTTAGGGGTTGGTCTCAGAGAGAACCAGAGAGGAGGGGATTCAAGGACGGCTGTGTGGAGGAAATGATTAGGGTTTAGGGGATCGTTTGATTAAAAAAGGTAAGTATTGATGTGGACATTTTGATCAACAACCATAATTTGATGGGGATCTTGGGTCGGGTAGGTGTAGATTGGGCTTGGGTGAATAGGGCTGGTATTAAAGGGGTATTGGGCTAGTATTAAAGGGGTATTGGGCTAGTTAATTTCAAGACAAAGAAGAGGCTATTTATTAAATACCCCAAACAATTGATTAAAAAAATAATTTGTAAAATAATTACTAATTATAAAAAATAAATTTCATGCGTAGAAATATTTAAAAATAGTTATTTATTATTTAAAAATGAAAATGAGTAATTTCTGGTAAAAATAACACGAAAAATGTATGCATGGGCTATAATTGCAAGGTTATTGCAATTATAGTCAAAAGGTGCCAATTTGGCTATTTATGAAATAATTTGGACTCAATAAGACCTATAATAGTAATATTAAATCAAGACGTGTTCTAAATTCGTTTATGATGCAATTTTGCAATTATTTATATGAAACAATATTAAAATAAATTATTTTAAGGGTATAAAAATTATGGGAAAATACCCATTGATGCTAATACATGGTTTTAAGGGTATATATGCATTTCAATAATATTATAGGGAAAAAACTGGGTATCAACAGCTGCCCCTCTTTACCGGAGAATGATGAAAGAGTTTTCGGGTAAATAAATGATGGCCAATTTTGACCGAATGAGATGTTTTGAAAGATAGAGGCCGGACTCTGGTCTTTGAGCTGCCTACATATCCCTAGTTTTACAGGAATCAGGCCATGTGTAGTTTTGGATTCATTGGCGAAATATACCGATGAAGTCATTACAAGAACGGACACGAGATTTTGGAGTGGATGCAAGAGTGGTTATGGTAAATAGTCCAGGTTTGAGATAGTTGAAGGAACTGGAGCGAGGTTGCTCCTGCTAGGATAGTGGTTGTTTGCTGGTCACCTGCAGATAAAGAGATGCTACGAACATGTATTTGTGCGAAAATTTAAACATGATGCAGATTCCCTTTGGACCATGAAAGTTGTCTTCGGATGGTTAAGGATGACGTCCTCGAACCATGGTGTCCTGGGCCATGAATTGTTTAGTGATGGATTCGCATGCCATGAAATGGTGTTCTCGGGCCATGCAGATGATGCCTCTGAACCATGACGCCTTTGAATAATGATATGCGAATTTGAGAGATCCTCAGGCCATGACATGTTGTCTTCCGGCTATGAGGATGATGCCTTTCAGTGTGAGAAAGCACGAAAGAAAATATTATTGATATTATTCTCTTATGTGAAACATGATATAATGATCCATATATATATATATATATACATAACATGTCCTACTCTTAATACATATGGGATTAGGGTTATTTACTACTATTTACATAACTATTCTAACACTCCCCCTCAAGCTGGTGCATATAAATCATATGTACGGAGCTTGTTACATATGTAGTTAATACGAGGACTAGTGTGGGACTTGGTGAAAATATTTGCAAGTTGATCATTCGACTTCATAAACTTTGTAGCAATATCTCCCGAGAGTATCTTTTCTCTGACAAAGTGACAGTCAATCTCAATGTGTTTAGTTCTCTCATGGAACAGTGGATTTGATGCAATATAAAGAGCAACTTGATTATCACACACAAATCCCATCTGACTAATCTCACCAAATTTCAACTCTTTGAGCAACTGTTTGATCTAAATTAGCTCACATGTCGCCATAGCCATTGCTCGATATTCTGCTTCTGCACTAGACCGAGCAACTACATTCTGTTTCTTGCTCTTCCAAGATACCAAATTTCCTCCTACTAAGACACAATATCCAGAAGTAGAACGTCTACCAGAAGGTGATCCTGCCCAATCAGCATCTAATTATCCAACGATCTGCTCATGGCCTCAATCCTCAAACAATAAACCTTTGCTTGGAGCTGATTTTATATACCGAAGAATGCGAACAACTGCATCCCAATGACTATCACATGGAGAATCCATAAACTGACTCACAACACTTACAGGAAAGGAAATGTCAGGTCTTGTCACTGTAAGGTAATTTAATTTACCAACCAACCCCATATATCTTGCAGGATTGCTAAGAGGCTCCCCCTATCCTGGCAGAAGTTAAGAATTCGGATCCATCGGAGTGGCAACAGGTCTACAACCTATCATTCCTGTCTCCTCAAGAATATCTAAGGCATACTTCCGTTGTGAGATCACAATACCTGAGCTAGACTAAGTGACCTCAATACCCAGAAAATACTTTAGTTTGCCCAGATCCTTAGTCTGAAAGTGTTGAAAGAGATGTTGCTTCAATTTAGTAATACCATCCTGGTCATTGCCGGTAATAATAATGTCGTCAACATAGACCACCAGATAAATGCAGAGACTCGAAGCAGAATGCCGATAGAATACAGAGTGATCAGCTTCACTCTGAGTCATGCCAAATTCCTGGATAACTGTGCTGAACTTACTAAACTAGGCTCGAGGATACTGCTTTAGACCATAAAGTGACCGGTGCAAGAGACATACAAGGCCATGAGATTCCCTCTGAGCAACAAACCCAGGTGGTGCTCCATATAAGCTTCATCCTCAAGGTCACCCTGTAAAAAGCATTCTTAATGTCCACCTGATAGAGAGACCAATGGCGAACAACAGCCATGGATAAAAAAAGGCGAACTGATACTATCTTAGCCACGGGAGAGAAGGTATCACTGTAATCGAGCCCAAATATCTGAGTATATCCCTTGGCAACAAGACGAACCTTAAGACGATCAACCTTACCATCCAGACCAACCTTGATCGCATACACCCAACAATAGCCAACAGTAGATTTACCTGAAGGAAGAGGGATGAGATCCCAAGTACCACTCGTATGTAAAGCAGACATCTCGTCAATCATAGCTTGTCGCCATCCTAGATGAGACAATGCTTCACCTGTAAACTTAGGGATGGAAACAGAGGACAAAAAGATAGAAAAACATAATAGGGTGATGACAAACGATGATAACTTAAACTGACATAATGGGGATTAGGATTAAGGGTGGTCCGTATACCTTTCCGAAGTGCAATCGGTGTACTAGGAAGAGACAAGTCTGCAGTAGGAGCAGGGTTAGGTGCAGAATGTGAATCAGCTGGGCCTGATGCTGGGTGCGGACGACGATGATATGTCAAGAGTGGTGTTTCTGTGGCGGGGAGTCTAGGAGGAGCCACACTAGACTCCCCAACGGTTGGAATGAGTAAGAATTCTGTAGCGGAAGGTGAAGGAGGAGCTATAGTAGACTCCTTAAAGGTTGGTATAGGTAAGACCTCAGATATATCAAGGTGGTCAAAATGGCCAGAAGAGGTTTAGACTCAAAAAATATGATGTCAGAGGACATAAAGTACCTACAAAGATCAAGTGAGTAACAACGATATCCCTTCTGAACACGAGAATAACCAAGGAAGACACATTTGATAGCACGAGGAGCTAACTTATCTTTACCTGGGGCTAAGTTATGAACAAAACAAGTGCTCCCAAAAACACGAGAGGGAACAGAGTATAAGGGTGACTGGGAAAACAACACTACATACGGAATCTGATTCTGGATGGGAGATGAAGGCATCTGATTAACCAAATAACAAGCTGTGAGAACTGTATCGCCCAAAAAAACACAACGGAACATGAGATTCAATGAGAAGTGTGCGAGCAGTCTCAATAATGTGCCTATTCTTTCTCTCTGCAACCCCATTTTGCTGAGGGGTATAAGGACAAGAGGTCTGATAAATAATTCCTTGAGAAGTCATAAACTACTGAAATTGAGAGGATAAATATTCTAAAGCATTAACACTGCGAAAAGTGCAAAAATAAATACCAAATTAATTTTTAATTTTAGCACAAAAATTTTGGAATATAGAAAACAACCCAGAACGATCTTTCATTAAGGAAATCCAAGTACATCTTGAATGATCATCAATGAAACTAACAAAATAACGAAATCCCAAGGTTGAACTGACTCTACTAGGACCCCAATATCAGAATGAACTAAAGAAAAAATAGACTCTACATGACTCTCAATACTACGAGGAAAGGAGGCTCGGGTATGTTTCCCGAGCTGACATGACTCACACTCTAATGTAGATAAACTAGACAAACTAGGCACCATCTTCTAAAGCTTGGATGTCTTAAACGTCTGTGAATTAGGTCTGGAGAATCTATAACTAGACATGCCTTAGAGGAAGTAAGTGAGTTAAGGTAGTAAAGACCTTCTGATTCAAGTCCTGTTCCAATCGTCTGTCCCGTACTGTGGTCCTACATAATAAAAGAATCATTAATAAAATATATACCACAATGGAGGGCACGAGTCAAACGACTAATAGATGCAAGATTAAAAGGACAGTCAGGGACATAGAATGAAATCTAGAGTGACAGAGGATAGGGGATTCACTTGTCCAACTCCTTTTGTGTTTGAGACCTACCTATTGGCTAAAGTAACAGTGGGAAGAGACTGTGAATACGCAATATTTAAAAAAAGGGATTTATTACCAGAGATATGATCAGGAGCGGTTGAGTCCACAACCCATTGTCCAAGAGTACTAGACTGGAAACACAAGCAAAAGAATTACCAGTAACAAAAGTATCAGTCTGAGCAACAAAGGCTACTTGTGGAGATGCATGTTTACTTGCTTGATATTGAAGGAACTCATTATACTCCCATTCAGATAAAGAAAATCCCTAGTTACCTGTAGTCTCAGTCTGAGCAACATAATCATTTTTGGGTGGTCGACCATGTAAAGAATAGCACACGTCACGAGTGTGTCCAAGTTTATGACAATAAGAGCACTTGGGTCTAGATCTTTCAAAACGACCTCCTACTCGTCTATTCTCCATAGTATTAGATGCCCAATTGTCCACTGTCTGGGATGCGAGAACAGATGAGTCAAGTGTCTGTGATGAGATCACTGGGTGACTTGGTGCTGCAGCAAAGCGAAGTAATCAAGAGAATAATTCATCAACTGGGGGGACAGTCGGACTAGCCAAAATCTGATCGCATACTGAGTCAAGATCATTAGGAAGCCCAGAAAGAGTAAGAACTAGAAACATCTTTTGTCGCTGCTCTTGCTGCTTTACAACACTCGCAGAAACTGGCATCAACTTCTCAAATTCCTCTATGACTGCATGTACTTGTCTCTAGTAAGTAGACATATCTAATTCATGTTTCTTTAATTTTGTCATCCGCGATATCACATCATAGAAATGAGATACGTCATTAGTGTATAAAGTGCGAGCCTTTTCCCAAACCGAATAACATGTATGGAATGGACAAAATAAGGGCATCAACTTGGAATCAATAGATCGCCACAGAATACTGGATAATTGAGCATCGATCTTCTCCCAAAGTGCTTTGGGCTTTTCATATCCTTCACTAGACTTAGTGATTAGATGATCTTGAACACCTTGACCTTTACACCATAACTCGACAGACGAAGCCCAAGCTAAGTAGTTTGAACTTCCCATTAAAGGTTCTGAGGTAATCATAACACCGGAACTGCCAGAACCCAAATTTTTAGACCCGAAGGCATCGAATCCCAAAGACATCGTTGGATTGAAGTGAGGCCTATAAAATTATCATTAAATAACAGAAATAATCAACTGAAAACTCACTTAAACAGATGAAGGAAACACTATTTTTGCCATAAAATTACTGTAGTTGCCGAAAAAAATCAGTGTAGTCACCGGAAAAACTCAAAGTGGTCGGAATTAAAAAATAAAATTAAGGGTAGGCTCGGAATTTGAGGGCGATCCAACTTCTCTAAAGGAATTTCGTCAAAAAGTGCTCGGAAAGTACCTCACGTGCCGGCGCGTGGGCGTCGGATCGTCGCCGGAGAAATTCTTCCGACGGCACGTGGGGGCGCGTGCAACCTTTTCTGCCAGAGAATTTTTATTGGGTTGGTCGCTGAGCTCTAATCTACTTTCTGGTGGTGTTGGTTTTTGCACAACACTGACGGATAGAATGATTCTTGTGGACAGACCTATTTTTGCCGGAAAACAGGGCTTCCAATTGACTGTTTTCTCTTCCTGGAGTCACTGTAATTTATGCACAGTGATAAATTTCTCACGGTTTCTCTAATACCATGTGAGAAAGCACGGGAGAAAATATTATTGATATTATTCTCTTATGTGAAACATGATACAATGAGCTCTATATATACACATAACATGTCCTACTCCTAATACATATGGGATTAGGGTTATTTACTACTATTTACACAACTATTCTAACATAGACTATGATGCCTTTGGATAGATTGGCGATATTTCATCCAATGAGATGCAATAATATGATGTTAATAAGACGAGGCTTAGTCTTGTGAAATGAAGGGCAAAGCTTAGCCCGATTGAAAAGCAAATAAATAGTACTAGAATATAGAAATATTTATGCAAGGAGGGACAATGCTTAGTCCCATGCAAATGTGGAGGCAAGGATTAGCCTCATGCAAATGTGAAGGCAAGAATTAGCCTCATACAAATAGGGAGGCAATGATTAGCCTCATGCAGGTATGGAGGCATGGATTAGCCTCATGTAGATATGAAGGTAAGGATTGGCCTCATGCAGACATGAAGGCAAGGATTAGCCTCATATAGATATGGAGGTAGGGATTAGCCTCATACAGATATGGAGGTAGGGATTAGCCTCATGCAAATATGGAGGCAAGGATTAGCCTCATGCAATTATGGAGGAAAGGATTAGCCCCATGCAGATATGGAAGCAGTGATTAGCCTCATGCAGATATGGAGGCAGGGATTAGCCTCATGCAGATATGGAGGCACGGATTAGCCTCATGCAGATATGGAGGTAAGGATTAGCCTCATGTAGATATGGAGGCAAGGATTAGCCTCATGCAGATATGGAGGCAAGAATTAGCCTCATGCAGACAGGGAGTCAAGGATTAGCCTCATGCAAATATGGAGGCAAAGTTAGCTTTATGCAGATATGGAGGCAGAGATTAGCCTCATGCAAATAGGGAGACAAGGATTAGCCTCATGCAAATATGGAGGCAAGGATTAGCCTCATGCAAGTATGGAGGCAAGGATTAGCCTCATGCAGATATGGAGGTAGAGATTAGCCTCATGCAGATATGGAGGCAGAGATTAGTCTCATGCAAGCATGCGGGACAAGGCTTAGTCCCATGCAAAGAGCGAGTAGCAAACAAGAGTAGTATATTTCTTAGCTGGAGATATATTCTATGTCTGATGGCCGGATTTATAGCGAATTTGCTTTGTGTATACTTGTTTGTGAGTGCTATCACTACGTCAAATGTGCCTGCATTCAAAGAAAAATTATAAGTTTTGTGATGGGGAGGTTGGTTCGTGCTTCTGTTCGCTGGCCTTGCTTTGCTCCGTTCTAGAGACCTTATTTGAGTTTCCCTGGGTAACACCTGACTGTTACGAAAATAGAGTTTTTGAAAATATGCAACTATTGATAAAATAGAGTTATTTTAGAAACATATTGAAACATCGAGTAATTTTAGATGAACTAGTGACTGTAACGTATTTTAGAGACACTGCAGCTTCCTCTTATTAGAATTTTGAGGGTCCTCCTCAAAATTCTGCCCCAGTTTGGTAGATGATCCTTCGGTCGTTTGCGAACTTTGCTGAACTTTTCTCGGAATTTTGAGAATCCTTCTCAAAATTCTGCCCCAGTTTCTTAACCAATTTCTGACCATCTAGTATATGTTGGCATTGGCTGGACTTGCTACGGAATTTTGAGGGCCCTCCTCAAAATTCTGCCCCAATTTATGATCTTGGGGAAATGGAAATGTTATTATGATATGACCGAACCCATAAGGCTACCTACGTATCCCATCTTAAACGGGAATCAGGTCAAGTGTAGTTCAATTACATCGGATGAGAGAATGCAAATAATCTAAGCATAGTATCTCCCGGCTACGTCTGAATTGATTGGTTTTGGCCAGATTTCTCCATCCATCTCTGCAAGTATGAGTACTCCTCCTGTCAGTACCCTGTGAACCATGTAAGGACCTTGCTAGTTGGGAGAGAATTTCCCTTTGGCTTCATCTTGGTGTGGGAAGATCTTCTTCAGCACTAGCTGTCCTGGTGCAAATTGTCTTGGTTTGACCCTTTTGTTGAAAACTCTGGACATTCTATTATAGTAGAGTTGACCGTGACATACTGCGTTCATCCTTTTTCCATCTATGAGGGCCAATTATTCATAGCATCTCCTTATCCATTCTGCATCGCTGAGTTCAGCTTCCTGTATGATTCTTAAAGAAGGAACCTCTACCTCGGCTGGGATGACAGCCTCGGTACCATAAACCAGCATGTAAGGGGTTGTCCTGGTTGATATGCGAATCATGGTGCGGTATTCCAACAGAACAAAAGGAAGCTTCTCGTTCCAGTGTTTGTGGTTTTCTACCATCTTCCTTAGTATCTTCTTGATTTTTTTGTTGGCAGCTTCTACGGCTCCATTCATCTGAGGTCTATAGGCTGTGGAATTCTTGTGTTTGATTTTGAAAGTTTCACACATGGCTTTTATCAAATCACTATCGAGATTAGTAGCATTATCAGTAACAGTGGACTCGGGTACTCCGAATCAGCAAACAACACGATCTTTGACAAAGTCTGCAACGACTTTCTTGGTTACAACTTTGTAAGATGCAGCCTTTACCCATTTTGTAAAGTAATCAATGGCTACTAGAATAAACATGTGCCCGTTTAAAGCAGTGGGCTCTATTGGACCGATGGCATCCATTCCCCAGGCGGCGAATGGCCAAGGAGAGATTGTTGTATTGAGCTCATTTGGCAGCACTTTTATCATATCGGCGTGCACTTGACATTGGTAGCATTTGCGGACATACTGGACGCAGTCTGTCTCCATGGTCATCAAAAAGTAACCGGCCCTGAGTATATTCTTGGCTAAGACAAAACCATTTATATGTGGGCCGCAGGTCCCAGCATGTATCTCCTTAAGAAGCTTTGAAGCCTCTTTTGCGTCGACACATCTTAGTAGTCCTAAATCAGGAGTTCTCCTGTACAAATTTCCTCCGGTTTGGAAGAAGTGATTAGATATTCTCCGGAGTGTGCGTTTCTGAGTGTGGTTCGCATGCTTTGTATATTCCCCTTTCGCCAAATACTCTTTGATGTCATGGAACCAAGGCTTTCTATCCATCTTTTCCTCAACGTAAGCACAGTAGGCCGGTTGCTTATGGATTCTCACTCAGATGGGATCAATGAAATTCTTATTTGGATGTTGTATCATGGATGACAAAGTGGCCAATGCATCGGCAAACTCATTCTGAATTTTGGGCACATGTCGAAACTCTATCTTCATGAACCTCTTATTCAATTCATACACATGGTGCCGATATGGCAATATCTTGGAATTTTTGGTCGCCTATTCTCCTTGTACCTGGTGCACAAGCAGATCTGAATCACCGATTACCAGCAGCTCCTGAATATTCATGTCGATTGCCATATTGAGTCCTAGTATGCAAGCTTTATATTCTGCCATGTTATTAGTGTAGGAGAATCTGAGTTTGGCAGATATCAGATAATGTTGACCTGTTTTTGATACAAAAACTGCTCCAATGCCTACTCCTTTGAAATTTGCAGCTTCGTCAAAGAACATCATCCAATCGTCGTATGCTTCGGTAATGTCCTCTCCTACGAATGATACCTCTTCATCAGAAAAATACATTTTCAAAGGTTCTATTCTCCTCCCACCGGGTTTCCAGCAAGATCATCTACCAATGCTTGCCCTTTGACCGCCTTTTGAGTTACGTAGACGATATCGAACTCACTCAACAGTATCTGCCATTTGGTTAACTTTCCAGTCGGCATGAGTTTCTGAAATATATACTTCAAAGGGTCCATCCTAGATATGAGGTATGTAGTATAGGCACAAAAGTAATGCCTTAATTTCTAGGCCGTCCAGGTCAGAGCACAACAAGTGCGTTCCAGTAGAGAGTACCGTGCTTCGTAAGGTGTGAACTTCTTACTCAAGTAATATATGGCTTGCTCTTTTCTTCCTGTCTCATCATGTTGTCCCAGAATGCATCCGAAGGCTCCATCCAACACAAATAGATAGAGTAGAAAAAGCCGCCCCGGCTTTGGCAGGACCAAAACTGGTGGTGTGGATAGGTAATCCTTGATTTTGTCGAAGGCTTTCTGACAATCCTCGGTCCAGCTTGTCTCGGCATTTTTCCTCAGCATCTTGAAGATAGGTTCACATATGACTGTGGACTGTGCTATGAAGCGACCGATATAGTTGAGACGTCCTAGAAAGCTCATCACGTCCTTTTTGATCCTAAGTGGCGGTAATTGTTGAATAGCCTTGACTTTAGATGGATCCAGCTCAATCCCTTGACGACTGACAATGAATCCCAGTAACTTTCCTGTAGGGACCCCGAATGCACACTTTGCGGGGTTCAGTTTCAAGTTGTACCTACTTAACCTGTCAAAGAACTTTCTCAAGTCCGCTATGTGATCTGTGTCCCTATTGGATTTGATAATGACATCATCCACATACACCTCTATTTCTTTATGTGTCATATCATGGAAGATGGTTGTCATGGCTCTCATGTAAGTAGCCCCAATGTTCTTTAGACCGAATGACATCATCTTGTAGCAATATACACCCATGGTATAATAAAAGCAGTTTTCTCTGCGTCTTTTTCGTCCATCCAGATCTGGTGATAACTTGCAAAGCAATCTACAAAGGATTGGAGTTCATGCTTGGCGCAATTTTCGATCAGGACGTGTATATTTGGTAGTGGAAAGGATTGGAGTCAACACATACTCTGACTTTCCCATCTTTCTTCGGAATTGGCACAATGTTGGCTAACCAAGTTGGGTACTCAACCACCCTGAGAATTTTGGCTTTAATCTGCTTAGTAACTTCCTTCTTGATTTTTAGGCTCATATTTGATTTGAATTTTCTAAGTTTCTGCTTCACCGAAGGATACATGGGATTAGGGGGCAACTTGTGAGCCACTATGTACGTGCTCAGACCAGTCATGTCATTATATGACCATGCGAAAATATCCTCATATTCCTTTAGAAAACGGATGTACTCCTCTTTCTCTATCGGCGATAAGTGAATGCTGATGCGAGTCTCCTTGACGGTCTCGGCGTCCCCCAAATTTACTGCTTCGGTTTCGTCCAGGTTGGACTTAGGCTTATTCTCAAAGTTTTCAACTTCCCTGACAACTTCCTCAAGTATCTCATCTTCTTCATCCGAATCACTATTCTCATGTTGCATTGCCTCATTACATGTCACAGTCACCGGTTCATCAAGAAAAGTAACAATAACATTGTAGAAAGAAAAATATGAAAGATAATAAAAATAATAAAGAGCAATGCATTTGATTAATACTTAAAACATCCAAACGAGTACGGCTCGATGAATCGAGCATTTATTTTAAAACAAGTGAATATTAAAAACAAATTACTGAAATCTTAAATGCCTAGAATGGCTATAGGAATAAAATCTGCCAAGCTACCTAGGGACTCGGCGGGCCCCGGATGGTGTGGCGGTCCAGTTCCTGAGAACAACTCCCTTCTCCACAATCTGAATAGTGAGGCCTTCTTCCTCCTCCTCCTCAATTATTGCACTACAGTCCATGTCTTCATCCTCCAAGAACAGATTCCTCAGCTCTGCTAACGCTTCTTCTTCTACAGTTCCCCATATTGTGTCAGCTTGGTGAAAAGTCTGATCCAGATGCGGCACCTGTTTCTCGAGAGGGTAATAAGGCCCGCACTATGTAGGCGACCAATCATCATACTCCTGCCATGTATACTGATATCCGAGCCCGAAGGTATTACCATGACGCTTCAACTGTATCGGCTTAGTATACCCTGGAGATTCTTTCCAAGCCCTTTACCGGGTTAATACCCAGACCATTCCAGTATGCTTTCTATTTTGCTACTCCACCATTTGTCCTTTTCAACGGAATTAACACTTTCGATGTGATGATAGGTTTTTCCTCCTAACCTTCTTTTATTTCCAATAATCGAGATGGTTTGACTGGTGTAAATAGGGTTACTCCCATCTCCGTGAATGATCACTTCCTGATGGTTCCATTTGAATTTTACGACTTGATGTAGTGTGGAAGCCACGGCCTCGGCGACATGTATCCATGGTCGGCCTAACAGAAGATTGTATGAGGCTGATATGTTGAACACCTGAAATTCAACGTCGAACCAAGTTGGCCCCATCTGTAGACAAAGATTAATTTACCCAATCGTGGCCCTTTAGGACCCATCTAAAGCTTTCACATTCATGCTCCCTGCCCATATTTCATGGAAACTTTTTCTCAGTCTTTTCAGAGTATCCAACGGACAAATATTGAGGCTTGAACCTCCATCAATCAAGACCCTGGCAATGAACTTGTCTTCGAATTGCACTATGATATGCAGTGCTCTGTTGTGATTCAACCCTTCAGGCGGTAACTCATCTTCGTGGAAGATTATCTTATGACTTTCCAGCACCTGCCCTACCATATTGGCCATCTCTCCGCATGTGATATTGTTGGGCACTTAGGCTTCACTCAACACCTTTATCAAAATATTCTTATATGCCTCTAAATTTTGCAACAGTGACAGTATGGATATCTGTGCTGGGGTTTTGTTCAAATGATCATTGACAGAATATTTCCTTGCTTGCACTTTCATCCAAAGGTCATCTGGTCCTGTTTCAATGACAGGCTGCTTGGTAGCAACATCCTTACTTGGTCATCCCAAGTGTTCAAGTGTATAGATTCTCCTGGTCCTGGTCATTCCTTGCGCAACATCGGATTCCTCCATCTTTGCCTTCCCTTTTCGCCTAGCCTTGGCAACATAATCCCAGTGTATTGCTTTTGAGCCGAAAGGAGGTGTGAGTGATACTATCACCGTGAAAGGTGTGGCCACTTTCACTTCAAATGGAATAGGGGTGGCCGCAGGTGGAGCCACCTCTACCTCAAATGGAACCGATGCAGCTACCTCAACCTCGATTGGAGACTGAGTCTATACTACAATGGGAGTAAGTATGACTACAAGCTTAAAGTCATCGCCTTCTCGAATAAGTCCAATTGACCCCTCAAGATCCCATTCCTCATCCATTTCTATCATATGTATCCCGTCACCCCTATGATCAGGGAGGGGGTTGTTGCAGACATTGGGTGCAGCTTCCTTTGCTGTATAACCTTGTTGTCAATCAACGTCTGAATCTTATCTTTCAATGTTCGACACTCGTCAATGGTGTGCCCTTTCATACCAGAATGGTATGCACATGGTTTTGTTTGGGTTGACCCATTGGGACGGATTCTCTAATGCCATAGTAGGAATAGGGGTGATGTAACTAGCGACTTTCAACCTTTTATACAGCCGGTCGATGGGTTCAGCAATAGCAGTGTACTGTCTAAGTAGTTTATGGTCAAAGTTTGGTCGTGGTTTTTGAAAATTTTGGCGAGTTGGAGGTGATTGGAAATGAGATGGTTGGGAATTATAGGTATGATAGGCAGTGGCTGGTTGGGAATATCAAGGAGATGATGGTTGATATGTGGGTGGTGGTGCTTGGTATGTGGGTGGAGGTGTCTGATATGTAAGTGGAGATTTTGGGTCTTGAGCCACCATTACTGCTCTAATCTCTCTTTTCTTTGATATGCCGCCTGATTGTAATGCCTTGTTTGTAGCCTGTAATGCCTCAAAGTTTGTCACCATCCCGCTCTTGATTCCCTCTTCGATTCTTTCCCCAAGTTTGATGATATCAAAGAATTTATGGTTTTCAATGACCATCAACCTTTCATAATATTGTGGATCCTGTGCTCTGACGAAGAACTTATTAATTTGTTCCTCATCCAAAGATGGCCTGACTTTGGCTACTTCTGACCTCCAACATGTAGCATAATCACGAAAAGTCTTAGTGGGTTTATTTTGAGGTTCTGAATGTAGAAAACATCTGGTGCATTTTCTGTATTAAACCTGAACCAATCCATGAAATCAGACGCCATACTCACCTAGTTGGACCATTTCTTGGGATCCTGGCTGATGTACCAAGACAAAGCATCTCCAATAAGACTCCTTATAAAAAGTTTCATCCGGATCTTTTCATCTTTATCGACCCCGACAAGCTTGTCATAATAGGTCCTTAGATGAACCCTGTGATCACCCATACCGTCAAACATCTCGAATTTGGGAGGTTTGTATCCCTCTGGCAATTCTACATCTGGCTGTATGCATAGGTCTTCATAGTTCAAACCTTCTATTCCCTTGGCGCCTTTGATACCCTGAACTTGACTTGTCAGCTTCTTGAGTTCTTCAGCCATGTTTTTAATGAGCAGGTCCTTCTCGAAGGATTCTAGTATATAGGAGATTGGTTGGATAGAGTGAGGTACGGTTTCCATGTATATGGGGTTGTTTTAGTGAGTTCCAGCTGACTAGGTGTAATGGTGGTCATTGGTAGAGTTTTGAGGGTCATGAATGGGTTGTGGTGTATTTTGGGGAGTATGATAAGTGGCGGTTGGTGGGTACTGAATTGGTTGATGGTGGTGTTGTGATGGAGTTGGTATTGGTAGGGGATTGAGCGTTTGGGGTGGGGTTGCATATTAATGCGGTGTAGGAGAATTTTGCGGATGTTGGTTTGGTGTGTTTTGGGAAGGTGCTGGGTTCTTTGTGTTTTGTTGGTTGATGTCGGGAACATTCAAGGTGAGCGATAAGTTTGCCAAGTTGCGGACCTATTCAAGCTCTCCCTGTAACTCCAATATCTTTTGTTCCAACCTCAAGAATAGATCATTTGGGGCCGGAGTACTCTGACCGTCTGAAGTTTCTGCATTCTCAGCATTATCCTTTCGAATACCACTTAAGTCGTCCATTTTTGCTTTTCCTTTGCTTTTTGTATTACTTAGAGGAGGAGGATGTGGAGGGCCTCTAGACCTGGTGTGATATGCTGATGATGCCAGTATGAGCGAACCAACCTTAGGGGATGAGAATAAAGAAAGACAAAAAGGTAAACAAGTCAGTAAGGATTCTGAAATGTTTGCAGTATTTAAACACATATTACGGGAATGTAAATTAGTGTCCTAATTTGGAAACCTTATTGTGCCCGAGGTAGGCCTAGCGACAAATAAATTTGGAGAAATTTAGTGCCAATAATTTCCTCATTGCATTAATGTAGAAGTAAACGACCCAAAACGAAACTAAATAAGATAATGTCTCTAATAGCTCTTGACCTTATTACATTTGAAAGAAAAGCAAATAAATCTAGTCTACTTGGTCCCAGAAGGACCCTCTCCAAACTGGATGCTTTTGTCGATCAACTCTCCCAGCTTGCGCAGGTTCAGCAGTTGGAATGCCCTTGCAAGATGCTCTCCTTTGTTTCCTTCAGCGTTCTGGCAATCAGTGACCCTTTTTCTCATTTTCCCCTCTAACTCCATTAAACTGTACTCCAGGTATTCCAGCCTCTCGCTAGATTTAGCGGCTCTTTCTTTCCATTTGCTAATCATCTCCATGTCAGCCTTATGCAGTGCCATATGCTCGGCTTTAGACTCTCGAACTCTTTTCCGCAGCTTGTTGTACTTCACCTCTACTTTAGCAACCTCATCTATGACCCTGTTTCCTGGCCCAGCCCTTGGCTCAACAACCCCAGTTATGTTGTCCTCCAACCACGAAGGGTAAAAGTATGAGTGGCCCCCGTGATATTGGTCTGGCTCAATAGTATCCTTCTCCACATTAATCTTTAAGGTCCACATGTATTGCGCTTCATTCTTATACAGGATAGCATCACCTTGGAAATTGGCTCTGAAGTGACATATTTTAGCGACCCGTGGTATGATTTGTATCCTGCCTGCTTGTCTCATAACCCTGAGAGGAGCGTAAGGGTATATGCCTCTCAACCCAATCAACACCAAGTGTGGAAAATCTCTGGATCTGATGATGAATTCATCGGTAGGGAACCACTCGAACATCCACTGGACTTGACCCTCGATCAACTTTTCGAAAAGTTGTACCCATCCTGCAACGTCCTCTGGCTGAGCAAACATGTGTAGAATATAGTTCATTCTTTTGGGATGATGGAAGGCTATGTGATCATTCCACGGCCTTCGCGAAAATTATTGTCGGTATTGTCCCTTTTGGAGATGTTCCAACAACCAGACCTGTATCAACAAGTTGCAACCCTCGAAGAACCTGAACCCCTTCTGGTATCGCTCCAAAGCCCGGTACATGTCTGCAACGATCATAGGGATGATGGAGTATGTCTCTCCCTCGATCCCGTCCATCAGAATTTTGGTCACCATGGCCAACCTAGTATGGATCCTATCCCCGTAGATTGGGAATACCAGCATGCCCAAGAAACACATAATAAACACGAGGACCCTATGATGAATCCAACCTAAAGAAGTGATTGAGAACTCATCATAAAAAATACAGTAGAAGCTGCTGTGACTGTATCTATCATAAAGGAACTCAAAAGGTATGTAGGAGTCCTTTAGGTATTTCAAGTTGTCATTCTTCTTCAGCCCCATCATTTTCAGAAATCCTTTAGCAGTGCGATTTTCAGGTGCTAACAGATTAGGGCTATACCAAGGCAACCCAGCAAATCCTCCTATTTCTTCTAGGAGGGGAGTCATTTCTATGTTCCCAAAACAGAACGCAGCCCTTTACTTGTCCCAAAACATAGTTGCAGCCTTGATCAGCATTTGTTGGGCTGAAGGTCCAACAGAGAAGACAAGTTTCCTACGACTCGTTTCACATGGTTTTGGTCACATGAAGGAAAATCCCTCCACCAATCTAGCAAAAGTGAGGATATGCTACCGACCATACCAAATCTGGGGACTTCGTGCCTCATTTTCTGCAAAACAAAGAGAGTTAGGCCATTTCCCTCTCCAGGTTCATCTATTTATACAGTAATGATTAGCATATTGGCACTTATTTCTCCAAATTAATGCGCATAATCGTGGCTACGTCTGTTGGGATTATGGAAAATCCAATGGACTTTTGGACAAGGCTTTTCTTAAAGGGTTATTATGTAGACAACATATTAACCCAACTAGGTTTGATCATGATGCATGTATAATTTAATCAGAGTAAGGTTGCTATAGAGGTCTAAACTGGGACCCTCAAGCGGACAACTTGAGAGGGAAAGGCACGGAACCGTTGAACGTACTGCTGATCGACAAGTTTTACCGCAAATACGCCTTTCCAAATTTAAAGGGTGATATATAGGAAGAGCACAAACACTCATCAAGCATTGCTATAGGATTAGTTACGCATGAGTGGAGTATAATGTTGAACATGATTTATGCAACAATAAGTAGCATGTTGTCAAGTATTTGCACGTAGGAATAATAATTGCAGTATTTAAATAATTGAAAGGCTGTTACTGAAAAAGAAAATAAGGAGATAAGTCAGTTTCAGAAAAAAAAAATCATAAATGCTTGAAATTAGACAGTTAAATTCATAAATGGGAAAGAGGGGTCCTAGGTTGGTTAGCCTATATGATCATACCCACACAATGCCCGGTAATCACTCCTCAATGAGGGGATACACGTGACATTAGCGCATAGCCATCATATCCTTACTACCCAATTCCCTCCCCTTGGTCATAGCCTTAAACATTCTAGCAACCTTGAAAGATATCATATGCGTGCACTACCCGTCCCTTCCTTGTGGCCCTGAAAGTATTTAGGACCTTTATTTAGGTAGTTCTAGACCATCCTAAGGTACTTACAGGAGAAAAATCTAGACATCAACCAAAAAACAATTAGGACTGCATTAAAGAGGGAACAATTAAAGGCTCACATTTTACCTCCACAAACAGAGCAAGTAAGTGCACATCTCAAACAACAGTTTTCAGATATTTAAGAGGAACTCTAGAACAAGATATCTAGGTGAGCAGAGAATATGCAGTACTGAATTTGGACCAAAGTTTTAAAGACCTATTCAGCTTGCCTACTGATTTTAGACCTGTTGAATATGAGAAGTCAGAGATAACAGAGCATAGTTTTACAGTTGCAGGATTTTTAATCGCCCTATAGGCTTGCCTAGACGTATAATAGTGATATCCTATGAACATGGTATCTAATCATTAATCAGGAATGCAATGAGACAGTGAACAATTTTAAACGGGCAATTATTGGCATGCTCTCTAGTAATATTAATTAAGGCAGCGTTGAAAACTTATTAAAGAAATGAACAAATTAGTTAATTAAACTGATTCAGAGTCTACAACATGAGTTAAAGTTAAACTAAACTGGTCTTAGATCTTATAGGCATGATTTCTAATTAAACATAAGGTGAAGCAAGCAGAATTTATTTAACCAAAGCGAAATCCCTATAGGCATGATTTCTATTAAAGCTGATTTAGACCCTATAAGCATGATTCTCCATTATTAAAGCTAATTTAGATCCTATAAGTATGGCTTCTAATTGTGTGAAAGTAAAGCAAGCAGATCCTCTAGGCATATTATCAAACAAACACATTTTTTGAACCAAATGAACCCCTATAGGCATGTCATCTAGTACATTTGAATTGAAATGGACCCTATAGCCATGTTATCTACCCCAACTTTACCCACAATATGTGACTACCCACCCTTTTTCCGTAATCGCCCCAATGTTTGTTTACAATAATTATTATAGACCAAGAATTGAATATAAATTATATAAATAGAATAGAAGTTCAGCAATAGGGAGCCTGAAGCAGGCCCAAAACAATCCTGGGGTATCAAACCTTCACTAGTCTCAAATGCCCAAAGTTCCATAGCTTGATTCATGTCTAGGTGTGTCAGAGTTCCCTAAGGACCTCAAGGATCCCGGGCAGTGCTCACACCCAGACTTTCCTCAAACAAAGACTGATTATGTGCAGTGTGGAAGTGCCAGCCCTGATATGCCAAAGTTCAGAGAGAACTCAAGGGTCTCAAAGCAGTACACATACTAGATGGGCAAGACTTAGTAATCTAAGAGTAATGTGAGAGTGCATAATGATTTGAAAGAGTTTGGTAAACAGTATAAAGAAAGATCTTAGGAATGAAAAGAGTTTTCTGAAAACCTGCACTAGTTTGAGTAAAATAGTAGTTGGAAAAACATGAAAAAGAACATCTCGAAATCAGAATACCAGTCCCAGAACAGCTTCAGAAAACACTTTGGCAAACAGACTTCACACAAGGAGAAAGGGGTAGGGGACACCTAAAATGCACCTTAGTGATAGCAAACAAATACATAGATTCCTCAAGAAGTTATGGAATTGACAAGTTAGTTACAAATATATGTTGAGAATACATAGGTCTTAGACATGACCAATACACACAACTAGAGTACCTTTGAAAGGGCTAGATGTCTTAACATGATCTCCTTAGTGAAGTAGGGTAAGTTAGACGTAGATGAACAAACTAGACAAATACTTCATGAAACATTCAAGGTTTTAGAAATACTAATCACATATATAACAAGCAGAATTTAGACATGCTGGGTGAGACAGTAAACAAACAATGCAGTTTGGACATACTAGTGAACACATAGGATTAATGCAATTATATAAAGCAGGATTGGGCATGCTAAACAGTATACTAGTTATAGCTTTCAACAGAGCAAACTTAAACATGCTGAGTGATACAGTAATTAGGCAGTATAATCTGGGCATGCTGATTACATATTGAGCACATGATAGTAGAATAGTAAAGAGAACTGGAAATCATAACTAATGAACTGCAGCAACAGAGAAAAACACATAGTTTTGGGATGGGAATAGAATTAGGACATACTAGTTAAGGAGAGAATACAGAGTATAGAGCAGAGATGGTGAAAACATCCAGCCTTGGCTTACAGCCGGCTGGATTAGTGAGAATTGCAAGTAACATGAGAGAATAGAGTGCTTTTGAGAGTGTGAGAGTATGGAGGAACTAGTGTTCGTGTCCAGAAGTGAGGAGTAAAGGAGAGTATATATAGAAGTTAAGAGTAGGGAAAATAACGTAAAGGGAATCAACCCTTCTGCAATTAAGGAAGCCATAGAATCAATTATACACCAATTAGTGTAATTTTTCCTTAATTAAGGGTAAATAACCAACGGTAAAGGCAGAATACATTTAAGGAAAGAAAATCAAATGAGCAATTAGGGATAAATAGACAGAAGTTTAATTAAGGAAATGGTCAGTAAATATCACAGTTAATCGAATAAGGTAAGAAAGCTATCAAGATTGTAAATAAAGGAAATAGTCAGGAATTATCACATAGGTCTTAATGAAACAAATTGATAAATCAAGAATCCAAATCAATTACTGATTTAAGGAGAAAAGTATAGGTTTACCGTAAATAGGCAAAAAATGAACATAGACACATAGAATCAGCAGAAGAGTCGAACCAAGAACATTAATAGAGGCACATTAGGAAAAAAAATCAAAAGACATCGAATTAGGCTAAAGAAGATCACAGAAACCAAAGTATAGGACAAAGTCAGTGTACAAGTAACTCAGAAACCAAACGAAATGTTGAAAAAATTAGGGTTTTTAGCATAAACTAGTTAGAGTTAAAGCAAACCTTACGAAATTAGTTAGAACACATAAGAAATAGAAGGTTAAACACTCAAAATTATCAAACGTTTTAGAGAAAGAAAATTTCGGGAAACCCTAGTTTGAAAATACTTAAAGAAGAAAACTGGAAGGCGTGTCAACATTCAGGGATTCGAACAAACAGAAGTCATAGAAGTCAAAAAACCTAAAGTATTGTAGTGTTTAAAATCGTTCAGTAGTATAGGAATAAGAGAAACTTAAAGAAAAATCATATAAACTTGAAAATATTTCAAGTATGCAGAGATTCAAACAGTAGATAGCAAAGAACCCAAAATATAGTGCTAAAATCGGTTAACAGTAAATAAACAAGATATCTTTAAAGAAAAGTCATTGATAAACTCAGAATCCTTCCAGATTTACAAAGATAGAAAGGGATTCATGTCCAAAGATTAGGGTTTCGAACAAATAGAAGTCATAGAAGTCAAAAAACCTAAAGTATTGTAGTGTTTAAAATCGTTCAGTAGTAGAGGAATAAGAGAAACTTAAAGAAAAATCATATAAACTTGAAAACATTTCAAGTATGCAGAGATTCAAATAGTAGATAGCAAAGAACCCAAAATATAGTGCTAAAATTGGTTAACAGTAAATAAACAAGAGATCTTTAAAGAAAAGTCATTGACAAACTCAGAATCCTTCCAGATTTACAAAGATAGAAAGGGATTCATGTCCAAAGATTAGGGTTTTGAGGAGGGGTAAAGAGAACCTGGTTCTGAACCAGAGATTTGAATCGTGGAACTTCAATAAAAATTACTCACAAACCATGGACGAACTCTTGAAGAGCCTTGAACGAGATCTGGACCAGATCTCTTCGAGGTTCTTCCACAAAAACCATATAATCGAACAACCAGGGAGATATAGACAAGTAGAGGCTTCATACAGCCATAAGACGCTATAGATCAGATAGGGATTCAAAGGATTAGGGCTGATTTTGGAAGACGATGGTTAGGGTTAGGGGTTGGTCTCAGAGAGAACCAGAGAGGAGGGGATTCAAGGGCAGCTGTGTGGAGGAAATGATTAGGGTTTAAGGGGTCGTTTGATTAAAAAAAGGTAAGTATTGATGTGGACCATTGATCTAAAGGCTCAACTGCCACAATTTGATGGGGATCTTGGGTCGGGTAGGTGCAGATTGGGCTTGGGTGAATTGGGCTGGTATTAAAGGGGTATTGGGCTGGTATTAAAAGGGTATTGGGCTGGTTAATTTCAAGACAAAATTGAAAATATAAGAGGCTATTTATTAAATACCTCAAACAATTGATTAAAAAATAATTTGTAATATATTTACTAATTATAAAAAATAAATTTCATGCGTAGAAATATTTAAAAATAGTTATTTATTGTTTAAAAATGCAAATGTCTAATTTCTGATAAAAATAACATGAAAATGTGTGCATGGGCTATAATTATAAGGTTATTGCAATTATAGCCAAAATGTGTCAATTTGGCTATTTATAAAATAATTTGGACTCAATAGGACCTATAATAGTAATACTAAATCAAGACGTGTTCTAATTCGTTTGTGATACAATTTTACAATTTTTTATATGAAGAAATATTAAAATAAATTATTTTAAGGGTATAAAAATTATGGGAAAATACTCATTGATGCTAATGCATGGTTTTAAAGGTATACATGCATTTCAAAAATATTATAAATAAAAATTGGGTATCAACACTCCAGAGTCTGTACACACCCCCAGGTACCTACTGAGTGCGAGTGTCGAGTGTCGAGTGCTGAGCGATTGTGAGGAATTAGTGTCTGTGAGGTTGGAATGATTGGGAGGATTGAGTGATGATTGTCCAAAAGGCAGTATATGATTTCATTATTTAATGCACATAGTTTCCTTACATCCTTGTTTGAGAACTGTTGGAAGATATTTTATCTAGCTTTACTTGAACTTGACTTAAACAAACTGATTTGACTTAAACATCTGGATTGAAAGCATGCCTATTCTTTACTGAATTTTTATGAAATGAACTGTATTTGTATAGCTCGCCACTGCTTATCAGTTTCTTATTTATTTCTGTTACTTACTAAGTTGGTGTACTCACGTTACTCTCTGTGCCTCATGTGCAGATCCAGGAATAGTTGGTCGTGGAGGGTGCTGATAGTCCTCATAGTAGATTATTGGAGATAGCGAGGTAGTTGCCCGGCGTTCGCAGCCTTGCTTTCTTCTTCCCTATTTTTCCTTTAGTTGTATTATGGATTTCAAACTATGTTAGTCGTGTTACTTTCGGACCGGTTATGTATAGATGCTCATGACTTAGTGACACTCTAATGTTTAAGGTTATCTTTCCGCATTTCTCTATTGAGTTTAACTCTTTTTAATGAAAATTCTGCTATCTAAAGGCTTTTGGTTCATCTTTTAATGAATTATTGAAGCATTTTGATAGTCGGCTGGCCTAGTAATATCGATAGGCGCCATCACGACAGGTTATAGTTTGGGTCGTGACAAAAGGTAACCAAGCATGATATTAGAGATGCAAGAAATTTCTTACCCAAAAGGTAATCTTCACATAAAATGGAGCAATAGTTTTCATCATATCCGTTTGAAAATCCATCAAGAAGCTGCAAATCAGGTATATACAAACAGTCGGTGACAATGATAGGGTTATGGAATAACAGAAGGAGAAAAAATAAATTTTGATTAAAGGGGAAGATTAAACTCAATGGATGCAAACTAAATCAAAAACGAAAGTGAACTAAAACCTAAAGCTCTAGCATATAACTATTATGCCTTATTCACAAGGATATATATTTTCTCTCTCGCTATATCCTTTTCGGTAAGAGTTCTAGGAAGTACATCTAGCTGCAAAATTAGACATTTTATATATTATTTATGGAAAAAATGAAAATAGAATCAGCAGTCAATGAACCACTATAAGTATCTCTTTTACTCTCATCTGATTCACATAGCTCAAGTACATAAGACTATTACTATAATCAACATAATCTAGAGCAGAATAATCCTTAAAGTAGCTCTCTGAAACACTCAATGTATATGTCTTAAGATCTAGAAGACTATCAAATATATCATCATACTCGGGTTCTACTAATAAATATTCCACTCCTTTGGCTTCCTCCTCTTATGCAAAAATAATTATAGGCAACACCTACGACCTAAAAACCATACAAATATAAATAAAATACGAGAAGATTATTAATCAGAATATACAGAAAGAGAAGAAAAGCAAAGCCTGACATTTCCAGAGGAGAGCATAAGAGATGAACCAGAAGAGATGAACCAAAGGAGAAGAAGAATTGGAGGAACTTTGAAATTTTTGCACAGAAAGAGCACAAACACTGATAAGGATGAGAATTGCCTTAGATTAAAATTAAGACTAAATGATGAAAAGACTGAAGACGAAAAATAGAGAGCGTAAAAACATGTTAGAAAATATATACACAGGATAACAAGATCGGAAAATAACAAAGGACCTATGGAAGACTCGTATGTTGAAGACATCAAGCAACTTCCTTTTTGATGATTCAATCATAAACAATATTAGAAGTAGAATGATCGTCATGGCTAGTTGGCGTAAATGGTCGGATCAATAATTTCACACAATCAGAATTTTTTACTCTCTATAAGGCAATGTAAAGTTGACCGTGTGAAAATACAGGTTCTCGTAAATAAATTTCAGTAAAATCTTAAGTGTGGCCTTGTGCTTTATTTATAGTAATAGTAAAGCATAATCTAATAGAAAATTATGTTATTTTGAACTGAACATTCATGTTTTTATCCTGTGATGATAATAATGGTATTCTTAGGATAAAAATATGGGTATTCTTGAAACACCTACCGTGATGTTAGTACTTATAACATGACTTTTAAATCACAACATGTAACGACCTGGTAGATCGTTTGAGTTTTAGCTTTCTGTTCCATACTTTAACATTTTGAATAGCCAAATTTGATGATATATGACTTGCATGCATTGTTAGTTTTGATTTTCAAAAAGTGTAAATGTAATTTTTTGAAGAAAACTTGATTTTGAAACTTAAAAGTTGTTAGAGTAGACCACGGTCAATAATTTTGGTAAGCAATCTCGATCGTTATTTTCAGGATTCTGGTAGGTTTTTATGATAATATTGGACTTGTATGCATGTTTGGTTGGGGTATTGGGTTACCCGAGGCCGCGTATTGTGAAAAGTTAAAAAAACTGAGTTTATGAACTTTGAAATCTTTGAATTTTGATGATTGATTCTTGATTATAGATATTTTGAGATTGTGAGAGAGTTCGTGTGAGGTTATTATACTTGTGTGGATGTTTCGAATAGGTCCCGAGGGGCTCAGGTGAGTTTCATATTTGTTTGGACTGATTTTGGAAGACTTGGTATTGTTGGTGTTGTAGTCATCGCAATTGCGATGAACTAATCGTAAATACGAGGGCCGCATTTGCAAAGGAGGCATCATATTTGCGAAATGAGAGGGGGAGCTAGAGTCGCAATTGCGAGGTATATGTCACATTTGCGGCTTATGAGCCTCTTATGGCACTTCGCATTTGCGAGTTATGCAATTACGAATAATAGTTTGCAATTGTCACATCTGTAGCTGGTAAAATAGGGAATTTGGGAATTTTGTCATTTTTTAGTTTTGAGAAGTAGACTTTGTGGGATGCGATTTTTAAGAGAATTTTCTTCCAAATTTCAAGTGTTAGTAATTTTAACTTATTTTTTAATCAATTTCCATTACTTTTCATAAATTTTTATCCCTAAATCTAAGATATTATAGAGTAAAAATAGGATTTTTAGGTAGAAATTTAGAATTTGTATTCCAGAGATTTAGACCTCTATTTGAGGTTGGATCTTGAGACAACTCATATTTGAACTCGGGGGTGAATGGGTAATCGGAATGTGTCTTGATTTCGGATTCCGACCAAGTGAGTCTGTGTTGACTTTTGGTCATAACTCAAATCTCAACCCATCGTGATGGTGCCTATCATGATGCTAGGCAAGCCTACAACTCATACATACCAATACTTTCAAATGCAAAATATACTAAAACATGTTTAAATAAGTGAAAAGCTCATAAAATTGGATAAAAACATCACAACTCGATACATAAGTTTTTCAAAACCAGGGTAACACTGAGTATATGAGTATCTACACAAATACATAGTCTGATACCCTGTCTAAGAAGGTAGAACTAAATAAATAAAACTGAGGGATAGTAGAGGAGAGTCAAGGTCTGCAGACGCAAGGGCAGCTACCTCCGAACGGCTGAAAACTCTGAGATCAACAACCATCATGCCAGAAAACACCTGGATCTGCACACGAAATGTAGGGTATAGCGTGAGTACAACCAACTCAATAAGTAACAAGTCTAATTTTTGGACTGAAAGCATTGACGATTCCGAACAATACAGTCCAAATACATAATTAAATAGTACATAATTTTACAGAACATATGACAGTAATATCTCAGAGAAACTCATAATATATAGGTACCCCAGTACATGAATGTAGACATGCTTCCAAGTTTAGCAATTACACATAAAATATGCCAAGTTTGAATGATATGAGGAATATGGCATATTTATATGTACATGCCAATATGCATATCGTATGTGATGCAACACAATCAAAGACTCGCGTACTCACACGCTCGGAGTACTCAATCTGACTGTCTCAATTCTCACTCATCACACTCAATCACTCAGATCCAGCTCAGGGCAGATCCAACCCAAATGCAAATAAATCAATAGCAATTGCGCTCACTGTGGGTGTGCAAACTTCGGAGGGGCAGATCCAGCCCAAGCTCTATAATAAGCCAAATCCTGACATGAATCAATAAGGCATGCTGCGGCGTGCAGCCCGATCCCATAAATGTCACTCACAAATAGGCCCTCTGCCTCACTAAGTCATTAACCTCTCCTGTCTCTCGGGCTCACAACACTCATGCTAAGTAGCCCAAATCAATGATACAAGATATGACAATATATAGTAACAAAGACTAAGATATGATATACTATGATGAATGCGACTGAGTATATAAGTGCAATTAAGCAAATAACTCAACAACAAAGAACGACCACTGTGGGTCCCAATAGTACCAATACATACCCTAAACATGATTTCTAATATAAATCACACCTTAAGTGCTCTAACACATAGAGTACATTAATAATATTCAGATAAGATAGCTACACAGTTCCATAGATCGACTAAATCATAATTTCTACGGTGCCCGCCCACATGCCCATCACGTAGCATGCGCGTCACCTCAACACCAATCACATAGCATGAAATTCCAGGGATTCATACCCTCAGAAACAAGTTTATAAGTGTTACTTACCTCAAATTATGCAAATCTCTACTCCAACAAGCCCTTGCCTCGCGAATCGACCTCCAAATGCCTCGAATATAGCCACAAATAGTTCGATACAATCAACTCAAGGAATCAATTCTATATGAAAATGCTAAATTCTATATCAAAAGTCAAAAAGTCAACTAAAAAGTCAACCTCGGGCCCACGTCTCAGAATTCGATAAAAGTTACAAAATTCGAAAGCCTATTAAACCACGAGTCCAACCAAACCAAATTTACCAAATTTCGATACCAAATTGTCACTCAAATCCCCAAATTTAACTCTCTATATACCTAGCATGAAACTCCCAAAATTCCACCTCAAAAACACACAAACTATGTGGGAAATTGAATAGGGAAACAATATTATTGAATAAAGATGATCAGAAGTGACTTACCTCAAGAAATCCCTCTCAAAACTTGCCTTATCCCGAGTTTGCAAAGTTCGAAATGATAAAAATCACAAAAACCCTTCGACCTTTATTCTGCCTAGTGTTTTTCGCACCTGCGACCCTTTTCTACGCTTCTGCAATACCGCTTCTACAGTCAAGTCTTCGCATCTAGGGAACTCACTTAAACTCCGCTCCATCGCTTTTGTCGTCCCCAACTCCGCATCTGCGGGCTTGCTCCTGTGCAACAATGTTCGCTTCTACGAACTACCATTTCCAGCTCACCCTCCACTTCTGCGGAGCCACATATGCATCTGCGGGCTCGCACATGCGACACTTCCCTCGCATCTGCAACCCATCAGCTGCCCAGTCAAACTCGCTTTTGCGGTGCTATTCCCGGCACCTGCAACCATGACCCTCATAGGTGCAATCACACTAGTCCAACACCCATCAACATTTTCTCAAGTCCAAAATTCGATCCGCTAACCCTCCAAAATCCACCCGAGGCCCCCGGGACCTCAACCAATTATACCAACAAGTCCTAAAATAAGATACGAACTAGTCGAGGCCTCAAATCACATCAAACAACATCAAAAACATGAATCGTGTGCCATTTCAAACCTAATGAAAACTAAGAAATTCCAACTTCTACAATCGATGTCGAAACCTATCAAATCACGTCCGATTGACCTCAAATTTTGTACACAAGTCATAAATGATACAACGGACCTAGTCCAACTCCAGAAACCAAAATTCGAGTCTGGTAACCATAAAGTCAACTCTCAGTCAAACTTCTCAATTTCCAAAACTTTTAATTTTCCAACTTTTACCATTTCAAGCCTAAATCAACTACGGACCTCCAAAACTGTGATGTAAATTGTGTGCCCCGATCTGAAATGATGGATGTTGGAATACCGTGAAGGCGAACAATCTTGTGGATGTAGATCTCAACCAACCGCTCCGAAGAATAAGTAGTCCCAACTAGAATGAAATGTGTGGACTTGGTCAATCGATCCACAATCACCCAAATAGCATCAAACTTCCTCGAAGTTTGTGAGAGCCCAACTACAAAATCTATGGTGATATGCTCCCATTTTAACTCTGGAATCTCAAGCCTCTAAAGTAATCCACCCGGCCTTTGATGCTCGAACTTCACTTGCTGACAGTTTAGGCACCAAGCTACAAACCTCACTATATCCTTCTTCATCCTCCTCCACCAATAGTGTTGCCTCAAGTACTGGTACATCTTCGCGGAACCCGGATAAATGGAACACTGAGAATTGTAGTCCTCCTCTTGAATCAACTCGCCCATCTACATTAGGCTCACAAATCTGACCCTACATACTCAACACCCCATCATCCCCAATAGTAACATCCTTGGCATTATCGTGTTGAACCGTGTCCTTAAGGACAAGAAAATGGGGATCATCATATTGAAGTTCTCTGATGCGATCATATAAGAAAGACCGAGAAACCACACAAGCTAGAACCCGACTGGGCTCCGAAACATCTAACCTCACGAACTAGAGATCCTTTAGTAGCTCCAAATATCTCTACTGCCTCAAATTTAAATCCTTTTGTTTGAACAAATGCTGGAGACTCCAATGATCCGTAAATACCTCACAAGACACACCATAGAGATAATGTCTCCAAATCTTCAATGCATGAACGATGCCTGCCAACTCCAAATTATGAACATGGTAGTTCTTCTCATGTGGCTTCAATTGGTGCAAGTATAAGCAATCACTCTACCCTCCTGCATTAAGACACACCCAATACCAATCAGAGAAGCATCACAATACACTATATAAGAGCCAGAAACTAAAGGCAAAACTAGAATTAGAGTTGTGGTCAAGGTAGTCTTGAGCTTCTGAAAGCTCTCCTCACACTCATCTGACCATATAAATGGGGAACCCTTTTGGGTCAATTTGGTCAAAGGTGCTACAATAGACGAGAAACCCTCCACGAAGTGTCCATAATATCTGGCCAACTCTGAACCCTCCAACTCTAAACCGCATCTATCTTCTTTGGATCCATCTTAATCCTCTCATTGGACACCACGTGCCCTAAGAATGCCATCGAACTAAGACAAAACTCATACTTGAAGAACTTGGCATAAAGCTTATCCTCCTCAGCCTCTGTAGTACAATCCTCAAATGCTAGACATGCTCCTCCTGGCTACGTAAGTACACCAGGATATCATCCATGAATACTATGAAACGAATCAAGATATGGCTGAAATACACTATTTATCAGATGCATGAATGTTGTTGGGGCGTTGGTCAGCCCAAAAGACATCACAAAGAACTCATAGTGACCATAAAGGGCCCTAAATGCAAATCTTCAGAATATCAGAGTCCTGAATCTTTAACTGGTGATATTTAACCTCAAATCCATCTTAGAGAACACCATTGCTCCCTGAAGCTGGTCAAATATATCATCAATACCTGGCAAATGATACTTGTTCTTGATTGTAACTTTGTTCAACTGCCTATAGTCGATGCACATCCGCATAGTATCATCCTTCTTCTTCACAAATAGAACCAATGCACCCAAGGCGAATGTATGGATATCATAGTTTCTCTGGGCAAAATCTATCATGACTGACACCAAGTGACGTAAAGGAAAATAGATTATTATATGTATGTTCTAACATACGCTCGAAAGTGCTTGGATTCTGCATTATTTTCCATATATAAATTTCTCAGTTTAGCTGGTATTTGATGATTAAATTCATTGTACCACTGCCACAAAAAGATCCAGAGGGTTCGTGTTCAAATTTTCAGAATTTACAATTTGGAACATTTTTTAATGGAACATAATTAGAGCGTAGTTGATTAATATTAGTCGTATTTTTCTTATTCTTTACACCACCTGCATATTCAAACAACTCTAAGGGACACAAATAGAAGAAATGATAAATCTAGTCAAGGGTGATGGTCATGTTGGCCAGCAGACGGAGGAGCAATTGCGCATCCTTTGATGTTAATCTTTTCCTCAAAGACAATTATACCCTTGGTAAAGTTAGGCATGATGCCAATTATATCCTCAGTAAGGCCAAGCAAGCATATTGACCTCGTGTGCTTATTCTCCTTTATAAGAAGTAGTTAAACTTCAAAAATATAATGATACATGTTCCATAAAGTAAGAGCTATTGTTCTTTTTCTAAAAGCAGTAGTAATTTTTAGCAATATGAGCCCGTTTGAATTAGCTGATTGTAAATAGTTGATAAGCTTGAAGTGCTGAAAAATATTTTTAAGTGCTGAAACTAATTTTTTAGATAAGCATTTATGTGTTTGGATAAACGTGTTGAAAATAATAATAATAATAAGCAGTTGATGTGTTTGGTAGAAAAGTGCTGAAAAACTGTTCTTTTATTAAAATGGCTAAATATCCTGAGAAACTTTATAAAGATTATAAATTTAAAAGTTTCTTTGTAAAGAAAAGGATGAACAACGAGTATGGAATGAAGAAAAAGTTAGGAAATTTATTTTGGAAAAAATATTTTATGAATTCAAAAATATTATTAAGAATAAACTAGGAAAAATCTTGGTCAAACTAAAAATGCTTATAATCTGAAAAGCTGTAAGTTGAGGGTGACCAAACTTATAATTTATGGTTGATTTTACCTTATAAACATTTGGCTCATAAACACTTTAAATATTTACCAAACACGTAAATAAGTCAAAATGTACTTATAAGACAATTTGACTAGCTTATAAGCTTAGCCTAACCCCCTCTAGTCATCTTTTCTTGAACACATTTTAGTCCAAAACTTGCTGTACGGATTTAAAGATCACCATTTGACTTACAAAAATTAATCAGTCAAAATGAACTATCAGTCCAAATCTTGTAATGGCAGTTGCAATTGACCACTGACCAAAGTAGAGTGATAATTATTCTTTAATCTTAAACTAGGAATTTCGGTTCGAGTTGAAATCATCTTTGACAAAGAGTACTTTACGCACCAAAGTGGAATTTCCTGGTTCGTATCCAGAAATAGACTCCAAAGCGCAGAGGCCACTTAACAGTTAACAATAACAAAAGGTAAATTTTGACTTAGCACGAAGAAGTAAAGCATTAAAAACATCAATCTCAAACTAATAAAAAACAATAATTACCGCCGGAATTGTTGTTCATAAGTCAATACCGCTTACACAAAATTTTGGGTACGCCGTTTATAAACCATTCTGGCTCATAATCTATTATGATATTGTCATTGCACTGGACCATAAAGGGTGAAAGCTTGCAGTCTTGTGGTTGTAAATGACACAGCTCAGTTTCTCAGTGACGTTGGAATATTTTATTTTATTTGTTCTAATTCTCTTTTTGCAGTATGGATATCAGGCTGGAATGCAACCAAAAGATCACTCTTTTTTGGATAACAGAGTCTTGAAATTTGGGAAAACTTTTTATCCATACAGCAACTAATTAGAGGGTGTTTCACAAAAATGCCAACTTGTGGAAATTATGTTGTTCTGACATGTTATTCTGAGCGTGAACTTGTAACTACGCCTCAATTACAAGTACGAGGGGTCGGGTATATAAATCTTAACTAGTTATGTTATTTTTTTAAAGCTCATTTCATGTTAATGTACATGCCTAGATGAGCATGTCCCAACGATAAGTTCTGTATT
Organism: Nicotiana tabacum; assembly: GCF_000715075.1. NCBI lineage: Eukaryota > Viridiplantae > Streptophyta > Magnoliopsida > Solanales > Solanaceae > Nicotiana > Nicotiana tabacum. Next base: position 12,476,332 of record NC_134082.1, read on the forward strand.
GAGAAGATCCACCATAATTTGATTAATTTTACGTCAATTGTCGGCCTATATGCATATATTGGTGGAGTTTGAACCTAGAGTTGATCAACATAAATTTGTCACAACGTTAGGAAACATTGTCATAGGCCAATTAGTCAATCTTTGGCTAGGTCTAGGTAGATAATTGTCAACACACTCAGAATTTCGATGTCATAGCTTCTGTTACTCTAATTTTTCTCTGTATATTTCAAGTTTTGATATTGCACAAAAACTGAAATTCGAGAGTTGTCAACCCTAAAATTGTATGAATTACCTCCTTCCATTATGAGGAAGGACAAACCGGAAATGATTAATGTATTCATGTCTACTTTGAATAATTTTCAAGTTAACATAAGCTTTAAAAAACCCTTCTGATGTATCATTGACTTTTTTTTGTTGTGAAATCCTCAAGGTTAGGTGGCATATCGTTGCAAACTCTAGATAATAATGCTCATCCCTCTATTCTTCTTCACCAGAATTCGAACTCGTAATGTAGCTTAACCCACACATCACATGTTATACTCTTACTACTAAATTAAAGCTCGGGGGCAAAAGGCAAAAAAGAACTTTCTAATTATTCCCTTGGGTACTAATCAGAGTTCATACAAATTGGTATAAACAAATTATGCAGCATGCGACTTTGAGAGGTTAACTTTAACCAAGTTGTTGGCCGACCACTTGTCATGACTTGGTCATGCAATCCACTTGGAGAAAGGGATATATTTTGTTATTTACTAGTGGATTTGGTTATGTATTTACATCAAAGTGCTTTTACAGAAAGTCTTCAATCTGGATTACTCTATTTCCAGATTTCATATATATGACTGACTTTATATTTGTAGTATATTACTTCTATTGCATTCTATCAGCACCTTACAAAGGTTAAACGGATGAACCAAACTACTTCTGTGTGCAAAATAAACCAAACTTTCAATATTTCAGCGGTGAAAGTTCTGAAGAAATCCCTCTGGAGAAGACTATATATAACCAGATCAACAAAGGAGGCATTTGCGCTAAGCCAAAAAGTCAGAAGAAGGCTAGAAAATATTATGAGAGGAGAAATAAAACTCTGAAGTTCTGTGTAGGAGGCCTGTACATCAGTATCTTCACAAATACGCGTACCTTGTATTGAATGAAAATGCTAGAATTGAATTACCAGAACAAGAAAACTCAAAACAGTACAATGAAAATGCTAGAATTTAATTGAATCCTCTGTATACCAAGTAACCTTGAAGACATTAGATAGCAGATCTGTTCTTCCCAACATCACCCGTATAGGTCATTTTCTAAAGGAAATAGTTAAGCAGTTCATATGATAGATCCTCCTAAATCACTAGACAATTAACATTCACAACCTCTTTGTCTTGTACAATCAAGAAAGTAATCTACATCTCTTGCTTTGAATAATAATAAAATAAACCAAAAAATTAGAAGAAGAAAGTTTTGTGCTCCCTACCGATTCTTAATTCCTCATTGAAACTCTAACTTAGGTAGAGCAGCAGCCTCTCTTCACATCTCCAGAAGTATCATTGACATTGATGGTTGTACCTTTACTAGGAAGGGTAGTGCTTGCGGCTGCTTCCTGAGCAGCCAATGCCTTCTTGCTTATGATATGGTATATCTCCGTCAGTATAGTCTGAAAAGCCTTATCTATGTTAACTGATTCCAATGCCGATGTCTCAAGAAATGACAGTCCTTCCTTCTCAGCTAAAGTTTGACCATCCTGGTCGGAGACTGCTCTAAGATGGTTAAGGTCGGACTTGTTTCCAGCCATCATAATTACAATGTTAGAATCTGCATGGTCTCTCAATTCTCGTAGCCACCTCTGAACATTGTCAAATGTTTGCCTCTTTGTTATGTCATAAACAAGGAGTGCACCAACTGCTCCTCTGTAGTAAGCACTGGTAATTGCTCGGTACCTTTCTTGGCCTGCAGTGTCCCATATTTGGGCCTTGACTGTCTTTCCCTCTACCTGTATCATGAAGTCAATAATTAGTCCAGAAGTGTTGCTAAAAGACCAATAAGTCTGTTTCAGCCCTGCATTTACATTTCCCCAACAAAAGGATTGTGTAGGAGGAGCATATTTATAAAATCGAGAACTTAAGAGTATTTGGTCATGATATGACAAAATAAGAACCACTAGAACATTCAAATTTCCAA